>NC_090265.1:1767445631-1768734381 GCF_040414725.1 Anabrus simplex | reverse complement strand
TCTTACAGAATACTGCTGATCGCAACAGCGAGCTCACTGCATTAGCTTTACTACACCTTGATTCAATCTCGCTTACTATATTACCATCCTGGGAAAAAACACAACCTAAATACTTGAAATTATCGACCTGTTCTAGCTTTGTATCACCAATCTGACATTCAGTTCTGTTGAATTTCTTACCTACTGACATCAATTTAGTCTTCGAGAGGCTAATTTTCATACCATACTCATTGCACCTATTTTCAAGTTCCAAGATGTTAGACTGCAGGCTTTCGGCACAGTCTGCCATTAAGACCAAGTCGTCAGCATAGGCCCAACTATTTACTACATTTCCACCTAACTGAATCCCTCCCTGCCATTTTATACCTTTCAGCATATGATCCATGTAAACTACAAACAGCAAAGGTGAAATATTACAGCCTTGTCTAACTCCTGTAAGTACCCTGAACCAAGAACTCATTCTACCATCAATTCTCACTGAAGCCCAATTGTCAACATAAATGCTTTTGATTGATTTTAATAATCTACCTTTAATTCCATAGTCCCCCAGTATAGCGAACATCTTTTCCCTCGGTACCCTGTCATATGCTTTCTCTAGATCTACGAAACATAAACACAACTGCCTATTCCTCTCGTAGCATTTTTCAATTACCTGGCGCATACTGAAAATCTGATTCTGACAGCCTCTCTGTGGTCTGAAACCACACTGGTTTTCATCCAACTTCCTCTCAACGACTGATCGCACCCTCCCTTCCAAGATGCCAGTGAATATTTTGCCTGGTATACTAATCAATGAGATACCTCGATAGTTATTGCAATCCTTCCTGTTCCCTTGCTTATAGATAGGTGCAATTACTGCTTTTATCCAATCTGAAGGCACCTTACCAACACTCCACGCTAATTTTACTACTCTATGAAGCCATTTCATCCCTGCCTTCCCACTATACTTCACCATTTCAGGTCTAATTTCATCTATTCCTGATGCCTTATGACAATGGAGGTTATTTACTATCCTTTCCACTTCCTCAAGCATAATTTCACCAACATCATTTTCCTCCTTCCCATGAGCTTGGCTGTTTGCAACACCACCATGATGATTTCCTTTTACATTGAGAAGATGTTCAAAATATTCCCTGGGATCTATTATGAGTTCACCTGAATTACTCAAAACACTGTTCATTTCCTTTTTCCCTCCCTTCCTAAGATTCTTTATTAGTCCAGAAAGGTTTCCCTGCTGCTTGACCTAGCCTTTCCAGGTTATTACGAAAATCTTCCCATGACTTCTTTTTGGATTCAACAACTATTTGTTTCGCTCTGTTTCTTTCATCTACTTACAAATCCCTGTCTGCCTCGGCCCTTGTTTGGAGCCATTTCTGATAAGCCTTCTTTTTACGTTTACAGGCTGCTCTCACTTCATCATTCCACCAAGATGTTCGCCTTTCCCCATCTTTACACACAGTTGTTCCTAGGCATTCCTTGCTGTTTCTACTACAGCATCCCTGTATGCCACCCATTCACTTTCTATATACTGAACCTGCTTACTGTCTACTGTTCGAAACTTCTCACTAATCATATCCATGTACTTCTGTCTAATTTCCTCGTCCTGGAGATTTTCTACCCTTATTCGTTTGCAGACAGATTTCACTTTCTCTACCCTAGGCCTAGAGATACTTAGTTCACTACAGATCAGATAGTGGTCTGTATCATCGAAAAATCCGCGAAAAACTCGTACATTCCTAAAAGATTTCCTGAATTCAAAGTCTGTTAAGATATAGTCTATTATGGATCTGGTAACCCTAGCCTCCCATGTGTAGCGGTGAATAGCCTTATGCTTGAAGAATGTATTCGTAACAGCTAAACCCATACTAGCACAGAAGTCCAGCAAACGCTTCCCATTCCCATTAGCTTCCATATCTTCCCCACATTTATCAATCACCCTTTCGTATCCTTCAGTTCTATTCCCAACTCTCGCATTGAAATCGCCCATTAGCACTATTCTATCCTTGCTGTTGACCCTGACCACGATGTCACTCAATGCTTCATAAAACTTGTCAACTTCATCCTCACCTGCACCCTCACATGGTGAATACACAGACACAATTCTTGTCCTAATTCCTCCCACTGACAAATCTACCCACATCATTCGCTCATTTACGTGCCTAACAGAAACTATGTTGCGTGCAATGGTATTCCTGACAAAGAGCCCTACCCCAGACTCTGCCCTTCCCTTTCTAACACCCGTCAAGTACACTTTATAATCTCCTATCTCTTCCTCCTTATCTCCCCTTACCCGAATATCACTTACTCCTAGCACATCCAGATGCATCCTCTTTGCTGACTCAGCCAGTTCTACCTTCTTTCTTCCATAATCCCCATTAATATTGATAGCTCCCCATCGAATTCCGAGCACAAGGAGGGCCATGACTCAGAATATGTCCGAGATGCCCACTCCCATTCCATAGCAACTGGTATCCCGACTCTCAGGACCACTTACTAGGCCACTCAGCCGTTGCCCATGGTTCACGAACTAGGACGTGACTACAGTAACCCAAAAACATGAACCCTAAGAAGAAGAAGATGATGAGTAATATTTATTTTGAGGTAAACCTTTCCCTGGGGATTTTTTTTTTATGTACTGAAGTTGCCAAATCTTCAGCTGGTTCCTCCTCAATTGTAATCTACCTATCAGATGCCTAGAAATATGTTCTCTCGCCAGTTAAAACCGGGGGTGTGTACAGGAATCCAGCCTATCAGGTAACTGTTCCGGAAGCTTCCTCTATAAGAGCAGGGCACTTTAGGGCCGTCTTGTCTGAATTGCTCCAGTGGTTGGGAGTGCGACTTGACCTAAGGGAGGCAGCGGCGATGCCTGCTTAAAGAACATCCGTCTATGCAACGAAATGGCAGAATTTACCTAAACATGTGATAGAGCCTGCGGGTAGTTTGAAGGGAAGTTTTCAGCCGTTTTCTCTTAATTTAATGTTGTAAACTGGTGTTTTAAATGTAGGATTTTAGGCGAAGTCTGAGGACTCTGTTTCTATTCCCTACGGGGAAATATGCAACGTAAAGGGACGAAGAGTGGTGACCCTCTTCCGTCTCCCATTCAACCTTGTAATTTGCTGACTTAAGTTTTCAACCTTTAAAGTTCGTAAATTTTGTCTTGGCTTTAAAGGTTCCTCCTATAGTCACCCTGTATCTGTGGGCCGTAAGCTCACTTGATTTTAGTAATTTAAATAAGGAATGCAGGTGTTTCGCCTCCTTGCCTTTTGTTTGTGGCCGGTCATATGCAACCATTTCCTTTTACTATTAAGGCCATGTAGTATGGGCACTTATGCCCCTGTTTATTTTCCTTAGGGTAACTGTTTCTTGGTTTAGGTTCGCTTTGCGAACAGTGATTCATCTTATTGTGGAGTAATTAATAAGCCCACCATATGGAAACTGTGCACGAACACTTTAAAGTGGAGTCACCCGATAAGTTGCTTAGTGTAATTTAAGTGTATCTAAAGAAACAGATTCCCTCTTCGAGGCTAGACTCTTGCATTTTGGAGCTCAGACTCCTGTGTAGCGTACCTGCTCGGAGCAAATCTTGCTCTTGTAAAATATTGCACCTATCCGGAGCAAGAATGCTCTTACCCATGTAATCTAAAGACTGGGTAATGATCTCAAGATTTTGTACCTGATTTCAGATATTGTTAGAGCTGACGATCACTCTTAACCTGTTCTATTGTTTTGTTATTCATTCAGTTTGTCTATCTCTCACTTTTAAGAAAGAATATAAATTAACTTTCCAAATTTTTTAGGTTAAATGCTGCTCGAAATAATTCCTTGTCCAGTCATTCAACCCAGGCGCTTCCAATTCCTCTGTGAGCCACGGAAACCCCGTAACTAAGATCATGCCTTATATTAACACCTAGGTACTTAAAGTGTTCCCCATGATGTATTACCACTCCAGTTACATTCATACCATACACAGTGGACAATGCAGCTGGTTCAACTGGAGAAAGGTGAGCGGAGTACGCTGTGACAAGAAGGCGAACTGCAGACTGAAAGGGAAGGTAGAATGGACAATAATAGATTTACTAGAAAGCTATTAACTATGATCATTTCAAAGAAGGTCAACATCAACTGGTTGGAAGAAATTAAGTAGGATTTACAAGAAATAAACTCTACAGACGACATCAGAAAAAATTGAAATTCCTTTGGAATACTAGTTGCAAATTACACATTCGTGGAAATAGAATATGAAAAAAAAATCAAAAGAAGTTTGAGAAGATGGAAGACTATCAAAAGAAGTTGAAAGGCGGGTAAAGAAAGAAGAAGGCCAGAAAATGACGATGGAGAAGTTGAAATACGGCTATAAGAAATGGGAGAAAGACAGGATAGTTGAAAGTCAGAAGAGGATGATAAAGGAAATAAAAGACAGTCAGAAGAAGTTGGTAGACGACGACCAAAACAAGACAGAAAATGGTCAGAAGAACATGGAAGACGGCCAGAAGGAAACGGAATACGTCCATAAGATAATGAAAGAGGCCAAAAGAAAACTGAAGACGACCAGACTAAGAAGGAGGATGGCCAGTAGAAGTCGTAAGACCACCAGGTAAGACGGAAGATGGTCAGAGGAAGATGGAGTTCGACCATAAAAAGAAGGAAGACTGCCATAAGGTGCTAGAACACGGCCGCGAGAAGACGGAAGGCGACCATAATAAGATGGAGGACGGCAGAAGAAGTGGGAAGACCACGAGGCGAAGACGGAAGATGGTGAGAAGAAGATGAAAGACGACAAACAAAGGACACAAGAGGGCCAGAAAACGTCGGAATACCGCTAGGAGATGACGGAAGACAGCCAGGAAAAGATCGAGGACGACAGGAAGAAGATAGAGGACGGCCAGAAGAGGATGGGAGGCGGACAGAGAAAGGAGAAGGACGGGATCGTCACCTTCCCCTGGTCCCCCTGGTTTACCAGTCCGTAGTGCACGAGGCCGCGGGATCTACTCCAGGGGGGACGCCGTCTGAAAGAGACCTGTTACTTCCGGTGGATTTAGGGTTCTGACAACCTAAGGACCATCTTACCCCGAACGATAGGTACTATCTGGATCTGACCAGGAGACCGGAGGCTGTGGGCGCCGCAATCAAGAAGAGTTCGAGCATAGAGAGCGACCGGGTGAAGGTGCGGTCCGACCAACGAGCGGACACCACGGGAAATCACGAGGGGAATCTAGGATGGCTATATAATTCCGTAAGGAAGAAATGCCCCTCTTTCAAGCTCCAGCGGACGTGGAAAAGCCCTTACCACATTCTGAGAGGAATAAATGTCGTCAGCTTTCGAGTACGACGGAGGCCATGGTGCAAGACGAAGGTGGTACATGTAGATGGACGAGCGCCAAACCGAAGAACAACTGAGAAGCTAACTGATCGGGACGATCGACTCTCGAAGGGGGCAAATGTTACGTGTTAGCCCCATGGTAGCCCCTTTCGGTACTTCCAGGAAGGGGCTGGTGACTCACACGAGCTGGGATCTCCCAGCCGGCTTGTAGGGTGGATCCGGTCTTTCCGTGCATTGTTCTTGTCGACCGGCTTACCTATGAGTTTCTTGGACATTCAACGGGAACGTTCTGCCTCTAGTCACCTCACGAAAATTCTGGCTCAAATCACCTGAGCTATAAAGAGGGAGGCTAGCCGCGGACAGTCAGTAACAGTTGGAGTCACGGTCAGTGTTCGACTCCGTGAGTGAGAGACCAGTGTATTAGGGTTCAGTGGCTGGGCTGAGAGCGACAGAGGTGTTGGCTATCTCTAGTATCCCACCGAGGTCTGAACGAGGAACGGTTGTTGTGGTGTCGGAGAGACCAGTGAGTGGGTGGGCTGCTAACGACGGAACGGAAGACTGCACTGAGTGTTCATGTATTTCTGTAGACTGAGGCTCGGCGTGCTTCAGCGAGGGAAGCCGCTATCGCGAGTGTGAAGTGGACTTGTGTGAATGTTCACTGTTGTGAGTATCGTCCTGCTGTTGAATACTGTTGAGCTGTTTAGTTTTTCACTGTATGTGACGGTGTGAATTACTGGACTACCTGCGGAACCGAACCAATGAACAGTGATAGTGTGTCGAGTGGCCCGTAGGACTGTCTACACACAGCTGCTGTATGAGGTGAATTGACTTGGGGAATGTGAAAGTAAGGATTAACCGTCCGCGGGTATAGCAACGGACTGGATCGCCTACTGTAGATTTAGGAAGAGGGAGAGACTTGTAAATAGGCAGCAATTAGTGAGTATGGCCATTCGTGGTTAATTAGAATTGTGTGGGTATATATATGTGTGTGTGCATTTATTGGCTCATCCTGAAATTAATTGGAGTAATGAAACAGACGGAGTTTTATTCGTAACAACACTTTTGCCTAGTACTGCGGAGAGGTGCATGTAATGGAATCAATACAACAACGTTGAGCAATCCACTATATTCGTCATACACTTATAAAGAAAGAAGAACAAGAAGAGGAAGGAGAAGAAGAATGCCTTCATCGTGTGACTCAGAAGAGAACTGTAGGTCTATAACCTTTCGCTAAAGGGTAAGTACTCCAGTTTACTGCAAGCACTGACACTTTGGAAAGTTTCAGTGCAGTGCATGTTATCAGCACATGGCCGCGTAAACCACAAAAACTTGAGATGGCCGGGTGCAGCCGATACATAAAGTACCGCCAACCGAACGACAAGGATCTGCACTCCACCGTTAACCAGGTCCCATATGTTATCTTGTGTTGAGAGCAAACATTCCACCGTGTTAAAGTAATAGTTTTACAATTTCAACCATAATCATAGAGTCCTTGTACAAATATTCTCGTTCAGGTCCAGAGTCCTTGAATTTACAATTAAAGACCTCTCCGAAATAAAGAAGTAACCCATAAATTTTTGAAAAGTGATATTTCAGTGGTCCACCTCTGTGATGTAGTAGTTACTGTGATTAGTTGCCATTCGCTGAGGTCCGGATTCGATTCCCGGCTGTGCCACGAAATTTAAAGAGTGCTACAAGGGCTGAAACGGAGCCCACTCAGCGTCGGAAGGTCGACTGAGCAGGGGGAGGGATTTTTTGCAACTTGTTTTACGTCGCACCGACACAGATAGGTCTTGTGGCCACGATGGAATAGGAAAGAGCTAGGAGTGGGAAGGAAGCATCCCTGGCCTTAATTAAGGTACTGCCCCAGCATTAGCCTGGAGTGAAAATGGGAAACCACGGAAAACCATCTTCAGGGCTGCCGACAGTGGGGTTCGAACCCACTACCTCCCGAATACTGGATACTGGCCGCGCTTAACCGACTACAGCTATGGAGCTCGTTACGGGAAGTTACGACTCTCTTCTTAACCATCCTCGAAGTGGTTTTCCGTGGTTTCGCACTTCTCCTCCAGGCAAATGCCGGGATGGCCGCTAACTTAAGGGGGGCTCATACTACGCGGGATGTCAACACTTCCTCTCTCTCTCTCTCTCTCTCTCTCTCTCATTTATATGAAAGACCATACCTTCCTTAGTACATTTGTTATGTTTCACAGCTAAATTCGGCATCCTGGTACAGATATAGCGCTTTACATGGGACCACGTACACATCAGCAGATACGAAGTGTTAAATTTCCAAAGCTATTTTCCCGAAAGTTTGTTTATTTTTGGAGGGAAAACGCAATATCTCTGGAACTATTTTTTGAAAACCGGATGAAACTTGGAATAAATATCCCTATTAATGATCTCTACAGGATGAATTTCGTTCATGAAGTTATATTTGAAAATAACTAAGATGTAGACCTACTAGGAAGATTAAAAAAGCTAAATTTCAGAGAGACAATTTAAATTTTTAAATACACTGACTGACAGAGCAAATGCAACACCAAGAAGGAGTGCTTCGAAAGGGATGAAAGTTGGGGAAAAAAACAGAGACGGCACGGACGAATAATTGATATTTATTTCAAACCGATATGCAGGTTACACAATGCGCACGGCATCGACTCAGTAGGATGTAGGACCACCGCGAGCGGCGATGCACGCAGAAACACGTCGAGGTACAGAGTCAATAAGAGTGCGGATGGTGTCCTGAGGGATGGTTCTCCATTCTCTGTCAACCATTTGCCACAGTTGGTCGTCCGTACGAGGCTGGGGCAGAGTTTGCAAACGGCGTCCAATGAGATCCCACACGTGTTCGATTGGTGAGAGATCCGGAGAGTACGCTGGCCACGGAAGCATCTGTACACCTCGTAGAGCCTGTTGGGAGATGCGAGCAGTGTGTGGGCGGGCATTATCCTGCTGAAACAGAGCATTGGGCAGCCCTTGAAGGTACGGGAGTGCCACCGGCCGCAGCACATGCTGCACGTAGCGGTGGGCATTTAACGTGCCTTGAATACGCACTAGAGGTGACGTGGAATCATACGCAATAGCGCCCCAAACCATGATGCCGCGTTGTCTAGCGGTGGGGCGCTCCACAGTTACTGCCGGATTTGACCTTTCTCCACGCCGACGCCACACTCGTCTGCGGTAACTATCACTGACAGAACAGAAGCGTGACTCATCGGAGAACACGACATTCCGCCATTCCCTCATCCAAGTCGCTCTAGCTCGGCACCATGCCAGGCGTGCACGTCTATGCTGTGGAGTCAATGGTAGTCTTCTGAGCGGACGCCGGGAGTGCAGGCCTCCTTCAACCAATCGACGGGAAATTGTTCTGGTCGATATTGGAACAGCCAGGGTGTCTTTCACATGCTGAAGAATGGCGGTTGACGTGGCGTGCGGGGCTGCCACCGCTTGGCGGCGGATGCGCCGATCCTCGCGTGCTGACGTCACTCGGGCTGCGCCTGGACTCCTCGCACGTGCCACATGTCCCTGCGCCAACCATCTTCGCCACAGGCGCTGCACCGCGGACACATCCCTATGGGTATCGGCTGCGATTTGACGAAGCGACCAACCTGCCCTTCTCAGCCCGATCACCATACCCCTCGTAAAGTCGTCTGTCTGCTGGAAATGCCTCCGTTGACGGCGGCCTGGCATTCTTAGCTATACACGTGTCCTGTGGCACACGACAACACGTTCTACAATGACTGTCGGCTGAGAAATCACGGTACGAAGTGGGCCATTCGCCAACGCCGTGTCCCATTTATCGTTCGCTACGTGCGCAGCACAGCGGCGCATTTCACATCATGAGCATACCTCAGTGACGTCAGTCTACCCTGCAATTGGCATAAAGTTCTGACCACTCCTTCTTGGTGTTGCATTTGCTCTGTCAGTCAGTGTATTTTAAAATAATTTCCATTGTAACATTCATAGTGCTTCAGTATTTTGTTTTAATCATCCTGCTTACAGGATAAAAGTCAGCCACTGCAGATCAGTATTTTTACATCGTGTTTTTTGTGGTTCATAAACTTAAAAAATTCACGAATGTGGTCTTTTTAATAACTCGTGTAATACTTAATATGCTGTTTCTATTCATATATGAAATGGAAGCAGTATGTCAGTTTTTTGCCTTTGCTGGCGGGACCTAGTGTTTACAGTGCACTATGTCTTCTGGTATGAGCTAGAGTAATTTTGTTACTTTCATTGATCTGTCTTAGCTTTGTCCTTGGCTTTGACAAAATGAAAGTGACTGAGGTTTGAGTGATGCTAGTAATGCCATTCCTTCTGCAGCTATGAATGGTATGAAAATGTTGCTCATGGGGTCGGTTGGTGCTTGCATTTCAGTGGGCTTGGCAGACTGATATGTAATAGCAACTTCTGTCTCGGTGAGGAAGGCAACGGGAAACTACATCACTCCTCATTTCCCTAGTATGCCTCTTCAGTGATGCCTAGGCCATCTATGACAGCTGATGGCAGAGCTGTTGAGGATCCATCCAGCCTTCGGGCTGACGACTAAACACACATGTCAGTTTTCTTAATTATATGTTGCGTATTAGTGAAACTATAATGTAGGCCCTAATACTTATCTGTATGCATAAACTGATATCCCGCAGTGTATGAGCCCCCTTAAGGCCACAGCCACTTCCTTGTCGATCCCTTCCAATCTTCCCATTTCCAGAAAGGCCCCTGTTTAACAAAGCAGGTGGGCCCGCCTGGATGAGGTACTAGTCATCCTTCCCAGTTGTATCCCCGACTCAAAGTCTCACCCTCTAGGACACTGCCCTTGAGGCGGTGGAGGTAGAATCCCTCTCTGAGTCCGAGGGAAAAACCAACCTTGGAGGGTAAACACATTAAAGGTAAGGTAATGGTTATTCTCCCCGAATGCAGGTCCGAACCTCCGCAGAGGTGTTCCTGAGCCGGAGTTTACGTGTGGTAGAGTGGCCAGTTCCTTTCCGCTCCTCCATTCCCTTACCCCCACCAACAGCGCGTGGCAACCCATCCAACTCCTGACCACACCCAATGTTGCTTAACTTCGGAGATCTCACGGGATCCGGTGTTTCAACACGGCTACGGCCGTTGGCAAACACATTAAGAAAGAAAACAAAGAAAGTGCTGTGGTGTCATCTTATGTCTTACATTTGAACGTCAAGCTAGCAGAACTTTGTCCTCCGTGCTGTGAGGATGGAACATCTGTCAAGATTTACCAAGCAAGTGGCCGAACTATTAGGGTCACGTAGCTATCACCTTGCTTTCGCGAGATAGTCGGTTTTCCGTGGTTTCCTATTTTCACTCCAAACAAATGCTGGGGCTGTACCTTAATTAAGGCCACCGTCGCTTCCTTCACTCCAAGCCCTTTCCTATTCAATCGTCGCCACAAGACCTATCTGTGGCGGTGCGACGTAAAACAGCTTGCAGAGAAAATACTACACCGTTCAAAAGAATACTCTCCTAGCGATGTACAGTACATTTACTGATTCATAAAGTGATCCGTTGATAATTTCTTTTCCGCGAGTTTAAGCAGATCGGATAAAAAGGAGCACATCATCATCAAGATTCCTTGGCAAGTTAACAGTACACGGAAGTGTATCTTGCTGAGCCGGGCTCAGACGGTTGAGGCGCTGGCCGTGCGACCCCAACTTGGCAGGTTCGATACTGGCTCAGTCCGGTGCTATTTGAAGGTGCTCAAAATACGTCAGCCTCGTGTCAGTAGACTTAATGTCACGTAAAAGAACTCCTGCGGGACACAATTCCGGCACCTCGGCGTCTCCGAAAACCGTAAAAATAGTTAGTGGGACGTAAAGCCAATATTATTATTATTATTATTATTATTATTATTATTATTATTATTATTATTATTATTATTATTAGCGTATTCTCCCAATAATGGAAGACGTTAAGCAAACAACTCAATCAAGCTTTCTTTGGGTTCTTCTTGTTCTTCCAATAGGCTTTCATTCTCTCTGAGAAGGCTTGTGTACGTTCTTCCGACCATTTCGGTCTGCACTGTTTTTGCTTTGGTTGCTCTAATGTAACTTCCCACTTGTTGAATTTGTGTCTGAAGGTGTCTCTTTCTAAAATGTCTGTTGCACATATGTTTGCGTTTTTGAGGTCCTTTCGAAGTTCGTCCAGCCAAGGTGTTGAATTCTTAAGTGAGCTAACATAATTTAATATTCTTTTTGACAGTCGATTTTCTGGTAATCTTGTGAGGTGTCCAAAGAATTTCATTCGTCTTTTCTTAACGTCAATTTCAATGTTTGAAACTTTTTCTGTTGTTCTGATTGATTGTAGCCTGTAACCATCTTGGGTATATCTTGCTCCTAGGATTTTCCTGATGATCTTCCTCTCTTGCTTTTTTATTTCTTCTAATTCTTGTTTACTGTTAAGTGACAATGTTTCACTTGCGTAAAGGACTGTTGGTTTTATGACTGTGTTGTAATGCCGAATTTTTGTCTGTCTTGGCATGCATTTTTTATTGTAGATGTCTTGAACTAACCCTAATGCCTTCTTGACTTTTTGGAGACGGTTTTGCTGTGAGATCTTCTCAAAGCCTGTCGGTTCGATGAATTCTCCGAGGTATTTAAATTACGAGACCCGGTCGATTTTACCATATTTTGTTCTCAGGCTCGTGATATTATTATTATTAATATTATTATTATTATTATTATTATTATTATTATTATTATTATTATTATTATTATTACATTTTATTATATATAATTCACAATTTTATAATTCGGTTTATGACCTTCTTCGGTACAATGTTCATGGAAGAAGTACTATTTAGTACATACGCACATATGCTTCATACATATCGGTATATAGGGTCTACTTACATTGTTGACAAATAAACTTGACAGATATTTACGAGATATTTACTATACATAAATGGTCAAAATTAATAGTGGACGATTTTCATTTGTCGTCTGTATATGGTGTATGGTTCATGCCAATAAACTTCCTCACTGTATGGCAAGTGGCCAAGATTGCTGCTTTTTGTAATTCTCTGTAAGTGAGAGTGTGGAGATTAAGAGCTTCAATGCTCCTGTGTACTCTCTTCGATATAATACCATTACATCCAATCACTACTGGAATGATGATAACATTGTTGAGTTTCCACATGGTTTTTATCTCTGTGGCCAGATCTGTGTATTTGGAAATCTTCTCTGTATATGTTGATTAGAGGTTGTGAGTATTAGGGCATGCTATGTCAATTATGATGCAGATTTCCTTGTTTTTATCCACAAAAGGTATATCTGGTCTATTGCAGGTAATAGTTTTATCAGTGATGATACCTGCATCTGCCAACGGCCGTAGCCGTGTTGAAACATCGGATCCCGTGAGATCTCCGAAGTTAAGCAACATTGGGCGTGGTCAGAAGTTGGATGGGTTGCCACGCGCTGTTGGTGGGGGGGGGGGGGATGTAAGGGAATGGTGGAGCGGAAAGGAACTGGCCACCCTACCGCACGTAAACTCTGGCTCAGGAACACCTCTGCGGAGGTTCGGACCTGCCTTCGGGCAGAATAACCCTTACTTACAGTATATACTTGTATCCCATTATTATTATTATTATTATTATTATTATTATTATTATTATTATTATTATTATTATTATTATTATTATTTAAAACTTATGGAACGAGATTACCTTATAACTTTTGCTATTGTTGTTGTTGTTGTTCTTGTTGTTTTAGTCATCCGTACATGTTCTGGTTAGATGCAGCCTTCCATGTCACCCTATACCGTGCTAACTTTTCACTTTTTACATAACTACTACGTCCTACATCTGCTCTAATCTGCTTGGTCTACCCCAACCATTCTTATCGCCTACATTTCCCTGAAAAACCAAGTGAACAAGTCCTAGGTGTCTTAATATCTGTCCTATGATTCTTTCTCGTCAAATTTAGTCAAATCGATCTCTTCTCACCAGTTCCATTCATTATCTCCTTATTTTTGCCTGCTGCCATTTCATGATGGATACAGTACTTTTGTATCCATCTCTTGGCACAGGCCAGAGTAAAGTGTGGCTTCCACCGAAGTCCCAGTCTCATCCATGGCTGTGACAATATGGAAGCTGCTGGGGTATGGGTGGTGCTGAGTAATGACATTCAGAGCATGACTAGTGCATCTGAGTGTAATGAAAGGTGTTGCTCATAGGGTCAGTCGTGCTGCAATAGCACTTTCTGACCCAGTGAGGAAAGCAATGGCAAACTACCTCACTCCTCGTCTTGCCTAGTACGCCTCATTTTGGTGCTGCCATTGGTTTTTGCGGTTTCCTTATAACCACATAACCTTTGGTGGTGCTATTTGAGGATCCAACCAGCCTCTGGGCTGATGACCTAACAGACAGACATCTCCTTATTCGCGGTTCGATCTTTCCGTCTCACCTTCAGCATTTTTCTGTAACACCACATTTCAAAAGCTTCTATTATCTTTCTTTCCGAGCTAGTTATCGCCCATGTTTCACTTCCACACAATGCCACGCTCCAGACAAAAGTCTTCAAAAATATCTTTCTACTTCCTACATCAATGTTCGAAATGAGCACAGTTGCTTGTCACTTTTCTAACTTTACAGAACTTCGCAAGCTCATTGGCAAAGTGTGTTTTGTACAAATGTAACTACTTTTACGGAGGTTTTCAGAGACGCCGAGGTGCCGTGATTTCGTCCCGCAGGGTATTTTAACGCTAATCACTAAGATAGGATATACAGTATTTTTATTAAGATTAAAACAGGAGACAAGATATATAAAGTTTGACGCTGGCTCTTTCATACGAGAATTGAAACCGACTCCACCCGGAAGCAATCCCAGGACACATGCGTCGAACCAACTGCGCTACACAATTAGACAAGCTCCAAGATTTCAAAAGCTGTTGAAAATCTTTTAGACGATTATCCGACGGCTAGCAGAGAGATTCTGTAAATATTGTCACGTAGAATAAACTGAACACAAAGTAATTCAACACAAGCCACTTTGAAGATTGCTGAACACAAGAAAATCTACAAGTAGGCTTTGAAACTCTTATTTCAAAAGATAAATACTCCTAATTACGAGGGAAACCGAGTTTCAATCACTCATTCCGCTAGAAATAATCTACGGAACTTTATGGAAGTAAGGCTACAGCGAACATCTCCACTTATCTAAGAAAATCAAAACCTAGCATCTCCTTTTGTAAGTTGAATCCTCTTCCACCAAGATGTGTGTCTTTGTAATTATGTCTCCAATTAAAGTCTCCAATAGCTAAAGCAGAAACATTAATAACTCTGGACCGTATCGGAATTTGATCCTTTTCTCACTCCACCTTCTTCTTTCTGTTGCTTGTTACCAGGTCCTTGGTAAACTGAGAGCCAACAGTTTCATAGACTGTATACATATATGGTTGAGTCTCAGTAATACCAACAACAATAATAATAGGAATGTACGTCTCTGTGGTGTAGTGGTTAGTGTGATTAGCTGCCACCCCCGGAGGCCCGCGTTCGATTTCCGTCTCTGGCACGAAATTTTAAAAGTCGTACGAGCGCTAGAACGGATCCACTCAGTCTCGGTAGGTTAACTTAGTAGACGGATGTTCGATTCCCACCTCAGCCATCCTCGAAATGGTTTTCCGTGGTTTCCCACTTCCCCTCCCGACAAATGCCGCGACGGTACCTAATTTAACGCCACAGCCGCTTCCTTCCCTCTTCCTTGTCTATCCCTTCCAATCTTCCCATCTCTTACAAGCCCCCTGTTCAACATAGCACATGAGGCCACCTGGGCGAGGTACTGGTCCTCCTCCTCAGCTGTATACCCCGACCAAAAGTCTCACGCTCCAGAACTTTGCTCTTGAGGCGATAGAGGTGGGATCCCTTGCTGAGTTCGAAGGAAAAACCAACCTGGAGGGTAAACCGATTAAGAAAAGAGAGGAAATAATAATAATAATAATAATAATAATAATAATAATAATAATAATAATAATAATAATAATAATAATAATAATTTAAAAGAAGCGCCTTAAGGAACTCTATCTATCAAACAAAACCTGAAATAACTAATGCATGAAGTTGGGACATTGACCAGAAGATGTCACCATTGAATTATTGAGTAATATGTTATTTTGAAGTTGCCTAAACTGACTGGATTTATTTGTTTTGTTTTTGTTTACGTCAAGAAGTTTTAACTTTTCTCCATAGATGTCATTACAAAAAACTGAGGTAATGCACTCTGGTGCAAGGGAGAAGAATTAGTGATTTAAAGAAGTTTTGTGTTTATAGGTTTTCACAACTAAACTAACTTTCATTTATTTCTATATTTCAAGGTTTGCAACACATCCTTCTCATTCCGCTAGCTTTTGAATCTGGCCAATAACAAATTTTCTGTAATTATTTTTCAGCCAATAATAGGCTTCGTGTACCTCTTATTTCGGCCAATAAAAATGAGAGAGTGTGTCCGGATTTAGTCCAGAACCTTCTCGACCCATCTCCTCGGGTATATAAACTGCGGCTTTTTAAAGCTACATTTTCGTATTGATCATCGTCTTACTGAGTGTGTGTGTTAAGACAGGAGGCTGGGCGCCTCATTCTTCGCCAGGCAGTACACCAGCCTAGGTAATGGCTACCAGTTTTCTCTCTCTGTAGTCATCTCCGCCAACTTATCCGAGGGGGAGGTTCTAAACTTTAACTATGTAACCATCTCATTTCTGAAATGTAATATCCTTCTTTTTCAATGTAAACTTCATGAAAGACTTTAAATGTAAATCGGGGATAGAGAGTGCGTTACCCTCTCGAGTTCCCCTTCAATTCACCTTGAGGTGACTACGATTTTGTAACTGTTTCTCTTTTCTGTAAAGCATTAAAATAACCTTCATTCTAGTCACCTCAGTAGCTTGGGATTAGCCTCTGCATCATCGGGCCGCGAGTCCGATTAGGGTTTTATACTTAATTTTCTAGGAGCGCAAGTGTACGCCTCCATACATTTTGTGTTCTTCTTTTCCACGAAGGCCCAGTAGTTTGGTTAATAGATACTCCTGTGTACAATATTGTAAATTGTAAGTTGGGTCTAGAGAGGCCAAAAATTTGTAAGATTTTTGGGTAATGTTGCCTTGAGTAGGCTGTAAGAAATTGGGAGCCGGTCTCCTTTGTTGATTGCGGAGAGATTGTAAACTCTTTCTAGTTTTTGTGTAATATTGAGTGGGGCCTTTGGGAGGCCGTATTTGTAACCTTTGGAGCAAAATGCTCTTGAATTGGGAGATTTCTCTCCTCGTCTAACTAAACGCAACATTTGCGATGTTATAAACTTGTAACTTTGGAGCTGGAAGCTCAGCACATGTAATTTCCAAACTGCTATTTGCACATATAACCTTGTTATTTAACTAAGTTAAAAGTTTGTTAAGTTTGTGATTTGAAAAGAAATACAAACTTTATTTAAAGTTTTAAGTTAATCTTTGATATATTAGATAGACCCATTCAGCCCGCACCTTCTTTCACCTCTCTGCGATCCACAAAATACCCGTAATAATAATAATAATAATAATAATAATAATAATAATAATAATAATAATAATAATAATATCTACAACAAAAATTGTTTATTTAGAAACCTCAAATTACAACACTACACCACAGTAGTCAAACTGGAATGCCTATACGCGAGTGAATGTCTAATACTGAATTACAAGTTGGATAAATTAGAATTACCGGAAAGTAATATTAAGCGCAAAATACTCGGTCGCTATGAACTACAGAACTCTGGAAGTCAAGAAGTAATGGTGAAATACATCGGAGCATAGAAAACATAAGAGAAACAATGCGGAAGGGAAGATTGATATTTTTTGGACATTTATACAGAATGGATGACAACTGGTTAACCAAACAGATCTTCAAACATCTTTGGAACAAGGAGTCAAAAACAACGTGGATTAATGAAATCAAGAAAGATTAAAAAAAACAGTATAAGAGAAGAAGCAGTAGCAGGGAAAGACTTTTTAGAAATAAATTATTAAAGATGGAAGGATTCGAAGCTCGGAAGGAAAAGGAACAGGTTCAAAATTGTCTGAGGAGAGGAAAACGACACATATTGAAAAGATGAAGGAGCATTGGAGAAAGAAGGAACAACAAAGGGTAAAGCACTGAAATTGTCACGGAGAAGACAAGAAATGAGAATAATAATAATAATAATAATAATAATTGTTACCGTGTTTTTGTGGTAGTTAAGCATAAAAGAAGGTGCTGGGTGGTGAATAGGTCTCAAGCTACTAAAGAGAAATTAAATTTAAAATTTTAACAAGGTTATATTTTCTTTTCAAAATTAGGTAACAACAAATAGAACAGGTACTTAGTAGCCGAAATACAACTTGAAATGTACAATTACAGGGATTAAAGAATTTGGGCTTCGAGCCCTGAAAACACAATTCTTGAGCAACTAGCTCAACTTTACGATATACCAATTTCAACAAAAGGGGCAGAAGACCCCAATCAAACCCTGGAGCCCTTGCTCCAAATTACACAGCAAAGCCTCCTCGAGGCATACAACTCTCAGTTTTAGAAAAGAGCCACTCGCTCTTAAGGTTAAGCCTCTCCCAGGCCACACCAAACTCAACTTTCAAGTTGTCCTCAAAGGACATATACACAGGGGTAAAATACCCAACCTACTGAGGTCTATTAGGAGAGAAAAGATTAATACATGACCTCTAAAATACAACTTGAGAGGAGGCGAACTTGCACTCCTAATACACTTTGCTTAAGACCTACTTGGCACTAGGCCGTTACTACAAGGGCTAATCCCATACTACGGAGGTGACTTAATGGCAATTTACATTACATTACGGGAGAATTGGGTGAGAAAAATAAGTTCACCTCAAGACGATGTGAGTGGGAACTCGAGAGGGTTAGCACTCTCTATCCCATAATGTAGCTTTACAAGAGAATAGAAGAAAAGAGTAGTTACATTTTAGGAAAAGGTTACATGATGGAAAACGCTTCGAACCCGCCGCGAGAGTTAAACTGCCGACCTAGCAAGAAAAGAAGATATTAATAGGTAGTAGAACGCTGCCGAGGAAAGAGGCGCTTCCCGCCTCCTGCTATGTACTTAATACACAGAAAGATGGAACAGAAGTGGCCCGGAGACCCTAAAATCAGCAGTTTAAATACTCTCGCAGAGAATTCTAGGCGTTAGGGGAAAGAAAACACCCTCCCACAAAGATTTTATTGGGTAGGACCCCGCAACAGATACAAGTTGGGGGAAGATACCCCTGATTGGCCAGAAATTCATAGAAGAAATTCGTGATTGGATACATTCAAAGCAAGGGGAAGAAAGGGGTAAATATTGCCAACTTAAACAATGATAGAAATAAATTTAACAAAGAACAAACTCCTGAAATTAAATTTTCTCCAACAAAATAGTTCTTTGACTCTGCACTAGGTTGCACTATTGTTGATCTTCAGTAGTGTCCTCTAGAAGAGAAAGTTCACACTTCTTAATACAAGCAAAACAAAAGTACATCGAAAATGACACAGTTCACAAACTCAAAATTTTCCAGGTAGTGACATCTTCTGAGAAATTTGAAAATTAAGACCGTAGATAAAGTTCAGATTTCCTCCAGAAGAGGAGTATTAACTGGCGCAACTTTTAAATAAACGGTGTGGAGGTGTACCGCCCGGTACAGACCTCCCCCCCCAAAAGTTCATCCAAGGGGTAACACAGAAGAACATAAACGTTTGTTTGAAAATAAGTTCCAAGTTTTGATGTTGATATTAAGATAACTTGCAGAAGTTTTTGAGAAATTTCTTAATTCAGTTCCAAAATTTTTGTTGCAGTTGGTAACGTAAGGTTTTTATGTTTATCGAAGTTGAATTTCTGAAGATAAGCTTTTAATACTTAAAGGTGAAGGAAAAATTTGCAATGTCCACCAAATATTGCTGCTGAATTTCCAAGAGTAGTTATTGCTTAGGGTGACAGTCCATATAGCTGATGTAGATTAAGAAGGATGGCCAGACCGGCCGTTGCAGCTTGCGTCCAAGGGAGGCCGCTCGGACCCCTTAAGTACCCTGAGATACCGCTCGCCCGCACTATGAGGGGAGCAGAGGTGTAGAAGCACGCCGCGCCCGCGGTGAACATATACAGGCTGCGGGCCAGTAGCAGGGCGTGCGCCGCACATCAGCCTTGGCCGGGAGGTGAGCTCCGGCTCGCCGTGCACATGTCGTCCTCGCTGGAGAGGAGGGGGCCCATCCCCCTCCCCAGTCGCTGCACGGCGCTGCGCGGCTGCGGGGGCGCTGAAACATTAAAGCTAGGCGGCAGAATTGTGTTGGACAATCATTTTCTTTGAGGGTACAGGCTTGTAGAGAGAGTGAGGGGCCAGCGGCGTGCAGATATTCATGGAATTCATTAAGCCACTGTGTAGAGTGGAGCAGGAGACGGGAGCGTGGTAATGGCCGTGGCAAAGACAGGATGGCAGTTTAATGGGTCGGGGCAGGTTTCACAAACATGCTTACATAAGAAACAAAATCCTATAGAAGGGGCAGAATGCCTTAAAAGTGAAACTCAAAAAAAAAATATAACCTTCATATCCTTTCAAAATAATATGAAGCAAGTTAACACAGAAATTACACCGGTTTCACCTGGGACAGGTGAACCCTAAATATCCTCTCGGTGGCTGGATTACTTAGCAATAAGGTAACCGGCGTAAGAAAATCGAGAATGATACAAGGCCCATGAAATCTGGGGGCAAGCTTGCCCGCGGGAACAAAATTTTTGACCATAACCTGGTCACCTACCTTCAAGGTGGTGGGTCTCCGTCCACGATCATACCTTTCCCTAACCTTTTCATGAGATACTTTAAGATTAGCTTTAGCCTTCTTCCAAAGATCTTTAATGTTGTCCGGATCTATTGTCTCGGGCAGAATGTCACTCAGAGACCAGAGGTTAGAGAGCGGCGAGTTGGGAACAAACTTGAACATCAAAGAAGCTGGAGTAAACTTGTGAGATTCATGAACCGCCGAATTCAAAGCAAAAGCTAACCAATGCAGGGACGTGTCCCACCTGGAAGGGTCTTCATGATGATAAGCAATGAGAGCGGACCTGAGATTACGGTTAACTCGTTCAGCCAGAGATGGTTGCGGGTAATAAGCAGAAGTAGTTACATGAGAGATGGACAAGTCAAAACAGAATTTACGAAATAAATTAGATGTAAAAGCCTTAGCATTATCAGATACAATGTATTGGCACGGACCAAAAGAAGCGAAAATAGAATTTAGGCAAGTAATGGTGGACTGAGCGGTAGCCAGCTTAGTCGGAAATAACCAAGAAAATCTGGTAAAACCATCTACGCATACAAAGATAAATTTGTTGGCATTTCCCTTCGACTGGGGGAAGGGTCCTACATAATCAATATACAGGCGTTCCATGGGGCGCGACGCTTGATGAGAAGACAAAAGGCCTACTTTAGTGGACATGGTGGGTTTACTGATCAAACAAGATTTACAAGCTTTTACAAGTTCACGAATTTCACCGTCCATACCTTTCCAGATGAACCTTTCACGAATCTTTTCACGGGTTTTAAAGATTCCAAGATGCCCCCCCAATGGGGTCTCATGATAGTATTTGAAGATCATAGGCACGAGAACAGCTGGAACGACAACTTTCATCATCTTGTCATGCCTCGAAGGGCAACATAAAACACCATTCCTCAGAACATAAGGGACGACATGTTCCCCAGAAGAAAGGGTTTCCATTATCGGAGCCAGCGTCGGATCTTCACGTTGGTATTTCTCGATATCCCTAAAGAGCATGGGGGCATCAGTTAAAATGGCACTAACATCAACTAGTGTGGACTCGGGAGGTGATGAACGGTCGACCGGTTCATGGTTCTCAACGTCGTTTGAAAACATACGGCTGAGTCCATCAGCAACCACATTTTCAGTACCTCTGATATGCCTGACATCGAATTGGAAGGCAGAAATACGGATAGCCCAACGGGCTATACGACCAGTACGACGCGGCCTACCTAAGACCCAGCTTAAGGCTTGGTTATCTGTCTCCAGGTCGAATTTGACATGTTCCAGATAGAGACGGAACTTTTCTAAGGCAAATAAAACTGCCAAACCTTCGAGCTCATAGATGGAATACTTGGCTTCTTGAGCCGACAAAGTCCTAGATGCATAGGCGATGGGGCGCCTCCCTAGTTCAGTCTCTTGAAGAAGGACTGCAGCTACCGCTGACGACGACGCGTCGGTTTGGACGATGAATTTCTTCGAGAAATCAGGCATAGCAAGAACAGGGGCATTACAAAGAGCTAATTTAAGGTCTTCAAAAGCGGCTTGTTGAGAAGGTCCCCACTCGAATTTGATGCCTTTCCTACGAAGAAGGTTTAAGGGCGCCGCTCTATTAGCAAAATTAGGAATGAACTTCCTGAAGAAATTCACCATGCCAATGAACCTGGCGATACCTTTAATGTCCTTGGGAGGTTTAAAATCACGGATGGCCTGAGTTCTAGAATGATCGACAGCTACACCATCAGGTGACACAATATGCCCAAGGAAAGACATAGAGGGCTTAGCGAAGGCAACCTTGGACAACTTAACAGTTAACCCCGCCTTACGAAGGCGATCGAGAACTTCTCGCAGATGATCTAGATGCTCTTCAAAAGTCTCTGAAAATACGACGACATCATCCAAGTAGTGATATAAGTACTCAAATTTGATGTCGGAGAAGACCCTATCTAGTAGCCTAGTGAGTACAGCTGCTCCCGTGGGGAGCCCGAAAGGCACGCGGTTGTATTCATATAAATTCCAGTCCGTGGCAAACGCTGTAAGGTGTTTAGACTCTTCGGCAAGGGGAATTTGATTATAGGCCTGATTCAAGTCCAAGATAGTGAAGAACTTGGCCTTACGAAACCATGAAAAGCAAGAATGAAGGTCGGGAAGGGGCACAGATTGCAACACCACCTTCCGATTGAGAGCCCTGTAATCAATGACAGGCCTGAAGCCTCCTTGGGGTTTCGGGACTAGAAAAATAGGCGATGAATACGCCGACTTAGAGGGCCTAATAATACCATCCTTCAACATCTGATCGATGATTTCTTTCAGAGCCTTCATTTTAGGTGGAGATAGCCTATACGGTGGAAAACGGACAGGAATCGAATCCGTAACCTCAATTTTGTATTCAATAAGGTCAGTAACACCAAGAGAATCAGAGAACACCTCGGGAAACGACTGACACAGTTTGCGAATACTATCAGCCTGCTCCTCAGGTAGATGTCTAAGGTCTAACAACATCTCATCCTGGGTAGGCGAAATAGAAGAACATGACACAGAATTACACTTTAATAGTGGTATTTTACAACTAGAAGCAAATTTGAATGTGCACGACCTAGACTGGAGATCGAGCACAAGACCAGTGTGAGAAATAAAGTCCGCTCCCAGTATGATGGGGCAAGACAAGTGCTTAGCCACAAACAGTTTAATTTTCCAGGTAAATTTAAAAATACGAATTTTGACCAGTACGGAACCTAGAATTTCTAATGGAGATGAATTAGCCGAAACATATTGAATACGAGGAGAGTCATAGACAGGTAGTTTACAAACAGATTTCAATTTCGAGTACCATACAGCCGAAATAATGGAACAAACACTGCCTGAATCTAATAGAGCTGTTATAGGCTCGTTATTTAACTCAACCTTAAGAAAAGGAACAGGTGCGGGTGTATCCGCCGCAATCCTAAGACACTCTTTGGGGCATTCAAAAGATGTATTCGAAGACTTATCGTTCCCTGAATTCTCGACCTTTTTGCCAGGGGCTGAGCCTTGGGAAGCAGAATTAGTTGACTCAGCCGAAGCCACTAGTCACTTTTGATTGTTGTTGGAAGTTACACCAGAAGTTGAGCAGGAGGGGGTGCTATTCGAATTGGGACAATTCTTAGCGATATGTGAGAAGGCCCCACATTTAAAACAGCCTTGTGATGAACCAGCTCCATTATTTGCCCTACTAGACTTGATCAGAGGACACTTATTCCGCAGATGGTCAGGCGACCCGCAAGCATAACATTTACGGGGATTGACTGGTCGGCGAGGTGGAGGCCGAGTGTTACAAAAGGAAGGCGGGGGTTCTTTCGCGACACGCAAAGAATCGGCGTATCTAACTCCTTCCGCTGAAACGGCCAATGCTTCAAGTTCAGAGAAAGTTTGCGGGCACGCCGCGAAACACAAATATGACCTATAGGGAGGTGAAATTCCCTCTACAATAGCCTGTACAATCTGATCTTCAGGAAAATGAAGGGCAAACACCCTAGTATAAAACTTAATGTCCTGTATGAAATCAGCCAAGTTTTCATCCAACCTCTGTACTCGATAATAGTATTTCTGAATCAGAGATGACCTCGCGCGGGCAGGAATGAAATTTGCAAGCAAGTGTGCGTGAAAATCTTCAATAGATGACTGTTCAGCAATGGCTCTTACTATTTTATCTGAGAGAACACCAATAGCATACGGATAGATAATTTGCAAAATCTGACAAGGGGAAAGAGAAAACACAAGGGCGTGATCCTGAAATTCCACTAGAAATCTTAAAAACGAAATTACTTCACTGGTGGTGTTGACAGAAAACTTAGAGATACCTCTTAGCAACATTGCCAATGGATGAGGCAAGCTACTAAACCCGGGTGACATAGTAGGTAAAGGTTTCAATGGCAAAGAAGTTAATTCAGAACGGATGTTACCCAACGATGCACGGCGTTCAGACTCGTTGTCCAATGGGGCAGAGATAGTTTGAGCAGCAACGGTTATCCTATTAACTTCTCCCTTGGGAGGCGCTTCCTCACTGCCTGCATTCACTATGGAGGGTTGATCAGATTTGGGAGGAGCCTCCCCCGTTAACAATAGAGTGACTTTACTAGACAATTCAGAAATAGTTTCAAGGAGCGTATTAGCTTCCTTCCTCTGAACGTCATTCACCTTTAGAGACAACAGATCATTAACTCTATTTGAAAAGTGATATAGTCTGCCTTGCACACGCTTAATTTGATTAGGAGATGGATCATTTTCATCAAAAAAACTAACTACAGAAGCTAGCCCAGTAATATTCTCCGTGATCGTGGAAAGAGAGTCGTCAATTTCTTTCTCTCCCAAATTGGGGACGGAAATGGGCAAATCAAGGGACTCTCTAAGCTTGTTAGTGTCTATTGCAACCGTGCCTCCAGATTGCACATTTCTAATAGTCAATTCATATATCAACTCCTCCTTGCGCAAGTAATTAAGGAGGAGAACATCGCGAGGGCCGGGCATGATGACCGAACAATTTTGAAAAACTCAAAAAATTCCAGCAACTGAGAAAATTGTTAGAGTTCGAATTAAAGCAATGTTTAGCCGTCAAAAGGGGCTAAATTGAGACCCATTCAACCACGCTCTGCTACCACTTGTTACCGTGTTTTTGTGGTAGTTAAGCATAAAAGAAGGTGCTGGGTGGTGAATAGGTCTCAAGCTACTAAAGAGAAATTAAATTTAAAATTTTAACAAGGTTATATTTTCTTTTCAAAATTAGGTAACAACAAATAGAACAGGTACTTAGTAGCCGAAATACAACTTGAAATGTACAATTACAGGGATTAAAGAATTTGGGCTTCGAGCCCTGAAAACACAATTCTTGAGCAACTAGCTCAACTTTACGATATACCAATTTCAACAAAAGGGGCAGAAGACCCCAATCAAACCCTGGAGCCCTTGCTCCAAATTACACAGCAAAGCCTCCTCGAGGCATACAACTCTCAGTTTTAGAAAAGAGCCACTCGCTCTTAAGGTTAAGCCTCTCCCAGGCCACACCAAACTCAACTTTCAAGTTGTCCTCAAAGGACATATACACAGGGGTAAAATACCCAACCTACTGAGGTCTATTAGGAGAGAAAAGATTAATACATGACCTCTAAAATACAACTTGAGAGGAGGCGAACTTGCACTCCTAATACACTTTGCTTAAGACCTACTTGGCACTAGGCCGTTACTACAAGGGCTAATCCCATACTACGGAGGTGACTTAATGGCAATTTACATTACATTACGGGAGAATTGGGTGAGAAAAATAAGTTCACCTCAAGACGATGTGAGTGGGAACTCGAGAGGGTTAGCACTCTCTATCCCATAATGTAGCTTTACAAGAGAATAGAAGAAAAGAGTAGTTACATTTTAGGAAAAGGTTACATGATGGAAAACGCTTCGAACCCGCCGCGAGAGTTAAACTGCCGACCTAGCAAGAAAAGAAGATATTAATAGGTAGTAGAACGCTGCCGAGGAAAGAGGCGCTTCCCGCCTCCTGCTATGTACTTAATACACAGAAAGATGGAACAGAAGTGGCCCGGAGACCCTAAAATCAGCAGTTTAAATACTCTCGCAGAGAATTCTAGGCGTTAGGGGAAAGAAAACACCCTCCCACAAAGATTTTATTGGGTAGGACCCCGCAACAGATACAAGTTGGGGGAAGATACCCCTGATTGGCCAGAAATTCATAGAAGAAATTCGTGATTGGATACATTCAAAGCAAGGGGAAGAAAGGGGTAAATATTGCCAACTTAAACAATGATAGAAATAAATTTAACAAAGAACAAACTCCTGAAATTAAATTTTCTCCAACAAAATAGTTCTTTGACTCTGCACTAGGTTGCACTATTGTTGATCTTCAGTAGTGTCCTCTAGAAGAGAAAGTTCACACTTCTTAATACAAGCAAAACAAAAGTACATCGAAAATGACACAGTTCACAAACTCAAAATTTTCCAGGTAGTGACATCTTCTGAGAAATTTGAAAATTAAGACCGTAGATAAAGTTCAGATTTCCTCCAGAAGAGGAGTATTAACTGGCGCAACTTTTAAATAAACGGTGTGGAGGTGTACCGCCCGGTACAATAATAATAATAATAATAATAATAATAATAATAAAAGCAGGCCTGAGTGGCTCAGGTGGTAGAGCGCTGACCTACTGAGCTCAAGTTGGTGGGTTCGATCCCAACTCATTCCGGTTGTATTTGAAGATTTATTGGCACGTTAAAGAGGTCCTAGGGCAAAATTCTGGCATCTCGGCGCCCCCAAAAATCACAACGGGGCGTAAAACCTATTTCAAAATATAAATACTGTAGCTATCATCGATCACTGTAAAAACATTAAATGAATTGACTTTTCACTAAAACTATACTTACGTCGCGGGACGTTGTCACGAAATCCAAAAGGAATAATCCATAACTTGTCACCACCTTCATTTTTTGTAAAGAATTATGATTAAAATTAAAAGTAATAGCTTCTTTTTACGACCTACGGTTATTTAATAAAAAATGTATTTATTTTGGTGTAAGAGACCCCGTGGCTCAGGCGGCAGCGCGCCGGCCTCTCCCCGCCGGGTTCGTGGTTCAAATCCCGATCACTCTGCAGGGTTCTGCAGGACAAAGCGGAGGCGGCACAGGTTTCTCTCCGGGTACTCCGGTTCTTTTCATCATCTTTCATTCCAGCAACACTCTCCAATATCATTTCATTAATTCATTTCATCTGTCAGTCATTAATCATTGTCCCATAGGAGTACGAAAGGCTTCTCGCAGCCGGCATAATTCCTATCCTCGCCACTAGATGGCGTCATCATTCCATTCCTGACCCGGTCGAACAACTGAAACAGGCTGAGGATTTTCATTTCAATATTCGTCTTGGTCTTTTCTGTCATATCTAGGAGCTTGGTTAGGGGTAGAGAGGGGTGAATTCCGATCATTTAAGCTGTGAATAATAGAAATAAGCTTTTTTATTTTCAGGAAATCAAACAAAGTGGATAATTGTTTATTGATGTCTTATGTTCTACAAGGCAAATACTGCATTTATAACTTATTATCATCTTAAAAGGGAAAATAATTATTACTATAATATATACTAGTGATCAGAGTTCTCCCAACACATGCATATATCCTGTTCAGAATCCTAGGAACAACACACAAAAAATGGTGTCAAATTTCCCTATGGAAAAATCAAATGATCATAAATATGTTTCTTCGTCATGGTCACCCATCGCCTGCTCCTAATTCCAGATGACCGCCAGTCATACGACCTATAGCCTGTACAGTTTCTGTCTAATAATGTCTGGTTATCCGTCCATACTTTACATAGTAGCCTGTACAGTTTCTGTCTAATAATGTATGGCTATCCGTCAATACTCTACATAGCAGCCTGTACAGTCGCTATCTAATAATGTCTGGCTATCCGTCAATACTTTACATAGCAGCCTGTACAGTTACTATCTAATATTGTCTGGCTATCCATCCATACTCTACATAGCAGCCTGTACAGTTGCTAGCCAATAATGTCTGGCTATCCGTCCATACTCTACATAGCAGCCTGTACAGTTGCTATCTAATAATGGCTGGCTATCCATCCATACTCTACATAGCAGCCTGTACAGTTGCTATCTAATAATGGCTGGCTATCCGTCCATACTCTACATAGCAGCCTGTACAGTTGCTATCTAATAATGTCTGGCTATCCGTCCATACTCTACATAGCAGCCTGTACAGTTGCTATCTAATAATGGCTGGCTATCCATCCATACTCTACATAGCAGCCTGTACAGTTGCTATATAATAATGTCTGGCTATCCGTCCATACTCTACATAGCAGCCTGTACAGTCGCTATCTAATAATGCCTGGCTATCCGTCCATACTCTACATAGCAGCCTGTACAGTTGCTAGCCAATAATGTC
The DNA here is from genome assembly GCF_040414725.1 of Anabrus simplex. Taxonomy (NCBI): domain Eukaryota; kingdom Metazoa; phylum Arthropoda; class Insecta; order Orthoptera; family Tettigoniidae; genus Anabrus; species Anabrus simplex. The sequence continues at coordinate 1,768,706,344 of NC_090265.1, read as the reverse complement.
TGGCTATCCGTCCATACTCTACATAGCAGCCTGTACAGTTGCTATCTAATAATGTCTGGCTATCCGTCAATACTCTACATAGCAGCCTGTACAGTTGCCAGCTAGTAGTGTCTGGCCATCCACCCATACATTACATCACAGCCTGCATAGTTTCTTTCTTTCTTTCTTTCTTTCTTTCTTTCTTTCTTTCTTTCTTTCATTCTCTCTTTGTCCGTTTACCCTCCAGGGTTGATTTTTACCTCTTACTCAGCGAGGGATTCAACTTCTACCACCTCAAGGGCAATGTCCTGGAGTGCGAGACTTTGAGTCAGGGGAGTAAAACTGGGAAGGAGGACCAGTACCTGCTATGTTGAACATGAGCCTTGTGGGGGAAGTGGGTAGATCTTAAGAGATAGACAAGGAAGGGGGAAAGAAGCGGCCGTGGCCTTATGTTAAGTACCATCCAGGCATTTGCCTGGAGGACAAGTGGGAAACCACGGAAAACCACTTCGAGTATGGCTGAGGTGGGAATTGAACCCCTTTCTACTCAGTTGACCTCGCGATGCTGAGTGGACCCCGTTTCAGTCCTAGTATCACTTTCCAAATTTCGTGGCAGAGCCGGGAATCGAACCGGAGCCTCCAGGGGTGACAACTGATCACACTAACTACAGAGCAGTAAAATGCATGGATCCAACGTGAGTGCATTCTGGACACTCTTTTAAATGCCGGAAATTTAACATGCAGTTTGGAATGGCACGAAACAAGAACTTGGAACTATGGTTACAACAAGAAGTCTCAGTCTATCCTTTGCATCAGGATACAAAAGAAAATAGCTTATTCATCATGTTGTACCTCACATGAGAAAGGAGTAGACCTCTACGGGAGTTACCTTTGTGCTAAAATATAAATGATATTAATTCCAGTTCTCAGTAGCTGAGTGGTCTTCTTAAGTGTATGTCATTACGGTGCCATCTGTTGCCCTTCCCATTACTCTACGCTTGCACACGCGGTAGCTAAGCACACACATGAAGACCAAACAATGGACTTCAAGATGAGAGAGTAGGCAGATTCCTTCTGTTTGCCATGTGTTAGAAATACCTGTACCATACTCCCACCGACCTGCACTGAATCCTTCCGCAATTCTGCTCTCAGGAACATGTCCCGTCTTGAGAAACTACAAGTACATAGCAGTATATGGAAGTTGAATTGATTCACGAAACTTGCACCACCCACGTTCGAGTCCACAGATAATTCAGGGGAAAATAGCACGAAGGAGCTCTACTCACATATTTACCAAAATTTGTGTTTATGTTATCTATTCTCAAAACTCTTGAATTTTGTAACATTACAAATGAAGCACTGGTTCTTTTATTACACTAATTTATACTTGAAAATGAACTCCCACATTTCACTAATTACCGGCTGTTTACAAAGGTTTCTTGTCTTCACAGCGGATCATCGACTGTCAGTATTTACTAGTATTTACGGGCGATCCTTCCGTAATTTTGACCGACAGGTTTCACCTTTCACTTCACTTCAGTCATCTCACACAGCAGTTTCATGCAGCCAGGCTCGAACTCGTGACCGTTGCTTATAACAAAACACACGATTGCTGTACACTTGGCTCGACGCCAGACAAGACCGATAAATTGCACAACCAACTCACGTGATTTCTCCAGACACTGAACTCTTAGCTCACGACTAGTAACTCACTCATCACAATAACACAACTATGAACCGTTCGCGACGAGTCTGCTTTTATATGCCTGTTTTTGTTTCTTCCGTGTGTCCTCCGGAGAAGCCTGGTGCAGGTCTTCCGAGTTGACACCGTATAGGCGAACTGATCGTCTGTGAAGATGGGGCCCTACCTAAGATGAAATCTAACACCCAGCCCCTAAGCCGTACGAATTAACGAGTGAAAGCTAAAATCCTTGAGCAGACCGAGAATCGAACCCGGGATCCCATGAGGCAAAGGCCAGTACGCTAACCATTTAGCCATGGAGCTGGACTATATGTCAGGTGATGAAGTTCTAGTATATACGAAGTACGCCCACTATAGGACCGTTCTAGTTTCTCCCTCAAGAAAATCCACGAAGACGCCCAACGAAAAGCATAAAAGCAGAGGCCGGCACATGCCCTCAGGCCGGATGGGAGGTTACCGGTCTAACTCACTCACCCCTTCAAGGAAATACCGAACAGGGTTCAAGATATCTGACAGTTGCATGGCCATGTAACAGTAATAAGTACAGAAAACGGGAAGTATCGTTGTAAACCGTAACATCTCCACCCAGGGACAAAATGCAGTCTGATGCCGTTTCGAACAGTTCTTCTTTTCACTTTGCTTTACGTCATACCGACGCAGGTAGGTCGTATGGTGACGAAGGAATGTCAAGGATGTAGGAGTAGGAACGAAAGGAACGTGGATTTGATTAACGTACAGCCCCAGCATTTGCCTGGTGTGAAAATGGGAAACCACTGAACACCATTCTCTTTTTAGCGAACCCCACTATCTGCGGAATGCAAGCTGATAGTTATGTGACCCAAAAACCTCCCAGCCACTCGCTATTTCATACTTATTTGATTATTGTTTGGTCGGAGGAGCTGTACCGGATGAATGGAGAGTTGCTATTGTAGCCCCTGCGTATAAAGGAAAGGGTGATAGAAATAAAGCTGAAAATTACAGGCCAGTAAGTTTGACATGCATTGTATGTAAGCTTTGGGAAGGCATTCTTTCTGATTATATTAGACATGTTTGTGAAATTAATAACTGGTTCGATAGAAGGCAGTTCGGTTTTAGGAAAGGTTGTTCCACTGAAGCTCAACTTGTAGGATTCCAGCAAGATATAGCAGATATCTTGGATTCTGGAGGTCAAATGGACTGTATCGCGATTGACCTGTCTAAAGCATTTGATAGGGTGGATCATGGGAGACTACTGGCAAAAATGAGTGCAATTGGACTAGACAAAAGAGTGACCAAATGGGTTGCTATATTTCTAGAAAATAGATCTCAGAGAATTAGAGTAGGTGAAACTTTATCTGACCCTGTAATAATTAAGAGGGGAATTCCTCAAGGCAGTATTATCGGACCTTTATGTTTTCTTATATATATAAATGATATATGTAAAGGAGTGGAATCGGAGGTAAGGCTTTTTGCGGATGATGTTATTCTCTATAGAGTGATAAATAAGTTACAAGATTGTGAATAACTGCAACGTGACCTCGAAAATGTTGTGAGATGGACAGCAGGCAACGGTATGTTGTTAAACGGGGTTAAAAGTCAGGTTGTGAGTTTCACAAATAGGAAAAGTCCTCTCAGTTTTAATTACTGCGTTGATGGGGTGAAAGTTCCTTTTGGGGATCATTGTAAGTATCTACGTGTTAATATAAGGAAAGATCTTCATTGGGGTAATCACATAAATGGGATTGTAAATAAAGGGTACAGATCTCTGCACATGGTTATGAGGGTGTTTAGGGGTTGTAGTAAGGATGCAAAGGAGAGGGCACATAAGTCTCTGGTAAGACCCCAACTAGAGTATTGTTCCAGTGTATCAGACCCTCACCAGGAGTACCTGATTCAAGAAATGGAAAAAATCCAAAGAAAAGCAGCTCGATTTGTTCTGGGTGATTTCCGACAAAAGAGTAGCGTTACAAAAATGTTGCAATGTTTGGGTTGGGAAGAATTGAGAGAAAGAAGAAGAGCTGCTCGACTAAGTGGTATGTTCCGAGCTGTCAGCGGAGAGATGGCGTGGAATGACATTAGTAGACGAATAAGTTTGAATGGCGTTTATAAAAGTAGGAAAGATCACAATATGAAGATAAGGTTGGAATTCAAGAGGACAAATTGGGGGAAATATTCATTTATAGGAAGGAGAGTTAGGGATTGGAATAACTTACCAAGGGAGATGTTCAATAAATTTCCAATTTCTTTGAAATCATTTAGGAAAAGGCTAGGAAAGCAACAGATAGGGAATCTGCCACCTGGGCGACTGCCCTAAATGCAGATCAGTATTGATTGATTGATTGATTGATTTTGAGGATCCAACCAGCCTTTGGACGGAATACTCGTAGTTGAGATCTTCTCGAACATTTTAACACTCGCAGTTTGGTCTCTATGGACTAGAATATGATATCGTGTTTTATTGTTAGTCTTTTACTCTAGGATACTCCTTAGAATATTTGTTTGTTATGTTTCCACCATTCCCTTGCTAGCTATTGTCTCTATCACGTACGAACTTTGTAGCTTGACTAATGTACAGTTATAATAATCAGATGGTGAAAGAAATCCGTGGTGTAGGGTTAGCGTGCCGGCCTCTTACTCGGAGGTCCTGGGTTCGATTCCCGGCCAGGTCAGGGCTTTTTACCTGGCCCGGAGGGCTGGTTCGAGGTCCACTCAGCCTACGTGATTAGAATTGAGGAGCTATCTGACGGTGAGATATCGACCCCGGTATAGAAAACCAAGAATAACGGCCGAGAGGATACGTCCCGCTGACCACACGACACCTCGTAATCTACAGGCCTTTGGGCTGAGCAGCGGTCGGTTGGTAGGCCAAGGGCTGTAGTGTCATGGGGTATGGTGGAAGAAATTCACAGTCAGAATGCTGCCGGCAAGGTAGGAGAGGTGGTAAGATACAATTTCTAATCACTAGATTGCGTGCCAATAGCCTGGATATTCAATTCTAACTCTCCGCTGTGTTGGTATGGAGTGAGGCCATATAACGTTGTTGATCGAATGTGTCCGTCGGATGGCGACGTTAAACCTTGACCAGACCTCTTGGCACTATTCAACAGAAGTAAGCAATGTGCCGGCACCAGAATTCACCCTCTTCCTTCCTACTGTCACATATTACGCCATTCATTTTATGTCACGAACTCCTCTGATGAGGCTGACATCAGGAAGGGCATCCTGTCGTAAAAACTCCCTTCGGATATTCATCTCACTTCATTCTCGACCCCGTAGAAAAGCGGGATAAGGATTGGGCATACATGCATACTGGTCTTTTTTTTTTTTGCTATGGGCTTTACGTCGCACCGACACAGATAGGTCTTATGGCGACGATGGGATAGGAAAGGCCTAGGAGTTGGAAGGAAGTAGCCGTGGCCTTAATTAAGGTACAGCCCCAGCATTTTCCTGGTGTGAAAATGGGAAACCACGGAAAACCATCTTCAGAGCTGCCGACAGTGGGATTCGAACCTACTATCTCCCGGATGTAAGCTCACAGCCGCGCGCCTCTACGCGCACGGCCTACTCGCCCGGTCATGCATACTGTATTCACCTGAGATTTCACAATAGTATTTAAAACATTTCGAGTAGGGTATTTACTTGTTCCTGTGGTAGCTGGCTAATGTTCTACGTAAGCACGAGTTTCTCACCCGCAAATTGCGTCGCGACTTCACCCTCTCCTTCCTAAAAAGAAAGAATTACAACTACTAAGCGGAAAACAAATATGATAACACCTTTGAGACATCTGTAAGATGTTCCAGAATTGCAAATATGTAAAATTAGGTCAATCTTGGACTGATCTTCTTGGATATAACTTGAGGGTCTCTTTCGATCTCCACTCAAAAATATATCAATACCAATGACAGTAAGAATAATGTTATTGGCTTTACGTCGCACTAACTATTTTTACTGTTTTCAGAGACGCCGAGGTGCCGGAATTTAGTCCCCAGGAGTTCTTTAACGTACCGAAAATATACCGACACGAGGCTGACCCAACGGCAGTAACAACCACTACAACAGTCATAGTTTCAACCACAGACAGTAGTTAATTTTCCTGTTTGGAATGCAAGCTCCGATTCAAATGTTGAGCCTTTCACGCTAATGATCCCTGACTCTATTATCGATTTACATCATTTCTAAAATGATATGACTGATGAAATATTTGCCGGAAGGTAAAACTCGACTAACATTAAAAGAAGAGGAATCATCACGGACATACTCATGACCCACTACAGATATGTGCTGATCGCTGCTTCAAATTGTATACGGTATGAAAAATCTTTCAGTTCTCCTTTGTGAAGTATTCTTCTGATGAGGTTGACGCCAGGAAGGACTATCTTTAACAGTTACACATTTCTTGAACAATTACCTTTATATATTAAATATTCAAAATGTTCTAAAAATAATATGCTTTGAATGCAAAGCACTTTCATAAAGGTGTCACCAATTTATTTTTTATATTTTAAGAATTTGCTTTACGTCGCACGGACACAAATGGGGCCTATGGCGACGATGGGATATGAAAGGGCTAGGAGTTAGTGGGGTGGGAAGTGACCCTGCCCTTAATTAAGATACAGCCGCAGAATTTGTATGGCGTGAAAATGGGAAACCACGGAAAATTATTTTCAGGACTGCCGACAATGGGGTTTGGAGCCACCATCTCCCGAATGCAAGGTGACACCTACGTGACAATAACCGTGCATCCACTTGCTCGATATATCACCATATTTAACTACTATCTGAAAACTAACCACCAAACACGTCATATTTTCAAACTCTTACATCTTTTCCTTTCATACTCTTCCTTAAATCACAATAAGCGACTTGGGAATGGTCATTTCTCGTTTCCCTGACTCTTCAAGTTACCTAACCCGCATTTTCAAATTGTGTGGGGATGAGACTTCACATACAGTATTTTTAAAAGGATTTTTTTTCCTAAAAAGCATGCAAAAACAGTTTTAAATGAACAAATGAGTTCTTTAAAAAAATTCAGATCGGTTAAAAATATTTATGTACCAAATGCACAATGAAGTAACGAATTTTAGCGCTGATATAGACTATAGCCGCCTCTGTGGTATAGTGGTTAGTGTCATCAGCTGCCTCCCTCGGAGGGCCAAGTTCGATTCCAGGCTCTACCACGAAATTTGAAAAGTGATGCGAGGGCTGGGACGGGGTACTCTCAGGCTCGGGATGTTAAGTGGATTGAGGAGGGTTCGATTCCGACCTCAGCCATCCTCGAAGTGGTTTTCCGTGGTTTCCCACTTCTCCCCTAGGCGAAAGCCGGGATGGTACCTAACTTAAGGCCACGGCCGCTTCTTTCCCTCTTCCTTAACTATTCCTTCCAATCTTCACATCCCTCCACAAGGCCCCTGTTCAGCATAGCAGGTGAGGCCGACTGGGCAATGTACTGGTCATCTTCCCCAGTTGTATCCCCCGATCCAAAGTCTCATGCTTAAGGGCATTGCCCTTGAGGCGGTAGAGGTGGGATCCCTCGCTGAGTCCGAGGGAGAAACCAACCCTGGAGGGCAACCGGAGTAAGTAAGAAAGAAAGAAAGAAAGAAAGAAAGAAAGAAAGAAAGAAAGAAAGAAAGAAAGAAAGATATGGACTATTCCAAGATTCAGTTTTCCCCTCTCACGTCTAAATAAATGTTGGGATTATACCTCCTTTCAAATTCCGAGTCCTACAATACAATTATCTCTGAACCAGTGGCAGTATCCTAAGATCGCGGCTTCATACCTGGCAAAGGTAGTCGTATTTTTGAAGGGTGTAAGATACTTAATTCGTTACCTCATGTCAAACGATGTCGACATGTAGAAAACTGAACCAATGGTCGCGAAACGGAGTTTCTGTTTCTCTGCCGTATGGTCGAATAAAACGGAACATGACATTGTCAAGCAGGCAGCCTAATACGGCACCATATAAAAATATCCGCACATGGTAACTGAGATATTAGTCTATTATTATTATTATTATTATTATTATTATTATTATTATTATTATTATTATTATTTACAAGCTGCTTTACTTCGCACCGACACAGATAGGTCTTATCGTGAGGATGGGATAGGAAAGGGCTAGGAGTGGAAAGGAAGCGGTCGTGGCCTTAATTAAGGTGCAGCCCCAGCATTTGCCTGGTGTGAAAATGGGAAACCACGGACAACCATCTTCACGGCTCCCTAGAGTGAAATTCGAACCCACTATCTCCCGAATACAAGCTGATTGCTACGCCAACCAAACCGCACAGCCACTTGATTATTTCACTTTAAAACTGAACTATTGGTCGACCAACAGAGTTCCGGTTTCACTGCCATAAGGTAGAGAAAGCAAATCGTTCACATTGACATCCAGCATGGCATTGAATAAAAATATCCGCACATGGTAGCTGAGGCCATTTGATTATTATTATTATTACTATTCGAAGCGAACAGTGTAGCTCATGAGGACATGGCTCTGTTTTACGGCTGGATGCCGTTTCTTACTCCTACCCTAAGTGGAGGGTTTCTTTGGTGGTGAATAGTGTAGTGTGATTTGTGTTTATGAAGAGGTGTGTATTGAGACAAACAAAAGCAATTAGTCCGCGACGCAGGCGTGCCTGAAATCCTCGAATCGGCTGGAAATCGAACCTGGCACACTCTGAACCGAAAATCACGATTCCGACCATTGAGCCAATGAGTCTATTATTATTATTATTATTATTATTATTATTATTATTATTATTATTATTATTATTATTATTATTATTATTATTACTGTTTTATTCAGATAAATAAGAGACCCAATATGGATATCCTTTATTAGTTTTGAAGTGAAAATCAAGGAGTTGGCGAACGAATATATTGATAATCTGGTTCGGCGCTATTTAGTGTACCAATTAACACCTAGTGATTTATCACCTTTTTTAAATTGGTCCCGTACTCTACACCATATCTTGGAATGTCTTCCTCAACCTCCAGTTAATAATCACAACTTTCTTAACTAACACTGTGACTAACGCCCTGGTGTAGATGTTGCACCCCCTGGGCTGAGTGGCTCAGACGGTTGCAGCGCTGCCCCTCTGACCCCACCTTGACAGGTTTGATCCTGGCTCAGTCCGGGGGTATTTGAAGGTGCTCAAATATGTCAGCCTCGTTTGGGTAGATTTACTGGCACGTAAAAGAACTCCCTTTGGACTATATTCCAGCACCTCGGCGTCTCCAAAACCGTAAAAAATGTAGTTATTGGGACGTAAAGCCAATAATATTGTTCATTTTTGATATAGGAGCCTTACCTCGTATTTGACGAGCCGAGTTTGATTCTCCACCCGTTCAATTATCACTGCCTGATGTTTTCCAGCAGCGAACACGGTCCTGAAAGTCAAAGTCACCCTAAGCACGTTCCTCTGGGTGGCAGACATTTAAAGTCCTGTGAACCACGGGTTTCTGTTTATACATTGTCTGTGTTTGCTCTAGCCTTCCCCAGAGGTTGTTAGTTTAATTTATAATGGTCTAAGTTTTGTTGTGGTCTGCTAAATACGGGGCGTGAAGCAACATGAGATTTAGAACTCCCTCTGGGCTCTGTTCCGCAGAACATGGTCTTATTTTTTCATAAGGTATTCCGAGCATACCTCCAGGTCTGTACCTTGGCAGAGAACTAATTACTGCACAGCTCTCTGTAGAACACTAGCAGCTTGTGCAGTAAATCCTTCAAAGAGAATCACCGTTCCAAGATACCTTGGCGAAACTGCAGTCGGTCATTGGCAGGCCTGTCAAGGACGGTGGTCACGGGTTGCAAAATGAAATGGCGTATGGCTTTAAGTGCCGGGAGTGTCCGAAGACATGTTCGGCTCGCCAGGTGCAGGTCTTTCGATTTGACTCCCTTAAGCAGCCTGCGCGTCGTGATGAGGATGAAATGATGATGAAGATGACACATACACCCAGCCCCCGTGCCGGCGAAATTAACCAATGGTGGTTAAAATTCCCGACCCTGCCGGGAATCGAACCCGGGACCCCTGTGACTAAAGGCCAGCACGCTAACCATTCAGCCATGGAGCCGGACTTCACGGGTTGGAACAAGCATAGCAGTCAGGGAAGACGACTGCTGTGATGCACTTTGCCTTCCGTCAATGAGCTGTACATACAGACGTCTGTGGAGTCTAAACGGGGCACTACAACCCTAGGATATTCTTTCTTCTTTCTTAATCTGCTTACCCTCCAGGGTTGGTTTTTCCCTCGGACTCAGCGAGGGATCCAACCTCTACCGCCTCAAGGGCAGTATCCTGGAGGGTGAGACATTGGGTCGGGAGATACAACTTGGGAGAATGACCAGTACCTCGCCCAGGTGGCCTCACCTGCTATGCTGATCAGGGGCCTTGTGGGGGATGGGAAGACTGGAAGGGATAGACAAGGAAGAGGGAAGGAAGCGGCCGTGGCCTTAACTTATCCCGGCATTTGCGTGGAGGGAAAGTGGCAAACCACGGAAAAGCACTTCCAGGATGGCTGAAGTGGGAATCGAACCCACCGCTACTCAGTTGACCTCCCGAGGCTGAGTGGACCCCATTCCAGCCCTCGTACGACTTTTCAAATTTCGTGGCAGAGCCGGAAATCGAACCCGTGCCTCCAGGGGTGGCAGCTAATCACACTAACCACTACATCACAGAGGTGGACACCCTAGGACAGGGATGGCGAACCTATGCCACGCGTGTCAGTAGGTGACACGCGAACGCTATTTCGGTGGCACACCACATGCACATATTAACGTGTTTATGTACCTCTTGTGCTATAGATTTTTCATACCACGTGCATCGTATAGTCATAGTGTTTCAGGTTTAAAAAATAAACACCGAAGATCTAAATTCTAGTTCCATTCGGACGTGCATTATGGCAACATTGATAGTTCCGGAAGTCAAGTGAGATGAATATCATTTTTTATTTTTACAAGTTGCTTTACGTTGCACCGACACAGATAGGTCTTAAGGCGACGGTGGGACAGGAGAGCGTAAGGAGTGGAAAGGAAGCGGTCGTGGCCTTAATTAAGGTACAGCCTCAGCATTTGCCTGGTGTGAAAATGGGAAACCACGGAAAACCATCTTCAGGGCTGCCGACAGTGGGCTTCGAACCCACTATTTCCCGAATACTGGATACTGGCCGCACTTAAGCGACTGCTGCTATTGGGCTCGGTCAGATAAATGCCAGATCCGGCGGACAATCCATTTGCTCACTAGCATCAGTGAAGTTTGGCTTGTATCTGGTGGCCAGCAGCGCGTAATTATTCTTAGTGTCCAACTGTTTATTGAATCTCGTAAGACAAGTTGTTGCCAAATACCCCAATTTCGAGATTTGGAGGAACTGTCGTATTTTATTTCAGAACCTCATATTGTACAAATGAGTGATATTCAGGCCAATTTTTGAGTGGTTCGATATTGCCAGTTTAGAAATGGAGTTGACTGAATTTCAAGAAAGCAGTACATGGTTAAACAAATTCGTACAACTTGGTGAAGCTGTTGATGATGAATACTCTCTCCACAAACCGAACAGCGGAACAGCCTCTCACAAACTTGCTATAGCGCTAGTTTCTTTGTTTGGGTCATCATACGCCTGCGAGCAGCTCTTTCCTACAATTAACGTCGTGAAGTCAACAGTTAAAAACCGTCTTGGTTCAGATCTACCGGGTGAGTTGGCCGTACGGCTAGGGGCGCACAGCTGTGAGCTTGCATCTGGGAGCTAGTGGGTTCGAAACCCTCTGTCAGCAGCCTGAAGATGGTTTTCCGTGGTTTCAAATTTTCACACCAGGCAAATGCTGGGGCTGTACCAAGTAAGGCCACGGCCGCTTCCTTCCCACTCCTAGGCCTTCCCTATCCCGTCGTCGCCATAAGACCTATCTGTGTCGGTGCGACGTAAATCCAGTTATTAAAAAAATGTTCAGATCTAAGTGTTTCTCGTCCGTTATTGAAGACAAGAAATCATGAACCTAACATAAATGACATGGGTATTGGCAAAATAGACCACGAAGCATGCAATCAAATGTATTATTATTACAATGTACACAATGTAAAAACGTATTATGAAACACAATTTTGAATCAGGGATGAAAGTCGGGGTGGGGGTGGGGGTGGGGGTGGGGGTGGGGGTGGGGGTGGGGGTGGGGGTGGGGGTGGGGTGGGGGGAATGATTTGGAGCTATTACAAACGAAAATAACAAGTGGCACAGTAGAGAGTTGAGAATAATACTGCAGACTTAAACTGGCACACTAGTTGGAAAAGGTTCGCCATCATTGCCCTAGGATATTATAAATGAAATTCCCTACGTTCCATTCATATTGTACGTCAAATTAAAAACAATACATATACGTCTGACGGGCTGCCTGGCCAAGGCAGTAAAGGCGTACTCAGTTCACCAGGGATTCGATCCCCGTAAGGAAGTGGAAATATTTAAGAAACGAGATATCCACTTCCGGAGATGCACACGGTCCTGAGGTTCACTCAGCCTACGCTATAAATGAGTACCAGGTTAATGCCTGGGAGCAAAGGCGGCCGGCTGTAGAGCTAACCTCTCTATCCGATCAAGTGTCCAGGTTACGGATAGTGGAATCACACTACACACCACCGCATAGACATGATATACTGAACACATCCTTCCATATACAGTCGGCGTTGGGACATCTAGTCGTAAAACTGGGTCACTTCCTTATCATGTGCCGACTCAAATAAACTGGAAAAAAGGCCAAAAGAAGAAGAAGGTTGCATTATTAAGGTTAAGGAAGAGTAAGTGTCAACCTCTGTGGTGTAGTGGTTAGCGTGATTAGCTGCTACCCCCGGAGGCCCGGGCTCGATTCCCAGCTCTGCGACGAAGTTTGAAAAGTAGTACGAGGGCTGGAACGGGGTCCACTCAGCCTTGGGAGGTCAACTGAGTAGAGGAGGGTTCGATTCCCACCTCAGCCATCCTTGAAGATGTTTTCCGTGGTTTCCCAATTCTTCTCCAGGCAAATGCCGGGATGGTAACTAACTTAAGCCACGGTTGCTTCCTTCCCTCTTCCTTGCCTGTCCCTTCCTATCTTCCCATTCCTCCACAAGGCCCCTGAGCTGCTCAGCATAGCAGGTGAGGCCACCTGGGCGAGGCACTGGTCCTATTTCCCCGTTGTATCCCCAGCCCAAAATGTCACGCTCCAGGACACTGCCCTTAAGGTGGTAGAGGTGGGATCCCTCGCCGAGTCAGAGGGAAAAACCAACCCTGGAGAGAAACAAACAAAGAAAAAAACTTGAATTAATTTCTAGCTTTTCTTAGGTAAGAGAAAAATGTTATCGGTCTGGTTTCCGTACATACCGGAATGAGTCAGCCCGATTACAGGCATAAATCCACTTTAATTTAATTTCACAGTTCTTTAGAAAGCGACGAAATGTAATGTGTAAGTCCTTATGGTGTTTAGCGTGGTTGGAGCAACCGATGTCAGCACAGCACAGACAAATTAAACTGCTACACTCTCGCACAAAGTCTCCGTGGCTCAGGCGGCAGCGCGTCGGCCTCTCACCGCTGGGTTCCGTGGTTCAAATCCCGGTCAATCCATGTGAGATTTGTGCTGGACAAAGTGGAGGCGGGACAGATTTTTCTCCAGGTACTCCGGTTTTCTCTGTCATCTTTCATTCCAGCAACACTCTCCAATATCATTTCATTTCATCTGTCAGTCATTATTCATTGCCCCAGAGGCGTGCGACAGGCCTCGGCAGCCGGCACATTTCCTATCGTCGCCGCAAGATGGAGTCTTCATTCATTCCATCCCTGACCCGGTCAAATGACTGGAAAACAAGCCGTAGATTTTCATTTTCACTCTCACACATGTAAGCACCATCACTACACTAACAGCGCTCGACTTGATATAATGAACTTGGTCACAGCGTGACGTCAGGAGTGTGGCATGTTACTGCGCATTCAGTTGATGACCCCTACCGTCTTGTCTAGTAACTGTGGTTCGAGCCGCTAAAGGTGTACTTAATTCACCCCGAAAGACGTGGGTTCGATTCCCCGTCAGGAAGTCGAAAAATTTAAGGAAAGAGATATCCATTTCCTGGGTTGCATATGGTCCTTAGGTTCACTCAGCCTACAGCAAAAATTAGTAGCAAGTTGACTACTGAATGTATAGGCGGCCGGGCATAGAGCTAACCACTCTACCTCATCAAGCGCCGAGATTGTGGATACATTCCACTCCTTCAAGGGCCTTCGTGGCCTGTATGGAGATGACTTTGCTTTTATGTTCACCCACGTTTAAATAGATTGTACACAGTGGAATCACACTACAAACCACCGTAGAGAAATGCTAAACTGAACACATCCCTCCACACACAGTTCGTATCGGGGCATCCAGTCGTAAAACTGGGTCACGTCCTAGTCAAGTGCCGACTCAAATGGGCCTTATGCGACGCTGAGATGGCAAAGGGCAAGGAGTAGGAAGGGAGCGACCGTAGCTTAATTAAGGTACAGTCTCTCGTGTGAAAATGGGAAACCACGGAAAACCATCTTCAGGGCTGCCGACAGTGGGGTTCGAACCTACTATGTCCCGAATGCAAGCAGATAGCTATGTGACCCAACCCACGCGGTGAATAATAATAATAATAATAATAATAATAATAATAATAATAATAATAATAATAATAATAATAATAATAATAATATGCGCCTCTGTGGTGTAGTGGTTAACGTGATTAGCTGCCCCACCCCCCGGACGCCCGGGATCGATTCCCGGCTCTGCCACGAAATTTGGAAAGTTGGACGAGGGCTGGAACGGGGTCCACTCGGCCTCGGGAGGTCAACTGAGTACAAGAGGGTTCGATTCACACCTCATCCATCCTCGAAGTGGTTTTCCGTGGTTTCCCACTTCTCCTCCAGGAAAATGCCGGGATGGTACCTAACTTAAGGCCACGGCCGCTTCCTTCACTCTTCCTTGCCTATCCCTTCCAATCTTCTCATCCCCACCAAGGCCCCTGTTCAGCATAGCAGGTGAGGCCGCTTGGGCGAGGTACTGGTCATCCTCCCCAGTTGTAACCCCTCACCCAGAGTCTGGAGCTCCAGCACACTGCCTTTGAGGCGGTAGAGGTAGGATCCCTCGCTGAGTCCGAGGGCAAATCCAAGCCCTGGAGGGTAAGCGGATTAAGAAAGAAAGAAAGAAAGAAAGAAAGAAAGAATAATTGTACCGGAGGTACACATTCTCCGTCCATTTGAACGGCACGCCTTCTAGAAGGCCATCCGTGCTGTGAACCCTGAACTATGTATCTGAAGATACTTGTGTACCGTACCCAGGAGTAATACCCATCTAGGCCGATGCCTCCACTCCTGTTTAAACATCCGACTAACTCAGGTTTGGGCAGATAAGTGGGTTAGTTGTCGAAAGGCAAGTCTAAATGTCGAAGTTTATCACCTAATTATAAGTATATGACAGGAAATGGAGGTTTAACACAAATGAGAAACAATAATGTGAGATAGGATGAGTTTATTTCACAAAATAACCCCGAATCATACTAACACAAATGAAATTCAAATAATAATAATATGATTACGAAATTGTCAAAGAAATAGAGTAGGAAAGAAAATGGATAACAAAACGTTAAGTACGCAATCAATTAACTGCAAAATGAAAGTTCAAACACAACATTAAATACTAGTGAACTTCAGAATGACTTCACATGATTGTCGAATGTTCATGACCATATTTGTATTCGTATGCGTATGCATATACGTATAAGATTCGTATGGAGTAGCACGATTTTAAGTATCGCAATGATACGGTTTTTTTTTATTCAGGAGAGTTGCCGCAAAATTTAACATTAAACGAAAATTAAGACGCAATGGGGAATGATATGAAGTATGGAAAATACTAGTGGCTTTTACCTACGCAGTATTCGGGAGATAGTAGGTTCGAATCCCACTGTCGGCAGCCCTGAAGATGGTTTTCCGTGGTTTCCTATTTTCACACCAGGAAAATGCAGGGTCTGTACCTTAATTAAGGCCACGGTCGCTTCCTTCCCACTCCTAGCCCTTCCCTGTCCCATCGTCGCCATAAAACCTATCTGTGTCGATGCGACGCAAAGCAAGTAGCATTTACCTATATTTCCAATGATCACAACATAATTAAAGTATCTCAAATATTTACATCGGGTTAGGAAAGGGATATACTGCACTGGCTCGACGTAAAACGCGGTTCACCAAAGAGATCTAGTAAGAACTAGATTGACCACCAACATTCACTCAGCACTCGGACTGTTCCCCATGAAACAACAACATATCAAAACTACATGAACTTGCACAAAACACCATCCTGTAAGAGAAAACATATAATATACTTTATTAAACACGTGGAAAGCAATGGGAAACATTTGCACCAGAAAGTGCGTTAATCTGTCACCTATTTCCTGCTGTGCTGTGGGATGAAATGAAATGTTAAAACTCAATACTGCACTGAGGGTTTGGTCACTGTTCGACAAGACTGTAATACGGAAACGCCATCTCATTCACACTGTCTATATAAACACGGCTGATAAGTAAACCTGTAAGACGAGCTCATATTTCCTCAACTGCTCGGAAATTCACATACAATCGTACTTCTTGCTAATTCAACACACACATCAGATTCACTGGCCTGACATTAATTTCCCGTCAATTCTGATTCTCAATAATCTCTCAGAATACAATTGCAGTACTATTCTCACTGCACATCATTCTTATCACATCATCAGGCATGCAATCGGCCTGCATAATCAACTTCATAAATCAACATGCATTAAATTCTCTTGTATTTCTTACAATCTCATCAGCCTTTCTCATTATTAATCCGGGTTCGATTTCCACTCAAATCGTTGTACGAAACAGTTTCCAACCCACATTGGAAGAATCCTTTCTTATTCAACGTTGCGATGCAGCTTTACACGTGTCACAGCTCCTGAAATAACATGCGTCATGCAATCTAACTGTTACTAACTTTCTAAATGGAAAAATTGAATTTACTCTCAACGCAGCAAGTGTTTAACTCGGAAAGTGGATGATCTTGTCAATCTAATCCTCCTATCTCTAACATACAAGAATATCGGAATAATCTTAAGCTAAGTAACATGCATAATGACACCAAAATGAAATAAATCCTAACAACTCCCTCAATATCCCATGTAACAAATCGTAAAGTAAAAGAAAAATATAGAAATATGCATTCCCCTCCTATCCGTATCTACAGCATCACAAATGTAAAATAAACACATGCCATCCTGCAAAAATCACGTTAAAGAAAAATCCCTACACTAAGCTTCACTAGTATTAAACATAATTCATATAACATGCCATCTAATTTAAAAACATGCGTCTTACCTTTGACAACTCCCTGGACATAGGCAACGGCTCACATCATCGCACTGATGATATTCTACTCCATTTTCAGCACAGCTTTAACACATAGAAACAATCTTCTTTCTTCTATGGGAGGTGCCATCTTCTTGATGAAAGCTCCAGTACACTGCAACACAAAAGACTTCAGGTAAATGCATCTTCACCGCTCTACGCGCACGTGGCGAATAAACTCTTGTCAGCTGTGAATTAAGCCAACATTAATCTGACAGAATAAACACACGTAAAATTAAGAACACACATTTAGGGTTTAACATTTTGAACTCCATTACCCTTAGCGTATGCTTCCTGCTCCACTCCTAATTAATTTCTGCACTATGAACAGTTGTAGAGTGAACAATGCAAAAGAATCTAACACACAATATAAGTATGTTACATGAATATATTTAGAATTAGATACACAAAATACATTAATCCTTGTATGTTTTCACTGTGTGGTACTTTTCAAATCAGTTTTCTGGGTGGAGACCGGGTTTTCTCACTTTCTGAATGTTGACTTTAACATATCTGTTGGTTTCGTCGGCAATTTGCTTGCGAAACTCGTCACTAAAAATAAGGAGATGAACTCCTTAAGGTGTTGTGGGATTGTTCCTTCCTGATGCTTTGTATCCACAAATTGTTTCATTGAATGAGAATGCAGGTAAATCAAAATCGCCAGCTTTCCACTCGCGCTGAAAGTACGAGAAATTGTCATGTCGAGTGGAGCTCTACATCGGAGCGCAAGTCTAATTTTTAATGTCGAACTCCACTCGACATAGGAGTGCAAAAGGTTAACACACTTAGTTAGAGCGGGTCGCGGTTCGGTACGAAAGTCCTTCGCGATACGCGAACGACTCGAAAATACGATGCAGCTGAGCGTCTCTCCTTCACTCACAAGTCTGCGGCCGATATTACCGTCTATTACTTTATAGTAAAACTTTGGGTCATAATATAATCGGCAATTTATCGCTGACCGAGCTCGATAGCTGCAGTCGCTTAAGTGCGGCCAGTATCCACTATTCGGGTGATAGTAGGTTCGAACCCCATTGTCGGCAGCCCTGAAAATGGTTTCCGTGGTTTCCCATTTTCACACCAGGCAAATGCTGGGGCTGTACCTTAATTAAGGCCACGGCCGCTTCCTTCCCACTCCTAGCCCTTTCCTGTCCCATCGTCGCCGTAAGACCTATCTGTGTCGGTGCGACGTAAAACAACTAGCAAAAAAAATGTATCGCTGCACCAGTTTACTTAGCAAACTTCACAACTAAATGCACTGTTTCTCGGTCGAAAAGACCATACACTGTAATATGTCTACTAACGTGGCAACATTCGCGCACAAAATAATATAAGAGCAGTATAGAACGTTCACTCCCGGCGACTCAAACTATCAGAGTGTCCGCTTCCGGCGATTCACTTAATCAGAATGACGCTCCCAATGATTGGGACGCTTACGAAGCTTGGCTAACGCCGTTGTAACTATGGGATTCCCGTGTGTTTAAAGAATCAATCAACTAGCGTGCTTGTAATTCACAATGACTTTTATATTAATAAAAATTAACATAAAACACACTCCTGATAACTTAAAAATGACTCAGATTATTTCTATAGCGTATTCCTTATTATTTCACACTTTCAGACCTGTGGAAATCCATCAACTAACAGAACTGATTCCTCCATATCCGTATCTTCTCCACGCAGATATCCATGTTGGTCAATCTGTGTCGGTGCGCCGTAAAAGAACTAGCAAATAAAATTATCGCTGCACCAGTTGGTAAGCCTTAAGTGTTTGTATTTTTTTATGTGCTGAGGTTGTCAGCACTATTACGGCTTCCTTCTTCCTTATGTTATGGAACAAGCTGAAATGTTTGTGTATATTTTTGTAGCCAATTAAAATTCCGTGAGGTCTAGACTCCATACTGGCCACACCCACGCTTCCTAATTGGCTGAATGCTCCTCTTGGCCAACGTCTTCTACACGTGCCGAGATGTGCTAACTTCTGATAACGCTGAACCTTTACCACGGTCACCGGCCAGCATCGCGCAATATTCAGCGACTTTATGTCTCCATGGACTTCCGGTCTCAACTCTAATGCAATCTACTACTTTTACACTGCCTGACTGAAATGTATCTCAGTACATTTTAATATGGAAAACATATATCTAATTGTCTCTTATGGGCCGTCAGGATACGGCTCACTTGGACCTTTAATCTTGAGATGTGTCTACTATCGGCCTATGTGCCTCCTCTGGCTGGAGGACGGACAATTATTTTTTAAGGGAATTTGTTATTGTCTAAGTTGGTAAGCCTTAAGTGTTTGTATTTTTTTATGTGCTGAGGTTGTCAGCACTATTACGGCTTCCTTATGTTATGGAACAAGCTGAAATGTTTGTGTATATTTTTGTAGCCAATTAAAATTGAGGGTTTGTGCAGGCATTCTGCCTAGTTCAAAAGAGTTCAGGAACCTTCCCCCTGAGTTGCTATAAAAGCCGAACGCTTTAGGGCTGTATTGTCATCTTTATCGCTCCGGTCTAAGTGTGTGTATGGCATAGTAGGGGCAGCCTTGCCGTCGTCGGATGGCCCAACAGCTCAAGGTAATGGCAGACATATTTTAATATGTGATAGCTCCAGACAGACAACTTGAGAGGAATGTTTCAAACTTAATGTAAAATTCTAAAGTTTAAAATCACCTTTTAAATGTAAATTTTCGGGCAAGTCTGAAGACCTTGTTCAATCCCTGTTGGGAAATATGTAACTTTGGGAATAAAGACTGTTTACCCTCTATTAATTCCCATTCAACTTGGTATGGGGGTGACAGTGATTTTCTAAAACACTAAATTCTTCTAAACTATTTTTTTTTTTTTGCTAGTTGCTTTACGTCGCACCGACACAGATAGGTCTTATGGCGACGATGGGACAGGGAAGGGCTAGGAATGGGAAGGAAGCGGCCGTGGCCTTAATTAAGGTACAGGCCCAGCATTTGCCTGGTGTGAAAATGGGAAACCACGGAAAATCATTTTCAGGGCTGCCGACAGTGGGGTTCGAACCTACTATCTCCCGAATACTGGATACTGGCCGCACTTAAGCGACTGCAGCTATCGAGCTCGGTATTTTGGTAATTAATATGTCGCCATCTGGTCACCCCTGAGTAGTATAGGCTTAGCCTCTGTAACTTCGGGCCATAAACCCAGTAGGATTTTAAGTGTTTTTTCAAAAGAAGTGCAAGTGTTTTGACTCCTAGTATTTTGTTTACGGCCGATCGACCTAAACCTAGTCTTTTGTACGTGTAGGCCATTTAGAATGGGCACTCATTGCACCTGTTATATTATCATTATTTATAGACGGGTGTGTAATAGAAGGTTGAGCTGAAATGACAGTAAACACAATCTTTGAGGTTTATCTTGTGTAAATTTGGATCAGAAATTGGTGCCTCGAAGACGCTGGATTGTATTAATGTTTGAAGCTCAAAGTACTGTACGCTGCAAGTGAGTGGAGCAAATATTCTGTTTGAAATAAAGTACCTTTAGAGCTATCATGCTCATTAATTTGTAAACTATTGTATCGAAAATCTTCTCCATTGTACCTGATTTTTGACATTGTTGTTATCAGAGCAGTCGAACGCATCGTTATTCCATTTAAATGTTACTTGTTGCTGTTCTCCTCAGGTTATCTATCAAATTTTAAAATCAAAGAAAAAAGGAAAGAAAGGAAATTTCAAAATTTGGTGTTTTAACTTATATCTTTATATTTTCTCTGTCCACCTATTCATCCCGGCACCTTCTTTCATTTCTGTAAACCACGGAAATCCCGTAACAACAACAACAATAATAATAATAAAAGAGGAAGAAGAAGGCTACATTATTAAGGTAAAAGAAGAGAAAACAAGAATTTCTGAACTTGATAGAAATACAATTAGGTTTAATATTCTCGAAAATCTCTTTATGACATGATCATACTGGGCGATAGGGTGAGTGAGGAGTCGTTTCTAAACAATCTGCTACAAATAACGTCCATTGCCCTCTTGACACGTAGGATTGTGTTATAAGATTGTGTTATAAGTAGACGCTACATAAAGGGGCTTTTCAGCCTCAGTGGCATGTATATCATCATTATCAATAAATTCAATTCAATTCAATCAGAACCTACCTTCGGCAGACCAGAAGAAAGTTTTCCCTGGTTTTCCATTTCTACACCAGGCAAATTAAGGCTACGGCATTATTCTTCCAGTCTAATTTACTGCGACGTTAAACCACCCGAAAAAAGTGTTTTTTGTGAAAACATCATGCGTAGAATATTTTTTTTCATAACTAGAGCTCATACATTCACGCGTTAATACCATAGAATCCGAGGACACACTGGTTCTCCTGGAAATGAACAGGCAAACATCCTCGCAAAAGCAGCCTCCTCATCCAACATAGAACTTACCTAGAATAAATCACCTCAAGCTATGCAAAACCCAAAATCAAACCATATCTAATAAGACATCAAGTACAAAAGATCCTGTCTTTGAACGCTTCAGAATTAACAGTGCAGGCGATTACTTGTGCTTTTGTGGATCTTCACAAACGGTGGACCATTTACTGTTCAACTGTGCCGTGTCTGGAAGGACAAGATTCGAACTTGAGTGTCACCTAAACAATTGTAATGTGGAACACTCAAAGCCATTATACCATTTGTTCAGAAAATCCTGCTCCTACAAACAGTACCTTAAGTTCATTCACCACATATTCAATAATTTAGTTTCCTAATTTTTTATCAAGGATCAATAATTGAAAACTGATCAGAACTATAATGCTAATATAATCATTTATAAAAAGGTGCAAAGTGTTAGGATATTCAATAAATAAATAAATAATACCCTACAATCCAAACTAATCACTAATTTATTCTAACAGACAATTATTGAAGAATATATGGAAAAATAAAGTGTTACGTGAAGAACATAGTACATAGCGCATTATGTTTGGACTATTACATATTTTTCACAAATGTAGCCTAGATTGTCAAGTTTTTCTGGATGACTCCCGTATTATTATTATTATTATTATTATTATTATTATTATTATTATTATTATTATTATTATTATTGTTCCGAGGTATCTGTGGAACAGCAGAGATAAAGAAGGTGCGGGGGTGAACAGGTCTCAGGCTACGAAATTAAAGTTAATTTAAAATTTAACAAGGTTATATTTTCTTTTCAAAATCAAGAAATAACAAGCATGGCAGGTACAGAGTAGCAAGGCAACAAAAGTACAACTACAGTATTTACAGGATTTGGGCTTCGAGCCCCGAACTCACAATTCTTGGGCAACTAGCCCAACCTTACCCCAAAACCAGATTTAACAGAGGGGCAGAAAACCCCATTCATGCCCAGGAGCACTTGCTCCAAATTACACAGAAAAGCCTCCTCGAGGCATACAACACTCAATTTTCAAGAAAGAGCCACTCGCTCTCAAACTTTAAGCCTATCAAAGACCACACCAAACTCCACCTTCAAGTTGTCCTCTAAGGACATAAACACAGGGGTAAAATACCCAACCTACTGAGGCCTATTAAGAGAGAAAAGGTTAATTACATGGCCTCTAAAATACCAGTTTGAGAGGAGGCGATCTGCACTCCTAATACATTTGTTTAAAACCTAATCTGGCTCTAGGCCGCTAATGCAAGGGCTAATCCCATACTAAAGAGGTGACTTTAGAAAGAAACAATTTACGTTACGTTAAGGAAGAATCGGTTGAGAAAAATAAGTTCACCTCAAAACAATATGAGTGGGAGCTCGAAAGGGTTAAGCACTCTCTATCCTGATTTGTAATTCAAAAAGATAGAATAGATACCAAGAGTTTTTACATTTTAGGGAAAAGTTACATGGTGGAAAAGCTTCGGACCCGCCCCGAGAGTTAAACTGCTGAGCTAGCAAGAAAAGAAGTTATTAAACGGCCATTACCTTGTTGTTGAACTGCTGCCCGAAGAAAGAGGCGCTTCCTGCCCCCTGCTATGTACTTTACACACTGAAAGATGGTACTGAAGTGGCCTGGAGACCCTAAAATCAGCAGTTTATATACTCTCGCGGAAAGTTCGAGGCGTTTGAGGAATGAGAACACCCTCCCACAAAACTTTATTGGCTAGGGTTAAGCAGCATATCCCCGTTGAGGAAGATACACCTGATTGGTCATAAATTAATTAAAGAAATTGGGGATTGGCTAAATTCACAACAAGGGGAAAGAAAGGGTTATACAGCCAACTTAAACAATAACAGAAAGAAATTTAACAAGAAACAAACTTTTGAAATAAAAATTTCTCCAAAAAACAGTTCTTTCACTTCGCACTAGGGTGCACCATTGTAGTTCTTCAGTAGTGTCCTCTAGAAGAGAAAGTTCACACTTCTTACTACAGGTAAAACAAAAATACATCGAAAACGACCCAGTTCAGAAACTTCAAAATTTCCAAGTAGTGACATCTTCTGAGAAACTTGAAAATTAACTCATTAGATCAAGTTCAGACTTCCTCCAGTAGGGGAGTTTCAACTGGCGTAAAGTTTGAATTAGCGGCGTGGAGGTGTACCGCCCGGTACAATTATTATAAGTATCGCGCAGTCAGAGCCCTGTAACAGCAGACAGCGTACTCTTGCTTTACTGTGGTTAAGGGTACGCAGGAAAGAGACTATTTACATCCAACAAGACGTCAAAAAGCGAACCGCAAGATAAAAATCCAGGAATCCTCATTGGTAAACAACCAATGAGCTAAAATCCAGAATACTTCAACTTTCCGATAGCCTGGAGAGAGATAAGTGAGCAAACCATGCTGGATATCCCTGTGGGGGAGGATAAAATGCCTAATTCCAAGTCTTCCCTGGCTATTGTCAGAAGGACAAGGATTGGAAAAGAATGATCCCCCTTAAGTAGTTACATTTAATTGTGCCAGGTTCCTCATTTGATATGTTTCCTATGTGGCCTCCCTTGGTTAATAATAATGCAATAATAATAATAATAATAATAATAATAATAATAATAATAATAATAATAATAATAATAAATCCTGACACGCACACACATCGCATCGTAGGCTTCCGAGAGACGTGAAGTTCCCGTGCCAGTCTCACAATCCTTTTCCATCCTTTTCGAACTTGAGTCCGCTCTTCCCAGTTATCAATTTGTAGGGTCCGGCATACCTTGCTGATCTCCTTCTTCCAGGTGCTTCGGGGTCTTCCTGAAGGTCTTTTCCCATTAAGCGATCCCTTGTATAGATTTACTGGTGCTCTGTTGTCCAGCATCCTCAGTACATGTCCAGCCCAGCGCAGTCTGTTGGATTCTATCACATTCGTTATAGTGTGTTGTAGAGAGAGGGTGTAAATCTCATAATTGATCTTTTCTGCCAGTTTTGAGAGATATAATCGAACCATGGGCCAAATATTTTTCTACAAACTTTATTCTCAAAGACTTGCAACCGCTGCTGCTCTTTCTTGGTTATACTCCATGTCTCAGAACCGTACAGAAGTACTGGTCGAATGATTGTATTGTAGATACAGTAATCATGTATGCACTCCCTGTTATAAACTTAGAGCCTAATATAGTGCTCATAGCGTAAAATGCCTTATTTGCATTCTTAATTCTTGCTTGATGTTCCTGTTGCCTTCGGGTTTGCTCATCGATTAATACACGAAGGAATTTAAACTCCTCTACTCTTCCAAATACACTGTATAACAAAAAACGACGCACTGGGAAGGCGTCGTCTGATTGTAAGAAAATTACGTATTCAAAGACATTCGTACCGAACATGCAAATGATTAAAGTTTCGTGTCAAATGAATGAATAGCGGGATCTCCCGCGCATCCGAACTGCGCATGCATCAGGTGTATAGAAGGCGCGATTCTGCAGCGTATACGCAGATGACACAGCAATCTCCTCTGTCTCGTGGCAGGCACCTAAAGTCAAAAATTACCTCCAAGACGCACTCTCCACCCTCGAGCCCTGGCTCGAGAAATGGATAATCAAAATCAACGTAGACAAAAGCAGTGCTACACTCTTTACAAAACGCCGTCCTGACCTCCCCCCCCCCCCCTCATCCCCTGATGTCTTTTGACGAAGTCATCGGGTGGACCAATAAAACAAAGTATCTAGGTGTCACCCTAGACAGAGGACTCAGGTTTGCTGACCATATTAAAAGTATTGTTGTGCAAGCCAAAGTGCGCCTTTTCCAAATTATACCAATGATAAAAGCCGATAACGGGCTCCTGCTGTACAAGTCGATAGTTAGACCCATTCTAGAATATGCCAGTCCTATATGGGGCATCGCAGCTACGTCTCATCTGTCAACGGTGCAGCGCGTACAGAATCGCGCGCTGCGCTACCTGACAGGTGCTCAATGGTTCGAAAAAAACGTTGACCTGCACGAAAGGTACCAACTCTCCACCATCCAGAGAAGGATCGACCGAGCAGCCACTAAGTTCTACGGCAAACTCCACCTAAGCACCAACCCCCTTATCTCCAGCCTGGGGAACTATGACACCGAAGGTCTACGCTACCGTAGACCCAAGGATGTCCTCAACATAGCAGCTTAAAACCACCCATCACCCTTAATGGGTGCAGGCCACATTCTGGCCAATTTGACCCCCCACCCCCCCACCCACCCACCCAACAATAGTCCACATACTTACCATAGCAATGCAGTTACAGAAACGAATTATTACGAAATAGCACTCAAGGCCTGAAAGAGGTCGACGGGTTATAATCCCTCACTGGTCCCCCGGGACCTCTGAGAATGTGGTCTTCTTCGTATGCTCAAAGTAGCTGTTGCATTCGACTGCGCTATCTTAACGTCGGCTGTAAGAATGCCACGCCGAAGGATTCGTGTTCATTACAAGCAGATGTCAGAGTTTGAAAGAGGTCGTGCGATCGGATTGAAGGAAGCTAGTTGGTCGAATCGAGCTGTCGCTGGACATTTGGGTCGAAGTGATGCGGCGATCAGACGATGCTGGTAAGCGTGGGTCAGCACCGGCAGGCATCAGCGCCAGGACGGCTGTGGTCGACCAAGGGCCACAACAGCACGGGCAGACAGAGCGATTGTCAGAACAGCTGTCACAGCACCGGAGTCGTCGTTATCAACGATCCAGCGTGTGACCCGCACATATGTGTCCACCATGACCATCAACAGATGCCTGAGCGAGAGGAATTTGCGCTCGCGCCGCCCGTTACGCCGCTTACCACTCACGCCTGTTCACCGTCAAGACAGATTACAGTGATGCCACGCTCGAGCAACGTGGAACTGCGCTGACTGGGGACATATAGTCTTTAGTGAAAAGTCCCGTTTCCAACGGTGCCCTGACGACAACCGCAGACATGTTTGGAGACGTCCAGGCCAGCGTGGGGATCCTGCCTTGACAATCGCACGCCACACAGCCCCACAACAGGGGGTGAGGATCTCGGGTGCCATCTCCTTTGATAGCCGGACCCCTCTGACGGTCATTCCTGGGACACTGACAGCACAGCGATATGTTGATGACATTCTACGGCCGGTTGTGTTACCGTTCCTTCAGCGACGTCCAGGTCTTACTTTCCAACAGGTAATGCCCGGCCGCACACGGCATGTGTTGCTATGAACTGTCTTCAAGCTTGCCCTATCCTTCCTTGGCCAGCTCGGTCGCCGTATCTCTCTCTCCCATAGAGCACATTTGGAACGTCATGGGAAGGCGATTGCGAACATCCCGTAATGTCGCCGATTTAGCTCAACACTTGGAGACCTTTTAGCACGAAATTCCGCAGGACACCAACCGGGACCTTTATCAGTCTATGCCACGTCGAGTGACAGCTTGCATCCAGCTCAGGGGTGGACCAACACCTTATTGACGTCTTCACTTTGTAACGCTCTAACTCTGCAATAAATTATTCGATTGTTCTGCAATTTTGATCGTTTGTTTTCCTATGTCTGTTCCTCACATCCACCGTTCTTTATCGCCATCGGACAATTCCTTTCTGGTGCGTCGTTTTTTTTTTCCTAGACAGTGTATATATTTCCCAATCTTCAAAGGCAATCTGTCAACATCCTCATGATTCGGTCTCTGTACAACCATGTTATGTGTCTTTTTTATCATTTACCCGTAAGCCAGTTTTTGCTGCTATTTCCTCTATTTCCACAAATAACTGCCTAATTTCTAATCTTTTGCGGCCAATAAGAAAAATATCATCCGCATATGCAAGGACTTTAAGTTATCTCCAAAATATGATGCCAGCAGGTACATGAGCTAATTTCCTGATAATCTTATCCATTGCATAACAACAACAGCAATAATAATAATAATAATAATAATAATAATAATAATAATAATAATAATAATAATAAGGATTATACGTCCCACTAACTACCTTTACGGTTTTCGGAGACGTAGAGATGTCGGAATGTTGTCCTCCAGGATTTCGTTTACGTACAAGTAAATCTACTGAATCGAACCGGCGTATTTGAGCACCTTCAAATACTACCAGACTGAGCTCAGAAGGCCGGCGTTCTTGCGTCTGAGCTACTCAGCCCGACTATTAATGATTATGTATTTTTATATCGATACAGCCAACTATGGACTACGGTTACACAAACTACCTGTCTCTCTTTCTTAGGCTGATATCTTTTACTTTACATTGTAAGCAAAGGTTTTTCAACCTTACGCCGTTCATCCGCTGAGATGTTACGCGGTTTAGCAGGTTCTTGCTCTGGATCATCCCTCAACCCGCAACTTTCTTACTAAGGATGGTCCTCTCCATTATGTCCTCTGGTCCTTTAGCCAGCAGGGATCAGATTGGCATTTTTCCTGTAAAGTGAGCAATTTTTGCGCCAATCTCTCCGGGTTCATTCTCGTCAGGTGGCCATAAAAGATTAACCTTCATTTCTTCATAACGGTGGTGATCTTTTCGACAGGCACACACAGTTCATTGTTTGACCTCGGATGGAAGGCAGAATCCTCGGACACTTTCTTACGACCCAAAATCTTTCTGTACCGGGCGAGTTGGCCATGCGGTTAGGGGTACGCAGCTGTGAGCTCCCATCCGGGAGATAGTGGGTTCGAACCCCACTGTCGACAGTCCTGAAGATGATTTTCCGTGGTTTCCCATTTTCACACCAGGAAAATGCTGCGGCTGTACTTTAATTAAGGTCATGGCCGCTTCCTTCCTACTTCTAGGCCTTTCCTGTCACCACAAGACCTATCTGTGTCGGTCCGACGTAAAGCAAATAGCAAAAAAGAAATCTTCCCGACGAACTTCCTTTCCCTTTTCTCACACGATATATCTTCCATTTTTGCTACTGTTTCCATTATTATTATTATTATTATTATTATTATTATTATTATTATTATTATTATTATTATTATTATTATTATTATTATTATTATTATTATTGATTCGCTATGCCCAGCTATGGAGCGCGTTTGAATTTATCAGCACTTTTCTTCGTTTTTCTTCTTCTAATCCCAATATCTCTTCACCCTCTCGCTGTGTTCCATTTTGCGTTCTTCAGTCCATCCTGTATCCAGTCGTGTGGGCTTTACAAAAATGTGTTAGTGAATTAAGATTCTGAATTTTATTCTGTCTTGAGTGGTTTCATCAATAATGCCGACCCCGCGGTGTATCGCCTGCATCTTACCAGGAGGACCCGGGTTCGATTCCCGGCCAGGTCAGGGATTTTTACCTGGATATTGCAACCTTTCCAAGGCATCAGTACATGAACCAGTTACCATTGTTCATAAATATGACGTTAGAATGGAGCACCATCGGTGAGCTTCGAACTCAGCCCGGTTTGTCGAAGCCTCACCCTCCCCTACTAGAATAGTTCGCTAGCCGAGTCGGTATCGCATTTTCGGGTCTGTGGACTGTCCGATGGGGCGGTAAGTCCTTTAGTAATAGTCTCTATAGTAGGGGGAAAAGTTAATTATGAGAGGAATACCATTTCATTACTAATGAGAAGAGAGACAATATCTTGTATAATAAAAATTTTACTTATACTAGTGAAACACATTATTTACATGGGTATGCCATACAAACACCTTACATATAGTAACTTGGGTAATCTTGACGTTTAAATGTTCGGTAGTCCTTTCTACACTTCATTATACGTTTAAATATTCCAACTTAAGAAGGCGCTCCCTCTTGGGTTATTTACACTATCTCAGATTTAGAGAGGCGTTTTCTCTCTAATTATTTCACTTTACATTTACACTAATCACTTTACACACAAATCTATTCAACATAGGCATACCCAGCTGTAATTCTGTTTGTTTGTCGAGAATTAATATATTCAATTTGCATCAAATTATGATATAAGTTTGCTAGTATCGTATGAACTGAGATAAGCAGTTTACACTCCCAGTCCTTTGAAAGTCGCGTTACAACACGACTTTAAGTTAAACGTTGCCAAATATGCAATATGATAAACACGCTCATTTCATTAGGATTTTTATCACCACATATATCAGGACATTATTTACACAACGATGTTACCTATGGACAAGCATTTAGCGACTTCAATACCAGACATCATAAACAAAGTATTATAGCACTCCCTGCAACAAATGGACAAGAATATATACACTTCACATACACATAATGGGCCGCAGGTGGTTTTATTCACCTGCCGCTTGTGACAGGAGGCTTTACTGTCTCCTGCAATGAACTCAGGACCTTCTGAGATGGGGTATATCTGACCTGGAATTCCCTATACGCTGTGGATAATTAAAGAAATAAATTGGAGGGATCCTTCATTTAATGCTCATTTGGAATCTCTGCGACGTTGGCTCTATTTAAATTACTACACATAATCTTTGTATCGAAAGGAAAAGAAACTCGCCACTTGTATCTGTTCTATTTCACTGAAGAAACGCCTTCACTCCCCCGTTTAAAGGGGCTCATAAAACTCCCGCAGTGAGCTACCCGTGCCACACTTTCAAAGAGCGGT
This sequence comes from Anabrus simplex, assembly GCF_040414725.1. Classification (NCBI taxonomy): domain Eukaryota; kingdom Metazoa; phylum Arthropoda; class Insecta; order Orthoptera; family Tettigoniidae; genus Anabrus; species Anabrus simplex. The sequence goes on along the minus strand of NC_090265.1, from coordinate 1,768,676,382 downwards.
CCACTAGCCTTCTCGGGCAATGACTTCACGGCAAATAATCTATTCACTTCTTTCAATACTGGCCATAAATGGCATCACACAAATCACGGCCCTATATCCGGCCTAATCAACATATTCACATCGCGATATGCGCCTCGCGTGTCTTAATGACAGATTCCAAGGGAACTTCACATTTCATTTCCCAATATATATTGTGGCTGCAGCCTGTTCAGCCATTTCATTTCCTCTCGGTACATCGACCACGATGCAGATCTAATGATGATCTCCTGTCACCAGGGTCCAAATTAACTTGCACATTCGCGAACTAATTAGCGATGTAAGATATATACCCCAATCTCATGCTCCATTCGTTGTTCCAGCAGTTTTAATTTCTAGTAAGGAGGATTTCCTAAGAGCTTGTGAAGTACAAAAAAAAATCAGTTACTGAGATATCTCTGAGGACTCCTATTGGCTGTAGAAAGATGATAACTGGAGTCACTTACGTAGAATATTTAGGCCCTTTTACTTGACGGTACTTCACACTTAATTGATCTGAGGTCCTTAAACTTACGTCATGCATTATCAAACCCTTGTAAAAAAAATGGAAGTAAAATATGGTCGTTCCCAAACCATGAAGAAGTATTCCATAAAAGACCCAAATAAAAATGAAATTATAATTATTATCCCTCTGAAATGGCGTGCTTGCAGTCTACGTTATATCTAAGTGAAAAATTTACATATTTACAATGGGACACGACCTTCAAAGATATAAATACTTGGAAATGTACTCAGCCTTCTGGATACCACGTTCACAGCCTTACAGGAAGGCACTCCATGGATTTACACTGCTTGCATCACGTCATCGGCGATGTGAAGACCCATGATGACTTCCTGGCAGGTCACGAACATGACGGCTTGATCTGGTATGACGTTCTCGACGTTCTCTGCTACACCAGGCGAAGACAGCTAGGCGTCTGGTTCTCTCTAATATGCAGGCAAAATTCTGGCATTCAGATGGACGTCGGCGTTCACTCCGGCGTTCACGTAGACATGTAAATGAGGGGAAATTATCTCAAGTGAATACGTTAGTTTATCACACACCACAATTTGAATATATGGTTGGATCTGCTCAATAGCACGAGCATTCCAACCCAATGCCGGTATTGTCTCTGTAGCCCGACACTGCTCCCTCCTCATGTACCTATTCTTTTATAAACGGCATACAGCCATTCTAGGTCCTGAATAAAGAATGTCACTGGTTAGGCCACTACTGGATTAAAATTTCTCGTCTCACACGACCACACTTCAAGCATATTCTATCTCGCCTAGTCATGCGTAAGTCAGGCTCTCAACTGCATTATCGATTTATAGACGTGACACTACCCTTAATTATGCCGACACTGAGCCGTTCACGCACTTTCTTTGTATCTATCAATTATGTCGAGACACACACACAACTCCACGCACTGAGTTACCTGGCTATTGTGGTTAATTGAGCCGTATTAGTATCGGCACATATGAGGCTCGACGCACGACCTCTTCGACACACGGACAGCAGTCATTTCGGTTTCGTGCTGCTCCCACTATATTAAATAGCGACACACTATACTCACAAAAAAACTTAGTTAAATTGTGGATATTTTCGCAGATGTTCACAGGGTTTAATGAATCTGCATAACACTGCTCAAATTACAAGATTATTTCTTCACCACGACGAAACACTACCGTACTGGCGTCACATTGAGAATGCACTGGATGGTGTCTCCTTCTCAGCTCATGAATATATAGGCGCGCTACGCTACAGACCCGAATGCTGAGGGTGGGGGAAAAAATGCAATCCTTTCTCACACATTGATCCGTTAATACGCAACGTACAGTGACGAACGGGGTATCGAAACGTAGCTCCTGTATTCCCATCTCCACTGAGTGACTGTTATTAAAATAACTTCGTAGGTTTTGAAGCAATCTTAAAAGCGTCCTTTAGCCTCTGGCGGTGAATGATGACGAGTACAGGGGATTCCTTGTGTTCCTTGGCACGGTTAGAGTCCAACATCTGTTAGCCATTAAGACGCGCCCTTGTTTACAGCGCAGTTACTGCCCTGTCAGTTAAGTAGAGCACTTCTTGGTCTCATAATTATGCGTAAAATTCCCTGATTCAGATGAATGTTTGCGCTTAATTATCCATTGGGTATTTTGCGATTCATGAAAATTAATAGAAATAAAACAGTTGAATGCGTTAAGTTGGCAGTGGTGAATAAGCGAGGAAAACAGGGTATAATGTTAGTTTTCACGTTGGACCTACTCTCTGGGCTCAGTTAGTGACCTAGATTCTTTGTCACGTGATAACGCGTATCGTTTCGTCTCGCTCGCGGTGGGAGTGAGAGAGCTTCGAGTACAAGCGCTCTTGCACCGCCTTGCTGCTAATTACCAGCAACTAGAGCTGGGTCGCGCGACTCTGGATATTGCAACTCGAGTCCCGGAGCGGGCAGAAAAATTCTAACTTGGGCAGTTTTTATCGTAGAATAACGCGGAAAAAAACATATTTCATCTCCTGGATATCATGACATACCATAGGTGACGTTGTGAACGGTCACATCCCTCCCCTGCTTAAAATAAGAAAAATCACGGGTAGGGATATTTCTTACCAATCACATGGTTCTCGTGTTGTTAAATGTGAGTGTATCGTAGGATAGCATTTTCTTGTCTTAGAGCGTATCTTGACATAAGGATACGCAAGTATTCTTGGGTCATGATATCTCGTCTTTCCGTGCATGCTAGACAATCTTCATCTCTCGACTCGCCAATGTTATCATCCATCCCATGGTAATCTTCTAGTTCCATGTAGTTTACTCCATCCATTCCTTCTTCAGGATCCTCCTCATCCACGACGTCCACTCCGTCGTCGTCCTCGTCTTCTTCTGGATGTTGTCCTTCATCTTCTAGGTCATCTGGATCGTTTGGATTCTCCTCCGGTAATTGTCCTGGCACATGGTATAGTTTTAGATTTGAGGCGTTATAGATAGCCTCAGTTGTCCCATCCATGGATTGTACCTTGTACGCGTTATTTTCTAAATTTTGAATTATTCGATAAGGCCCAATATACAGCTCTGCAAATTTGTGGTAAAATTTCCGTGGTGGATCCGAAGTTGCGGGACGTTTGACCAGTACAAGTTCTCCCACGCGTAGAGGTCTGTGGAATCGTTTGCGTCGCAATCGTCGTAGCCGCTTCTCTGCCTGTTTCTTCAGAGATTCCAACGTATCTCTCACCCTCAACTCTACTGATGGTCTTGGATCTTCTGGACATGGCACGACGTCTTTCCATGGTCCCTCGGGATGTTCGTTGAAGTGCACGACGCTAGGAATCTGCCCTGTCGATTCGTGTACGGTTGAGTTTATGCATTCCATGATGGTTGGAACAACATCTACCCACCGCCAATGCTGTCTCGGGCAATAGATTCTGCAAAATTTTCCGATCTCCCTCATAATCCTTTCAGACGGATTCGATTCTGGATGTCGAATCGAACACATGAGGTGTTGAATTCCCATCTGTTCCATGTCTCTACGGAACGCGGCTGAAGTGAACTGCGATCCGTGGTCGGTTAAGAGTTTATCGGGTTTGCCCATCTTGGGAATGATCTTATTCCTTATCTGGTTGACAACGGTACGCGTATTTGCTTTCTGTACTGGACACAGCATAACATATTTGCTGAAGACGTCCATGCACACCAAAATGAATTGGAGCCCCCCGGTCGCCTTTGGAAGCGGACCATAGAAGTCCATGGAAAGCAGTTCACGGGGCTTCTCAGGAATCAACGGCTTCGGTGGTTGTTTGAGTAAGTACGCGTTGGGCTTAATACGTTGACAGATGTCACAAGTCATTAAAACTCTACGAGTCATCCTCCTCATTCGCGGCCATGTAAAGGTCTCTCTAAGCGTCGCCATGACTTTGTCTACACCAGCGTGTCCTATGGAGTGATGCGTCAGCCATATTAAGTCAACCTGGAGAGCGGGTGGAACGACCACTCTAAGACGAGTATGTGCATCGTCCACATATTTGTACAAGATCCCATTTAAATAGTTATAGTTTTGCGCATGTCTCTCAGCGTCTTGATATTCTGGCGTTCCTGGTTGCAACTGTTTTCGCAGAAACTGAATCATTCGACGGGTCTCCGGCCAACTTCCTTGTTCTTCAGGAATTTGTCTGAGTCGATCCAAGGTCTCTCGATCTTCCTCAACTAGCTGTAGATGATGTATGGCTTCGCCCTCGGGATCAGGATTTCTGCTAAGGGCGTCCGCAATGATATTTTCTTTGCCCGCGCAATGTTCTATCTCCAGATCAAATCGTTGAACGAATAAGGTCCAACGATTTACCCTTTCAGAGGCCATGGTGGATTTGAGTACAAATGTTAAAGCTCGATGATCCGTTCGTAACAAAATGGGAAAACCATAGATGTATTTGCGCCAGTGATTCAATGCAGTTACGATCGCAAGCATCTCCAATTCGGTAACAGTGTAATTTTGTTCATGCCCGCGTAGCTTGCGGCTCATGAAGGCCAAGTAATTTATTCGTGGCTCAGTGTCCTTCTTCTGATATAACACTGCGCCGACACCAATCATGGACGCATCCGTCTGTATTATAAACTTCTGGCTATAATCAGGATATCCTAATTTAACGCTGTTACTCATCAGATCCTTAGTCTTACGGAAAGATTCCTCACAGGCTGTATCCCACTTCCAACGGTTGTTTTTCTTTAATAGCTCTTGCAAGGGAGCAACCGTGGTGGTATATGACGGACAGTGATCCGCAAAGAATCCGCATAAGCCTAAGAACTGCCGAACGTGCTTCACTCTGGTTGGCTTCGGGAAGTTCTGAATTGCCTTGATTTTCACGGGGCTTGGAGAGATACCCTCGGGATCAATGACATGCCCTAAGAAGAGGATACTGCGCTGACAAAAATGAGATTTTTCAAGGTTAATTTTGAAATTGTTTCGGCCTAAATCTTCCAAAACGAGACGCAAATGTTCCATGTGTTCCTCAAATTTTGCGTAGCTATCAAGATATCGTCTACATATTGGACTGTGATTTTCTTCACCTTATCACTTAAGTTGCGATCAAGTGCTCGAATGAGGGCTGACCCAGCGTTTTTGAGTCCGAACGGGAGACGGTTGTAAACGTATGTCTGCTGGTCAAACAGAAAACCAGTCAAGACCTTTGACTCGGCTGACAACTCTACATGATGGTAGGATGCTCGCAAGTCTACACTGGAAAAGAACTGCATATGCTGAAATTTCTTTAGGAGCTCTTTGATATTCGGCGCACGATCGTATTCCGGCACGAGGCTCTCGTTAATTGCTCGGGCGTCTAAGCAAACCCTCAGAGATCCGTTTGGTTTAGCAACAATGACCAATGGATTTAGAAACGGTGTTGGAGCCTTTGAAACAATGTCATTGTCTTCCATCTCCTTGATGATCTCGCGCACCTTAGGATAGTGCTTCTCTGGTACAGGGTAGGGGTTTTTCTTAAATGGTTCCCAACTAGTTACAACCATGTTATATTTGAAATTTAGGATCTTCCCTGGTTGAAATCCAAAAACATCCCGATAAGTTTCCAAAATGTCCTTCAATTTACACTTGTTCTCGTCATCAATCTTCGCCTCGCTGAATTTGACCTGTACAATATCCTCAAACTTCGATTCTGCTTCTTCCACTTTCTCCAGATTAGCAACCATCTCGTCGAATTGCTTTCTAATTTCTTCAACTTTCTGTTCGTCCCAATTCAAGAATTCATGGTAGTCTTCCGCTGTATCTTGTGACAACTGGGTCGTCCATATCCGTTCTCCGTCCATGGTCTCTGGTTTATCATTCAGGTTCACGTTCTCTTGAATCATATTTATGTACAACTTAACATGGTTTTGATCCATGTCGACGACTGCCTTGTATTCACGTAAAAAGTCAGATCCCTGGATAACGTTGTATTCCATTCGGTCCATGACCAGAAATGGATGTGCGAGTGTGGCGTTGCCTATTTGTAAATCCAAATACACTTGCGTGTCACATACTGCAGTGCGATCCGGAATGATGCCTCGCACCTTCACCTTGGAAACAGGTAAAGTCGGAATTTTGAACTTTGACTGTATTTCACGTACAAACGTTCTTGACACTATACTGACACTAGCTCCTGTGTCTATTAGACAACGTACGCGTAACTCTTGGACACGAATATAAATTACTGGAAGTTCTCGGATAATCTTTTTACAACATGGACTTGGATCCTCTAACAAATCTTCGGGTTGAATTTGCCATGAGTCAATCGTGACAATGACTAAGTCTGAATCGTCTCGATGGTTGCTAATGTGTGGAGAAACTATCTCCTCGCTACCTAGTTCGGCTTTTTTTTAGCAGCTCCGTCCCCTGCGAAGTATTCTGACGCATGAGGGTTCAGCCGGTTTCCTCGGTCTTGTTCCCTTTGAGCTTGAAATTCGATACTCTCAGCTCCTGTGACTTCCTCAGATGATGCCATCTCTTGGATAGGCCTTTGCCATATGTCAGTTCTTGCGGGCTGGTTTCGGAGTTGCTCGACGTACCTCTTCGATTCCGCCTGTCGATCCCGTATCTGGTTGTCCATATTCCTCGGTCTATCCCATGACCGTCTACTCTCTCCTCTCCATCTACCGTATGGCCTTCTACAATGGTCGACCTGACTATACCTAAACCTATTTCTCCGTTCAGGTCGCCTTTGGTAGTCATAACTCCTGGAATTCCACTCTTCACGGCGTCTATCTCTCGGCTCACTCCATCTCGGAGGATTTCTATCACCATCCCTCGACGTTGAGTAAGTTTCCCTTCTCTCTTCGGTACTCGTGCCCTGATTTCGACGTTTCGGTGATCCTCCTTCTGATTTCACGTCTATCGTGTGCACCGTCTCGTGGTGTCCCTGTCTCACATGTCCTCCACTTGTTGTCTGGTCCAACTGGCGCAAAATGTGCTCAGCTTCTACTGCGGTCTTAACATTGGCAGAGATGAGAATCTTTTGGACTTCCGGCGGAAGTTGCTTCCCGATCGCTGAGATCAGCTCTAACTCGAAAGGTGGGCTGTCTAACTCTTTCATGCGAAGAAGCTGATGGACGAAGTACTCACAAAACCTCGTTTGTCCAGTTGCCGAGTATCGCCGTGAGTACAGCTCGAGGCGTAACCCTTGCTGTGTCTCGATCCCCCAGTATTTCTCTAAAAACCTACGCCGGAATTCTTCGTATCCGTCAAAGCAGTATTTAAATGCCTTGAACCATATCAACGGCTGGTCCGCGAGATATCTTTCAACTATCCGTAGGCGCCTCTCTGCGGGGACATTGTGGTCGGAAAAATATTGGTCCATCTCATTTAAGAACCCTTTCGGTGTCATATGGGCATTGGACCCGAATTTCTTAGGTTCATCATGACTGAAACGCAAAAGGTTGTAAAAAGGGATCGAACCAAGATCCTATGGTGTTGAGCTACGTCCTGACATAAAGCGAGTTTGATTGTTCTCATGGGTTGGAACTGATTTTCCCGTCAAGTCAGATTCGTTGTGCGTTCCTGGCGGTTCCTGGTCCTTCTTAGCGGACTTGTTCAAAATGGATTTCAACACGTCGTCTCCTCGAGATTCTTGCGTCTTAAGGTTTTCTACTTCTTCTTGGAGTTCCAAGATTAGCCTCTCGTGGACGTCTAATTTAATGGTAGCTTTATGAGCCTTCAGTTCAAATTTATCAATTTTGTTTTTCAACTCCTGGACCTTTCCCTGCGTTTCCCGATGTTTTCCCTCGGCGGTAACGTTCAATTCATTCTTCGCCCGATCCATGTGCTGATCAATATATTCCTTGCACTTAGTCTCTGTGCCGTCCCGAACCTGCGTTATTTGTCCTTCCATTTCTTCAGTCCTTAAAGACAGGTCCTCAAATCTTGTTTGTAAGTCTATCATGGCTTCCGTACTGGCGTTAACCTTCGATTCCATTTCTTCCATTTTGCTTTCCTGAGCTGTCATTTTTATTTCTATTTCGGCTGTACGCTCATCCAGACGGCGACTGGTTTGCTCTAGCTTCAACGCGAGGGAATCTATACGTGTCGTCACGTCATCAATGCGGGAGTTAACATGTTCTTTGAGCTCCGCAGCTTGGGCTTTACACGACGCCTCGTATCCGTCTAATCGTGCAGTGAGCTGACCTACTCGACTATTGTGCTGGTCTAAACGTTGTTCAATTTGTGTGGTTGCCTGTCCTAGTTTATTTAATAGTTCTGCCTGCCTATCACTATCAGCCTTTAACTGCTCCTTTAAGAGTCCTGCCTGTCTTTCACTATCGGCCTTTAGCTGCTCCTTTAAAAGTCCTGCCTGTTTTTCACTATCGGCCTTTAGCTGCTCCTTTAAAATTCCTGCCTGTCTTTCACTATTGTCCGCATTAGCCTGTTCCAATTTCGCAAGACGCTCATCAAACTTCGCACTCTGTTCCCTGAAAAGCTCTGCCTGCTTCTCACTTTGTTCGGCCAGTAAGGCGGCCATCAACTGTTTAATACCTTCCACATCCATAATACTTCACTTCTTGAGAAATGTGTGCCCCCCTGAATCAAGCTGCTCGTGGTATTTCAGTTCATACGATTCAGTTTCCTAAACTTAGGAAGGTGTGCAATTTTTGAAAATGACCAAGTCGTTTTACGCCAAAATTAGCTTCAAAACAGCTGCGTCACACCTCCTAACAATTACTTGTGTTTCCCTAGTATTTTCCTACGTAATTCATAAACATTATCCCGACATATTGTTTTTTAATAATTAAATTTATGTAGCCCTTTAATAAAATAAATATTTCCTAAATCCGCGACCTAAATGGGCTCGGTACTTTACGTGTGCCAAAAATGTGATGCACTTAATAAACATTGGATGTTTTCAGCCTCGAGATTTGGAAGATGCTTTAGCAGACAATTCCCCGTCTCGAACTGACAACATTGCACTGTTCATTTTGAGAAAAAAAATTAAGAGTGATGAGGCTTCCACTCTAATCCTCGATATCTACTCTGTTTACATTGGATGAATCCCCTAAACTACCAAGGCCTGCTACAAATGCATCGCCTTCGGCATGAACCTGTAACCAGAAGAATTTGAAGAACTCAATCCAGTCATTTTATCCTCAATAATGGGAAGGTCATTTTATTGCTCCCCTGAAGTTACACAACTCCATAACTTTTTCCAGGTCCGCCATACTTCTGAGTGACCATCGTGTATATTTCCACTTAACCTGGTACACGATCTCTTCATTCTTCTCCCTACATCCGTTAAATTTAATTTATTCCAGTCACTCATTCAAATATCGTTGCGCGTGACGTAACTGTCTATGGTAGCGGCTTACGCACTCCATCCGACACACTATTCATATTAACTATCACGTTCACACGCTCTGATTTTATTTTGTATTCCTCTCTCCTAACAAATATAATATACGGGTAAAATTTGGTATTTCCATTCGTTCAGTTCTAACCGAATCAATTTGATAATCCTACTACCTTAGGTACTCCTTTTATAGTAGTGGTATTCGAACTTGTGCCATAATATTGGCTATATCAATATTTATGGTGCCGTAGGGCTTTACAAACTTGCCCCAACAACGGGACGCTAAATTATGCGTCGCGAGAAAAATATGTAACTCGCCCCAAACAACAATAAGGCCACACGTTACGGGACGCCAATTATGCAACCTTTCCAAGGCATCAGTACATGAACCAGTTACCATTGTTCATAAATATGACGTTAGAATGGAGCACCATCGGTGAGCTTCGAACTCAGCCCGGTTTGTCGAAGCCTCACCCTCCCCTACTAGAATAGTTCGCTAGCCGAGTCGGTATCGCATTTTCGGGTCTGTGGACTGTCCGATGGGGCGGTAAGTCCTTTAGTAATAGTCTCTATAGTAGGGGGAAAAGTTAATTATGAGAGGAATACCATTTCATTACTAATGAGAAGAGAGACAATATCTTGTATAATAAAAATTTTACTTATACTAGTGAAACACATTATTTACATGGGTATGCCATACAAACACCTTACATATAGTAACTTGGGTAATCCTGACGTTTAAATGTTCGGTAGTCCTTTCTACACTTCATTATACGTTTAAATATCCAACTTAAGAAGGCGCTCCCTCTTGGGTTATTTACACTATCTCAGATTTAGAGAGGCGTTTTCTCTCTAATTATTTCACTTTACATTTACACTAATCACTTTACACACAAATCTATTCAACATAGGCATACCCAGCTGTAATTCTGTTTGTTTGTCGAGAATTAATATATTCAATTTGCATCAAATTATGATATAAGTTTGCTAGTATCGTATGAACTGAGATAAGCAGTTTACACTCCCAATCCTTTGAAAGTCGCGTTACAACACTACTTTAAGTTAAACGTTGCCAAATATGCAATATGATAAACACGCTCATTTCATTAGGATTCTTATCACCACATATATCAGGACATTATTTACACAACGATGTTACCTATGGACAAGCATTTAGCGACTTCAATACCAGACATCATAAACAAAGTATTATAGCACTACCTGCAACAAATGGACAAGAATATATACACTTCACATACACATAATGGGCCGCAGGTGGTTTTATTCACCTGCCGCTTGTGACAGGAGGCTTTACTGTCTCCTGCAATGAACTCAGGACCTTCTGAGACGGGGTATATCTGACCTGGAATTCCCTATACGCTGTGGATAATTAAAGAAATAAATTGGAGGGATCCTTCATTTAATGCTCATTTGGAATCTCTGCGACGTTGGCTCTATTTAAATTACTACACATAATCTTTGTATCGAAAGGAAAAGAAACTCGCCACTTGTATCTGTTCTATTTCACTGAAGAAACGCCTTCACTCCCCCGTTTAAAGGGGCTCATAAAACTCCCGCAGTGAGCTACCCGTGCCACACTTTCAAAGAGCGGTCCACTAGCCTTCTCGGGCAATGACTTCACGGCAAATAATCTATTCACTTCTTTCAATACTGGCCATAAATGGCATCACACAAATCACGGCCCTATATCCGGCCTAATCAACATATTCACATCGCGATATGCGCCTCGCGTGTCTTAATGACAGATTCCAAGGGAACTTCACATTTCATTTCCCAATATATATTGTGGCTACAGCCTGTTCAGCCATTTCATTTCCTCTCGGTACATCGACCACGATGCAGATCTAATGATGATCTCCTGTCACCAGGGTCCAAATTAACTTGCACATTCGCGAACTAATTAGCGATGTAAGATATATACCCCAATCTCATGCTCCATTCGTTGTTCCAGCAGTTTTAATTTCTAGTAAGGAGGATTTCCTAAGAGCTTGTGAAGTACAAAAAAAAACAAGTACTGAGATATCTCTGAGGACTCCTATTGGCTGTAGAAAGATGATAACTGGAGTCGCTTACGTAGAATATTTAGGCCCTTTTACTTGACGGTACTTCACACTTAATTGATCTGAGTTCCTTAAACTTACGTCATGCATTATCAAACCCTTGTAAAAAAAAAATGGAAGTAAAATATGGTCGTTCCCAAACCATGAAGAAGTATTCCATAAAAGACCCAAATAAAAATGAAATTATAATTATTATCCCTCTGAAATGGCGTGCTTGCAGTCTACGTTATATCTAAGTGAAAAATTTACATATTTACAATGGGACACGACCTTCAAAGATATAAATACTTGGAAATGTACTCAGCCTTCTGGATACCACGTTCACAGCCTTACAGGAAGGCACTCCATGGATTTAGACTGCTTGCATCACGTCATCGGCGATGTGAAGACCCATGATGACTTCCTGGCAGGTCACGAACATGACGGCTTGATCTGGTATGACGTTCTCGACGTTCTCTGCTACACCAGGCGAAGACAGCTAGGCGTCTGGTTCTCTCTAATATGCAGGCAAAATTCTGGCATTCAGATGGACGTCGGCGTTCACTCCGGCGTTCACGTAGACATGTAAATGAGGGGAAATTATCTCAAGTGAATACGTTAGTTTATCACACACCACAATTTGAATATATGGTTGGATCTGCTCAATAGCACGAGCATTCCAACCCAATGCCGGTATTGTCTCTGTAGCCCGACACTGCTCCCTCCTCATGTACCTATTCTTTTATAAACGGCATACAGCCATTCTAGGTCCTGAATAAAGAATGTCACTGGTTAGGCCACTACTGGATTAAAATTTCTCGTCTCACACGACCACACTTCAAGCATATTCTATCTCGCCTAGTCATGCGTAAGTCAGGCTCTCAACTGCATTATCGATTTATAGACGTGACACTACCCTTAATTATGCCGACACTGAGCCGTTCACGCACTTTCTTTGTATCTATCAATTATGTCGAGACACACACACAACTCCACGCACTGAGTTACCTGGCTATTGTGGTTAATTGAGCCGTATTAGTATCGGCACATATGAGGCTCGACGCACGACCTCTTCGACACACGGACAGCAGTCATTTCGGTTTCGTGCTGCTCCCACTATATTAAATAGCGACACACTATACTCACAAAAAAAACTTAGTTAAATTGTGGATATTTTCGCAGATGTTCACAGGGTTTAATGAATCTGCATAACACTGCTCAAATTACAAGATTATTTCTTCACCACGGCGAAACACTACCGTACTGGCGTCACATTGAGAATGCACTGGATGGTGTCTCCTTCTCAGCTCATGAATATATAGGCGCGCTACGCTACAGACCCGAATGCTGAGGGTGGGGGAAAAAATGCAATCCTTTCTCACACATTGATCCGTTAATACGCAACGTACAGTGACGAACGGGGTATCGAAACGTAGCTCCTGTATTCCCATCTCCACTGAGTGACTGTTATTAAAATAACTTCGTAGGTTTTGAAGCAATCTTAAAAGCGTCCTTTAGCCTCTGGCGGTGAATGATGACGAGCACAGGGGATTCCTTGTGTTCCTTGGCACGGTTAGAGTCCAACATCTGTTAGTCATTAAGACGCGCCCTTGTTTACAGCGCAGTTACTGCCCTGTCAGTTAAGTAGAGCACTTCTTGGTCTCATAATTATGCGTAAAATTCCCTGATTCAGATGAATGTTTGCGCTTAATTATCCATTGGGTATTTTGCGATTCATGAAAATTAATAGAAATAAAACAGTTGAATGCGTTAAGTTGGCAGTGGTGAATAAGCGAGGAAAACAGGGTATAATGTTAGTTTTCACGTTGGACCTACTCTCTGGGCTCAGTTAGTGACCTAGATTCTTTGTCACGTGATAACGCGTATCGTTTCGTCTCGCTCGCGGTGGGAGTGAGAGAGCTTCGAGTACAAGCGCTCTTGCACCGCCTTGCTGCTAATTACCAGCAACTAGAGCTGGGTCGCGCGACTCTGGATATTGCAACTCGAGTCCTGGAGCGGGCAGAAAAATTCTAACTTGGGCAGTTTTTATCGTAGAATAACGCGGAAAACGGCATATTTCATCTCCTGGATATCATGACATACCATAGGTGACGTTGTGAACGGTCACATCATGAGGGCTGGATTGAGGTCCACTCACCCTACGTGATTAAAATTGAGGAGCTATCTCACGGTGAGATAGCGGCTCCGGTCCAGAAAGCCTATAATAACGGCCGAGAGGATCCGTCGTGCCAACCACACTACACCTGGTAATCTGTAGGCCTTCGGGCTGAGCAGCGATCGCTTGGTAGGCCATGGTCCTTCGGGGCTGTTGCGCCATGGTTTTTGGGTTTGGTTTATTACAGCCAATTTCATTTAGGTCTTCTTTTAACAAATTATTGTGATTTTTCAATGATAAGGCTAAGTTCAAAATGTTCTTTGTGAGCCTGTTATTATCCATTCTATGTAAGTGACCATAAAATTGTAATCGCAGTTTCCTCATTGTATCTTGTAACGTGATAGATTTCTTGTGATTTCTTTTTCGTCCAAATTCCGTTTTCGTACCTTGGTCCTAAGATTTTCCTAAGAATTTTTCTTTCTTGTTTTTTGATCATCTTTATTCGAGACCTGCCACCAATTATAATAGTTTCAGATGCATAAATTCTTGCTGTTTTAACTACTGTGTTATAATGCCGTAATTTCGCATTTTTTTGTATTGTTCTCTTCAGTGGCGTGCGGTGAACATATTCATTACCCCAGCTGCAAAAAGTTTTTTTTAAATATAATCAATCGTAGCCCCACTACATTACAATTTTATAAGGCTGCACATTTCGTGGAAAGGTCTACCTGAGAAAGATCTTTCAAGAATATTTTCAACCACACGCTCGCACATACATCCAAATTGATATTCACGGCAGTGACCATAACTTAATCTATACCAGATTTTATACAATGCACTTACAGTTTCATCCGGTGACGTTTCGTGATAGTACAGTCATGGTTTTCACAAAAATACACTGGGACTATTTGTTTTTTACTTAAAAATCCTAATTACACTAATCAACAACATTTAACTGGTATTTTACCGTTGTTGAAGATTTATAGTTTCACTCGCACACTGAGTGTACGTGCATCAAGGACAAACGAGGGAAAATATTTGTCACGACGTATAACACACGTTATACTCATGAAGAATGCCACAAAACTCGCGAAACCTTCACCCATAATCCAAGGGGAACACTACAAAAATTCAGTATATACCACCATCGCGCTTAACTCTATGTTCATGCTGGGCTACCTAAATATTTTTCTGTCGCTATCGGAACACATTCTCTACCCGTGCCATCAATGAATTGCTCGAAAAATATGTAAACATGCCGAAATCCAAGACTAAAATATATTATTCTATATTACAATTGATTTCATATACTGGCTCTATTTTTACTAGCAAGACGATGTGCAAGTGGATATACTGTTAAGATGTTGATATTTTTTCTTGCAGTCTCTAGTGTGTGGCACTGAAGACTTCGAGTGTCAAGTATTAAAACTAACACCCCTTTACCTAAGCTAGCTGGCCTGTCGCCGTAACTTGCTGTCGGGGGAGGGGCACAGCTCCGCCTCGAGGAAGCTTCAAGTGCATGCGTCACCCAAGCGACCTTGAATTTCGCTGAGGGTAGTTCTCTACCGCGCCAGCAAGGAAACCCATCCCGCCGGAGAAGCTGAACCGCGGTAGTGCGAGCGGATTGCCGGGACAGCTGTACTTGGCTTGGCTTAGATGTTCGCAATTTCTTAAACATTATAAAACAGCGTTCTAACGAATAATTAGAAAATGTTAATACAAAGTTCTTTACCCCAGCACGGCTGGGGTAGATGGGGTTCAGTGCTCGCCACTGGTTCTTTTATTGAATCTGTTCCAAGTAATTTTGTATGCCCATTCAAGTTTTTCAATTCTTTGTTAGCTTGCTGATTTAACCCTGTTGGTTCAGTAAGTTCACTTAGATACTTAAATTTATCTACTTGAGCGACGTTTCCGTATTTGTTGGTTAATGGTTGATTGTTGAAACCTGATCTAGTCCCTTCCATATACTTCGTCTTTTCATAAGAAATTTGAAGTCCTGTTTTGGCTGCTATTTCATGGAGTTTTCAACAGACTGCATTGCTTTCTCTTTTGTTAGATAGGATAGCAATGTCATCAGCAAATGCTAGGAAAGTAAGGTGAATTTTGTTTTGGATACAACTGCCAATATTTATACCTTTAATTTAATTTTGTCATATCCTAATCACTTTTTCCGGAACTAAATGAAATTGTAAGGGATATAATCCATCCCGTAGCCACCGTGGCTCAGGCGGCAGCGCGTCGGCCTCTCACCGCTGGGTTCCGTGGTTCAAATCCCGGTCAATCCATGTGAGATTTGTGCTGGACAAAGCGGAGGCAGGACAGTTTTTCTCTGGGTACTCCGGTTTTACCTGTCATATTTCATTCCAGCAAAATTCTCCAATATCATTTCATTTGACCTTTCATTCATCAATCATTGCCCCAGAGTAGTGCGACAGGCCTCGGCAGCCGGCACAATTCCTATCCTTGCCGCTAGATGGGGGCTTCATTCATTCCATTCCTGACCCGGTCAAATGACTGGAAACAGGCTGTGGATTTTTATTTTCATAATCCATCCCCTTGTCTGACTCCTGTTTTGATTTCAAATGGTTCAGAAATTTCTCCTAAAAATGTTACTTTCGATGTTGTGTCGATCAATGTTTGCTTGATCAATTCTCTTGTTTCCTTGTAAACTTGGAATTCCTCTAGCACATTAAACACTGTTTGACGGTCTACGGAGTCGTATGCCTTTTTGAAGTCAATAAATGTGACTACTGCGTGTATGATTTTTCGAGTTTGAAGAATGTTTTTAAGGTTGAATATTTGCTCTACACACGATCTCACTTATTATTATTATATTATTATTATTATTATTATTATTATTATTATTATTATTATTATTATTATTATTATTATTATTATTATTATTATTATTATTATTATTATTATTATTTGAATAGCAATTGTTTTCTCGCAACTATAAAACTTCTGCGATAAATTGAATTAGCTGTGTCCAAGGCCTGACTGACATTCATGGGAAATCTCCTTGTAAGTTTAATATAGTGTGATGATATTCTATTGTTTACTCGGCGAGACCTTCGCGGCTGTCCTGTAAACCTTCTAAACTTACGACCAATTGAACTCCCACATCACAGTGCAGAGTCTGTCACAGAGAGAGTAGAACTCTCCAGTTATGATATGCTTGTATGTGGTTTACGGTATCCCGTTATTGCAGGAATATCGAGAGTGTGAGTGGTACTTTGTGGGCCTCCTTGAAATATGACGCTTTTAGACGAGGAGGCGGAGCTATAGGTAGACTCTGTTGTCTCACCAGCGAGGCTGACTCAGTCAGGTGGCAGAGCTGTTCAGTAGAAGTGTTCTTGTGTGTGCAGTGTGTGTGTGTGATGTGCTCTTAGTGTGTGACGTGTGATGAGGATCAGTGACAGGATAGCTCGGATCACCACTGACAGAAGCATGCGCTACACAAGGTCAGTCCCATCCTCAAGTTCTCTACCCTGATGTAGATGACAGAATTTGGTCGTATTTACTCGCGTGCATCTCGCCATCACATATATCACGCAACCTAATTTTTGATATGGAATTATTATTATTATTATTATTATTATTATTATTATTATTATTATTTGCTAGTTGCTTAACGTCGCACCGACACAGATAGGTCTTACGGCGACGATGGGACAGGGAAGGGCTAGGAGTGGGAAGAAAGCGGCCGTGGCCTTAATTAAGGTACAGCCCCAGCATTTGCCTGGTGTGAAAATGGGAAACCACGGAAAACCAATTATTATTATTATTATTATTATTATTATTATTATTATTATTATTATTATTATTATTATTATTATTATTATTATTATTATTATGCGGGAATGTGTCACTTAGGACCAAGCAGAAGCAACATTTGTTGAGTTTTCCTTCTTGCCCAATAGTTCTCCATTTTCATCGATTGCTGTGATTTCTGTTCCTCCGACCAAGTACGTAGTGTTGGTTTCTTCTCGTCTTCGTCCAAATCCCCTTGTGTGAACAATTTTCCTGATTACATTTCTATCCTGCAGGTTTGGTGAACCTAATTCAGTGAGGTCTTTCTCTACTTGTTTATACCATTTTGATCTCGTACGTTTGATTTGCAAAAATTTGTGTATTGGATAAGTAAGTCTGTTGTTATTCATTCTTTTCAAATGGCTTAAACATGAAATTCGTCGCAGCCCCATTGTATCAGTAAATTTAGATATTTTTAAATATATTTCCGAGTTGGGTTTGGGGTAATGTATTCCAATTTTAATTCTTGGCCCTAAGATTTTTCTGATGATTCTCCTTTCTTTAATTTCTAATTGTTCCTTCAAATTTTTATGATGCAAACTGAGCGTTTCTGAAGCATAAAAAGCTTACGGTTTGATCCCTCTTAAGTAATGTTCGAGGACAAGAGTTTTTTGTTATAAACATTCTTTCTTATTATTATTCACAAATGCACCGGTTGTAAGCCATTGGTAGCGGAAATAAATACTTGGCAATCCCGGTGGCAATGCTATTTGGTTTACATCGCACCGACATAGATAGGTCTTATGGCGACGATGGGACAGGGAAGGCCTAGGAATGGAAAGGAAGCGGCCGTAGCCTTAATTAAGGTACAGCCCCAGCATTTGCCTGGTGTGAAAATGGGAAACCACGGAAAACCATCTACAGAGCTGCCGACAATGGGGTTCGAACCCACTATCTCCCGGATGCATGCTCACAGCTGTGCGCTTCTAATCGTAAATGTTGACTGTCCAGTGGACCAATGATTTAACTAATCCAGAGACAATGGTTAAGTTATTTCCCCCATCTAACGTAAGAAGTAATTATCCGGTTTTGTCCAACTTTCCTTGTTTATCGTTCTTCCCATAGTCTACGATATTAGGTTTACGAATCCTGTAACTTCTCCAGCACTCACAAGCCACAGTTCTTCGTCGTTAATGTTTTATTATCAGCACAAAAGTGAAATTACTCTGTCACGTTTCATGGACATGGTATATGGAAATGATGCTCCTCTGATGAGCAACCAGGTGAGTTAATGGAAAAGAAGGAGATAGGTGAAGGGCGTAGCTCCACAGACTTCCAGAGTAACGAAACTAATAATCTCCTTGGATCCAGCCAAGAGCTGAGGCGAGTAATGAAGCCGAACTTCCGGCAAAGCCTCTGTATAATTATGAACCAGCACTAGAGCGTTGCATTTCCTTTCCCTCCATTCCGATCTACATCTGTATCCATTGAGGCTTGAACTAGGGGCATACAGCTGGAAAACTGGGATCGATTAAACTTAGCCTGTCAAAGACGGGGTCTTATTATATTAATTGTAAGATTCACTCTTCATGTTAGCTACATACATACATACATACATACATACATACATACATACATACAGCTATAACTTGAAAGTCTGTATTTACTCCAATTTTCTATATCTCGAAAGAATTTTCCTTTCGGGACGTAATCCTATACATATGGTGTGAATAGCTTGCGCCATATACATAGTTGCAAAGATTTGACTTTTCCGTATAAAATAATTATATAATTGATGACTCAAAAATATTCTTCTTCTTCATGTGCCATGTCCTCGCAGAACGTTGGCGATCAGTAGCATGATCTGTTGTTTGTTCATAGCTGTTCTGAACAGAGTAAGCTTTGTCACCCTAAACCACTGGCTCAAGTTGCCGAGCCATGATGTCCTTCTCCCCGGACCACGTTTTCCATTAACTTTCCCTTGGAGTATTACTTGCAGAAGGTGGTATTTAGAGTTCCGCATCATATGACCAAAGTATTCTAGTTTCCTTCTCTTGATGGTAGTGAGAATTTCTGGTTCTTTGTTCATACGGTGCAAAACGTGTATACTGGTCATTTTAGCTGTCCAAGGTATCTTCAGCATCCTTCGATACGTCCACATTTCAAATGCTTGCAATCTCTTGCACATGGTCGCAGTTAGTGTCCATACCTCAACGCCGTATAACAGAATGCTGAAAACGTAGCACCGGAGTAGTCGTGTCCGTAGTGAAATGGAAAGGTCACGGCTTGTCAAAAGTCTCTGAAAAGAAGTTCTGGCCTGCTCAATTCTGCAATAAATTTCTATGCGTCTTTCTATCAAAGGCTAAGACCGAAATATATAAACACTCCCCAATTAACAGAGCAATAAGATTTTACAATAATATTCAACCGTATGTTGATTTTTTTAGTATGAGCGAAGCTACTGTACATTCTCTTCGTCGTGTAACACTGTGCTTCCAGATATAAATGAACAGATTATAAAGAAATTTTAAAACAGGAAAACTAGTATAAACTAATGTTGTAAACCATATGTTTAAATTTCTTAGATTCAAAGTAAAAATCCTGTTATGATAACTGTTTTTACGTATTACACTAATCTCCATCAGGATTAATTAGTACTGTAATGTAATATTAGTTATATTATCCTTAAGGATTCTTTCCTAGTAACGCAACTTGTGTGTCACTGGAATTAATTTTGAAGATTATTCTAGCTATATATTGTTTTTATTTTACTTTCTTATTTGTATTTTTAACGTCTAGGTAACAATTGTCGTGGACGTTATAATTGGGACTCATAACCTGTTTCGTTACTGTATCGCGATTTACCTGTCTAAAGCATTTGATAGGGTGGATCATGGTAGACTACTGGCAAAAATGAGTGCAATTGGACTAGACAAAAGAGTGACTGAATGGGTTGCTATATTTCTAGAAAATAGATCTCAGAGAATTAGAGTAGGTGAAGCTTTATCTGACTCTGTAATAATTAAGAAGGGAATTCCTCAAGGCAGTATTATCGGACCTTTATGTTTTCTTATATATATAAATGATATGAGTAATGTAGTGGAATCGGAGGTAAGGATTTTTGCGGATGATGTTACTCGCTATAGAGTAATAAATAAGTTACAAGATTGTGAGCAACTGCAACGTGACCTCGAAAATGTTGTGAGATGGACAGCAGGCAAAGGTATGTTGATAAACGTGGTTAAAAGTCAGGTTGTGAGTTTCACAAATAGGAAAAGTCCTCTCAGTTTTAATTACTGCGTTGATGGGGTGAAAGTTCCTTTTGGGGATCTTTGTTAGTATCTAGGTGTTAATATAAGGAAAGATCTTCATTGGGGTAATCGCATAAATGGGATTGTAAATAAAGGGTACAGATCTCTGCGCATGGTTATGAGGGTGTTTAGGGGTTGTAGTAAGGATGTAAAGAAGAGTGCATATAAGTCTCTGGTAAGACCCCAACTAGAGTATGGTTCCAGTGTATGGGACCCTCACCAGGATTACCTGATTCAAGAATTGGAAAAAATCCAAAGAAAAGCAGCTCGATTTGTTCTGGGTGATTTCCGACAAAAGAGTAGCGTTACAAAAATGTTGCAATGTTTGGGTTGGGAAGAATTAAGAGAAAGAAGAAGAGTTGCTCGACTAAGTGGTATGTTCCGAGCTGTCAGCGGAGAGATGGCGTGGAATGACATTAGTAGACGAATAAGTTTGAGTGGCGTTTATAAAAGTAGGAAAGATCACAATATGAAGATAAAGTTGGAATTCAAGAGGAAAAACTGGGGCAAATATTCATTTATAGGAAGGGGAGTTAAGGATTGGAATAACTTACCAAGGGAGATGTTCAATGAATTTCCAATTTCTTTGAAATCATTTAGGAAAAGGCTAGGAAAGCAACAGATAGGGAATCTGCCACCTGGGCGACTGCCCTAAATGCAGATCAGGATTGATTGATTGATTGATTGATTGATTGATTGATTGACTGATTGATTGATTGATTGATTGATTGATTAATTGATTGATTGATTGATTGATTGATTGATTGATTGATTGATTGATTGATTGATTGATTGATTGATTGATTGATTGATTGATTGATTGATTGATTGATTGATTGATTGATTGATTGATTGATTGATTGATTGATTCACAATAAATAAATAAATAAACAAATAAATTCATATGTTACGGATTTTCGGTAACTCGAAGTTCTATTACTCGAATTCTTCGATATCTCGAAGGATATTTCAAGCCCAGTTGTGATTTTTTTTCCTGAAGCTCGAAGCATATACAGATCATTACGATTATGTGTACTTGATTATCCTCATACAAAATTAGGTCCTGTAGGTTAAACCTAAACTTAAACTGTCTCTTTATATAAAACTAGCAAGATACCCGTGCTTCGCTACGGTATTATACTGAAATTTATAATTGAATGCTTATTGTTTTAGATATATAATCCGCCGAAATTCGCGATCTGACTCGTTTTCGGCGAGAATCCACCAAAATTCCCGATCTGACTCGTTTTCTATTAGATTACGGCATGTTTCCCCCCATTTTTCAATCTTCCTTTTCAGCAATTGATTTCGTACCTCCCGGGCTAGGCTCAGGTATTCCTCCCGGTCAGTTGGGTCCCTAAATCTTTACCATATTTTCCTATAATCATTTTTAATATGGATAAAATCCTTCAGGAGAACTGGCGTGGTGTCATATTGGGTGCCTTGGCAGCACTAAACCCACGGCCGGACTGAATTCTTAGTCATTACCAGTCCAGGAGCCGTTTCCAGCGCAGTCCGCACAACTGACGACTGTCCGGAACATTATTATTATTATTATTAATATTATTATTATTGTTACTATTATGTGTTGCTGTAATGGCTAATGACAGGGAAAACCGGAGTATCCGGAGAAAAACCTGTCCCGCCTCCGTTTTGTCCAGCACGAATGACACATGTAGTGACCGGGATTTGAACAACGGAACCCAGCTGTGAGAGGCCGGCGCGCTGCCGCCTGAGCAACGGAGGATCCTTATAAGTACATTAAGAACAGTAAAATCAATTGGTCTCACCTCCTTCTACACCCCACCGCCGTTAAGTTTATTTACCGCCACACCCCCTCCCCAATAAAACGAAATTAAAAGAAGGCTTGTTTCTTTATGTTTAAAGGAGATTCCAAACACCAATATTCACGTCTATTACCTTCAGTTTTGAGATATAAGTATCCCCATAAAAATAATTTATTTTTTCACTTCATTTCACACTACTCCACCTCACTAAGTGAATATTCCTGCAAAAATTACTTGTTTCTTTAATAGTAGAGGATCTTCTAAATACCAGTTATCACGACTCTAACTTCTTCAGTTTTTTATTTATGTGTCCTTATGAAAGGAATTCAACTCCTTTACACTCCCGCCCTCCAAGATGGTTTCCTCCCAAAAACGCGTTTTTCTTTGTTTTTAAAGGAGATCCAAATACGAATTTTCACGTCTGTAACAGCTTTAGTTTTTATTAGATGTATGTATTCTCATAAAATTAAGTCAACTAAATATTCAATTATTTCACCCCCCCCCCCCTTCATTGGATTTTCCGAGAATACGTGTTCCTTTACTTTTAAAGCAGATTGCAAATATCAAATTTCACGTCTGTAACATCTTCATTTTTGAGATATCAGTAGCTTAATTAAAAGAATTCAACACCATTTTCAGTCACATTTACCCCCCTCCACCCAAGTGGCATTTCCGAAAACTAAAAATACACGTTTCTTTATGTTTAATAGAGATAAAAATTACCATTTTTAACTTCTGTAACATGCTAAGTTTTTTTAGATATACTGTAAAAATTCTCATTTTAAAATTTCTCCCCTTTTGAGTTCCCCTTAAGTGGAGTTTCGAAAAACAAATCACCTATGTTTCTTTACATTTACAGGAGATTCCAAACACCCACTTTTTACGTCTGTAACATTTTACGTTTCCAAGATATTCTGTAGATATAGTCTTTCAAAAAATTCACCCCAAATTGTCACTCATGTTTAGCCGCCATTAATTGGATTTTCCAAAAATTAAAAAATACGTGTTTCTTTATTTATAAAGGAGATCCCATATACAAATTTTCAGTTCTGTAATATCTTTCGTTTCTGAGATATATGTGTCCTCATTAAAGGCATTCAACCCATTTTTCACCCTTTTACACCCCACCTATTGCGAGTTACAGCAAACCAAAAAATACTTGTTCCTTTATTTTTAGAAGAGATTCTAACTACCAATTTTTACATCTGTAAATTTTAAAGTTTTAAGATGTATACACACTCATTTTAAAAAATTTACCCTCCCCCCTTTTTACCCCCCAATATTTGGATTTTCCAAAAACGAAAAAATACGTGTGTTTATTTATTTTTAAAGGAGATTCTAAATACCAATTTTCACATATATAACCTTTAAAAATTTTGAGATAGATACACTCATTTTAAAATATTACTCCCTTTTCACCCCCCCTAAATTGGATTTTCCAGAAACAAAAAAATACGTGTTTCTTTATTTTTAACGGAGATCCCAAACACCAATTTTCAGGTCTGTAATATCTTCAGTTTCTGATATATAAGTAGCCTCATTAAAGGCATTCAACCACTTTTTAGCCCCTTTTCACTCCTCCTATTGCGATTTTCCGAAAACAAAAAAATACGTGTTCCTTTATTTTTAATGAAGGTTCTAAATACCAATTTTTACATCTGCAAACTTTAAAAGTTTGGAGATATAGATTCACTCATTTTAAAAATTCACCCCCTTTTCACCCTCCCATTAATTGGATTTTCCAAAAACAAAAAATTACGTGTTTATTTTTAAAAGAGATCAAAAGTACCAATTTTCAGGTCTGTAATATCTTCAGTTTCTGAGATATAGGTACCGGTATCCTGATTAAAGGCATTCAACCCATTTTTCCCCATTTTCACCCTTTTTCACCCCTCCTATTGGGATTTTCTGAAAACAAAAAAATACGTGTTTCCTTATTTTTAAAGAAGATTCTAAATACCAATTTTTACATCTGTAAACTTTTAAAGTTTTGAGATATAGAGCAACTCATTTTAAAATTTCACCCCCGTTTTCACCCCCTTAGCGAAGAAATATCCAAAAATCCTCTCTTAACGAGCACCTACGTCTTAATATGAATATATCCCCAAAATTTCATCTCTTTATGTCCAGTAGTTTTGGCTCGGCGATGATGAATCAGTCAGTCAGTCAGTCAGTCAGGATTATTATTATTATTATTATTATTATTATTATTATTATTATTATTATTACTAGCAAGATACCCGTGCTTCGCTACGGTATTACACTGAAATTTATAATTGAATGCTTATTGTTTTAGATATATAATCCGCCGAAATTCGCGATCTGACTCGTTCTCTGCGAGAATGCACCAAAATTCCCGATCTATTATTTTACGGCACGTTTCCTCCCATTTTTAAATCTTCCTTTCCAGCAATCGATTTCGTACTTCCCGGGTTAGGCTCAGGTATTCCTCCAGGTCAGTTGAGTCCGTAAATCTTTGCCATCTTTTCCTATAATATTTTTAATACGGATATAATCCTTCAGGAGATCCGGCGTGCTGTCATACTGGGTGCCTTGGCGGCACTGAACACGCGGCCGGACTGCATTCTTAGTCATTACCCGACCAGGAGCCGTTTCCATCGCGGTCCGCAATTTGACGACGGTCCGGAATATTATTATTATTATTATTATTATTATTTTTATTATTATTATTATGTGTTGCTGGAATGGCTGATGACAGGGAAAACCGGAGTATCCGGAGAAAAACCTGTCCCGCCTCCGTTTTTTCCAGCACGAATGCCACATGGAGTGACCGGGATTTGAACCACGGAACCCAGCTGTGAGAGGCCGGCGCGCTGCCGCCTGAGCAACGAAGGATCCTTATAAGTACATTAATAACAGTAAAATCAATTGGTCTCACCTCCTTCTACACCCCACCGCCGTTAAGTTTATTTACAGCCACCCAACCCCCCCCCCCCCCGAAAAAGAATTAAAAGGATGCTTGTTTCTTTATGTTTAAGGGAGATTCCAAACACCAATGTTCACGTCTATTACCTTCAGTTTTGAGATATAAGTATCCACATAAAAATAATTTACTTTTTTTTCACTTCATTTCACAATAATCTCTCCTCCCCCTAAATGATTTTTCCCGCAAAAAAATACTTGTTTCTTTAATAGTAAAGGATCTTCTAAATACCAATTATCACGACTCTAACTTCTTCAGTTTTTGATTTATGTGTCCTCATGAAAGGAATTCAACTCCTTTACACTCCCGCCCTCCAAGATGGTTTCCCCACCAAAACGCCTTTTTCTTTGTTTTTAAAGGAGATCCAAATACGAATTTTCACGTCTGTAACAACTTTAGTATTAGATGCATGTATTCTCATACAATTAAGTCAACTAATGTTTCAATTCTTTCACCCCCTCCCCCTTCATTGGATTTTCCGAGAATACGTGTTTCTTTACTTTTAAAGCAGATTGCAAATATCAAATTTCACGTCTGTAACATCTTCATTTTTGAGATATCAGTAGCCTAATTAAAAGAATTCATCACCATTTTCAATCAATTTTACCCCCCCCCCCCCGCCCTCCACCCAAGTGGTATTTCCGAAAACTAAAAATACACTTTTCTTTATGTTTAATAGAGATAAAAAAAATACCATTTTTCACTTCTGTAACATGTTAAGTTTTTTAGATATCCGTAAAAATTCTCATTTTAAAATTTCACCCCTTTTGGGTTCCCCTTAAGTAGAGTTTCCAAAAACAAATAACCAATATTTCTTTACATTTACAGGAGATTTACACCCACTGTTTACGTCTGTAACATTTTACGATTCCAAGATATTCTGTAGATATAGTCTTTCAACAAATTCACCCCAATTTGTCACTCCTGTTTAACCGCCATTAATTGGCTTTTCCAAAAACTAAAAAATACATGTTTCTTTGTTTTTAAAGGAGATCCCATATGCGAATTATCAGTTCTGTAATATCTTTCGTTTCTGAGATATGTGTATCCTCATTAAAGGCATTCAACCCATTTTTCACCCTTTTACACCCCTCCTATTAGGACTTACTGGAAACAAAAAAATACGTGTTCCTTTATTTTTAGAGGAGATTCTAACCACCAATTTTTACATCTGTTAATTTTAAAGTTTTAAGATGTAGACACACTCATTTTAAAAAATTCACCCCCGTTTTCACCCCCCAATATTTGGATTTTCCAAAAACGAAAATATACCTGTTTCTTTACTTTTAAAGTAGATCCAAAATACCAATTTTCAGGTCTGTAATATCTTCAGGTTCTGAAATATAAGTATCCTCATGAAAGGCATTCAACCCATTATTCACCCTTTTACACCCTTCCTATTGGGATTTTCCGAAAACAAAAGAATACGTGTTTCTTTATTTTTAAAGGAGATTCTAAATACCTATTTTTACACCTATAACCTTTAAAAGTTTTGAGATATAGATACACTCATTTTAAAATATTACCCCTTTTCTACCCCCCTTAATTGGGTTTTCCAGAAACAAAAAAATACGTGTTTCTTTATTTTTAAAGGAGATCCCAAACACCAATTTTCAGGTCTATAATATCTTCAGTTTCTGAGATATAAGTAGCCTCATTAAAGGCATTCAACCCCTTTTTCACCCCTTTTCACACCTCCTAATGCGATTTTCCGAAAAAAAATACATGTTTCTTTATTTTTAATGAAGATTCTAAATACCAATTTTTACATCTGCAAACTTTAAAATTTTGGAGATATAGATTCACTAATTTTAAAAATTCACCCCCTTTTCACCCTCCCATTAATTAGATTTTCCAAAAACAAAAAATACGTGTTCCTTTATTTTTAAAAGAGATCAAAAGTACCAATTTTCAGGTCTGTAATATCTCCAGTTTCTGAGATATAAGTACCGGTATCCTGATTAAAGGCATTCAACACATTTTCCCCCATTTTTACCCTTTTTCACCCCTCCTATTGGGATTTTCTGAAAACAAAAAAATACGTGTTTCCTTATTTTCAAAGAAGATTCTAAATTCCAATTTTTACATTTGTAAACTTTTAAAGTTTTGAGATATAGGTGCACTCATTTTAAAACTTCACCCCCTTTTTCACCCCCTTAGCAACGGAATATCCAAAAATCCTCTCTTAGCGAGCACCTACATCTTAATATGAATGTATCCACAAAATTTTATTTCATTATGTCCAGTAGTTTTGGCTCGGCGATGATGAATCAGTCAGTCAGTCAGGACAAGCTATTTTATATATATATAGATTAGGCTGTTTTGGTCAGAGTGCGTTGTTTTACTAGCGGTATGACGCACCACAGTAGGTTAAAACCCTCCTTTAGTCAACTTCACAATCCCCAGCAAGCGGCTTATACTCCTAGTTAGGGATGTGCCACTCTATCGCCTGCTCGAGCAGGCTCGAGTGCTGACGTCACGAACTGGTGTGTCAAGCTTGGTCGAGACAGATCGAGCAGCACAGAATTCCCTCGTGACGTAGGCTTGCATGCGCTCTAAGCAGGGCGTGTGTGTTGTGACTCGAGCCACACTTCCGTCTTCACTCATTCTCTTTGGTCTTCACATTCCGACATTACATTGTAGTAGAGTAATTAGCGATCATTCTACAGAAGTACGGACGTACCACAAGTCGTAGTGGACGCACCACTTTATTAAACCCATATATGCCCAGAATAAATATTTGTTATCAAATTTAACTGACTGCTCGACCTGAAGATCAACTCTGCATAGTGATAATATTTCTGTGGTTTTCCTGTCGTTATTTGGTCCCTACTTCCATTTCTACGTTTTCTGATTATTGGATGTATCATTTGAATAACATATTTTTCACCTTTATTATAGTGCTATGATACTATTTCTAATGCACAAAGACGTGTTTATAAACAATACACCATTGGTATGACGGGACCTTCGATATGTAATTTGTATCCATTCAATTTACAATTATTTTGCTGCCGTATATGCTGATTAGGAAAAGAAGAGAGAATAGTAATAATAATAAGAAAAAATTTGAACATAACTGAAGTCCTGAGTCTGATAGGATATAACTGAACTTTCATAATTTTTAAAATTACATCTCAAAATCCGTAAATATTGCACGTTGCGAAAATGCATCACTGGACGCCTAGAGCTGCTATTATGTTCTTGTAATTCTAGTGGTTGCCTGTTGCCATTTCTTGATGGATGCAGTATTTTTGTATCCATCTCTTGGCACAGGCCAGAGCAAAGTGTACCTTCCCCCGAAGTCCCAGTCTCATCCATGGCTGTGACAATATGGAAGCTGCTGGGGTATGGGTGGTGCTGAGTAATGACATTCAGAGCACGACTAGTGCATCTGAGTGTCATGAAAGGTGTTGCTCATAGGATCAGTCGTGCTGCAGTAGCACCTTCTGGTCCAGTGAGGAAAGCAATGGCAAACTACCTCATTTCTCATTTTGCCTAGTATGCCTCATTTGGGCTCTGCCATTGATTTTTGCAGTTTCCCTATAACTGCATAGCCTTTGGTGGTGCTATTTGAGGATCCAACCAGCCTCTGGGCTGATGACCTAACAGACAGAATTCTAGTGGATTAGTAATTAATAATTCAATATATTTCGATATAAACTTCTTTTATTTCCACGAACATGCGGTATTTGGCATCAAAGAACAAAGAAGATTGCCACGCAACTGATTTAGTGCAAGGAAATCACTCATAGATGGCGGGCCATACACCTGCTCGAGTACTGCCCGACCTACATCGAGCTGTGACGTCATCAGCTCGAGCTGCTTGAGCTGCGCTCAAGCCCATCCCTACTCGTAGTTAGAGATGGCTAACGAATATCGATATATCGGAAATTTTGAGATGGATATTTTGAGATGGAAATATCGATATATCGACATCGATATTTTAAGGTCCGATATATTGTCGATATCGATATTTTGAGTCCAATACGCCGATATTTCTGTCTAATTTAATACTTTTGGCTACGATTTGATTCTTTTTCAGACCCTTTCAAAATTTTGCATGCTACAGTTATGATATTTGAATTTCCATTTCTCAATTCACTTCGGTAAATACAGTGATATCACAACTCATTCATCGTGCATATCTTGTATGCATAGCTTTACTCGTTAGCCAGGCAATACTTGAGCATTATAGCGACCTGTACTGTTTTCAAAGGCCTGTAACATCATCACGGAAACGAGAAACCGATGAAATGGCAAAATGTTATCCAAGCTGCTTTATCTAAATGGATTACTTAAGAGGTATTGAAAATTGACCTAAGATCATCATCATGTTTTTTTTTTTTCACGAACAAATGGAATTGCAGTGCTGAGGAAGAAGTAGGGAAGAAATTGTTTTTAGTATTTTATAGAGCTCTGATAATTATCAGATATCCTCATCATCATCATCATCATCATCATCATCATCATCTGTTTACCCTCCAGGTTCGGTTTTTCCCTCGGACTTAGCGAGGGGTCCCACCTCTACCGCCTCAAGGGCAGTGACCTGGAGCTTCGGACTCTTGGTCGGGGGATACAACTGGGGAGTATGACCAGTACCTCGCCCAGGCGGCCTCACCTGCTATGCTGAACAGGGGCCTTGTGGAGGGATGGGAAGATTGGAAGGGATAGGCAAGGAAGAGGGAAGGAAGCGGCCGTGGCCTTAAGTTAGGTACCATCCTGGCATTCGCCTGGAGGAGAAGTGGGAAACCACGGAAAACCACTTCCAGGATGGCTGAGGTGGGAATCGAACCCACCTCTACTCAGTTGACCTCCTGAGGCTGAGTGGACTCCGTTCCAGCCCTCGTACCATTTTTCAAATTTCGTGGCAGAGCCGGGAATCGAACCCGGGCCTCCGGGGGTGGCAGCTAATCACGCTAACCACTACACCACAGAGGCGGACATCAGATATCCTTCGTACACAAATTACACGTTTCTAGTTTTTTCGTATGTTTTGTCGATGTAAGTTATTAGCTTGTTGCTAGACACCTTGCATATACAGTTTTTCTGTGCATTATAATATCTTTCTGCTCTAAATGTTTTTATGTCATTGTAGTGAAAAAGTCCTGTTACTTGGTCATTGTTTTAAACTTGTTTTCTGATCTGTATCAAAACTTATTAAACCTACAGTAATGAATCCTTTAATCATTGTGTTAAATGTAAAACTAGACTTACAATAATGGATAATAGCACCAATATTTTTAAAACATATATATATCGGCAATATATCGATATTTTGAAGACCGATATTTCAATGACATCGATATTTTAATACCGATGTATCGAAAAACAGACATATCGATATTTTGAAAAGTTTTGCCATCACTACTCGTAGTACGGGGTGATAGCGCTCAGTTCGACGAGGACGCATATGGTGCAGTTAATCTGTTAAATAATGTTGTAGAGCAGAGATTCTCAATTTATTATGAAATTGCACCGCTCACTCATGGCTTAAAGTTCAATGTACCCCTACGAAAAAATCCCTAAAAGATACTACGTTTCAAAATTGTCCGTGCGGCGTAGGGCAACTTGTAAAGGAAATACTAATGTAATAAAGCCTTTCCTTTCACCGATACTGCAGTGCTTCCATTTTCACTGCTGTTCAGAACAGAGAAGATGGTTGCGTCATTGTACGTCCAGTTAAAACACCAACCTACGTGGCTGAATGGATCAGACAGTAGACGGCCTCACCTGCTACGCTGAACAGGAGCCTTGTAGGGAGATGGGAAATCGGAAGGGATACACAAGGAAAAGGGAAAGAAGCAGCCGTGGCCTTAAGTTAGGTTCCATCCCGGCATTTGCCTGGAGGAGAAGTGGGAAACGACGGAAAACCACTTCCAGGATGGCAGAGGTGGAAATCGAACCTCCCATTACTCAGTTGACCTCCCGAGGCTCAGCCGACCCTGCTCCAGCCCTCGTGCAACTTTTCAAATTTCATGGCAGATCCAGGAATCGAACCCGGGCCTGCGGGTGTGGCAGATAATCAAACTAACCACTAAATGTCAAAGGCGGCACTTCTTTATATTTTGTCATATATTAGTGAAAGGGTATGGGTTAAGATCTGGGCGAATTTTTCCAGCATAAATTCGTGGTCACTCGGCCTTACTCTACCTTAGAACTTCGGAACTACTTACTCTCCCTTCTAACAATTTCATGTCAACCGTCCACAAACCCCCTCTCCAGTCCCCCTTACGCCCCTCCCCCATAAATACTGTATGGCCCATCAAACCGTACCAAACCCCTCGGAGCCCTCACAAGCGTACCAGAGCGGACGGCAGGCTCTTTCCTGTGTTCGTTAAACTCCCCATCCTGTCATAAAACCTCATACAAATCACTGGCACCTCAATTCTCCCATCAGCCACATCCATATCTCAAACACTTCTCCACAAGTCGCACCCTCCACCCTTCCCAACACCAGAAGATTAGGATCAAATCAAGCTGGAATGGCACCATACATCGTAAAATATAGTTATAATCAACCGGTAGGAACAAACTACCAACCGCTCCGACATCGTGGGACATAGGACCCTATTTGTGGTTGGTGTCTCACCTTTCTCACTGCCTTGGATTTGGACCGCTGTTAATGATAGTTCACGTTTAGTACGTTTGTGATTGCTTGTGTTTTATTACTGCGAATGAAATTTCTTATCAACATTCGAGGAGGTTATTTGAATGACGAAATAATCTAAGACTTGTCCAGATTAAATGAGGAGTTCCAGACACTAAATATAACAGCAGTGGAGAAGTGTTTGAGATATGGATGTGGCTGATGGGAGAATTGAAGTGCCAGTGATTTGTATGAGGTTTTATGACATGATAGGGTGTTTAACGAACACAGGAAAGAGCCTGCCGTCCGCTCTGGTACGCTTGTGAGGGCTCCGAGGGGTTTGGTACGATTTGATGGGCCATACATTATTTAGGGGGGAGGGGGCGGAAGGGGGACTGGAGAGGGGGGTTTGTGGACGGTTGACAGGTGATTGTTAGAAGGGAGAGTAGGTAGTTCCGAAGTTCTAAGGTAGACTAAGGCCGAGTGACCACGAATCTATGCTGGAAAAATTCGCCCAGATCTTAACCCATGTATATACCCTTTCATCCATCTATTGTAGCTTCCTAGTTTGATTATGGCACACGTATTAGAACACATCGATATGGATATAGATTTGAGAACATCGTTTTCATACTCGAAGTTGAGAAGATTTGACTATTTCTTAAGGGGTAAAACAACAGGCTTATCAACTCCCAGATTTACTATAATCTGTGGAGCACGACCTTACTGATGACTACATACTAAAATGTTCTTTGTCCTTTTGTTCTTCTTATTAACTGCACAAAGGCCGATCGTGACCGAGAAAGAGATGCTAATTTCAGATGTGCTCCGTGATGAATAGCATTTCATTAGACAGGTCCAGTCTTTTCGCAAGGGAAGGGGAAGATCAACGATTTCATCTGTTCTGTTATCTAAGAAGCGAGTTCCTGTTTGACTAGGGTTACATTTGCATTGTATGCATTGTATAGAGCTGATGATCGGTACACATGTTTGTTTGGAATGAGGAAGACCGGTTGACAATATCGTCATAATTTGGGGGTGGGGGTTAATTTTGGGCCTAGGAGAGACGAGGGTGTTGAGATGGTGATTGCAGCCTAGATTGAAGTTTGCGCCTGGCAAAGTGTGCCTTAATGGTCTTCTTGAGGAAGGGGCAGCCAGGATACGAAACTGAGGCAATTCGCGCACTTCGCCTGCTCCCATGGGACCGTACGTACAGAGTGGTGGTGGTGATGATTACCACATCCCTTGCAGCGCGTGTCATTTTTACGTTCTGCGACTGCGTGGTCCAGTTTTAAGCAGTTTTACCACATTATGACCAGGGAGTTAAGCGTGTGAGGCTGTTTTGGGGTTGCTTCGGGTTCGAACCTTGTGGGGAGTGGTGGTTTGTATCCTTTAGTGTAGTAATTGAGTTGTGGATAATTTAGGCTGATCAAATTGCGGTGTGGTTGGCTGAATATAGGTTTGAGTGGATTGTGAGGGGTGGTTAGGGTTTCGGTTTGAATAATTTTCTGTTTGGTTTTGGGAGGTTTGATTTTGACAGGAGAATCTTGTAGCTAGTAGCTGACAAGACTAATTTCAAATATACTGGCGGAAAATCAAATATAGGTGTCGGATGGTCTATCAAAATCAAATTGGATACGTCAAACGGTTGGGGTGCTACAGGGCGATCCACTAAGTCCAGTATTGTTTAATATCTACACGATCGAAGTGGTCACCAGAGTAAAGGAAGGCGCACCAAACACAAGCATCTACATTTATGCAGACGATATGGGTCTCGCCTCAGTAAATATAGAACATCTGCAGAAAGCGATGGACATCGTTACAGAGTGGAAAGAAGAGAATGACTTGGTAGTAAATGAAAGAAAGAATTTGTAGCTTTTAGAAAAGGAGATAGACTACACAGAAGAGAAGCTATAACGCCAAAGAATCACTTCAAGTACCTGAGCATCACCATCCAAGTCACCGTATGTGTGTATGTTGGGTATTCAGCCCGAAGGCTGGTTTGATCCTCTGCAACACCGCCAACAGCTGTCATAAACAGCCTAGGCGTCGCTGAAGAGGCGTACTAGGGAAATGAGGAGTGAGGTAGTTTCCCGTTGCCTTCCTCACCGAGCCAGTCCTTGCTATGACATATCAGTCTGCCAAGCCCACTGAAATGCATGCAACAACCGACCCTATGAGCGATATTTTCGCACCATTCATAACAGGGACTGGCTGCATAAGGAATGGTATTACTAGCATCATTCATACCTCAGTCACTTTCATAATGTCAAAGCCAAGGATGAGACTGAGACAGGTCAATGAAAGTAACAAATTTGATATAGCCCAGACCAGAAGACATAGTGCACTGTAAACACTACATCTTGCCAGCAAAGGCAAAGTCACCGTATAAGCCTTTAAAATTTATGTAAAGGAAATTCTAGCTGCTATTATAAAAAGTGTAAGCGACATCAGACATATATCGAGGTTGTCGGTAAGCACGGCAGTAACATTATTTGAGATGAAAGTGATTCCACTTGAATGTATATGGGAACACCTACCGAAGAAGCAATCAAGAGAAGTTGAAAACTAAAAGCGAGATACTTAAAAAAGGTGCTAGGACTCCCAAAATACACGCGGTCTCGCTACACTTACGTACTGGTGAGAGAAACATTTCTAGGAGAGAACCTGAGGCTACGATTGCCCTTGCCAGCTACAGCTGCATACATGGAGCTCCTACAAGAGTTGCAAACGAAACGAAATTACATAGACGAAGAATTCTACACCACCATGGCTATGTAAACCCAGGACTGGATGGAAGCAGAATACGAGCTGAGGCACTTAGTGACACCGCATGGTTTCCACCACCGAATTTGCAGTCTGAAGCATTTCCACGAGGGCAACGGACGAGTGAATTTGCGGTTTGTACGGGAAAAGGTGTGAAAAATGTCATGTCATTAAATATACCAACAGAACAGCATCACTGACACACATCTGTTTAGAATAATTCGTTATGTACACTTATGCCCACTGGGCGCACCTTCCTGATTATTATTTTATTGTGACAGGTTTGGTTTGAGTTTGAGCTAAGCGGATAAGAGGGGATGAGGTTTATATTTTCAATAGGATTTCGAATTCTACTGTGGACCTTCTTCGGAATGATTTAAGCCAATTCTATTTAGATTGGATTAAAAGCTGAGCTGATGCATTTTTTTTTAAACAGCTCCACTGAATTACAAATATACACAGCCGAACAAACCCAACAGTTAAACAATTTTTCAGACAGATTTCACATACGTAATAAGTGCAGGATTCAGCTAAGGGGAGTCACGACTCACATTTGGAACTACCACAATTTACCACTTATCACAACCAAATTTAAAATACAAGCACATATTAATAAGATATAACCGCACACAAAATTTGGAGTTGATTTATTAATTTGATGCAATGAAATGCTATGGCGTATGGCTTTTAGTGCCGGGAGTGTCCGAGGACATGTTCGGCTCGCCAGGTGCAGGTCTTTTGATTTGACACCCGTAGACGACCTGCGCGTCGTGATGAGGATGAAATGATGATGAAGACAACACATACTCCCAGACCTTATGCCGAGAAATTAACCAATGATGGTTAAAATTCCCTAACCTGCCGGGAATCGAACCCGGGACCCCTGTGACCAAGCCAGCACGCTAACCATTTATCCATGGAGCCGGTCATTTGATGCAATGTTTTTTACAAATAATTTTTATTATATGCTGAATGGAAAATGCTCTTTGCGGCACAGTTTCAATTATTTTTGGGCTATAATTGGACAGACTTGTCAAAAATACTTATGTACTTGATAAAAACTCTGGGTTTTGTAGTCAGGTATAAACTGTCCGACTCGTTGGCTGAATGGTCAGCGTACTGGCCTTCGGTTCAGATGGTCCCGGGTTCGATTCCCGGCCGGATCGGGGATTTTAACCTTCATTGGTTAATTCCAATGGCCCGGGGGCTGGGTATTTGTGCTGTCCTCAACATCCCTGCAACTCGCATACCACACATAACACTATCCTCCACCACAATAACACGCAGTTACCTACACATGGCAGATGCCACCCACTCTCATCGGAGGGTCTGCCTTACAAGGGCTGCACTCGGCTACAAATAGCCACACGAATTTTTCTTAAAAAAAGGTATAAACTGTTGGAGATAAATTTTTCAATTTTTGACTATTCATACAAATAGGTAAAAGTGTTGTTTGATTCCATGTTAAGAACAAAAATATGAAGGTAATATTGAACTGATAATAAAACGCATAACTAATTATTTTAATTCTTGTACATATTGAAACATTATATGAAAATTTTAGGTAAATATGATAAGAGATCTGTCAAAAGGCGCATTTTATGCCTGGCAAAAATCTGAAAACATATTAACGTAACAAAATCCAGTCTAATGGGGGACCAACACCTTTGACCGACCAAAAGTGCGATTTTCATTTTTTTTAAATTGAACTTTTATACTGCGCAGAATTTTTGTTAATATCTCCAAAACTTTCGGAGTTACGACCAAGAACATGAGGCCCTGTAAACGCTTTATCGGTGAGTTCGTTGCTTGTTTCCCGTAACTTTTGTTTTTCAGAAGCCGGGCTGAGTGGCTCAGACGGTTGAGGCGCTGGCCTTCTGACCTCAAGTTGGGAGGTTCGATCCTGGCTCAGTCCGGTGATATTTGAAGCTGCTCAAATACGTCAGCCTCGTGTCAGTAGATTTACTGACACGTGAATGTACTCCTGCGGGACTAAATTTCGGCACTTCGGCGTCTCAGAAACTGAAAAAGTAGTTAGTGGGACGTAAAGCCAAAAGTATTATTATTATTAATTTTTTTTTCAGAACCGTTTTCCTGATAACTCTGAAACTTTTTAAGATATTAAGATGAAATTTTACGTGCATCTCTATTTCATAGAGAAAAAGATATACTAGAATTATTGAGCTGCGACTACCTTCATTAGTTAAAAAATGAAAATTAATGAGAAAATTGACTACTTGAAAACTTCATGAAAAAGGAACCTATACGTACTTGATGGACGTCACTGATTCTAGTACATGTTCTATCTATAACACTACTAATCATAATAAGCAATAATCATAGAAAAATATTCATGTGTTTAAAAATTATCAGGAAAAAGATTAAGTAGTGGCCATGATGCAGCGCCATTTTGAATAATTATATATAAGTAATGACATAAGTCTATATGCTTTTCTAAATATGTCAGTATATTATTAAGGAACAGCCTCCGTGGCTCAGACGGCAGCGCACCGGCCTCTCGTCGCTGGAGACCGTGATTCAAATCCCGGTCACTCCGTGTGAGACCGGGCGAGTTGGCCGTGCGGTTAGGAGGGCGAAGCTGTGAGTTGGCATCCGGGAGATAGTGGGTTCGAACCCCATTGTCGGCAGTCCTCAAGATGGTTTTCCGTGGTTTCCCATTTTCACACGAGACAAATCTGAGGCTGTACCTTAATTAAGGCCAAGGCCACTTCCTTCCCACTAATAGACCTTTCCTATCCCATCGTCGCCATAAGACCTATCTGTGTCGGTGCGACGTAAAGCCAATTTAAAAAGAAAAAGATACAAGTTGGAGAAACACATTTTATTTCATAAACCCAGAACTCCCACAACCGGCGACCAATATGCTGAGTGCTCATCAAATTTAATCATCATCATCATCATCTGTTTACCCTCCAGGTTCGGTTTTTCCCTCGGACTCAGCGAGGGATCCCACCTCTACCGCCTCAAGGGCAGTGTCCTGGAGCTTCAGACTCTTGGTCGGGGGATACAACTGGGGAGAATGACCAGTACCTCGCCCAGGCAGCCTCACCTGCTATGCTGAACAGGGGCCTTGTGGAGGGATGGGAAGATTGGAAGGGATAGGCAAGGAAGAGGGAAGGAAGCGGCCGTGGCCTTAAGTTAGGTACCATCCCGGCATTCGCCTGGAGGAGAAGTGGGAAACCACGGAAAACCACTTCCAGGATGGCTGAGGTGGGAATCGAACCCACCTCTACTCAGTTGACCTCCCGAGGCTGAGTGGACCCCGTTCCAGCCCTCGTACCACTTTTCAAATTTCGTGGCAGAGGCGGGAATCGAACCCGGGCCTCCGGGGGTGGCAGCTAATCACGCTAACCACTACACCACAGAGGCGGACATCAAATTTAATAACATAGCAAAATATTGGGCGCGCTTTTTGTACGTCCGTGACGGGTTGCCGAAATCAATATAGTACAGTATTCTTAATAAAGGTAAAAATCCTTTTCTTACTCCATCCTCAGACTAAGTGAACATTCTGAACAACTTGACAAATCTCTGATTTCTGGCTTTAGGGCTGTTTATTACAGATGATTAAATATCGATGCCATGAAGATGTAGATGAAAATCCACAGCCTGTTTCCAGTCAGTCGATCAGGTCAGGAATGGAATGAATGAAGCCCCCATCTAGCGGCAAGAGTAGGAAATGTGCCGGTTGCCGAAGCCTGTCGCACTCCTCTGGGGCAATGATAAATGACTGACAGATGAAATGAAATTATAGTGGAGAGTGTTGCTGGAATGAAAGATGACAGAAAAAACCGGAGTACCCGGAGAAAAACTTGTCCCGCCTCCGCTTTGTCCAGCACAAATCTCACATAGAGTGACAGGGATTTGAACCACGGTATCCAGCGGTGAGAGGCCGGCGCGCTGCCGCCTGAGCCACGGAGGCTTGAAGATGTAGATACGAGACGAAAAGTCCATTCACGTGTAATTTCTTTCAAAATAAAGTGTTATAATATTGTACACTGAAGTAAATTTACTTTCCCTTATCATTTTTAAGAGCACATTTCTTTTTTAATAAAAGCGTACTAACATTCATCTGAGACACTGACATTTACTCGTATATGTATGAACTCCCTCCTGAAAGGCTTTCCTTACTTGGACTAGTCGACATTTTGCATTTTCCTTTATTCCCCTACCGTTATATTTTATCTGACTGCCAGAATACTAAACCAGTCTGTAATGTTTGGGATATCACTTTCTAATCTAGCCTTTATCCTTCACAATTAGAATGATGAATGAAGGTTTCTCCTCATAAGCATAGTAGGCCTGTTTGCGTTATTTACGCAAAATAGAAATCTCTCGAAACTTTCCTGAAAACTCAGTATTATGAATCTCGCTGGCCAGAATGAGACGTGGGCGCCAACGCGAAGACACTTTGCGACACAAGTGACCGCTTGTTTTGTTGTGATCAAGATTTGTTCCTAACTTAAATTAATTATTTATTGCTACTGCCGAGCCGAGTAGGTCAGCCGGTTGAAACGCTGGCCTTCTGACCTCAACTTGGTGAGGGAGGGGGGGGGGGAGGGTGTCGGTCGATCCCGGCTCACTCGGGTGGTATTTAAGGATCTCAAATATGACAGTAGATTTACTGGTACGTAAAAGAACTCTTGCGGGACAAAATTCCGGCACCTCGGCGTCTCTGAAAACCATAACGCTGCAGTTAATGGGACGTAAAACCAATAACATTATTTTTAAATAAACAATACATTTTGGTAAGGATTTCGTGATTAATCCCAGACATGCCTTCTAATTTAACGTTCATTTTCATGCAAACTACTTCTTCTTATTCTTACTCTTCTTCTTCATCGTTTGTCCCTCCTGGTGGCGGGGTCCGCTACGTGGATTCGTTGTCTTCATTTAGTTCTGTCCTGGTCCGTATCAGGTTGTGTGAGACTGACACTCTTCAGATCGGTGTCATGAGTACCGGCCCATCGCTGTTTAGGTCGTCCTTTGGTCTCCTATCGACGACTTTTAATGTGTAACCCGTCTTCGCGACAGTATCGGCCTGACCTTAGTACAGTCTAGACCAGGGTTGGCAAAGCTTTACCTACTAGTGTGCCATTAGTTAATTTCCTTTAAAATCATCTTTTGACTTCATTTAGAGTAGTATAATTGGATGGTTCTGCGGCACCTCCGCCGCCGCACGCCTCATCCTCCTCCTCCTCCTCCGCCGCCGCCGCCGCCGCCCGCGGGAAATTTGAATTTTGGCGGGAAATTTGAATTTTGGCGCGAGATTTGAATTTGTAAACAAAGCCACGTGCTTTTTGACAGCTGTCATCGACAACAACGCATCGCTAACCTCACTGCTGCCATCTTGACGGGCCTAAACCTCACTAGTACCAACTTAACCTAACTAGCGTGAGGTAAACAAAGCCACGTGTTTTTTGACAGCCACGTGCTTTTTGACAGACAACAACGCATCGCTAACCTCAGTACTGCCATCTTGACGGGCCTAAACCTCAGTAGTGCCAACTTAACCTAACTAGCGCGAGGTAAACAAAGCCACGTGCTTTTTGACAGCCACGTGCTTTTTGACAGATTTGTAAACAAAGCCACGTGCTTTTTGACAGACAACAACGCATCGCTAACCTCAGTACTGCCATCTTGACGGGCCTAAACCTTAGTGGTACCAACTTAACCTAACTAGCGCGTGGTAAACAAAGCCACGTGTTTTTTTGACAGCCACGTGCTTTTTTGACAGCTGTCATCCGCCATCTTTAAACCACAAAGCACTGTGCTGCCCTCTATATCGCAGTAGCTGCAAAATTCGTCACCTGTCATCGGCAGTGCTGCCATCTTGACGGGTCTAAACCTTAGTGCTACCAACTTAACCTAACTAGCGCGAGGTAAACAAAGCCACGTGTTTTTTTGACAGCTGTCATCCGCCATCTTTAATCTATAGAGCACAGTGCTGCCCTCTTTAGCTACTTACCTTTGAAATGTGGTGGCGGATAATTTGAAAAATGCTTTTTGACAGCAGCCATCTTGCATCGCAAACCTCAGTGCTGCCCTCTTTAGCTAGTTACCTTTGAAATGTGGTGGCAGGCAATTCCACATGACAGCAGTCATCTTTAATCAAGAGAGCACCGTGCTGCCCTCTATGTGGTGGCGGCAAATAGAAAAATTCTACATGCTCTTGTTTGGAAACAAACTCACGCGCTTTTTTGACAGCCGTCATCCACCATCTTTAATCAACAGAGCACAGTGCTGTAATCTTTAGCTAGATACCTTTGAAATGTGGTGGCGGCAATTTGAAAAATTCTATGTGCTCTTGTTGGGAAACAAAGCCACGTGCTTTTTTGACAGCTGTCATCCGCCATCTTTAATCAATAGAGCACTGTGCTGCTATCATGCGGGCAATTTCGTCAGCTGTCATCCGCCAT
The DNA here is from genome assembly GCF_040414725.1 of Anabrus simplex. Classification (NCBI taxonomy): domain Eukaryota; kingdom Metazoa; phylum Arthropoda; class Insecta; order Orthoptera; family Tettigoniidae; genus Anabrus; species Anabrus simplex. Next base: position 1,768,635,285 of record NC_090265.1, on the reverse strand, counting down.
CTTTAATCCAGAGAGAACAGTGCTGCACTCTATGTGGTGACGGTAAATTCCATGTGCTTTACAAACCTATGTGCTTTTCTGACAGCTGTCATCCGCCATCTTTAATCCAGAGAGAACAGTGCTGCACTCTATGTGGTGGCGGTAAATTCCACGTGCTTTACAAACCCATGTGCTTTTCTGACAGCTGTCATCCGCCATCTTTAATCCAGAGGGAACAGTGCTGCACTCTATGTAGTAGCGGCAAATTCTACGTGCTTTACAAACCTATGCGCTTTTCTGTCATCCGCCATCTTTAATCTAGAGAGAACAGTGCTGCACTCTATGTGGTGGCGGCAAATTCTACGTGCTCTTATTTGGAAACAAATTCTACTCGCTCTTCAGCTGTCATCCACCATCTTTAATCAAAAGAGCACCGTGCTGCCCTCTTTGTGGTGGCGGATAATTTGAAAAAATTATTTTCGACAAGCAGCCATCTTTAATCCAGAGAGAACAGTGCTGCCCTCTTTAGCTACTTACCTTTGAGGCGGTTAATTTGAAAAATTCTTTTCGACAAGCAGCCATCTTTAATCCAGAGAGAACAGTGCTGCCCTCTTTAGCTACTTACCTTTGAGGCGGTTAATTTGAAAAATTCTATTTAACAAGCTGCCATCTTTAATCCAGAGAGAACAGTGCTGCCCTCTTTAGCTACTTACCTTTGAGGCGGTTAATTTGAAAAATTCTATTTAACAAGCTGCCATCTTTAATGAAAAGGGCATCGTGGTGCTATCTTGCGGGTAATATTTTACGTCACAGCTGTCATCCACCATCTTGCATTGCTAACCTTAGAGCTGCCCTCTTTAGCTACTTACCTTTGAAACAAAAAATCTATTTGACAAGCTGTCACCCGCCATCTTGCATCGCAAACCTCAGTGCTGCACTCTATGTGGTGGCGGATAATTTGAAAAAATCTTTTTGACAGGCAGCCATCTTTAATCCAGACAGAACAGTGCTGCCATCTTTAGCTACTTCCATCTTACATCGCTTACCTCGCTGCTGTACTCTATGTGGTGGCGGTTAATTCGAACAAGTTTAATCACGCATCGGGCAAGCTAGAGTAAGCACGTGCTGTTGTGATGACGTCATTGTGCATGTTTAGACTTGTCCGTTTTCTTAAGAGTAAGTCGATGTAAAGGAATGTGGTAGCGGTAAATTCGAACAAGTTTAAACATGCATCGGGAAAGCTAGAGTAAGCACGTGCTGTTGTGATGACGTCATTGTGCATGTTTAGACCTGATCGTTTTTCTTAAGAGTAAGTCAGAGTAAAGCAGTGCAATAAGTACAACATTTTTGAATGCGATCAAATATTTATTTACAAATGTACTACAACAGTGTTCGTTTTTTTGCTGCTGAAAAGGTTGGTGTGCTTCTTAACAACGTATGCTTCTGAAATGCCTCCTGCAACATTCAAATTAAACAAAGCATTTAGAAATATATTATACTAAGTATGTTATGCTTTACAGAGAAGATCATGTACTTCTTACCTTGCTGTTATTCCTTTTCGGAATCATCATCATCATCATGAAGTACTAGAGAAAGTTCATTCATACACTGTGTACAGTGTTCAATCCTCGGATTTGGTCCATCCCAATCATCATCACCATTTTCTCCTCGATGCTTGTAATGTCGTTCACAAGTTCTGCATAAAGCTACTTCGATTGACATCTTACTGTGTAGAGGAAGGATGTCCCAAAAATTATGTACGTAAGAGGTAGCGTACGTATATAAAAATCCTGGTGGTAAGTATTGAATAAGATGTTTCGGCATCGACGATCTACGTTTATAGAACATCTTAATAGCCTCACTCACTCGTGAAACATAAATAAGATGTTGCGTATGAGCATGCAAACAGCATGCACATTTACAGTTTTGTTCCATAGCGTACGATGTCGAAGCACACACTAATGAAAATGATAAAGATCTATTCTTATTTATAGTCTCGTAACAATATTCGTTAGCGGATGGTAAGTAACATCACTCATATGAATAATAAGACAATAGGCTGTTGTGTTAGCAGGAATGTTTTCAGATGTTTCAAATTCTAAACGAATATCAACTGGAGATTCTTTTATAGATTCTTCATGATAAGAGCAGTCTATAACTACAATCGGTGCTTTATTTTTAAATTCTTGAGGTGTAAATAGCGGACGATCTTCTTTCTGATAATACGATGATTGAAATTTACAAAACATGTCATAGAGCATCCCAAACTTATTTTTCTCAAAGTTAATGTCTATGTTTTCGTAGGGATACGTAATTCCATTGAGATATAGTCTAACGTGTCTTAATTTGCAGTGATCAAACAGTGAGCTATCCTTTTCGTGATTGAATTTACGATTAGTTTGAAATCCAAAAATAATGTACAAGGGCTTCTCAGTAAAACGTGATGTTTTAACAGCCCAGCTATGCTTGTTTGTAGGTGGTAACACAGGATATTCATGCAGCTCCCAACTTCTAAAACGTATAGGTAATGGTGTATCATTTTCTACAATCTTGAGCAATCGAAGTTTTTCATGATCAGATAAGGTTACATGTGGGATCCGCCACAGTATACGATGCAGTGTTATTTTCGATTCTACAGGTGTTTCTACTGCTTTAAGAGAATTGTAATCACTTCGATCACGGATTAGAATAAGCTCTTGTTTTACGTTGATTATAATACGTGTAAAGTCTTCTGCGAATCCAAAAATATGTTTCAGTGATAACATACCCGTAAAAGTTCCATCCTCATTAATCATCCAGTTGTTAGTAGATTTTGGACACCATCCAGCCATCCGCAAAAGATTACTTTCTTCATCACAGAAAGAAGGGTAGAGTTTCATTGCGCTTGTAATACCAACATTCTTCGTTCGATCTATTTCAACATTATTTACTTCATATCGCGCTTCAGAAAAGAGAAAAGCTAGAGCATGGTTGTTTAGTTGTGAAGTGCTTGGTCCACTTCCATCAGACTTTTCTAATCGTCCTTCAATATAGAGGTAGCTTTCGTGCGGTAAGGTGTAAACATCTTGTTGATTAATAATAAAATGAATTTCATCATTGTTATTTAATCCAAACGTAAAAGGTTGATAGGAATGAAGCTCACTTCGTACTACACCTTCACGACTTTCTGCTGTATTCGTAATGTCTAGCATTTCTTCCATTCTGTTGTAGTAGTGTATATCCTAAATCTTGGAGTATCTGCTTATGGGTATCTGTTAACTCGATGAGTCTCTGCACACATGTAGTATGTCTTCGGAATGTACACCGTGTTTTATAGATGGTTTTCATACTGGTTTAAGATGTAGTTTGTAAGCTACGTACGCGTGCTGATCTAAATGAATAAGCTGATTATGTTTATTTACAAGTCTAAGAGTAATGTTGCTAATGTGTTTTACAGACACAGGATGATAAAGAACTACTGCTGGTTTCTCACAAATAGTATATCCACGTTCCTCTGTAACAATAAAGTCGTGCAGGACGTGCGAAGGTTGTAGATTACTATTCAAGTCTGTAATAATATTACAAGTAATGTTCACATTATAATCATCGAAGAGTTTTATAGGTTGATCAGACTCGTAACGTACGTTCGGTAGGAGCTCCCTCGATGAAAATCCAAGCAGTGGTCCAATCGAATCAGGTTGTGATTTGAAGTCAATCTTAAATGATGATTCAATAACACATTTATGCGTAATGTTGCTTATAGTGATTGAGAACTTGTAATTATGATTACTAAAACTATCTTCCCCAAACTGATCAATTAACGTACTTTCAATATAGTCGTGAATATCATCTACTGTATAACTACCTGAGGGTAGTGTTAGCACATACTCATCGTAATAGAACTTGTTTAAACCATCACGCACATTATAGATTTTATTGTAGCTTTCAAACGATACTAGTCCAAGACTATGCGGCTGATAACCAAGTTCGATTGGCGGATTAAAATAGATGGTTGTTTCAGGTCCTTCTCCACGTACAGCAAACGTTCTTTCACTGTTCGTCATCACGTAGACACTAATACACTTTCTCTACTGTCTGGGTTTGATATAAGAACATAAGACATAATCGTCCGCACATGCGTGTATTAAAGTTTTGCACACGGTTTTTATTGTAAACAATGTCTGCACTGCTTCCGAAATAACGTATGAGCTCAAAAGGAGGAGGTAAATCTCCATAGCTATCAAAATACCATACTTTAGATTTACGTTTTACATAAGCAACGTAATGAGTTCCAGGTCCACGACTGTCGTCCAAGTTAATTACGGCACTTTCGCGTTCACGTGGACGTGCTGGTAGTTGATCGCGCATATACACTCCTCGAAAATAATGAATTCCTAGTTGTTTAGCAAACGTAAAAACTTCATCATGCGTTAGAGCTCGATATGGCAGTGCATTCAGTAGACGTTTTTTAGAGAAATGTAGATACCAAGCCCTTTCTTGTATGGCGCTAGCTTCATGTTCACACCTTTGCCTCGTAACGCAATTGCCTCCATCGTCTTGTTATGACGTTCACTCTCTTTCAACTGTTGTTTCGCTTCTTCTACAGCTTTGACAGTTCTCGCTACAGCACTAGCACCACCTAGCAATGACCCTAAAGCTGCTAAGCCAGCAAACAGCGCAGGAAGAAATCCTCCTCGTTTTGGTACATGAATAATTCGCGCACGTTTACTAAATATTGCTCTGCACTTTGGAGAAATTCTCGCTCTTGCTGCGCGTAACGCCTTAGTAATAGCTACACGACAGTGGCGGTTTCTGGTATAGCGCAATGGAGCAATGCACCTCCAGTTTATATCAAATTGTAGTCAGCTACTTAATTTTCACGATTCCCTTGTCATTCTCAAAGCTCGTGCTAAGCCCATCTGTCCGTAATATACTCGTACTGGCTCTTAATTCATGTGAGCTGCGCATAGTCTGTGGCTGGAGACTCGTCTGGAATGAACCCCCATACAAGGCTGCATCTCCGTCCGTACTTAGGCGAAGGGACCAGTGAGGTGCGGGGGGAAGTCTGTCAGCATTAAAGCAAGACCTGGATATCGCAGAAAAGAATATCCGTGGTGTAGGCATGCGCAGTATGCCACTCTCTCTCAAGTCTGTCGCAAGTCGTGTTGTTGGGGTAAGAAAACTGTAATAGTATGTGCCTGCCATCTGTTGCCCTTACAGGAATTTAACCAGGCAGCAGAGAATAGTGCACATAATTAGCGCTAGTGTTGAACAGCATCATTACTACCAAAAGTCATATTAAATTGCCAAATTCCAATTGATACCTTGTCCCAAATATATCAATACTTACTAAACATCTATTCATTTGCCTTCTTTGGAATAATTACTTTTTTGGAGAGAAACATAGCTTAAAAATCATTGAGGCAAAGAGTAGCGGGAAGGTAATACCAATGAAAACGCTAATTGACCAGCTCACACTAGTTCTTAAAATTAAGTTACCAACATTGTGAAAAGTGCGAACATTCATTCCTATAGTTTCCTCGTGTTTTTCAAGTGTGAAACTAGTGTTTGTAAACGTTTGTACTTAGCAATTATCATAATTCGTAACATTATTGTACGCTGTGCAAGCGTGTGAGTGTTTTTTTGCACCGTTGTGCCGTTCTGAAACTTAATTTTTAGGATATAAAGAAGTTACAATCTTTTGTCCGTGTGCGTGTGTGTGTTTTTGTGCGTTGTAGTTACGTCCACAATCTTTGTGCCCCGGAAAGGTAAGGAGCTACATAATGAGTTTGAACAGTGTCCAGATACTTAAGAAGACAAACTTTTCTTGTCTCTCTCTTGAGCGAAAACTTGAGATTAAGAATGCCGGGCGCCCAATGCCTGATCTTGTTATAACGAAGCAGACTAAAAGTAAAAGTAAAGAAATCGTGCGTAAATTCAGAATGGATATATACAAAAGAACCGAGTGGATCTCTGGGTGCGAAGTTACTAACAGGTTGTTTTGTTTTCCGTGTTTATGCTTCGTGAGTGATGAAAGCGAAGGGACTTGGACCAAAGTCGGAGTAGTAGATTTAGGACATTTGTCCCAAAAAATAAAGAAACACGAAAGTTCTAAATCTCATATGCTTGCCCAGTTAGAATTCGATCTTCTGGGAAAACACGATATCCGGCAGCAACTTGATTGTGCTTACAGGCAGTCTGTCGAAAGACACAACGATCAAGTACGGAAAAATCGTTATGTGCTGTCAAAAATTATCGACTGTGTAAAGTTCTGTGGCGCGTTTGAGTTGGCATTGCGCGGGCATGACGAAACAAGTGAATCCTCGAATCCTGGCATATTCCGAGGCCTCGTTAATTTTAGTTCTGAAATTGACGTTGCATTAAAGGACCATCTGTCCAAAGCTACTGTTTTCAAAGGCACCTCGAAAGACATTCAGAATGAACTGCTTTCGTGCATGTTTGAAATCTGTCGCGAGAAAATAAAGAAAGAAATCACAACTGCGCCCTTCATTTCGGTAATCGCAGACGAGACCACCGATATATCAACTACAGCACAATTAGTTATTGTACTGCGCTACGTTCTTCCCAACGGTAAGCCAGTTGAAAGATTTTGGGGTTTCCTCTCACCCGCTAGTCATGATGCTAAGACAATAGCAGAGTGTTTAAAATCTTCTTTGAGCGATGTTGTTGATAGCCCAGATAAGTTAGTTTCACAAAGTTACGATGGGGCGAATGTAATGAGTGGTCGCCATTCAGGAGTGCAAGCTCTCATCAGGGAAGATTTTAAGCATGCACATTATGTTCACTGTTACGCCCATTCTTTGAACTTAGTCATGGCACAAGCGACAAGCCAGAATACGGATGTCCGTATATTTTTTGCAGATTTAAGTGAAATCCCCAGCTTCTTTAATAACTCCCCGCAGCGATCAGGTGTATTGACCGAAATAGTTGGTAGAAGAGTACCTCATGCTTCAAACACAAGGTGGAATTTTAAATCAAGGACCGTTGAAGTAGTTTACGAGAACAGAGATGCCCTCATCGAATGCCTTGATCAACTGGAAACTACCTCTCGACAGCCTAACACCATATCGCAAGCAAGAGGTTTGCGTTTAAAATTGGAGCACCCGTTATTTCAGTTCTGGTTGGCTGTTTTCCATCAGATAATGCCTCATGTGGACATTTTATACAGTCAGCTACAAAAGCGAAATTCAGATCCGTTGGAAGTCAAAGGCGCACTTTCAGGTTTCGAGGCTGCTATAAAAATGGTTCGGGAAAATAAAATTGACCACATCGCTGACGAACATGATATACTGCCCCCGCCAGTGAAGGTATCACGAGGGCCGCTGCGTACCTCGAAACGAGTTGCGGCAAAAGAAGTTTGTGACACAGTCATTCTTCAAGCAAAGGAACGGTTTCAATTCAACAAACCACCTTCTTGCAGCAAACTTGTTTCAAGCTGAAAATTTCGGCAGCTTTGAGAAGCAGTTTCCCCACTCACTTCTGTACAAAGCGTGTGAGGCCTACCCATTTCTCGACAAACCGAAATTGAGAACCGAACTTGAAATATTATACATGAGAAATGATTTTCGAACTGTTTCTGGGGCTACGACTTTGTTGCAGTTTCTTTTAGAAAATAAGTTGCAGAGTGTCTTTGGTGAAAGCATAAAACTTTTAAATATAGTTATTACTATTCCCATGACGACATCTGAAGCAGAAAGGTGCTTCTCAACCCTGAAAAGAATAAAGACTTTCTTGCGCAGCACAATGACCGAGGATAGACTTAATGCTCTTGCTATGCTGTCAATTGAAAAGGACTTGGTTCGAGACTCTGTGGACTTCAACGAAGCAGTTATAGATAAATTTGCATCCCTCAAGGAGCGCAGGATGGATTTTTTGTATAAGCTGTCTACATAGGGTAAGTCGATTGTGAAACATTTCTAATTTTGCATGTGGTAAATATCGGCATGTATTGTCTGCTTCTCTCGTATTCGATCACATTTTCAAAACTTCTATCATCTTATTTTGGGAGGTTACGGCCCACGACGGGAGAGGTGGAGGGGGGGGTGCAATTTTTTTTCTTCTGTTGAACCCCCAGTGACGAAAGTCACGCGCCGCCACTGCTACACGAGGATTGTATTCCCCTCGAATAGCTTTTTGCGCAGCCTTTATAACATCTTTCCATCCAACAGTTTTTACTTTCTTCTTCTTCTTCATGTCGTTTGGATATCGTTGTTTCACCATGCTGGACACGACTTTACTAGTCAATAGCAAATCATAAACTAACCGTTGCCTCTTGTTTCGTTTAATATATATATTACTATTACGTACTTTATGATTCAGTTATCATGAAGATTATAAAGCAGCAAGACACGCTACCTGTTACCGACATTGTACCACATCTCTTACCTAGTTCTAGTACAACTACAAGAAAACGTCATGGAACGTTGTTTCCTTTTACTGTTCGATGTATTATATCAGGTCCGTCGGGATGCGGTAAAACAAATCTTTTACTCACACTTATTACTTCTGTAAATGGTGTACGCTTCGAGAATATTTACGTTTTCGCAAAGTCACTCTATCAGCCGCTATATACTATTCTACAAACTGTAATGCACGATCTAGTTAAAGATGGAATAAGATATTTTAAATTTAATTCACATGAGCAAGTACCATCACCAGACGATGTGCTTCCTAATTCTCTAATGATCTTTGATGATGTCGCAACAGAACAGCAAAACGTTATTCGTGCATTCTTTAGTATGGGTCGACATAAATATGTTGATTGCATCTATTTGTGCCAAACCTATTCTCGTGTGCCCAAGCAATTGATACGCGACAACGCAAATGTTATTGTGCTTTTTCGTCAAGATGAGCGCAACATGCGACATGTGTATAACGATCATGTTAACACTGATATGACATTCGATGACTTTAAACGTATGTGTGCTAAATGTTGGTCATTACACCGTTACAGCTTTTTAGTTATTGATAAAGAAAGTGATGTACAGCATGGACGATATCGCATGGGTTTCGATCATTTTATATGCATTAACACAGAATTACAGTAACTACTTGATTAAAAACCACCATCATGTTAACATCTAGCAAGGAGATCACAAAACATATCATCCAAGCTCGAAACAATATTCGACGGAAATTTAAAGAGCTTAAACGTATTCAAGCAGACACGGATTTATTTTTAAAAACACAACTAAGTACACCACTCAAAGAAATTTTTAATTCTACTTCATTACCGCAGTCTACTTCAAGTTTTGCTTCTATGCAAACATCATATCATAAAGAGAAGCATGAAGAAGAAAAGCATGAAGAAGATACGGAAGAGAAGAAGCAGGATGTAGATCAAGAAGAGGAAGATAAGGAAGAAGAAGAAGAAGAAGAAGAAGAACTTAATGATGCATCACCATCTAAGCGTGTTGAGTTTTTAACTACAGATGTTATTGCAGAAACACCTACTACATCGACGCAAAATCTACCATCTTTGTCTGAGGTGATGATTACACCAGAGTATCGCAATCAGTTTAGAACTTTTATTCAAGATACCTATGGATCTCTCTTTGCACCTTATATAGAAAAACTTTTTACAGGACAAACTGACACTACCTATGGTATTCGCTACGAAGATGACTGTTTCCGGATAGGAAATTCAAATGTTAAGATTAATAGCAACAAACTCATTGTAAAAGGTGTTACCTATAAACCTACGAAAGGACTCTTAGAACTTCTTTTCTCACGAATACCTGACAAGGATATAATTTTACAAGATGATCTTAAAAAGTATAAAGCAATACTTTTTGCTACTGATGCAACACGACGTAATTACAAGAGAACAGAACCTGTAAATGCGAATAAGAGTTACAAGTATCGTGAGTTTATTTCTAAGCTGTTTCCGACTGCACGTAGTCTAGACGTTATCTACAAGCCTTTGTTGCCGTATGTGGATGTAAGATACTGGAATGACCCAAACTTACTCGTTGAACGATTACAACTTTTAAGAGCATCGCAAGAGGCTGGTCACACTGGTCACGGATCAGAAATTCTAGAAATAGAAAGAGAACTACGTTATGCCGGTATTATTTTGTAATAGCTCGTCAAGAGAAGATCTCACCTGTAAAGGTAAACATCGCACATGAGTTACATAAACCAGCACGTCGCACCTACTGTCGCAGACGCGTTATTACACGAGGAAAAGATGATCTCTGGCAAGCAGACTTAGTAGAAATGATTCCATATGCTTCTAGTAATAAGGGCTATAAGTATCTACTTACTGTTATCGATGTGTACTCAAAGTTTGCTTTTGCACAACCCGTGCGTTCTAAAACAGCAGCTCAAGTTAAAGAAGCATTTAAACATATTGTTGAAGAATCGAAACGCTGTCCAAGGCTTCTTCAAACTGATCAAGGTAAAGAGTTTTACAACAAGGATTTTTCTTCTTACCTCAAGTTACTTGGCATTCAACACTACTCTACGTTCAGCAATCTCAAGGCAAGTGTTGTAGAACGCTTTAATCGTACACTCAAAACAATGATGTGGCGAGAATTTACAGCGCAAGGTTCATATCGTTGGATTGATCTGCTACCTAGACTTTTATCTACCTACAACGATACACCTCATCGCACTATCGGAACAAAGCCACGTCTTGTTACAAAGAATACACCTCGTCTAGATGCTATTCATCTTGTAATCAAAACAGCTGATCCACGTCGCCATCGCTTTAAAGAAGGTGATTTCGTTCGCATCAGCAAACACAAGTCTATCTTTGCAAAAGGATACACACCTAACTGGAGCACTGAAATTTTTCAAATCAGAAGTGTTAAGCTTACTAATCCAGTTACGTATTTACTTCGCGATCTCAGAGGACAGCCTATTGAAGGAGGATTCTACATCGAAGAACTGCAGAAAACAAAATATCCTGATCACTATTTAGTTCAACGTGTTATTCGACGTCGTGGTAATAAACTGTATGTTAAATGGCTTGGTTTTAATAACAGCTTTAATTCATGGATTAATACAGAGGATGTACTTTAAATCTTATGTGTGTTTTCTTTTAATCCTCTACGTTTCCTTTCTTCTAAGTCACTAGGACATGCTGTAGGATTATACAACACCTGTAATATGTTTTGAAAATTCATATTTATTTTAGACTATATACATACATTTTTATCCTTTGTTCATGTTACGGTCTTTGACACTCAGTTTTCGTTTTATTACACCAACAACGACAAGTGCTGCTATATTCTTCTGAGCAGCTAAAGCACTAGGTAATAACACATACACACACACAGCATAACTTTACGAAGCAGATTTTAACAGCTACACTCTATGCAGGCAGCATGTAACTACATGTCAGGCGAACGTGTTCTAGGGCCGCAGGGGAGATGAAGCACGAAGAAAAGAAGATCAATCACTCTATTGATGAGTCCACGCCCAACATGCTTCCTCATCTTTCTCCCAGCACGTTTCTTCACCTTTTCCTTGTTTACTCTCTCCACAGCCATGATAAGTGTTTATAAGCGAAGACAACTCGTTAGTTTTAGGTCCGTGATACAGTTTAATTAGTTGACATGTACGGCACTGTCTCACAGAAGGTCTTCTAGCTAAACTCACGTGTTCATGATGTAAACTACACGTTTGAAGCTCTGACAAAACAGGATCTTGAGTCCACTCACGAGGCACCTTATCCCAAATCTTCTTTACAGCATTCGCAGCTACATTGACCAAAAATGCCTTTGGTAATGCATTTAACTCTTCTTCAGTAAAAGTGTTTAGTTTCTTTTTGCATGCATAAAACTTTACGATCGCCTTTTCAACTGCGTTACACTTAGTATCTGTTAGAAATGACATGATGTCTTTACTCTACAAATGTTTCTTTTACACTAAGGTTATTTTGACACTGCAGTTTACATATGTTGTTCACTTCCCGGCATGCACTGCGACACAACCAATCAAAGAGCATGCATACATGTTGTAAAGACTGTTTAGTTGTTTCTCTACTATGCTCTTTCGGAAGAGTTTTAAATGATGGGCACCCCAATTCATGCATGTCGATAACTTCACATGATGATGGTAGAAAATCACGCAACCATTCTTTCTTTTCACAACCCTTTAAAAGAACAAGATCTGCTCTTGACAAATGTGCATTCATCATTAAAGGTAGAAAACGATAAGGTATTCCTTTTTCTTCCCACTTCAAACCTAAATTGTTTTCAATCCACTGAGTCTGCTTTTTATCTTCATCTGTTTGCAAACAGTAAGGGAACGGTGGACTAAATACTAAACTAACAAGTTTTGGTGCCCACAACACACAGCAATCTAACACAGCCACCTCTTTAAACACAAACTTGTTTCCGTTTACTTTAAAGCCTTGCACATCAACTATTAATGTTTTCGTCATGTTTGCACTCCACACTCTATCACTGTTTCCCGAAGACTAAAGCTTTTAGTCAACGAACGGGTTTAAACATGCATGATGACGTCATCACTGCAGCACGTGCTTACTCTAGCTTTCCCGATGCGTGATTAAACTTGTTCGAATTTACCGCCACCACATAGAGTGCAGCAGCGAGGTAAGCGATGTAAGATGGCGGTAGCTAAAGATGTCAGCACGGTGCTCTGTTGATTAAAGATGGCTGCTTGTCAAAAAGATTTTTTCAAGTTATCCGCCACCACATAGAGTGCAGCACTGTTCTCTCTGGATTAAAGATGGCGGATGACAGCTTGTCAAATAGATTTTTTGTTTCAAAGGTAAGTAGCTAAAGAGGGCAGCACTAAGGTTAGCAATGCAAGATGGTGGATGACAGCTGTGACGTAAAATATTACCCGCAAGATAGCACCACGATGCTCTTTTCATTAAAGATGGCAGCCTGTTAAATAGAATATTTCAAATTAACCGCCTCAAAGGTAAGTAGCTAAAGAGGGCAGCACTGTTCTCTCTGGATTAAAGATGGCAGCTTGTCGAAAAGAATTTTTCAAATTAACCGCCTCAAAGGTAAGTAGCTAAAGAGGGCAGCACTGTTCTCTCTGGATTAAAGATGGCTGCTTGTCGAAAAGAATTTTTTCAAATTATCCGCCACCACAAAGAGGGCAGCACGGTGCTCTCTTGATTAAAGATGGTGGATGACAGCTGAAGAGCGAGTAGAATTTGTTTCCAAATAAGAGCACGTAGAATTTGCCGCCACCACATAGAGTGCAGCACTGTTCTCTCTAGATTAAAGATGGTGGATGACAGAAAAGCGCATAGGTTTGTAAAGCACGTGGAATTTGCCGCCACCGCATAGAGTGCAGCACTGTTCTCTCTAGATTAAAGATGGTGGATGACAGAAAAGCGCATAGGTTTATAAAGCACGTGGAATTTGCCGCCACCACATAGAGTGCAGCACTGTTCTCTCTAGATTAAAGATGGCGGATGACAGCTGTCAGAAAAGCACATGGGTTTGTAAAGCACGTGGAATTTACCGCCACCACATAGAGTGCAGCACTGTTCTCTCTGGATTAAAGATGGTGGATGACAGCTGACGAAATTGCCCGCATGATAGCAGCACAGTGCTCTATTGATTAAAGATGGCGGATGACAGCTGTCAAAAAAGCACGTGGCTTTGTTTCCCAACAAGAGCACATAGAATTTTTCAAATTACCGCCACCACATTTCAAAGGTATCTAGCTAAAGAGTACAGCACTGTGCTCTGTTGATTAAAGATGGCAGATGACAGCTGTCAAAAAAGCACGTGAGTTTGTTTCCAAACAAGAGCACGTGGAATTTTTCAATTTGCCGCCACCACATAGAGAGCAGCACGGTGCTCTCTTGATTAAAGATGGCTGCTGTCACGTGGAATTGTCTGCCACCACAGGTAACTAGCTAAAGAGTGTAGCACGGCGCTCAAAGATGGCTGCTGTCAAAAAAGCATTTTTTCAAATTATCCGCCACCACATTTCAAAGGTAAGTAGCTAAAGAGGGCAGCACTGTGCTCAAAGATGGCGGATGACAGCTGTCAAAAAAGCACGTGGCTGTCAAAAAGCACATGGATTTGTTTATCTCGAGCTAGTGAGGTTAAGTTGGTAGCACTAAGGTTTAGGCCCGCCAAGATGGCAGCACTGCCGATGACAGGTGACGAAAGAGGGCAGCACAGCGCTCTGTAGTTTAAAGATGGCGGATGACAGCTGTCAAAAAGCACGTGGCTGTCAAAAAGCACGTGGCTTTGTTTATCTCGAGCTAGTTAGGTTAAGTTGGTACCACCGAGGTTTATTCCCGTCAAGATGGCAGTACTGAGGTTAGCGATGCGTTGTTGTCTGTCAAAAAGCACGTGGCTTTGTTTACAAATCTGTCAAAAAGCACGTGGCTGTCAAAAAACACGTGGCTTTGTTTACCTCATGCTAGTTAGGTTAAGTTGGCACTACTGGGGTTTAGGCCCGTCAAGATGGTAGTACTGAGGTTTGCGATGCGTTGTTGTCTGTCAAAAAGCACGTGGCTTTGTTTACAAATCTGTCAAAAAGCACGTGGCTGTCAAAAAGCACGTGGCTTTGTTTACCTCGCGCTAGTTAGGTTAAGTTGGCACTACTGAGGTTTAGGCCCGTCAAGATGGCAGTACTGAGGTTAGCGATGCGTTGTTGTCTGTCAAAAAGCACGTGGCTGTCAAAAAACACGTAGCTTTGTTTACCTCTCGCTAGTTAGGTTAAGTTGGCACTAGCGAGGTTTAGGCCCGTCAAGATGGCAGCAGTGAGGTTAGCGATGCGTTGTTGTCGATGACAGCTGTCAAAAAGCACGTGGCTTTGTTTACAAATTCAAATCTCCCGCCAAAATTCAAATTTCCCGCGGGCGGCGGCGGCGGAGGCGGCGGCGGAGGAGGAGGCGGGCGGAGGCGTGCGGCGGCGGAGGTGCCGCAGAACCATCCAATTATACTACTATTTAGGCATCATGTTGCATTACACATAAATCCATTCGACTGAGTATTTCATGATATTTTGTTAACATCACTGAAGTCCGCCTGTGCGGTGTACTGGTTAGTGTGATTAGATGCCACCCCCGGAGGCCCGGGTTCGATTTCCGACTCTATCACGAATTTGTGAAATGTGGAACGAGCGCTGGAACGGGGTCCACTCAGCCTCGGGAGGTCAACAGAGTAGTGGGGTTCGATTTCCACCTCAGCCATCTTCGAAGTGGTTTTCCGTGGTTTCCCACTTATTCTCCAGGCAAATGCGGGGATGATACCTAACTTGAGGCCATAAACGCTTCCTTACCTCTTCCTTGCCTGTCCCTTGCAATCTTCCCATTCTCCCACAAGGCCTCTGTTCAATATAGCAGGTGAGGCCACCTGGGCAAGATACTGGTCCTCCTCCCAAGTTGTTCCCCACGACCCCATATCTCACGCATCAGTCCATAACAAATTGAATTCATTGCCGGTACCAGTGCATTAGAATGCTCCTCATCCGGTCAATTTAGGAAGTTGCTAAAATCTATGGTAAAGTTATAGTAGTGAAAATGTAAAATATATAGGTGCAAAACTTGTTGGTAAGAGTATTTAGTGACTTAAGGTACAGAAAGAGAGAGGAATGAAGATTATTAATGTAGTTAAAGATTTTAGATCTGAGATTTTAGGGATTGAACAAAAGGAGATGAGCCTTAGCTGAATTAGACCCTATGTCTGACACAGTTTTAATGGTATTTGGCCGGTGGTATGTGGTAGACCTGATTGGTCACCCATCCAGGTACTGACCACGACCATTGTTGCTTTATTAAAGCTGGGTCCATACCACCGATTTTCGCAAATTTACTATGTAGTAAATTATTAGCAGATGTTATTTGAAAAGAACAGCGTGATATAATGGCAGCAATAGCAGTTGTGTTAATAAGCAATAATGTGGGTACGCGGTGATCCAAAGTGGGTGACCACGCCCAATGTTGCTTAAGTGCGAGAAGATCCGTACCTCGGACCGGTACCAATGCTTCGCCGGAAGATGCTAGGTCTTATTTACTTGGAAGGCTGCAGAATTTAAGTAGGAAATGTGTTTTCATGGGAAGGGTGTGAGTACTTGGCGGGATGTACCCAGGGTCTTGCCTACTCGATCCACCGAGGTGGTCCTGGATAATGTGAGTTCTGGTTTGATATAAGGGTAAGGAGTAATGAAATAAGGGTGTTTGTTACTTGACTTGGTTGCGATGAGTTGGGGGTGGGAAGAAGGTTGGGGGGGGGGGGGTTGGTGTTGGTAATAGCGGTGTTCGTGGTGGTGTGGTAAGTAGAAGAGTGGGTGTGTGTGTGTCTTGTATTTGCTAATTACTGCCTTCTTAAAATGCGGGCAGCCAGGAAACGAGGCCGGATGATCGCCGTGGCACCTTGCATTCAGTGTTACGGTTAGGGCCACCACATCTGTTGGACAATGTCCCTGAGGTGATAGAGGTAGGTCCGAGGAAAAGTCCAAACGGCAAACGGCTTAAGAAAGAAAAAAACATGACTGAAAATTACATTTTTTTAAATATGTATTTTTTTGCTTTAAACTAATTTAAAATCCACAGCCTGTTTCGAGTCATTCGAACCGAGTGTTTCTGGGATGAAAGATGACAGAGAAAACCGGAGTAGCCGGAGAGAAATCTGTCCCGCCTCTGCTCTGTCCAGCACAAATCTCACATGGAGCGACCGGGATTTGAACCACGGAACCCATCGGTGAAAGGCCAGCACACTGCCGCCTGAGCCACAAAAAGCTTCCACTGAATGTTTCATGATTTTATTTTGCAAATTTCACTGAGAATTACATTTTTAAAACAGGTACTATTTTTTTTGCTATTGGCTTTACGTCGCACCGACACAGATAGGTCTTATGGCGACGATGGGACAGGAAAGGGGCTAGGACTGGGAAGGAAGCGGCCGTGGCCTTAATTAAGGTACAGCCCCAGCATTTGCCTGGTGTGAAAATAGGAAACCACGGAAAACCATCTTCAGGGCTGCCAACAGTGGGGTTCGAACCCACTATCTCCCGAATACTGGATACTGGCCGCATTTAAGCAACTGCAGCTATCGAGCTCAGTCAGGTACATTTTAAGGGCTATATATTTTTGCTTTAACCTAATAACCTTTGTGAAAGATATGTCCATACAACTGATACATGCTTTTTCATTAAAATTTTTATGTTAGAATATGCTATATTACTATATTTTCGACCTATTTATTACAAGTTAAAAATATGTAAATATGTTATTAACTTGTTTGACGTACCACTGAAGTCGTGTTCACGTGTCACCCACTGGTACGCGTGTCATAGTTTCGGCATTCCTGGTCTACACAATCGTAGATGGCTCTTACGCATTTATTTTTCTTATAACGCGAACCATTTAAAACCATTATTGGTAGCTTACTCGTACAGATAGATCTATACCGTTGCGACCTATTGGAAATGCTTCTTATGCTCTATAATTCTTCCAGGCTCATTTGGTGTTGACACTGACGGTTCGGACACCATTAGTGGAGAAAGTATTCGGAATGCTTGGCTCTCTTGTGTCGTATATTTATGTTACATACATCTAAACCTTCCTCGATAAATGTTCTATGCAACAGTGAAAACCGCATTAAAATCCGTTCGATAGTTCTCGAGATTGTCTGATACACACCTGCCAGGGACTTTACTTTAAAGTGTGGAACTGTCAGGAGCTTCACAAATGCTCCTCGTTAGAATGTACTGATAATGTGGCTCATTAAACTTTACTCTACTCCATTTGACAGTTACGGGACTGTCCGCCAAGGTTGCTCCAACAGTAATGTTGGCTACAACGTGCGTGGTGTCATTTATGACCATTTATGCAAGCTTAGGTGTTAAGATGCTGAGGCTATTCTTCATTACGTTCCCTTTAGACATCTGCTGGTGATGGAGTATAATTCAACAGCGTTGGAGACATGCAGCCTTTAGTAGAATTTACTTTGAAAGATAAGAAATACATGGAAATGCCATCAGAGTGCATCGATAACATCATTCTGGAATCACACTTCTGCTGTGTTAGCTTCCGAAATAGCGGTGTAGAGAATAACTCCGAGCTTCCTACATACAAAACTGTGGAGCTTAGGTGTGCCAATGCTGGTCAGTAGCAATTATTGTCACCAGTACTTTCACTTCTCCCGCGTAGCTCTGTGAGTTGTCATACAGGAAAATGTTCCGTTGACTTCAAATGAAAATGAAAATCCACAGCCTGTTTCCAGTCATGCGAGCGGGTCAGGAATTGAATGAATGAAGCTCCCATCCAGCGGCGAGGATAGGAATTGTGTTGACTGCCGAAGCTTCTCGCACTCCTCTGGGGCAAAGATTAATGACTGACAGATGAAATGAAATGATATCGGAGAGTGCTGCTGGAATGGAAGATGACAGGGAAAACCAGAGTACCCGGAGAAAAACTTGCCCCACCTCCGCTATGCCCAGCACAAATCTCACATGGAGTAACCGGGATTTGTACCACGTAACCCAGCAGTGAGGGGCCGGCGCACTGCCGCCTGAGCCATGGAGGCTTTCCGACTTTAATTCATAGCTCCCTGTATAATCCGATAAAAGAATATTATGAAGTTCAAACAATCAACAGCTGTTAAAACTCTCATTTTGTTCGACCCCCTATCTGAATGGTGAGAAAAGGTGAAGACCACCAGCGAAAACCAGTTAATTAACTCCCGATCGAACATTTATTTTAAAAATTGGTTTGAAAAATGTGTGGCTCATTCGTGTTAATATGCACATTGTGAAAAACGACCGCTGAAATATCGAATGAAGTTCAAGAGTTATAATTTTTCAAACATTTTGAGGACCTATCAAAGTACCCCACTTTTTGGTGTAAAGGCCATCCTGCTCACTAAACTGCAGAAGGTATAGAGCAGGGTCTCTCAGGGTGCATGCACCGGTGCACTGCGCGGTGCAACGTGAAAAGAAGACTTCGCTAGGTTGACCAGAGTGCAGACCCCCACTGCTTGATCTTGCTGCAATAGTGCTGCCTCGCTCACTCGGACTGCCCCCCCCCCCCCCATTCCTCACTTGGTCTGCAGCGCTCCACCATCCGAGCAGAGCTGAGCCGAGCTTACCCGAGTCTCCCCGAGACAAACCGAGCTGAGTTGGACCGATGCACAGTGCACAGACCCTCTACGCCTCGGTTTGCACGCGTGAGATTTCGGACGTTTGAGAGGCCCTGTTATGGAGCTAATTAATGCTTTTCTAAATGACTATCCAACAGACTGTATATTGGCTTAAAAGACGGAAGATAAAAGTATCATGGGGTCGTTCTTTCTAGGGGTGTTCTTTTTGAAATGTCGCACTGAAGTAACAAAAACTAAGACCGTACTTAGAAATCCTCGAAAAATCTTTGGAATGAGCTACTGTCACCAAACTTACGCTCTTCGCGTAATACAGGCTTTGCTCAACAGATCGCAGGGGTCGATACATGTTACAGATGGAGAATAATTATCGCTGACTGGCGTCTTGTCTTTTAGGTTACAGTCAGTGTGCGAACTGGGAAGTGAATGTCGTGAAAAATGCTGAAAAGAAAGCCTTTGTAATACTTTAATCTTTCTGCTTTTACGGAAATATACACTCCATTGTACAGGCATTTAGAAAAAGTTAAGTAGCCGTAATACTTGCTGTATTTCGGTGAACATCCAATAGTGGGGTATTTTAATGGGTTCTCAACATTTTTCAAAAATTATATCTCATAAACTCCATTCGATTTTCGTTTTTATATCAATATGAATGAGCCAAAAAAAATATTTACAGACCAATTCTTGCCATGAGTTTATTAACTGATTTTCACTGGTGGTCTAAAACTTTTGTTAGATAGTGTAGTGATGTTCGTTTCAGAGGGATCCGAGTTCGTTTACCGACCAGGTCGGAGCTTTTAACCTTAAATCGATAATCACTTGGCTCGGCGAGTGGGTTTTTATCCTGCCTGAATATCCCTGTATCTACACAATACACACAACAGTATCCTACGATACAATCACACACGCAGTTTCTTATAACGGCATATTCCGCCTTACAAGGGATCTCCAGGCTAGAAGTAGCCACGCGAAATGATTACTTTCATCAACATACACTTGCCTTTATATAAAGTCATGAGAATGGCGCACTGAAACATCTCCTATCACTAGTGAAATGTCGGTCTCCATGGCGTGCTGGACTTTGGTACAGAGGGCCCCGGGTTCGATTTTAACTTTCATTGTTAATTCCGAAGGCCCGGGGGCTGGGTGTGTGTACCGTCTTCATCGTTAGAATTCATCATAGGTAGGGCCCCATTCTCACAAATGCGCAGGTCATCTGTACGCCGTCAACTCGAAACACCTGCACCCGGCCTCTCCGGAGGCCACACGCCATTATTATTATTATTATTATTATTATTATTATTATTATTATTATTATTATTATTATTATTAGGGAAATTATTTTTAGACACTAATAGGTTCGAATGCAAACGAATTTAACCAAGGCGCAAGTGTATGCTACCAGCTCTATAGTTAAGTAGGTGAGTTGTATAAATTTTAGGGGTTGTTTAGGGGTTGTGAGAGTTCAGATCGCTAATATGCAAATCTCACTACAGAACCGTTGAGCGGGTAGGAGGACACTAGAGCCTTGGTTAAATACGTCTGCATGTTAATCTATTAGTGCCTAAAAAATTGACCATAGACCGCACAATCAAGTGAATTATTCTAATGAAGCAGACATTCGACATATTGGGAGACAAGAAATTAACGAGTTTAATGAGAAAGTAATCCGCTGTTCGATTCCAGGCTATTGCATGTGGGATTTTCGAAATGGATTTGACGTCCTTGTGATTCGTATTCGGAGGTCTCGTAGTTATAGTCATGATATCAATAGTTATCTAAAAGAACTAGAGACTAGGAATAGTATTATTCACACTATTCAACCGAGTGTGCTGGTCTTGTGATAGCGGCGCGCAGCTGTGAACTACCATTCGGGAGATAGTGCGCTCGAACTCTGCTGTCGGCAGCCCTAAAGATGGAGTGCTGTGGTTTCTCAAATTTCACACCATTCAAACGCTGGACTGTACCTTAATTAAGGTCACGGTCGCTTCCTTCCCCCTCCTACCCACTTTCCTATCCCGGCATTACCATAAGGCTTATAAATGTGTTGGTGCGACGTAAAGCAGTTATACAAAAAATATCAGAAGCATTTTTTTGCAGATCTATTAGTAACCGCGCATTCTTTCAAACGTGTTCGGAATATGTTAATCATACAACTTACGTTATATGCTCACGTTGTGGAAAATTTATCGTTGTGGAAATTGTCAAAGCATTTCATAGCCTCCTCTCTCCACCCCTTACGCTTCCACACTTTCTTGCTTTCTTTCCTAATCCGTGTACCGTCCAGGGTTGCTTCACCCTCGAACTCGGTGAGGGATCTCACCTCTACCGCCCCAAGTGCAGCGTCCTGGAGCGCGAGAAATTGGGTTGGGATCTAACTGGGCAGGAGGACCAGTACTTCGTCCAGGTTGCCTCACCTGCTATGCTGCACATGGGCATTGTTGGAGGGGGGGATGGGAAGATTGGAATGAAGCCGCCGTGGCTCCTCTACTCAGTTGTCCACCCGAGGCCCTTTCCAGCCCTCGTACCACTTTTCAAATTTTGTTGCGGAGCCGGGACTCGAACTCGGGCCTCCAGGCATAGCAGCTAATCACACTACTCCACAGAGGCGCGCTTTCGCACTACTTAGGAGTATTGTAATAATTTGTAGCCTAGCATTTTTTTTCTTTCAAAGAAACAACTTTAAGCCAATTACTTACCGGTAGCGGATTTTGGGTGATGCTTCCACAAAGCGACAAAAAGGCAAAAATTGGTCGTTTTACACTTCGTCTAACATAAACGCGAAGTGTTAGCAAAGAATTTCGAATGTAAGTAGAAAGTTAATATTACATGTACAGATTAGTCGATTCAGAAGACTTCGATTCAAATGAATGGGCTGGTTCTGCTTGCAGAAGCAATTACCGACTGTGACATATATATAGTAGTTACTTCTAGAGGCCACTCTTAATATTGAGCACGTTCACTTTCTCATGAAACTATTACCATAAGTAAATTAGATCTGTGAGGTCATGCCAGTGCCTAAAGAGAATGGTAAAATTATTCAATTTTTTAAAGTGTCTAGTTCAAAGCCTGTCAAATGTAAGTTTGTATACCTCTGCTTTATTTGTGTTACTCTTCCATTTGATGATTAAGGATATCGTGTTCAACAGTTCGTCCATCTTCGTAGTTAAACGGATAGTGTTATTGGCTGCCGTTTAGGAAGGCTTGGGGTTTGACTCCTGGTACTGTCAGATATTTGAGATTAGCAGGAGGACTGCTTTATGGTTAAAAAGGTGCATGTAGCTCACTTCGTGAAGAGAGCTCCACTACTTCAGAACGAAGACACGAATTTAGTCCGGTCCATGACTAACTGGTTAGTATGGTCTAAGGGGTCCAGAGTTCGATCCTGGCTCAGTCCGGTGCTCAAATACGTCAGCCTCGACTCGGTAGATTTACTGGCACGTAAAAGAACACCGGTAGGACAAAATTCCGGCACCTCGGCGTCCCCGAAAGCCGTAAAAGTAGTTAGTGGAACGTAAAGCATGAAACATTATTATTATTATTATTATTATTATTATTATTATTATTATTATTATCATAAACATTATCGAAAAGGATCTACATCTCTATCCTTACACATTTACAGTTCATGCGTTAAAGCGTTCAGACGAACCTTCGCTCGCGTTGAGTTCTGCGCGTGGTTTCTGAGTGAAGTGGATTTAGGAGTTTTGGATCCTCTGTTTTCCATTTCTTCAGATGAGGCCATTTCCAGTATTTTCTGTGATATTCATTAACAAGAACAAACCCGCGTCAGTTCTATTGTAAATATTTTCCGGGCCAGTTTTATTTTGCCCACCAAGTACATTGAAAAGTTTCCTTTTTTTTTCCTTCCTTTTTTTTCAAGTTTCTTTATGTCGCACCGACACAGACATGTCTTATGGCGACGATGGGAGAGGAAAGGCCTAGGAGTGGTAAGGAAGCGGCCGTGGCCTTATTTAAGGTACACCCCAGCATTTGCCTGCTGTGAAAATGGGAAACCATGGAAACGATCTTTAGGGTTTCCGACAGTTGGGCTTGAACCCACTATCTTCCGAATACTGGATACTGGCCACACTTAATGACTGCAACTATCGAGCTCGGTAATGTTTCTTTCGATACGCCCCTCGTATTATTATTATTATTATTTTTATTATTATTATTATTATTATTATTATTATTATTATTATTATTATTATTATTATTATTATTATTATTATTATTATTATTTTAAAGAAACCCTTTCTTGTAAGAAATATCGTCTTCCCTGCTTCTTTGAAGAAGGTATAGTTGTAGCTTATCATTTGGGACTTTGCCTTGATCTCCTACTTCGGGGATGAATTTACCTTCCTTGCATTGCCATTTTCTTACCTTCTTCTTCTTCTTATTCAACAATCCATCAGTCACCATGGATCTACACTTAGGGTTGTCGCCCAGGTAGCAGATTCCCTACAAGATAGAGGTTCGAATTCCACCTTAGGCAGCCATGAAGATGGTTTCCGTGGTTTCTCATTTTCACACCACGCAAAGGCTGGGGCTGTACCTTAAATAAGGCCACGGCCGCTTCTTTCTCCCTCCTAGCCCTTTCCTATCCCATCGCACCATAAAACATACCTGTGTCGGTGCGACGTAAAGCAGAATGTAAGAAGAAAAATACCCAATCCTTAATTCCTCTTCGCATAAACGAATATTGCCTTAAATTCCAACTTTATATTCATTTTATGATCTTTCCTACCTTTGAAAATTGCACTGAGACTTATTCGTCTACTAATGCCATTCCAAGATATTTCCTGCATGTTATTCTACTGCACTTTAATACGGATTTATTTCATATCGTAAAATTTTTAATGGTTGACATTATTTATTTAGTGTTATTTCACTTTATAGTAACATAATACTCGAGTGTGAAAAGAGGCGTTAATCCCAGATTATTCCGTAGTTATTAGTACACTTAGGCGTCAGTATTCGTTAATGATGTTAATCATAAAAACACAAATTACGAGGTACTACATCTAAGGTAAATCCGGGACAGATGCCGCTCCGGTAGAGATGCCGCATACACTGTAGCTAAAGGTTCCCATCGTTACAGCTAGATGGCAATATCTGTGGGTTTTAAGTTTCTAAGGAAGAACTACTGTCTGCGAGTGTGACGAAATTTGCTCGTATATTACGCTAATTATAGCCGATATCTTGAGGCGAGTACACGTTTTCTCCTGACAAAGTTTTTCCGTGTGTTAATTTAGTGTATATTAAGTTGGCTTCAAATGCTTAAATCAGACGTTTTTAGTACAGTAGACGTCAGAAGCATAACTGTAGTTGAGAGTAAGCTAATTTTGGGCCATGATAGCCTTGAGGTATGACAACAGGAGGGTGCGGCGTCTCTTTCTGATAGTTGGGAGAGTTGCCGCACAACAATCCGGGTGAGATGCCTCATTGCTATCAGATTCTACAAGCGATCTGGAAACATTCAATACTATTCAGAGTGTACCGGTATTTTATTCGAATATTTTATCGTCTCACAATTTTTAATATACATAATCTATTTTACTGATTTCATTGGTAACATTATTTTATTATATAAAATTATATTATTTTCAGAAATAAAAATTTGCGACATGCCTGCTCAGTATAAAAGTAAGGGCACTGTTAAAAGACCTCAATAGACAGAGGAAAATTTAAGAGAGTCTGTTAAAAGACTGAAAGCCAAGAAAATACTGATCAGGGAGGCAGAATCATACTACAGAATAATGACGGAACGAACACTGAAACTTAGAATGCAGTCAGGAAATCTGGGAAAAGGCTCTCTGGGTCCAGCAGGTACAGCTACTTCAATAATCACCGAAGTCAAACTGATATTCAAAAAAGGATGACTGTATCTAGTGTTTGAGTTACAAACAGTGGCTGCATGAATCTTGCTCCACATATAACGACTGTTGCAGCAAGATTGCTAGAGAACAAAATTTTAAGAAACAATCTGTAAAAACTTGTAAGAGAATAAACATCAGTTTTTGATTCAAGAATCCTGCCTTAGACATGTTTTCAAATTACTGTGTCAGGACAGAATTATATTCATTATGATTTTGATGTTTCCTTTATATAACACGACGGCCCCGTGGTGTAGGGATAGCGTGCCTGCCTCTCACCCGGAGGCCCCGGGTTAGATTTCCGGCCAGGTAAGGGAATTTTCTCTTGACCTGAGGGCTGGTTCGAGGTCCACTCAGTCTACGTGATTAGAATTGAGTTATCTGACGGTGAGATGGTGGCCCCGGTCTCGGAAGCCCAGAATAACGGCCGAGAGGATGCGTCGTGCTGACCACAGGCTTCTCGTAATCTGCAGGCCTTCGGGCTGAGCAGCGGTCGCTGGGCAGGCCTGAGCCCTTTCAAGGGCGTTAAGTGCCGTGGGGTTTTATATAACACAGTGAATAATCCATTGCACATACACATTCATAGTAAATCGAAATTAAAATATGATTAATTTAATGTTGTAAATTATCAGATAGATTCTTTTACCATTGAATGATTATATTATATGGATATAATTGTCTTGTAGTACGTTCTAGTGTTCGGTTATATTAAAATTGAAGAAATAGGCTTAAATTTGATTTTGTCATTAATTATTTTACTTGCGGCATCTCTCCCGAGCAAAGTCGGCATCTGTACCGGGATCCAGGGAGAGACGCCGCAGATGCAACAATATCTTTGTTCCCTCCTTTTTCCCATTTACTTTCAATTACCAATATTTTGTTCATCTCTGATCAAATGTACATGTTTTCAAATTATGCTCAATGAATTTGCAACAATGTTTAAAGTAAATATACCGAGATATAACAAAAGACATAAAACGTGCGGCAACTCTACCGGAATTACCCTATTTAGTAAATGTCGTTCGTCGACACCAGCTGTAATTTAATACTAGCATGTGATATTGTAGTTTTTAGGTCTTAAAAGTCTAGGAAATTAATTCTGTTAGCGAGAAGTAATTTCAACCACAGCATTTTCCTCGCAAATCCCTTGAGTCTTATTCTAGACAGGAAAAAATGGAATGGTGTATGGCTTTTAGTGCCCACTCGCCCAGTATTATTATTATTATTATTATTATTATTATTATTATTATTATTATCATCATTACGGGGCGAGTTGGCCGTGCGGTTAGGGTTGCGCAGCTGTGAGCTTGCATTCGGGAGATAGTGGGTTCGAACCCCACTGTCGGCAGCCCTGAAGATGGTTTTCCGTGGTTTCCCATTTTCACACCAGGTAAATTCTGGGGCTGTACCTTAATTAAGGTCACGGACGCTTCCCTCCCACTCCTAGGCCTTTCCTGTCCCATCGTCGACGTAAAGCAAATAGAAAAAAATATTATTCCTAATATCATTCACTACTGTTTTAACTGCAGATCGGTCGGTTCTGAATCTAATTTGTCGGCGAGCTAATCCCATCTGACAACGGGTCACGAATTGTTTTCATGCCGTTACCACATGAAGGCGACCTCACGAATATGAATGTTCCAGTCATTGCGCCAAATGCCCAAGCATTCTCGAGACAATAGGCTTTGACAAATTATGTATGTTATATCACCTAAACGATAATAAAGTGACAGGTGGGTGTATGGCTCAGTGAATAATGCACGAGTCTAGGAATTGAGGATTCGCTGGTTCGACTCCCGCTGCATGATGGATTTGTTTTCTTCTACGCCCACACCTATATTTCATTCTACATAAATATTCTAGGTAAAGCTATTTGTGTCCGTCTCTGTGGTGTAGTTGTTAGTGTGATTAGCATCTACGCCTGGATGCCCGCATTCGATTCCCGGCTCTGCCACGTAATTTGAAAAGTGGTACGAGGGCTGGAACGGGGTCCACTCAGCCTGGGTGGTCAAGTGAGTAGAGGGGTGTGGCAGAGGGCTCGATTCCCACCTCAGCCATACTCGACGTGGTTTTGCGTGGTTTCAAACTTCTTCCCCAGGCAAATGCCGGGATAGAACCTAACTCAAGGCCACGGCCGCTTCCTTCCCTCTTCATTGCCTATCCCTTCGAATCTTCCCATCCCCCGCAAGACCCCTGTTTAGCATGGCAGGTGAGGCCACCTGGACGACGTACTGGTCCTCCTGCCCAGTTGTGTGCCCCAGACCCAAAATCTCGCGCTCCAGGACATTGCCCTTGAGGCGGTGGAGGTGGGATTCCTCGCTGAGAACGAGGGAAAACCAACGCTGGAGGGTAAACACTTTTTTTGTTCACAACTTGCTTTACGTTGCACCGACACAGATAGGACTTATGGCGACGGTGGGATAGGAAAGACCTTGGAGTGGGAGGGAAGCGCCCGTGTCCTTAATTAAGGTACAGTCCCAGGATTTGCCTGGTGCGAAAATGGAAAACCATGGAAAACCATCTTCAGGGCTCCCGACAGTGGCGTTCAAACCCACTATCTCCCGAATGCAAGCTCACGGCTGTGCGTCCCTAACCGCACGGTCAACTCGCCCGGTGGTAAACAGATTTAAAAATAAATAAAGAATATATGCAATGGTTCAAAAGTAGGGAACAAAGGGATGTTGCCAGGAGTGGTATTGGCGTGTCCCTCCACACATTCACAGGTGTACCCTCTCTCCTTGGCGCCGCCATACTCATGCGCGATAGTCATCTCTAGTGATGCAGAACCAACATACGCGGTGACGCCACTCTATGTCTCCTGCCGGGCTGAGTGGCTCAGACGGTTGACGCGCTGACCTTCTCACCCCAACTTGGCAGGTTCGATGCTCGCTCAGTCCGGTGCAGTTTGATGGTGCTCAAATACGTCAGCCTCGTGCCGGTAGATCTATTGCCATGTAAAAGACTCCTGCGGGGGAAAATTTCGGCACTTCGGCGTCTTCGAATACCGTCAAAAGTAATTAGCGGGACGACAAAGCAATAAAATTATTATTGTATTAAACCTTATCTACTGGTTGCGACACTCAAAACGCAGGCGTCTCTTCTCTGGTGCCAGTGGCAGCCTACGTACGGGGTAGTGAACCCGTAGTTCATTTAATGCCAGTGGTGTGGGATGAAACACGAATCTGTACAGAATGGATGCTATGGTGTTGCATGGGACTTAGTCAAACAATTAATCAGTCATTAATGATCTGCACTTAACGTTGTCGCCGGGGTAGCAGATTCCCTGTCATTTGTTTACCTAGACTTTTCTTAAATATTTTCAAACGACTTGGAAATGTACAGAATATTTCGCATGTAATTTTCCAGTCCCTTATTTCTCGTCCTAAAAATGAGTATTTTCCCCTACATGTCCTCTTGAATTCCAACTTCATCCTACTTTGAAATGTCGCATCTCTTTTAGTGCCGGTATATCCCAGGACGGGTTTGGCTCGCCAGGTGCAGGTCTTTCTATTTGACTCCTGTAGGCGATCTGCGCGTCGTGATGAGGATGAAACGATGATGAAGACAACACATACACCCAGCCCCCGTGCGAATGGAATTAACCAATTAAGGTTAAAATCCTCGACCCGGCCGGGAATCGAACCCGGGACCCTCTGAACCGAAGGCCAGTACGCTGATCGTTCAGGCAACGAGTCGGACGATTTACCGATGATATTTGTTTATTTCGTCTGAGTCTTCAAAAGTTCTGAATAAATAAATAAATAAATAAATAAATAAATAAACACTTTAATTAATTCATTAATACTGTAAATAAATCCAACTTTATTTTAATGGAATGCAGTCGAATAAAATCAGGTGATGCAGGAAATATTAGATTTGAAAATGAAATCACAATGAAAGTAAATGAATATTTTTACTTTGATAGAATAACTAAGAGCCTCGTGGCTCAGGCGGCAGCACGCCGGCCTCTCAACGCTGGGTTCCATGGTTCAAATCCCGGTCACTCCATGTTACATTTGTGCTGGACAAAGTGGAGGCGGGACAGGTTTTTCTCCGGGTACTCCGGTTTTCCCTGTCATTATCATTTCAGCAACACTCTCCAATATCATTTCATCGCATTAATCATTGCCCCGGAGGAGTGCGACAGGCTTCGGCAGCCGGCACAATTCCCATTATCGCCGCTAGAAAGCGCTTCATTCATTCCATTCCTGACCCGGTCAAATGACTGGAAACAGGCTGTTGATTTTTCATTTTCAGTAGAATATATAACAATGACTGAAGTAAGGAGGATATCGAATACAGACTACCACAAGCAACAGAAGTCTTTCTTTAGAAAATAAATTTGCACATGAATATCAAACAGATAGACCTATGCTTAATAGAAAGGTATGTAAGACATTTTGTGTTGAGTTTGACTTTATATGGAAGTGAGACCGTGATCAATGATTATTGCACAAAGAAGGAGAATAGAGCATTTTCAAATGTAGTGTTACAGAGGAATGCTTGAGGTCAGATGGGTAGATCGGCTCACAAATGAAGGCATACCGATTAGAGTTGGTGAGAGTCGAACTATTGGCGAAATTTGAACTGATAAGACACTTCTAGAGACACGGGGCTTGTTAGGTTACGTTCGATTGGTTTAGGTTTTGAGGAATGTGTTGGTAGTAATAACAGTAGGGATGGGCCAAGACGTTAATATGGCAAATGGGTCAGAATAGATGTACAGTAGCGTGTAGAAATGGAAAGGTCAGCACAGGATAAACGAAATGAAATTGCGTGTCGCTTTTAGTGCCGGGAGTTCAGCTCGCCAGATGCAGGTCTTTTGATTTGACGTCGTGATGAGGATGAAATTATGATGAAGACGACATATGCACCCAGCCTCCGTGTCAGCGAAATTAACCCGATGAGGGCTACGCCCGCCCATAGACGGGCTGACACGGCTGGTCCAGCACTTCTACGCCCGTCTATAGACTCAAAATAGTATTGAACATGAGTGTAGGATTTTCCATTTGCATTTAGATTTATAGAGAATCAACATTCATAAATATTTTAAGCCAATAACCCCACTGATAAGTACAAAATTGAGGCTTCTACAATTTTTTTACAAACGAATGAAAAACTCAGCAATGAGGTACCAAACAGTCAACTGTTAACACAGCACTTAAAAGGTTAACCAATTATGGCTAAAATTCACGACCCTGTCGGGAATCGAACCCGGGACCCCTGTGACCAAAGGCCAGCACGCTAACCATTTAGCTATGGATCCGGACAGCACAGGATAAGATGTTATGGAAAACAGCATCAAACCAATCTATGGACTTAACCCAAATAATAATAACGACAACAGTGGACGGGTACCAAATTACGTCCACATCAAACTGTTTCTTCTGGTGCAAAACTTCATTTCGTCTGTAAGTGTGTAAATAAGACAGTTTTCATTTCCCTGGGGTCCATAATCCCGGCCCCGTGGTGTAAGGGTAGCGTGCCTGCCTCTTACCCCGAGAGCCCGGGTTCGATTCCCGGCCAGGTCAGGGATTTTTACCTGGACCTGAGGGCTGGTTCGATGTCCATTCATCCTGCGTGACTAGAATTGAGGAGCTATCTGACGGTGAGATAGCGGCCCCAGTCTAGAAAGCCAAGAATAATGGCCGAGAGGATTCGTCGTGCTGACTACACGACACCTCGTAACCTGCAGGCCTTCGGACTGAACAGCGGTCACTTGGTGGGCCAAGACACTTCAAGGAGTTTGGTTTGCTTTGGTTAGGGGTCCGTATTGGCGTGACAGATAGAACTTCATGTACAGTACCGTGATCATACTGCATGTCAAACACCACAAGCTATGAAATATACAGATAAAGTGATAATTCTTAATACGACCTTAAACGCTCTACTACATGTTATACTCATATCTAAAAATAGCGTGATGACTAGATTAAAACATTGTTAGTAAAGAGGAAAATGTTGCAAGCATTCTCTTTGTTCTAATATGGTCTATGTGTATTACAAAAATTCAAGGGCAGAATGCCTCTGAGATCAATCCTTTCTCCCATCACATAGCCGCCAATTACATCATCCTTAGATAGTATCGTTCGGAGTCTTCAAGGTTAAAAAACACCGCATGCACAGAACAGAACTGTCAGATTAAACATAGATAGGCTTATTAGTAAAATGTTTATAAATACATTTTTGTTTTTTGTTTATGACCTTGTATGCAAGTGAAATATGGATAATAACTAGTGCAATAACACCTCCTAAAGTTAAGTCATTCAAATAAGTTTTTCATGTATGTTCCAACTTTGAACTAGACTTAAACACAATTAATTATGTAAGTGCGAATTTCTGCCTTAATATCTTGTTTCAGTCTTTGAACAAATGTAATAATGCAGGTTAGTTATGTTATAGTATATTTTTGGGGTATATAATTGCATTCTTTAAGTCCGACTCGTTGGCTGAATGGTCAGCGTACTGGCCTTCGTTTCAGAGGGTCCCGGGTTCGATTCCCGGCCGGGTCGGGGATTTTAATCGCTTATGATTAAATCTTCTGGCTCGGGGACTGGGTGTATATGTTCGTCCCAACACTCTCCTCATCATATTCAGACAACACACTACACTACCAACCACCACAGAAACACGCAATAGTGCTTACATCCCTCCATAGAGGGTTGGCGTCAGGAAGGGCATCCGGCCGTAAAAACAGGGCCAAATCCACTTGTGCGATGCAGTTCGCACCCGCGACCCCGCAGGTGTGGGAAAAAGCGGCAGGAAAAAGACGAATAATTGCATTCTTTAAATTGTCTAGAAGTAGCCTAAACATTGTATGTATTTATTCAGAGTTATCGACTAATATGTGGCTCAGGCGGAAGCGCGCCGGCCTCTCTCCGCTAGGTTACGTGGTTCAAATCCCGTTCACTCTATGTGAGATTTGTTCTGGACAAAATGGAGGTGGGACAGTTTTTCTCCGGGTACTCCAGTTCTTCCTGTCGTCTTTCATTTCAGCAACACTCTCTTCATCTGTCAGTCATTAAGCATTGTTCCAGAGGATCGCGACAGGCATCGGCACGCGGCACAATTCCTATTTTCGTCGCTAGATGGCGGCTTCATTCATTCCATTCCTGACCCGGTCGAATGACTGGAAACAAGCTGTGGATTTTCATTTCATCGACGAATATGTATTTCCTTATCATTTTATCTAGAGCCCCTAGAATGCCTATAATTACGGTATTAACAGTCTAAATTATACGTTTTTAAACCCATTCAAATAAGGAATATTTGTGTGATGCTGTAATCTTTTCATTATTTTCATTAGATTATTTCGATATTTCGGAGAATAATTTGTAGTTTATAGTTTTCTAAACATCCGGGGATACTGCGCATTCGCATGGGCTACCTGCTTTCTTTCTTTCTTTCTTTCTTTCTTTCTTTCTTTATTTATTTATTTATTGATTTATTGATTTATTGATTTATTGATTTATTGATTTATTGATTTATTTATTTATTTATTTATTTATTTATTTATTTATTTATTTATTTATTTATTTATTTATTTATTTATTTATTTATTTATTTATTTATTTATTTATTTATTTATTTATTTATTTATTTATTTATTTATTTATTTATTTATTTATTTATTTATTTATTTATTTATTTATTTATTTATTTATTTATTTATTTATTTATTTATTTATTTATTTATTTATTTATTTATTTATTTATTTATTTATTTATTTATTTATTTATTTATTTATTTATTTATTTATTTATTTATTTATTTATTTATTTATTTATTTATTTATTTATTTATTTATTTATTTATTTATTTATTTATTTATTTATTTATTTATTTATTTATTTATTTATTTATTTATTTATTTATTTATTTATTTATTTATTTATTTATTTATTTATTTATTTATTTATTTATTTATTTATTTATTTATTTATTTATTTATTTATTTATTTATTTATTTATTTATTTATTTATTTATTTATTTATTTATTTATTTATTTATTTATTTATTTATTTATTTATTTATTTATTTATTTATTTATTTATTTATTTATTTATTTATTTATTTATTTATTTATTTATTTATTTATTTATTTATTTATTTATTTATTTATTTATTTATTTATTTATTTATTTATTTTACATGTTCTGCAGCATTCAGACTCTGGTAAAATTGTAAAGGTACTTTAAGAAGCATATCAATTTATCCTGGAATAGATTATACGTCTTAGAATAACCTTTTATACTTCAATTGGTGTTTGCAGTCATTTACCTGGTTTTTTGTATAATAATTATAATATTATATTTGGTTCTCTTCCAAACAGTGTGCATTAAAAATATTAATTTCCGTAAATAAAATTTTACTCCAGAAATTGTAACCAGTATAGAATGAAATTGACTGAGAGTTGAAAATAAACGTTTATTTACTTCATAAATACTGTATATACAGTAGGCACTAATTAAATAGATCTACGTACTCTCAATACTGCTGGTGACTGGTGATCTTTGTGTTTCATTGTCGTTCCTTACGTTGGAATCTAGTCCCGTGATTTTTTTCTGTAACTATTTCAATAGTTTTGTACAAACATAATTTCGTTTCTTTCCAAGTAAACGATAACGTTGCTTAAGGTTCAGTGGAAATGCTACAAGATTTGTTCGGTGTTCCGTTCACTCGCCCAGAGAGACCTGTGTGAGAAGATGATATGTTATTACTTTATCTCGGAGACCATGCTGTATTTTCATTATAAGTATTTGTCAGTTACTTACGCATTCATTCGCCTTTAAATTCTTCTTATTTCCGCATCGAACACGCATATTTTT
Organism: Anabrus simplex; assembly: GCF_040414725.1. Lineage (NCBI taxonomy): Eukaryota > Metazoa > Arthropoda > Insecta > Orthoptera > Tettigoniidae > Anabrus > Anabrus simplex. The sequence goes on along the minus strand of NC_090265.1, from coordinate 1,768,601,548 downwards.
AAAAATGAATTTGCTGTATACCTTTCCGTCACAGCGACACAGACAGGTCTTATGGCGACAATCCACTGTTAATCGTAGTATTAAGGCACCTGAATCATTTAAGGTACGTGTGAATTTGGATTTGATGGAGTTGTAATGTTAGGTTTAAGTTTACTTCATTATCGTACTACTATGTCTGCCTCTGTGGTGTGGTGATTAGTGTGATTAGCTGCCACGCCCGGAGGCGAAGGTTCTATTCCCGGCTCTGCCACGAAATTTGAAAAGTGGTACGAGGGCTAGAACGGGGTCTACTCAGTCTCAGGAGGTCAACTGGGTAGAGGGGGTTCGATCCCCTCCTCAGCCATCCTCGAAGTGGTTTTCCGTGGTTTTCCACTCCTCCTCCAGGCAAATGCCCGGATGGCACCTAACTTAAGGCCACGACCGCTTCCTTCCCTCTTCGTTGTCTGTCCCTTCCAATCGTCCCCCCCCCCAAGGCCCCTGTTGAGAAGCCACCTGGGGGAGGTACTGGTCCTCCTTCCGCGTTGTATCCCCCGACCCAATGTATCACGCTCCAGGACACTGCCCTTGAGGCGTTATAGATGGAATCCCTGACCGAGTCCAAGGGAAAAACCAGACCTGAAGGGTAAAGGGATCATCTCCAACGGGATATTTCCCAAATGTAATGTATCAGATAATAATAATAATAATAATAATAATAATAATAATAATAATAATAATAATAATAAACAGTAGTATAGGAAGGAAAGGAAGCGACCATGGTCTTAATCAAGGTACAGCCCCAGCATTGGCCTGGTCTGAAACTGAGAAACAATGCAAAATAATCTTCAGGACTACTGATAGTGGGGTTCGAACCCACACCTCCCTAATGCAAGCTCACAGCTACATGGCCCAAAACCGCGTAGCTATTTCACTCGGTATAATTAATTTGACCATTTATCCAATGTAATTTGAAAAAATCTCGTACTGACTGAATGGGTTCCTCCTGGTTGTTGACCTTCCCGCAAACCACAGCACAACAGATGACACTAAGCGACGGCAGTGTTCATTGGTCCAATTTTGGTGAATCACAACAATCGCAGATGTAAAAGAAATTTAATTGAAAGTAAAATCTTGTAATTTATCATTTGATTACTGTAGTAAAAGGTACACATAAACCCTTATGAAGACGGACAAGTAGTCGTGCGGTTAGGAGGGCGTAGCTGTGAGCTTGCATTCTCGATATACTGGGTTCGATCCCCACTATCGGCAGAACTGAAGATGGTTTTCCGTGGTTTCCTATTTTTACACCTCACAAGGCTGTACCTTAATTAAAGCCACGGCCTCTTCCTTCCCACTCCTAGCCCTTTCCTATCACATCGTCGCCATAAGACCTATCTGTGTCGGTGCGACGTAAAAAAAAAAACACCAACCAACCGACCAACGAAAGAATTAATGAACTAACTATGGGAACAGACCTGGAACTAACCGATTGCACCACCTAGGTCAGCAGAAGTTAAATTAAACCGTACAGCTTAAATACATATTTGTTTGAAGAAGGGATACCAATTTTTAATTTTTGTTTACAAGTTGCTTTACGTCGTACCGACAAAGATAGGTCTTATGGCGCATTTGCCTGGTATGAAAATGGAAAAATTCGGAAAACCATCTTCAGGGTTGCGGACAGTGAGGTTCGAACCCATTATATCTCCCAAATGTAAGCTCACAGCTGCGCGAACCTAACCGCACGGCCAACTCACCCGGCAGATACCGAATTACCGTAACTCTTGTTCTGAAAAGTTTTCTCCTTCTAAAACGTACAGCCTTCGAAACTGAATACCCTTGTACTCAATAGTTTTCTCTTTCCAAAGTTTCGATGCGGTTTGCAGTGACTACGTAGTTACAGTTCAGGGTATTTCTCTTGTAAGAACAGTGTGTGATCGTAATCTAGTAGCGAAAGTGTGGAAAGTGCTATGTCACTCAGAGTGGGCGTGGAATGTGGAACTACTGGCAGCCTTGCCTTCGTATATCAGACGAGTATGCAGGCTAAAGTCCAGGTACAACACAACTCCGTTCCAGACGTCAGCCAGTCTCAACTGATAGGACCGTTCTTGTGTGATATAACGTAACTGTTACAAGATATTCTAATGTGATTATATGAGGTCTGCTACCGGGACGTAAATTCACTTCTCCAGGTCTAAGACTGCCTACACTGAGAACAAACCGACAACGCTTTAAAATGTAAAACGTGACTTGTTCAGTGTCTGTGTTGGCAGTCTGTAAAAATTTCATAGTAGTGATTAACACTATCTCACATTATTTTGACCTTTTTAGAATCAGGCATCTTTGAGATAGTGAATATTGAAATTTACCAACAAAATTGTAATCGAAATGAACTTTCAACCTATCAGGTCGTGTTACGCACATGTTAAGTACAGAACAAAAATGACCACAGGCTCCCGATTTCGCGTCAATTGCTCACAACGGGCTCCTTGCACGCACTCTACAGTGTGATGGCAGTAATGCCAGATCTGTAGCTTAGATCCTCTCCAACAGAACAAATATAACCTAGGCCACCATATCTCAATCGGTAGGGCAAATGGGTAGCCAGAAGTTAAAGGAAGACACAGCATGTGATGTTAGTAACGAGTTTCTCCTCCGCGAGTCCCCAAAACGACAGCAATACGGCGAGACATCGACTCTACAAGATGTTGAAATTCATCTGGAGGGAGCTGCACCCGCGCATCTTGAACTGCTACCCACAACTGGTCTTGTGTGGTTGATGCGGGGTTCATGGAGCGTACACTAGCATTGACAGCAACCCATAAATGCTCGATTGGATTAAGATCGGGGGATCTGGAGGGCCAATCCATGGTCGTAACTTCACTGGAGTGCTCCTCCAAACACCTGTGTGCCACCACAGAGCGGTGATATGGCGCCTTGTCCTGTTGAAACATGGCATCTTCATCAGGGTACTCTAGGACCAGGAAGGCATGCAAATAGTCTGAAAGAATGTCCACATAACGTGCAAATGTCAGTGCTCCTACAGCCAGAGAATGGGGCATAATTGTGACCATGAGAATGCCGCCCAGACCAGAAGTGAGCCACCTCCCGACTGGACCCAACCTTGTTGACACGAGGGATCCATAGCTTCATGTACTATACGCCACACTCTCACGCGCCCATCAGCTCGATCCAACTGGAGCCGGGATTTGTCAGACCATGCCACCCGCCGCCACTGTTCCATGGTCCATTGCCGATGCTCGCGCGCCCATGCACGTCGTTGAGCTCTTTGTCGAGGTGTCAGGAAAGGGACATGACTTGGTCCTCGGCTGGTGAAGCCTATGCGGTGCAGTTTCCTCCTTACACGCCTGGCAGAAATGGGTTCATTACTCCCAGCATTCACCTGGGAGGTGATCTGACTCACAGTATCCCGTCGAGCGCCCAGTATGATTCTGCGGAGGTAACGTGATGTTCGTTCTTTAAACACCTGTGGTCTTTCCATGCGGCGGTTTACGTGGGTGGTAACATTATCTCTGTGATATTGAAGATCCACCCTCGACACTGTTAACCTCGGAAACCCGAATTCGCGTTTAATCTCCGCAATGCTATGACCCATGCGTCGTGCGCCGATGATCGTCGCAGGCTAAAAAGTCGGTTAACTCGCGACGTGTTGCCATCTTCACGACACTGGTGCCTGTGACAGACTGCTCAGCTACGCAGCAGCTGGCCTCAACCAAGACCATCTACAATAATATCAGACCTTAATACAAAAACAACATGGCCGACGCATCGGTTCCATGTAAACACGCCTGTGATACATAAACATAACCTTTTGATTATCGTATTGAGTTGCTAAGCTGTCAATGATAACGAACAGAACACTTTACTTTGGGTAATAGACCAATACTATCTAGAAATACCCTAAATTAAGATAAGCAGTATGTGGATAATGCAAAATATAAATATTTTCTGTAAACTAGTATGGTAAAGAAAATAGGTAATATAGGACTACATTCTAAAATAACAGTCCTGGGGGAATATTTTATGCGTTTCAATTCAGTCAATTAATTAATCCATCACTAATGATCCGAATTTAGGGCTGTCGTCCAAGTGGCAGATTACGTATCAATTTTCTACCTAGTCTTTTCTTAAGTGATTTCAAAGAAGTTGGAAATTATTCTAATTGGTGTAGATATAGTAAGGGGCACCCTTGTCAAATTATTCCAGACCATAATTCTTCTTCCTATAAATCAGTACTTGTTTTAGAAATACATTAATTTGAATGGCATTGCTATTACCATACGCTTTTAAATATAATAGCCTACCTCGTTCAAGAAATTTGTTAGAAACGAAACCTTGTCGCGAATTTCAATTCTCTCATAACAATGATTCTGATAATGATCCACCAAACTGCTACATCTGTTTCACTTCAGATAATCAATAGGAGAATCAATTTGAAATTTTCTGGTAGCGTATGCATTTTCGTACAATGCTTTAACACCGAAATCGTTGGCAACGTAAATACATACTGTAAGTGACAGTATATCAGTTGATACCTTGTCCTCCTATTTAACAAAGAGAATGTAATCTTCATTCACAGATAAAATAAATAGCTTTATCACTTTTTATAACCTCACTTTTAAAATCCTCAAAAGGTATAGTAATTGAGAAATGTACTAGGATTGGCACCAACACAGAGTTTTGCCCTTATCCGAAAAAAAGCACAGCTCATTAAGTACACGGAACACATCCTCTCTATTGACAAATTTATCCTCGAATGTTTTAATGCACCCTAATGAACTACTTGTAACTACGAAATCGTCACGATGCATTAAGTACACTTGATCTGAATGTACGTAAGTGCATCTGCTGTAAGTTGAATTACATCCAGGCATGCAATACAATCGACACGTCCTAATATATCAAAACAGTTTCTAAACCAAATTTCAATAAAAACATCACTACACTAACGTTTCTTAATCAAACCAAACCAACAGAGAGAACTAAACTGATGCTTCGCACATACTCATGTTTACATTTGAACAAACCGATCGGGACGCCATTTTAGCTAATATCGATAGCTGCATTAAGGTCTGATATATTGCAGTTGGTCTTGCCTCAATGCTCAGGGTTCATACATGCCACATTTGCTAATGTCGATAATTTCACAAGGACGCAGCACGAGGGAAATCTGAACAAGATGAAACGTCGAAATGTATTTGGCAAGACTGCATACAGAATGAAATATTTAATAGACAATATTAATGGAATTAAAATGAAAAGGTATTTTATGTATTATTTTTTGAATTTATTGTATACCAATGTGAAAATCCTGCTTCTGAAAATTTCTTTTAAATTTCTGCCATATTTGATTCCATCATTGCCTTGTAAATACTAGACATTCGTTAAAAATAGTAGAAAATTGGGAATTACCTTCGATAATTTCCAAACAGTTGCCTATCAGGTACGACGATCTCATCTTGATATTTCAGTGGTAGTCGACCGTGAATGGTTGAAACTGACACGAACTGAAAATTGGATTGGTCAACACTCAGTGCGTGGCGGGTGAGGTAGAGAGTATGATAAGAATATTCTCCTGCTACTGGTTTTCCCTCAGCCCCGTGGAGTCACTTGTGCGACCTGCGTAGACATTACACTTGACCCATTTTTACTACAGGATACTATCCCTGACACAAATCCTATGAAGGAAGATTTATTTCTTCTTCTTCTCCTTCTTCTTCTTCTTCTTAATCCTTTTACCATCCAGGGTTGATTTTCCCCTCGGACTCAGCGGGGCATCCCACCTCTACCGCTTCAAGGGCAGTGTCCTGGAGCGTGAGACTTTGGGTCGGGGCTCAATCGAGGTGAAGGTCCAGTACCTCACCCAGGATGCCTCACCTGCTATGCTGAACTGGGGCCCTGTGGTGGGATGGGAAGATTGGAAGGGATAGACAAGGAAGAGGGAAGGAAGCGGCCGTGGCCTTAAGTTACGTATCACACAGGCATTTGCTTGGGGAAGTGGGAAACCACAGAAAACACTTCGAGGATGGCTGAGGTGGGAATCGAACCGCTCTTTACTCAGTTGATCTCCCGAGGCTGAGTGGACCCGGTTCCAGCGCTCATACCACATTTTTGTTTTCGCGGCAGAGCCCGGGATCGAACTCGGGCATCCGAGGGTGGCAGCTAATCACACTAACCACTGTACCACAGAGACGGATTATTTATTTATTTATTTATTTATTTATTTATTTGTTTGTTTGTTTGTTTGTTTGTTTGTTTGTTTGTTTGTTTGTTTGTTTGTTTGTTTGTTTGTTTGTTTGTTTGTTTGTTTGTTTGTTTGTTTTGCTACAGCCATGAAGCTTCCCATTACACTGAACTAGAGGTTTACGAACGTTTTAAAATAGTGAACACCATGAACTCAAATAGATTTAAAAAAGAACTATTTTTTAAAAACACACATCAGTTTAAAGATATTTTTTGAATTTGAATATTACTCAAGATTTAAATGGTGTTGACTGAGAAGTTGCTTGTAGGTAAAAACAAGTAAACATTGCTGCAGATGTAAATCATTTAATTGTGTCTGTGCTCTGTTCTTGAGGTGTTTGATAAGTGAGATAGCTTTCTCGCAGATCGTCCGGAACATAGCCAGACATCTGAGAGAAGCGCTCGGGAGTATGGATGTGACATCTTACAACTCAGCCATTTGTGTTCAGAAAGTAACTGTCACGATATTTAGTTCTCGGGTTCGTGGCAATTACTCTCCACGTGTATATATAGTACGTGTTATGTACCACTGCATAGGTCGGTGCTTGGATTACATGTTTCACAGATACGAGGGCTGTACGTAAAGTAGCACCAGTATTGATATCAAGCAGTATTTGGTGAACTAACAAGTACAATTGCATTCCATTCCTTCAATGTAGTCAACCGAAAATTCTATTACCTTCTGCCAAATGTCGGGAAGCCATTGACAAGGCGTTCTCTGTTGAGCGCCCTACTGCGTGAGGTACAGCAAATCGGCGGCCTCAGAGGGGTTCCTTGAACTTCGGAAACAGGTCGAAGTATGGTGAGTACGGAGGGTGTTCCAAGACTTCCTAATGCCAGGGTTGCAATAAGAGCTTGACATTGTTTGCGACATGACAACGTTTATAGTCAAGAATTTCATGTTTGGTCCGTATTGAATAGAGGTTACAAAACAATAAGTTAACACTCCGGTGGTCGCGAGAAGGAAAGTCACGTCAGTGATCGCGCGGATCACAACTGTGATCCATACTTTCTTTGTGATATAAGTCTATGCTGTGCTATTTATTCAACAAATATGCTTATGCATTGTGAAAAGAACTTTATTTATGTATAAGAAATACCTAAAAAATTACCAGACATTGTAATTTGACACACTCTCTCCATAATGTTTTTGAGGTATCTCATTGTCTGGTTCATTTAGCCATCGATTTATATTCCCATAGTCATCCATTTTGTACTTATATACCAATAATTATTATAAACTCATAAACCGGAGTAGATATATGTCGTGTGTCAGCGCGCTCCTCGCTCTGCGCCGCCTGCTCCGCGCACGCAACAGCCTGGATTGTTCTCGGCTCTACGAGACGTCTGCACTGCGCTTGCCTGTCACATCAGCCAGCTATATAAAGGCGCTGCTTTCCAGCCACAGGCGAGGACTTGCCAGTGCCCGGCACCAGATTACGCCGAATGTCCAACACGGAGGCTATCCCTCTTAAAAATGTGTCTCGAATAGGTGGACTGATTCTGAGTGTTTGAGGTTTCACCTCGGGTTACTGCCTCCGCTCCCGTTTCCTGCAGCCACGTCGAGCCCGATGACAGTATTCCCTCAGTCCCACCTAGGCTCAAACACATCAATTAGTATTCTACTAATTATGCATTTCAATGTCAGTTCCTGACAAGTTACAGAAACAACTAATATTCTATTAGTGCAAGCTTTCGCTACTGATTACACTTGTGACGATATAGAGCAGATAGTTTTCAACTATCAAGAACTTTAGCTTTTCAATGGACTTTCGCATCAAGATAGATTCATGTATATATGTACATAAAGTGTACATTCTTTTGAACTTCAGTCTACAAGCAACGTTAACTGTTTATAATTTTCATACTGCTTCGAGGAAAGTTTTATTTGAATGTATGTATATATGTTGTTAAGACCATCTGAAGCAATAAAATATAGTTGTGTTCCTGTATACCTGTTCTTGTATACAACAATATATGCACATGAACTAAGATTAGACACCGTAATAAGAAACCAACAAAGTCAAAAGAAGTCACGCTACTGGTCGCACGGATCACAGTTGTGATCCACAAGAATAAATTGCTTTATAACGCAACAACCACCAGTCAAGGTTAACAGACTACTGCATTATCAGAGAGGGGATGGGGCGCCAGGAAGGTACACAGATGCTCAAGGTCAACAGTCATACCAAGAAACAGGAGCGAAAGAAACAAAACGGCTGGATCCAGCGACCACTGGAGTGTTAAATTGTACAAGATCCACCTTTTCAATACAAGATCACGCTGATCACCTTTTGAAAACATGCCTTATAGCGGTGAAATGGACACTCTTCACTTCAACGCCACACAGCAGCAACACACTCAGCTGTATGCCTGTCAAAGTAATGCAGGCTACACGTCAACAGCAGCGTCACCTGGTCGCTGCCATGTCCTATTTGCGCATGCCCAGTCTCCTGCGAGTGTCTGGACCACGTTCCCAGTACTTTATTTACAGCCCTCGTAATCATATCGCATTGGTGTCATCACGCCCTAGACGGGGGGGGGGGGTTAGGAAGTGAGCTGCGTTGTGAACCTCTGATATCGAATGGTTCAATACACATCCAATATTTTTTAAAGTGGATGGGAGGCAAGGAAATGGATAGACCCACGGTGAAAACTATGCCTTCTGTTTCCTGAGGATACTCGATGAGTCAGAAAAATCTGGTTTCCCCCCGCGAATGCATTAAAATAATCTGGCCTGGGGGCGGTAGATTCCTCCAAGCGAGAGTTGAACCCCCCTCTTCGTTGAATGAATTTGGAAAAAGAAAGAAGAATACGGAGAATTTAGTGAATGGAAGTGGAAACGTGGCTACCTTGCTACCAAAGAAACGGGCCTTTACAGTGTCAATTTTGAGTTATTAAATGAGCAATTATTGTAATTTTGAATAGGCCGAAAGTGGAAACCTTAATCATTCAATCGTCATTGATCTGCATTTAGGCATTGACTTCGTTATATACTTACAAGGCCGTGAAATGCAGGTCATTTCAAGTCAAAAACGTGGGTGCAGTGATGCCGTCTTTGTTCCGCTAGGTGGAAGGGTTTTAGCCTGTCCTTGTCGAGAATTAACATTGTCGGAATAGCTCTTCGAAGCATTAGTGCATCTTTCCTGTCTTGTGTACTGTAAGGATGTAGGATGGGCTAATTCCTTCAATTACCTTAGGATTACTACGCAAACGACAATAAATTACTTCAGAATACACATAAGAGAGAGAGTAGAAGCGATGTATAAAATTAACGATCTCCATAAACTCTCTCTAAGAGCAGCACTAAAACCAGTCCACGCTGCAATCAACCCTTTTGCTATGTATGGTATATAAATCAGAAACTATATTTCTTTATACACAGTTAAAATAAATTAGGGTAACATGTTTTGTAACGTCTGATATGTAAACGTTAATTTGGTACGTGGGGCTCCAATGGTCATACAGCATACCTTGCGACCTTAGCTACTCAGCCTTTGTCAAATCGAAGTTATACTCCATTTGTAGGGGTAGCCATGCATTTAACTGTCAGGTGATCCCACAAAGCAAAGTGAATAGCGGTGTGTTCATGTGTTGTTGTGAGGTACGTAAACTACTGCGGTCATTTGAGCACGTTGTACGCCAACCAACACATCCCATGAGACATCATAGCGAGGTACAAGTCGCAAGGGCCGTCACTTTGATCCAGGAAGGATGGACTTTTCGTCGTGTTGCTGTGGATCTCAATGTCTCTGCGTCAGTTATTCAGCGCTTTTGGAATCGTTACATTAAGACAGACCAGTTCACAAGGAGGGTTGGACAAGGTCGTGCACGCATGACAACCCCACAGGATGTCCGATATCTGACCATCTGTGCGTTGCAGCGTCGTTCAGCAACTGCCAGAGACCTGAAACAAGACGACAGGAGGGCCACTGGAGTCACAGTATCTGACCAGACAGTAAGGAACAAGTTAAGAGAAGTGTCCTTACGACCCAGACGTCCTGTTCGAGTGCCCCGTCCAACGCAGCAACACCCGTACCCTCGTCAAGTGACAACTTCGCCGATGGAAAACTATGTTATTCACATACGAGTCCAGATTTCCCCTGGCACAGCCTGATGGACGTCAACGTCCTTGGAGACGCCGTGGTGAGCAGTACATGCCAAATGTTGTCCAAGAAGGTGACCGTTTCGGACAAGGTTCTGTGATGCTGTGGGGTGCCATCAGTATTGATGGCCGTACGGATTTTGTCGTCGTCCGTTGTAATATTACCGCTGTGGGGTGCATCGAGCAGATGCTGCTACAGCATGTGTTGGTTGCTGCATACGGTATTTGCCCTGAATTCGTACTCATGCACGGCAATGCCAGAGCTCATGTAACGCACATGAACTGGACTTTCAAGAGTTGGAATGGCCAGCAGTGAGTCCCGGCCTTAAACCCATCGAGCGTGTGTGGGATAGGCTTGACAGGAGTGTTCGTGGATGTCCTGTTCCAGCATAGACTCTCCAAGACCTCGAACAGGCTGTCGTTGAAGAATGGGACCTGATACCGCAACGTGACCTCCTTCGACTTATACGGAGCATGGCACGTCGGTGCCAAGCTGTTATAAATGCTCGTGGAGGACATGCTCCGTACTGAAGCTCTCTCACTGTAATACAAATCTACCCTGGAGGACTATTATTACTTTTTTTCACCCCTATTCGGACATTTCTGTTTGTGTTCTGAAAATGTTTGCGAATCCATCGTTGTTCTTTTGTGTACTTCAACGATAAATAATAAAGGTTTAGTTCGTAATATACCCCGGTGTGAGGTATTGTTTTGTGGAGCATAGCGTACGTTCAAAACCATGTTCCCCTATTTTTTTAACTGTGTAGAGAGTAAAGACAAGATTCCTGAAGCGAACATAATGCATACCTTTGGAACACAATCGAGATTAGTGTGCGAGCTCTGTATAGAACCTACCGCTGCCATTCACTGGGGCAGGGATGGCAAACCTTTGCCAACTAGCGTGTCAATTAATGTCTTGTTTATCACGTTTTACTCTCTAAGTGTGCCTGTTAGGGATTGTAGGATAAGAAAAAATAGAGCACGACTAAGTAGTATTGTAGTGTAGTCGTATATTAATTACCTTATTGTTGTGTACTATCCCAGACAATATATCCCTCCGTTCATTTATTTTTTTTGCAAATAAGTTACTTCATTTTTTTTATTTATAATTTTTCCCCCGTAAAGAATGGCTAAGGAGCGCGAGTGTGCTTATTGTGGGTGTGGTGAGGCATTGAGGGGTATGAGGGAGGAGTTGGAAAGTTTGAGGGAGATAATTAGGATTCTCACAGAAGACAGGAAGGAAGATAGGACTCCCTCAAACAATGTACAGCTTACAGTAGGTGTACAAGAGGGAGGGAAAGGAAAGGGAGGAGTTGTAGAAGACAGGTGGTCTAATGTTCTAAGGGGAAGGAGATTGCAGGCCAAGGGCTCTATTCAGGATCAGAATTCAGGACAGGTGTCTGTGCGAAATCGGTACGAGTCACTCCAGGTAGAACAGAGGGAAGATGAGGGACAGGGAACTGTTGCTGAGATGCATGGAAGTAGGAGGAAGGGAAAAGGTAGGAAAGGGAAATGTAGAGTAGAGGATAGGAAAAGACAGGTGGAACAGGGTCATGGGAAGGAGAAAAGGGAGGAGGAAGTAGCTTCTGCAGCTATCAGGAAAGATAGGGCTGACCAGGAGGGGAGGGGATCAAATGAGGTGGGTAGGGTTGAGGCTCTGGTCATGGGGGATTCCATCGTTAGACACGTGAGGAAAGTGTGTGGAGGAAAGGGAACCAGGGTAGAATGTTATCCAGGAATTAGGTTGAGGCAGATGTTGAGGAAAGTAGAAGAGATGGAGGAGGGGAAGGAGAAGGTGGTAGTGTTTCACGTTGGTACCAACAACGTAAGGCAAGCTGATATAAGTACCAACATAGTTGGAGATGTGTGGGATCTGGTAAATGCAGCACGGGTGAAGTTTAAGAAAGCGGAGATTGTTATTAGTGGAATACTGTGTAGGAGGGATACTGACTGGAGGGTGATTGGGGATTTAAATGAGACTATGGAGTGGGTATGTGGGAAACTGGGAGTGAAATTTCTAGATCCTAATGGGTGGGTAGGAGATAGGGATCTGCGCTCGGATGGCCTTCATTTAAACCGCAGTGGTACGTATAAGTTAGGAAATTTGTTTGGAAGGGTAATAGGGAGGTACATTCAGGGAAACGGGATGGCCTAGGGAGCGGTGATAAGGGAACAGGGAACTGGAAATCAAGCAGGGATGACATAAAATTGTTAGTGCTGAACTGTAGAAGTATTGTAAAGAAAGGAATAGAATTAAGTAATTTAATAGATATATATTTACCAGATATTGTAATAGGAGTTGAATCATGGCTGAGAAATGATATAATGGATGCAGAAATTTTCTCACGGCACTGGAGTGTGTATCGTAGAGATAGGATAGGAAAGGTGGGAGGGGGAGTTTTCATTCTGGTGAAAGAAGAATTTGTAAGCTACGAAAAAGTTAAAGATGAGACACATGAAATTCTAGGTGTAAGGCTCATTTCTAAAGATAATAGGCAACTTGATATATTTGGAGTGTACAGATCGGGAAAGGGTAGCACTGATGTGGATTCGGAATTATTTGATAGGATAGTCAGCTATGTGGGAAACGACATGGAAAGAAATGTGATTGTAGCGGGAGATCTGAATTTGCCAGATGTAAATTGGGAAGGAAATGCGAACGACAGGAAGCATGACCAACAAATGGCAAATAAGTTAATATGGGAAGGACAGCTAATTCAGAAAGTGATGGAACCAGACCAGAGGGAAAATATCCTGGATGTGGTGCTGATAAAACCAGATGAGCTCTATAGGGAAACTGAAGTAATAGATGGTATTAGTGATCATGAAGCTGTTTTTGTGGTAGTTAAAAATAAATGTGATAGAAAGGAAGGTCTTCAAAGTAGGACTGTTAGGCAGTACCATATGGCTGATAAAGCAGGTATGAGGCAGTTTCTAAAAAGTAACTATGATCGGTGGAAAACGGTAAATAAAAATGTAAACAGACTCTGGGATGGGTTTAAAGAAATTGTTGAGGAATGCGAAAAAAGGTTTGTACCTTTAAGGGTGGTAAGGAATGGTAAAGACCCACCTTATTATAATAGAGAAATAAAGAGACTAAGAAGGAGGTGCAGACTGGAAAGAAATAGAGTTAGAAATGGCTGTGGAAGTAAGGAGAAATTGAAGGAACTTACTAGAAAATTGAATCTAGCAAAGAAGACAGCTAAGGATAACATGATGGCAAGCATAATTGGCAGTCATACAAATTTTAGTGAAAAATGGAAGGGTATGTATAGGTATTTTAAGGCAGAAACAGGTTCCAAGAAGGGCATTCCAGGAATAATTAATGAACAAGGGGAGTGTGTATGTGAGGATCTTCAAAAGGCAGAAGTATTCAGTCAGCAGTATGTAAAGATTGTTAGTTACAAGGATAATGTCGAGATAGAGGAAGAGACTAAGGCCAAAGAAGTAATAAAATTTTCATATGATAACAATGACATTTACAATAAGATACAAAAGTTGAAAACTAGAAAAGCGGCTGGAATTGATCAGATTTCTGGGGATATACTAAAGACAATGGGTTGGAATGTAGTACCATATCTGAAGTACTTATTTGATTATTGTTTGGTCGAAGGAGCTATACCAGATGAATGGAGAGTTGCTATAGTAGCCCCTGTGTATAAAGGAAAGGGTGATAGACATAAAGCTGAAAATTACAGGCCAGTAAGTTTGACATGCATTGTATGTAAGCTTTGGGAAGGCATTCTTTCTGATTATATTAGACATGTTTGTGAAATGAATAACTGGTTCGATAGAAGGCAATTCGGTTTTAGGAAAGGTTATTCCACTGAAGCTCAACTTGTAGGATTCCAGCAAGATATAGCAGATATCTTGGATTCTGGAGGTCAAATGGACTGTATCGCGATTGACCTGTCTAAAGCATTTGATAGGGTGGATCATGGTAGACTACTGGCAAAAATGAGTGCAATTGGACTAGACAAAAGAGTGACTGAATGGGTTGCTATATTTCTAGAAAATAGATCTCAGAGAGTTAGAGTAGGTGAAGCTTTGTCTGACCCTGTAATAGTTGAGAGGGGAGTTCCTCAGGGCAGTGTTATCGGACCTTTATGTTTTCTTATATATATAAATGATATGAGTAAAGGAGTGGAATCGGAGGTAAGGCTTTTTGCGGATGATGTTATTCTCTATAGAGTGATAAATAAGTTACAAGATTGTGAGCAACTGCAACGTGACCTCGAAAATGTTGTGAGATGGACAGCAGGCAATGGTATGATGATAAACGGGGCTAAAAGTCAGGTTGTGAGTTTCACAAATAGGAAAAGTCCTCTCAGTTTTAATTACTGCGTTGATGGGGTGAAAGTTCCTTTTGGGGATCATTGTAAGTATCTAGGTGTTAATATAAGGAAACATCTTCACTGGGGTAATCACATAAATGGGATTGTAAATAAAGGGTACCGATCTCTACACATGGTTATGAGGGTGTTTAGGGGTTGTAGTAAGGATGTAAAGGAGAGTGCATATAAGTCTCTGGTAAGACCCCAACTAGAGTATGGTTCCAGTGTATGGGACCCTCACCAGGATTACCTGATTCAAGAACTGGAAATAATCCAAGGAAAAGCAGCTCGATTTGTTCTGGGTGATTTCCGACAAAAGAGTAGCGTTACAAAAATGTTGCAATGTTTGGGTTGGGAAGAATTGAGAGAAAGAAGAAGAGCTGCTCGACTAAGTGGTATGTTCCGAGCTGTCAGTGGAGAGATGGCGTGGAATGACATTAGTAGACGAATAGGTTTGAATGGCGTTTATAAAAGTAGGAAAGATCACGATATGAAGATAAAGTTGGAATTCAAGAGGACAAACTGGGGCAAATATTCATTTATAGGAAGGGGAGGTAGGGATTGGAATAACTTAGCAAGGGTGATGTTCAATAAATTTCCAATTTCTTTGAAATCATTTCGGAAAAGGCTAGGAAAGCAACAGATAGGGAATCTGCCACCTGGGCGACTGCCCTAAATGCAGATCAGTATTGATTGATTGATAGTTCATCGGTTATTTTCCTTTAAAATCATCATGAAACCCTTCATTCGACTTCATTTAGGTATTAGATTGCGTTATATATAAATCTATTCGACTGAAAGTTTAATGGTTTTATTTTGCAACCATCACTGAAAATTACCGTTTCTTAAAACAGGTAAATTTTAAGAATAAAGTATATTTTTGCTTTAAAACCTATTTTTTTAAATATGGTCATAGAATAATTAGATATACTTCTTTATTAAAGAGTAATATTAAAATAAACTATATTGCCAGCTTTTCCACTAATAATAATTTCGTGTGGCTATTTCTAGGCGAGTTCAGCCCTTGTAAGGCAGACCCTCCGATGAGGGTGGGCGGCATCTGCTATGTGTAGGTAACTGCGTGTTATTGTGGTGTAGGATAGTGTTATGTGTGGTGTGTGAGTTGCAGGGATATTAGAGACAGCACAAACACCCAGCCCCCGAGCCATTGGAATTAACCAAGGTTAAAATTACCGACCCGGCCGGGAATCGAACCCGGGATCATCTGAACCGAAGGCCAATACGCTGACCATTCAGCCAACGAGTCGGACAGCTTTTACACTTCATTACATGTTAAAACCATTAAAATATGCGGAATTGAGCCCATAATTCTACATTGCTGAAAGCACCGCCGCACGGCTATGTGGGTCCAACTGTGAGAGGGAGAAAAAACATGCATCCATCTTGAATTGCAAGCCAGCCTCAGGTTCGAGGCTTGCCAACTCACAGCAGGAGGCGATTTCCAAAACATCGAACAAGATCTGAACATTTCCGAAGTCCTCGGGAAATTAATAATGAAATTCTGGCTAATAACACTCATTGTGAGAGATTTCGGCACTGTCATTGGCGAGGAAATAATTAATTAATTAATTAATTTTTTCCTAGTTGCTTTATGTCACACCGACACAGATAGGTCTTATGGCGACGATGGGACAGGAAAGGGCTAAGAATGGGAAGGAAGCGGCCGTGGCCTTAATTAAGGTACAGCCCCAGCATTTGCCCGGTGTGAAAATGGGAAACCACGGAAAACCATCTTCAGGGCTGCCGACAGTGGGGTTCGAACCCACTATCTCCCGAATACTGGATACTGGCCGCACTTAAGCAACTGCAGCTATCGAGCTCGGTAATTAATTAATTAATTAATTAATAATGGGAATTGTTTGATGAAGCTTCACAGCGTGGAAATGCATTTAATTTTGCCCAGAGAGAAGTTAGCATGTCTGAAGACAGAGTGAAGTTACACGTGTCAAGAACATGCAGTAAAATACGCGGGAATCATCGTACACGGAATTAATAAATTACGTCCGTGAAAGAAGCTGGAGAAATCAGCGAACACCACCATTGTGATTGGAAAAATAGGCGGAATTTCTGGGATAGATAGATGATAGATAACGCGGTGAACAGCGTCTCTAGAGCGCATATAAATACCCCGACCATAACAAGAAATTAATTCAACATTCAGTGGTCCGAGAGGAAGAACCTACGTCAATTGATATCAAGAAGAGGACTTTCAGAAATTAAAGTGAATGAGAAATCTCAAAAGGCAGTATAAGAGGAGCGATGTCCTGTACCGTATATGTGAAGAATGCAATCAGCAAGACAGTCCCTGATATTAAACAAAAGTTTCTCAAACTAATACTTGACAATCAACGCAAGAAATATTACAAATAGCACTGATTTCGTGAATAATTGTATAACAAAGCCTCTAAGCTAGAAAGTGTTAAAATTATGATTCACAGTATGCAGCAGAATATTTAAAGGTTGTTTTTGTTTGCGTTATCAGTCCATAGACTGGTTTGATGCAGCCCTCTATTCCACCCTATTCTGTTTCAAACTTTTCATTTCTACGTTACTACATCCTACATGAACGCTAATCTGTTTGTCATATTATCACACCTGGGATTTTTATGTCCCACAATTTTACGGGTTTTTTTGAGACGCTGAGGTGCCGGAATTTAGTCCCGCAGGAGTTATTTTACGTTCCAATAAATCTACGGACACGAGGCTAACGTATTTGAGCACCTTCAAATACCACCGGACTGAGTCAGGATCGAACCTGCCAAGTTGGGGTCAGAAGGCCAACGCCTCAACCGTCTCAGCCCGGCAATTCTATCCCAAGATGTGCGTATTATTAAATATATTGTTACGCCTAGAGAAACCGCTATGTGATAATATTTCAGCATAGAGGTCTGACCAGAAAACTTCTGTCGTCTAAGATTCAGTACTGCATGAACTAAAATTAAGTGCTCGCGAGAGCACGCTGTGTGTCGTGACGGTGACCAATGCGGAGTAAGCTACAGTAACTGCTGACACGCCCGATAGGAAGGTTTGTCGTGTTGGGTGTGCAGACCGGGCTAGGCTCAATGGCGCTTCAACTGGATGTTCACTCCAAATTGAAGGTGGGTGCAACGATCAGATTTCAATGGGCAAACCGGCTCAATTGCACGGACGTTCATCGTGAAATCATTGTGAGCGTGCAATTTCTCACCCAGATATTGTAAAGTGATTTAAATAGTTTGACGCTGGACGCACGGATCTCACGAAAGAATATCGCGAAGGCAGGCTCGCAACGTCCAGTACCGTTGCAAATGTTGACCGTGTAGACGGGATCATTAGAGAGAATCGGCGCGTATCACTACAGAAGATTGCCAGCATGCTGAAAATTTCGTACGGCAGTGTGTTCTCCATTGTTCACCAGCACCTTCGACTTCGTAAACTGTGTCAAAGATGGGTCCCACGCCTGCTCACCGATGTTGACAAGGGAAAATGTTTCCAATCATCATTGGTTTTTTTGCAACGATATTCTGTGGAAGGCAACGAGTGTCTGAAGTGAATCATCACAGGGGATGAAACGTAGATCCACCACTTCACCCCCGAAACAAAGAGAACATCGATGGAATGGGTGCACACCACATCACAACCATGAAAGAAGGCCAAGGTCCAACCTTCAGCAAGAAAGGTAATGGCAATACTGTTCTTTGACATGCAGGGTGTGGTGCACGTGCAATTTATGCGAAAGGCACGACAATCTACTCGACTTGGGATTGCCAAACGTTGAACCGGTTGATTAGGCAATTAAATAAAAGCGGCGAAGAAAATTGAGCGCCGGTATGATTTTCATGCACGATAACGCAACACCTCACACGGCCCGCCAAACGTCCGAACTGATGCAGCGATTCAAGTGGGAGGTATGGCAACATCCTCCATACAGTCCAGACTTAGCGTCATGCGATTATCATGTGTTCGGTAAGCTGAAAAAGTATCTCGGTGGATGACGATTCGGAAAATATGAGGAGGTGCAAGCAGCTGCCTCCAGGTGGTTACATAGCGCTGGAGGTGTTTTCTATGCATCCGGAATCGAAAAGTTGGTTGACCGTTCCGAGAAATGTTTACAGTCTTTTGGGGACTATGTGGAAAAATGAACTTACATTGCATATGTTGTCATAGCCGTCTTGCCTATGTGTAGGTGGTTTCATAAATGGCCATAACTTGAAAGTGGAACTTACTTTTTGATTCACCCTCGTATATCTACGAATTTTCGTTATAAGTGATATATGTGCTGCAGGTCAGAATATATCCCCTCTGGCGACGTTACTGATAGCGGAAGCCTTTACATTAGAGATGGCTGAAAAATAACGTAGCAGCTACTTTGTCACAGTTACATGCCTGTCACTGCTACAAATATAACGAGGACAAAAAATAACAGGTTACCGAGTAACGATAACAGAGTAACGTACTTGTGAAAACAGTAACTGGGAAGTGGGAACTGTCACTAGTAGCAGCTTACAGACACAGAATGTGACCTTCAGAGTTCAGTAGTACACATGTCTTCCAAGTGAGAGCGCTTTCGTAGGAGATTGCTTTAAGTCAAATACACTATAGTGTATATATACTCTAAGCTGCTGCTGTCATCTGGTAAGTAAAGTGTAAACTGTTCTGACATATTCAACTGCTCAGCGGTAATAATCGTTGACTCAGACATCTCGCAGGGCTACCTACATTATAATATTATTATAAGTTTCACCCGTATAATTTTTCTTGTACCATAAATAAATTAGTATGCGAACTTAGGAGCGAGTCCCTAGTCACACTCACACACACACGACCTTGCACACACAATGCACACGACTACAACAATTACGTCAACAAATAAAACACAATAAAGCATACAGTACACACAAACTGTCAAAGCAACATCGGGCGTGGTCACCCACTGGATGGGTGACCACGAGCACACATAACTGTAAAAAACAACAAACTGCTAAAAAACACACTAAATTAATTCACATAACTGACAACCAACACACACAACAGTCCGACAGAGGAGCGCGGAATAGCGCACCGGTGTCGGCATGTCACAAACCATCTATCTCTTCGGAGATAGGTGGAACATACGGATGACCAGGGTGCGATAACATAACATTACTTCATTTTACTTAACTGATCCTCTTGTACCGGATTGTGTCGAGGTTTGGCAGACAGATCATCATGTTTTCTTGTCTTCTATCCTTGATCGGGGCATTGTCAAACTCACTCCTCTAGATTTCAGAGAGGACGCTATGTTGTCTTCTCATTTCCTCCGTTGTCTGCCTCTCGTTAATTTTATAGCAAATAGGAATGCGTGTTTTGCTGCAGCGACTTTCAACAGTGTAGTGATGCGTGCCCGCATCACAACACAGCTGTAAGGAGACAAGCTTGAAGGCGTGACCAGGCTGTGACCAATAAAAGGTGAATAACGTCGGATGTTATCTTTAACTGTTACTTTCCACGGTTACATTATTGTAGGAGTTACACAAAAATAATTGTTTGTCACACCTCTACTTTACATTCCATCCTCCCAAGGCCTTCATGGCCTGTGCGGAAATAACTGTTTATTGTTGACTGAAATGAAATGTCGTATCGCTTTTAGTGCCGGGATATCCCAGGACGGATTTGGCTCGCCAGGTGCAGGTCTTTCTATTTGAATCCCGTAGGCGACCTGCGCGTCATGAGGATGAAATGATGATGAAGACAACACATACACCCAGCCCCCGTGCCAATGGAATTAACCAATTAAGGTTAAAATACCCGACCCGGCCTGGAATCGAACTATTATTGACTGCTACCTCACATCACTAAAGTGAATCAATAGGGAGTCTCATTGTTCACCGCCATGAAGGTGTAAGCGACTGCTGTTATCACGGAGACTCAAGAATGTATTCTTAAAGTGTATTGACCCTGTGTGCCATTAATTTTCTGCTTAAAAGCCCAGCTTATCGTCATAAATTAGACCACGCGAAATTAATTGCTTAACATTTCTTTTCAATTTAATGATGTATGATTTACAACTAGAAACGAAACGCACAAAAAAAAAAAAACGCCTTTCCATTACATGTTGCAGTCAGTTGTACAGCGTTACATGGAGGATGACTTAATCATGCATTTGTCGGCTTCTTTGTGCTCCTCTTCTTGTTTAATACTTGTGTTCTACGTCCTCTCTCCCTCTCTCAAGTACCTTGAAGTATTCTTGAAGAATTCAATCCAACTTATTACGGTTGGTATCTGCAGTTTCCTCTGATGCTGTGGATGATGAGGTAAGATTCACGCAAACCGTTATTCACTTGAATCGTTAATACGACTCTGTAGGAGACTTTTCACATTTAATTTCAAGTATACAGGGTGATCGAAAACAATGTGAACTGAGTATATAAGCGCTAGAGTGTTGGTCATACTGATAAGTAATTTTTAAAAATTACGTCGATAACTTATCTCGGCCCGTTGTCATTTTATCAGCTGCTGAAGTTTGCCAATCAGATCGCTTCGCGGGCGAATTCAAATGGCCTTTACTGTACAAGGCGGTGTTGCGAAATCTCCAAGTGGCTTGGTCGGGCTTAGGATCCGTGTCAAGAAATGAGCAAGAAATGGGGGTTTAGGCTAATGCCACAGTAACGTGCTCGCTGTGGGCCGAGCCTATCAGCAGGGAGGTCCTTGTTCAAGTCCCTCCCCTGGAGAAGTTTATTGCTTCTATTCGCGCTCTCGAGCCAGTTATAAGCTACGTGCAGGTTTAGCAACACCGCTTTGCAAAGCCCATCTGAAGTCACCCGCGAAGTGATCAGATTGGCTAACTTCAGTACCTGCTAAAATGATACAGGTGTGAGATATCTAATTATTTTTTCCAATTAATTATCAGTGTTACCAACCCTCTAAAGATAGATACCCTGTTCACGTTGTTTCCGACCAGGCTATATACAGTAGTATTTTGTAGCAGCTCCTAGAACAAACGTTTCTAATTCCATTAATTATCCTGACAGTGAAGTCACGTACGGTTTTGAAAACCTACAACCTGTTTTCCAGTCATTGAGCGGGTCAGGAATGTAATGAATGAAGCTAGACTATTGGTACGACGGGGTCGCCACTCCCAAAGTGATTTATTAAGGACTGACAGATGCTATGAAATGGGAATGGAGAATGTTGCTGGAATGAAAGATGACAGGGAAAATTGGAGTACCCGGAGATAAACCTGTCCCGCGTTCGCTTTGTCCAACACAAATCTCACATGGAGTGACCGGGATTTGAACCACGATATCCAGCGGTAAGAGGCCGACGCGCTGCCGTCTGAGCCACGGAGCCCCTCACGTACGGTCTTAGTGTATTTTATTAGTTTATTGTATCCAATTCGAGAAGGGGGTCGTGATAGCTGAGTTTCATAGTCACCAAGGTGGCCGAATTGGAATCTCCGACAATGCGTGTGGGATCTGTTAAGAAGAACGTCACTTTCATTCGGTCCGTGTCCATTAAAAAAATGTTGCAAAGTTTGGGTTGGGAAGACTTGTAAGAAAGGAGACGAGCTGCTCGACTAAGTAGTATGTTCCGAGCTGTCAGTGGAGAGATGGCGTAGGAGGACATCAGTAGACGAATAAGTTTGTATGGGATCTTTAAAAGTAGGAAAGATCACAATATGAAGATAAAGTTGGAATTCAAGAGGACAAATTGGAGCAAATATTCGTTTATAGGAAGGGGAGTTAAGGAATGGAATAACTTACAAGGGAGATGTTCAATAAATTTCCAATTTCTTTGCAATCATTTAAGAAAAGGCTAGGAAAACAACAGATAGGGAATCTGCCACGTGGGCGACTGCCCTAAATGCAGATCAGTAGTGAGTGAGTGACTTGTTGGCTGAATGGTCAGCGTATTGGCCTTCGGTTCAGAGTGTCCCGGGTTCGATTCCCGGCCGGGTCGGGAATTTTAACCTTCATTGGTTAATTCCAGCGACCCGGGGGCTGGATGTTTGTGCGGTCTCCAACATCCCTGCAACTCACGCACCACACATAACACTATCCTCCACCACAATAACACGCAGTTACATACACATGGCAGATGCCGCCCACCCTTACAAGGGATGCACTTGGTTAGAAATAGCCACACGAAATGTTATGCGGTCCGTAAGACTAGAGATACCATGGCTGTGGTTACGATATCAACATTCTCGTAGCTGTAAATCTCTAGTTCAATTCTGGCCATGGAAGACATGCTATATCCTCATCGGCGCATCAGCGAAACCTAGTTTAGACATTACGTGATCACACGTCAAAATTCCTTTTCACGACGTTCTCCATTACGCTGCAACCTGTAGCAATAACATCGGTGCTGCGACCTGGTAGAGGAAGCGTAAGTCGAAACATAATGCGAGCAAGTAACCCAGATGGCGTCAAATGAAACTCTTATAACGGAAACTGAGGCCATACTACATTTATTTATGTATTTACGGTAGTTACTTAAATACGTCAGCCTTGTGTCGGTAGATTTACTGGCACGGAAAGGAACTCCTTCGGGACTAAATTCCGCTACCTCGGCGTCTATGAAAACCGTAAAAATATAGTTAGGGAGACGTAAACCCAATAATCTTCCAAATAAAATGAACAAAAATAAAATTTCACCTTCATCGTACGGAAGTACGGACAAGTAGCTAGTGAACCTGAAACCTGTTTGTTTTTAAACACCTGTCACCTATACGGCTACCTACACTTCTCGGATATTTTGAGATTTATCAGTTTATTTACTTCGGCTACATATTTATTGCGGATATTTTAAGACAGATTTCTGATAATTTCCTTTTCTGATATTTTGAGACTGATTTCTGTCAATTTCCGGTTTGGATATTTTGAGACTCGGATATTTGGAGACTAATTTCTGTCAGTTTTCTGTTCGGAAATTTTGAGACTCGGATATTTTGAGACTGGTTTCTGTCAATCTCCTGTTCGAATATTTTGTGACTAATTTCTGACAATTTCCTTTTCGGATATTTTGAGACTGATTTCTGTCAATTTCCGGTTCGGATATTTTGCGACTCAGATATTTTGAGACTAATTTCTGTCAGTATCCTGTTCGGATATTTTGAGACTCGGATATTTTGAGCGTGATTTCCGTCAATTTCCTGTTCGTTTAATTTCAGACTCGGGTATGTTTTGACTGATTTCTGCCGATTTCCTGTTCGGATGCTTTGAGACTAATTTCTATCAATTTCCTGTTTGGATATTTTGAGACTCTAATATTTTTGACTGATTTGTGTCAGTTTCCTGTTCGGATATTTTGAGACTGATATTTTGAGTGATTTCTATCAATTTCCTGTTCGGATGTTTGAATACTGATTTCTGTCCATTTCCTGTTCGGATATTTTGAGGCTCGCATACTTTGAGACTAATTTATATCAGTTTTCTGTTCGGATAATTTGAGACTAGGATATTTTGAGTCTGATTTCTGTCAGCTTTCTGTTCGGATAATTTGAGACTCGGATATTTTGAGACTTATTTCTGTCAATTTCCTGATCAGATATTTTCAGACTCGGATATTTTGAGACTACACCGAATCAGCCAGTTCTACTGGCCTGTGTTATAAGATTCAAGCTCTCAATCTTGAGCTTAGGAGGAGAGGGCCTACCGTATTTCGCTGCTCAGCCGATCAATATCCTTATAATAACGTCCTCTAAAAATGAAAAACGGTTTATACGGGAAGTTCGTGAAGAATGGGAGATGGATTTTTAACTCAAATGACCATCTTTTCATTACCGAGTTGTATTGCTATAAGGAAGCAAAGGCAGTGATGTAGAAATATAGGAAAGCATAATGACAAAATAAACCCATACTTTTGCTGTATTAGGCAATCACTGATTTCCATGCCAGGAGCCACTATTAGAAGGAAGTTGAGCAAGATATTACTATTTTGTGCTTCCTCTTGTCTCCCTCTCCACCTTCTCCTTATTTCCTCCTACCCTTCACCATCATCCACACGTTCTCCATCGCCTGAGTCCATTACACCGCACTAGCTCAGTCGCTCACTTTTTCTTCTTGTCTTTGCCTGACCTCCCTTAGCCGACGTTTGCTCCTTTCCGACACCGAAGATATACAGTAAATAATAATAATAATAATAATAATAATAATAATAATAATAATAATAATAATAATAATAATAATAATAATAATAATAATACGCCCTCTTGGAGGCCATGATCGTTAGGCGTTGAAGTATATACGTACGGCCTGACACCGTGTTTAGCCGGTTCGAGTCCCGTTCGTCAGAAAAAATTGGCCATCAGAATGTTGGCTGCCAGGGTAAGGGAGTTGGTGGTTTAGAATTTATAATCACTAGATTAGCGAGGGCATATGACGCTGTTGATGGCGACTCGTTCGTCGGATGGGGACGTTCAGCCTTGAGCAGACCCCTTGATGAAGCAGGCTATATGCAGACACCAGGTTTCACCCTTTCCCTTCCTACTGCCATATATCACGTCATTTATTGTATCTCATTAACTCCTCTGAGGTTGAGGTCAGGAAGGGCATCTGGTCATAAAAATCTTGATAAGAAGATTCATCTCACTTCATGACCAACTTCGCACAGGAACGGGAAAAGATTTGGACATAGATACAATAATAATAATAATAATAATAATAATAATAATAATAATAATAATAATAATAATAATAATGCCGTGCGGTTTGGGGTGCGCAGCTGTGAGCTTACATCCGGAAGATAGTGGGTTCAAATCCCACTGTCGGAAATCCTGAAGATGGTTTTCTGTGGTTTCGAATTTTCACACTAGGCAAATGCTGGGGATGTGCTATAATTAAGGCCACGGCCGCTTCCTTCCCACTCCTAGCCCTTTCCTGTCCCATCGGCGCCATAAGACCTATCTGTGACGGTGCGACGTAAAGCAAATTCTACATAATAATAATAATAATAATAATAATAATAATAATAATAATAATAATAATAATAATAATAATAATGTGATGATGATGATGATGATGATGGTGGTGGTGGAAGATGATGATACCGGGCAAGTTGGCCGTACGGTTTGGGGCGGACAGCTGTGAGCTTGTATCTGGGAAATAGTGGGTTCAAATTTCACTGTCGGCAGACCTGGAGATGATTTTCCGTGGTTTCCCATTTTCAGACCAGGCAAATGGTGGAGCTGTACCGTAATCAAGGCCACGCGCCATGGCCACTTAGTTTACACTCCTAGCTAGCCTTTTCCTATCCAATCGTCGCCATAAGACCTATCTGTGTCGGTGCCACGTAAAGAAAACTGAAGAAAGAAAGGTGATGATGATGATGATCCTTCGGCTTCCCAAATCACAATTTCACCCTCTATTTCACCTAAACTGTGCAGTCGCCTCTTCGTAAGTGCCGTGTCTCGTTAAGTGGACTCAAGGTCGTTAACTCGGACTCAGAATATTAATACAGCAGATGTCCATTAGACTACTGTTAGAACTGTGTACTGTTGTCTCGACAGCTGATCTTTGATTAGCTCTACTTTAAATGACAGCTCTAGATCTGATATGCTCATCCGTAATACAATCTATAATTCAACCACGCGAGAATCGTACCTCCGCCAGACATCACTACTCTTCTCAACTCTTTGAACTACTGCAGCGAATAATAATAATAATAATAATAATAATAATAATAATAATAATAATAATAATAATAATAATAATAATAATAATAATAATTCGTGATTCCCGACTAAGGAATGGGTTTGAACTTATTTAGGACAATGTTTCTTCTTTTATTCCCAGTATCTCTTTATTCGTTCACTGGGTTTCTTTTACGTTTCTTTATCATGTAGTTTTCTTTCAGGTCTCTCTGCAAAATTATCTTTGCGAACTAGGCATTAAAAATTGATTCTACAGTATATTTTCTTAACAATGTTAGATTTTACGACCCACTAACTACTTTTGACGTTTTGCGGAGTCGCCGAGGTGTCGGATTTTTGTCCCGCAAGAGTTCTTTTACGTGTCAGTAAATATACCGACACGAAGCTGACATAACATTTGAGCACCTTCAAATACCATCGGACTGAGCCATGATCGAACCTGCCAAGTTCAGGTCAGAAGGCCAGCGTCTCAACGGTCTGATATTATTATTATTATTATTATTATTATTATTATTATTATTATTATTATTATTATTATTATTGATTCGTTCTTCCCAACCAAGGAGGGCGTGTGAACTTATTTAGTACAACGTTCCCTCTTGTCTTCCCAAAATCTCTTCATCCTTTCGCTGTGCTTCTTTTTGCGTTCTCCCGCCCACCCTCTAGCTGGTTTTTAAGTTGATCAACAAATTTGTGTTTGTTTGAGATATCTGAATTTTTTGTCTTGCAAGATTTATACCAATTTCCTGAATATCTGTGTTTATGTAAGCCGGTTGTTGCGATTTTTTAGAGGTACTGCGAGATTTAATATTTTGTTAGCCTATTGTTATCCATCCTGATCTGGTGACCATGGAATTTTAATCTTTCTCTAATGGTGTCTGTGATTTTTTTCTGTTAGTTGATAGATTTTCTGTGATTTACTTTTCATCCCAATACTATTTTCGCATTTAGGTCCTAGAATTTTCCTGAGAATTTCCCTCTCTTGTTTTTCGACGTTTTTAATTTGTGATCTGCCACGAATTATAAGAGTTTCTGATTAATAAAGGGCTTCTGGTTTTGCAACTGTGTTGTAGTGTCGTAATTTTGCGTTTCTGGATATAGATTTTTTGTTGTATCTGCTCCAGACAATTTTGTATCCTTTTTGTAATTTTGTAAATTTGTTTTTTTGCTCATTTATCCCGTTTGGTTGTATAAATTCGCCTAGGTATTTGAATTTATCTACTTGGGAGACTTCCCCATATCTAGTGATTAGAGGATGGTTGTTAAATCCTGATTTTGTACTTTCCATATACTTTGTCTTTTCATATGAAATTTGCAGACCTGTTCTTGCCGCTATGTCATGAAGTTTTCTACGGACTGGAGTGCTTCTTGTTTTTTGTTGGAGGGGATTGCCAAGTCATATGCAAAGGCGAGGCGATCAAGTTGAATTTTGTTTTTGAGAAGTCTGCCAATATTGACCCCTTTAGTTTAATTTTTCCATTCTCGGACCACTTTTTCCAGAACTAGATTGAATAGTAGTGGTGATAATCCATCGCATTTTCTGACCCCTGGTGTAATTTCGAATTATTATCTTTTTAATATTATTAAGTCCACTGATTTTTTTCTACCCATTTTCGTCCACCTATAAGTTTTTCGAAATAATTTTGTTAGACGAATTGTGTGTTTATTTAATGACTTTTCTATTGTACACAGTTCAAATATTACAAAATCAATGTTCTGAAATAAATTTGTGTTTTCTTTCTTGTTTCAGGTACGTATTGGATCCCAGATGTTGAACACACTAAGAGCAGGCTGACGATGGTTCCAGTTGCTTTCCAGGTTGGATCGAATCATCGAATTTCTTAGGTTTAAGAGATGCATTTTACAAACAAAAACAATGGTGTAAAATTTTCCTTTCATAAAACTTGTCAACTTCACCCTCATCTGAACCCTCACATGGTGAATACACGGAGGCAATTCTTTATATTATATATTTAATAAAAGAGCCCTCTATACGTTTCTCATTCATGACCATCCATCAACACTTCACATCACAGCCTGCACGATCGCTAGGTAACATCGTGTCTAGCATTTAGTATCGCTAATTTTGTGACGTAAATTTTCAGGTGACCCGCGGCTGTAA
This sequence comes from Anabrus simplex, assembly GCF_040414725.1. Taxonomy (NCBI): domain Eukaryota; kingdom Metazoa; phylum Arthropoda; class Insecta; order Orthoptera; family Tettigoniidae; genus Anabrus; species Anabrus simplex. The sequence goes on along the minus strand of NC_090265.1, from coordinate 1,768,573,112 downwards.
GACATATTTATGTTATTAATAATAAGAAGCAGAATAAGAAGAAGAAGGCGACATAAGATTATTGCACACAATCTCTTACTGGGAGAACAATGTGGATTTAGAAAAGGCATATCCTGTACAGATAATATATTTAGCCTCAAAGAGATACTGGAGAGGAGAAGAGAATTTAACTTTAATACTTATGTCGCTTTTTTCGACTGTGAAAAGGTTTTGATACCTTACCTTAAACATCTTATTCAAGTTATCCAATGTCTGTACAAAAGGACGACAATTGTGTTAGATCTAGGACACAGAATAACGGAAGAAATATTAACTAACCAAGGTGTACTTCAGGGGTGCAGCCTCTCTCCAACACTACTCAATATACAGAGTGTTTCCGTAAGAGCGTGCAACAATTTAACAGGACATAGGGGATGTTCCACTGAACAATTTCAGTTAAGGGAACCTGGGGTCGGAGAAGCCAGCTTAAGGAGATAATAGGTATACAGTCATATTACTGTGGTTTTTTTATTTACATTAGTTACAGTTAACTGCAAATACCATCATTGACACAATGAACGTATCATTTTCACTGTAGGCCTATCTTACAAAATGTGCTGAAACTAATGGCCATCAACCTCAATGCATGCGTGATTCATAGCATGTTCTGGAATGGGACAATGTAAATACGATACAACAGAGCCATCTTATGGACAGGTAAAGTAAACAAAACCTGCATCATGACGTCTTCCTTGCAGGAAATAATGAATGTACATGTAAATAAACAGCACAGTACATGTAAACTTGTACGCATGTTAGTTGTAAATAAGCTGGAAAACAGTAATGCGGGACAAAGTGGTAGACAAGTTTACTTCCACATCTCCTTAAGCCGACTTCCCCGACCACAGGTTCCCTACCTAAAATTGTTCAGCGGGGCATTCTCTATGCCCCGTTAAATTTTTGCACGCTCCTACTGAAACACCCTGTATATATTGATGAAGTAATCAGAAACTGGAAACTAAATGTGGACTCTGGAATAAAATTGAATACAGACACACAGATAAATACTATGCTCTTTGCAGGTGATCAATTTATCCTTCCGGATGATGAAGATAAACTCCAGAAATCAATACATCAGTTAAACACCATTTGTAAAAGTTATAATCTTCGGCTATCTAGAACGAAAACCATAGTTATGGCAGGACAAGGAAAGTATCCTATCAGAGCGAAGATAGTAATTGACAATCAACCAGTAGAACAATTCTCACATTTTAAGTACCTTGGTTGTGAAATATCTTTTAGTGCTGATGACGAGGTGAAGAAGAAGCTTCATCGATGACAATGTATGTGTGGGACAATTCGCCGAACACTGAAAGGAAAAGTAAGAGAAGATACTCAACTTAAATTCTATAAGACTATGGCCGTACCACCAATGTTATATGGAAGTGAGACATGGGTGAATAAAACAATCTTTAGCAACAAAATACAGTCATCTGAAATGAGATTCCTAAGATCATGAAAGGATACTCCATAAAAGATAAAATACGAAATGAAGAGATAAGACAATAATTAAACATATCCTCAGTGAATGAAAGAATATTCCAAAACAGCATAAATTGGTTAAACCACGTTCTGAGGATGGATAACAAGAGAATCCCAAAACTTGCCCCGGAATACCATCCTACGAGAAGAAAAGATATTGGTCGTCCTATGAAGAAGTGGAACGAAATCTGAAGTCGGAACAGGCTGTTAGCCTAATGCATGAAGAGGAAGTAAGTAAGTAATAATAAGAAGAAGAAGACTTTCTTCTGCTCTAACCTGCATGTCATATTCATATCTTGGTCCACCCGTACCATTCCTACAGTCTACACTTCCCTCAAAAACCAACTGAACAAGTCCTGGGTGTCTTAAGATGTTTCCTGTCATTCTATCTCTTCTTCTGGTCAAAGTTAGCCAAATCGATCTCCTCTCACCAATTAGCTTCAGTATCTCTTCATTTGTGATTCGATCTTTCCAGCTCACCTTTAACAGTCTTCTGTAACACCACAATTCAAAAGTTTCTATTCTCTTTCTTTCTGGGATAGTTATCGTCCATGGTTCACTTCCATACAATGCCACGCTCCAGACAAAAGTCTTCAAAAACATCTTTCTAATTCCTATATCAATGTTCGAAGTGAGCGAATTTATGTTCTTAAGAAAGGTCTTCCTTGCCTGTGCTAGTCTTCATGTTTTGTCCTCCTTAATTCTGTCATCGTTAGTTACTTTACTACCCAAGTAACAATATTCATCGACTTCCTTTAAAACAGGGCCTCTCAGGGTGCATGCGCCATGCAGTGCACGGGCGCAAGGTGCAGGAGACGACTTCACCAGGTTGACCAGAGTGCAAACCCCCACTCCACTTCTCTTACACCTGTCTCACCTGTTCGGCCAGTCTTCGCCTTCTCCACCTTCCCCGCTGATCCTCCCCTCACTGTGCGGTGAGCGGTGACACTGTTGTATGGGACAACGTTACCGGTGTTAAACCACTCTTCTTTCAATTTGGTTTCAGCAGACAATTTATCTTCTCTAGCTCTTCTTTTTCTTTATCTTTGCAATGATACCAGTTATGCCTGGAACAAGGGGCAGGCCGACAGCAATTTGAGAGCCTCCTTTAAATTACAATCAGAAATAGGCCTACTCGCACGCAATCTAGTTTTCGTACAAGTCAAAGCAGGAAAAAATACCTTTCACATATGCATGTGGAACCAAATTTAGAAATAATCTTAGCTGCTTCTCGATGCAGCTTAGGAAAATCTTCCTTAGAAAAATTCTCATTGAATTTGAGCAAAGCCTTTGTATTGGAAAATAGATCTTTTTGATTAACTTATCACATAATTATTGTCCCACGGATTAAGCATTTGGCTTTATCGTCACGACTGACAAAGCAATACGAAAGTTCCCATTTTGATTGAAATGGACTTTCGGAAGTCTTTGCTTTCTTTTATTATGTTGTTTTCTTGCGCTTATCTATTTCACTGATAAACAAGCCGTCTATCACCGAACGCTTCGTCGGTCTCAGCGCACTACACCATCCGAGTCAAGCCGAGTTGTGTCGAGTCGGAACGATGCACAGTGCACGGAGTCTCTGCGCCTCGATATGCACGAGTGAGATTTTGAGCCTTTGAGAGGCCCTTCTTTAACACTTCATTTCTTAATCTAACATTTCCTGCATCACCTGACTTCCTTCGACTACACTCCATTACTTTTGATTTGGACTTATTTTCCTCCTTGCCAAAGACTCTGCCCATACCATTCAACAATTTCTTCGGATCTTCTGCAAACTCAGATAAAATAACAATATCATCGGCAAATCTCAGGGTTTCTTAATAGTAATATAGGTGCCATTGCGTTTTAAATGGAACTCTTGTGAATTGATGTCCCCTTGGTGAGCGGAGGTTCCAAAACGAAGTTCCTTTTCTTACCAGCAGGCAGTACCGAGGCTGAGAAACTCTGTAGAAATGGATTAACCCTCGAACTAGCAGTCGTTTTCTAGAGTATTTTCAACGTTTCATGAACACAGCGGGCCGTTCTCTGCGGTCGCAATGCCAAAGAATGTCATGAAGAGTGATTGTGAAAGTTGTGAGAAGAAATGCCCTTCCGTACCGAACAGTTGCAAGATGGGCAGCGGCATGAAACAAGCAGCGACCTGCAGCTGTCTGGAAGACCTCTTAGTGACGTGCCACGTGCAGGAATTGCCCAGTGCATGGACGTGGACTGAAGATGGACACTACTTGAATTACAAGCCAATTAAATAAATAAATAAATAAATAAATAAATAAATAAATAAATAAATAAATAAATAAATAGTGACGAACGGGACAAACCGAGACGAACAACCAAAAAGAAAACACGGTGATCCTTGGACAGAGAAACGCAAGCAGGCCCACTCAGAAAGAAAGAGGACATTCTGGGTTTAAAAAAAAGTAAAGTTCATTGCCAAAGGCAACAAGACTTAAAGTGGTTCTCAATGGCCCCAGCGAATTAATTAATTAATTAAATACGTAGATAAATAAATCACGTTAACTCAGTTTAGAGACACAATCCTCCTGTGAATGTTGACGGGTTTAGTGTTTCTGCCCACAGAAATCTGATCAGTATACGGATCTCCTCTCGCGACCGCACTTGCAGTCTTCTTCGTATTCTTATTGTTCTACCCCTTTTCCCACACCTGTGGGGCCGCGGGTGCGAACTGTGTCGCACAAGTGGATTTGGCCCTGTTTAACGGCCAGATGCCCTTCCTAACGCCAACCTTATTTATTTATTTATTTATTTATTTATTTATTTATTTATTTATTCTATATATATATGGAAGGATGTAATCACTATTGCGTTTTTCTGTGGTGGTTGGTAGTGTAGGGTGTTGTCTGAATATGAAGAGGAAAGTCTTGGAAGAAACACAAACACTCAGTCCCCAAGCCAGAAGGATTAATCTAACAGGATTAAAATCCCCGACCCATCCGGGAATCGAAACCGGGACCCTCTGAACCGAAGAACTCAACGCTGACCATTCAGCCAAAGAGTCGGATCGACCGCACTTGCAGTAACTTCATTGTTTTTCTTCTCATTGTGCTAAGGTTCTGATTTAACGACTTGTGTACCTTGCGCAATCTATCGAAATGACTACAAACTATCGGATACATAAGTTGCGCGATCTATCGGGTTAACTTCAAACTATCGGATACTTAAGTTGTGCGATCTATCGTTGTGATTACAAAATATCGCATACATAAGTTGTGCAATCTATCGGAGTGACTACAAACTATCGGATTCATAAGTTGCGCAATCTATCGGAATGACTACAAACTATCGGATATTTAAGTAGTGTTATCTATCGAAGTGAGTACATACTATCGGATCCACAAGTTGAAGCGAACTCCGTTCTTTGAGTTCCTAAGCAGTAAAACAGGGAAACTTACATCCAGACCACACACCAGTACAGGCACTAAAACCACAAAGGTTATCAAACAGACTTCCCAGTATAAGTGCGAAGAACTATAGATTACAACGACCTCGTATTATGCCATAGTAGCAACAACGACAACAAGTTTGCTTTGTTTATTGCATGCCCTGAGATAATTATGCCTGAGTCACACGTTGACCACTGTTTTGCAGGCAAGACTCCTCAGGGCAGGATGAAAGAAGGTCAAGTTGTAGGACTCGACGAACACTAGTTGGAAAAAAAGACGGATGTTCGTAAGCGTAGGATGTGGTCATACTCGACTGTGTTGCAACAGCTTTGAGGAAACCCGTGCCATGAGATCACGATGACTAAGGCCTACGTCATAAAAATTATCGAACAAAACATATCTTACAAGAAATGAGAAGATAGCAGTAGAGGTACGAACGGAAGACCAAGTGCTGTGTCAGGTCCTAATTGTTCTTCAATATTATTCAACAAAAATTAATCCGATCATTCTGTATTTACAATTTATTTACTTTTCTTCAAAATTTTCCTTTCGTGTTCCTACGTAAAATGGTTTTGTTGTCGTCACTACTAAGGATGTCGTGAACAACAGGTCTGTGTACTTAATGTGTGTAAAGTCCTTCTTTCCTTTTTATAGCCAGGGTGAGTAGTTCAAGTGGTAGAGCGCTGGACTTCTGAGCTCAGAGTGGCGAGTTCAATCCCGCCCCAATCTGGGGATATTTGGAGGTGGTCAAATACGCCAGCCTCGTGTCGGTAGATTTCCTGGCAATTGAAAGAAGTCCTGTGGGACAATCTTTCGACATCTCGGCTTTATTTATTTATTTATTTATTTATTTATTTATTTATTTATTTATTTATTTATTTATTTATTTTTCTTCTTCGAATAACCCTTTTGAGAATACGATAAATCAACTTTGGTTACTTTTCTTTGCATTTAACTTTCTTAATTTCCAAACTTCCTTAATTTTCTGAGAAAGTTGTTCCTGTTCCTCTTTGAGTCCATTTTCTTCCAGTTGTTAATTTCTTTCCCTCCTGAAAGCTGCCTTTTGTGTTCCTTCTCTGAAACATGTTCTGTTTTCTATCGTATCTATTTTAATTCCAACGTTTTTCATATCCTTTTCAATTTCAGTTTCAATGAACCACGTTGGCTTGGATTTGTAACTGTTCAATAAGTAGAAGATTTGTTTAGTTAGTCTATTGGTATTCATTCTATAAATGTGTCCAAAAAAACTGGAGTCTTTTTTCCTTATTACAGTTGCCAGGTTTTTAACTTTTAAATATAGATCTCCGTTTGATCGCAGTCTAAATTCAGCGTTGTTGTTTCTTATAGGTCCCAGTATTTTTCTCAAAATTCTTCTTTCATCTTTTTCTAATTTTTTAAGTTCCCAATTTCTCGTAAGTTTAAGAGTTTCTGCTGCATATAAAATTTCTGGCCAGGCCACTGTTTGATAACGTCTTAATTTCAAGTTCCAGGTAGTGATGTATATATTTTGTCATATGAAACATCCTTTCCATTTTGTTTACTCTTATATCAATAGCTACCTTTTCTTTTGTCCGAGATATTATGTTATTGTTACTTGTGATACCTTGAGGGGCATTAATGACGTCTGTCATGAACTTTGCATTTTTTTTTTTTCAAATGATACTTGCAATCCTATTTTAGCCGCTTGTTTCTGTAATTCTCGTATTTGTTCTTGAGCATTATCTAATGAGTCTATAATTAGCGCCGCGTCATCTGCGAAAGCTTAACAATCTATAATGACTTATTTGGATTTCTTCCTAGTTGAAACACCTTTAGTATTGATGGCTTTCCTCAATTCCCGAACTACCTTCTCTAACGCACAATTGAAGAGTAAAGGTGAGAAACCATCTCCCTGTCGTACACCTGATTTTATTTCAAATGGTTTTGAGAGTTCTCCCAAATATTTTATTTTGGATGTTGTTTTTGTTAATGTTTCTTTTATTATTTCAATTTTTTTAAATTATCAAGTGCAAATTCCTTTAAAATATCAATTTATTATTATTATTATTATTATTATTATTATTATTATTATTATTATTATTATTATTATTATTATTATTTGACTCTTCTTCAAAACAGGCCGCTTACATAAAAATATGCTGGTAAAACCACAAACAGAATGGAATTCGCTGATTTCTACTCTTCTGTAGATGGTGACGGATCAAATGTTACTGAACTACCAGCCAGAATTTTAGCTCATTATATCGTGAGTGAAATCTACAGCAAAACGTTCACTTCGGTGAAAGATAGCATTTACTCGAAGGTTGCCATTCTTAATTAATTTGAAAGTCTTTGGGTTCATACCCGGTCGTTCAAAACCATACACTAGCGTCAATAGACTAATACTGAAGATGAAAGCTAGCTACTTCAATTTCCTACATAATTCTTGAATTTCTTGAAATTAACGGTTTGCCTTTACATATTCTTATTCTAAAAATTGGAGACACAGGTATGTTCCCTAGAAGTATGTACACAAATAAAATAAAATTCAAAAAACTCGGTGCGGCATGGGCTCATCAGCTGGTTATTGCACCTTCCCAAGACACTGGCGGGCTAGCACGCCGGTAGCGACACCACTACTACTAAAAAAAGTTTTCATTCTTCCCATGAAGGGGAAGGCGGGCCTCTTAGACAGTGACGCCGTCTCTCAGGCCGGGACATTTGTTGCGATGAAGGAGATGCTCGGGGAAGGTGACGGGGGTTGGCTGCCATGGCCTATACTAGGAACTGTCCCGACATTCGCCTTAGTGCAGGAGAGAACGCAGAGATGTAGAGCCACGGAAGAGACGTGAAAAACTCTCGTCTGCTCGGTTGGCCGGTCAGAGTGCAGAGCTGTTGGATCACGGACCAGCCGCTGCATCTACTGACCACACCACTGTAAGCTAAACAAGTCATGTGATAAGCACAATGCAGTGCCGACGTACTAGGGGAGAACTGCATCTCCGCTTGCACTGGGGCGAATCACTGGGAATTTTTGACGATTGAGTTTCGTGAATTTTATTTAGGTATCTCAATCGGTAGCCATATTTTTGGTCATGTACGTAAATTGTTTAGATTTGTAAATAATAAGAGGAGATAAATCTGGAAAGAGAGTTAGGTATAACACTTGAATTGACTTAACAACATCCGATAAAACGGTTACGTGCCAGATGCGACCGTGCCGGATGCGACCAGACCATTATCGTGCAAATAGCGACCGAGTAGATAAGCATCGTGCCGCTTGCGACCCATCAATCACTTACAATTGATCTGCATTAAGGGCTGTCACCAAGTGGCAGATTGCTTATAAGTAGCTAACTGGGTCTTTTCTAAAATAAAGGTCTGACACCGTGGTTAGTAGAATCGAGTGCCGTTGGTCGAAAGAAAAATATAATAATGTTGCTGGCTTTACGTCCCAGTAACTACTTGTATGGTTTAAGGAGACGCCGAGGTGCCGGAATTTAGTCCCGCAGGAGTTATTTTACGTGCCAGTAAATCCACCGACACAAAGTTGACGTATTTGAGCACGTTCAAATACCACCGGACTGAGCCAGGATCGAACTTGCCAAGCTGGAGTCGCAAGACCAGCATCTCAACCGTCTGAGCCGTCTGAGCCACTTAGCCTGGATGAAAAAAAATTCACCATCAGGATGTTGGCCGGCAGGGTAGGAAAGTTGGTGGTAGACAGTTTCAAATCACTAGATTGCATGCCAAAAGCCGGGATTCAAATCCAAACATTTTCTCAGTGTTCAAATGGAGTGAGGGGATTTGATGCTGTTGATGGTGATTCGGCCGTCGGATGGCGGCGTAAAGCATTGAGTAGACCCCTTGGTATTATTCGAGAGGAGTAGGCTACGTGCCGAAACCGGGTTTCATCTCTCCCTACTTCATTATCATAATCCCACATCCAGACGCGCAGGCCGCCCACAGCCGTCAGGTATAAAGACCTGCGCCAGGCAAGCCGAACAGTCCTCGGACGCCTAAGTCGTAAATAATTTCAGAGAATTAGGACCTTTTCTTTTTTTTGCTAGTGGCATTACGTCGCACCGACACGATGAGATTGTAAAAGGCTAGGAATGGGAAGGAAGCGGCCCTGGTCTTAATTAAAGTACAGCCCCAGCATTTGCCTGGTGTGAAAATGGGAAACCACGGAAAACCATCTTCAGGGCTGCCGACAGTGGGCTTCGAACCTACTATCTCCCGGATGGAAGCTCAGGACCGCGCGCCTTTAACCGCATGGCCAACTAGCCCGGTGGGAAAAGACTTAAACCCATCACCATGTTTCGTGTTGTAAAACGAGTTTCCCCCAGATGTGTTATGTAAAATAGGGGCAGTAGCTGCTTATAGGACTTATTGAAATGGCATTTCACTTCGTTTAGCTTACCTTATCTTTGGTGATGACACAACTTATCAAATAGCAATTTGCTTGTCAACGCCGGTCGCATCCGGCACGGTTACAGATTATGCGGTCGCTAGTAGCACGAGTCGCATGCGGCACGGTCGCATCTGGCACGCCACCGATAAAACATTTCAGTTTTCTTTCAAGTGGCATCAGTTTCTAGTTCGCTTATCATTTTAATCGCGAGCAATAAACCACAAGGGACGTGTGGCTCAATATTTAACTCAGCCAGTTTTCAGCCATGGCCAATATAAATGTTGCAATATCAAGAGAGTGGTATTTTAAAGTTGCAAGAGTGCCCAAAGGTAATTGTACAAGGAATGCACCGATTTGAGTCACGTAACTATTAGCTTGCATTCGGGAGATAGTGGGTTCAAATCCCACTGTCGGCAGCCCTGAGGATGGATTTCCATTGTTTCTCATTTTCACACCAGGCAAATGCTGCGGCTGTACCAGAAGTAAACGCCACGGCCACTTCCTTCCCACTCTCCTAGCCCTTCTCTATCCCATCGTCACCATAAGACACGTGTGTGTCGGTGCGACGTAAAGCAGGTAGAAAAAAAGGTAAAATAAATAATACAAGGAATGTCGTAAATAAGGAAATCCCTCAATAAATATTCACTCAATTGACCGTCATATCTTGATGGGCTTCAGCTATGTTTTTTTTAAATTATTATTATTTACAAGCGAATGGACCACTAAGAATCACACTACAACTTCATGTCTTTCTCTTCGTGCGGAGTGTTCTCTGTGTCCAATACTCCTCTATGCGTTCGCTGGCCTGCTTCCGTTGTTCATCTGTCCAGGCTCAACCGTCTGAGCCACTTAGCCTGGATGAAAAAAAAAATTCACCATCAGAATGTTGGCCGGCAGGGTTCTTAGTTTTCTTAGTTCTTCCTGCGGCTTGAAACCTTTCCAAATTCTTCACTGTTCCTAAACGTATTCCTTTCTAACAGCTGGACTTCCTAGAAGCTTAACATTATTATTATTATTATTATTATTATTATTATTATTATTATTATTATTATTATTATTATTATTATTATTATTATTATTATTATTATTATTATTATTATTATTATTATTATTACAGCGTTTAAATATCGCACTGATTCACGTAGTTGTTTAGCGACGATGGAGTAGGAAAGGGCGAAGAATAGGTTTATGGTATCAAATCCGCACTGAATTGACAGAGCTCGCAATTTGGAAGTTTGTTTCAAAAAAAATGTTTAGTTTCACGATGAATGGTAGATTCATTGTATCGTACAGGATATCTCTCATGAATATTTACCTGTAAAATGATATTATTCTCGTTGGTGGCTTTACGTCGCACCGACACACATAGGTCTTAAGGCGACGATGGGATAGAAAAGACCTAGGAGTTGGAAGAAAGCAGCCGTGGCATTAATTAAGGTACAGCCGCAGCATTCGCCTGGTGTGAAAATGCGAAACCACAGAAGACCACCTTCAGGGCTGCCAACAGTGGAATTCGAACCACTATCTCCCGGATGCAAGCTCACAGCCGCGCGCCCCTAATCACAATGTCAGATATTATTCTTTATCATTCACCAGAACAATTGCTCTAAAGTTGACCAATTATAATGATTGTAGTATTTGAAAGTTCAGTTTTCCATTGAAATGTACTCTATAAGGTTTAAAAAGCATTTTCAGTTACTGTTTTTTTCTTTCAGGGAAGTTCACTTTACTTATTTTTTCCCTTAAATATTCAAAACAAAGAAATTAGAACATTTAAGCTCTTCAAGTATTTTCAATCGTGAAATTACCAGCGTTTCGTAGCAGTGGGCTCATCAGTTGAACTGCTGCCGTTAACTAACACTGATATGCATTTAGGGCAGTCGCCCAGGTGGCGGATTCCCCATCTAATGTGTTCATAGTATTTCCTTAAATAATTGCAAATAATTTGGAAATTTATTTAACATCTCTCTTCGTAAATTGTTACAATCCCCAACTCCTCTTCCTACAACCGAATATTTGTCCCAGTTTGTCCTCTTAAATTCCAACTTTATATTCATACTAGCTGATATACCCGCGCTTCGCTACAGAATTCTGCATTGTATACAGAATTCTAGTGTACATGTTGTGAGCAAGATTGTATCAAATTGCATAGCTCTTAACGTTACCCTAGAAACGCGACGGAAAGTCACCAAACATCTTTTCTCATATGAAGACTGAGTTAGGGAATTTTCACTGTAATGGTAGACCCGCTTGCATACCATCAGCCACGAACAGGCTGGGGAGTTTTCATTACAACGGTTGACACTCACTCTCCACCTGCCTTTTTACATCCTCAGAAAGACTGTCTTAGTGGTTTTCCCAACTGAAATGAACATACATTAAAATGACGTCAGTAGGAATGGCGCGATTAAAAGCAATGCTTTCATATGAAATACTCGATCAAATGAAACACCACACATTTTCTCACTTTTAACGAACAGGACTACACTGCCGATGTAACAGTCCAAACTTCCAGAGCTGGAATGACCAAGTCGCATACAGCCGCGATTCGTCTTTTTTCGGCGGGGAGAGCGTCAAATAGTGGAGATTCCCAGGACAAAAACTATGCCCCTTTACTAATCTGTTTCCTAGGAGTACCCGATGAGTCGGAAAATATCAATTCACTACACTGGTGGCGCAAAAATCTTTCTTGGAGGCAATATTTCCTCCAAGCCAGAGGAGAAACTCCGTCTTCACTGATAATTTGGAATAAAATGAATGTAGAATTTAATAAAAGTGAAGCTTTTCTTAAGAAACGGCTCTTTTCAGGATTGTATTTTGAGTTATTTATTGAATTGTGGTGCTATAATTTGGAATAGGCCTAAATTGTTACTCTAGACCAGACCATACTACTACTACTACTACTACTACTACTACTACTACTACTACTACTAGTTGTGAGTTTCACAAATAGGAAAAGTCCTCTCAGTTTTAATTACTGCGTTGATGGGGTGAAAGTTCCTTTCGGGGATCATTGTAAGTATCTAGGTGTTAATATACGGAAAGATCTTCACTGGGGTAATCACATAAATGGGATTGTAAATAAAGGGTACCGATCTCTGCACATGGTTATGAGGGTGTTTAGGGGTTGTAGTAAGGATGTAAAGGAGAGTGCATATAAGTCTCTGGTAAGACCCCAACTAGAGTATGGTTCCAGTGTATGGGACCCTCACCAGGATTACCTGATTCAAGAACTGGAAAAAATCCAAAGAAAAGCAGCTCGATTTGTTCTGGGTGATTTCCGACAAAAGAGTAGCGTTACAAAAATGTTGCAATGTTTGGGTTGGGAAGAATTGAGAGAAAGAAGACGAGCTGCTCGACTAAGTGGTATGTTCCGAGCTGTCAGCAGAGAGATGGCGTGGAATGACATTAGTAGACGAATAGGTTTGAATGGCGTCTATAAAAGTTGGAAAGATCACAATATGAAGATAAAGTTGGAATTCAAGAGGACAAACTGGGGCAAATATTCATTTATAGAAAGGGGAGTTAGGGATTGGAATAACTTACCAAGGGAGATGTTCAATAAATTTCCAATTTCTTTGAAATCATTTCGGAAAAGGCTAGGAAAGCAACAGATAGGGAATCTGCCACCTGGGCGACTGCCCTAAATGCAGATCAGTATTGATTGATTGATACTACTAAGTCAGCCTCTGTCTGAAGCACGCACACTGTTCATTCAAACAGCGCGTCAGAGTAGGGATCGAATTACAAGGAATACTATAAAGAACCAGTGTGTTACGTACCAGCTGTATCAGAAAGTGTATGAACCAGGGCAATGGCATGTTAAAGAAGAAAATTATCTAACTCCCCAGCTATTTCCCGTCAATATTCAGGCAGGCTGTTATACGCGGTACGCAGCAGTAATCCCATCTATCAGAGTTCAGGGGGACAACAATGGTCAATGTAATGTTATTGTTGATTAATGTTATGCGCTTTCGATATTGTAGGCCTTCATGTTTAGTTTTCCTCTGACTCTGAAATACCACTCATCATACATCAATGATCGGAAATTGTATTCTCTACAACTTGTGTTATGTAGTACTTTTCGACAGGACCAAAAACATAGGCATTTAAAAATTAAATTTTAGGCGCCTTCCCCTAAACTACAATTTCATCCAGGGTGAATAAAATTATTTATAGCTTAGACTGTAGTTTCTTATTCCTCGATTCTATATACCGATTTTCATTAAATTCTGTTAACCCATTTTCTCGTCGCTCGGCATCGATACGGACTTAGCAACAAAATTACAAATTCATGAATATCTGTGTTATCATAGCCAGTTCGGTTACAATTTTTAAGACATAAATGGTCGGAAATTTAATTATTTATAACTTTGGTTATATTGTATTTATCGATATGACCACTAATAATATGAATATTTGAGATTTAAATTTGAGACCTTCCCCTAAACTACCATTTCATCAGCGTGAATAAAATGATTTATAGCCCAGATTATAGTGGATCATTCTGCGACTTTGTATACCAGTTTTCAATCAGGTAGGACCACTAATGACGTTAACATTTAACAATTAAATTTTAGGCCTTCCCCTAAACTACCATTTCACTCAGCGTGAAAATAATTATTTATAGCCTAGATTATAGCGACTTATTCTCCGACTTTACATACCCATTTTATTAAGATAGGACCACTAATAACATAAATATTTGAAAATTAAGTTTTAGACCTTCCCCTGACCTACCATTTCTATCAGCGTGAATAAAATTATTTGTGGCTTAGATTGTAGCGACTTATTCTCCGACTTTGCATACCGACTTTCATTAAATTCTCTTTAGCCGTTTTCTAGTGATGCATGTACATACATACATACATACAGACAGACAGACAGAAATTACGGAAAAGTAAAAAGTGCATTTTCTTGTTACTGTGAACATGACCGATACAGAAATATCATTATTTTCAAATTCTGAGCAATGTACAGACAAAACTCTTATTTTATATATATATAGATATAGATAGATTGTGATATTTCCTATTTTAAAGAACACCACTCAAAGATATTCGTCTACTAATGCCATTCCACGCCATCTCTCCATTGACAGTCCAGAACATACCACTTACTCGAGCAGCTCGTCTCCTTTCTCCCAAGTCTTCCCAGCACAAACTTGGCAACATTTTTGTAGCGCTCTTCTTTTTTCGGAAATCACCCAAAGCAAATCAAGTTGTTTTTGGACATGATATAGGCTTTTAGGTTTATGCCGTGTCAAGAAAGTAAGGTGAAATTCTTTACGTTTCGCGGAGAACTGTGCTTCGCAAACGTAAAGAATTTCACCTTACTTTCTTGACACGGCATAAGCTCAAAAGCCTATATCATATCTATAAGTACGGGCCGTGAAAGCATCAATGGCAACAAGCTGTTTTTCTTTGGATTCTAATCCTGCTGATGGTCCTATACACTGGAACCATACTCTAGTTGGGGTCTTATCAGAGATTTAGTATATGGCCTCTCCTTTACATACTTACACACCTCTAAATACCCGCATAACTACTGTATGTGCAGACACCTGTACACTTTATGTGTAATACGGTTTATGTGATTACCCCAATGAAGGTCTTTGCTTATATTAACACACAGGTGCAGTGATCCCATAAAGAACTATCACCCTATCAACGCAGAATAACAATCGAGAAGACAATTCCCATTTGTGCAATTCACAACCTGACTTTTAACCCCGTTTATCATCATACCATTGCCTGCTGTCCATCGGACAACATGGTCGAGGTCTTTTTGCAATTGCTCAGTCTTTTAGCTTATTTGTTACTCTATACAGAATAACATCATCCGCAAAAATCCTTATATCTGATTCCACTTCTTTACTCATATCATTTATATATATATATAAGAAAACATAAAGGCACAATAACTACTGCCTTGAGGAATTCCCTTCGTAACGATTATAGGGACTACACTTTAATTCTCCGAGTTCCGTTTATTTATTTTTTTTAATGGGAAAAGATTTTTTACGTCGTACCAACACAGATAAGACTTATGGCAACAATAGGACAGGAAAGGCCTGGAAGTGGGAAGGAAGCGGCCGTGGTCTTAAGGTACAGCCCCAGCATTTAACTGGTGTTAAAATGGAAAACCACGGAAAACCATCTACAGGGCTGCCGACAATGGGGTTCGAACCCACTATCTCCCGGGTGCAAGCTCACAGCTGCGCGCCCCTAACCGCACGGCCAACTCGCCTGGTAGTTCTGTGTTGTTGGGTTTTTTAATACTGTATAGTCCCTCTATTGCCTAGTCCAATCGCACTCATTTTCATCAGTAGACTCCCATGATCTACCACGGCAAATGCCTTAGAGAGGTCTATTTAAAATACAGTGTGTTATAAATAATCCAGCAATAAATAAAAAATTGCATCACAGTTATTGTTCAGTGATTTTGTATATTATTGTCAAAAAGTAAAAAAGTAAACAGAATCGTTTGCTTAAATACCTATAACATTTTCTCTTGGAATACCCATTGTCGTAGAAACGCCTTTTTGGGCGAAACAAATACTAGTTTCCCATTGTTATTTCACAGTTTAAAATAGACTATAGCAGCAGCGTCACGTAGGTCCAAATCATGGTGTGTCCCTAAACAACCGTCAAAACTGTAGGTATTTTGGGCAACTTACTGCGGAGCATGTGCTATAGTTCACATTTCATTTTATGTAAATTTTCCTCGAGAGGTTGTGAAGGAACTGTGAATCTTGATGCTAATTTTCAGTGGAGCTGCTCCTGTATATCTGTAGCCAGATCAAGACAGCGCCATGCAGCAGGTGCAGCGTGCCTCGAACAGTAGCCGGCAGATAGCGCCTCGAGCGCTACTCCACCACCTGAACTGTGACCCAGACAATCGCTGCATTAATTCAGCTTTTGCCTGGTCATGTACTTGGAATGAGGAAGCTTTATCAAGATTAGAATCGCGAAAGGGCTGTTTATATTCTGTTCCCCACACACTTCCGTGTTAAATAAACTGAATGGATATTGTTTTAAGATCCATATTTCATCGATGGAGAAACTAAAAGCAGCTTAATAGTAGGAAAGGACCGACCGTAATTACAGGCATTCCAGTTAAATGATAGCGAGTGCTTAAGAGAAATGTCGAAAAGCACAAATAATCTTAAAGCAAATAAGCAACCATGTCGTTTCGCGTGAATGTTGATATCCTTATTAGAGCCACAAAACCTCCGTACCGAGCTCGATAGATACATTCGCTTAAGTGCGGGCAGTATCCAGTACTCGGGAGATACTGGGTTCGAATCTCACTGTCGGCAGCCCTGAAGATGGTTATCCGTGGTTTCCCATTTTCACACCAGGCAAATTCTGGGGGTGTACCTTAATTAACGCTATGGCCATTTCCTTTCCAGTCCTAGCCCTTTTCTCTCCCACCGTCGCCATAATACCCGTCTGTGTCGCGTGACATAGAGCAACATATAAGAAACCCTTCGGATTTATTTATTTATTTATTTATTTATTTATTTATTTATTTATTTATTTATTTATTTATTTATTTATTTATTTATTTATTTATTTATTTATTTATTTATTTATTTATTTATTTATGCGACGGCGGTATAGGAAAGTGCTAGGAATGAGAAGGAAGCGGCCGCGGTTTTAATTAAGTTACAACCCCGGCATTTGCCTGATGAGAAAATGGGAAAGTGGGAAATCACGCAAAACCATCTTCAGGCCTGCTGACAGTGGGGTTAGAACAAACTATCTCCCGAGTGCAAGCTCACAGCTCGGGCCCCTAACCGCACCCCCAACTCGATCAGTACCTAAGGATTTATTCGGAATCTCAACTATATGGAGGTGATAGTAACAGCAGACGCTTTAGTGAGAAGGTAATAATAACAATAGTAATAATAATAATAATAATAATAATAATAATAATAATAATAATAATAATAATAATATTGTTATTCTCTACTGGTCCGACTCATTGGCTGAATTGGCAGCGTTGAAGCCTTCGGTTTAGAGGTTCCGAGGTTCAATTCCCGGCCGGGTCGGAGATTTTAATCGCCTCTGATTAATTCTTCTGGCCCGGGGACTGGATGTTTGTGTTTGCCCCAACACTTCCCTCTTCATATTCAGATAACATATCACACTACCAACCACCACAGAAACACGCAATAGTGATTACATCCCTCCATGTAGGGTTGGTGTCAGGAAGGGCATCCGACCATAAATCCACATGTGCGACACAATTCACACCCGCGGCCCCCCAGGTGTGGGAAAAGCGGTAGAAAAAGAAGATTGTTATTATATACCGAAATGAAATGGCGTATGACTTTTAGTGCCAGGAGTGTCCGAAGACATGTTCGGCTCGCAAGCTGCAGGTCTTTTTATTTGACTTCCGTAGGCGACCTGCGCGTCGTGATGAGGATGAAATGATGATGAAGACGACACATACACCCAGTCCCCGTGCCGGCTAAATTAAACAATGCTGGTAAAAGTTCCCGACCCTGCCGGGGATCGAACCCGGGACCCCTGTGTCCATAGGCCAGCACGCTAACCATTTAGCCATTGAACCGGACATTATATACGTTATAGATTTTACGCCCCATTAATTACTTTTTATTGTTTTCGAAGACGCTCTTTATCTACTTACTACCGACCTGAGTAGCTCAGACGATAGAACGCTGCACCTCTGAACTCAAGTTGTCGGGTTCGATCCCTACTCAGACTGGTGGCATTTGAAAGTGCTCAAATATGCCAGCCTTGTGCTGTAGATCTATCAACATGTAAAATAATTCCTTCGGGACAAAATTCCAGCAGCTCGACAATTCCGAAAAAAAAAAACATTACAGTAATTAGTGAGACGTAAATCCACGACGATGTTTCCAAAGTAGTCCTTTAACAGGTAAGATACCAGTCCAACAACACATCTGAGAGGACGTTCATGTTCTGCACGTAGCTCTGCCGGCAACATTCTCTGTGCCGGAACTCATCTGACAACACATTACTACTCTACAGATAGTTCTACCGCCAGCATTCCCTGTGCCGGAACTCATCTGACAACACATTACTACTCTACAGATAGTTCTACCGGCAGCATTCTCTCTGCCGGAACTCATCTGACAACACATTACTACTCTACAGATAGTTCTACCGGCAGCATTCTCTCTGCCAGAACTCATCTGACAACACATTACTACTCTACAGATAGTTCTACCGGTAGCATTCTCTGTGCCAGAACTCATCTGACAACACATTACTACTCTACAGATAGTTCTACCGCCAGCATTCTCTGTGCCGGAACTCATCTGACAACACATTATTACTCTACAGATAGTTCTACAGGCAGGATTCCCTATGAGGAGCTCATTTGACAAGATATTACTACTTTACAGATTGTTCTACCGACAGGATTCCCCATGAGGAGTTCATTTGACAAGACATTATTACTCTACAGATAGTTCTACCGGCAGGATTCCCTCTGAAGAGCTCATTTGACAAGGCACTACTACTCTTCAGATGGTTCTACGGGCAGCATTCTCTGTTCAGGAACTCATTTCAAAAGATATTACTATTCTACGGGTAGTTCTACCGGGAGGAATCCCTATGAGGAGCTCATTTGACAAGATATTACTACGCCGGGCTGAGTGGCTCAGACGGTTAAGGCGCTGGCCTTCTAACCCCAACTTGGCAGGTTCGATCCTGGCTCAGTCCGGTGGTATTTGAAGGTGCTCAAATACGACAGCCCCGTGTCGGTAGATTTACTGGCACGTAAAAGAACTCCTGCGGGGCTAAATTCCGGCACCTCGGCGTCTCCGAAGACCTTAGAAAGTAGTTAGTGGGACGTAAAGCAAATAACATTATTATTATTATTATTATTATTAGATATTACTACTCTACAGATAGTCCTACCGACAGGATTCTCCATACATGGGCTCATTTTACAAGTTATTACTACTCTTCAGGTAGTTCTCCCGGCAGAATTCCCTCTGCAGCAGCTAATTTGAGGGGATATTTCTACAAGAGTACAAACGTCCAAGTAGATATTCTGTTAATGCGTTGTTGTTTTTATTACAAACATATTTCCGCAGAGCACAGAGGGAACTGTGAGGAGTGAAATGCTGGACAAGGACTAACCAGAATTTAAGTATTGCTTACAAAATTACATTTGGAATTTATTTCTTTTATTTCAGAGTATTGGACAAATTGGCAATAATTTCAGTTGGCAAGGTACCCTCAATTATTCGCCTAAAGCTGAGATGCTCTAAAATTTACACGGATTAATCCAGAAAATGTACAACTTGAGGTGCCCGGAGTCTCAAGATATTTACAACAATAACGTGAATTAAATACAACTCGCTTTGAGTAGCACAGTCAAAATCTTTGACCCGCAGGTCTTAAGGAACTGCCAAAGGGGAGATATCCCCTTCCGGAATTTAAACAGTATTAAAAAAGCAGAAAACTTAGCTTCCCCAAAATTTACAACCCTGGGGAGTTTCATTTTCATCAGAGTGCAATTCGCCCCTCTGGGCTATGAACTTACACCCGTGACCGCGTCGTACACCTTCACAGTAGAAAATAGTAGCACGCTGCTGTACAATTACCCCCAGCACAACTGATACGAATGTTACACTCGAAAAATATAATATGATTTACGGAGGCATATAGACCACACTACTCGGCCGAAGTCAGAGAAAATAAGATTGAAATTTACAGGGCCGAAAGTACACGTTGAAATGGAGGCGAAATCCAAGCACTCCAAATTAATTTTAAGAAGCAACATCACTAAGTGTCACAGACGCTAATCCCATACTCCCAGGTGACTAAGTATTTGAAAGTTCAAAACCGACAAACGAAATAAATTTTGATGGCTTGAAAAATTACCCTACATAAATTTAAAGTAAGGTTAACGAGTGTAAACACTCGTGCTTCCTTACGTTTCAACTATTTCCCAAGGGGAAATTTAAATATAAAAACCTGAAGACAGAAATATACATTTGATTTAGAAAGAGAAAGCCCGAAATTTATTTGAGAACGGAGCCTTGGACCTAACGGTTACAAGGTGAACGAAGAAATCTTCCCTAACTTCACACGCAGTAGTTCACTTGATAAAATTGACTGCCACACCTTGTTTATTATGATGTCATGATGCCGAAAGCCCCCGCCTCTTATCTCGCGAAGGAGATTTCCTCTCTCCTTACTCCGTAGTACACACAATAAAATTGCCGCAAGATCAGACAGCCTCTCCTCGAAGCTCGCTTTTTATACAGGGGTTTTGACAGAACCATCTAGATTGATTGGGTTAAGTGAAATTCGTATCAGCTATTTTGATAGGTGAATTAGCTTGATATCACGCCTCTAGAGGGGCGGATTAAATAAACTTCAGTTTCGATAACTTCAGAGATTTAAAATAAACAATGGAAAGTCGACATTATGTATTGTACCCGCTCAAAGCCTGAGTCCCAACCAGCATTTATCTCAGGGGTGTTATGGTCCGAATCTATCGCAACTAATAAACAATTAAAATTTTATGAAGATATAAGATCTCCAATTAAATGTATGGGCGCCATCCAATTAGTACTACAGGGTTGAACGGGACACTCTAATCATTAACTAAGGCTCATCAAGGAAAAAAAAACACATTAAAAGTATATTAAATCAGATCAAAGGGAAAAATATGAAGGCTCCGTCCTAGGAATAGGGACGGATATTTAAACGGTCACCAAGGGTTTACTGTGCTACAAGAACAAGAACCTGGAAATGTTTCCTTGCAAATGCTAAAGGAGCATTTTATTTTAGTTATAAAAAATGTACACCATATTTTACACTTTTGACCACCCATTCGTTTGGGTGGTGTAACCGTTGATTTCTGAAGGTGTCAGTTCGACTCTTTTCTGTTGGTCAAGTGGGCGCGATCACATGAATCATGTCATTCGACTCCACTTTTATTGAGATGAGACCAACTCGGGATACTACAAACCTCTCCCCGGGTTCCTAACCAAGATATGCTAATCGTTAACTGAAGGAAACGACAAAGAGACTCTAACCTAATGGTCCAGATGTAGGGATTTGCCATCACTTTACAAATACAAACTTAACTTATTATTTACAACTTGACATTATTACGTTATTTCGCCAGCTGACTTCCCTAGTATCATTCAACATCATCATCCGAAATCATAAAAAATATGTTAATTTTATTATTATTATTATTATTATTATTATTATTATTATTATTATTATTATTATTATTATTATTATTATTATTATTATTATTATTGTCAGTAGATATCATGATTATCGTAACCCGTAATCATCACTGATTCAATGTTTCAATTTCATTTTTCACCATTCTTATTATTCTCAAAATTAATTTAATCAATTCTTATTCTTATCCTTCTTCAAATTATTATAATAATTATTATTATTAATTTGAAAATTCTATATTTTAATTTCAATTCCTACGACTATTATTATTATTCTCAGAAATAATATAATAAATTATTCTTATTCTTCTTCACATTATTATTATTATTATTATTATTATTATTATTATTATTATTATTATTATTATTATTATTATTAGTTTGAAAATTCTATATTATAATTTTAATTGTTACGTGGCAGTTAACTATTATTATGTTTAACGCATAACCCCTTTTACAATTCCGATCTAGTTTGGCACTTAATCAATTAAGACGTGATTTAATTGGAGATCTTATATCTTCATAATTTTGTTAATTGTTTATTAGTTGCGATAGATTCGGACCGTAACACCCCCTGAGATAAATACTGGTTGGGACTCAGGCTTTGAGCGGGTACAGTACAACATATAAATACAAACATTTTCCCTGACTAGTAACGGGATCTGAACTCTAAATTGTGCTAACATTTTGATGTCAGAGACATCTAGTTCTCAGAGGGAAAAACTACTTCATCATGTTCACAGTATTTTCTAGAGATGGATGAACAGTCGGTGAGTACACAATTTAAACTTCACCAGGAGGCCTTATTCATGGCACGGTTATATTACTATTCTGTCCTGCTCCATAGATAAATGGCGATTGGTCCAGAGGGTCCCGGGTTCGATTCCAGACCGGGTCGGAGATTTTAACCTTAAATGGTTAATTATATTGACTCGGGGACTGAGATTTGTGATGTCCCCAACCTCTCTGCAACCCGCATACCACACATAACACTATCATTCACCACAATAACACGCAGTTACCTACACATGACAGATGCCGTCACCCGCATCGGAGGGTCTGCCTTACCACGGCTGGACCCGGCTAGAAATAGCCACATGAAATTATAATTACATTATTACTATTCTGAGGGATAAAAAGTAGAGGTGCTTAATATTGGGGTTCGTAAATCTAACAGTCGGTCAATCCATTCTCCTCATTAAAGTTCCTGAAACCGGTCGCGTTGTTAATATAGGTATTGTGTCAGTGTCTTGTTGATTATCATAAGAACAACAATGACATACTTACATCGAGTATTCACCTGCCATATTTGAAGAATGACTCATTAAAGCTGTGGGACGATCCAAAAGCTTTAGTGCGAATTTGGACAACCTGTGACTTAACTTCTGTATCCATGGCAAATTACGTACAATGTAATGGAGGTGGTTGTTACTTTCTAGGGGAAGTACAACTACGCAACCATCGCCTCTTAATTGTAATCAGAAAGCACCTGTGTGTGAGAATGGCAGAATACTTCCATGCCGCCTCCAGTTTGTCGTAGTACTCGACTGAATGGTGCATCAAAAGTGGCTGTCGTCTCCGGAGCATTATTTAGCGACTATGAGGCTTCCGGTTGAGCCTATCATTGCTTTCATACTTATTCCTGGCTCCTACCTTCTAGCTTTCCTATCGGACCTTCACTGATCTATACTTGTTCCCTTCCAAACCCGGTCGCATAAGGGTTGTAAGGTATAGGATTCGTCTTCTTCCTGTACTTTTCTTTTCTTTTCCCAATGCCCTCATTTTTCGAAGGGTTGGTACTCGGTTTTTTTTAACCTCCAGTTACTATTAAGAGGGAATAGTTGTCGGTATATTTCCCCTTAACAATAATCACTACCACCGTCTTAACAGCAAATAAAAATGCACAGCTCCACTGCCTTCGTGATGTCCATTACATTACGAAGGCAGTGACAGTTCTAGCCCTTCGGGCAAGCAACTCAATGTCCAAAGCGTCTGGAAAAATGCCAAAGAAGAGCAACTCGATTTGTTCTGGGTGATTTCCGACAAAAGAGTAGTGTTAGGGAAATGTTGCGAAGTTCAGGCTGGGAAGACTTGGGAGAAATGAGACGAGCTGCTCGACTAAAAGTTATGTTCTGAGCTGTCTGTGGAGAGATGACAAGGAATGGCATTAGTAGACGAATAAGTTTGAGTGATGTGTCTTTAAAAGTAGGAAAGATAAGAATATTATGAAGATCAAGCTGGAATTCAAGAGAACAAATTGGGGCAAATATTCCTTTATACGAAGGGGAGTTAGAGATTGGAATAATTTACCAAAGGAGGTGTTCAATAAATTTCCAATTTCTTTGCGATCATTTAAGAAAAGTCTAGGAAAACAACAGATAGTAATCTGCCACCTGGGCGACTGCCCTAAATTGATTGATTGATTGATTGATTGATTGATTGATTGATTGATTGATTGATTGATTGATTGATTGATTGATTGATTGATTGATTGATTGATTGATTGATTGATTGATTGATTGATTGATTGATTGATTGATTGATTGATTGATTGATTGATTGATTGATTGATTGATTCTAGGGATATGAGCTACGAATTTTTGGTAAATAAAATATAATAAAGTATGAGAATATATTCTTTATTTATTCCTAAAAATTACAAACATTTGTTTAATCATTGTTGTCCGGTCGTTAACAGTTTGCCTTTTTCTACCACTACGAGCGCTAACAGAGGGAATGCAGATGTAGAGTTTCACTTAAGGCCTTATAACTACATTCGGTGTGGACAATATTCAAAATATCAAAATACGCCTGAGTGGATTTTTTTTTTTTTTTTTTTTGCTAGGGGCTTTACGTCGCACCGACACAGATAGGTCTTATGGCGGCGATGGGATAGGAAAGGCCTAGGAGTTGGAAGGAAGCGGCCGTGGCCTTAATTAAGGTACAGCCCCAGCATTTGCCTGGTGTGAAAATGGGAAACCACGGAAAACCATCTTCAGGGCTGCCGATAGTGGGATTCGAACCTACTATCTCCCGGATGCAAGCTCACAGCCGCGCGCCTCTACGCGCACGGCCAACTCGTCCGGTCCTAAGTGTATTGAACCAAGGAACACATTACAGAAAGACTTATATAAATAAGTTAATTTGGCTAGTTTATGAAGAAAACGAGTGAAGAAATAACCGATTTTAGGCTGTTTTCCGGAACTACATTAAGGCCGGAAGTGATTTTCGATTTTTTTATTTTTATTTTTATAGAACTGTCTCATAAAATTTCTGGAAGTTCCTCAGCTAAGAGTGTTTTTCCTTCAGCCGAGATCCCTACGTCCAACAATTTTACCATGTATCATCAATTTTAGTAGGTTGTAGTCATCAGTTCTGATAATACGCTCTTGGTAGGCTGCCTTATTTTTCTCGACTGGACACACCAACATCCGCTCCGTCCTCGTGCGCCTGAGTACGATAGCAGAGAGTCGCTGTGCGGTCTGGGTCAGGTGGGTTGGGAACCCACTGTCGGCAGCTCTGAATGTGGTTTCCTGTGGTTTCACATCAGGCAAATTCTAGTTAAGGTCAGGTCGCGTCCTTCCCACTCCTAGTCCTTTCCTATCCCGCAGTCGTCATAAGACCTATCTGTGTGAAGTAAAGCAAATTATAAGGAACAAATCTTTCGAGACCCTTCAGAAAACCCGCATTTCGAAGACATTTATTCTGTAACTTACGAACATTTAGCCTTTCTTTTGGCAGGCCCTCTGAGCCAAAGTCGAAGGGTTCTATCCATACTCAGTCCGCTAGTATCTGAAGGTACTCAAATACGCCAGCCAAGTGCCGGTAAATGAACTTCCGTGACACAAAATTTCGGCACCTTGGTGTCTCTGAAACCCATAAAAATAGAGGACGTAAAACCATTATTATTACATTATTATTATTATTATTATTATTATTATTATTATTATTATTATTATTATTATTATTTATTTCGTCTTCTAGGGACCACGAGACAATTTCAATGTTTCATGCTTTGTTGTTCCCTCTTCCTGCTCCAATACTCCTTCATCTGCTCACTATGCCTCCTTTTCCTTTCGTCGGACCATTTTGTCCCTGTTTCCTTCCCTCGCGACTCTGGAACCCTTCCATTATTTTTCCAAGTGACTTTACGTCGCACCGACACAGATTGGTCCTATGGCGACGATGGGAGAGGAAAGGGCTACGAATTGGAAGGAAGCGGCCCTGGACTTAATTAAGGTACAGCCCCAGCATTTCCCTGGTGTGAAAATGGGAAATCACGGAAAATTCTCTTCAGGGCTGCCGACGGTGGGATTCGAACCCACTATCTCCCGTATGCAAGCTCACAGCCGCGTCCCTAAACTTTCTTTCTAAAAAATCTCCCTCTCTGTTGCTCCTTCTTCCCTTATGTTCTTTCTTTCCAAACCTTTCTTGACTTCATGAATCCAGGTGGTTGTTGACTTCTTGTTCCAATTACACAGTTCAAAATAAATTAGGGAACATGTTTTGTAACGCCTGGTATGTGAATAATTTGGTAGATGGGGTTCGAATGGTCGTACAGCATAACTTGAGGCCTTAGCTACTCAGGGTAAGTCAAATGGAAGTTATACTCCATCTGTAGGCCGGTATCTGCATTAAAATGTCAGATGACCCCTCAAAACAAAGTGATTAGTTAGTGGTGCGTCCATGTGTCGTTGTGAGCTACACAGACTACTGCGGTCATTTGAGCACGTTGTACGTAAACCAGCACATCCCATGAGACATCTTAACGAGGTTCAAGTCGCAAGGGCCGTCACTTTGATCCAGGAAGGATGGACATTTCGTCGTGTTGCTTTGGATCTCAATGTCTCTCCGTCAGTTATTCACCGCTTGTGGAATCGCTACAGTGAGATAGGCCAGTTCACAAGGAGGGGTTGGAGAAGGTCGTGGACGCATGACAACCCCACAGAATGACCGATATCTGACCATGTATGCGTTGCGGCGTCGTTCAGCAACTGCCAGAAAACTGCAACAAAATCTCAGGAGGGTCACTGGAGTCACGGTGTCTGACCAGACAGTAAGGAACAGGTCAAGAGAAGTGTCGTTACGACCCAGACGTCCTGTTCGAGCGCCCCGTTTAACGCAGCAACATCGCGGCAGCTCGCCTTCTGTTTGCCCGTACCCACGTCAACTGGCAACTTCGCCAATGGAGAACTGTGTTGTTCAGAGATGAGTCCAGATTTCTCCTGACACAGCGTGACGGACGTCAGCGTCTATGGAGACGCCATGGTGAGCAGTACATGCCTGATGTTGTTCAGGAAGGCGACCGATTCGGACAAGGTTTTGTGATGTGGGGAGGCATCAGTATAGATGGTCGTACGGATCTAGTCGTCGTCATGGTAATCTTACAGCTGCGGGGTACATTGAGAGATGCTGCTACAGCATGTGTTGGTTGCTGCATACGGTGTTGGCCCTGAATTCGTACTCGTGCACGACAATGCCAGGGCTCATATAGTGCGCATCACCAGAGTTGTCTTGCGAGAACTGGACATTCAAGAGATGGAATGGCCAGCAGTGAGTCCCGACCTTAATCCCATCGAGCGTGTGTGGGATAGGCTTGACAGAAGTGTTCGTGGGTGTCCTGTTCCACCACGGACACTCCAAAACCTCGAACAGGCTATCATTGAAGAATGGGACCTGATACCGCAACGTATACGGAGCATGCCACGTAGGTGGCAGGCTGTGATAAATGCTCGTGGAGGACATACACCATATTGAAACTCTCCAACTGTGATAAAAATCCACCCCGGAGGACTGTTATCACTTTGTTTTCGCCCCTATTTCGACATTTCCGTTTGTGTTCTGAAAATGAACGCGAATCCATCGATGTTCTTCTGCATACTTCAACAGTAAAGAATAAAGGTTTAGTTGGTAATATACCTGGGTGTGAGGTATTGTTTTGTGGAGCATGGCATACGCTCAAACACATGTTCCCCTATTTTATTTTTGAACTGTGTATATTTGAAGATCTGTTCGGTTAACCTGTCGTCATTCATTATGTTTAAATCTCCGTAAAGTATCAATCGCCTCTTCCGCATTGTATCTGTTACGTTTTCTATCTTTCGGTATATTTTATCATTACCTCTTAAATTCAAGAATTCTGTAGTTTTTAGCGGGCGGAGTAAGTTATTTTCCGTATAATTTTTCTCCCCAGTAGTTCTGATTTATTCAGCTTGTAATTAAGTACTAGACATTCACTCGCGTATATGCATTCCGGTTTGACTACTGTGTTGTAGTGTTGTACTTTGAGGTTCTTAGAAAAACACCTTTTATTGTAGATATTCCTAGTTATACTGTATGCTCTTTCCATCTTGTGTATCCTTTCTTCTACAGCGGATTTTTCCAAACCATCTCCTTTAATTGTTTCTCCCAAATATTTGAATTTCTTTACCTTCTTTATTTGACTAATTTCTGTTACTAGAAATTCTGGAGCATTTTTTTATTTGTCATACTTTTTATACAAATTCTTAAACCTGTCCTGATGGCTATTTTTTCCAAGAGTACTTGTATTGCTGAATTTTTCAGGTTTTCTGAATGTATGGCAAAATCTTCTGCAAGTGCTCCACAGTTTACTTCAACACCTCTGTTCCTTCTTCCCAGTGTTAATGGTGATAGCTTGTATTCTTTCAGTTTTTAATTCCAAATTCTCACTATTTTATCCAGGACACAACTGAATAGGAGTGGAGATAAACTATCACCTTGCCTTACACCTTTATTTATTCTGAATGGGTTAGACACTTTACACATAAATTTTACCTTTGATAGGGTGTCTGTGAGGGTTCCACGGATTAGGTTTGCCAATTTGATTTTAACTCCGAACTCTCGGATTATTTTATCTAGAGTTTCCCTATCAACAGAGTCAAAAGCCTTTTTGAATCTAAAATTATTATTATTATTATTATTATTATTATTATTATTATTATTATTATTATTATTATTATTATTATTATTATTATTATTATTATTATTCAGTTGATGCAGGCAGTAAAAGGCGGCAAAAGATTACTCTTTGACATATTTCTCCACGTAAATTTCTTCGAATAATGCTGTGTCAAATGGTGTCGTGTTATGAAGGTTTACGTTTGTGCCTGTTACATTGTTTATAATAAGCTCCACTTACGACGGCATCTGTTCGGTTAAAACCTCATTGCCTAATGTTTCTTTGGCTCATATTTCAGGGTGGATCCTCTGACAGGTGATTTAGCGAGATGTAGATACCTTTAAACGTAGCATGTATAATCATCATCCATCAGCAGTAGAGGTTAAAGGCTGAACGCCTTCTGTATGAGCGAACAAGTCGGTCGGTTAGTTGACCTTGTTTTGCCATGCCAATTACGCAGCGCGTTTAACCTTTATCAACTCAAGGATCAATTACTTGCTTGAACATTTCATATAGAGTATGTGTGCGCTTTATATTCGTTGATGAATAACACGATTGTTTGTCTTGAAGCGGAGTCCGCGACCTTCTGACTGCCCACGGTCTGCCCATGGCCATCAAGGAGAGGTTTCGGGGAGTACGCTTCCCCGCATTGTTAGATGTGAAAAGACAACGGAGAGACGGCACTGGTGGTGGCCTAAGGTTACCGAAATTACCGACTGTTCATAACATCGTTCATGAGACTTCAGTCCGAAAGCTGGTTGGATCCTCAACAGCTAACGATTCCACCATCAACTGATACTGAAGAGGCATACTTGACGAGACGAAACAGAAAGGAAAACCGCAAGACCTAGGGCAAGTGAAATATTATAGGAGTAATGGAATTCTAGTTGCAGGGTACCGTACAAACAGTCTCAAAAATATCCAGTTTTGCTCTTGTCCACTAACGCTGTATCTCTTTAACATTTCTGGGACTAAACTTGGGCATTTTAACAGCAGATAAACGTATGTTATATTGAAAATTAACTAAGCTCACTTCAAAAACGTGTTTCTCATAACACATGTAGCTCTTTGTTTACAACGGAAGTAGCATTTGCGCCCGCAACATGCTGTCACAGCTTCCTTGAAACTAAAAACAAAACTTCTCTAAACTCTGGCCTGTTCAAATTGTCATAATAGTTACAATAATGTCGCGATGAACGCCATGAAGGGGGCATGGCCTTCGGCACAAAATATAATTTTTGACATATTTGAAGATGAAATCCGACCATGAAAATTGGGGAATAAATTTTCAAGATATCGAATTAAATGATGGGGCTATTTTAAATCGTTTTTGCGCTATATCGCATAAGTCCTCCCTTAATTGACCATTCAACTAAGTTCCTTGAAATCACTGTGGTCAAACCCAACCAGTACCGGGCGAGTTGGCCGTGCGCGTAGAGGCGCGCGGCTGTGAGCTTGCATCCGGGAGATAGTAGGTTCGAATCCCACTATCGGCAGCCCTGAAAATGGTTTTCCGTGGTTTCCCATTTTCACACCAGGCAAATGCTGGGGCTGTACCTTAATTAAGGCCACGGCCGCTTCCTTCCAAATCCTAGGCCTTTCCTATCCCATCGTCGCCATAAGACCTATCTGTGTCGGTGCGACGTAAAGCCCATAGCAAACCCAACCAGTTCTCTTGTAGATCACTTTGCCCCGTCACTCTCCACATCTTATTCAGAGTTTACTTGCTCTCTAAGAACATGATGGTCCTGGTTCGCCTGTTTTTATTATGTAACACTGTCCATTACATGTGCGCTTAATGTTGAACTGCTTTAAAAATATTGACATGTGCAGCGAACTTCAAGGGTACTGCTTGTATTATACCGGCTGTATCAGAACTATACAGACAAAACCACCACAGATGCTCTTCGTGTTATGTTATGAACATTGATGCAATCGGATTGGAGGAGAATGATGTTACTTTGTTACTTCAGGACGCGCGATTCAAATTAACGAACTCACCGTATTTGCTATGCCAGAGCACAAGGCGCTGCTGTGCTTCAGGGAAGAGAAGGGCAGGGAGGGGAAGTGCGGTGTATGATGGAGACAGATCATGCACAAGTTTCCTCGTTCGACTCGCACAGGGGTGCCTCGTCTCTTAGAGGCAATATCCACAGTAACAGCCGTAACAACACACACAGTACAAGAACACACTGTAATTAAGACACACTTGTCAGTCAAGGAATGCACCAGATCTGATACTGTATAGGCTTTTGGGCTTATGCCGTGTCAAGAAAATAAGGTGAAATTCTGTACGTTTCGCAGAGAACTGTGCTCTAGCAATGGGACTATCGAATGAAAAGTACCGAATTATTCGATAGTTGTCAACTACCGTTACAACCGATTGTTTCTGTTTGCATTCGGTTTTTCATTCGGATGGCAAATTCCAATTCTTCCCACTAGTCAGTGCTGAAATCGGCCTCCACTTTCGTTATGGAGAGAAGTCAGTCATTTATTATAAATGAATAGATAAATATCTGACTCAACGTTGTACAATGATAAGTACAATTTTATTATTCTGCATTTTATCAATAGATAATCATGTTTTAGTTTTTATAAATACTTTTCATATACTAACCATGAACCTCTAATGATTGAATATTAACCTTAAATGAATGGAATTATTTTTAATTTATGTAGTATTACCTGGTCCTAAGAAAATACGTTTCTTTTTTTTTTCATTTAGTTTAGTTTGCTCTATTCACATTAGTTTAATACGTGGTGTCATTGCAATAAGATATAAACCTAACCTTCGTCTGAAATTACCTAACATTTGTTATTTTATGAACAGACGATCTTGCATTCATTAACTTGTGGTTAGGGACACATAAATGCATTTCATATAAATGAAACGTAATGACCACAATTACTTTTGTTTTATTGCATAGACCAACGTAGGTATTTCAGTTTCCAACCACTTCAATCGAACATTGTGTAACGTTTGTTACTAGGCTCAATATTTCCGCTTATATCACTACCAACAAAAGAAACATGCTCAAAAATCGGTACCGGCAGTTTAATACAACAATACACATTTCAGTAGTTACTAACAAATAACTTATTACTAGTTACTAGGACTACCGCAGTACAAATCTCATATTACTACTTTATAACTGATTTCAAACCGAATGAAAACTATCGATAGTCACGCTTCACAATCGGTAATCTACCTATAGTTAACATTCGATATTCCCATCGCTACTATGCTCTTCGTCATCAGAAGAAAATCTCGACTGTCCACAAGAAAGGCTTCTTAAACAATGAACTTTTAAAATTTAGACTAAATAGGATAGATTAGAATAGAGATGAAACTCAATGATAAATTTCGGTACCAAAGTCACTCGACGCTAGTAGTTTCAGTCTCTCATCAGAGATAGCGCCACAGTGCGCATTTTGTGCACTATCTTACTGATATTATCAACAGATAGCGCAGAGAAGCGACATCCGGTGCAGTGACGCACATCCGGGGACGCTTACAGCTCCCCCCCTCCTTTCCCCTGCCCCTCGCACCACCGCCGCCCGTCGATAATAATGCAGTTCTACTACTTCCATGCCCAATACATTGTAATTCATATATTTTTATTTCCAAGTACTTACTATGTTGTAAATAATGATCTGATACCCCTAGTTCGTATGGCATACTATGTTACTGAGAACATAACCACACACCTCAAAGCAGCTTTAACTTCAAATGAATGATTGACACATTAACACACAGCTGATATTATAACAAATAAGAAATCCGTTCGAAAGCAAGACAGCAGAGCACACCATATGCAAGAGAATGAGGTATCACATCAATATCCAAGTACCACATGAAAATAAAAATAACAGAATCAAATGCACTGAGACAGGAAATATATAGAACTACATTAATAGAACCATTCAGCTTCCAGCCCCGTATGTGTACTCAAACAGGAAATACAGGATTTCAGGAGGACTGGCGAAGATATATTTCAAATAAACAAGCACAAGGAACTAAGATTTACAGCACAAGCACATGAGCACTTGGAATTCAAACAACACAAAACTATAGCATCATGGGAATTATCGCTTAAAATCGATATAAGTTCGAACAAGGTTAATCGATGGGGTAAAGTCGAATTCGATGCAATCCAGCAATATTATCTCCACAATGCTTGACGTTATATGACTAATTAATTTGTTAGAAGGGCCCACTGATTGAGGTTAGACTTGAAATACTTGAAATACTTCACTTCGAGACAAACTGCCTTTCGCTCATTTCATGCTTACTTGCGTGCCATCTACAGAACTGTATATAACTATCTACACGTTATGAATGACCTCCAGCGCCATCTAAAATGGGAGACTAAAACTACCTAAAGCTAGCTACAGATTGGAACCATAAGCCCCATTAGACTTTCACCCGTTATAATAGAAGTAGAAATGGTACGTTCATTCGTCACCAGATGGCTCCCCGGACCCGGCACAGTGCTAGTGTTGGAAGCGGAAGCAACGCCAATAAAATTGCTCACAGTCTGAGTAAAACCAAGGACAAATTGTTCCCACTTTTACATCCTGAGGTATACGAAATTCCCTGTACTTGCGGTAAGGTATACATCGACCAAACATGCCGGTCCATTGGTACCCATATCAAAGAACATGAACGTAATATTCGTCTAAACCAGCCAGACAAATCGGCAACAGCTGAGCACGCTCTATCGTCGGGTCATGATGTCATTTTCCAAGATGCTCGAGCTCTTATCCACACTAGACAATACAGATTCAGGATTATACGGGAAGCTGTGGAAATGCGGAGAAATCCTAACAATTTCAACAGGGACACAGGCTATCAATTAATACCTGGTTGCCAGCCATTAAGGATTTACGTAGATAGTTCCCTTCCCTGTACTACTGTTATTTCGTCTCGGTTTTTCCAAATTCGTACGCTCCTCATCGCCAGATGTTTAATTCCAGGCTTGTGTCAATGCCATACACCTGCAAATGTCATCTCTTACGTACACATGTTATGTGAAATGTCGTATGGCTTTTAGTGCCGGGATATCCCAGGAAGGGTTCGGCTCGCCAGGTGCAGGTCTTTCTATTTGACACCCGTAGGTGACCTGCGCGTCGTGATGAGGATGAAATGATGATGAAGACAACACATACACCCAGCCCCCGTGCCATTGGAATTAACCAATTAAGGTTAAAATCCCCGACCCGGCCGGGAATCGAACCCGGGACCCTCTGAACCGAAGGCCAGTACGCTGACCGTTCAGCGAACGAGTCGGACATATGTTATGTGACCCTCTTGGACTGATTCTGATGTTCGCTCAGCTTCCGCTTCGAACGCTAGCGCTGTGCCGTGTCCGGGGAGCCATCTGGTGGCAAATGAATGTACCATTTCCACTTCTATTATAACGTCTAAATTAAAAAAAGGCATTGTTTAAGATGGCTTTCTCGTGGACAGTCGAGATTTTCTTCTGATGACGCAAAGCACAGTTCTCTGCGAAACGTAAAGAATTTCACCTTATTTTCTTGACACGGCATACGCTCAAAAGCCTATACAGTACCATGTCTACAAGTACGGGCCATGAAAGCGTCAATGGCTATGCACCAGATCGTTTCTCCTCTCGTCTGTTATTCGCATTAACGTTCTTTGTTTTCTTTTTTTCTAGTTGCTTTACGTCGCACAGATAGGTCTTATGGCGACGATAGGATAGGAAAGGGCTAGGAGGAGAAGGAAGTGGTCGTGGCCTTAAGGTACAGCCCCATAATTTGTCTGGTGTGAAAATGGGAAACCACAGAAAACCATCTTCAGGGCTGCCGACAGTAGGATTCGAACCCATTATCTTCCGGATGCAAGCTCACAGCTGTGCACTCCCAACCGCACTGCCAACTCGCCCGGTCTCTTTATTATTTAACATGCTGGAAAATGCAACGCTGTCGCCTCACAATCGTGTACTCCTTCACAAGCAACATTGTAGGCTAAACGAAATGAAACAGTGAAGCAATACGCCCAATGGTTTGATTACAGTAGATATTCTATATGTCCCCCTCCAACTTTGATATACCGTTCACAACGGTTTAGTAGTGACCTTTGGACACTCTTCAGGATGTGTGGTGTGTCGCGAACGACCTGGAAAGCTGGCTGCGTTCTTGGTACAAGCCCATCTTCTCTTTTTACGGGATTCGCACAGTGGTCAGTTTGTGCAGAACGAACTGTACACTGCCTACTGGTGCCGGGAAGCGACTCTGTGAAACGGACGAGAAACTTGTACATGGCACCGATCATAACCTATGTCTTCAACTTCTCACTTCCCCTCCCTTCCCTTCCCTCCTCTGACGCACAACAGGCGGCGGCTGGCTGTCTGGCATAGCAAATGCGGCAGTTCGCCAGTTGGAATCGCGCGCCCGGAAGTAACAAATTAAATTCATTTTCTCGAACAGCACATTTTCTCCGTCATTCCGACTGCACAATCGTTCGAAACATAGCACGAAAAACACACCTGATTTTTTGTCGGTATAGGTCTAATATACCCTGTATAATTCCATGACAGTCATCTAAATTGGGTGTTTATAGACTTCCACAGAAAATAAGTATGTTTCATGTCCCATTGTAAATCTGTATATATAAAGTCCTACTAGTGATATAACCTGTGATATCTGTATTCACTTAATTAAAGTGGCATTTCATCTGCAGGCGGAATGTAACTGCTGTGTCTCTCTGTGTGTGTGGATATTACATTGCTTGTTCGCTCCAGAACGGATGGCACGGGTTTGCACAGATTGGATTACATTTAGTCCTCGTTGTGTTTGAACACGTCTTGCAGTTAAAGTTAACTAAACCAGCGTTGACTTGATCGATAATCTTAAAGCCATAGGAAATTTTGAGGAAAAATACTATTTCTTCACGTAAACCTCGTCGTTCCAACTGCCTAATCGGACGAGTGATGTTCCCAAAAGACTATCGAAAAGCTCCCTTTGATTACATTGATATCAAAGTACATCCATGCTTCTACGAATGCCATTTCAACTATGAATACTGAGCTCGATAGCTTCAGTCACTTAAGTGCGGCCAGTATCCAGTAATCGGGAGATAGTGGGTTCGAACCCCACTGTCGGCAGCCTTGAAGATGGTTTTCCGTGGTTTCCCATTTTCACACCAGGCAAATGCTGGGGCTGTACCTTAATTAAGGCCACGGCCGCTTCCCTCCAACTCCTAGGCCTTTCCTATCTCATTGTCGCCATAAGACATATCTGCGTGGGCGCGACGTAAAGCCACTAGCAAAAAAAAGTCAACTATGAATATCCTTGTTAACAAGTGAGAGTCGTCGATCTTCAAACAGGAGTAGGAGGTGATTTATTTCGTAATTAACAGAAACGCCGAATGTCTTTTATTTAAAGAAATATTCTCTGGAATTCCATTAAAATCGGAAACACGGAGAACTCATTCGACGTTCAAAAAGAATTTGCCATGCTATTTATTGACTAATCAGTGCTCAAGATGAAATGAAATGTTGTATGGCTTTTAGTGCCGGGATATCCCTAGACGGGTTCGGCTCGCCAGGTACAGGTCTTTCTATATGACTCCCGTCGTGATGAAGATGAAATTATGATGAAAACAACACATCCACTCAACCCTCGTGCCATTGGAATTAACCAATTAAGGTTAAAATCCGTTGAACATTTTCTATGTCAGATGAAGACAATCCATATACCTCGTAGGTGGAGCTCGTAGAACTACACTGGAAGACAGGTTCAACAACTCTCCTACGTTGCACGAGTTTTACGGCAAATTCCTTCAGCAAGTGCATTCGAGACTCCATAAGAAGATGGCGAATGTGCTCCCAGAGTTCAGTTCTACTTACTCTGTGAAAGTCGTCTTCAAGTTCAGGTTGTGAGCATCTCACAGGCGGCGACCTCCGCGTTTCATGGATGATTTTATTTATTTATTTATTTATTCATTTATTTATTTATTTATTTATTTATTTATTTATTTATTTATTTATTTATTTATTTATTTATTTATTTATTTATTTATTTATTTATTCACAAAGCACAAGATACAGCTACACTGATTTCATTTCACTTGTACTGTCAACAGACTAATTAACAAGTGTAAACTAATATAATAAAATATAACAGACATTTAACAATTAATAACAAATAACAAATAAAAATCGAAAACCATGGGAATGTCGTCGTGGGTCAAGATGGCGGTATAACCACATTATATCAACTTATTTTTAAGATGTTATTTACACACCTCTGGAATATACGTTTACTTGATGCTCTCTTAACCTCTTGTCTTTTATTAGTAAAATTAGAGAGAGCTGGGAGGCGGACTAGAAAGGATCATTGAAGTATTGTGTGCTGAGTGTGAGGAATGCGGAGAAAACATTTGACTCTGTTGGAGCGGCAAAGAGAAGAGTGAGACAAGATATTCCGACCGGTAATGCATATTTAAGATTCCATGGAGGAAACTCAAGTCAGCTGCCTGTCATATAATGTGCAGCGGTGACACATTGATTGTCCTTAATACCTGCTGCATAGACTGATTTTTGAACTTGGGGTTTCTGTTCCTTACAATTACAACAAAGAAGGACACTGCTCTTTTCCCGTTATAGCAAGATTAGTAAACCAAAAACATTGTTAGTAAATTAATGCATGTAACGCAATTCCTAACCTCGTCGCTAGTTGGGGACTTCATTCATTCCATTCCTGACCCGTTGGAATGACTGGGAAAATAGACTGTGGAAATAAGAACAAAATCTAGGCTCACACTAAGAAATTATATTATTACAAAAATAGGAAGGGGCGTTAGGGATTGGAATAACTTACCAAGGGAGATGTTCAATAAATTTCCAATGTCATTGAAATCATTTAAGAAAAGGCTAAGAAAACAACAATAAGGGAATCTGCCACCTGAGCGACTGCCCTAAATGCAGATCAGTATTGATTGATTGATTGCTTCCCGTACGTAACATTCCCATCACTGTACATTTTTTGTCCTTTAAAGCTTCGATTTAGTGCAGAACTCGAAAATTAGAACCCAAGACAAATCGAGCCGCTTTTCTGTGGATTTTTTCAAGTTCTTGAATCAGATAATCCTGATCAGGATCCCATACACTGGAACCGTACTCTAGTTGGGGTCTCACCAGAGACTTATATGCCCTCTCCTTTACATCATTCCTACAACCCCTAAACACCCTCATAATCGTGTGCAGAGATCTATACCCTTTATTTACAATCCCATTTATGTGATTGCCTCCAATGAAGATATTTCCTTATATTAACACCTAGGTACTTATGCGACAGTGATTTCGGATAAAAGAGTAGCGTTACAAAAATGTTACTAAGTTCGGGCTGGAAAGACTTGGGAGAAAAGAGACGAGCTGCTCGACTTAGTGGTATGTTCCGAGCTGTCAGTGGAGAGATGGCGTGGAATGACATTAGTAGACGAATAAGTTTGAGTGGCGTCTTTAAAAGTAGGAAAGATAACAATATGAAGATAAAGTTGGAATTCAAGAGGATAAGTTGGGGCAAATATTTTGGAATAATTTACCAAGGAAGATGTTCAACGAATTTCCAGTTTCTTTACAATCATTTAAGGAAAGGCTACGAAAACAACAGATAGGGAATCTGCCACCTGGGCGACTGTCCTAAATGTAGATCAGTAGTGACTGAGTCACTTTTGAATTGTAGAAGGCGAGAAATGTATAATTACGAGGCTTTCGCAGCATGCGTTTAAATACCACTCTGCAAAGTTTTTCTCACTGTGACTCTCTCTCTCACCGGGTGAATTGGCTGTGCGGTTAGGGGACGCGCAGCTGTGAACTTGCATCTGGGAGATAGTGGATTCGAACACCACTGTCGGCAGTCCTGAAGATGGTTTTCCGTGGTTTCCCATTTTCACTCGAGGCAAATGCTGGGGCTGTACCTTAATTAAGGCCACGGCCGCTTTCTTCCCACTCCTAGCCCTATCCTACATCATCGTCGCCATAAAACCTATCTGTGTCGGTGCGACGTAAAGCCAATTGTAAAAAAAGAAAGTAAGATGATCGCAAAGGAATTGCCGAGGAGTCGGCGTGCTGCAATACTTACAGGCGCGCTGGCGCACGAAGTCAACACAGGTCTGCTCTATAGTGTTCCTTTGCTGTTACAGTACGTCACAGCTACAGCTGCTGCCGACCATTGGGGTAAGCGGAAGATACAGGCACCGCAGGCTCAAAAGAAGGAATGCTGACTGCTTCAGAGAAACAAATCCGTTCGAAATGTATGATGTAGTAACCTGTAGGACTGGACAGTATATTCATAGACAGGAAAACTAACAAAGACGTCTTTATCGATTCAATAATCAGATCTGAGCGCGAAGGAAAGCGATCCAAAGAAGGTCATGCAAAAAAGAAAAGGCCCTATAATATGCTTTCATGACTTGGGACACAAGTGTCCAAATACTATCGCGGAAAGGTGTTTTTCTTTTCCTTTATGTCGCACCGACACAGATAGGTCTTAGGGGCGACCATGGTATAGAAAAGGGTTAGGAGTGGGAAGGAAGCGGCTATGTCCTTAATGTCCATTCAGACATGAAGTATTTCCAGTATATAGAAGAATTCATGTAGGCTATTGGCCTCCTGAAGGATTTGAAAAAGATCATCATCTTTCCAAAGACAGAAAAAGTTGTTCGTATTGATATTTTTAATATGTTAATATTTTATTGATAACAAGTTTACAAAATACAAATATTTATAATATTATTTTTCTTACTGTATTTTTCGTCCCACTGATAACGTTTACGATTTTTGTAGAAGCCGAGATGCTGGAATTTTGTCCCTCGAACATTTCTATCATCTGAGTCACTCAACCCAGCTTAACATTTCCCTGAAGGCCCCTGTTCAGCATAGCAAGTGAGATCAACTGGGTGAGGTACTGGTCCACCTCCCCAGTTGTATCCCCCGACCCAATGTCACACGCTGCAGGACACTGCCCTTGAGGGGGTAGTGGTGGGATCCCTCACTGTGTCTCAGGGAAAAACCAACCCTGGAGGGTAAACGGATTAAGAAAGAAAGAAAGAAAGAAAGAAAGACAGTTCTGATACACCCTGTTGAGCGGATTTTTCCTCTTTACATTTTCCTGAGGTCGGTGTGCAGCGGCTGTGTTCTGCTCTGCTCGTTGCTCTCGAGTTTCACGTGGCTAATTAACGTTCACCCCGAGTTAACCTCACCAATATCGAGCACGACACGAAGGAAGCGTGTCCAACATACATTATTACTTCCCGTGTTCATGAATATTGATTAATTTCGACAGTTTAATCTCTATGATTGACGAACAGGACGTAGCTCCAGTCTAATTTTAGTAAGCTCTTTCACTTGCGCGCACCGAATAAAATCTCTTCTGATAAATCTTTTCCCGGGAAAAATTGTTCCCTCTCAATGATTTTAATCAGAGGTTATGGAAATATTATTTGAGAGGTGTCGGCTTGGTCGTGATGAGCCGATATTGGATATCTCCCTCTAATCCCTCATCCCCTTTTCGCTTCTACTGGCGTCTCAGAGATATAAGAGATTATTCTTTACTTTTCAGAAAGGCTATTATGATCGATTACATCTCATTAGCATTTTTTAAATTCCTCTTTAAACAACTAGGTCGAGCTAATTCATCTGTCTGTTACGTCTTTAGCCAGAACAAAATTTCAGCACCTCGGCATCGACCGGCTCCGTGTTGGCCTTTGGTCCAGAGGGTCCCGTATTCGATTCCCAACCGAGTCGGAGATTTTAGCCTTAAATGCTTAATTCCCTTGGCTCGAGGACTAGGTGTTAGTGCTCTCCCCAACATCCCTGCAACCCACACACCACACACCACACATAACACTATCCTCCACCACAATAACACATGGCAGATGGCGCCCACCCTCATCGGAGGGTCTGCCTTACAATGGCTGCACCCGGCTAGAAATAGCCACACGAAATTAATTACACCTCGGCGTCTCCGATAGCCGTAAAACAGTCATTGGGACGTAAAACCAATAACATTAAAGTCTATCAACTACTTAAAAGAGAACGCAGGCTACTACGGAAGATCTTGCGCAACAGGTGCGTTGACTGGCAGGTTCTCGCTGATATCCAATAAAGAATTATACAGCAAGATGAAATCGATAACAACAGCTATTAGAAAGAGAAGATTGCTGTTTTATCGGCACATCTTCCGTATGAATAACGACCGGCTCACAAAGAAAATCTGGAATTTTATAAAACCAAAAGCATCTAAGTTGAGATTGTTCCAAGAGTGCGTGAAAGATCTGAGAGAGTTGGGCA
Organism: Anabrus simplex; assembly: GCF_040414725.1. Lineage (NCBI taxonomy): Eukaryota > Metazoa > Arthropoda > Insecta > Orthoptera > Tettigoniidae > Anabrus > Anabrus simplex. The sequence goes on along the minus strand of NC_090265.1, from coordinate 1,768,532,347 downwards.
TTACAGAGGAAAAAATCAATGACCGAGTTAATTTCAGAAGGATGGTGAAAAGCAATCAGGGTTTTATGATGGAGAGAGAACCCAGAAGACGGAGGAACCCTCTACCAGAGGAGCGAAAGAAAGCGCTGATGAATGGGCTCAAGAGATACTGACAGGATGTCAAAGCCGGCAGACGAACAAGACACAGACACTGAAAATAAGATTGATTGTTAACACGCAGTTCATAGAGGCTCGATTCGAAAAACAAAACAAAAACAACGAAATCGAAAAATTAGAATTGGTTGACAAACCGCCTAACTGATAATACTTCGGAATCGTCGTCCAGCGAGATTTTGTTGCACGGTAACGCAACACCTCACACGGCCCGCCAAACGTCCGAACTGCTGCAGCATGTAAGTGGGAGGTATGGACACATCCTCCACACAGTCTAAACTTAGCGCCATGCGATTATCATGTGTTCCGTAAGCTGAAAAAAGGATCTCAGCAAGGTACTTAAATTGTGATACGTGTTTAATTTTGCCATATTTTGTTTCCATGAATTTGCTATTTGCTTTACGTCGCACCGACACAGATAGGTCTTATGGCGACGATGGGATAGGAAAGGCCACGGAATTGGAAGGAAGCGGCCGTAGCCTTAATTAAGGTACAGCCCCGGCATTTGCCTGGTGTGAAAATGGGAAACCACGGAAAACCATCTTCAGGGCTGCCGACAGTGGGGCTCGAACCCACTATCTCCCGAATACTGGATACTGGCCGCACTTAAGCGACTGCAGCTATGCAGCTCGGTCCATGAATTTTGGTGCATGTTTATTATGGGGCGTGATTAGTGTAATCGTGCAGGCGCCTCTTTCCGCCCGGGCGGCTGAGTTCCGTATCCCAATTGATGTCATGTTGAAACTTCCACCTGAAGAAACACGAGGCGTCAGGAATAGCATTTGGTCTTAAATCCCTGCTTAAAACCAATAATGAGCCTTGGTAGGTCCAACGACTCTAGAATTATCTGGGATAAGCGTGCTGGCCTTCAGTTCAGAAGGCTCCGGTTCCATTCCCGGCTGGGCCATATGGTTAATTCCTCTGGCTCGGAGATTTGGATATTTGTGTTCCTCTTAATATTCACCTCTCCTTACACACATAACACACTGCACGACCAACCACCATAAAACCCACAATAGTGAATACAACCCTCCACATAAAGTCGGCGTCAGGAAGGACATCCGGCCGTGAAACTGGGCCATATCTACTCGACATAGTGCAGACCACAAGTACTTGGGGAAAATTCGAGAAAAGGGAATACCTCGTAAAATTGCATGCTTCTTTGTCCATATTGTCAAAACTCGAAGAATTCTGAATATTGAGACATTGTAAGACATTAATACACTGAAGTCGATAGCTTCAAGGAGGCTTTATCGAAATCAAGAAGCAAGCAAGTAATCTGGTAGTTCTCCATGACTGTAGATATCGTAATCAGACCGTCGGGATCTCCAGTTTTACGTGGCAGTGGTGATGGTGATGACTGTTTTAAGAGGAAATACAACTAGGCAGTCCGCCTCTGTGGTGTAGTGGTTAGTGTGGTTAACTGCCACCCCCGGAGGCGCGTGTTCGATTCCACGACTGGAACGGGGTGCACTCAGCCTCGCGAAGTCAACTGAATACAGAGGGTTTCAATTCCCACCTCAGCAGTCTTCGAAGTGGTTTCCCACTTCTCAGTCAGTCACTACTGCCGGGCTGAGTGGCTCAGACGGTTGAGGCGCTGGCGTTCTGAGCCCAACATGGCAGGTTCGATCCTGGCTCAGTCCGGTGGTATTTGAAGGTGCTCAAATACGTCAGTCTCGTGTCCGTAGATTTACTGGCACGTAAAAGAACTCCCGCGGGACTAAATTCCGGCACCTCGGCGTCCCCGAAAACCGTAAAAGTGTAGTTAGTGGGACGTAAAGCAAATGACATTATTATTATTATTAATCAGTCATTACTGATCTGCATTTGGGGCAGTAGCCCAGGTGGCAGATTCCCTGTCTGTTGTTTTCCTAGCCTTTTCTTAAATGATTGCAAAGAAATTGGAAATTTATTGAACATCTCCCTTGGTAAGTTATTCCAAACCCTGACTCTCCTTCCTATACACGAATATTGACCCCAATTTTTCCTCCTGAATTACAGCTTTATCTTCTCTTCCAGGAAAATGGTGGGGTGGTAAACTAACTTAAGGCCACGGCCGCTTCCTTCCCTCTTCCTTGTCTATCCCTTCTAGTCTCCCCACCCCCGCCACAAGGCACCTGTTCAGCACAGCAGGTGAAGCCGCCTGGGCAAGGTACTAGTTGTATCCCCGACCAAAATCTCACGCTCCAGGACACTGCCTTTGGGGCGGTAGAGGTGGGATCGCTCACTGAGTCCGAGGGAGAAATCAACCCCGGACGGTAAATGGACAATGAAATGATGAGACAGCTGGGCAACCATCCTCTCTTAATACTAATCGGAGAAAAAATTGTAACATCGGACCATTAAAATAATGAAGGTATCGGCCAAATGAAGAGAAAAGCTGCGAAGGGCATTTAACTTAGGTTTCACTAGCCTAATAATTCGTGGTCGGAAGAGAACAACATTTGACCAGGGCAGGTCGGATAGGAACGAGAAAACCGAGGAATTTGACACAAGTAAGTGGAAGCAACGTCAGTTTCAGCTACAGAACCAGTCGCCGCCAGTCCACTCCCCGAAATTTGTGAGCCCCTGGATATTCCCCTTTTAGCCACATTTTACGACAGACTTGGAATATCGAGGATATATTTATTTGGTGCCACCGAACCACAGGAAAGTGAATTGTATTTTTAAAATTCTTTATGCATTGGCCGGGTTTTGAACTAGAGCCACATTGGTGATAAGCCATTGACGATACCATTGGGCTATCACGTCCCCAGGACTTATCAATGCAGCCAGATGGAAGGCTATGATATGAAAATAATTAATGTGAGTTAAATAATAATTATAAATAAATAATTAATAATTGAATTTCGCACGGTCGGATTCCCTAGATCCCATGGGATGCAAGCCTAAATCCCTCCGCGTGAATATATTAATATGTAACACCTCTTTTATACACATCAATGCTTATAGGATGTTTATCTTTCATTATTGATATACGGTATTGGCTTTATCCGTTACTGTATTTTGTAATCTGCTCACGGTCGGTAAGCGCTGTATAGAGGTAGCATGTGGCCTACTATTTCAGTGTTTTGTTAGCTACGTACCATCAACATTGTCAATTCGTTCAGGTGCATCTTGGCATGACGTTAGAAAAACATGGCATCTTGCTAGTTAAGTGCTCTCTGTTTACACCTAGCAAATGTATGTTCAAATATTTTCTCTCTCTCTCTCTCACCTCCTGTGGGTGGGGGATGTAGGCGAAGAATACACCCACGGTGCCTGTCGTGAGAGGCGACTAAAAGGGACGACCAAGGGATGATTGTATTAGAACCATGAAACTACTTTTGATTAGTACCATCACGCGGGGAACACTATGGGTTGCCTGTACTTGCGAGTAGTACCACTATATTAGATACGAAATAGGTTTGTGATTAGTAGCAGCAGAGGGTGGGTCACTGTGGGTTTCCAGTACCCGTGAGTCGTGCCCTTGTGAGCAACACCATGGGTCTGGGCGTTGCCTGTGATTAGTAAGCATTATTTGAGGAACACCACGGGAATACCTATGCCCGTGATTAGTACACCTAGGTGAGGAACACCAATCGGTTTGCGTTGCCTATGCGTGGCGCCATTATGCGAGAAAAACCATAGGTCTGCGTTACCTGTACGACGTCCAATACTTGTGAGTAGTACCATAATGTGTAGAACACCGTGAGTCTACGCTACTTCTGATTAGTACCCCAACAAGACAAATACCATGGTTCTCCTTTACTAGCGATAAGTACCATTATGCGGGACCGTTGACCTGTATTTTGGATCCCTTTAGACAACAAGCATCCTCGATTCAGGATTGTGCTTTAGAAGTGGTCTCTTGGTCAGTAATATTATTTTTATGGTAGTTTTTGCGTAGGATCCAGTGATTGTTTTAAATTCATATCCATCCATTCATTCTTCATGCCATTTTTATTTTGGTCAGTGGATGATTTAAAACTTTTAATTTGTCATTTAATTTCGTACGATCTGGGGCCGATGACCTAGATATTAAGCCCCTTAAAACAACAAGCATCATCACCATATCTCTCTCTCGTACTGAGCGAGTTCGCCGTGCGGTTAGGGGCGCGCAGCTGTGAGCTTGCACTCGGGAGATAGTGGGTTCGAAATGGAACGTCGGCAGCCCTGAAGATAGTTCAATCAATCAATGATCTGCATTTAGGGCCGTCGCCCAGGTAAAAGATTCCCTATCAGTTGTTCGCCTAGGTTTTTCTTAAATATGTTCAAAAATCTTTGAAATTTATCGAACGTTTCCCTTCATGATTTATTAATAATGATATTAGCTTTACATCCCACCAATTAATTTTACGGTTTTCGGGGACGCCGAGGCGCCAGGATTTAGTCCCGTAGGAGTTCTTTTACCTCCCAGTAAATCTATCGACACGAGGCTGACTATTTGAGCATCTTCAAATACCACCGGACTGAGCCATGATCGAACCTGCCAAGTTGGGATCAGAAGGCCAGCGCCTCAACCGTCTTTTGCTAGCTTCTGAGTCTCCACTTCCCATATTTTATCTTTTTGGGCCGTTCGGATCCTTGGCTAAATGTTCAGCGTAGTAGCCTTCAGTTCAAAGGGCCCTGAATTCGATTCCCGGCCGGGTCTGGGATTTTTTATCTTAAATGGTTTATTCCCTCCCCACGCTTTAAACACTGCATACCCCGCAAAACATAACACACTCCTTGTAACTCCCAACAACGTGCCAGGTTCCTTCCTGCTGTACGTTCAATAGCGCCCACTCCTAAAACCGTGTACCGATTAATGGTAACTAGCCGCAACCACATTTCAAACTCTCCACACCCACGTCTCATCTCCTATCTTCCCCTTAACACTGGAAGAGTAGGATCAAAGTCGCAACGATGCAAATTATATATTTAAAGAGTCGCCAAACATCACAAAGATGAACCATTTAATTTACCAGCCAGCAGGGCATAGAACCTAAAGGTTGTTTGTCCCACCATTCATTATCCACTTGTGTGACACCTGAGTAAGTCGCAGTCACGAGTTCATTTCACACTGCGTGGAGACTGGATTGGTCTATACCCAGCCGTCTTTGCCCACATGCATCAATCCCGTACTTACTTAGTTTCCTTGCAAGCAGACTGAAATCCAGGGCTATATGAATTTCCAGTAGTGAGTGAATTTCTGAGCTTTCTGCCTGGAAATCAAACCCACGTCCTTCCAAGCACGTCTAAGTCCAGCTAGCCTCGTTGTAAAACGCTCCTTTATTAAAGAGCTCGCATTATATGGAAATAGAGTCTTTACACACCAGAGCAATAAATCCTACACCATAATTTGCCAACCTCTTTTCGTAAGTTCCTTCTTACTGTACCGCAGATAATGAGGAAGCACTCAGCCGTATTGCAGTTGCTGTCAGCGCGGTTATTTTTGCTTGCGACTGTTTGGTGAGCAAATTAGCGCATGGTAATTGAATTAGGTTACAGTTTGATAAAGTATGCAACGCCCACGGCCCAGACTCGTTACGAACCAGCAGCCCGCTGTGGTTTAATTCAGAGATAGTCCCTTCACATGACAAACTCAGTTGAAACAGTTTTGCATGCATTCACCACAAAAACAAACAGTTAAAAAACAAATATCCCTCTGTTTCTTTTTCCGCACCGCCTGTTCCAATAATGAACAAAGTCCTTTTTTAATATTTCAATGGCCACAACTTGCAATCTATATTAATAAAGTCAAAACGACGTATGTCTGTCCGCTCCACTAATATGTCTAACTAACCGACTCAACTGAGCTCTGACATTTTTAGGGTTGAACAATAGTTTTTTTTAAGTACCGTGATATTTTTTAGAGTCGAAATATTTTAATTTTCAAATAATTGTATATTATTGTTTCGTTTCGACCAACTAAGGACCACGTCATTTCAACTGTTTCCTTTGAGCTTTAATGTTGGTCCAGTATTGCTTCATTCGTATACGGTGTTGCTCCTTTCGCTCTTTCGTCCATACCTTTCCAGTTTCCAGCTTCGGCTTTGGTTGGAAACTCTGATGTTCTTGGAGTTTTTTCTGGAGTGGGTCACGCTCCTGGATATCAACTGAGATCCCAATCTCCTACAGATCTTTCTGTACCTCGCTGAACCATGTTCACTTTGCCTTTTTCTCTTGGAGGAAAGTGAAAATACGGTTGGTTAACCGTGTTGACTACATTCGGGCCATGTGTCCATAAAAAGTAATCCTCCTTTTTCGCATCAAGTCATTATTTTCTCCACATGTTAGTACAACTCCTGGCTGTGCCATCTCCTAAACTCGCCATTGTCTTTGATTGGCCCTAAGATTTTCCTCAATCTTCCTGTTCTTAGCCTCAAATTTCTCCATCATGCCTGTTTTGTTCATGGCGAGACATTCCGCTGCATATAGAGCTTCTGGCCGGATGACAGTGCAATAGTGTTTGATTTTTGCATTCAGAGATAGAGATCTCTTGTTATAGACATTACCGAGCTCGATAGGTGCAGTCGCTTAAGTGCGGCCAGTATCCAGTAATCGGAAGATACTGGGTTTGAACCCCACTGTCGGCAGACCTGAAGATAGTTTTCCGTGGTTTCCCATTTTCACACCCGGCTGTACCTTAATTAAGGCCACGTCCGCTTCCTTCACATTCCTAGGCCTTTCCTATCCCATCGTCGCCATAAGACCTATCTGTGTCGGTGCGACTTAAAGCAAGCAGCAAGAAATAAATCTTGTAGACATTTTTAGTCAGATGATAAACCATTTCAATTTTTACGTGCATGATGCAAGGTTTCGTTTTCGCACATGCTAGGTTCCATCCATTCACCAGGATACGTAAATTTTTCAACCCACTTGACTTTTCTTTTCCCAGAGTCCCTTCTAGCACACTTGGCGCCAGTTTGATGTTTGTATGAATTTCGTTTTCTCAAAAGAGATCTGGAGGCCCGTATTTGCAGTTTGTGTTTTAAGCTGCTTCGTGGCCACATCCAAGGTATCAGGGAAAACTGCAAGATCGTCTGCAAATGCTAGAAAGGTTCTTGTTCTTGTGGCCTAGTCTCATTCCGCTTTCGACTCCTTCATAACTCATTTCTCTGCACCATTCACGGATCACTTTCTCAAGACAGAAGTTGAACAACAGAGGTGAGAGACCATCTCCCTGCCTAACTCCTGTCCGTATTTCAAAGGCATCTGAAGTCTTTCCCCTGAACTTAGCTTTTGAGATGGTGTTGGTGAGAATCTGTTGGATGATCGCTCTTGTTTTACCGTCCAAGTCAATTTTTTTAGATCAGAATGAAGGTAGTTCTGCCAATTGAATCATAGGCCTTCCCCCTAGTTTAAGATATGAAAGGACAAATTTCAGATTCATAATCTGCTCCACTCATGACCGCCCTTTCCTGAAACCTCCTTGGTAATCACCGTTGCTTACGTTGTTATACAAGGCTGAGAAATGAGCGATGAGAAGTGGGGTCACCGAATTTAGTTTTCAGTTCTCCCGCTAGGATCGCCTTTCTGAGGCACAAGTTTTGAATGTCTTCCTACGTTCAGCATGGATCTTGTTACAAGTGCTTGGGAAAATTCGCTGATATATAGCTAATTATGATACTCACGGAGAAACCACGTGGTCTGAATGTTGCTCGTGATCCATTTTTGATTAGAACTTCAGTCTATGTCACGCAACATTAGTACCATGGTTACCGCTTGCATCGGCAATATCTACGCGCGGTATGACTGTCCTATGTTTATTTTTCTCGCAGACGACTTGCACGAATCGCCGATGCTGCCAACCACTGTACTTAGGAACTAAATGGTACTGAGCCCTGGACCACAATTACATTTGTTTTCACATAGGTTAGGTTAGGACTATGTTTAATTTTATCACAGGTTAGGTTAGGTTATATATTTTTCTCGCAGACGACTCGCGGTTAGGTTAGCCCTGGACTATGTTTATTCTTCTCGCAGACGACTCGCACGACTTAGCCCTGGACCACAATGACGTTTCTCTTCACATTAATACACCACGGCATTCTGTGTCGCTTACTGGTCACGAAATGATAGGATTGATAGAACCAAAGCCTACTACTGCTTTCTTCGTACATAGCGCATCCAGTGCATCTGGCCATTGTTGATACAGAAAACATATCTAATGGCATCGTGCGATGGATGTGTTATTAATGTAACAAGTTTTTCAGCGAATTGCAAGAACAACTTAAATGATTTACTTCAATTCTATGTACGTCACAACTTGATTTCAAATAGCAGAGTATGTGAATGGTGTGGCCGTCACGTCAAATTATTAGTGAATGAGAAATTCAATCGTGTTGTTTTTTCGTGTCGTCGCCTAACCTCCACTACATTAAGGTTGGTTCCATTTACATAAATTCTTCTTCTCTATTATACATTGTTTATCATTCAGGTTACATTTCCTTGTGATTTTTTCTTCCGGTGTCGGGAACGCTACGTACTACTAATAATTAGGCCTCTATTTCTTTTTTATATTCAATCACAAGTCGCGCGGATTTAAGCCTCTATTTCGTATTCATATTTAAGCATAACTAGCGCTATCTATGGTTTCAAGGGTTTAGAATCGTAATTACTGCATATCGAAACGTCTCAACGATTTCATCACGTTGTTATAGAATCATGGCTGGCGTTGGCACGAATGGACTCTGCATCGCCTGAAGAATTGCCCTATGAAATGTCACTACCATAGTTCAACATAGCCAGATATTCTTACTCTTATTTGTTTCATATGGTTATTCTTTGACATTGCCTCACTCTTAGGTCTTTTCATCGCGTAAGTTGGTCATAACTTCTGACTGTATTGAATTATGGGAACGACATTTCACTGGACTAGCCTTGAACCAATGGCAGTGTCCATTCGCCCACCGTCAGCCATGATTACTATGATACAAACTTGCGTGACAAGGTCTGAAGTTTTACCCATTTTTGTTGCAGTGCAAATAATCCGTCAATGTGATGTTAACATGTCTTGTTGGAAACTCGTTTAGGTCAATATTTTGAGGTTATGAGTCGTCGTAGTATGGACCCACAGTCAGCACGAATTTATACATATTTACAAAGGTGTTTTAAAGTGTTTGTGAAATATATAGTACTGTAAATGTATACACACCTAAATGCTATTACTTAACATATAGTCTCTGTAACTGGTCTCCAGTTCAGAGTCACCATTTGAATCTTACACCACTTCCTAACCTAACTTAGCTTTAACACTTTCCTGTTCAACGGTTTTCGGTCTAGATTCGGAATATTTCGGCACTTTGATGAAATATTCCTTGCAATATTACCGAACAAAGGCTTGAGCAAATTCTGCAGCAACAATAGTGGCAATATTTCGTTATAGCAGGTCCTGCACATGAGTTCCCTTAAAAACCTGTCTTTCACGTAGTGGGTACAGATCGGCAGATAGTGTTTTCTTGGGAGATAATGTACTGCTTCAATAACAAAATCGTAACACGTTTGTATCAAGGCCCTGAAGAAAGCGTTAGGGTGCCTTAACCCTCCCCTGTGTTGAAAACGGATTAAGCATACTGCAGAACTATCAGTTATAGGTAAGGATATTGTCTGTAGACAACTGTCACAGCTAGTTTCTTCTTCTGCTACATGTATCAAATATCCAGCTATCATTGCCAATGAAATTGATAACAGAGTAACTACAGATTCTGAAAACAGAAAAAAGTAATTATCACTGCTGAGTTAAGGAGTACTTTTAAAAATGTTTTGTTAAATTAATTACATGCAATTTTATGACCCTATGTTTTCATACTCTACTGGCTTATGTAGGGGCTGCCTGGCTGAGGCGGTTCGCCCAGAAGGACGTGGGTTCGAATCCTCGTCAGGAAGTCGTAAAATTTAAGAAACGAGATTTCCGCTTCCGGAGGTGCACATGGCCCTGAGGTTCACTAAGCCTACACCAAAAATGAGTACCAGGTTAATTCCTGGGGGCAAAGGCGGCCGGGCGTAGAGCTAACCACTCTACCCCATCACGTGCCGAGGTTAACAATGGTGGAAGCCTTTACCTTCCACTCCTCCAAGGACATTCGTGGCCTGTACGGAGGTGACTGTGCTTTGCTTTTTTACTGGCTTATGTAAACAAAAGTTCAATAGGCCTACCTTGAACTTGTTTCTCCAGAATTTGTAGAACATGAGGGGAAATATTTTGAATTTCCATGCCTCCATTCATTTGCACTTTTCACTCTTTTCCTTGTTTATTAATGGAGGCAAATCTGATTTTCTACCATTCCCAAGTTCCACATTGCCATGATTAGAAGCTGCAATGATGCCAGACTGTAGTGTTGCTTCCATAGCGTAAAGACATGATCTTGTGTCCAACATGTCATTGAATCCACCCTTTTGCCTTAAATGACCAAAAAAGAGTTCAATATCATCACCTGTGAAGTTTCTGGTTAAATCATAATGGAAGTTTATTGATAACAGATACTTGATGCATGCAGCTGTTGACAGAGTTGTGACCACTAGAGCTTGAAAGGTTCCTCTTGTGAATCTGTTGGATTTTTCTGAATTTGTCTGAATTGCTTCAATGTATCAAATAAAGCCATTGGTCAATAAGGAGAATCTGTTATAATCAAGACTGCTGAAACTAAATTTATTAGAATTTCTGGAAGTAATGGCATGTGTAGTGTTGCAAATATCATGCCATGTTTGAAACAATTCAAGAAAATGTATAGTTTCTTTGAAGCTGTCCCCGTCACTAGTTTCTTCTGGGCTTACTTTCTCCAAACTTCCTGGCCAGCAACAGTGTCTGTTGAGAATATTACTTTAGCCCTTGCAACAGTCATCTTTTCCGAATGTGCAGGACATACTAGTTTCCTAGTTAATTTCCGCACAGGTTTCACTACCAATCGTTTTTGCAGGTGATACAGCTTTTTCCACATGTTCTACTGTTACCACGTTACCATTTACTTTAAAATCCCCGCTCAAGTGTTGTGATTTTACTTTTTTAAAATATATGGCTAGGGTCAAAACTCAAACATACAAGCCTGCTGGGATCTAATGGGTCCTGAATTTGATGTACAAGATCTGCCTCCTTTCCACACAAGGAATGAAACATGGCAACATTCACTTGACAATTGCCTGTCACAATTCGGACGACTTGGAATCCACAGTCTTCAACAACCTGTAAGGCCTCGCGTGTCAATTTGGCTATCTGATCTCCTGTCAGACTGTGTATAAAATAATATGACACAGGAATCCTGTAATGTGTGGAAAGACCTTTGAACAGAGTGCAGAGCAATTTATTAGCAAACATATCTTCAATACCGACAGCATCTCTTTCCACGTCAGTCATTCCAAGAAGCATATCGAAATTCCTGTCATAGACCAGCTTTGATTTTATAAACTTCTCATCTATGATGAGAGAACCTATCTTTTCATTATCGTGCAGTAAGGATTTCTTTTCTGCAGTCAGACGAGCTCCTACCAAAGAAGTAATTCCTCTCTTCCGGAATGGCCAATGTAAGTTTTTAAAGATTTTTAGTGTGGTAGGTGCAAAATATTAAGAGATCTTTGGAACCTGTACCCTGTGGATGACCTGTTGGACAGTAATATGCAGAACTTTACACTATTCTCTCTGAATTTACACTTTTGTTTACAAAAACATTGAATCTGCTCAATTAAGAAATTTGCTTTCAAATCTCCTTGTTCAGCTAGACCTGTAATTTTATTTAGTTGACTGTCAAGTTCATGTTGATTTTTTTCATTCTTGAATTGATGCACCCTTTCTTTTAAAGTGGTAAAAAAAATTCCGCTTCGTAATAAGTGCCCTTTGTTTCCTACATTCCCTGATTATCCTTTTCATTTCAAACCTACCTTAATTCAGTATAGTTTGTTTAATAGAACACTCTATACCTGCGGTTTTATGTAATGGTTCACTGATAAGTACAGGTGGAGGGTCATTCTCGTCACTACCGGTAAGATGTGCTTGGTTCCACATGTTTTAATTTTCTTGTAGGGTTTAGCTTCATTTCCCACTTCGTTCGTTTTATGTGGTCTTCCTGTATGTGATTGTGTTTGTGTCTGAGAAAGTCTTGAAATACGGATGGAATGACGTTCGGAAGTAGGGCTTTTAGTGCTGTGGTCACACTATAATCTGAGTCGTAAAATGCCTACTGCAACCAGTTTAATGCATACTAGGTTTGCACAGAAATCCCAGTCGATTTTCCTGACAAAATATTGCCAAACACCATTTAGATTCTAAGTTCCTCGTTTTTCGGAAATCGGCGAAATGAAATACCATATCCTTTTGAGGTCTTTGATTTACAGTAAGGAACACTAGAATACACCATGTTTTTTAAGTTTATCCGATGTTCACATTACGTAAATACGGTCATTAATTTCAGTCACTAAATTATAATCACCCGCACTAGAACAAGAAAGCTAATAAAGTACAAAAATACGTCTTGACACGCTCGTGAATATTTGAATGAGTACTTCGCCCGGGCAATTTTATGACTAAGAAAAAGAAACGCTACCTCCGAAAGTGATGGAACCAACTAGAGAGAAGAATATTCTGGGCGTGGTGCTAGTAAAACCAGATGAGCTGCATAGAGAAATCGTAGTAATAGATGGTATTAGCGATCACGAAACTGTTTTCGTTGTAGTTAAAAATAAATGTGATTGAAAGGAAGGTCTTAAAAGTACGAATATTAGGCAGTACCATATGGCTGATAAAACAGGCATGAGGGAGTTTTTGAAACGTATATATGATCGGTGAAACACGGTAAATAAAAATGTAAACAGACTCTGGAATGGGTTTAAAGCAATTGTTGAGGAATGTGAAAACAGGTTTGTACCTTTAAAAGTGGTAGAGAATGGTAAATACCCACTACATTATAACAGAGAAGTAAAGAGACTAAGAAGGAGGTGCAGATTGGAAAGAAATAGAGGTTTAAATGTCTGTGGAAGCAAGAAGAAGTTGAGGTAACTTACCAGGAAATTGAATCTAGGAAAGAAGTCAGCTAAGTATTACTTGATGGTAAGAATAATTGGTAGTCATACAAATTTTAGTGGAAAATGAAGGGTATGTATAGGTATTTTAAGGCAGAAACATGTTCCAAGAAGGATATTCCAGGAATCATTAATGAACGAGGGGAGTGTGTATGCGAGGATCTTCAAAAGGCAAGAGTATTCAGTCTGCAGTACATATGTAAAGATTGTTGATTACGGGGATAACGTCCCGTTAGAGGAGGTCACTAATACTATAGAAGTATTAAAATGACCTATGATAACAACGATATTTACAATACGATACAAAATTTGAAAACTAGAAAAGCGGCTGGAATTGATAAGATTTCTGGGGATATACTAAAGACAATGGGTTGGGATATACGAAGTAGTACCGTATCTGAAGTACTTATTCGATTATTGTTTGCATGAAGGAGCTACATCAAATCATTGGAGAGTTGCTATAGTAGCCCCTGTGTATAAAGGAAAGGGTGATAGACATAAAGCTGAAAATTACAGGTCAGTCAGTTTGACGTGCATTGCATGTAAGCTTTGGGAAAGCATTCATTCTGATTATATTAGACATGTTTGCGAAATTAATAACTGCTTCCACCTGGCGAGTTGGTGTGCGGTTAGGGGCACGCGGCTATGAGCTTGCATCTGGGAGATAGTGAGTTCGAACCCCACTGTCGGCAGCCCTGAAGATAGTTTTCCGTGGTTTCCCATCTTTACACAAGGCAAATTAGGCCACGGCTGCTTCCTTCCCACTCCTAGCCATAAAACCTATCTGTGTCAGTGCATCGTAAAGCCAATTGCAAATAAGAAGAAGAAGAAGAAGAAGAAAAACTTGTTCGATAGAAGGCAGTTCGGGTTTAGGGAAGGTTATTCCACTGAAGCTCACCTTGTAGGATTCCAACAAGATATAGCAGATATCTTTGATTCAGGAGATCAAATGGATTGTATCGCGATTGACCTGTCTAAGGCATTTGATAGGGTGGATCATGGGAGAGTACTGGCAAAAATGAGTGCAATAGGACTTGACAAAAGAGTGACTGAATGGGTTGCTATATTTCTAGAAAATAGAACTCAGAGAATTAGAGTAGGCGAAGCTTTATGTGATCCTGTAATAATTAAGAGGGTAATTCCTCAAGACAGTATTATTGGAACTTTGCTTTCTTATATATATATAAATGATATGGGTAAAGAAGTGGAATCAGAGAGAAGGCTTTTTGCGGATGATGTTATTCTGTATAGAGTAATAAATAAGTTACAAGTGTGTGAGCAAGTGCAAAATGACCTCGATAATGTTGTGAGATGGACAGCACGCAATGGTATGTTGATAAACGGGATTAAAAGTGAGGTTGTGAGTTTCACAAATACGGAATGTCCTCTCATTTTCATTTACTGTGTTGATGAGGTGAAAGTTCCTTATGGGACTGATTGTGAGTACCTAGCTGTTAATATAAGAAAAGATCTTCATTGGAGTAATCACATAAATGGGATTGTAAATAAAGGGTACAGAAATCTGCATATGGTAATGAGGGTGTTTAGGGGTTGTAGTAAGGATGTAAAGGAGAAGGCATATAAGTCTCTGGTAAGACCCCAACTAGAGTATGGTTCCAGTGTATGGGACCCTCACTGGATTACTCGATTCGAGAACTGGAAAAAAAATCCTAAGAAAATCAGCTCGATTTGATCTGGGTGATTTCCGACAAAAGAGTATCGTTACAAAAATGTTGCAAAATTTTGGGCTGGGAAGACTTGAGAGAAAGGAGACGAGTTGTGCGACTAAGCGGTATCAGTCAGTGTCAGTGGAGAGATGGCGAGGAATGACATTAGTAGACGAATACGTTTGAGTGGTGTCTTTAAAAGTAGGAAATATTACAATATGAAGATACAGCTGGAATTCAAGGGAACATAGTGGGGTAAATATTGGTTTATAGGTAGGAGAGTCAGGGATTGGAATAACTTACCAAGGGAGATTTCCAATTTCTTTGCAATCATTTAAGAAAAGGCTAGGAAAACAACATATAGGTAATCTGCCACCTGGGCGACTGCCCTAAATGCAAATCAGTAGTGATTGAATCAGTAAATATCACGCACCTAGCGGCAAAACCATGCGTTTCTCGAGCCCAAGCGGGAACCCGTTTCACGACCAGCAAGGCCTTGCATTTATCAGTCTTGTATAATAGCGTAAGCAAAGGTAATCGCCCAGTTCTTGATCTACTATCTTCTGCCCTGATTTGAAGAGCTTTCAAGAGAATTTTGTAGGTTATGAGCAGAAGGGAGATGCCGCGATATTTGTGAAGATCCGACTTGTCCAGATGTCCAGTCACTTTGGAAGTCTTTCGGTATTCCAGATTTCATGTATGATGTCCGTTGATTTCTCCACTGCATTGTCTCTAGCGAACTTCCACAATTCAGATATTATCGAATCTTCACCCGGTGCTTTATTGTTCTTCAAGGATTGGATAATCTGTCTGATTTCCTCTTTCGTGGGTGGGGCTGAATCTGAGTGGACTTTTGTTTTATCTTCAAATGTGAATTTGGATATTGGGTCCTCGCTGTTAAAAAGGGATTCAAAAAATTTTGCAAGGACCCGGCAGTTTGCCTTGTCGTTATGGGCTAGTTTTCCATTGGAATCTTTGAACTGTAGGCTCGGTGGGTCGTATTTCCTCAAGTTGCTTTTGAATGTTTTATTAAAGTCGCGTGTATGGTTCTTCTTGAAATCCTACTCAGTTTGAACCAGCTGATGTTTATCAAAACCGTTTAACGCTGCGGATGATTTTTGCAGCACACTTTCATTCAAGAAGTTTATCCAGTTGACTTCGTTCTTTAGCGAGTTCCGTTTCTGCCAGGTGAACTGTCTCTGCCTTATCGCTGCATCGCATTCACTGTTCCACCAAGCATGCTTCCTGGCTTAGTAAGCTGATTCGTCTCTTTAAATGTTTCGACCAGGGCCTCGCGCAGTTCTTCCCAGTTCTCTGCAGCTACGGATTGTAGATTCTGCGTGAACTCATGATTAGATCCTAGTTTTTCTCTATCGAATCTTTCAATCTTTTTGGCTCAAACTCTCCTTGGGAGCAGTTTGATTTTTATCTTGGATAGATAGTGATCTGAGTCCAGTTTTTCCATTTCTTAGAACTTTCATATTCTGAATTTCTCTTTGAGCCTTCCGTGCGATCGCGACATAATCAATCTGGAATTCACAAAGGTATTATTATTATTATTATTATTATTATTATTATTATTATTATTATTATTAAGTACTTTCCTTCCTTCCTTCCTTCCTTCCTTCCTTCCTTCCTTCCTTCCTTCCTTCCTTTCTTTCTTTCTTTCTTTCTTTCTTTCTCCCTTTCTTTCTTAATCCGTTTACCCTCAATGGTCGGCTTTTCCCTCGGACTCATTGATGGATGCCACCTCTACCGCCTCAAAGACAGTGTCCCGGAGCGTGAAACATTGGGTCGGTGGATACAACTGAGGAGGCGGACGAGTACCTCGCCCAGGCGGCCTCACATACTATGGTTAACAAGCGCATGGTGAGGGGATGGGAAGATTGGAAGGGATAGACAAGGAAAAGCGGCCGTTCGTTAAGTTAGGCACCATCCCGACATTTACACGGAGGAGAAGTGGGAAACCACGGAAACTACTTCGAGGATGACTGAGGTAGGAATCGAAACCCTCTCTACTCACCTGACCTCCCGAGGCTAAGTGGACTCCGTTCCAGCCCCCGTACACTTTTCGAATTTCGTGGCAGAATCTGGAATCTAATCCGGGCCTCCAGGGCTGGTAGGTAATCACACTAACTAGTACACCACAGAGGTGGACATTATTATTATTATTATTATTATTATTATTATTATTATTATTATTATTATTATTATTATTATTATTATTACTATTTGTTGTAGTAGTAGTAGTAGTAGTATTACGTAGAAATTCTTCCAACAGAGGTAGCAGCATCATTCTGTGTAGAAAGTAAGCCTGACATGTGGGTAGTAAACCATTAGCACGGGAGGTCGAGTGCTGCTCCAAACGTGTATTAATTCTAGGGAATTATTAATTGATCAGTCTACTTTAGGAAGAAGCTGGTTTGTCTGGGATGTCCAATATCAACTAACGTCACACATAACGCCCTAGAAATTTGCCTTTGTTATCGCTGAATCGTGTTATTCAAGGCCGGACGTTTACTTATTCGAATCAATTATCGTCAACACTTGCACTTTAATAACCAATTATCTGTAACTCATTACTGCGAAGTTGCCGGCCCAGCCTCTTTGTTACACTAAACGAGACATTTGTATGGGTTAATGCCCGGTCGTGGACCCTCAGCACACTTGTGACTGATTTGTGTAAAGATGGGCTGAGCATAGCAGAAATCATACAACACGATGGCAAATATCGTTTAGTTCTGCCAACATTGATATTTGCTTTCTTGATTGCAACAAATCTTTGCTTTAGAGTTACAACTGTAGGTTCATTGCGTAAGGGAATCTATGTATATACGAGGGGGTACCCAAGAAACCGGAATTATTTTTAAAAGCTGTATATTTTCCATTTTTTTTTATAAAACAACCTTACCCCTTTATCCCGTTCAAAATACTGTCCACTACAACTGATACACTTGTCCCACCGGTGCTTCCACTGTTCGAAACATTTTTTTGTAGCCATATTTGGAAATGGCTGACAGCTCATTCCTGTTTTTTTTTTTTTTTTTTTTTTTTTACCTCTTCAATGTTGTCAATTCGGTGTTCTTTCATGCCCCTTTTCATGCGCGGAAATAAGAAAATGTTGTACGGAGCCATGTCAGGCGTGGGGCAGGGCACATTTTAGCCAAAAACTGTCTAACAGAAATGACTGTGTGTAGGTGCGTTGTCGTGGTGGACGAACCAGTCTCCTGTATGCCAAAAATCTGGTCTCTTTCGACAAGCACTGTTGCGCATTTTTCTCAAAACTTAAAACTTCCCAATAAAAGGTTTGCACGCTCTTGGCTTAAACTTGCCATCATAAGAAACGAAACAAGAACAAAACAAAGCTAGCAGAAACAATCACTGCACATGAACAGAACAAGCCAGGTCGACAACACAGGTGGCACCACCGCCGTCTCAATCCTATATAGAGATTGAGACGGCGATGGGTGGCACTGAACTGGCAATTAGCGATGATTCGTTCATGAACGAAGTGGCTATTTTGAACGACTCATTGGGAGCTAGGCATTCATTCACGAGCCGACTCTTTTATCAACGAACGGTCTGCACCATCAACTGCGACTCCAAGAAAGACCTAGCTCGTAACATCGACTCTCTTTCATTTCTAGCCAATACCATGCTTGAGATAATCACGTGACGTACAGATGCTGCTTTCTGTTTTGTAGTCTAGCCTCTTCCCACACTCAGTCAGTCAGTGCAGTGGTTGTGGTCTGTATGGCCTGTGCGTTATTTGTGCCATAGTTCTGGCAACCTGCTACCTAACGAAACCATAAAATGAAATAAACAACATGTTATTGAGCAATACTTACCAGTTCACTTCTTGTAGGCACTCATAATCTATGAAGGATGTATTGTAGATCCAGTAGGTTAAGAGTAAATAAACGACACCAAGTTCGGGTTGATTATCCTAAACTGAGCACGAACAACAGTCATTATCCAGAATACTGAATATACCACCCTGCAAGTAGAAACGGCAGGGGCGGTGCGTGGCATTGTTGCAGGGTTGCACAACTCCCAATAATTTTGCGCTTCATTTGTCATCTTTTCTTCTAATGTTTTAGTTTAATAAACCTAACATATATTCGAAAGCAGGTTAAAATCAACCATCTTCGGTAGTTCGCTGTACTAATGCTTCGTAACGGACCAAGAAACGCTGCTGGCTTCGAATCAAACTCAGTGGGTTTGCTTTCCTACGGCAACTCCCTATCGGACAGCGCGGCGCAATGTACCTCAGCAGGGACGAGCCTAAGCCTGTATAGCATCAGGTATAGTATGCTCGCCAGTATCGGTCTCAGGGAGTTGCACGAGACTAGCGAGTCCCCTACCGAGAAACAGTTCCAAATGTCTCCGTTAGATTGCGTCACTCTGCGAAGATTACTTCATTCCTACTTCCTCTCGTCTCGCAAAGGTAATTCATTTCCTTTTTTTTTTTTTTAATTTACAAATTTCATTTACGTTGCACCGACGCAGATAGGAAAGGGCTAGAAGTTGGAAGCAAGCGACCATGGCTTTAATTAAGGCACAGCCACAACATTTTTCTGGTGTGAAAATGGGAAACCGCGGAAAACCATTTTCAGGGCTTCCGACAGTGGTGTTCGAACACACTATACCCGAATGCAAGCTCACAGCTACGCGACCCTAACCGCACGGCCAACTTGCTGGGCAATTTATTTTCCACGCTATATCAGACCACCCACAATATTACCAACATCTTGCTTCAATGAAAAACAGGACGGCAAATTGTCAAGTGAGGCACAAATAACTGTGCCAGGCTGAGTGGTTCAGACGGTTGAGGCGCTGTTCTCCTGACCCCAACGTGGGGATCCTGGCTCCGTCCGGTGATATTTGAAGGTGTTCAAATACGTCAGCCTCGTGTCAGTAGATTTACTGGCATGTAAAAGAACTCCGGCACGTCGGTGTCTCCGAAAACCGTAAAATGTTGTTTAGTGGGACGTAAAGCTAATAACATTATTGTTAAGAGTAACTGTAGTTACAGTGTATGATTGGCCTCTTATTTCCTGGGTTGTAATTGCCAGATATATTACAGTTTTAGTCGGAATGTAGTTCATTACTTAACGATAATAGAGTTTCCTGTTATTTCTCTAAGCTACAAAAATGTGACACTGAAAATGTTGGTGCAACACCCAGATACCACCAGCCGCCACTGAGAAACGGCGTGTAGTTTTATTCTGTCTAAAATAATCAAGAAATACTCTGACAAATCCTCACCTA
This sequence comes from Anabrus simplex, assembly GCF_040414725.1. Classification (NCBI taxonomy): domain Eukaryota; kingdom Metazoa; phylum Arthropoda; class Insecta; order Orthoptera; family Tettigoniidae; genus Anabrus; species Anabrus simplex. The sequence goes on along the minus strand of NC_090265.1, from coordinate 1,768,512,281 downwards.
ATTCTTAAGAGCGGCCATAGTTATGAATCAACATATTGCCAACATCATTTGGTTTTACGGTACTGTGGATAAAAAGATATAACGTAGTTTTAAATCGAATTAAGGAAAATATAAAATAACGCTAGTTTTGGCTTTAAAATAGGCTAAATAACTCAGTGTATACTGCAATTTATTTTTAAATAATATTTATTAACGTATAGTTGTGTAAGGAGTCAGCGTTGAGGCCTTCGGTGCAGAAGGTCTCGGATTTGACTCCCGGCAGAGTCGGACATTTTAATCTCTTCTGATTAATTCTTCTGGCTCGGGGACTGGGTGTTTGTGTTTGTCCCAGCACTGTCCTCTTCATATTCAGACAACACACCACACTGCAAATCACCACAGAAACACGCAATAGTGATTGCATCCCTCCACGTAGGGTTAGCGTCAGGCATCTGGCCGTAAAAAGGGCCAAATCCACATTTGCGAAACACAAGTGTGAGAAAAGCGGTAGAAGAAGAAGGAAAAGTAGTGTAATCGTGTAAGGAGTGCCAATATACGTCTCCTACGGTGTAATCGTTTTTGAAAAAAATAGAGGAGACTGGCACACTATACGCGAAAAAGGAAAAATACTGTGCGTATCGTAGTAAGAGATGCTATACACTGTTATACGCACGAGTGAAATGTAAACTGCGTGAACAGGAATGGAGACTCGTCTTAATAGACTGCCGAGATCGACCGAAAGTAGTGCCAATATCTCGAACATACGTCCTGTGCGGTGCATTAAGTCTTGAAAGACATCATTTTAAGAAGAATGGAACTTATACTCCGCACGGCTTTACTTCTAAATTGACGTTTGACCGATCTGGTGGTTATGCGCTGAAACATAAGACATCTGCATTCCCGGCTCAAGTAATCTGCCCCCATCATTACACCTTGGATTTTAGGCAAAAGCCTATTTTGTTCCTGAAATGATTTGTATTTACACTTTTCATGCATTTATAAGGTTAAAACCAGCGGTTCTACGGTGCCTAAATTGACGTTAGAACCTACCATACGCAAATCGATTAAAATGCTTTAAATTTATTCCGAGAAACTAAAATATTTACCAGCTCATTTTCAGTATCTTGAACAACATATCCTTGAAATACTTTTCATACACAAAAGCGGGAAGCTATAAATCACGCTCCCTTGAAGTCCTTAAGAACCTCTGGCAGTAAAAACCTGCCTGTAGTGTGTGTGTCCATTGACCAGCTTCAAACAAAACTCTTCATTTCATTCTCTGAGAGCATTAGAGTTGTCAGTTTGTTCAGTGTGTACATTATGCTAAAAGTGTCAGATTCCAAGTCTTCTTGGTGGTAACAGCAGTTTCCCATTTCACACCGGATGGTAAAATAAAGTTCTGTGACGTTCATTTGAGCGAAATTTGTTTTATATAACCTCCTAAAGAGTCATTATTAATTTATCAAAGTACAAATGGTATTTGAATTCAGAAATGGTTATTAAAACAGGAAAAGTAGAAGGTGTCCACCTCTGTGGTGTAGTGGTTAGTGTAATTAGCTGCCACCCTCGGAGGCCCGGGTTCGATTTTCGGCTCTGCCATGAAATTTGAAAAGTTGTACGAGGGTTGGAAAGGTCTCCACTCAGCCTCGGGAGTTCAACTGAAAATAGGGGGTCGATTCCTAGCTCAGCCATCCTCGAAGTGGTTTTCCGTGGCTATTCACTTCTCCTCCAGGCAAATGAACACTGGCAGGAAAATATCACAAGAGAAAACATATTCCCATATTAATTGCACAGTCAATTCCGTATTTTCTTGGAAGTAAAATTAGGACAACGTTTATTGTCCTCATCCACCATGTTTCCTATCCGAAATAAACAAAACATAACAGATGTCGTCTCTTCTCAGCAGTCACTGCCACCACCTCCGGACCCATGACCAAATGGTTAGCATGCTGGCCTTTGGTCACAGGGGTGCCATCATAGGTTAATTCCGCTAGCACGGGGACTGGATGCATGTGTCGTCTTCATCATCATTTCATCCTCATCACGACGTGCAGGTGGCCTACGGGCGTCAAATCAAAAGACCTGCACCTGGCGAGCCGGACATGTCCTCGGACACTCCCGGCACTAAAAGCCATACGCCACTTCTTTTTCATTTTTACTGCTACCAAGATTGTATCATTCCTTCTTTACCTCGGTTTAACTTAGACAGGACATTGTAGGACTCAACTTCGGTTTAAACTCTAGTTGCAATTTAACTCAATCTTCAGTTTAAACCTGTATTATAAAACCGGCCCTAAACAAATAAGTGAAAGGATGAGTGACTGAGTGCATGTTTGAATGGATTGTACTACAAATCCTCTCTCCGAGTCCGGGATAGCCACCAACTGGGGCGAGAGCACTGACTAATTGATTACACACCTCTTATATCTTTCTTAGGGCCGGTATTATAATGAAGGTTTAAACTGAAGATTGTGTTAAACTGTAACTTGTGTTTAAACCGATGTTGAGTCTTATAATGGCCGGCTTAAGTTAAACTGAGGTGAAGAAGGAAATACACGATCTTGGTAGCAGTGACTTGTAAGAAAAGATGACTATCGATAATGTTTTGTTTACTTCTTGTAGGTAAAATGGCGGATAAAAACAATAAACGTTGCCTCAATTTTACTTGTAAGGAAATATACTGGCTTGTGCAATTAGTACAGAAAACCTATTTAAAAACTCTGTTTGGTTCCATATATGCAAATGACGTGTCCTTGCTCGAAAAACTCTGGTGCCCATGGTCGTTCAATAATTTGAACCACTTCTTAATCATCGCTTAGTATTTCTTCAAACACCTCAAAAATATCTTCGAGATCCATTTGTTCTGCCATGTTGTAAAGTTTTGTATTCTTAAACTTCAGTTTAAACGGTAGATGAGTGACAGTAAAATTAATCTCTAGATAAACTGAAGATTAAGTTTTATAATATGCGACTAACAGATGAACCGAAGTTTAAACTGAACCAACAGTTTAAACCTCTATTATAATACCGGCCCTTAGTCTGCCCGGGCTGAGTGGTTCAGACGGTTGAGGCACTGGCTTTCTGATCTCAGCTTGGCAGGTTGGATCCTGGGTCAGTCCGGTGCTATATAAAGGTGCTGAAATACGTTACCCTCGTGTCGGTAGATTTACTGCCACTTAAAAGAACGCCTGCGGGACTAAAATCTGGCACCTCGGCGTCTCCGAAAACCGCAGACGTAGTTAGTGGGACGTAAAGCCAATAACATTAAAATAGTTTCTTAGCAACATAAAACAAAATCAATAATGTTTCAGCATGAGTCAAACATGGATGATGTGCGTGACGTCGTATCAGAATTATTTATAATTAAATAGTTAATTTAAACTAAGTAAATTAGCAATGGTTTACAATAAAATATTGTACGCAACAACCACTAAAGTGATAAGTTTACGTCACTCGTTTCGAAGCAATACAGTCTGTACTTAGCAGGTTGCTAAGCAACTAACACTTTCATATTCTGATATATGTGATTGTCATCCTTAGTAGTGTCATTGCTTACAGCCATGTTTGATTAGTACCTGTCAAGCGAGAGAATATACACTTCCAAGAATATCGTTCTCTGCTATAGATATTATTTGATTGTCTAACCTTTTCAAACTTCCAAATATATTTAACAGATGGCAGAGCGTTATTAATAAATGATATGCTGCTAAGAGAAAAAGTCTACGTATCAACAGACCCCATCATGATATACGCCTCAGACATTATCTGGGAACACGTATCGAAGGATGAAATGGAATGAAATGGCGTATGGCTTTTAGTGCCGGGAGTGTCCGAGGACAAGTTCGGCTCGCCAGATGCAGGTCTTTTGATTTGACTCCCGTAGAAGACCTGCGCGTCGTGATGAGGATGAATTGATGAAGACGACACACACCCAGTCCGCGTTCCAGCGAAATTAACCAATTATGGCTAAAATTCCCGACCCTTTCGGGAATTGAACCAGGGACCCCTGTGACCAAAGGCCATCACGCTAACCATTTAGCCATGGTGCCGGACTATTGAAGGATAATCTAGGTCATGTATGTCAAAAGCTTCTCTGCCAGGCAAAAAAACCGCTCCTTCGATACTAACCTATGAGCTCACAAGACAACTATTCTATACAGAAGAACTGCGATGACAATACCTTACCTTCTGCGACAGAGTAACAAGCTTTACATCAGGAATACAGGATAAAGAAGCGAATATATGGATAGAGTTTTACCAAACAGACGTCCGGCTACATGGCTAAATGGTTAGCGTGCTGGCCTTTGGTCACAGAGGTCCCGGGTTCAATTCCCGGCAGGGTCGGGAATTTTAACCTAATTGGTTAATTTCGCTGGCATGGGGACTGGGTACATGTGACGTCTTCATCATCATTTCATCCTCATCACGACGCGCAGGTCGCCTACAGGAGTCAAATCAAAAGACTTGCACCTGGCAAGCCGAACTTGTCCTCGGACACTCCCGGCACTAAAAGCCATACGCCATTTCATTCCATTTCATTTTTACCAAACAGACGGCATGATGACATCAGAATCGATTAATTCTGACCACCAGCTGGGGCGTACCATAATGCGCTTGTTATTAAATATTCGTTAAACCATTGATAAGGTAAGGCAAAACAATTTGACTACGACAGGTATATCAAGAGGAGTTATCTGACCTATTTATAACGAATACGCGGGTCCTCTAGTTTCTTTAGGTTTGTGGTGTTGATTATTGTTTTAAGAGGAAGTGCAAAAGAGCAACCATCACAGCGGTAAATGGAAGAGGTCAGACACTTCGAAAACTGAAGATATTGTCAGAATCAAGGGAAGGGTTACTAAGGCGTGAAAATAAGACTCCCTAAACACAAGTAAGTGAAAGCACTGCTAGACTCAGCTAAGAGAACCGTGGTCGCCAATCCACGCTCTCAATTTGAAAGCCCTTGGCCCCATTTTAGTCACCTGTTACGACAGACAGGGTATACCGTGGATATTCTTCTACCACCACCTCCCCCCCCCCCCCCACACACACAGGAATTTTTAGATTGATCATTCACATCCTCCCTCCTCTGATCAGTGCCAGAATGTCGAGCTGTATATCCTTAAATTGCTAGTTCAAATCCAGCAGAGGTTCTTTTTCTTTTTTTAATCTGCTTTACTTCGCACCGACACAAGTAGGTCTTATGGCGACGGTGGAATAGGAAAGGGCTAGGAATGGTAAGGAAACGCCGTAGCCTGGTGTGAAAATGGGAAACCACGGAAAACCATCTTCAGGACTGCCGACAGTGGGATTGAAACCCACCATCTCCCGAATGTAAGCTCACAGCTGCGCGCCCGTAACCGTGCGGCCAACTCGCCCTGTAATACGAGTTCTGAAGGGCGGAAAATAGTCTTTTCGCCAGCCCATATTGGACGATGTCGGCATGTAATAGTTATTTACGGTTCAGGGACCGAGAGTAAGGTTTTAAAACGAATGCCTGAAACACTCGCCCTTGTATCGTGCAATATTTCACAGTGTCACTTCAAGCATATTGTACGTCTTTACTGAAATCAATATACAGCTGAAGACGCAGTACTTGTAGACATAGTGGCCGTACAAGTACACTACCATCCACCTCACTGCTAAATCAAACTGTGAATGACAGTTCGTGAACTGGATGGAGGTATGAAGCAGTGAAAGGGAATGCCCTCCCGAATTACGAAGTAATCGGGAAACCACTGGCACACTATCGATTGTTGAGTGGCACACAAGTTAAAATATTAAATGATGAAATAAAAATTGGTAATTCGTTTCCCCGTTATTCAGACGACTGACTAAGAATATGCAACATATGTTCTAAACTCCAAAATATGAAAAATATACGGAAAATAAACACAGCATTTTCAACTCTACACGTCATAATTCGTAAAATTAGTACAAAATAGAATTCATTCTTAGTTTCCTAAACAGATATATGTGTATTTACGTAGAAATATGTTCTCTGTTCATCACCATTGCAAGCCTTTGCAGTAACCCTGTGCTTTCGGCTCCCACTGCTACCGCCAATCATGTATTAACGTCGGCATCCAATTAGGAGAGCATTTGCTATCAGTAACCTACGCTCGGGGCTGTGTAAACACGGTGGTCAAGTTGATACTGTGTGGGAGCTACCAGCATGATTACAGCATGATAACATGGCTTGAAGAACGCTGCTGAAGGCCATCGCGACAGATCGAGCAAATTGAATCAGACGCGACACTTCTCGCGCGTGACGTCTATAAAAATCTGTCTGCAGTACAAATATTTATGTACTGTGACCGTATCGGTCATGTACATATTTATTTAATAATGATTTTAGGCGGTGAAAATTTTGTTAAGCTCCCTTGTACATATTACAGAATGTTGCATTAGGTTGCATCTGTTTGCACAACGCCTCTAACTTGGTAAACACGAGTCCGCCATAGCTGGAGGAATCCCCAGACAGAGAGTGAGCTATGAAAAATGACAAGGAAAGAAAATCAATACTAATTAAGCTATTTCAATAGGTTTTAACTACTTTATCATTACATTAAATAATCGGTACAAAATCCATTTTAAGAACAGAAATATCCTTATAAATGAGAACTTGTTGTGTGATCTTTGTGAACTATCTTGGACAATATTTCTTTCCTTTCATTTTTATAGGCAATATTTCTTTCCTTTCACTTTTATTTGCACAGAATAAGTGATTTTATTTTTCCTTTTCTTCCCATTATTCCGTAAATAATGGCTACACATTGCAAGTGTAGGAACTGTGGGTGTGGCCAGGCATTAAGGAGTATGAGGGAGGAGTTGGAGAGTTTGAGGGAGATACAGTAATTAGGATTCTCTCAGAGGACAGGAAGGAAAGTAGGCCTCCCTCAAATAATGTACAGGATACAGTAGGTGTCAAGGAGGGATGGGAAGGAAATGGGGGAATTCTAGAAGACAGGTGGTCTAATATTTTAAGGGGAAGGAGATTGCAGGCTAAGGGCTCTGTTCAGGATCAGAATTTAGGACAGGTATCTGTGAGAAATCGGCACGAGTAACTGCAGGTAGAACAACCGAGGGAAGATGAGGAACAGGGAACTGCTGCTGATATGTATGGAATTAGGAGGAAGGGAAGAGGCTCTCTCTGGTCATGGGGGATTCCATCGTTAGACATGTCGGGAAAGTGTGTGGAGGAAAGGGAAACCAGGGTAGAGTGTTATCCAAGAATCAGGTTGAGGCAGATATTGAGGAAAGTAGAAGAGAAGGAAGAGGGAAAGGAGAAGGTGGTAGTGTTTCACGTTGGTACTAACAACGTAAAGCAAGCAGGGATAAGTACCAACATAGTTGGGGATGTGTGGGATCTGGTAAATGCAGCACGGATGAAGATTAAGGAAGCGGAGATTATCAGTGGAATACTGTGTAGGAGGGATACTGACTGGAAGGTGTTTGGGGATTTAAATTAGACTAGGGAGTGGGTATGTGGGAAACTGGGAGTGAGAATTCTAGATCCTAATGGGTGGGTAGGAGACAGGGATCTGCGCTAAGATGGCCTTCACTTAAACCGCAGTGGTACATATAAGTTAGGAAACTTATGTAGAAGGGTTATAGGCAGGTACATTCAAGGAAACGGGGTGGCCTAGCGGTGTTAAGCGAACAGGGAACAGGAAATCAAGTAGGGATGACATAAAAATGTTAGTGCTCAATTGTAGAAGCATTGTAAACAAAGGAATCCAATGAAGTAATTTAATAGATATATACTTACCAGATATTGTAACAGAAGTTTAATCATGGCTGAGAAATTATATAATGGATGCAGAAATATTCTCACGGAACTGGAGTGTGTATCGTAGAAATAGGATAGGACTGGTAGGAGGGGGAGTATTCATTCTGGTGAAAGAAGACTTTGTAAGCTACGAAATGTTAAGAATGAAAACCATGAAATTCTCGGTGTAAGGCTCATCTCTAAAGATAATAGGCAATTTGATGTCTTTGGAGTGTACAGACCGGGAAATGGTAGCGCTGACGCTGATTCAGAATTATTTGATAAGATAATCAGCTATGTGGGAAACGATAAGGAAAGGAACGTGATTGTAGCGGGTGATCTCAATTTACCAAATGTCACTTGGGAAGGTAATGGGAACGACAGGAAGCATGAACAACAAATGGCAAATAAGTTAATCTGGGAAGGGCACCAGATTCAGAAAGTGATGGAACCAACTAGAGGGAAGAATATTTTGGATGTGGTGCTGATAAGACCAGATGAGTTCTATAGAGAAACCGAAGTAATAGATGGTAATAGTGATCAAGAAGCAGTTTGTGTCGTAGTTAAAAATAAATGTGAAAGAAAGGAAAGTATTAACATTAGGACTATAAGGCAGTACCATACGGCTGATAAAACAGGCATGAGGGAGTTTTTAAAAAGTAACTATGATCGCTGGAAAATGGAAAATAAAACTGTAAACGGACTCTGTGATGGCTTTAAAGCAATTGTTGAGGAATGTGAAAATAGGTTTGTACCTTTAAAGGTGGTAAGGAATGGTAAACATTCACTATATTATAACAGAGAAGTAAAGAGACTAAGAAGGAGGTGAAGGTTGGAACGAAATAGAGTTCGAAATGGTTATGGAAGTAAGGAGAAATTGACGGAACTTACTAGGAAATTGAATCTAGCAAAGACGTCAGCTAAGGATAACATGATGGCAAGCATAATTGGTGGTCATACAAATTTTAGTGAAAAATGGAAGGGTATATATAGACCTCGTGCGAATGGCGAAATTTTACCTGCTGGCGCTCCTAGCGGCAACTCGCTCAGAACATTCATGTGACGACTGTGTGTAGTGGCTTGTGCGGGAGAATCAAGTGTGACAGTGAAGGAAGCCATTTAAAGCTGAACTGTCGTCGTCCATAGAGATTTGTGTGGACTTTCAGAATATTCGTTGGGATAAGTCATATTACAGTAATCACATATTCCAGGTGAAAGAACGATTGGGAGAAGAAATATCCAGCTTCTGTTTGAAGGAAACGAGCATTAATCAAACGCCTTATGCAGTTAAACTTACAGTAATAGTTACCTTTCTTTTTGCACCGTAAGTCATATGTATATACAGACTATTAATTTCAAACATAACTTTGATATACAGTACACATTTTCCGTGTCCATTGCCGTTGTAAATTATTTTTTCATTAATTAATGCTAGTCTTGTTTTAACATTTAACAGATCGATTGCAACAGGAATATTCAGCCAGCCGAGTGTGAATGCAAAGCAAGCCTTCCCAAATGCTGTAAGCATTTTGCTGCGCTTTGCATTTGTATTAATACAGAAAGATTCTTCGAAGATTTCCTTTATGCAACAATGGGAAAAACCGAAAAATGTTGCCGCAGAATATTCTAAAGGTGAACATTTAGGAGAAATGTTCAAGGACAGATTAAGTAAGCGGCTAGTTTGTAGCGTACTGGAAAGTGAGGGATTTGAAACATTCAGCAAAACTGAACTAACTTATATGATAAAATTAAATTTATAGACTGCTTTTACAAGAATTTTCAAGGCCGAGTGTGAAGGTGAATCCTTAATTATCTCCAATTCGACTGTTGAAGCTACCGTGGATGATGGCTGTAGAACAGAGCGAAACAAGACTTTTACTTCAGTGTCTACAGCAATTAGACCTTCAAAACGTTAATAAACTGTTTAGATGCTATGGAATAAATTACTTGTCAAGTGGTAAGATATCAATAGTGCCAAACAATTATTATGAGTGCACGTTGCAAAGTGACATCCTGAATTTTTATTATGACAACGTAAAAGTCACAAAATCGTAGACGTATGCTATTGCGATTGCGACTAGGGCTCTGCGTGGTTCGATCAAAGACAATTACACATATCTGCCAGCCAGAGTGTTCACAAGAACATGACACTGCAGAGTGGAGATTTTAATAAACTGCCAACTCAGCTTCTTTCTAAGGACATAAACAGTCCTGCAGTGAGATATGGCAGAGATAATGAGCTGAAGGCACTTCAGGAGTTCTGTTTATCGTCCCAATTTTGCGTGTCACAGCTGGGTTTGTTAAATAAACGAAGAGCAACCCTAGTAGCCTGGATGGGATAGTGCTAGGTCAGGACTGATCCTCTCTTTTGGAGATTAAGTTCCCTTACTCGTGTTGGGAAAAGCCCGTGATTGATGAGAACATGTGTAATGTTCCAAATTTGTATATTGACATTGATGGCGATATCAAGTTAAGGAAACTCACGTATATTACACCCAGGTACAGGCATCATTGTATATTTTGAACCACAACTCCCGTGACTTTTTGTAAATTCTCCAAAGAAAAGTGTGAAAGTGGGTGTCTCCAGAAAAGAAGAATTCCTTTCAAATATTATTCTCACGGCACGGAGGTTTTATTTCGAACATTACCTTCCACTAATTGTCAAGCGTTATGCATAGTGTTACATTGTTACCATACTCAAGCATAGATTTTACCACTATTCAGACATTTCAAACATGCTATAATTTCTACTTGAGTTAGAAGTAAAAAAATAAATTAAAAATAGTGAACTAAATCGATGTAATCATGTGCAATTCAATAATTATATAATCATGTTTAAGTTTAGGCCTTTACCTAAAATATACTAGTCGTCTGTTTTATTGATCGGAGGACTGAAGTTCACTAAGACACCTACGAGACGAACAATTTTGTCTAAAAGAGTTATGTACAAATGTGTGCTTATTGTTTGGGAATACGAAGAATTTCGTTCCAGGAGGACAATTTGTATAGGAATAGTTACATCCAACCACAGACCAATTTGTTCTACTCTTTGTAGGACTTTCTTCCGTCTCGAATTTGATTTCGTATTGCAACCTTTCCAAGGCATCAGTACATGAACCAGTTACCATTGTTCATAAATATGACGTTAGAATAGAGCACCATCGGTGAGCTTCGAACTCAGCCCGGTTTGTCGAAGCCTCACCCTCCCCTACTAGAATAATTCGCTAGCCGAGTCGGTATCGCATTTTCGGGTCTGTGGACTGTCCGATGGGGCGGTAAGTCCTTTAGTAATAGTCTCTATAGTAGGGGGAAAAGTTAATTATGAGAGGAATACCATTTCATTACTAATGAGAAGAAAGACAATATCTTGTATAATAAATTTTTACTTATACTAGTGAAACACATTATTTACATGGGTAGGCCGTAGAAACACTTTACATATATTAACTTGGGTGATCTTAACGTTTAAATGTTCGGTAGTCTTTTCTACACTTCATTATACGTTTAAATATTCAAAATTAAGAAGGCGCTCCCTCTCGAACTATTACACTACCGGTACCTCAGACTTAGAGAGGCGTTTTCTCTCTAATTATTTCACTTTACACTTACACTACTCACTTTACACACACATCTATTCAACATAGGCATACCCAGCTGTAATTCTGTTTGTTTGTCGAAAATTAATATATTCAACTTGCATCAAATTATGATATAAGTTTGCTAGTATCGTATGAATTGAAATAGGCCATTTACACTCCCAATCCTTTGAAAGTCGCGTTACAACAGTACTTTAAGTTATACGTTGCCAAATATGCAGTATGACAAACACGCCCATTTCATTAGGATTTTTATCAACACATATATCAGGACATTATTTACACAACGACGTTACCTATGGACAAGCATTTAGCGACTTCAATACCAGACATCATAAACAAAGTATTATAGCACTACCTGCAACCAATGGACAAGAGTATATACATTTCACATACACACGACGGACCGCAGGTGGTCTTATTTCACCTGCCGCTTGTGACAGGAGGCCTTACTGTCTCCTGCGATGAACTCAGGACCTTCTGAGACGGGGTATATCTGACCTGGAATTCCCTATACGCTGTGGATAATTAAAGAAATAAATTGGAGGGGTCCTTCATTTAATGCTCATTTGGAATCTCTGCGACGTTGGCTCTTTTTAAATTAACACGCGTAATCTTTGTACCGAAAAGGAAAGAAACTCACTACTTGTCTCTGTTCTATTTCACTGAAGAAAAACGCCTTCACTCCCCCGTTTAAAGGGGCTCATAAAACTCCAGCTGGGAGCTATCCGTGACACCCTTCCAACGAGCGGTCTACTAGCCTTCTCGGGCAATGGCTCCACGGCAAATAATCTATTCACTTCTTTCAATACTAGCCACAAATGGCATCACATAAATCACGGCCCTATATCAGGCCTAATCAACATGTTCACATCACGAGATCCACTTCGTGTACATTACTAAAGAGTTCCGGGGGAACTTAACATTCTCATTTCACACTATATCTTATGGCTACCGCCTGTTCACCCATTTCATTTCTCCTCTCGGTACATTGACTACGATGCAGATTTATTGATGATCTCCTGCCATCAGAATTCAAGTTAACTTGCGTATTCGCGAACTAATTAGCGATGTAAGATATATACCCCAATCTCATGCTCCATTCGTTGTTCCAGCAGTTTTAATTTCTAGTAAGGAGGATTTCCTAAGAGCTTGTGAAGTACAAAAAAAAAATCAGTTACTGAGATATCTTTGAGGACTCCTATTGGCTGTAGAAAGATGATAACTGGAGTCGTTTACGTAGAATTATTTAAGCCCCTTTACTTGACAGTACTTCACACATAATTAATCTGAGGTCCTTAAACTTACGTCATGCATTATCAAACCCTTGTAAAAAAAAATGGTAGTGAAATATGGTCGTTCCCAAACCATGAAGAAAGTATTCTATAAGAACCCAAATAAAAATGAAATTATAATTATTATCCCTCTGAAATGGCGTGCTTGCAATCTACGTTACATCTAAGTGAAAAATTTACATATTTACAATGGGACACGACCTTCAAAGATATAAATAATTGGAAATGTACTCAGCCTTCTGGATACCACGTTCACAGCCTTACAGGGAGGCACTCCATGGATTTTAGACTGCTTGCATCACGTCATCGGTGATGTGAAGACCCATGATGACTTCCTGGCAGGTCACGAACATGACGGCTTGATCTGGTATGACGTTCTCGACGTTCTCTGCTACACCAGGCAAAGACAGCTAGGCGTCTGGTTCTCTCTAATATGCAGGCAAAATTCTGGCATTCAGATGGGCGTTGGCGTTCACTCCGGCGTTCACGTAGACATGTAAATGAGGGGAAATTATCTCAAGTGAATACGTTAGTTTATCACACACCACAATTTGAACATATGGTTGGATTTGCTCAATAGCACGAGCATTCCAACCTAATGTCGGTAATGTCCCAGAAGCCCGACATTAATCCCTTCTCATTTATCTATTACTCTTGTAGGCAGCGATTATAGGCCCAGAAATTTCACTAGTTTCCCTAGAAACGACAGTGGTTAGGCCACTAATGTATTAGCATTCTCGTATTCATGACACTTGTTCAGGCCTGTTCTAATGCACTTAGCCGTAAGTCGAGCTCTCACTGTACTGCGGGTTATTTTAACGTGGCGCTGTCCTCAATCAGGTCTAACTGAGCTGTTCACTGACTTTCTTGGTAATTCATATTGATATCAAGCACGTACGCTCCACCCACTTCGCTAAGTACGTCACTATATATGTTAACTGAGCCGTATTAACTTAGACACATAGGAGGCTTGATGTACGACCTTTTTTACACACGGGTATCAGTTATTACGGTTTCGTACCGTTCCTATTTATTAATTTGCGGCACACTGTACACGCTAACATCTCACTCAGAGGGTGATTATTTCCACATACTCACAGAATTTAATGAATCACTGTATTACACTACTCAAATTACAAGATTATTTCTTCACAAACGACTCACTCACAAGCCACGACGGAATACTACCGTACTGGCCTTACAATAAGAACGCACTGGTTGGTGTCTCCTTCTCAGCTCATGAATATATAGGCGCGCTACGCTAGAGACCCGAATGCTGAGGGTGGGGGAAAAAATGCAATCCTTTCTCACACATTGGTCCGTTAGTACGCAACGTACAGTAACGAACAGGATATCAAAATGTAGCTCTTGTATTCCCATCTCCACTGAGTGACTGTTATTAAAATAACTTCGTAGGTTCTGAAGCAATCTTAAAAGCGTCCTTTAGTTTTCTGGCGGTGAATGATGACGAGCACAGGGGATTCCTTGTGTTCCCTGGCACGGCTAGAGTCCAACATCTGTTAGTCATTAAGACGCGCCCTTGTTTACAGCGCAGTTATCTCTCTGTCAGTTAAGTAGAGCACTTCTCGGTCTCATAATTATGCGTAAAATTCCCTGATTCAAATGAATGTTTGCGCTTAATTATCCAGTGGGTATTTTGTGATTTATAAAAATTAACAGAAATAAAACAGCTGAACGCGATAAGTTGGTAGTGGTGGATGAGCGAGGAAAACATGGTATAATGTTAGTTTTCACGTTGGACCTACTCTCTGGGCTCAGTTAGTGACCTAGATTCTTTGTCACGTGATAACGCGTATGGTTTCATCTCGCTCGCGGTGGGAGCGAGAGAGTTTCGAGTACAAGCGCTCTTGCACCGCCTTGCTGCTAATTACCAGCAACTAGAGCTGGGTCGCGCGACTCTGGATATTGCAACTCGAGTCCTGGAGCGGGCAGAAAAATTCTGACTTGGGCAGTTTTTATCGTAGAATGACGCGGAAAACGGCATATTTCATCTCCTGGATATCATGACATACTATAGGTGACGTTGTGAACGGTCACAGTATCTCAACAAACGCAGGCTGATAATCGCGTTGCTTCACTTCACTGACGAGAGCAAGTCACATGAACTATTCGAGCAACTTGCCACCAGAGCGCAGCAACATCCATGCGCACGAGGTCTATAGGTACTTCAAGGCAGAAACAGGTTCAAAGAAGGACATTCCAGGAATCATTAATGAACAAGGGGAGTGTGTATGCGAGGATCTTCAAATGGCAGAAGTATTCAGCCAGCAGTATGTAAAGATTGTTGGTTACAAGGATAATGTTCAGATAGGGGATGTGAGTAATACTAAAGAAGTATTAAAATTTACCTATGATGACAATGACATTTACAGTAAGGTACAAAAGTTGAAAACTAGAAAAGCAGCTGGAATTGATAAGATTTCTGGGGATGGGTTGGGATATAGTACCATATCTGAAATACTCATTTGATTATTGTTTGGTTGAAGGAGCTATAGCAAATCATTGGAGAGTTGCTATAGTAGCCCCTGTGTATAAAGGAAAGGGTGATAGACATAAAGCTGAAAATTACAAGCCACTCAGTTTGACATGCATTGCATGTAAGCTTTGGGAAGGCATTCTTTCTGGTTATGTTAGACCTGTTTGCGAAATTAATAACTGGTTTGACAAAGGCAGTTTGGGTTTAGGAAAGGTTATTCCACTGAAGCTCAGCTTGTAGGATTTAAGCAAGATATAGCAGATATCCTGGATTCAGGTGGCCAAGTGGACTGTATTGCGATTGACCTATCTAAGGCGTTTGATAGGGTAGATCATGGAAGACTACTGGCAAAAATGAGTGCTGTTGGACTAGAAAAAAAGAGTGACTGAATGGGTGGCTAAATTTCTAGAAAATAGAACTCAGAGAATTAGAGTAGACGAAGCTTTATCTGACCCTGTAATAAGTAAGAGGGGAATTCCTCAAGGCAATATTGTTGGGCCTTTATCTTTTCTTATATATATCAATGATATGTGTAAAGAAGTGGAATCAGAGATAAGGCTTTTCGCAGATGATGTTATTTTGTACAGAATAATAAATAAGTTACAAGATTGTGAGCAGCTGCAGGGTGACCTCGGTAGTGTTGTGAGAAGGACAGTGGGCAAAGGTATGATGATAAACGGGGTTAAAAGTCTGGTTGAGAGTTTCACAAATAGGAAAAGTCCTCTCAGTTTTAATTACTGTGTTGATGGGGTGAAATTTCCTTTTGGGGATCATTGTAAGTACCTAGGTGTTAATACACTGACTGACAGAGCAGATGCAACACCAAGAAGGAGTGGTTCGAAAGGGATGAAAGTTGGGGAAAAAACAGAGACGGCACGGACGAATAATTGATGTTTATTTCAAACCGACATGCAGGTTACACAATGCGCACGGCATCGACTCAGTAGGATGTAGGACCACCGCGAGCGGCGATGCACGCAGAAACACGTCGAGGTACAGAGTCAATAAGAGTGCGGATGGTGTCCTGAGGGATGGTTCTCCATTCTCTGTCAACCATTTGCCACAGTTGGTCGTCCGTACGAGGCTGGGGCAGAGTTTGCAAACGGCGTCCAATGAGATCCCACACGTGTTCGATTGGTGAGAGATCCGGAGAGTACGCTGGCCACGGAAGCATCTGTACACCTCGTAGAGCCTGTTGGGAGATGCGAGCAGTGTGTGGGCGGGCATTATCTTGCTGAAACAGAGCATTGGGCAGCCCCTGAAGGTACAGGAGTGCCACCGGCCGTAGCACATGCTGCACGTAGCGGTGGGCATTTAACGTGCCTTGAATACGCACTAGAGGTGACGTGGAATCATACGCAATAGCGCCCCAAACCATGATGCCGCGTTGTCTAGCGGTAGGGCGCTCCACAGTTACGGCCGGATTTGACCGTTCTCCACGCCGACGCCACACTCGTCTGCGGTGACTATCACTGACAGAACAGAAGCGTGACTCATCGGAGAACACGACGTTCCGCCATTCCCTCATCCAAGTCGCTCTAGCCCGGCACCATGCCAGGCGTGCACGTCTATGCTGTGGAGTCAATGGTAGTCTTCTGAGCGGACGCCGGGAGTGCAGGCCTCCTTCAACCAATCGACGGGAAATTGTTCTGGTCGATATTGAACAGCACAGCCAGGGTGTCTTGCACATGCTGAAGAATGGCGGTTGACGTGGCGTGCGGGGCTGCCACCGCTTGGCGGCGGATGCGCCGATCCTCGCGTGCTGACGTCACTCGGGCTGCGCCTGGACCCCTCGCACGTGCCACATGTCCCTGCGCCAACCATCTTCGCCACAAGCGCTGCACCGTGGACACATCCCTATGGGTATCGGCTGCGATTTGACGAAGCGACCAACCTGCCCTTCTCAGCCCGATCACCATACCCCTCGTAACGTTGTCTGTCTGCTGGAAATGCCTTCGTTGACGGCGGCCTGGCATTCTTAGCTATACACGTGTCCTGTGGCACACGACAACACGTTCTACAATGACTGTCGGCTGAGAAATCACGGTACGAAGTGGGACATTCGCAAACGCCGTGTCCCATTTATCGTTCGCTACGTGCGCAGCACAGCGGCGCATTTCACATCATGAGCATACCTCAGTGACGTCAGTCTACTCTGCAATTGGCATAACGTTCTGACCACTCCTTCTTGGTGTTGCATTTGCTCTGTCAGTCAGTGTATAAGAAAAGACCTTCATTGGGGTAATCACATAAATATGATTGTCAATAAAGGGTACAGATCTCTACACATGGTTATGAAGGTATTTAGGGGTTGCAGTATGGATTTAAAGGAGAGTCTCTTTTAGGACCCCAACTAGAGTATGGTTCCAGTGTATGGGACCCTCTCCAGGATTACTTGATTCAAGAACTGGAAAAAATCCAAAGAAAAGCAGCTCGATTTGTTCTGGGTGATTTCCGACAAAAGAATAGCGTTACAAAAATGTTGCAAAGTTTGTGCTGGGAAAACTTGGGAGAAAGGAGACGAGCTGCTCGATTAAGTGGTATGTTCCGAGCTGTCAGTGGAGAGATGGCATGAGGGGACATCAGTAGACGAATAAGTTTGAGTGGTGTCTTTAAAAGTAGGAAAGATCACAATATGAAGATAAAGTTGGAATTCAAGAGGACAAATTGGGGCAAATATTCGTTTATAGGAAGGGGAGTTTGGGATTGGAATAACTTACCAAGGGAAATGTTGAATAATTTTCTAATTTCCTTGCGATCATTTAAGAAATGGCTAGGGAAACAATAGATGGGGAATCTGCCACCTGGGAGACTGCCCTAAATGCAGATCAGTAGTGATTGTTCTTGTTGTTGTTGTTGTTGTTGTTGTTGTTGTTGTAATATGTATTGTCATGTCAAAAAGGGAATGGAGCAAACAACTTCGACATTTAATCGATAAATATTAACAAAATATGAATTATTATATAATAGTGAAAGGAGTGACATCTCCAAATTTGTATTTAGTCCATCGGACATTGTATATTTTATTTTCATTATAGTAGAATTATTCAGAGTTCATTTCAATTAATCATGATTTTATCAAGGAATAATAAATACATTTTTTTAAACTTTACTTTGCTTGTCATTTTGCCGGAAAACATTGAATCCTAAATTTCCCTCCGTTCATTTATGCCTTTAAGTTAAGTGTTATATTTTGATCTTTTGTCGTGAACGCACCATGATCCTGGGAGGCCGTTGGTTTGATTCTTTGGAAAGGAGGAGTGCAGTTGATCCTTGCACGGTCGAAAGAGCTTTTGCTCACCCATCATTTTGAAGTTCATTTTTCTTCGTTTTCCTAGATGAGGTGGCATTTGACTCCAGACTAAAAGGGTCCCATACCATCGAACGCCTTGGCGTATGGTGCTATATGGCGGTAGCCCGAAATTATGGGGACTATGATGCTGTCATGTGGTTCCATTGGGCAATGGCGTGGATGGTATTGTTGCATTACAAGAAAATCATGTGCTAACATTCGAGCTTATAGATCCGAAACTAAACATCCGATCAGAATTGTTAACGCACAATTTGACTGGAAATCAATCATCAGTGATCTGCACTTAGAGCTGTCAACCAGGTGGCAGATTCCCTATCACGTATGGACATTGTCTTAAATGATTTCAAAACCATGGGAATTTATAGAGAATTTATCTTCTTGAATTCCAATCTCGAATACCAAAGCCATGAGTGCCAATGACCTATCTAAGAAATTTGATAGGGTAGATCATGGGAGATTACTGGCAAAAATAACTGCAGTTGCACTAGACAAAAGAGTGACTGAATGGGTGGCTATATTCCCAGAAAATAGATCTCAGAGAATTGGAGTAGGCGAAGCTTTATCTGGCCCTGTAATAATTAAGACGGGAATTCCTCAAGGCAGTATTATCGGACCTTTATATATTCTTATATATATAAATGACATGAGTAAAGAAGTAGAATCAGAGGTAAGGCTTTTTGCAGATGATGTTATTTTGTATAAATAATAAATAAGTAAATAAGTAATAAATAAGTTACAAGACTGTGAGCAACCGCAACGTGACCTCGATAATGTTGTGAGATGGACAGCAGGCAATGGTATGTTGATAAACGGGGCTAAAAGTCAGGTTGTGAGTTTCACAAATAGGAAAAGTCCTCTCAGTTTTAATTACTGCGTTGATGGGGTGAAAGTTCCTTTTGGGGATCATTGTAAGTATCTAGGTGTTAATATAAGGAAAGATATTCATTGGGGTAATCACATAAATGGGATTGTAAATAAAGGGTACAGATCTCTGCATATGGATATGAGGGTATTTAGGGGTTGTAGTGAGGATGTAAAGGAGAGGGCATACAAGTCTCTGGGTAAGACCCCAACTAGAGTATGGTTCCAGTGTATGGGACCCTCGCCAGGATTACTTGATTCAAGAACTGGAAAAAAATCCAAAGAAAAGCAGCTCGATTTGTTCTGGGTGATTTCCGACAAAAGAGTAGCGTTACATAAATGTTGCAAAATTTTGGGGTGGGAAGAATTGGGAGAAAGAAGACGAGCTGCTCGACTAAGTGGTATGTTCCGAGCTGTCAGCGGAGAGATGGCGTGGAATGACATTAGTAGACGAATAAGTTTGAGTGGTGTCTTTAAATGTAGAAAAGACCACAGTATGAAAATAAAGTTGTAATTTAGGAGGATAAATTGGGGAAACCATGGAAAACTATCTCTAGGGCTGCCGACAGTGGGGTTCGGACCCACTATCTCCCGGATACATGTTCACAGCTGCGTGCCCCTAAACACACGGCCACCTCGCCCGGTGAGAGATTGATCTTAAAGTCCCTGCTTCAGAGAAGTTTTCTCATTCTCTTGAATGCAGTCTTTGCCTGTTAAAAAATTTCAACAGCATTCTTCGAGCTGTGACCAAGTACGCTACCGAGATACTTGCTCCAGTGATGTGCCAGCTATTGTCAAGTTAACAGGTTGAATGATATGTTTGCTTATGACCATTACTGAGCTCTTTTTCGTGTTAAAACGCAGACCTGCTGCAACACTGTGTTCGACCTCACAGTTTAGTAATGTCTGCAGATCTTCAGCACTTGTTGCAAGCAGAAGAGTATCATCTGCATGTAGCAGAGTATTTACCGGGCGAGTTTGCCGTGCGGTTAGGAGCGCGAAGCTGTGAGCTTGGATCCGGGAGAAAGTGGGTTCGAGCCTCACTGTCGGCATCCCTGAAGATAGTTTTCCGTGGTTTCCTATTTTCACACCAGTCAAATGCTGAAGCTGTACGTTAATTAAGGCCACGGCCGATTCGTACCCACTCCTAGCCCTTTCCTGTACCATCGTCGCCATAAGACCTATCTGTATTGGTGAACGTTAGGCAAGTTGTAAAAAAAATAAAAAAATAAAAATTTTAAAAAAGCAACTATTTAAGTGTGGACCCTAAACACCGTCACAACCATATGAGGCGATCTGTAACCTTTATTTACCCAACCTTGTTAATGTGATTATCCCAATGAAGATGTTTTCTTATATTAACACCTAAGATCTCCGCGAGGTACACTCATCCCGTCAACACAGTAATTAAAACTTACAACATGACTTTTTCACTCGTTTACCATCAAACCATTGTCGGTTCCCCATATCACAATATGTATCAATCAGTCACTACTGATCTGCATTTAGGGCAGTAAAACACGTGGCGGATTCATTATCTGTTCTTTTCCTAGCTTTTCCTTAAAAGATTGCAAAAAATTTGGAAATTTATTGAACATCTCCCTCGGTAAGTTATTCAAATCCCTAAATCCTCTTCCAATAAACGAATATTTGCTCCAATTTTTCCTCTTGAATTCCAGCCTTTTCTTCATATTGAACCCTTGAACTTACCATTCCATCGTTGGTCGGCCACGGCTGCTACAGTAGAACAATTTAGAACTCTTAAATCCTGGGTCGTTGCGGGAATAAATTCGGTCACGATCTTAACCAAACGATGGGGTTCAGAAGAGAGCCTAACTACTTGAAATGAGGAGCAAAAATGTGCTTACTAACTTTTATTAAATTGAAAGAGCACGATAACATCATTAATTTACTATGCATTCTTGAAAAATAATTATGAATTATTGATTTTTTGAATGTTCCAAACACAGTCACATTACATACCGTCACTTTGTTTCTTACAATGTCGAAGAGTTGCTTCGGAGAAGCTAATATGTTAGTGGACAGCGAAACTGAAAAACTGAAAAAGGGAAGACCTGAAAACCGGGCACCTATTATTCCAAACGAGAACTGAGAGTTAATCCACACGATCCGTGGAAAATCTGACTTTCAACAAGTAGAACGCCTGATTTTCTCTCAATTAAGGTTATCCACCAGTCGAATACCCTTAACGGATACGGAACACCCGCCGAATGGACCCTTAATCGAACCAAACTGACTATCAGTTGCTTTGGATAGGTTGCGAAATATTATGGGAAAGCATGGTGTTCACTACCAGTTAACAGCATCATTCACAATTGAAATAAAATCCCACCATGTATTTGTCATTCATGACACCCTTAAGTGATAAGGTAATCCCGATGCTAAATGTGCATCACCCCAAACAGCTGTTCGGAAGGAACCAACAACAACAGGATCCGAGAGGATCTTACGTTATGTCGTTCTAAAGGAACAAAACTGCGAAATGCAGGAAACAATTAATAATCATGCATTTAGAAGAAATGCCAAACACTGAAGTTAATTAAAAAGTGGAAAGTCACTTGAAAGGTATTATTATTGAACCGATTTTCAGGTTAGAAATGGGTTTGTTATGCTTAATAAAATTACCAGTCCACGCTAAAATTTACTACAACTTTAAGGAATTCTTTCCCTTGAAAAACAATGCTACCAGTACAGATCTCTCTATTTACTGTCTGTCCCAACACACTACTTGTAAAGTGATTACTTACTTACTTTAACTATAAATAAAATGAAAGTACGACAAGATTGAAAATAAAATAAAATACTGGCTGACGAATCGAAACCGCATTCGCAACTCAAGTCTCACACTAATACACTGAGTGTCAATATGCACACTATCAACGAGAACGGACGTCAAAACGAGAAAACAATAAAGTCCGTAAAAAATAAATTAACATCACGAAGTCATTAAAGCTTAACACGCACGGAGAATCACAGTAAAAATATTTAATCTATATCGAACCGATATCCAACACTTGGACAACCCTCACTCGTCAACAGCTGTCCCGTTATCTCAATGGAGAGCTACGCATTGACCCTCTTCATAAATCATATCGTACTGTAACTGCTACCTTCATCCAGGCCGCTTCAACAAAAAAAAAAAAGAAACATCTAAACTGAGACTTGAGTGTGTACAGCTACCATCCCAGACCTATCGTCGGGCTCACTTGAAATCTGTACACCCTAACACTAATCATTATGTACATGATGCCTTCCAAATTCTATCGTCGGGCGTGAACTAGGACGTCTCATCATCAGTTGCTCCAAGAATAACATGTGACGTCCTAATCCTATCGTCGGGCGTCAAAGTGGGTCGTACTACGCCTCCCTTAACCTATCAGGCGAACTAGCAAATTTCAAACACCTCCGACATTTAATACTAAATCTGGTCAGACAAAATACGCACGACGGAACCACGTCTCTTACTATCAAATGAATGCAAGTCGAAAAACACAGTAAGTCTCTACCATTACAATACGTGAACTCAAAAATAAATATACGTGACGAACGATTCTCCACCTCGAACACACTCTCAGCCTGTGCACTGAAGTGTTAGGGAAGCAAATGAAAATTCCCAACACACGTTTACCATTTAGTGGATGCCTTCAAAATAATAATCATCACTACCGCATTCGCAATTCTCAAATCGCCTATCATCAATTCCAACCATTTATCAATGACCTATCCAGTGAACCAATTCAATACACCCCAACCGTGTGTCCAAAGTGCTCTTTCATCCTTGAGGTCGCTCATTATCTTATTATCCATACGGGCTTTACGTAACAAAATCACTGGACGTTTACTACCAAGATTTTAACATTTTTCTAGAGTCGTTTTCACTTGGGATCTTTCTATAAATTTACGATGCTTCACACCATAATCGTCTCAAATTCGGATTGATTGCGGAAAACAATACAGCCTGCCTCAACACAGCCTGGTTCCTAAATACTTCCTCTTTAAACATAAAGAGCTTGTCTCAAACTCCTTCTCCTCGCTTTATTCCAGCGGTATCACTTCTCTCTCATCTCCACATACATATAAATTCGTCGCTCTCAATCCCTTTTCCTTCAAGACCCTTTTTCATACGTCGATCCCCGGGTGAAAACGACAACCATTATTAAACACATCTCTACTTTACTATTTTACGACTTTCGAACCTCGAGAGTCCAAGAGCACCCAGCGACTTTTCGTATTATTGATATACACGATGTCTCAAAATTTCCTTCCCATTAATGACTGTGACTCTAACAAATTTCACCGAAATCATTTAAATATGCCTGCGATCCTTGTAAAAATATACTGGTTAAATGCACTTTAACATAGAAAAATTTCCTTATCCCGCGGTAAACATTATTATTATTATTATTATTATTATTATTATTATTATTATTATTATTATTATTATTATTATTATTATTATTATTATTATTATTATCGACCAACATTTCTGAATTCAACTGACATCTGAGATTAAGATATTCGCCACGACTAATTTACACTTATAACTTTCCAAAAATCCACGCTTTGGATGATATCTCATCGAACATTTAACACAAAATTTTAAGCGTCGCATTTACCGTTCTTGACATGAAAGTTTACACACTGAAATTTTCACACGCTGACCAAACATTACAACTCCTTTCGCCTGATAATTACGAATATCAACCCGACAATCATCTGGAAAAGTTGTTGGGACAGAACAATAACTAACTAACTACAACATAATATAAAATAGACAGACCTGCACAATGGTGACATTCCCAGCATTCTGGTTACATCATCACCAGCTGACCTCGGGCTTAGCCGCTCATTTTCACAGATAACATTTTCATTTCCAAAATCTCACTCATACAAGCACTACCCTTCACACACACGATATTAAAATTACCACATGAATCAGGCACTTTCTCTGTAATTTGCACCACGAACCTCCCTCGTTCTGCAGTCGACTACAACTGTCTGATGCGTTCCCAGAGTGTTTTCTCTCCGTTACTTCAATAAAAACAGGTGTTCAGCAGATAAAGGGAGCAGAACTACTCTGAATAGCTTCCCACAAACCCTCTTCACTTTCAAGCGTACATGAGATGATATAAATAAAAGTTGCTGTGTATATTTCAACCAGCCTACACTTTCCTCGTTCGTCGGCAAACGTTCAGAACTTTTCCAATCACTTTCCCTTCTTAACCAAGTATATGGACCTTAGCCACGGACATGTATTTAATTATTTGTCGGTCAATCTGGCGCGAATTTCCAAAGACGACGGGCACAAGCTCCCGCGGCTTCAAGTTCCAGATCGACACTGAAAAATCTACGGTGAGGGGTTTCTTTTATAATCTCAGGAGGGACGCTATCCCCACTATGAGGCTTGGTTGTGAAATCTGCCAATTTTGCGCCTAATAGACCGATTTTGATGAGACTTGTCCCAGAACTCCGGACAGACTTGCACTTATGTTAGATGTTAAATTTATAATTTTTCTACACTCACAACAGGGGAAATAAATAATTTCTGCCCGTGCGTTTCGCGCGTTTTCTTCCTCCCCTGACCTTGGCACGTGTAGCTGGTTCGCTGATCTGACGCTAACATGTACTTAGGCTTAACTGCATTTAAAGTTTTCCCTGGTGTCACTATCTTCACGTAGGGTGTACGAATAATTTTGCTTATTTATTTCTTTATTTCTATATTGCCAAAATCCCTCGTTGTGCAGAATTCCATGAATTTAAAGAATTGTCGGGCACTCGAGTCCCACCGAGGTGTCCCGGCAATTCACGAGCTTGCCGTGAGTGAGAACCTTCCCACGCGACATCGGGGCTCTTAGGAGCGCAACATGGCTGCCTTCAAACATAAAAGTACTTTCTTAATACCAGATAAATATTGGAGAAAAAAAATATTTTTCTCACCGTAGAATTATGGGTTCAATATTGTGAACTTTCCTACTCAATTTTATTTGTGTACTAATGTCATTCCACGCCATAATCCTGGTGACGGTCCCTAACACTGGAACCATACTCTAGTTGGGGTCTTACCAGAGACTTATAAGTCATCTCCTTTACATCCTTACTACAACCCCTAAATACCCTCATAACCATCTGCAGAGATCTGTACCCTTTATTTACAATCCCATTTATGTGATTACCCCAATGAAGATCTTTTCTTATATTAACACCTAGGTACTTACAATGATTCCCATAAGGAATCCCATATACGCAGTAATTAAAACTGAGAGGACTTTTCCTATTTGTGAAACTCATAACCTGACTTTTAACCCCGTTTATCATCATACCATTGCCTGATGTCCATCTCTCAACATTATCGGTCATGTTGCAGTTGCTCACAATCTTGTAACTTATTTATTACTCTGTACAGAATAACATCATCTGCAAACAGCCTTTATTCTGATTCCACTCCTTCACTCATATCGTTTATGTATCTAAGAAAACATGAAGGTTAAATAATACTGCCTTGAAGAATTCCCCTTTTAATTATTACAGGGTCAGATAAAGCTTCGCCTACTCTAATTCTCTGAGATATATTTTCAAGGAATATAGCCACCCATTCTGGCACTTGGCACTCTTTTGTTTGGTCCAATTGCACTCATTTTTGCCAGCAGTCTCCCATGATCCACCCTATCAAATGCCTTCGACAGGTCAATCGCGATACAGTCCATTTGACCTCCTGAATCCAAGATATCTGCTATACCTTGCTGGAATCCTACAAGTTGAGCTTCAATGATATAACCTTTTCTAAAGCTGAAATGCCTTTTATCGAACCAGTTATTAATTTCACCACAATTGTTTTCGCATCTCACAACATTGTCGAGGTTTCCTTGCAGTCGCTCATAATCCTGGAACTTATTTACCATTCTCTACGGTATAACATCAAATCGCACACGCGAGAAAATATGACACTCTGTGGGCCTGTCAAGGAAACCCTTCGATCTGCTAGTCTGTGATCTGATTGAGATTTGGTACAATGACTTAGGTAGGAATGTTTTATTCATCCGTATCAAAATGAGATGCGCAGTTGTATATTTATCGCCTGTTTTGGGATGTCAAAGTTTGCTCATTTAAACACCGCACAGACAGGAGTGATTGGCGGGAAGCAGGTAGAGGTTGGGCAGCCTGCCCGTTCAAGTGTCACACACAGTACTTCCCCAAAACACATGAATGCGCGCTATTATCCCATTAGAGAATATATATTAAATGTGTTTTATCTCGAAAACCATTCGGAATAGGGCACATGTCCATACGAAGTTTATGCTTCAAATGTTCGTTTTTGTGATGAAAAACCTACAACCTGTTTTCCATTCATTGACCGGGTCAGGGATGTAATGAATGAAGTAGATATAGGCTATTAGTACGATAGGGTCGCCACTCCCAAAGTGATTAATTAATGAATGATAGATGCTATGAAATGAGAATGGATGGTGTTGCTGGAATGAAAGATGACAGGGAAAACCGGAATACCCGGAGACAAACCTGTCCCGCCTCCGCGTTGTCCAGCACAAATCTCACATGGAGTGACCGGGATTTGAACCACAGTATCCAGCGGTGAGAGGCCGACGTGTTGCCGTCTGAGCCACGGAGGCTCTTCGTTTTTGTGGTATCCCTGAATATTGACCTTCCTCCTGAGACACTTTGTATTTACCCATTAGTCACCATGCCTCCTACTTGTCTATTCGTAAACCTTTCTTGACTGACAGCGTTTGGATAATTTCTCAGAATTCCATTAATGTTCCTTTGGTCTTGCATTCTGCTCGGGATATCTGTGTCTCAATCTAATAGTTAATATCTTACTCATCTTCTTACTTTTCTTCATTCTGAATCTCTTTCTTCCAATACTCTCCGATTTCTAGCATCCTTCTTACTTCCCTTTACCATAATTTAAATGTTTCATTTGGTGTTGGTAAGCTATATTCAATATTTCACTCCTGTTTCCCCTTCTTAATCTTAAATAATATACCTGTGCAAAACTCAGTCTGCAGTGTTCAGAATCGAGGGCTCTGAAAAAAGAAGCAGCAATATAGAAAGGAGTGAGGCAAGGTTGCAATTAGTCCCCGCTACTGTTCAGTGTTTATATAGAAGGGGCAGTAAAGGAAATCAAAGAGGAATTTGGGAAGGGAATCACTATCCAAGGAGAGGAAATCAAAACCCTGAGATTTGCTGATGATATTGTTATTTTATCTGAGATTGCAGAAGGTCTGGAGAAATTGCTGAATGGTATGGGGTCTTGGGTGGGGAGTACAAGATGAAAATAAATAAGTCCAAAACGAAAGTAATGCAGTGCAGTCGAAAGAAATCAGGTGATGCAGAAAATATAAAATTAGGAAATGAAGTCTTAAAGGAAGTAGATGATTATTGTTATTTGGTTAGTAAAATAATTAACGGTGGCAGAAGTAAGGGGGATATAAAATGTAGACTAGCACAACGGAAGAAAGCTTTTCTTAAGAAAAGAAATTTGCTCACTTCCAACATTGGTATAGGAATTAGAAAGGAAGACTTTCGTCTGGAGCATGGCATTGTACGCAAGTAAAATACGGACGATAACTCGCTCAGAAAGAAAGAGAATAGAAGCTTTTGAAATGTGGTGTTACAGAAGAATGCTGAAGGGGAGATGGATAGATCGAATCACGATGAGATACTGAATCGAATAGGTGAGAGGAGATCGTTGTGGCTAAATTCGACGAGAAGAAGAGACAGAATGATAGGGCACATCTTAAGACACCCAGGACTTGTGCAGTTGGTTTGTGAAGGAAATGTAGGCGGTAAGAACGGTAGTAGTAGACCAAGATTAGAGCATATGTAGAATGCAGCAGTTACGTAGAAATGAAAAGGTTAGCACACGGTAGGGTGCATGGACGGCTGCATCAAACCAGTCTGTGGACTGATGACACAAACAACAGTAATATTTCTAGCTATATCTCCTGTATTCTTATATCTTAACATATAATTGTAACTCCAGTATTGCGTGGACATTCTGGGAGAACCATTATTACGGTGTTTTGCAAAACGTATAGCTCTTCTCCAGCGGCCCTTTTATAAGAGCACTTTTATTAGAGAAGGTAGAGGTCACCGGGGAGGTTATAATCCACTGCTCTTAATTCATCTGACGATAAAAGACGTCGACGGGCATTACAAGAATGAGTGCCTTAATTTTAGCTGTCTCATAAAACTTGGGCTTGTAAAAACTTCTTACACAGCGATGTCACTTCGCTCATCGAGGTTAAAGAGTGACACACTTATCTGAAAATTACTTACGATGTACAACATTTCGAGTGAGTAGTGAAACATACATGCACTTTCGAAGAAACTTTTGGACATTTAATTCTGAATCCATTTCACAGCCTCTGTGTGTTTTCAACTGTTGGAATGAAATTCCGAGGAAGAGAATACCTACCAGGACCGCATTCGGTATCGTTATCCATCCAATCCAATCCAATCCATCGCGGTTTTCCCTGTCATCTTTCTCTCTCCAATATCATTTCATCTCTCAGTCATTAATCATTGCCCCGTGTGAGTGCGACAGGCGTCGGCAGCCCGCATAATTCCTGTCCTTGCTGCTAGGTCGGGCCTCATTCACTCCATTCCTGTCCCGGTCGAATGACTGGAAACAGGTTGTGAATTTTTTTTTTT
Source organism: Anabrus simplex (assembly GCF_040414725.1). Taxonomy (NCBI): domain Eukaryota; kingdom Metazoa; phylum Arthropoda; class Insecta; order Orthoptera; family Tettigoniidae; genus Anabrus; species Anabrus simplex. Next base: position 1,768,483,279 of record NC_090265.1, on the reverse strand, counting down.
TTTTTTACTATGCCAGTCATCTCACTTGGATCTTTTTAACGCTGCTCTTTTATCTTGACTCCGTCTATCCTGGAAACTCCACACATTTGCGCACCGTTTCCATTGCGATGACCTCCGGCCCTGGCATTGCGACTTCACGGCTGCCGATATATCTTCCATGTTATTCCTGGCCTTAATTCCGTTTTATTGGGATAGGTGCTCAATATTGATTTGTCCCAGTTTTACGACCGATGCCCTTCCTGACGCCAACGCTATGTCGAATGATGTAACAGCTATTCCGTGTATGTCTGCTGGTTAGTAGTTTACAGTAGTGTATATTATTATTATTATTATTATTATTATTATTATTATTATTATTATTATTATTATTATTATTATTATTATTATACAGTGTTGATTTTTCCCTCGGACTCAGCGAGGGACCCCACCTCTACCGCCTGAAGGGCAGTGTCCTGGAGCGTGAGACTTTGGTTCGGGGGGTCCAACTGGGAAAGAAGACCAGTACCTCACCCAGGCGACTTCACCTGCTGTGCTGAACAGGCACCTCGTGGAGGGTATGGGAATATCGGATGGATGGACAAGGAAGAGGGAAGGAAGCGACCATGGCCTTAAGTTAGGTACCATCGCGGCATTTGCCTGCAGGAGAAGTGGGGAAACCACGGAAAACTAATCGCTAAGGTGGGAATCAGACCCCCACTCCACTCAGTTAACCTCCCGAGGCTGAGTGGACCCCGTTCTAACCCTCGTACCACTTTTCACATTTCGTGGCAGAGGCAGGAATCGAACCCGGGCCTCCGGATGTGGCAGATAATCACACCACAAAGACGCGGATTATTATTTTTATTATTATTATTATTATTATTATTATTATTATTATTATTATTATTATTATTATATACATTCGTTTAGCCCCTTAAGGAGCATGTGGAACCATTAAATAGCACTGGTATTCTTCATCTTTTTGTTCTTCTCATCTTCCCAAAACTTCCTCATCCTTTCACTATGGGCCTGCCGTCTTTCTTGCGTCCATGAGTTTTTGAGTTTCAAGCTTTTCTCAGATGGATTCTTGGGTGCAAATTTATGGCTGTTGATCTTTTGTCTGTATGTATTCCTTGTGGTTGCCATTGGATCAACGTCGACTTCTGCGAGGTCCTTTTGTGCATCCACTAGCCAGCGAACTTTGGTTTGTCGGTTTCCATTGATAATAAGAAATATTTCCTTAGTAAGTCGTGAGTCATCCAGTATTATTATTATTATTATTATTATTATTATTATTATTATTATTATTATTATTATTATTATTATGTCGTTTCCCAACTCCCACCTGCCCTGGTGATGTATTTTCAGGAATGAAATGCACGACAGAAGTTACAAATGCGTGGTTGGCTTAAGTTTACGATTCAAAATTATGTACTCTTAACTTGTTACTCATGCGAAAGAAAATTAAGTGCTTCTGTTAGGTACAGTTTATATTCACTCCGGCATTTGCATATTTACATAGCACTGCTACTACGAAATTACAACAAATGTTGACTTTATATGCATTTTTTGTGCCTATGATGTTCATTAAATAAATAACTGAGATTGGTTTGTGTACAGACAATTTGAATGGTGGTTGTTAGTTTAAATGAGCATAAATATGTACTGTGCATTTCCTCTTACGCATGGCATTATACTGGGAGAAATAATGGACCTTGTGTGCGCAAATTTACTGGTAATGCGATACAGACTACCGTAGTTTATGAATAGCTGTTGAAATGTTTTCTTGTTTTAATGTTGTCTTGCAATGAGATTAACACTCACTCGCTCAAACTAAGCAGGCACAAGTTAATCGCCGGCAGCCTTCATAGACATATGTATGCAGCGTATTTCTGTGCCGAAGTGAGGCCTGCACACTTGGGGTGGCAGAGAGGAAGAGGGTAGAAGCCTTTCAACAATGGTACTATAGATGAATACTGAAAATTCCTGGGACAGATAGAGGTACTAAGGAGTATGGCCCGGATGTTTGACACGTCATAGTTTTACTTTATATTCTTTCCATGGAAAATACTACTTAAGCATATTTTATCTAGGGCACTACAATTATGCAATTTTCACGGGTCATATCAAGTCATATTTTGGCTTTTTAAACGTTTTTGTCATCTTCCGGTTATTTTTCATATTATGGTCATATTTCCCCGTGAACTTTTCTAATTTTGTTATATATTTATCTTTTTATCCCATTTTCGCGTACCTGCTTGCAGTCGTCCCAAAGACGGATTTTTCTTCTTATTATTATTATTCTTTGTCGTTTTACCCTCCCTGGCCAGTTTTCCCCTCGGACTCAGCAAGTGTTCCCACCTCTACCGCCTCAAGGGCAGTGTCCTGGAGCTTCACACTCTGGGTCGGGGATACAACTCGGGAGGATGACCAGTACCTCGCCCAGGCAGCCTCACCAGCTATGCTGAACAGAAACCTTGCGGGGGTATGGGAAGATTGAAAGGGATAGACAAGGAAGAGGGAAGGAAGTGGCCGTGGCCTTAAGTTAGGTACCATCCCGGCATTACTCGTTGACTGAACGGTCAGCGTACTGGCCTTCGGTTCAGAGGGTCCCGGGTTCGATTCCCGGCCGGGACGGGGATTTTAACCTTAATTGGTTAATTCCAATGGCACGGGGGCTGGGTGTATGTGTTGTCTTCATCATCATTTCATCCTCATCACGACGCGCAGGTCACCTACGGGTGTCAAATAGAAAGACCTGCACCTGGCGAGCCGAACCCTTCCTGAGATATCCCGGCACTAAAAGCCATACGACATTTCATTATCCCGGCATTCGCCTGGAGGAGAAGTGGGAAACCACGGAAAATCACTTCAAGGATGGCTGAGGTGGTATTAGAACCCACCTCTACTCAGTTGACCTCCTGAGGCTGAGTGGACCCCGTTCCAGCACTCGTGCCACTTTTCAAATTTCGTGGCAGAGCCGAGAATCGAACCCGGGCCTCCAGGGGTGACAGCTAATCACACTAACCACTGTACCATAGAGGCGGACCCGGATTTTTTACATCTCCTAATTTTCTGTTATTTCTTACAATTATCTTTCTTAGATATATACCGGGTTGTACAGCTGCCCCTATTTTTTCCCGAACAAATGCAACCAGCCAGGAATGAAATGTATCTTAGTCCTATCTTGCGCAACATCTTATAGCAATTTTCTGTGCAGTTAACCCGATATAGACTTCCGCACACAATGCAAGAACGATGCAAGAGCAGTAAGTGAGGTCCATCTAAAAAACACTGCACCATTTTATGCAGAGCGTAGTCCAATACTCCCGTCATTGTTACGAAACTGTCACTGTACTGTACAAACCATAGCCACTCCTATAGCTGCCGGTAGAGAATTGCGCACCTGATTGGTTCAAGAGGCCATTTTCTTTTGATAGAAAAGGGTGGTCATGGTATCATAGAAAACGTGATAGGTAAGGACCAATTACAGACATGTCAATTCACCGCCACTTTTTATAGTCTCATCACATCGAAAGTGATAGAAACGTGTTTTCCACATTATTTTATAACCTATGGTGCTCAAATGCTGTACAGCAGATGTGACAGCTTACGCCATGTAATTACTACGCTACAGCGTTCAATAAAGTCCTAAACCTGGACCATAAGGCTGTAACACATCAGTAAATTTACGAAGCGAGAACTCGTCGTGAATACAGAGTTGTAAGAGCTGGACGTTCACGCAGGAAGTAACCACGCGAAATTATGCACGTTAGATGTACGGTACCTGGATTTCCTCTGTGGTGTAGTGGTTAGTGTGATTAGCTGCCACCCCCGGAGACCCAGGTTCGATCCCCGGCTCTGCACCTGGCGAGCCGAACACTTCCGGCACTAAAAGCTATTTTTTTGCTATTGGCTTTACGTCGCACCGACACAGATATGTCTTATGGCGACGACGGGACAGGAAAGGGCTAGGACTGGGAAGGAAGCGGCCGTGGCCTTAATTAAGGTACAGCCCCGGCATTTGCCTGGTGTGAAAATGGAAAACCACGGAAAACCATCTTCAGGGCTGCCGACAGTGGGGTTCGAACCCACTATCTCCCGAATACTGGATACTGGCCGCACTTAAGCGACTGCAGCTATCGAGCTCGGTGGCACTAAAAGCCATACGCCATTTCATTTCAGTAAGCAACCACCTTCACCTCCGCACAATCCACACACAACCCCCTCCCCTCAACACTACCTTTCTCCCTCGATTAGTGTATAAGTGTTTAGTTTCCTATGGGATACTTCTTAAGATTGATTAAAAAACACGCATGTGCTTACTTTTAATGTATTATCACCTAAGCTTTTGTTCGTACAACTGATGATGACTGCAAAGCAGTTGAAACATGTACCGGTAGTGTATTTGTTAATTTTCTTATAGATTTTCCAAAGGCAAAGAATAAAAAGTATCGATTAGGTGTTAAAACGTCATTGCGATTATTAGCAAAATTTAGTAGCAAAATGTTGTGAAAGGGGCTTTGTAGCGAATAAAAACCGCAATCATCCGAAAAGAATTCGAACTCCAGAAAACATTGCTCGAGTGAAGAAAAGCCTGGAAAGAAATCCGACGAGTCCGCCTCTGCGGTGTAGTGGTTAGTGTGATTAGCTGCCACCCCCGGAGGCCCGGGTTCGATTCCCGGCTCTGCCACGAAATTTGAAAAGTGGTATGAGGGCTGGAACGGGGTCCACTCAGCCTCGGGAGGTCAACTGAGTAGAGGTGGGTTCAATTCCCACTTCATTCATCCTGGAAGTGGTTTTCCGTGGTTTCCCACTCCTCCCCAGGCAAATGCCGGGATGGTACGTAACTTAAGGCCACGGCCGCTTCATTCCCTCTTCCTTGTCTATCCCTTCCAATCTTCCCATCCCCCACAAGGCCCCTAATAGCACAGCAGGTGAAGCCGCCTAGGCGAGGTACTGGTCATCCTCCCCAGTTGTATCCCCAATCCATAGTCTGAAGCTCCAGGACACTCCGCTTAATGCGGGAGAGGTGGGATCCCTCGCTGCGTCCGAGGAAAAAACCGACCCTGGAGGGTAAACAGATAAAGAAGAAGAAGAAGAAGAAGAAGAAGAAGAAGAAATCCGATGAAATCTCAACACCTTTTATCTGTGCAACTGGAAATTAAGAGATCGAATCATTATCAAAAAGTACCTGCATCTGTATACATACATACATACTTACTGAACCCTTTAGGTCCTTATTGACGGATACCTACCTTCCTTACCTATCAGCAAAGTTCATGAGATCTGTCTCTTGGGTCGTTTCGGGTTCTTCGTCACTTGCTGAGGTAAAGGTAGGGTTCATTAATTCTAATCTATCTACTGGAATGAAAGGTCTGTTTAAAAGATTCCTATTTATTCAGGAAATTCTGAAGCAATCTGTCATTGGTATCATAGAAGTCAACTGTATCCACTGGACACCACAATCATTTTTACATAATGGTCAGAACACTGGTGTGAGACTTTAACGTAATTGCCTGATGGGCATTCTTACTAGAAACCATTGTCTCAATTATTAATCATTTAAGAAAGGAAAGTCTGGAAATCCTTAAATTCGGCTTCCATGTGAGATCACATGTACCATCATAGTGATTCGTTATGGTCCAGCCCTCGTAACACGAATTCTGGACTCTGGTTATAATTAAGGCCGTCCAATCGGTGTGTGCCACACAGTGGTTCTACGGCATGGACCCTTAATTGAATCGATGTGACCTGCGTCTATGTCATGGACCGACATCTAATCTTCTAAGTTACTTTAAAGTCATTGTGGATGATGACCGCAAGGAAATGATGCTACAATGGCATATGGCCCTAATCTAAGTCACTGAGGTTGATGACCCCCTGACCATCCAAGTTTCTGAGCTGAAGGCTAAACACAATTAAGTTACATCGGTTGATGACCAAAGTTCCACTTTACTTATCCCCAGCACATTCACTGCTCAATCAATCAAAGTTCAATAATTACAACAACAGCAATGCTCACAAACTTTGTGGCAGAAAAATCCATTTCCTTCGGATATGTCCCCTTTATCTTTACTTTATTTTTAATATTCCCCAGATAACAAACTAAAATTTCCAGAATGCATCTCCAAGTTATTCGCTTGATTAAAGTTATTTCAAAATGCGGTTTCACTGAATTTAATAATTTAATAAATTTAAATGATTTAACGAAATATTAACAAACAACAAATTTCATCTCCGCGGACTCTGGTTTCCTCACAAATTTCTACGCAGCTGTGATGTGAATTCAATATTGCGATGTTTAACTGGCTGGAAAAGAATTTGTTACATCATTCATGTCCAGCTATATATCTCGTATCGTGATATCACACTTTAAAATCTAATCTAATCCTAACCGTTATAAACACTTGGATATCCTAATAATCTACGTACAACCCAAACAACTCGCCATATAATTACGATGCCATATCTCGTCATTACCATTATGAAATTTTGCACACCCCTCACAGACAAATCGATCATCACGACCATCGCTCTATATTTTGGACAACCCTGAAATTGGGTTACTCTGTTCCTTATACTCAAAGTTCATGGTTTCAAATGTTCATTCCGTCCCCAATTATAGTATTTCACAATACTTAGATCATTACCGGCTATGAATTTTCAACTAAATCCAGCATTTTAACGTTTTCCCTGGTCGAGAATTGCAGTACAATCTCGACTCCACTCCTATTCCCGTTATTATCCCCGCTGTCCGCTTAGGTCTCTCACCCCATGTTCGCTTGGCAGTTACATGAAACACCTGTTTGTTCCAGCTGACTGGCTTCTCAAAATGCTCACCTTTAAACTCTGCCGACATGATTAAACAAATACGATATTCTAACCAACAAAATGCACAGATATGCTTCAAGATGTCCACACTAATTATACGCGTCGCCAATTATACCGCTATGGATTTCTATGAATTTCTTTCCATTCTCAACATTATAAATATTCCTCGGGCTTATCATATCCCGGCTTCAATGACAGGACTCTAACCTGATTCGCACATCTCATTTCAACTCATACAAAACATTCCTCGGACTTCCGGGTCCCGGCTTCAATGACAGGTCCAACCTGATTCACAAAACTAACCTCTGTTTCCCAGCTCCACAATTATCATCGACCAAGAACTGGAATAAAATCCTCACTAGAAATACCGACGTCTAATATCGCACAATGCATTAATCATGAATAACTTCGCATAAATGATATCGTATTTAATAACTTGATTTTTACGAGAAATGACTGAAACATGCTACTAGATCTTTTATTGTCAGTCAGACACAGTTTAAAATGGGCATTAAATAAAAACGTTTCTCTCCGTGACCAAATTCATCCCCTAGGTTCTCACCCGACAGCGCGCTTCCACTCGATTGAAAATGAGTAACCATGGGTTATTATTATTAACGTCAAATTGCAGACAGAAGAATTTTACATCGAATGAACATCTTACTTCGACATCACAAAATACAGGCAGTACACTCACACGGATGACGATCTACATTGGACGTGATATCACTTCAGAACCCTATTCAATAACTTTTTACAACATTATACGGCCCTCGCAAGACTTCAAAAATTTATCCAAGTGGAAAATAAAACAAATGACTCTTTCAGTCGTACTCTCACATTTACCAAAACTTAGTAGGGCGACCACTGCGTCGTATATCCCCATGCAAATACACTTTAAGAAATCACGAGACGAGATATAAGAGGCAGTAAGATGGAAAGTCACATTACCTTATGTAGTCACACCATTGTTCGTCATAGGGCTCACCTGCGACCCTGGCATTTTATTTAGCCATTTTTACATTCATGGCTGTACATATCATTGTGTTTCTTCAGGTTTCCTGGAATAAAGCATAAAAAAAAAGAAAATATCCTTCACTTGTTTGCGGAGCGCACACGATGGATTATAATTATTCCCGCACACGAATTACTTAATCACATTAGAATATTTCAGTACTTTGACCGTCCTATCTGATACACTTATTTCTCTCAAGAAAACTATCTCCCCATGGAGTCAAGACTTAGCCGCAATGGCTAAAATCTGCAGTCGAACTCAGTCTACTTTCGTTGGTTTGATTTCGCAGAGCAGCTCAACAATTTTTCGTCCGCTTTGTATCACAAATGCCGGAGAAGGAAGCTTCGTCATGACGTCCCTTCATATTTATAGCAGTTACCCCCTCTCTTCGGATCTCTCCCCTTTGCCGCCAAGAAAATTTCTCTAAATTTTCTGACTTACCTAAACTGTAATTTCAAGAGTTTTGAAAGTGACTACATGCTTGCTACATTTCTGACGGTAGTGTTCATGGACATTTAAAAATTTTACGGGTTCGATTTGTGAGATGATTGACCTCCTTTGATAGGCACTATATTTTTTTGACTTGGCGTGGTCACGCCGTGTACACGCGCTTTGAAATAGTTCATAAAAATTACTTGAGATTCTTCCGCCGTCGACACGTGTGGTTGACGTCACGTACCCCAGAGCGTGGGACCGAAGGTAATCACCCCCTCGTCACGTGTCAAATCCATGCTATCAAGAATCCAACTTTTAGTTTAATTGTTACATTACTCATAATGTTCTTAGGGCAGAAAGGTCATGGGTTCAATACATACATACATTATCATTATAGACTGTTATGCATTTCAGCGTTCAGTCTGCAAGCCTCTGAGAATTTACTAAACGTCGCCACAATCCTCGATTTGCAACTAGTGTTGTGGCCTCATTTAGTGCTATACCTCTTATCGTTAAATCGTTAGAAACCGAGTCTAACCATCGTCGTCTTGGTCTCCCTCTACTTCTCTTACCCTCCATAACAGAGTCCATTATTCTCCTAGGTAACCTATCCTCCTCCATTCGCCTCACATGACCCCACCACCGAAGCCGGTTTATGCGTACAGCTTCATCCATCGAGTTCATTCCTAAATTAGCCTTTATCTCCTCATTCCGAGTACTCTCCTGCCATTGTTCCCACCTGTTTGTACCAGCAATCATTCTCGCTACTTCCATGTCTGTTACTTCTAACCTATGAATAAGATATCCTGAGTCCACCCACCTTTCGCTCCCGTAAAGCAAAGTTGGTCTGAAAACAGACCGATGTAAAGATAGTTTCGTCTGGGAGCTGACTTCCTTCTTACAGAATACTGCTGATCTCAACTGCGAGCTCACTGCATTAGCTTTCCTACACCTTGATTCAACCTCTCTTACTATATTACCATCCTGGGAAAACACACAACCTAAATACTTGAAATTATCGACCTGTTCTAGCTTTGTATCACCAATCTGACATTCAATTCTGTTGAATTTCTTACCTACTGACATCACTTTAGTCTTCGAGAGGCTAATTTTCATACCATACTCATTGCACCTATTTTCAAGTTCCAAGATATTAGACTGCAGGCTTTCGGCACAATCTGCCATTAAGACCAAGTCGTCAGCATAGGCCAAACTGCTTACTACATTTCCACCTAACTGAATCCCTCCCTGCCCCCATGCTGAGTTCTGCTGGTGGTTTCTGAGTGAAATGCAGTCAGGACTTCTGGATCCTCAGTTCTTCATTTCTTCAGATTAGGCCATCTCTAGCATCTTCTGTGATGCTTACTAACAAGGGTCAATCCCGCATCAGTACCAGTCGCGTGCGGTGAACACGTTGGTTACCCTAGCTGCCAAAATAATAAATTTAAAAAAATAAGAATCACAGCCCCAGCACGTTACCATTTCCAAATTATCACGCTATAACATAAGCTACTGCAGATTTTAAACAATGTACTTACAGTTTCACCGGTGACGCCGCATCATAATGGTATGGCTTTCATAGAAATGTACTAGGACTTTTCTTATTTTTAACTTAAAATCCTAATATAAACCGAGTGTGCGACGGCAGACGTGGGACGGTATTCCTCACGACGAGTATTGACGAAGAGTGTCATACAACTCGCGAAAACTTCATCTGTAATACAAGAACAACACCACAGAAATTGGTAGTCACTACCACCATTACAGGCGAACCCACAGCAACTTCGCGCTTGGCTATGTGTTCATGTTGGACAAGCTAAATATTTTCCCAAGTATATTGAAATAATTCTTCTACATGTGCTTCTATGAATAATCCCAAAATCTTTATACAAGCCGAAATCCAAAAACACAATAAATACTTTAATTACAATAGATTTCATAAAAAAGCTTTTTTATTAGCAAGACGATGTACAAGTGGCTATGCTGTTAACATACTGATATTTTCCTACCGAACTCGATAGCTGCAGTCGCTTAAGTGCGGCCAGTATCCAGTAATCGGGAGATAGTGGGTTCGTGCCCCATTGTCGGCAACCCTGAAGATGGTTTTCCATGGTTTCCCATTTTCACACCAGGCAAATGCCGGGGCTGTACCTTAATTAAGGCTCCGGACGCTTCCTTCCAATTCCTAGGCCTTCCCTTCCCTATCGTCGCCATAAGACATATCTGTGTCGGTGCGACGTAAAGCAAATAGCAAAAAGAAAAGAAAAAGAAGATATTTTCCTTGTAGCGGCTGATGCGTGGCGCTAAACACTTCAAGTGTTAACTACTACAACTAACATACCTTACCCAAGCTAGCCGTCCGACTCCATGGCTAAATGGTTAGCGTGCTGACTTTTGGTCATAGGGGTCCCGGATAGATTCCCGGCAGGGTCAGGAATTTAAACCATAATCGGTTAATTCCGCTGGCATGGGGGCTGGGTGTATGTGTAGTCTTCGTCATCATTTCACCCTCATCACATGCAGGTCGCCTACGGGAGTCAAATCAAAAGACCTGCACCTGGCAAGCCAAACTTGTCCTCGGACACTCCCGACACTAAAAGCCATACTCACCCAAGCTAGCTGGCCTGTCGCCGCAAGGCGCTGTGAATCTGGAGGGAGGCCCACACCCACCCTCGGAACAAGGAGGTTTCAAGCGAATGCGTCAACACAGCGACTGGAATTTCGCTGGGATAGCTCTATTTCGCGCCGGCAAAGAAATCCTGCTCGCTGGAGAGAGCTGAACTGCTGTAGAGCGAGCGGATTGTCGAGACAGTTGTATTATCGGCACACTTTATCTTGGCGCATTTACACCCTAATACTGAATCGGTCGACCTCGGTAATCTTCGAGATACGTACTGGCAACCTTTGAAACACAAACTATAAATCGCTTAAGCATCGTTGTGCGACATCTGGCGTACACTTTACGAACTAGTACTGTTGGTTGTTTACACAGCAAAGCCAAACTATAGAATTCATGCTAGGAACAAGATTCGCATCGAGAAATGTTATATAATGTGTATGTGACACAGTTGTTGGCTTAAGATAATAACGGTTTAGAAACTTCATATCGATCGATCATACTCTCGGTTCAATTCAGATTTCATTTTCATTCAGTTGGCAGTACTACCGGAACCGGGACAGCTCCCTCCTTACTCCCCACCCCCATACACAAATGCACCAAGATAAAGTGTGCCGATAATACTTGGCTTGACTTAGCTGTTTGCAGTTTTTTTAACTTGATAAATAGCGTAATGACGAATAATAAGAAAATGTAAATACAAAATTATTTGCCCCAGCAGCGCTGGGGTAGCTGGGGATCAATGCTATTGCAAATATTTTCCGGGCGAGTTTTAGATATATTGCCACCGCGATATATAGATCAAAAAACTCCATCAGTGATACCTGAAAAATCTTACGGGTTAGCTACCTTGTTGTTGCGCCCCTAATATCAATCACTGCTATCTACATCAATCATGAACCATCACTGCAACAGTGTCTGACCCTGTAGTCTAAAGTAGTCTAAAATACAGTACAACGTTTAACATTCGATAACCTAATTCTCTCTTTATCCTAATTTACCAGTTTAGCCAATCGTGAATCATCCGGTGCACTTGCTTTGTGGTCCGAGATATTTGTGATTCCGTTCAGCTATAAACAACATCCTTTGTTTTCTTAGCCAACAAGCTCGCTCCTAAATAATACAGAGCAATTTTCACGGGAAAGGGCGTACACTTATTCAAAAGATCTGTTATTTGGGTTTAATTGTTTTAGAGCTTTACAATCTGTTTCGTTAGCTACGCCCACGTACTCAGCTAATGAACGTGTTTTACTGATTACCTCCCCCTCCCTGGAGACCAGTGATAAACATGCGACTCCCCGTGTATTGTCTCGCGGGCCAGGTGGTTTCCAGAGGCTGCAGTCACAATGTTTACAGCCGAGTTCAAAGGGAACGGCCAAGACGAATACTGTAGCCTCTACAAGCTGGCTCACCGCAGAACTGCTCAATCTGGGGGAAAACATCACGCTATTCTGAAGATTAAACAATGCGTTGGAGTAACAACAGGACAGAAGCTTACATCCTCCTGGACACCATACCGTGCTCTAAACAGCCAGTTTTTAAAATTATTATTAACAAATTCATTGCAAATGGGAAATATCCCGGTGGTAAGGGTCGCTTTCACTAGTGTACTAATAAAGTTAACATAATTGCCCAACAAAAACAACAAGAGTACAGCAAGCAATTCCATGGAGAGAAAAGATTACTGGAAATACTACTTAGTTTAACATTCTAAATCCAGCAGAAAATCACAAATTCTGTGTCCATCGTTCACAGCGTTTACTTTTCATTTTACACTAGCACTAATGATCTTCTTAAACGATTTGATACCGGAAGGCGATCTATCAAAGGCTGCTGCAGGTAATTTATTCCAATTCCTAATGGCCCTGTTTAGGATGGAAAACTTGCCCCCATCAGTGTGCTGGTTGCTTTGACAATATTCGCTGCCAATGCAAGGAATGAAGGTTTTATCACGAACTCCTGAAAACCAATGTACTTAGTGTCAATTAATTTTATGAGAATTTATCTATAGCTGGCCTCCCGGATAGGGGTAGCGTGCGTGCCTCTTACGCGGAGGTCCAGGTCCACTCAACCTACCGGGCGAGCTGGCCGTGTGGTTAGGGGCGCTCAGCGGTGAGCTCGCATCCGGGAGACAGTGCATTCGAATCCCACTGTCGGCAGCCCTGAAGGTGGTTTTCCGTGGTTTCCCATTTGCACACCAGGCAAATGCTGGGGCTGCACCTTAATTAAGGACACGGCCGCTTCCTTCCCATTCCTAGGCCATCGTCGCCATAAGACCTGTCTGTATCGGTGCGACATAAAGCAAATAGCCACTCAACCTACATGATTACCATATCTGACGGTGAGATAGCGGCCCCGATCTAGAAAACCAATAATAACGGGCGAGATTCATCATGCCGACCACGCGTACGTTTTAATAACAATAATGCTATTTTGCTTTACGTGCCACTAACTACTTTTACGGTTTTGGAGACGCCGAGGTGCTGGAATTTAGTCTCGCAGGAGTTCTTTTACGTGCCAGTAAATTTACCCACACGAGGCTGACACATTTGAGCACTTTCAAATACCACCGGACTGAACCTGCCAAGTTGGGGTCAGAAGGCCAGCGCCTCAACCGTCTAAGACGCTCAGCTTGACCCAGCGCGTTTTACTGTACCAAAAAAATGAGCCTTAACAAAAAGGGATTTTGGAGTTTTTTTTACAGTTGGCTTTACGTCGCACCGACACAGACAAATCTGATGGGACAGGAAATGGTTAGGAGTGTGAAGGAAGCTGTCGTAGCCTTAATTAAGGTCCATTTGCCTCATGTGAAAATGGGAAACCAGAGAAAACCATTTTCAGGGCTGCCGACAGTGGGGTTCGAACCCACTATCTCCCGAATGCAAGCTCACAGCTGCGCGCCCGTAATCGCACGCCGAAGTATTAATAATAAAAGAGCCAGGACCAAAGTTTTCTTCAGATTAAAAGGTCGAAATACAGCACATTCAATAGGAAATGCCAATACTTGCACTACTTCTTTCTGGCCTTATCCAATCACTTAGGGTCGATGCGTTGATTAAGTTTTACGCTCAGATGCCTTTCCTGACGCCAGCAGTGTATGTGCGGAGGATTTATTCTCTATTGTAGTTTCTCCAGTGGATGGTAGTGTAGTGTTTTTTGTATAAATCAACATGTGTGTTAAAAAGAACACAAATACGTAGTAGCAAAACTATAGGAATTAACCAGACGAGGTTAAAATTCTCGTCCCGTCTGGGATTCAAACCCGAGGCCTTTGAACCCAAGACCACTACGTCGATAATCCAGCCAAATAGACCGACTCTTGCATCGCTACATTTCGACTCTCACTTATTTATATAGTTACCTCCCAACATTCTCGAAACTCTGAAGACTTTCTCGAAATCTGATATTAACAAATTAATTTGGACATCCATGAAACGTTGAAAGTTCAAGAAAACTGTACGTCATGTCTTTCGAAGAAAATTATCCCCAATTGGTGAAGAAATTCTTACGATTGCGTACTTATGCTGATTTGCTTTTGAGCCCCAAATTCGAACCCCTCACTCCAGCTCGCCACCCTCGGGGAGTTTTTCAGAAATTGTACTTTTTCAAAAGATCTTACGTACCAAGATATTTAAGTATCTAGTGTGCCTTAGGGTTCATGTCAGTTTTCACCTTCGATACACTTCGACTTTTACGTTATTGGTTCCAAATCTGTCCCGTTGGCTGAATGGTTAGCGTACTCGTCATTGATTCTAAGGGCCCTGAGTTCGATCTCGGCCGTGGCGGTGATTACAACTCTTCTGTCTCGGTAAGTAAGGGTTATTCTGTGGTGTTCCTGAGCCGGAGTTTACGTGCGGTAGGGTGGCCAGTTCCTTCCCGCTCCTCCATTCCCTTACCCCCCACCACCACCACCAACAGCGCGTGGCAACCCATCCAACTCCTGACCACGCCCAATGTTGCTTAACTTCAGAGATCTCACGGGATCCGGTGTTTCAACACAGCTACGGCCGTTGGCAAAGCAAAGTCACCTCCGTACAGGCCATGAAGGCCCTTGGAGGAGTGGAGGTAAAGGCTTCCACCATTGTTAACCTCGGCACGTGATGGGGTAGAGTGGTTAGCTCTACGCCCGGCCGCCTTTGGCCCCAGGAATTAACCTGGTGCTCATTTTTTGTGTAGGCTGAGTGAACCTCAGGGCCATATGCACCTCCGGAAGTGGAAATCTCGTTTCTGAAATTTTACGACTTCCTGACGGGGATTCGAACCCACGTCCTTCCGGGCGAACCGAGCACGCCTTTACCGCCTCGGCCAGGCAGCCCCTTTCTGTCTCGGGGACCCGATATTAGTATTCGCCTTAATACACCTCACTACAAACCACCAGAGAAATGCCTAATAGTGAATACAACCCTCCAAATGGGGTTTGCGTCGGGAAGGGCATCCGGCCGTAAAATTAAGAGAAATAAACTTCAAGTGTCGAATCCCCAAAAATGGCTATATGATAAGGAGGAAAAGAAAAAATAAAACCACTTTTTCCTTTGCGAAAATCAAGTGATCATAAAAATAGTCATGGCCATTACAGATGGCAACCAACCGTAAGATATACCAGGTGTATGCATAACTCTTTGCCGGTTTTGTGGTAAATAAAACACGTAATTTTCAAGGTAAATTCATTTTTTGTTTATTCAAATTATTGGCCATCGGCTTCTACACACTTCGCCCATGAGTACCATGCCAGAAAAACTGCTTGTCTTTTGCGGCAAACCATTCAACTTCCTTGAAATTGCTGAAGTGCTGCTCTGCGAGCGCGTGCCTCATTGATAAGAAGAGGTGATAGTCAAATGGTGCCAGGTCGGGGCAGTACGGCGGGTGCGAAATGATGTCCCATCAAAGCGATTTCAAAGTGTCTTTCACTGTTTTTGCTGTGTGAGACGGCGCATTGCCGTGTGACAAAATCACTTTACGATGTCTTTTGGCCCATTCTGGTCGTCTTTCGATCAATGCGTGATTTAAATTAATCATTTGTTGGCGATAGCGTTGTGCATTAACGGTTTCGCCGGGCTTCAAGAGTTCATAGTGCACAATACCGCTCTGGTCCCACCAGACACAAACCATGGTCTTCTTGCCGAAGAGATTTGGCCTTGGTGTTGAAGGACCGGCTTCGCCAGGTGACAGCCACGATTTTCTCCGCTTCGAGTTTTCAAAATAAATCCATTTTTCGTCACCCGTCACAATTCGGTACAGAAATAATTTTCTTTTTAGTTGCTTTACGTCGCACCGACACAGATAGGTCTTATGGTGACGATGGGATAGGAACGGCCTAGGAGTTGGAAGGAAGCGCCCGTGGCCTTAATTAAGGTACAGCCCCAGCATTTGCCTGGTGTGAAAAAGGGAAACCACGGAAAACCACCATCAGGGCTGCCGAGAGTGGGATTCGAACCCACTATATCCCGGATGCGAGCTCACAGCCGCGCGCCTCTAACCGCACGGCCAACTCGCCCGGCGAATTTCTTTCGTGGCGTTGAAGCAGCTTTTCACAAGTGACTATTTTCTTTTCCATTTGCCGTTCATTCAAATCGTGTGGGACCCATTTACCGAGTTTACTGATCTTCCCCATTGCTCGTAAACGTCTGCTGATTGTTTCTTGTGACACATGCAATGCTTCTGCCAATTGCTGTTGAGTTTGAGTTACGGTAGGTCATCATCCAGTAACGCCTGCAATTGCTCGTGTTCGCACTATTGTAGTCTACCAGAGCGTGCACTGTCTTTCACATTGAAATCATCAGGTTTAAATTGTCGAAACCATGTCTCACGTGTTCAAATCGTTGGAGCCTGTTCACCATGTTTCTACCAGCAAACGATGACTTTCCACAGCCTTTTACTTTTGATTAAATAAGAAAAGCAATGTGTGCCGCAAATGTTCTTTCTCAGGCACAAACGTCGACATGATCACTGAACGACACAACACAGACGCTAGTATTTGGCGGACTCAGCTTGTGGGTGTTGGTAGGTTTATGTCGGACGAACAAACTGACGTATGTGTCAAATTCATGCGCTGCGTACTGTTCGCTGGCACCATCTCTTAGTGAAACCAGAAAAGACATGCATTCACCTGGTAGCTTGCACGGTTGCTAGGTAACATTGTCTGATTATCCAACCATACTTCAATCACTACCTGCACGGTTGCTAGGTAACATTGTCTGACTATCCAACCATACCTCGAATCACTACCTGCACGGTTGCTAGGTAACATTGTCTGACTCTCCAACCATACCTCGAATCATTACCTGCACGGTTGCTAGGTAACATTGTCTGATTATCCAACCATACTTCAATCACTACCTGCGCGGTTGCTAGGTAACATTGTCTGACTATCCAACCATACCTCGAATCACTACCTGCACGGTTGCTAGGTAACATTGTCTGATTATCCAACCATACTTCAATCACTACCTGCACGGTTGCTAGGTAACATTGTCTGACTATCCAACCATACCTCGAATCACTACCTGCACGGTTGCTAGGTAACATTGTCTGATTATCCAACCATACTTCAATCACTACCTGCACGGTTGCTAGGTAACATTGTCTGACTATCCAACCATACCTCGAATCACTACCTGCACGGTTGCTAGGTAACATTGTCTGACTCTCCAACCATACCTCAAATCACTACCTGCACGGTTGCTTGGTAACATTGTCTGACTCTCCAACCATACCTCAATCACTACCTGCACGTTTGCTATGGTTACACTTCTACGACACATTTTGTCGCGTCAGGTTACACAGATTGCCAGATGACCCCTAGCCGCAAGACATATTTATGTCAAAAAGACAATCGTTCCCACGGAGCCATCTTCACCCATGTGTAATCTGCAAGCAAGCTTGTAGGCATTTCGTAACTTTAAATCGTGTGATTATAAAACTCAGAAAAAACAAGGCCGATAGTTTTAAGTGAAATTCGAACCACTGCGTCATCATTTTTCTTTTCAAAAATTTCACGTGTACTGATTGGAAGTAGAGCCTCCGTGGCTCAGGCTGCAGCGCATCGGGCCTCCCATCACTGGATTCCATGGTTCAAATCCCGGTCGCTCCATACGAGATTTGTGCTGGACAAAGCGGAGGAGAGACAGATTTCCTCCGGGTACTCCAGTTTTCCCTGTAATCTGTCATTCCAGCAACACTGTCCAATATCAATTCATTTCATCTGTCAGTCATTAATCATTGCCACAGAGGAGTACGACAGGCTTCGGCAGCCGGCACAATTCCTATCCTCGCCGCTAGATGGGGGCGTCGTTCATTGCATTCCTAACCCATCCGAATGACTGGGAACAGGCTGTAGATTTTCATTTTCACTGACGGGAAGAAGAGGCTGCTAAGTAGACGTGCTCAGTTCAGTCAGAAGCACGTAGGTTCGATTCTCCGTCTGGAAGTCTAAGAATTTAGAAACGAGATCTCTACTGCTGGAGTGACGTATGACTGTGAGGTTCACTCAGCCTACACCAGAACTGAGTACCAGGTTAATTTCTGGGAACAAAGGCGGCTGCACGTAGAGCTGACCGCTCTATCCCACCTAGTATCGAGGTTGTGCATAGCCTTTACCTTCCTCTCTACCACGGCATTCATGGCCTGTATGTTCATGGCTTTACTGACCAGGAATCGAATCCTGGCCGCCTTGACAAAAAGCTAATGACATAGTAACTGGCTTCTCACCTAGCCGTCAGTTCTTTGAATCCCAGTCAGTGCATGCAGACTGTTTGGATCACACCGGGTTCCTCGCTAAACTGGAATGTCCTTTGCTATAATCACAATATCAACAGTCGCAAATATCTACGAGTTTGCTTGTTTCATATTTATGCAGTAATCTCCAGTTGCCGGGCTGAGTAGCTCAGACGGTAGAGTGTTGGCCTTCTAAGCCCAGGTTATCCCGGCTCAATCCAGTGCTATTTGAAAGGTGCTCAAATATTTCAGCTTCGTGTCGGTTTCTCCCTATGGGCGGGGTGGTAGAATAACATCCATGGTATCCCCTGCCTGTCGTAAGGGGGCGATTAAAATGAGCCCCAGGAACTCTTAACCTGGGAGCGTGGGTTGGCGACGGTAGGGCTTTTAGCTGAGTCTTGGCATTGCTCCCACATAATTGTGCCAGGTTCCCCACTTTCATCGATCCTTTCCGAACTCCCCCGGTCAACTTTTGTTCTGTTCCGACCCCGACAGTATCAGGTGCCGAGACCCACAGGGTGAAATTCAGTCACTTCACTATCTCCGGAATCCGGAAAGGTTGCTAGTGGGACATACAACTAATAACATTTATTTTGTTAAATCAGTTTACCTTCCAGGGTTGATCTCCCCCGACCCCCTGGTATTCAAGGAGGTATCCCAACTCTACGGTCCTCACGGGCAGTGTCGTGCAGACATTTGGTTGAGGATACAACTGGAGAAGAGGACCAGTACCGGTACCTCGCCTGCTATGCTGGACAGAGGCCTTGTGGGGGATGGGAAGATTGGAAGATAGACAAGGAAGAGGAGAACAAGGGGCCGTGACCTTATGTTATGTACCATCCCGGCATTTGCCTGTAGAAATGGGAAATCATTAAAACTACTTCGAGGACGGTTGAGGTGGGAATTGAACCTACCTCTACTCAGTTGACCTCTCGAGGCTGAGTGGGCCCGTTCCAGTCCTCGTACCATCCCTGTGGGTTGGGGACGCAGACGAAGAATATACCCACAGAATCCCCTGCCTGTCGTAAAAGAGGTGACTAAAAGGGGCGACCAAGGGATGATTGTATTAGAACCGATGATGTTGATGATATTTGCTTTACGTCCCACTAACTACTTTTACGGTTTTCGGAGACGCCGAGGGGCCGGAATTTAGTCCCGCAGGAGTTCTTTTACGTGCCAGTAAATCTACCGACACGAGGCTGACGTATTTGAGCACCTTCAAATACCACCGGACTGAGCCAGGATCGAACCCGCCAAGTTGGGGTCAGAAGGCCGGCGCTCAACCGTCTGAGCCACTCAGCCCGGCGGTGTATTAGAACCATGAAACTACTTGTGATTAATACCACCACGCGGGGAACACCATGCGACGCTTTTACTTGCGCGTATTCCACTATATTAGGTACCAAATAGGTTTGTGATTAGTAGCAAAAGAGTGCATTGCCGGCTTTTACAGTACATGTGATTAGTACCACTATATGAGCGACACCATGGTTGTGGCTTGCCTATGATTAGTACCCACTATATGAAGAGCACCACGGGATAGTACGAGTCCTATGGTTAGTACACTTATGTGATGAACACCATAGATTTGCGTTGCCTGTAAATGGCGCCGCAATGTGCGAAAGACCATAGGTCTGTAAACATTTGCGAATTTCATTACCTGTGAATAGTACCATAATGTGTGGAATACCGCGAGTCTACGCTACTTTTGATTAGTACCGCAACATGACAAATACCATAGTTCTGCTCTCCTAGCGATAAGTACCATGAGGGGCCAATGACTTGGATTTTGGATTCCTTTCGACTAAAAGCATCATCGATTCAGTATCGTGCTATAGAAGCAATCACTTGGTCAGTAATACTATTGTTTTACGCCAACTTCTGTGCATGTGGGTCGGTTGCACTGATTGTTTTATATTCATATCCATCCAACCATTCATTCTTCGCCCTCACGCTTTGAATTCTGGTCAGTGGAGAATTTTTAATTTTTCATTTCATTTCGTCTCATTTCGTACTATTAGGGGCCGATGACCTATATGTTAGGCCCCTTTAAACAACAAGCATCATCATCATCATCATCATCATCAGTTCTCGTACCACTTTTCAAATTTCATGGCAGAGCCAGGAATCGAAACTGTGCCTTCGGGAGTGACAGTTAATCACACTAACCACTACACCACAGAGGCGGACGATAATAATAATAATAATAATAATAATAATAATAATAATAATAATAATAATAATAATAATAAAATCACCATCATCGGTTATGTTGTTACACTTGTCCACAAGAGTCTCCCCACCGTGTTCGAAGTACATTTACAGAATGTAAAATGTAGTGTTGAACGCATAGTTACGAGTCTTGAATGACAGGCGCGACCGAGGACAATGTAATGGGCGTGTCTCCCAAACTGGTGGATCGGTCTGGTGTGCTTGTTCGACGGTAGATCGCTCTAACCAATGCTTCTCGAGACTTTTATGAGGTCAGAGACATCTACTTTCTGTCCTATAGTGTCGTTAAGTAACGCATTTGATTTATTTGAGAGAAATACGTTCGACCCATAGGCTAGAAATAGCTCTCTGCAACTTCCCGTTATAATCACCTACATTATTACGAAAGTTCAACACATCTCAAACCTATTAACAGGAGGACACCAACGTCATCCTTCAGGTGAGGAAATGAGGTGTCCGAATCACTCTCTAAATGCTTAGCGGTGAGGCCTTCGGTTCAGATGGTTCCGAGGTTGATTCCAGGCCGAGTCGGGGATTTTAATCGCGTCCGATTAAATTTTCTGGCAGGGGGTCTGGGTGTTTGCGACTATCCCAACACTTTCTCATCATATTCAGACAACACGCCACACTACCAACCACCACAAAATCACGCAATAGGGATTACATTTCTCCATATAGCTTTGGCGTCAGGAAGGGCATCCGGCCGCAAAACAGGGCCAAATCCATACGTGCGACACAGTTCACAACCACCAGTCAGTTTGACGTTAGACATGTTCGCGAAATTAACAACTGGTTAGTTACAAGGCAGTTCGGATTTAGAAAAGATTATTCCACTGAAGCTCAACTTGCAGAATTCCAGTAAGATATAGCCGACATACTGGATTCAGGAGGTCAAATGGACTGTACCGCAATTGACTTATCTAAGGCATTTAATAGGGCAGATCATGGGAGACTACTGGGAAAAGTGAGTGCAATTCGACTAGACGAAGAGTTACTGAATTGGTGGCTATATTTCTAGAAAATAGATCTTAGAGAATAACAGTAGGCGAAGCTTTATTTTTTATTTTTTTTATTTAGCGTCGCACTAACACATCGAAGGTTTTCAGCGACGGAATGGTGGGAGATTGGGAAGGTAGCGAACGTGGCCTTCATTAAGGTACAGCGCAAGCATTTGCCTGATGTGAAAATGGGAAACCACGGAAAACTATCTTCAGGGCTGCCGACAGTGGGGTTCGAACCCACTATCTCCCGAATGTAAGCTCACAGCTGCGCGACCCTAGAAGCTTTATTTGCCCTGTAATAATTAAGAGGGGAATTCATCAAGGCAGTATTATCGGACCTTTGTTTTCTTATATTTATAAATAATATAAGTAAAGAATTGGTATCAGAGATAAGGCATTTTGCAGACGATGTTATTCTGTATAGAGTAACAAATAAGTTACAAGATTGTGAGAAAATACAAAATGACCTCCATAGTGTTGTGAGATGGACAGTAGGCAATGGTATTGAACCCATGACCTTTGTGCCCTAAGAACATTATGCATTATATAACAATTAAATTAAAAGTTGGATTCTTGATAGCATGGATTTGACACGTGACGAGGGGGTGATTACCTTCGGTCCCACGCTCTGGGGTACGTGACGTCAACCACACGTGTCGACGGCGGAAGAATCTCAATTCATTTTTATGAACTATTTCAAAGCGCGTGTACACGGCGTGACCACGCCAAGTCAAAAAAATATAGTGCCTATCAAAGGAGGTCGATCATCTCACAAATCGAACCCGTAAAAATTTTAAATGTCCATGAACACTACCGCCAAAAATGTAGCAAGCAGGTAGTCACTTTCAAAACTCTTGAAATTACAGTTTAGGTAAGTCAGAAAATTTAGAGAAATTTTCTTGGCGGCAAAGGGAGAGATCCGAAGAGAGGGGGTAACTGCTATAAATATGAAGGGACGCCATGACGAAGCTTCCTTCTCCGGCATTTGTGATACATAGCGGACGACAAATTGTTGACCTGCTCTGCGAAATCAAACCAACGAAAGTAGACTGAGTTCGGCTGCCGATTTTAGCCATTGCGGCTAAGTCTTGACTCCATGGGGAGATAGTTTTCTTGAGAGAAATAAGTGTATCAGATAGGACGGTCAAAGTACTGAAATATTCTAATGTGATTAAGTAATTCGTGTGCGGGAATAATTATAATCCATCGTGTGCGCTCCGCAAACAAGTGAAGGGTATTTCTTTTTTTTTTTAATGCTTTATTCCAGGAAACCTGAAGAAACATAATGAGATGTACAGCCATGAATGTAAAGATGGCTAAATAAATGCCAGGGTCACAGGTGAGCCCTAAGACGAATACTGGCGTGGACATGAGGTAGGTGGCTTTCCATCTTACTACCTCTTATATCTTGTCTCGTGATTTCTTGTATTTGAATGGGGATTTACGACGCAGTGGTCACCCCTCCTAAGTTTTGTAAATGTGAGGGTACGACTAAAAGAGTCATTTGTTTTATTTTCCACTTGGATAAAATTTTGAAGTCTTGCGAGTGCCATATAATGTTGTAAAAAGTTATTGAATAGGGTTCCGAAGTGATATCACGTCCAATGTAGATCGTCATCCGTGTGAGTGTACTGCCTGTATTTTGTGATGTCAAAGTAAGATGTTCATTCGATGTAAAATTCTTCTGTCTGCAATTTGACGTTAATAATAATAATCCATGGTCACTCATTTTCAATCGAGTGGAAGCGCGCTGTCGGGTGAGAGCCAAGGGTGATGAATTTGGTCACGGAGAGAAACGTTTTCCTATGCCCATTTTAAACTGTGTCTGACTGACAATAAAAAGATCCAGTAGAATGTTTCAGTCATTTCTCGTAAAATCAAGTTATTAAATACGATATCATTTATGCGAAGTTATTCATGATTAATGCATTGTGCGATATTAGACGTCGGTATTTCTAGTGAGGATTTTATTCCAGTTCTTTGTCGATGATAATTGTGGAGCTGGGAAATAGAGGTCAGTTTTGTGAATCAGGTTGGACCTGTCATTGAAGCCGGGACACTGAAGCCCGAGGAGTGTTTTATATGAGTTGAGATGAGATGTGCGAATCAGGTTAGAGTCCTGTCATTGAAGCCGGGATATGATAACCCGAGGAATATTTTATAATGTTGGGAATGGAAAGACATTCATAGAAATCCATAGCGGTATAATTGGCGACGCGTATAATTAGTGTGGGCATCTTGAAGCATATCTGTGCATTTTGTTGGTTAGAATATCGTATTTGTTTAATCATGTCGGCAGATTTTAAAGGGAGCATTTTGAGAAGTCAGTCAGGTAGAACGAACCGGGTGGTTTATGTAACTGCCAAGCGAGCATGGGGTGAGAGACCTAAGCGGACAGCGGGGATAATAACGGGAATAGGAGTGGAGTCGAGATTGTACTGCATTTCTTGGCCAGGGAAAACGTTAAAATGCTGGATTTAGTTGAAAATTCATAGCCGGTAATGATCTAAGTATTGTGAAATACTGTAATTGGGGACGTAATGAACATTCGAAACCATGAACTTTGAGTATAAGGAACAGAGTAACCCAATTTCAAGGTTGTCCAAAATATAGAGCGATGGTCGTGATGATCGATTTGTCTGCGAGGGGTGTGCAAAATTCAGTGATGACGAGATATGACATCGTAATGATATGGCGAGTTGTTTGCTTTGTACGTAGATTATTAGGATATCCAAGTGTTAATAACGGTTAGGATTAGATTAGATTTTTAAGCATGATATCACGAGATGAGATATATAGCTGGACCTGAATGATGTAACAAATTCTTTTCCAGCCAGATAAACATCGCAATATTGAATTTACATCACAGCTGCGTAGAAAGTTGTGAAGAAACCAGAGTCCGCGGAGATAAAATTTACTGTTCTTTAACATTTCGATAAATCATTTAAATTTATTAAATTATTAAATTCAGTGAACCGCATTTTGAAATAACTTTAATCAAGCGAATAACTTGGAGATGCATTCTGGAAATTTTAATTTGTTGTCTGGGGAATATTAAAATAAAGTAAAGATTAAAGGGACATATCCGAAGGAAATGGATTTTACTGCCACAAAGTTTGTGAGCATTGCTATTGTTGTAATTATTGAACTTTGATTGATTGAGCAATGAATGTGCTGGGGATAGTAAAGTGGAACTTTGGTCATCAACCGATGTAACTTAATTGTGTTTAGCCTTCAGCTTAGAAATTTGGAGGGTCAGGGGGTCATCAACCTCAGTGACTTAAATTAGGGCCATATGCCATTGTAGCATCATTTCCTTGCGGTCGTCATCCACAATGACTTTAAAGTAACTTAGAAGATTAGATGTCGGTCCATGACATAGACGCAGGTCACATCGATTCAATTAAGGGTCCATGCCGTAGAACCACTGTGTGGCACACACCGATTGGACGGCCTTAATTATACTCAGAGTCCAGAGTTCGTGTTACGAGGGCTGGACCATAACGAATCACTATGATGATACAAGTGGTCTCACATGGAAGCCGAATTTAAGGATTTCCAGACTTTCCTGTCTTAAATGATTAATAATTGAGACAATGGTTTCTAGTAAGAATGCCCATCAGGCGATTGCGTTAAAGTCTCACACCAGTGTTCTGACATTTATGTAAAAATGATTGTGGTGTCCAGTGGACACAATTGACTATGACATCGTTGACATAGTAAATTACTTCATTTCCCTGAATAAATAGGAATCTTATAAATAGACCTTTCATTCCAGTAGATAGATTAGAATTAATGAACCCTACCTTTACCTCAGCAAGTGACGAAGAACCCGAAACGACCCAAGAGACAGATCTCATGAACTTTGCTGATAGGTAAGGAAGGTAGGTATCCCTCAATAAGGACCTAAAGGGTTCATTAAAATGGCTTCCAACGTGATGGCATCAGTCACTTAACGATGGGGCATTAGTCACGATAACGATGAGGGAACCTAAGTCACGATAACGATAAGGATATTGTGGAAAGATCGTGTACTAGAGGAAATGAGAAATAATGTTGAGGCTATGCCACATTATGGATGATAGAATCGTGCGCCAGAGTTGATAGTGAACTCGAAGAAATAGATAAACGCCCGATGAGTAAGGCTAGGAGATACCACTATGAGAATAATTTATCTACTGAATGAAAGGTATAATTTAAGTGTGTTAGTGTAATTTCCCAAATTTTTGAATACTGGTTTGAGTGTTTTGGCTGATCACTTTGATCGACTGAACATTGAATTTCACATTTTATTAAATAAAATTTTAGAGAATATTGCATTAACAGTGTGATGTGTTAGATAGGAGGATGTTGTGATGTTTATCGTTGTAGTCGTATTATACGCCGTTGAAGTCTCGGGCTCACCGATGACCTATCGTTTTCTGTTAAATACAGTATGTTTATGCAGGAGGGAGAATTGGCCCAAGGACAGGTGGTCCAAATGATCAAGGACTTAATGGAGAGGATGGAAGCCAATAGGAAGGACTTAAGTGAGAGTATTAAATCTATGGGTGTAAGGTTGGATAATAAGCTGGAGACAGTGGACAATAAATTAGATAGTGCAGATGTAGAATTAAAAGGTATGAAGGAGGTCGTACAGGACACGCAGGATAGTTGTAAAGAAGCTAGTGGGGATATTAGGAAGGACATTGGTGATTTAAATGTGAAGGTGGAGCAGAACACTAAAGCACAGGTTGACTTTAAACATGAAATAAATCAGCAGTTCATAGAAACTCGCGAGCTACATCGTGTTCTCAGTGAAAATCAGGACATAATTAGAGGAGACCTCGATAGGCACGTCAACGAAAGTAGGGAACTACATAAGCAGTTGATGTCAGATCAAGCTGAACTTAAGGCCGATTTGAAGACAGAGGTAGAGAAGTTCAACATCATGCGTGAAGACGATAAGTCAAAGGTCTTCACAGCAATGAATGAACATAAGGAAATGTTGTGTAAAGAGATAGCCGTCGTAAATGACAAAGTAGACCAGGTAGCCGAAGACGTGAAGGCAACTGTAGACCAGCGTATTGAGGCCATTGACTTTAAATTAATCCAGATGAATAAAGAGGATATGAGAAAATTAGGTACAACTCAGGAAGAAACGGCTAGGAGTATTGAGGAGGTACAAGCAGATATTGAGGAACTAGGAAAGGATCTAGGCGATACAAGGGTAGACCTATCGAAACAACTTAAAGATACCCAAGATAAGGTCATAACACTGAGCGACGAGTTGACATCTGTTCATGAGGCTCTTAAGGGGGAAGTTAGTGCCCAGAAATTAGAACTGGATGGGTTAGTGAACAATATCATAGGAGTCCAGGCCAAGATAGAGGAAGTGGTTAGTAAATCTCGCCGCGCCTCAGATATGTCGTTCAGTTGCCCTAGCAACGCTAGTAGTCCCATACATCCTGCAGGGAACGGACACTTTGACAATTCTACCCATTCTCAGGGGCAAAACGTCACTAATGTTATAAACATGATTCGTCTCAAGGAAGATCAGCCTAAGAAATTCGATGGCAGTGGTACCCAGACGCCAAAGGGTTTTCTTAGAGAACTTAGAGAGTATATTCGCGATAATAGGATACCTGAAGAGAGGCAACTAAGGACTGTGGAACGGTACCTAGACGGAGTTGCGTCGCTGTGGTTCAAAGGTTTCCGATATAGCTTTGACACGTTCGAGGAATTTCAGACCGCGTTTTTGGGCAAATTTTGGAATTCTGAGATTCAGCAGAACCTAAGGCTAGAGTTATATAGTCGCCGGTATAACACAGCAGGACCGCCGAAATTTTCGCTTTACTTTACCGAACAATTAGTTAAGTTCAAGGAACTGGAATCAGCCCCAAGTCAGCAAGAACTGGTTCAGGCTATCCAGAAACAGTTCCCACCGGATATCCAGAGAATATTAATTGCTGCGAAGGTCGAAACCCCGATGCAGGCAGAATTGATATTGCGACAGCTGGACCAGACCCATTCGCATCAATCAGCCCCGCGAATAGTCAGGCATTCAGAGCCCCAGGTGAATGTCGTAAATCACAGCCAGGAGAGCGCGCCAGATAGGGAAGTTTCACGAGCGCCGAGATATGAGAATGAGGGGCGGCGGTTCGACACCAGGCCATACCAAGGTAGGAAGAACTGGGAACAGCCCAGATACCATCACGAAGAGTGGGACAGACGCCGAGAACAGTGGAGAAGAAACCAGGGTCGATACCAGGGGAACTCAGAGCTAAGACGAAGGAACCCACGCGGGAATGAAGGCAACAGAAGAGGGGACGGTTACGAAAATTCCAGACGTTCTGACCGTTGGCACGGGCCTGAAGAGAGAAGGAGAGAAGGGGACCAGTATTTGAGAGAGCTGAGGTCAGGTACCGGACAGGACAAATGGAAGGACAGCATCCAACGAAGGGAAGTCAACACTGACTGTGTAGGAGCTCAAGACATGTCCCATACTGGAGCTATCCGAAAGACCTACCACCAGGATAGGGAATTAAACCCTAACGCGCCTCATTTCGACGAAAGTCTGAACTCGTCAAATGAGCGAAAAAAAAACCTCCAAATTTCCAGTAGTGGTTACGAGACAGGATTCCCACACACAGCCTGAATACGTTTCTCGCGACGGCTGGATAGTAGCCCAGATTGACTCCTGGATTATACAACCAGATGAATTAGTGGAAGACCACCTCAGACAGGAGGTTAGGAAAATAAGAGAGCTACCAATCATTAATGTCAGGATATGCAACTTTAAGGTGAGCTGTTTATTGGATACAGGCGCCAGCATCAGCTTAATTTCACAAAATTTCTTTAACGAATTGTCTACTCGGAAGAAATTGCCAGAAATTCCTGTAGCAAATATCAAAATTAGAGGAGTCATTCCCGACAAAACTGCCATTTGTAAAACGCAGACATTTTTGGATTTGCAGATAGGAGACATGACATTTTCGCATCCTTTTGTCATAATTTCAAAGCTGCACTATAATGTTATTCTGGGGGCAGACTTCATTTGTGAAAGTAATGCCGTCATCGATTTAGGAAGGAGAGAGGTGAAATTTAGGAAGGATGACGGACCGGAATTAGTAGCTCTAAATGAAGAATCATTGGGTCAGACTGGGAGAAGAATGTGTGAGGAAGAAGTCCATTTCACTACCGTTTCTAAGGAGAGAAGAGGAGATAGAACAGGGAATAGAAGAGGTCAACCAGGAAGAGTGGGATGTCCTCGAGACTGAATTGGGAAAGGCTGTAGAAGATTTAATAAATCAGAAAGTATCAGAATGCCCAGGGACGGCGGAAGAGAAGATGAAGTTGAGGGAACTACTTCTCAAATATCAGGATGTATTCGATTCAAAGCCAGGATGCATTCCAAATTTCAAATATGTGTTGGCTGTAAACAGTTGGGAGCCGTTCAAACGTAGGCCGTATCCCATTCCGGAGAAACATCGCCAGGAGGCTGGAAAAATTATTAAAGAGATGGAAGAAAGTGGGTTGATTTCCAAGGCAAATACACCATTCGTTAATTCCTTAGTTACCGTTCAGAAACCCGACGGGTCCCTGAGGGTATGCTTGGATGCAAGGGTCGTAAATGACAGACTAATCCCTGAAAATGACAGAGCTCCTCCCATCAAGGAAGTTATTAGGAGGTTCAGGGGCAAGCGCCGCTTCACTAATATTGATCTGACCTCGTCGTATCATCATATAATGCTCGATGAGAAGTCAAGATTGTTTACTGGATTCCTGTATGACCAGCACACGTATGTTTTTAACCGTCTCGCGTTTGGAATAAAAAACGCCGGTGCAGCTCTCATACGCGCCCTAGATCGCAACCTCACCGAACAGGTTAAGGCCATAACTACGCGCTATGTCGATGACATATTGCTTTCGTCGAAGGATTTCGAGGAAAATCTTCATCATCTCGAGTTGCTACTCGAAAATCTCAGGGTGGCTGGTTTTAAGATCAACTTAAAAAAATCAAATTTTGGACAGGAGGAAGTTCTCTTCTTAGGACACATCATTGATGGTGAAGGAGTACGCCCTAACCCAGTGAAATTGCAGGCAATTGACAACTTTCCAAGGCCTATCAAGGTAAAGAACGTCCGACAGTTCTTGGGTATGAGTCAATTTTTCAGTGATCATTGTCCAAATTATACGGAGGTTGTGGCTCCATTGCAAGATTTGCTAGTAAAGAACAATCGATGGAAATGGTCTAGGGAACATGAGATTTCTTTTCGGGATACTAAGGAGATGTTAGCTAGAAGTGTGAAGCTAGGGTACCCGAATTTCGATAAGGCCTTTATCTTGCAAACTGATGCTTCCACCGTAGGGATTGGTGCAGTTTTATACCAAGAGGAAGGAGAAGAACCCAAGAAGAAGAACTACTTGGCATTCTTTAGCCGTAAACTTAGGAAACACGAGCTAAAATACAGTGTCACTGAATTAGAAATGCTTGCAATTGTACAATCACTACAGCATTGGAGAAAGATGATTTTTGGATTCCCTATAACCATTAGGACGGATCACAAGGCCTTGACCTTTGTGATGAAGACGGTAGTTGCTAGCGAGAGAGTAGCTAGGTGGGCACTGTTCATCCAGCAGTTTGATCTGACCATCGAGCACTGTTCAGGAATGTCAAATGTCCTGGCGGATGCCCTAAGTCGAAACCCAAACGATAACGAACATGAGGTGAACTTCGTGGAGTTAACTGACGAAGATAGAACCTTTCTAAATGAGCTGACACGATTACCAGAATGTCAACGACAGGACCAGTTCTGTGGCAGGTTAATTTCGTTGTTGAAGGGAGAACTTCCACATGACGACCCAGGACGTGGAGAAGTTGAGAAGCTAGCTGAGAGCTATTTGTTTGTCGACAACACCTTGTTGAAATTCATAGACAAGGATCACACTAAATCTCGAATTGTGGTACCACCACCACTTAGGAAGGGTCTTATATGGCATGCCCATAGGATAACCGGTCATGGTGGGATTGACAAGGTCACCGCCACCCTTCAGGAAACGTTCACTTGGGTTCATCTACGAGAAGACGTGAGAAGCCTTGTAATTACATGCGACACATGCCAGAGGGTTAAGGCGAACCCGTACCTCATTCGACAGGCGCCGATACCTCTCTTACCAGCTAAACCTCGTGAATTGTTCGCGATGGATATTTACGGAGTCCTTCCCAAGTCACGTAGAGGGAATAGATACATCTTGGTAACCGTGGACGTATTCTCTAAGTTCACATCGTTATGTCCATTACAGAAAGCAAACACTAAATTGGTATTAAGAGCTATAAATAGGACCATAATTCCAGCTATGGGGAAGCCCATGTTTTTGTTAACGGACCACGGTACACAATTTACCTCAGCTCAATTTAAACAGGAGTTGCAAAGGCTTGAAATTCGACATATTCTTAGTTCAGTTCGCCATCCTGAGGGAAACCCGTCAGAGCGAATTATGCAGGTCATCGCGAAGTTCTGTCGGATCTTCTGTGCTCAAGAGCATTGGAAATGGATGGATGTGTTACCTATCATAGAAGATTGCGTGAATAACACAATCCACGAATCTATAGGATGCGTCCCAAATGTGGTTCACTCCGATATTTATCCTTTGAGACCATGGCACGCAGTGGTGAAGTGTCCGAACGACCCACGGCCGACTCAAGCGATGCGCATTGAAGAGACAGCTAGGCATCTTCGTCAGCAAGCTGACCGACGTTTGAGACGCGTCAAAAATAAGAGATTTCATCGGCCCTTGAAAGAAGGCGAATATGTGCTTGTTCGTAAACCCGCTCTTTCAAAACCTGAGGACAAGTATTACGCGAAGTTTGCACCGTTGTATATGGGTCCATTTAAAGTCATCCAGAGTTTCCGAAATAATTCCTATAAAATCCAGTCGTTAGATGGACGCTCTGAGGCTATTTTCAATGCAGCCAACTTGAAGGTTTATCGCAAACCTGAAGATATGGCGGACCAGGAAGTTAACCTCATTGAATCAGTGGTGGATCAAGATGTGGAACCGCTCGAAGAAAAGCAGGATGACCCACTGGAACGATGTAGGGAATGCAGGCAAGTCCCAGACTCTGTGATATTGAGAGCATTTGAGGAGTACTGGAATCTTACAGAGAAAATCTCGATAGAACAGGGAGAATTTGAGGAAGGTTCTGAGGAAGAAGACTTTGACAGCGAGGAAGACTTTGACGGCGAGGAAGGGATAAATAGCTCAGTCGAAAATTCAGTGGAGAACTACCGGGAAGCTGGAGGCATCAACTAATATCCGTACACCAGAAGATGACCAACTGCATAAGAGAGAGGAAAGGAATTTACATTCAAAGGTCATGTTTCATCAGACGTCAAAATTAGAAATTTCGCCATCTGGAGTATTTAAAGGAAATTCCTTGTCACTGCGCGAAAGGAATTCGTGTCTTGGGGGAAATATGAACCCATGACCTTTGTGCCCTAAGAACATTATGCATTATATAACAATTAAATTAAAAGTTGGATTCTTGATAGCATGGATTTGACACGTGACGAGGGGGTGATTACCTTCGGTCCCACGCTCTGGGGTACGTGACGTCAACCACACGTGTCGACGGCGGAAGAATCTCAATTCATTTTTATGAACTATTTCAAAGCGCGTGTACACGGCGTGACCACGCCAAGTCAAAAAAATATAGTGCCTATCAAAGGAGGTCGATCATCTCACAAATCGAACCCGTAAAAATTTTAAATGTCCATGAACACTACCGCCAAAAATGTAGCAAGCAGGTAGTCACTTTCAAAACTCTTGAAATTACAGTTTAGGTAAGTCAGAAAATTTAGAGAAATTTTCTTGGCGGCAAAGGGAGAGATCCGAAGAGAGGGGGTAACTGCTATAAATATGAAGGGACGCCATGACGAAGCTTCCTTCTCCGGCATTTGTGATACATAGCGGACGACAAATTGTTGACCTGCTCTGCGAAATCAAACCAACGAAAGTAGACTGAGTTCGGCTGCCGATTTTAGCCATTGCGGCTAAGTCTTGACTCCATGGGGAGATAGTTTTCTTGAGAGAAATAAGTGTATCAGATAGGACGGTCAAAGTACTGAAATATTCTAATGTGATTAAGTAATTCGTGTGCGGGAATAATTATAATCCATCGTGTGCGCTCCGCAAACAAGTGAAGGGTATTTCTTTTTTTTTTAATGCTTTATTCCAGGAAACCTGAAGAAACATAATGAGATGTACAGCCATGAATGTAAAGATGGCTAAATAAATGCCAGGGTCACAGGTGAGCCCTAAGACGAATACTGGCGTGGACATGAGGTAGGTGGCTTTCCATCTTACTACCTCTTATATCTTGTCTCGTGATTTCTTGTATTTGAATGGGGATTTACGACGCAGTGGTCACCCCTCCTAAGTTTTGTAAATGTGAGGGTACGACTAAAAGAGTCATTTGTTTTATTTTCCACTTGGATAAAATTTTGAAGTCTTGCGAGTGCCATATAATGTTGTAAAAAGTTATTGAATAGGGTTCCGAAGTGATATCACGTCCAATGTAGATCGTCATCCGTGTGAGTGTACTGCCTGTATTTTGTGATGTCAAAGTAAGATGTTCATTCGATGTAAAATTCTTCTGTCTGCAATTTGACGTTAATAATAATAATCCATGGTCACTCATTTTCAATCGAGTGGAAGCGCGCTGTCGGGTGAGAGCCAAGGGTGATGAATTTGGTCACGGAGAGAAACGTTTTCCTATGCCCATTTTAAACTGTGTCTGACTGACAATAAAAAGATCCAGTAGAATGTTTCAGTCATTTCTCGTAAAATCAAGTTATTAAATACGATATCATTTATGCGAAGTTATTCATGATTAATGCATTGTGCGATATTAGACGTCGGTATTTCTAGTGAGGATTTTATTCCAGTTCTTTGTCGATGATAATTGTGGAGCTGGGAAATAGAGGTCAGTTTTGTGAATCAGGTTGGACCTGTCATTGAAGCCGGGACACTGAAGCCCGAGGAGTGTTTTATATGAGTTGAGATGAGATGTGCGAATCAGGTTAGAGTCCTGTCATTGAAGCCGGGATATGATAACCCGAGGAATATTTTATAATGTTGGGAATGGAAAGACATTCATAGAAATCCATAGCGGTATAATTGGCGACGCGTATAATTAGTGTGGGCATCTTGAAGCATATCTGTGCATTTTGTTGGTTAGAATATCGTATTTGTTTAATCATGTCGGCAGATTTTAAAGGGAGCATTTTGAGAAGTCAGTCAGGTAGAACGAACCGGGTGGTTTATGTAACTGCCAAGCGAGCATGGGGTGAGAGACCTAAGCGGACAGCGGGGATAATAACGGGAATAGGAGTGGAGTCGAGATTGTACTGCATTTCTTGGCCAGGGAAAACGTTAAAATGCTGGATTTAGTTGAAAATTCATAGCCGGTAATGATCTAAGTATTGTGAAATACTGTAATTGGGGACGTAATGAACATTCGAAACCATGAACTTTGAGTATAAGGAACAGAGTAACCCAATTTCAAGGTTGTCCAAAATATAGAGCGATGGTCGTGATGATCGATTTGTCTGCGAGGGGTGTGCAAAATTCAGTGATGACGAGATATGACATCGTAATGATATGGCGAGTTGTTTGCTTTGTACGTAGATTATTAGGATATCCAAGTGTTAATAACGGTTAGGATTAGATTAGATTTTTAAGCATGATATCACGAGATGAGATATATAGCTGGACCTGAATGATGTAACAAATTCTTTTCCAGCCAGATAAACATCGCAATATTGAATTTACATCACAGCTGCGTAGAAAGTTGTGAAGAAACCAGAGTCCGCGGAGATAAAATTTACTGTTCTTTAACATTTCGATAAATCATTTAAATTTATTAAATTATTAAATTCAGTGAACCGCATTTTGAAATAACTTTAATCAAGCGAATAACTTGGAGATGCATTCTGGAAATTTTAATTTGTTGTCTGGGGAATATTAAAATAAAGTAAAGATTAAAGGGACATATCCGAAGGAAATGGATTTTACTGCCACAAAGTTTGTGAGCATTGCTATTGTTGTAATTATTGAACTTTGATTGATTGAGCAATGAATGTGCTGGGGATAGTAAAGTGGAACTTTGGTCATCAACCGATGTAACTTAATTGTGTTTAGCCTTCAGCTTAGAAATTTGGAGGGTCAGGGGGTCATCAACCTCAGTGACTTAAATTAGGGCCATATGCCATTGTAGCATCATTTCCTTGCGGTCATCATCCACAATGACTTTAAAGTAACTTAGAAGATTAGATGTCGGTCCATGACATAGACGCAGGTCACATCGATTCAATTAAGGGTCCATGCCGTAGAACCACTGTGTGGCACACACCGATTGGACGGCCTTAATTATACTCAGAGTCCAGAGTTCGTGTTACGAGGGCTGGACCATAACGAATCACTATGATGATACAAGTGGTCTCACATGGAAGCCGAATTTAAGGATTTCCAGACTTTCCTGTCTTAAATGATTAATAATTGAGACAATGGTTTCTAGTAAGAATGCCCATCAGGCGATTGCGTTAAAGTCTCACACCAGTGTTCTGACATTTATGTAAAAATGATTGTGGTGTCCAGTGGACACAATTGACTATGACATCGTTGACATAGTAAATTACTTCATTTCCCTGAATAAATAGGAATCTTATAAATAGACCTTTCATTCCAGTAGATAGATTAGAATTAATGAACCCTACCTTTACCTCAGCAAGTGACGAAGAACCCGAAACGACCCAAGAGACAGATCTCATGAACTTTGCTGATAGGTAAGGAAGGTAGGTATCCCTCAATAAGGACCTAAAGGGTTCATTAAAATGATAAAGGGGATAAAAAGTCAGGTTGTGAGTTTCACAAATAGGAAAAGTCCTCTCAGTGTTAATTACTGCGTTGATGGTGTGAAAGTTTATTATGGGAATCATTGTAAGTACCTAGGTGTTAATATAAGGAAAGATCTTCATTGGGGTAATCACATAAATATGATTGTAAATAAAGTGTACAGATCTCTGCACATGGTTTGAGGGTATTTAGTGGGTTTTTTTTTTTTTGCTAGGGGCTTTACGTCGCACCGACACAGATAGGTTTATGGCGACGATGGGATAGGAAAGGCCTAGGAGTTGGAAGGAAGCGGCCGTGGCCTTAATTAAGGTACAGCCCCAGCATTTGCCTGGTGTGAAAATGGGAAACCACGGAAAACCATATTCAGGGCTGCCGATAGTGGGATTCGAACCTACTATCTCCCGGATGCAAGCTCACAGCCGCGCGCCTCTACGCGCACGGCCAACTCGCCCGGTTTTAGTGGTTGTAGTAAGGATGTGAAGGAGAGGGCATATAAGTCTCCGGTAAGGCCCCAACTAGAGTATGGTTCCAGTGTATAGGACCCTCAACAGGATTACTTGATTCAAGAGCTGGAAAAAAAACCAAAGAAAAGTAGCTCGATTTGTTCTGGGTGATTTCCGACAAAAGATTAGCGTTACAAAAATGTTACCAAATTTGGGTTGGGAAGATTTGGGAGAAAGGAGACGAGCTGCTCGACTAAGTGGTGTGTTCCGAACTGTCAGTGCAGAGATGGCGAGGAATGGCATTAGTACTCGAATAAGTTTGAGCAGTGTCTTTAAAAGTAGGAAATACCACAGTATGAAGATAAACATGGAATTCAAGAGGACAAATTGGGTCAACTATTCGTTTATAGAAATGGGAGTTAGGGATTGGAATAACTTACCAAGGGAGATGTTCAATAAATTTCCAATTTCTGTGAAATCATTCAAGAAATGGTTAGGAAAACAACAGACAGGGAATCTGCCACCTGGGTGACTGCCCTAAATGCAGAGATTGATTGATTGATTGATTGATTGATTGATTGATTGATTGATTGATTGATTGATTGATTGATTGATTGATTGATTGATTGATTGATTGATTGATTGATTGATTGATTGATTGATTGATTGATTGATTGATTGATTGATTGATTGATTGATTGATTGATTGATTGATTGATTGATTGATTGATTGATTGATTGATTGATTGATTGATTGATTGATTGATTGAAAACCGAGACCCTACAAGTGTGGGAAAAGCAGTAGTAGAAGAAGAGGAAGAAGGTGAAGAAAGAAAGTCAGGGTCAGTGGTTGCACAGTAGATTTCAGCCCCCAAGTGGCCACGGCTGGTCCGACAGCTCTGCACTCCGACCGGCCAACCGAGCAGAGGAGGAATGTCCACGGCTCTACCGTGGCTCTACGCCTCTGCATTCGGGAGACGGAGCGGGGCTGGTACCTACCTGCCTAGAATGGTTTTCCTTGGTTTTCCATTCTCCTGCACTATGGCGAATGCCGGCACAGTTCCTAGTATAGGCCAGGGCCCGAGAGACGGTGTCACTGTGTAAGAGGCCCGCCTCCCCCTTCAGGGAGGAACGATAACATTCATGTAGTAGCATTAGAAATGGAGTCATGTATATAGATATGGATATAATGTTTTACAGGGTGTATCACAACCTTTAGGGATGAAAGAATGGAGAGGACCCCCTGTGGGTGAGGGACGCAGATGAAGAATACACCCACGACATCCTTTGCCTGTCATAAGAGATGACTAAAAGGGATGATGGAACTGGAACCATGCCATTACTTGTCATTTGTACCATTATGTGAGGAACAGCATGTTTCTGGGCATTGCCTGTGATTAGTACCATCGTGTGCATAAGCCGAGGCGCTCAGGTTCACAGACCAACGTCTATGCGGGAGAAAGTGCCGTGCGTTGCAGTAAATTGTGTTGGCTTCCCTGTGTTCAGAATGAATCTGTGTTACCTCTGATTAGTACCGCTATAGAAGGAACACCATGAATGCTCTTTATTAGCGATTAGTGTCCTTATGAGGGGCCGGTGACCTGAATTTTTGACCCCTTTTGTCAACAAACATCGAAATATGGTTTTGCTTTGGAAGCAGTCCCTCTTTCAGTTTATACCATTATTTGAAATTATTTTATGATAAGTTGGGGCATTGCGGATCGGATTCACTGGTTGTTTTAAGTTCTTAATTATTTATCGTCGTCGCCTTTTTAAATTCTAGTCAGTTGATGGATTTTAGAATTTTGATAATCACATCGTCCGCCTTTGTGGTGCAGTGGTTAGTGTGATTAGCTGCCACCCCCGGAGGCCCGGATTCGATTCCGGCTCTGCCACGAAATTTGAAAAGTGGTACGAGGGCTGGAACGGGGTCCACTCAGCCTCGAGAGGTCAACTGAGTATTGGTGGGTTCGATTCCCACCTCAGCTATCGTGGAAGTGGTTTTCGGGGGTTTCCCACTTCTCCTCCAGGCAAATGCCGGGATGGTACCTAACTTAAGGCCACGGCCGCTTTCTTCCCTCTTCCTTGTCTATCCCTTCCAATCTTCCCATCCCCCAACAAGGCCCCCGTTCAGCATAGCAGGTGAGGCCGCCTGGGCAAGACTGGTCATCCTCCGCAGTTGTATCCCCCGACCCAGAGTCTGTAGCTCCAGGACACTGCCCTTGAGGCGGTAGAGGTGGGATCCCTCGCTGAGTCCGAGGGAGAAACCAACCCTGGCGGGTAAACATATAAAGATGAAGAAGAATATAATCATATCATTGCGCTTCACTAATGGCCGATGATCTAGATATTATGCCCCTTTCAAACAACAAATGTCAACATCTTCAGAAGAGACCGAAACAAACATTTTGTGGTGAAAACCCATGGATCTGAAACGAATGATTGACTGACAAAATCACTGTAATTGTATAAATTTATCGAAGTGTCGTACCCCTTCCATTTTCCTCCCTCTGATTACTGTTAATGGAGGAAGGTTGTCCAGTTGTACTTCCTCTTAAACAATCGCCACCACCATCATGTCATTAAGAAACCACGAATTTGATTCCCGGTCAGTGCAAAGATTTGAATTCTGGGCTGGAGGGCTGGAACGGGACCGACTGAGGAGCAGGCTGATATGGGAGACAGCGGAACCGGTCACATAAGCCACACAATTCGCCTCCATGCAGGCCATCTAGCTTGGCAGCAGTCGTCATGTCAGGCCGGGGTTGGAACACTTGCACGGAGCCTCTAGTTTCATCATCATCATCATCATCATCATCATCTGTTTACCCTCCAGGGTCGGCTTTTCCCTCGGACACAGCGAGGGATCCCACCTCTACCGCCTCAAGGGCAGTGTCCTGGAGCTTCAGACTCTTGGTCGGGGATACAACTGGGGAGAATGACCAGTACCTCGCCCAGGCGGCCTCACCTGCTATGCTGAACAGGGGCCTTGTGGAGGGATGGGAAGATTGGAAGGGATAGGCAAGGAAGAGGGAAGGAAGCTTCCGTGGCCTTATGTTAGGTACCATGCCGGCATTCGCCTGGAGGAGAAGTGGGAAACCACGGAAAACCACTTCCAGGATGGCTGAGGTGGGAATCGAACCCACCTCTACTCAGTTGACCTCCCGAGGCTGAGTGGACCCCGTTCCAGCCCTCATACCACTTTTCAAATTTCGTGGCAGAGCCGGGAATCGAACCCGGACCTCCGGGGGTGGCAGCTAATCACGCTAACCACTACACCACAGAGGCGGACCTCTAGTTTCATATACTCCGAAATTAAGACACGTAGCCTACAGCACATTTTTTTGTAATCACGGTAGTGAATTTAGATGCAGTTATAAGTAACTGTTAATTTTATACATTATAAGAGACATTTAGCCGACTTTGCGCCATTTCCAGGGAACACCAGGGGGAAGTTGTCTTTGCGTTTCCCACATATATA
The DNA here is from genome assembly GCF_040414725.1 of Anabrus simplex. NCBI lineage: Eukaryota > Metazoa > Arthropoda > Insecta > Orthoptera > Tettigoniidae > Anabrus > Anabrus simplex. The sequence continues at coordinate 1,768,443,630 of NC_090265.1, read as the reverse complement.
TTTGTTCAGTTTAGGTAAGTTTGTCAAGTTTTTCTTTTTAATGGCGATACAAAATATTTAGATGATTAATCAGTGATATTCCATTGTCAAGTTTTTCTTTCTTAATTCTGATTCAGAATACTGTATTTATATATTTATAATATTTACATGATTTAATAGTCTAGTAATATTCCAGTTATATTTTCACTGCAGTAAAACTCTCGTTGGGCTTCCGTGCAAGTGTAACAACTTCGTCAGGCCAAGCCCCTCAATGGGCTGCTGTGATACAGGGATTTCTTTACTAGAGACAATATTTTAAATAGAAGTACAACACAGTACAACGTAGTACGATGCTCTTTCGACATCATTTCGTAGTGCAAAAACTGACAGCTAGATGACGAGATAATCGGATTTCGCTTCGTTTTACATTTGCCTGCCCGACGGTCTAGGGGTAGCGTAGCTGCCTCTTACCCGAAGGCCCCGGGTTCGATTCCGGGCCAGGTCAGGGTATTTTTTTACCTGGATCTAAGGATTCGTTTTAAGTCCACTCAGCCTGGTTGAGGAGCTATCACCGAGCAAGTGACCGCACGGCTTGGGTCACGTACCTATCAGCTTGTATTCGAAGATTGTGGGTTCGAACCCCACTGTCGGAGCCCTGAACATGGTTTTCCTTGGTTTCCTATTTTACATCAAGCTGCACCTTAAGTCCACGGTAACTTCCCACTCAACCCTTTCCTTCCCCATCGCCGACATCAGTGCGACGTAAAGCAAATTGTAAAACAGAGGAGCTATTTGATGGTGAGATAGCGGTCCCGGCCTAGAAAGCCAAGAATAACGGCCGGAAGAATCGTTGCGCTGACAACGCATCACCTTGTAATGTGGAGCCATTCGGAAAGAACAGCGGTCGCCAGGTAGGCCAAATCCCATCAGGACTCTACTGCTATGAGTTTTTTTGGTTGCTTTAATTTAAGTTTAATTTTATTGTAAGCATTGACAGATATACAAGAAATGTCACAACAATATTTAACTTCTCTTTCTCTTGTGTTTCTGGAATTGTCCTTTGTACCTGCAAAAGCAAAGCAATGCAAAGTCACCTCCATACAGACCATGAAGGCCCTTGGAGGAGTGGAAGGTAAAGGCTTCCACCATTGTTAACCGCGGCAGATGATGGGGTAGAGTGGCTAGCTCTACGCCCGGCCGCCTTTGCCCCCAGGAATTAACCTGGTACTCATTTTTGGTGTAGGCTGAGTGAACCTCAGAGCCATATGCACCTCCGGAAGTGGAAATCTCATTTCTTAAATTTTACGACTTCCTGACGGGGATCCGAACCCACGTCCTTCCGGGCGAACCGCGCGCGCCTTTACCACCTCGGCCAGGCAGCCCCTCCTTTGTACCTGAGACCCGTTAATTTCCAGTACGCTTACAAGTATGTCTATTCTCTGAATGTCATTTACGTGCAGATCCCTTCTTTCCTGTTGTCATCTTCATCTAGGGCCTGAATTTTTATACGGTAAGAGCTTAAAATGGAAACTAACTAATAGCAAGTAGGCCTTGGTCTATTTTCGAACTCGACTTTCAACCTATTAGGTCGTGTTATACGTAAATATACTGAGAGTCAACTCAAGACCTTAGCGGTCCGTTTGATGTTAGTCAGACTTTTGGTAGGTGAAAAGGCTTCCGCAGCGCCAAGTAGTTCCCTAGGTTTGTTACTTGTTCCTGAAGTCAGGAGCTTTTTTCAGTTTGGTTAGATATTCTGGTGAACTGACTTGACAAATTAAAATTGTTTGCCCTGTATAAATATGGAAAATATATCAAGGTTGTATGTTATACGGGTTCGTTACGAACTCTTATATTTCATACTTAGATGGTTATGAATAGTTATTGTTCTCAGTGGTGTGTGTAGCAAAATAAAAATTATTTAATATGATATTGATATCTTATTGCACTGTGTACTTAGTAAGCTTTGTTCCAGTTCATTCCATTGCTGATAAGTTCGCATAATATGTGCGACGTTGAAGATGGATCCAAAAAACTGTTGGCAATACTGGCTGCAACAGCGTGTTCAGTATTCATAATGGCTACCAGCTGTGAGCAAGACGTGTGTGATGCTGTGACGCTTGAGTCCCCTGTGAAATACTTTAAAGCTAACAAAAGTGGAGAAAAATAAAGTAGAAAATCTAAACCAAATTGTTTTAAACGTTTACAGCAGCCTACGAGGTTAGAATCCACTGCGGACTGTGGAAGACGTGAAAAAGACCGCGCAGCTGACGGGCGTTTCTGTGTACAGTGTTTACGCCGCTCGCTTGGAATTTAAACTCCACGGAAAATCCAAGTCTCCAGCGAAAGGTCGATGTGTCGGCTCAGTTCAAACTATGCACTCGCCGTAAATAAAATAGGAAGGGCCTTAACACGGTATGGGAATAGGATCCTTGGCGTATTCGATGATAATAATAACAATAATTTGTACTTTCAGTTATATTCGTAACCGCCCTCTACCTGCAGAAATGTTGTCATGAGGGGGTTCATGAGTTCGTTTTTACCTTCCGAATGACGAGGCTACAATATTTACAACATTCCTGGAAACATTGTATTTTGCAGTCCCACTCACGGGTGGATTTTTCAGCTTGTTGAACTGTGAGAAACTGCCACTGACAGTCGTTGCACGAAAGCGGAATCGTATGCTTATGTTGTAAGTCTCCATGTGCCTCACACAAATTGCATTATGGAATAAAAATAAACCTTGCTTCTCTTGCCTCTGTATTCGTCAGTAATCTGTAGGTTTTACATGGTCAATAAAGGAATAAATAGGTATGGTGCGTAATCAAAGTACAGCTATGTGAAAGGAAGTGAAGTACTTGTCAGACGCACGGCGTTAATAATAAGCTGGTTGTGGCGGAGATGGAGAACGGAGACGGCAAGGGGGAACAGAGGACGTGCTCACATGCGGAAGGATACTTTTCCTAAGCTCTTGAGTTGAATTTAAGCGTTGAAGAGATGTTAAGTACAAACAATCATGGCCAACCGCACACCAGTATAACACGACCTACTAGGATGAAGGTCGATAAGAATGCGATCATGAAAATTAAATATTCATAGGCCTATGTTTTTTTAGATATATCACCATCATATTCTATATCCCAAGTCTTGTGGCCGCAGCCACAGATGTCTATCTTGAACCAGTCTTTTCAACTCAGTGTAGGTCTTGCAGTTCATCCTCAGAAGCAGGTTCTTGAAATAAGACATTCTGGGTCGTACTCTTCCTTTGTTTCCACCAATTCGGCCTTCAATAATGTTACAAAGGAACTTCTCATAACGCACAATGTGACCAATGAATTTTATTTTCCGTATTTCAGTTTGTTACCACACTCTATCTTTCTCCTATCTCTCCAAAGACTTCGATATTGTTCTTCATTTCAGTCCAACTTATCCTCTGCAATCTTCTTCAGATCCACATTTCAATTGCCTCTAGTCTTTTCCTGCTCTCCTAATGTCCAGCTTTCGCAACCATACAGAGGCACGCTCTATACAAAGGTTTTTGCAAAGGCCTTTCGAGTTTGAATGTCTATATGTTTGTTGGCCAGCAGATGGCTCTCTTTGTCATTGCTATTCTTTTCGTGACTTCTGATATGCTCCGATTATCACTCCTGATCAGAGTTCCTAGGTAGCAAAAATGTTTCACTTGTTCAGTTTTATCAGGACACATTTTGATGTGCGTTATAGGTGTTTTCATGGATTTACATATTGTCATGGTTTTTGTTTTCCTTGCATTAATTGCTAATATGTTAATCACCGGGCGAGTTGGTCGCGCGATAAGGGGCGCGCGGCTGTGAGCTTGCATCCGGGAGATAGTGGGTTCGAGCCCCACTGTCGGTGGCCCTGAAGATGTTTTCCGTGGTTTCCCATTTTCACACCAGGCAAATGCTGGGGTTGTACCTTAATTAAGGCCACGACCGCTTCCTTCCCACTCCTAGCCCTTTCCTAGCCTATCGTCGCCATAAGACCTATCTCTGTCGCTGCGACGTAAAGCAAATTGTAAAATGATATATTATTATTATTATTATTATTATTATTATTATTATTATTATTATTATTATTATTATTATTATGTGAGAACACCTCCGTGGCTCAGGCGGCAGTGCTCCGACATCTCACCGCTGGGTTCCGTGGTTCAAAACGTAGTAACTACGTGTGAGATTTGTGCTGGACAAAGCGGAGACGGGACAGATTTTTCTCCGGATACTCCGGTTTTCCCTGTCATCTTTCATTCCAGCAACACTCTATAATTTCATTTCATCTGTCAGCCATTAATTATTGCTCCGGAAGAATGCGATAGGCTTTGGCAGCCGGCACGATTCCTATCCTCGCGACTAGATGGGGGCTTCATTCATTCCATTCCCGACCCGGTCGATGACTCGAAACAGACTGTCGATTTTCATTATTAAGTGAAGATATTAACAAAAGATTATCTGTAACTCAGACAATTCCAAGAAAATGTCTATATGACGTAGGCTAATGAATGAGAATTTCAAACAAGGAAACGCGCATTGAATTATTGAAGATGGTTGTCATAGTAATTAATTAATGGAAACCAGTATTTAAGCAGATAAAGCTCGAAACTCAGCATGTCGTCTCCTGTTACGATCAAGTTTGATTTAAGATGGAGTGGAGCAGAATGAAGCTGCCAGCACGCGAATAGTAGGCCCACTGTGACGTCAGCGTAAGGCGGGGCAAAGCTCCATTCATTGAAGGCAACATGCGATCGAGCACACTGCCGTGACACCCACCAGTTGGTAGTCATTACACGCACATTCCCGGCACATTTAGCTTCATTGTCTAGCCAGTAATGTTCTCTTTCATTTAAGCCGAAAACTGGAATTCTACACCTGCTTAAGTTAAACTCCCCATGACGTGTTCATTCCTGCTTATCTCATTTATTAGCCAGTTCCTCTGCCCCGTCAAAAACATTCGTAACGAGGCTGTCTCGGGGTCATGGTTGAAGTTTTGACGTAGAATTCGTATCGAGTAATATCGGTGCGTTGATTTCCGCCCACGTTGGAGATTTTTACCTAGATCATAGGACTGGTTCGAGATCTACTCAACCTACTGGTTGATTATTAATAGTTCTTAGAACTGCTTCGAGATCCACTCAGCCTACGTAATCGATAATTAATAGATGTTAGGGCTGGTTCTAGGTTCGCTCAGCCTACGTGATTGATTATTAACAGATCTTAGGGCTGGATCGAGATCCACTCAGCCTACGTAATAGATTATTAATAGATTTTAGGGCTGGTTCGAGATCCGCTCAACCTACGTGATCGATTATTAATAGATGTTAGGGCTGGTTCTAGGTTCGCTCAGCCTACGTGATCGATTATTAACAGATCTTAGGGCTGGATTGAGATCCACTCAGCCTACGTGATCGATTATTAATAGATCTTAGGGCTGGTTCGAGGTCCGCTCAGCCTACGTGATCGATTATTAATAGATCTTAGGGCTGGATCGAGATCCACTCAGCCTACGTAATCGATTATTAATAGATTTTAGGGCTGGTTCGAGATCCGCTCAACCTACGTGATCGATTATTAATAGATGTTAGGGCTGGTTCTAGGTTCGCTCAGCCTACGGGATTGATTATTAACAGATCTTAGGGCTGGATTGAGATCCACTCAGCCTACGTGATCGATTATTAACAGATTTTAGGGCTGGATTGAGATCCACTCAGCCTACGTGATTGATTATTAATAGATGTTAGGGCTGGATCCAGATCCACTCAGCCTACGTGATCGATTATTAATAGATGTTAGGGCTGGATCGAGATCCACTCAGCCTACGTGATCGATTATTATCAGATCTTAGGGCTGGATCGAGGTCCGCTCAGCCTACGTGATTGATTATTAATAGATCTTAGGGCTGGATCGAGATCCACTCAGCCTACGTGATCGATTATTAACAGATCTTAGGGCTGGATTGAGATCCACTCAGCCTACGTGATCGATTATTAACAGATCTTAGGGCTGGATTGAGATCCACTCAGCCTACGTGATCGATTATTAACAGATCTTAGGGCTGGTTCGAGGTCCGCTCAGCCTACGTGATCGATTATTAATAGATCTTAGGGCTGGATCGAGATCCACTCAGCCTACGTGATCGATTATTAATAGATGTTAGGGCTGGATCCAGATCCACTCAGCCTACGTGATCGATTATTAAAAGATCTTGGGGCTGGATCGAGATCCACTCAGCCTAAGTGATCGATTATTAATAGATCTTAGGACTGGATCGAGATCCACTCCGCCTACGTGATCGATTACTAATAGATGTTAGGGCTGGTTCGAGATCCACTCAGCCTACGTGATTGATTATTAATAAACCTTAGGGCTGGTTGGAGATCCGTTCAACCTACGTGATCGATTATTAATAGATGTTAGGGCTGGTTCTAGGTTCGCTCAGCCTACGTGATTGATTATTAACAGATCTTAGGGCTGGATCGAAATCCACTCAGCCTACGTGATCGATTATTAATAGATCTTAGGGCTGGTTCGAGATCCACTCAGCGTACGTGATCGATTAATCCTAGGTCTTAGGGCTGGTTCGAGATCCACTCAGCCTACGTGATCTATTATTATTAGAGTGCGGATTGGGGCATATTTTCATGTTTTGTTTGTTTCCAGATATAATAAGCCCATAAGAAATAAAGGCGATTCAAAACATTTCAAATCGAATGGATTTTATTGTGCATATAAATGCATATACGAGTATACTGTACCGTACGCGCACCTTTTAGCGATACATGTACACCCTAGTGCTGAATAGGTCGACCTCGGGTATCTTCGAGATTCGTATTGACAACCATTGAAACACAAACTATGAATCTCTTATGGATCGCTGTGTGATATCTGGCGTACACTTTACGTACTAGTACTGTTGTTGTTTACACAGCAAAGCCAAACTATAGAATTCATGCTGGGAACAAGATTCGCATCGAGAAATGTATAATGTTATATAATGTGTGTATGACACAGTTGTTGGCTTAAGATAATAAAGGTTTCGAAAATTCATATCGATCGATCATATTATCGATTCAATTCAGATTCCATTTTCATTCAGTTAGCTGTACTAACGGAACCGGAGAGCTCCCTCCTTACTCCTCCACCCGTACAAAGAAATATCGCCGAAAGGTGCGCGGACTGTACATATTACGAGCACATGCTTGACATACGTGCTTCTGAATGCATACTTGCTGTTTTATTATTATTTAGTGTAAAACAACATACATTGCTTCATGATATTTAAATAGGTACAACAAGATAAATGAATGAATATTTAAAAATTCAATTCGCCACCGGAATCCTTTAAAATGCATTGATCTTGACAGTCCACAGTCTGACAATGTGTTAACCCTTTTCTTTTCGGTGGCGTTTTGGTATTCGGTTCATATGCCTAAATCATAGAAAAATGATGTTGGACGATACCTGAGGTAGCAGAGAGGAGAAATCCTTCCTCGATACATGTCAGGACCCAACACACCCACTCCAAAAGTATTTTTACTTATATAGAAGAGATAAAACAGAGATAGCCTGAAACTAAAAAAATGCCACCATTTTCTTTGTCCGTATGGTGTTATCAAAAACCCGATCTGACCAATCCAGACTAATATTTTGTCACTCTAACACTTCTATCATATTTCCTATCATTCAATATCTGTAGATAATGCGCCGTCAGTGGCAAGTCTGTTCAGTGCATTGTGAGCTCGCCGGAGCCGCTGCTATCATGGATCTATAACCTACACTTTTCATCCCTGGCTCCATACCTAAGTGGTTAGCGTGCTGGCCTTTGGTCACAGGTGTGCCAGGTTCGATTCCTGGGAGGGTCGGAAATTTTAACCATCATTGGTTAATTTCACTGGCACGGAGACTGGGTTTTGTGCCTTCATCATTTTATCCTCATCACGACACGCAAGTCGCCTACGGGTGTCATATCAAAAGAACTGTACCTGGCGAACCGAACATGTCCTGGAACACTTCGGCAGTAAAAACCATATGCCATTTCATCTGTTCCTTGTATGAAGATCAGTAAACACTATAGATTTTTCTAGTGTTCTACTTCAGCAGTGGATATTTGAAGAACCAACCTCATGTATAGAGGAAAAACAAGTATTTTGAAGAGTATGCATATATGCATGCATATTCATTCAGCAGTAGTAAAGATTCTTGCTTAAAGGGATAATGACCAGATAGAAGAAGTGACTAAAGCTAAAAAAGTAGTAAAATTTACATATGATAACAATGACATTTACAATAAGATACAAAAGTTGAAAACCAGAAAAGCAGCTGGAATTGATAAGATTTCTGAGGATATACCAAAGATATTGAGTACCATATATGATGTACTTATCTGATTACTGTTTGCATGAAGGAGCTATCCCAAATGAATGGAGAGTTGCTATAGTAGCCCCTGTGTATAAGAAAAAAGTGATAGACATAAAGCTGAAAATTACAGGCCAGTAAATTTGACGTGCATTGTATGTAAGCTTTGGGAAGGCATTCTTTCTGATTATATTAGACATGTTTGCGAAATTAATAACTGGTTCGATAGAAAACAGTTAGGGTTTAGGAAAGGTTATTCCACTGAAACTCAGCTTGTAGGATTCCAGCAAGATATAACAAATACCTTGGATTCAGAAGGTCAAATGGATTGTATCGCGATTGACATGTCTAAAGCGTTTGATAGGGTGGATCATGGGAGACTACTGGCAAAAACGGGTGCAATTGGACTAAGAAAAGAGTGACAGAATGGTTGGCTATATTTCTAGAAAATTGATCTGAGAGAATTAAAGTAGGCGAACCTTTGTCTGACCCTGTAAAAACTAAGAGGGAATTCCTCACAAGGCAGTATTATTGGACGTTTTTATTTTCTTATAATTTATATATAAATTATATGAGTAAAGAAGTAGAATCAAAGATAAGGCTTTTTGCAGATGATATTATTCTGTAAAGTTACGAGATAGTGAACAATTGCAAAATGACCTCTATAATGCTGTGAGATGGACAGGCGGGGTTAAACGGCAGTTGTGAGTTTCACAAATAGGAAAAGTTCTCTCAGTTTTAATTACTGCATTGATGGGGTGAAAGTTCCTTTTGAGGATCATTGTTAAACAACAGCTCTGCTTTTCTTCTGCCTGCTAGCCGGCGATCCTTAATCTCCAACTAGTGATGGGTCGTTCATGAACGAACTGACTCTTTTGAACGACTCATTGGAGAGAGCTAGCTCAGAGCTAGCTCTCTCAATGAGAGTCGACTCTTGTAAGAGCTAGCTCCCTCCTTGCTCCTTGAGAGCTAGCACGAGCCGACTCTTTTATCAACAGCTAGTCGTTCAATTACGAGTCGACTCTTGTATGAGCTAGCTCCCTCCTTGCTCCCTGAGAGCTAGCACGAGCCGACTCTTTTATCAGCAGCGACTCCAAGAAAGAGCTAGCTCGTCACATCGACTCTCGTTCATTTCTAGCCAATGCCATGCCTCAGATAATCACGTGACGTACTGAAGCAGCTTTCTTTTTTATAGGCTGCCCAGTGTAGCCTCTTCCCGCATTCAGTCAGTGCTCTGAGTGCAGTGGTTGTGGGCTGTTTGTTAGGTACGTTTTTGTGCCATAGTTCTGGCAACTTGCAACGTAACGAAACAATGAAATGAAATAAACAACATGTTATTGAGCAATACTTACCTGTTCACTTCCTGTATGCACTCATAATCTATGAAGGATTTAGGGCCTAGTATAGATCCAGTAGCTTAGGAGCAAATAAACGACACGAAGTTCTGGTTAACTAACCTCAACTAAGCACGAACAAACAGTCGCTATCCAGAATACTGAATATACCACTCGGCAAGTAGAAACGGCGTAGTTTTATTCTGTCTGAAATAATTAAGAAATACTCTGATAAATCCTCATCTGTTTCTTAAATGAGTTCGTAGTTATGAATTAACATATTGCCAAAATCTTTCGGTTTTACGGTACAGTGGATAAAATAATATACCGTAGTTTTAAATCGAATTAAGGCAAATAGAAAATAACACTAGTTTTGGCTTTAAAATATAGGCTAAATAACTCATACCAACGTGTATACCGCAGTACATTTTCAAATAATTATTTATTGACGTGTAAGAAGTCCGACTCCTTAGCTGGATGGTCAGCATTGAGGCCCTCGCTGCAGAGGGTCCCGGATTCGATTCTCGGCCAAGTCGGGAATGTAATTCTTCTGGCTCGGGAACTGGGTATTTGTGTTTGTCCCAACACTTTCCTCTTCATATTCAGACAACACACCACAATACCAACCACCATAGAAACACGCAATATTGATTACATCCCTCCGCATAAGGTTAGCGTCAGGAAGGACATCCGGTCATAAAACAGGGCCAGCCGGGCTGAGTGACTCAAACGGTTGAGGCGCTGGCCTACTGACACCAACTTGGCAGGTTCGATCCTGGCTCAGTCCGGTGGTATTTGAAGGTGCTCAAATACGTCAGCCTTGTGTCGGTAGATTTACTGTCACGTAAAAGAACCCCTGCGGGGCTAAATTCTGGCACCTCGGCGTCTCCGAAAACCGTAAATGTAGTTGGTGGGACGTAAAGCCAGTAACATTATTACTTATTATAAAACAGGGCCAAATCCACATTTGCGGAACAGTTCGCACCCGCGAACCCACAAGTGTGGGAAAAGTGGTCGAAGCGGAAGAAGAAGAAGAAGAAGAAGTAAGTTTAGATAGTGTAAGGAATGCCAATATATTGAACATATACGACTCATACGGTTTAATCGTTCTTGAAAAAAAAAAAAAATAGAAGAGAGTGTGACCATACTGTACACGAAAAATAGGCAAAATGCTATGCGTACTGTAGTATACTTGGTTATATGTACATTTGTGCTGATAGTAGTTTCCATTATTTTCGTTAAAGATCGCGTTTAATCAGCTATGTTTCCTACGCTGCATTAATGAATGAAAGAATCTGTTGTCCCAACGCGGAGTGTCAAGTGAAAAAATTTCTGCAGCTCCAGTCGAAAGGGGATATTCTGATGACATCTTTTGAGTGAAATGTAAACTACGTGCACAGGAATATTCTTCTTATGCTTATCTGGATTGCCGGGGTGGAACGGAAGTATTGCCAATATCTCGAACATACGTCCCGTACGGTGCATTCAATCTTGAAAGACATCATTTTAAGGAGAATGGAAGTTAGGCAAAGTAATATTAGATGTCATCAATCAACACTGTATATTTGTGACACGTTTCTTCGTTACTGTGTATAAAACTTTATCATCGGATTAATTGCGAATTTTGGCAGCAATGTACATTTGTTTTATTCCAAGAGTAGCGTACCAAACTGTACATTGTGTTGCCATCTGTTGTGTAAAAGGTGAACTATCTCGCTCCTTCAAATAAAGACGGAAGTCATGATTAATCTAGAAGATGTAAAATCACGCTATTTTGGGCGCTTATGAATAAAAAAACTCATGGCTTAGTGTATACTATAGTAACTTACATCCCATTACATTCTTAAACAATTATTTATTAACGTGTAAGTATTGCCAATATCATGAACATACGTCTCGTCACGGTGCATTCAGTCTTGAAAAGCATCATTTTAAGAAGAAAGGAACATGGGCGTTATCCATTAATACTGCATATTTGTTAAACATTTCTTCGTTACTGTATATAAAGCTTTATCGTTAGATTATTTGCCAATGTTGCCAGGAGTGTATTTGTTTATTTGTTTTATTTCAAGAGAAGCTTTCTGAACTAGACGTTGTGCTGCCATCTGTTGTGGAAAATATGAACTATTTGTGCTATATCGTTCGTTCCCGGAAGTCATACAGAGCGACCGGAAGTCATGAAGAGCGACCGGAAGTCATAAAGAGCCGTCTGCCCTAAACCGGATGAACGAATGAACGAACGAACCTGGAGCGGAGAGCGGCCTTTGACTTCCTGGCTCGCTCCTACCTTCCCGCTCCCAAGAGTCGACTCTTTTGAACGACTCTCAGTTAGGAGCGGGAGCGAATGAGCTAGCTCCCTCAAAAGAGCTAGTTCGACCCATCACTATCTCCAACGCACATCCCTCTGTGCATCTAACTTGGATCAGAGATGCGCGCGGCTGGGTGCGCAGTAGTTAGTTCATCTGAGGCAAGCTTGGCGATAACACGTTTCCCTAAAGCAGACCCTACACGATCAATAAAACTGTCAGTACCGAAAAATATTGACAGTAATACTGATCGCGTGTGGACTGGAATGATGGAATGAAGGCTAGTACTGAAGCAGATCCGGATTTCCTGATCTGCGAGCGTCAGTACTGTAGAGTGGTGGGGATACTGACAGTTATACTGACCGTGTGAGCGCGCTTGTCATTATTTCTGTCAGTATCAACGGAGCAGCGGTGAACGACAAATGAGTTTCTCACCAAGGCCAAGTAGAGGTGCTTGTGGAACCGTCAAGTAGGCCTTTTGCAAAAGTTTATCGAGCTATATGAAACGCTGCCAGAATAAACGTACTCAACACAATACTTTACATGTTTCCACAACTGCTGTACTGATGGAAACTGGTGACATTATAGCGGAAAACTTTAAATCTTCAAAATTTATACCAGTTGTAAGATACCTCACTGTCACCGCTAATCTCTCTGCCACAGATAAACAGCACCGCGTGTTTGTATTTTGCCTTATTACAAAAGGCTCTACCATTCGTAGTAATTTCGCAAAAGTACCCTCACGCATTCGGAGATACCGTAGTTCTGATAATCTTCTGCTTCGGTATATTGTGTTTCCCTCAACACTTCATATGAGAATACTCTTCTCTTTTCCTAAGCCAATCTTTAACCCATCGTTTACGTTTAAAACTGCGTTTCGTGCAGTACTAATATGATAGCTACAAAATGCCCGTCTTTTACGATCCATTTTGATAGAATACCGCAATTGCATGTTATAAGTCTCATACCGTAGTGACGGTTATTGACTTTATTTGTAAAGTGAGAATGCCGCAATGGTAAGCTAGTGCACTGGTACTGACCAAAATATTGACAGTAATAATGATCGTGTAAGGTCGCTACAGTATTGATGCGTACTGTCAGTATTATTGACTCAGTATTACTGATCAGTATTACTGACCGTGTAGGGTCTGCTTAACAGTGCGCTTTGCGTTGTGACTGTTGACTTGCGCGAAATATTAGTTATACCTCCCGTCCTTTCAAAACCATACAGAAAAACTCTTCGTTCTCAGGGTCGAGAAATAGTGTCTAACGTGTTACAGTTCATGCAGAAAGAAGCCGATGAAAACAAATGTATTATTCCAGCCAAAACAGTGCAGGAGCGGGTGTGTGCTCCAACTCGTGCAAGTGCGTGCACCGTGAAGTCCGTGAAGAAACAGTTGCTGCAGGTCCTGGCCTAGTTCAATACACCTCGCAAGAACGAAGAAAAAAAAAAGCGTCCGTGCACTGGATTAGATTATTTGACATGTGCATTGTTTAGAGGACAATCAATGATTTATATATGAGAAAGAAATTCCGACTGTGAAATCTGTGTTGGCAAAACTAAAAAAAGTTATACAGTACAAGGGCCAATGCAGCAGTTTGTGAAAAACATTCAAAGAACTTGGATTTCGGTGGAAAAGTGTAGAATCTAACAAGTGTTTGCTAACTGAGCATAATGATATTCGCAGTGCTCGAATTACACTTTTGCGTTCTGTTAGTTGGTATCGACAGGAGGGTCGCCCTAAAGTTTACAGTGATGAAACCTACATTTAATAGCTCCCATACAACACCGAAGGCTTGGTGTGACACCACATTTCCTACAGAGGGTCTTAATTCACCGATATAGAAAGGACACCGCTTTATTATTGTTCATGCAGGCTATGAGCTGGGTTTTATTCCGAATGCCCTCTTGATATTTAAAACAAATCAGACATCCGGCTATTACCATCGAGAAATGAATGCCACGAACTACATGAAATGGCTGTGGAGATGGGTAGGTGCACTGCCGACTTGATGCGTCGCTCTAGCTAGCTGAGCGCAGCGTGGGATCCGGTCGGCCGTGGTAGGTGTGGCCTGGGAACTCCGCGGAGAGACTCGCACTCAAGATTCCCATTAGACGCACCTAGAGCTGTTATTTGATTGCGCGGGCTCTACCTAGGTGTTAATATAAGGAAAGATCTTTATTGGGGTAATCACATAGATTGGATTGTAAATAAATGGTACAGATCTCTGGACATGGTTATGAGGGTGTTTAGGGCTTGTAGTAAGGATGTAAAAGAGAGGGCATATATTGTTGGGAGATCAGAAGAATGCACATGTCCGGTGAGGCACGGGGCGAAGGGGTTTTCACCAGCAGAGCCCGTGACGCAATGGTTACCATAGCAACTCCGCTACTACCCAGGCGACTTTATATTATCTTCTACTAGTAGATCTTCGTTCTTGTCAGTTGTAATCCAGCAAATTGCAAAGTGTGAGCCAATGTTTTCGTGTAGCAGATAAGAGCAGATAAGAGCCGATCTGTCTGGGCAGAACAGGAAGTTCGTGCTTGCAGACCACATTCCTCATTCTTGCATTCTTCTCATCTCCACACAGTACATCCCTGGAAACCCCAACTAGAGTATGGTTTCAGTGTATGGGACACTCATCAGGATTACTTGATTCAAGAACTGGAAATGGCCAAAGTAAAGCAGCTCGATTTGTTCTTGCTGATTTCCGACAAAAGAGTAGAGCTGCGAAAATGTTGCAAAGTATGGGCTGGGAAGGCTTGGGAGAAAGGAGACGAGCTGCTCTACTAAGTGGTATGTTCCGAGCTGTCAGCGGAGAGATGGCGTGGAATGAAATTAGTAGACGAATAAGTTTGAGTGGTGTTTTTAAAGTTAGGAAAGACTACAATATGAAGATAAAGTTGGAATTCAAGAGGACAAATTGGGATAAATATTCGTTCGTTGGTATGGAAGTTACGGAGTGGAATAACTTACCAAGGGAGATGTTCAATAAATTTCCAATTTCTTTGCAATCATTTAAGAAAAGTGTAGAAAAACAACAGATAGTGACTCTGCCACCTGGGCGACTGCCCTAAATGCAGATCAGTAGTGACTGATTGTAGATGTGCTCGGTTGGCCCTCCAGTAGTGCGGAACTCGCCCTACAATGCTAGACTTCTTTAATTTTAATTTTGTGACGCTCTCGATAAGCGTTTTGACGCTCGACGTCGATAATTCTGGACTAAGATGAATTCTGACAAGCCATTCTGTTCTCTCAAATACGTTCTCGAACACTTTTGAATCCATGTATTGTCCAGACGTAACTGATTTTACGAAAGAAAGCAACTTTTGACGCTTTTTCGCACAACAATTTTGTCGAATGTTCACTGTTTGATTTTTCTTTTCTTGTATACGAGTATAATCCACTGAGACGAACCAAAAGACATCTCACAAGACGCGCTTGCAGATTTCACACTAAAATATAGTTTTCATTCCGTATATAACATACATATCTGTCAGAAAAATGTACAGTCGAAGCAGGTTGTAACTACTCCGAACGGATCGCAAATTAACGGTCATTATTAGGCGATAGTAGTATAAACAGATTTTTTCTTGCAAAAAATGCCATATCTGTAAGTTATAGACTGCACACCTACATGGTTAAACAAAAGAGTGACTGAATGGGTTGCTATATTTCTAGAAAATAGATCTCAGAGAATTAGAGTAGGTGAAGCTTTATCTGACCCTGTAATAATTAAGAGGGGAATTCCTCAAGGCAGTATTATTGGACCTTTATGTTTTCTTATATATATATATAAATGATATATGTAAAGGAGTGGAATCGGAGGTAAGGCTTTTTGCGGATGATGTTATTCTCTATAGAGTGATAAATAAGTTACAAGATTGTGAGCAACTGCAACGTGACCTCGAAAATGTTGTGAGATGGAGAGCAGCCAAAAAAAACGGGGTTAAAAGTCAGGTTGTGAGTTTCACAAATAGGAAAAGTCCTCTCAGTTTTAATTACTGCGTTGATGGGGTGAAAGTTCCTTTTGGGGATCATTGTAGGTATCTGGGTGTTAATATACGGAAAGATCTTCATTGGGGTAATCACATAAATGGGATTGTAAATAAAGGGTACAGATCTCTGCACATGGTTATGAGGGTGTTTAGGGGTTGTAGTAAGGATGTAAAGGAGAGGGCATATAAGTCTCTGGTAAGACCCCAACTAGAGTATGGGTCCAGTGTTTGGGACCCTCACCAGGATTACCTGATTCAAGAACTGGAAAAAATCCACACAAAAAAAGCAGCTCGATTTGTTCTGGGTGATTTCCGACAAAAGAGTAGCGTTACAAAAATGTTGCAAAGTTTGGGTTGGGAAGAATTGAGAGAAAGAAGAAGAGCTGCTCGACTAAGAGGTATGTTCCGAGCTGTCAGTGTAGAGATGGCGTGGAATGACATTAGTAGACGAATTTTGAGTGGCGTTTATAAAAGTAGGAAAGATCACAATATGAAGATAAAGTTGGAATTCAAGAGGGCAAACTGGGGCAAATATTCATTTATAGGAAGGGGAGTTAGGGATTGGAATAACTTACCAAGGGAGACGTTCAATAAATTTCCAATTTCTTTGAAATCATTTAGGAAAAGGCTAGGAAAGCAACAGATAGGGTATCTGCCACCTGGGCGACTGCCCTAAATACAGATCAGTAGTGATTGACTTGAGAATAAAGTTAAAATTTCGAAAAACGTATGTGAAATATGTACTGTATTTGCAGCTTAGTATTTGTGACGTGAGACTGAGAGAAATATTTCCTTCTAATGTTTACACAGTACTTACAACAATAATATGTCAGGAAAATATAAAATAATAAGTGACCAAAGAAGTAGCAACAATGTAACTTGATCAACAATGTCGCACACGGTCTTGACTAATAAATGAGATGTTCTCTCTGGCCTCCCAAATTGTAGAACTCGTTGAGGGTGGTACACACAACTCCTTCGCGACGTTGACTTTTGTTTCCACACTTTGTAATCGCCATATTATTAGTAACTTTTCCCTTTTGTTTGCGACATCTTCACAGCGATGCTTTCATTGACAATTTAACAGACAGACTGATTTCAAATCTACAATCTACTGAAAACAAGAGCATAGCAAATAGAAAGGGAAAGTGAGAGCACTTCGTTCAACTTCCCATTATAGCAATGGAGAAACTAGTGGCTACAGTGTGGAGATTTGCCACTGCAACGCAACGATCGCTTTGGGTGAACAGATGGCATTGTTTATACTGGGTGCGCGCGTTTTTACTTGTAGCGGGAGTGATTTTTTTTTTTTAGTGTAATAACTATATTTTGGAATATAGTGTGTGTGCCGGGTCGATCTGCTTACAGGTCAGTTGAAGGTAAACATTTCTTCTCTCCACCTGAAAATGAGGAGAATTTCTCTCAGTGGGCTAGAGCGACCCCAAGGAAAAATATGCAGCTTACGCATAAGTGTAGGATTTGTGAGTGTCATTTTTCGGAAAATGTTATTATAAAGACTCGTTTATTATTAATGGGGAAAAAATTGAAATTCCGAGAATAAGGTGGAGCTTAAAGCCAGGAGCTGTCTCTCACACTTTTTCTAACTTACCGTCTTATTTAAGGAAGTCTCTGAAAATTCGAAAACCCCCGTTTAAACGAGAGTTATCAAAGAACATGTTGGCAATGACAATATTAACAGTAGTAGCTTATAATGTAATGAACTAAATTTTCCCTCGACATCTAAAATACTTAATAGTGACGATGATGTAAAAATAAAATAACCTGGTCTCAGTTTGCCCTGTAAAGTAGCTGATAGTGACGTTAATGCTTCTAAAACTATTCTAAATTTGAGAGGACAAGTTAAAACCCTTGGTAGGAATGTAATTAGAACCAAACAGAAGTTAGTTGCATACAGAGCTAAATTAAGGCAGATTACAAATAAAATCAGTGTGTCAAGTGAAGCTGAAGACAGTCTTAAGTTCCTTAGCAAGAAACAAAAATATATTTGTGGACACAATGCTCAAAAAATGTAGCACCAGCCCGAAAGGTATGCGCTGTTCTAATGAATTTATATTAGATAGTTTGCTTTTGAAAATCAAATCCCTTAAGGGTTACAGACATTGTTTGAAGCATGAGTTACTTCTTCTCCCTACTGAAGCTCATTTGAGACGACTATGCAAAGGGTTCAAATGTAATTATGGTATTAATGGAAATGCCGTGAACGCAATTAAAGATTTTTTAAACGAGCAAGACGAAAACAAGAGACTAGGTATAGTGAATTTTGATGGAGTGAAATTGAGAGAAGACATTAGTTTTAGTAAAAATACACTGACAGTTGACGGATTTATTGATTTTGGAGATGAAACACTCTACGACAAAAAGAATGTCCTTGCCAATCACACGCTTGTTTGTCCCTTTGTTGCACAGCTGGATCCAGCCTGTATCAGTGTATGCTAGCAAGAATGCAACCCCTGGAGAAATTGTCAAAAATAATCATTCAGGTCATAATTCAATTGGAACAAGCTGGGGTGAAAGTAATGGGTTTTATGTGTGATGGAAGTCAGTGTAACAAATCCGTACGAAGGAAGTAAGGAAAGAGCTGCTATCGTCCAAATCAGAGAAATCGTCCCGGAAGTTCTCCAAGGTTTCGGACAACTAACGCTTTCGATGGTGAGTTAAAACTTTTTGTATAAGTCTTAGATAATGTGAAATGCACAATAGTTCCAACTATATCTCAATACTTTGTAAGTCATTTCAGAATTACTGATTTTCAAATTCTTTCAGAGGATAACATTAAGCCATTAAATTAGTGCGTTTACCAGCTTTCTGGATTCAAATATTCCTGGACTGTATGGACATGAAAGGAAATAATTCAAAAGTCATTCTGGCAACTGGAAGTCTTAGAGAATTTATTTCGTGTACGTTTTGTATAGTGCTGCGCCCGCTCATTGTATTAACGCGAGCAGCGCTGTTCACCCATAGCTACACTAGCGCAGCCTGCTGCCACCGCCTATTAACTACGAGAGAACACTCCACGGCCGACTGGATCCCTCGTTGCGCTCCTTATACCGGCCTTGACAATCGCTTGTGAAGCCCAGCATAAAGCTGTAATTGGAAAGTTTCACCGTAATGCCACTGGAGCGCTGGCCTACTACCCATTGACAGGAAGCTGTATACCGCAAATTGCCGCATTTCCAGTTTTATTTATATGGTTTTTCTGCCGTAAATGTTGGCAATGTGTTCGCAATGAGGTGCTTGTTGGCTTGATATTGAGATCTGATAGTTATGCGCTAGTGAGTTTATTTTTTATTGGATAGTGTGGTGATTATATTTTTTAAATTGTGTTTACAAAACTTGGAATTTGTGACCTCTTGTGCATCTTTTCGTACTTCGAGCAGAAATTTTACGGAAACAAGAACAAAGTGATTTCTCGCTGTAACTTCGTCCTGAACAAGAATTTTAATTTATGCGCTAATTCGTTTTTTAATAGTGTGGTGATTTGCTTTTCTTTAACTGTGTTAGGAAGTATCCGAATATATATTTCTGTGTGCCTTTTTTGTATTCCGAACAGGAAAGAAAAGAGCAAAGGGACACTATCATTTCACGAATTCTCTGTAGACCAGGACAAAACTACGGAGTGGCTAAAAGCAGGTAGCACTCTCACCTTAGTTTTCCGTTTCTATTTCGGGTATTTACCTTCTTTCTTTCTTTCTTTCTTTCTTTCTTTCTTTCTTTCTTTCTTTCTTTCTCTGTTTACCCCTCCAGGGTTGGCTTTTCTCTCGGACTCAGTGAGGGATCCTACCTCTACCACCTCAAGGGTAGTGTCCTGGAGCGTGAGACTGTGGGTCGGGGGATACAACTAGGAAGGATGACCAGTACCTCGCCCAGGCGGCCACATCTTCTATGTTGAACAGGGGCCTTGTGTTGGGGATGGGAAGACTGGAAGGCACATACAAGGAAGAGGGAAGGAAGCAGCCGTGGCCTTAAGGTAGTTACCATCCCGGCATTTGCTTGGAGGAGAAGTGGGAAACTATGGAAAAACCACTTCGAGGATGTCTCAGGTGGGAATCGATACACCCCTCTACACAGTTGACCTCCCAAGGCAGAGTGGACCCCGTTCGAGCCTTCGTACCACTTTGAAATTTCGTGGCAGGGCTAGGAATCGAACCCGGGCCTCCGGGAGTGGCAGCTAATCACGCTAATCAGGTATTTTTACCAATTAATTTTCTTTCATAGAATAATCCTTTAGGCGGTGTCGTATTTGCCATATGACAGCAACACAACACATTTTTATCCAAGATAATATGAACTTTAACATTTAAACATTGACAAGTAAGAATCACAACTGCTATGATGGTAAGGCCAACGTATGAAGTGTTGTTACCTGAGCAATGGGGCCGATGACCTATATGTTAGGCCCCTTTAGACAACAAGCATCACCATCGAGCAGAGAATAGTTTGCAATTTATTTACTAAGAACTGTTCTCTCACTGAATTTTATTTAAAATTCTTCTTCTTCTTTTTCGCTATTTGTTTTACGTCGCCCCGACACAGATAGGTCTTATGACGCCGGTGGAATAAGAAAGGGCTAGCAGTGAGAAGGAACCGGCCGTGGCCTTTATTAAGTTAGAGTCTGATGTGAAAATGGGAAACCACGGGAAACCATCTCCAGGGCTGCCGACAGTGGAGTTCGAACCCACTATCTCCCGGATGCAAGGTCACAGCTGTACGCCGCGCGGCCAACTTGTTCCACCCTACTGCATTTCAAGTAAAAATAATTGTCTGAATTTACCACGGCTAACTTGCCGGGTATTTAATATTCTAGT
Source organism: Anabrus simplex (assembly GCF_040414725.1). Taxonomy (NCBI): domain Eukaryota; kingdom Metazoa; phylum Arthropoda; class Insecta; order Orthoptera; family Tettigoniidae; genus Anabrus; species Anabrus simplex. The sequence goes on along the minus strand of NC_090265.1, from coordinate 1,768,422,819 downwards.
GAAAGGTGTGAATGAAATGTAATCTGAAACTATATGTATTGAAATTAAAATTTAAACATGTTTGAGTCAAAATATTTATGTTATGCATACAACGAATATGGAAAAAGAAAGACTTTTATGTTTTGTCCAGACCCTTCCTCAGAGCAGCGCTTGAAGAATTTTAAAACTCTAATTGAACAATGACTCTTAATCTCAATATTAACATCAGAAGACAAAAACATTGTGGTAAGTTCTGCTATGTATCTAAATGCCATGATAATAAAAACGATTACTATTATTCCTCACAATTAAGGAACGTCAGTTGGACCACTCCATCCTACGCAGTTTCATTTCACGACGTTATTTTGGCACATATCAATGAAAGTAGCCTTTAGGATTAATCATTTTAACAATATTAGTCAATGTAACGTACTATTTTATTCCCTAAATTAAGATACCTCGGCAATCAAACTCAATCAGACTAAGCCACCTCCCCGCAGTTTCATTTCACAACATCATTTTGGCAAATATCAACGAAAGTAACCTTTTGGATTAATCATTTTAACAGTATTAACCTATGTAACATTCTCCATAAGCGATTATTTTAAGTACAGTGTTTATTTAAGATTTAGATGGGATCGTTAAAAGCGATGCCGTAATAAACAGTTTCGATTGTATTCTTCGCCATAAACTTTGCAACCATACATCCAACACTGCCCGACAGTTTTTTCACTTTGTGGGTTACTGTAGTCACGTCCTAGTTCGTGAACCATGGGCAACGGCTGAGTGGCCTAGTAAGTGGTCCTGAGAGTCGGGATACCAGTTGCCATGGAATGGGAGTGGGCATCTCGGACATATTCTGAGTCCTGACCCTCCTTGTGCTCGGGCGGCTAGGACTATAGATACAATCCACCGGTGGTCCATAACCCGTTAGAGGAGAGATCCTCACTTGGACTATGTGCAAGTAGGGTAGCATCCTGCTTCATGAATCGACCGAGCTCAGAACATTTTAAGCAAGCCTCGGACCTATGGGAGTAACGGAGCCCCACTCCTATTTGACAGGCGAGGGACTCCTTGGAAACAACTTGGCGAACGAAATGGAATTCGATGGGGAGCTATCAATATTAATGGGGCTTATGGAAGAAAGAAAGTAGAACTGGCTGAGTCAGCAAAGAGGATACATCTGGATGTGCTAGGAGTAAGTGATATTCGGGTAAGGGGAGATAACGAGGAAGAGATAGGAGATTAAAAAGTGTACTCGTTACCAGGAATACCATTGCACGGAACATAGTTTCTGTTAGGCACGTAAATGAGCGAATGATGTGGGTAGATTTGTCAGTTGGAGGAATTAGAACTAGAATTGTGTCCGCGTATTCACCATGTGAGGGTGCAGATCAGGATGAAGTTGACAAGTTTTATGAAGCATTGAGTGACATCGTGGTCAGGGTCAACAGCAAGGATAGAATAGTGCTAATGGGCGATTTCAATGCGAGAGTTGGGAATAGAACTGAAGGATACGAAAGGGTGATTGGTAAATGTGGGGAAGATATGGAAGCTAATGGGAATGGGAAGCGTTTGCTGGACTTCTGTGCTAGTATGGGTTTAGCTGTTACGAATACATTCTTCAAGCATAAGGCTATTCACCGCTACACATGGGAGGCTAGGGGTACCAGATCCATAATAGACTATATCTTAACAGACTTCGAATTCAGGAAATCTGTTAGGAATGTACGAGTTTTCCGCGGATTTTTCGATGATACAGACCTCTATCTGATCTGTAGTGAACTAAGTATCTCCAGGCCTAAGGTAGAGAAAGTGAAATCTGTCTGCAAACGAATAATGGTAGAAAATCTCCAGGACGAAGAAATTAGACGGAAGTACATGGATATGATTAGTGAGAAGTTTCGAACAGTAGACAGTAATCAGGTTCAGGACATAGAAAGTGAATGGGTGGCATACAGGGATGCTGTAGTAGAAACAGCAAGGGAATGCCTGGGAACAACTGTGTGTAAAGATGGGAAAAGGCGAACATCTTGGTGGAATGATGAAGTGAAAGCTGCTTGTAAACGTAAAAAGAAGGCTTATCAGAAATGGCTCCAAACAAGGGCCGAGGCAGACAGGGAGTTGTATGTAGATGAAAGAAACAGAGCGAAACAAATAGTTGTTGAATCCAAAAAGAAGTCATGGGAAAGGCTAGGTCAAGCAGCAGGGAAACCTTTCTGGACAGTAATAAAGAATCTTAGGAAGGGAGGGGAAAAGGAAATGAACAGTGTTTTGAGTAATTCAGGTGAACTCATAATAGATCCCAGGGAATCACTGGAGAGGTGGAGGGAATATTTTGAACATCTTCTCAATGTAAAAGGAAATCATCATGGTGGTGTTGTGAACAGCCAAGCTCATGGGGAGGAGGAAAATGATGTTGGTGAAATTATGCTTGAGGAAGTGGAAAGGATGGTAAATAAACTCCATTGTCATAAGGCAGCAGGAATAGATTAAATTAGACCTGAAATGGTGAATTATAGTGGGAAGGCAGGGATGAAATGGCTTCATAGAGTAGTAAAATTAGCGTGGAGTGTTGGTAAGGTACCTTCAGATTGGGCAAAAGCTGTAATTGCCCCTATCTATAAGCAAGGGAACAGGAAGGATTGCAACAACTATCGAGGTGTCTCACTGATTAGTATACCAGGCAAAGTATTCACTGGCATCTTGGAAGGGAGGGTGCGATCAGTTGTTGAAAGGAAGTTGGATTAAAACCAGTGTGGTTTCAGACCACAGAGAGGCTGTCAGGATCAGATTTTCAGTATGCGGCAGGTAATTGAAAAATGGTACGAGAAGAATAGGCAGTTGTGTTTATGTTTCGTAGATCTAGAGAAAGCATATGACAGGGTTCCGAGGGAAAAGATGTTCGCCATACTGGGGGACTGTGGAATTAAAGGCAGATTGTTAAAAGCAATCAACGGCATTTATGTTGACAATTGGGCTTCAGTGAGAATTGATGGTAGAATGAGTTCTTGGTTCAGGGTACTTACAGGGGTTAGACAAGGCTGTAATCTTTCACCTTTGCTGTTCGTAGTTTACATGGATCACCTGCTGAAAGGTATAAAATGGCAATGAGGGATTCAATTAGGTGGAAATGTAGTAAGCAGTCTGGCCTATGCTGACGACTTGTTCTTAATGGCAGATTGTGCCGAAAGCTTACAGTCTAATATCGTGGAACTTGAAAATAGGTGCAATGAGTATGGTATGAAAATTAGCCTCTCGAAGACTAAATTGATGTCAGTAGGTAAGAAATTCAACAGAATTGAATGTCAGATTGGTGATACAAAGCTAGAACAGGTCGATAATTTCAAGTATTTAGGTTGTGTGTTCTCCCAGGATGGTAATATAGTAAGTGAGATTGAATCAAGGTGTCGTAAAGCTAATGCAGTGAGCTCGCAGCTGCGATCAAGAGTATTCTGTAAGAAGGAAGTCAGCTCCCAGACGAAACTATCGTTACATCGGTCTGTTTTCAGACCAACTTTGCTTTACGGGAGCAAAAGCTGGGTGTACTCAGGATATCTTATTCATAAGTTAGAAGTAACAGACATGAAAGTAGCAAGAATGATTGCTGGTACAAACAGGTGGGAACAATGGCCGGAGGGTACTCGGAATGAGGCTATAAAGGCTAATTTAGGAATGAACTCGATGGATGAAGCTGTACGCATAAACCGGCTTCGGTGGTGGGGTCATGTGAGGCGAATGGAGGAGGATAGGTTACCTAGGAGAATAATGGACTCTGCTATGGAGGGTAAGAGAAGTAGAGGTAGACCAAGACGACGATGGTTAGACTCGGTTTCTAACGATTTAAAGATAAGAGGTATAGAACTAAATGAGGCCACAATACTAGTTGCAAATCGAGGATTGTGGCGATGTTTAGTGAATTCACAGAGGCTTGCAGACTGAACGCTGAAAGGCATAACAGTCTATAATGATAATATATGTATGTAAAAGAAAGGCTTGTTCTATAAATACGTAGAACATGAAATGAAGAATGATACTTTTTCAGCGATAAATACAAAGAGACATGAAAACAGTCACTATAGTGAAATGGAATTTAGATTCTATCCGTTGCCCAAAGCTTATGAATGAACAAACAGTAGAACTGTTGCTTTTCATAATGAATATTTACTAAATGCTGTCAGTTAACTTGCCACGAGCCAGACAAGCTGGATAACATGCACGAAGATCACGCCCACGTGTGTGACTCACGTTCTATGTTTTGTCGTTAAATTAGCGCCTTATTGAGCTCAATTAATGTTTAACTTGATGATACAGTATTTATTAGCGAATGATCTCAGTTTCCCTCGGGAGCCCCTGTCCAGTTGCAACTACCTCGACAACTAATTTCCCTCAGGACGCGCTATCATTTCCAATGAACTGACATTCGTGCTACAAATCCCACAGTGTAATGCACTCTGTCAACATTTTTAACAAGTTTAATATAAAGGGGGGGGAGAGGGGGTATTGAGTGGGAACAGAAGTACACTTCGATGCAAGGTTGTCAATGAAATTATAAAGCAGAATGATAGGTATTTAAAATAGCTGAGTAAATGTAAATTTAAGGTGACAGAGCAGTTATCAAAATCAATCAAGCACTACTGATCTACATTTAGGGCAGTCATCCAGTTGGCAGATTCTCTATCTGTTATTTTCCTCCACTTTTGTTAAATTGTCAATTCATTGAACATCTCCCTTGGTTATTTAATTCCTAACTCCCCTTCCTACAAACGAATATTTGCCCCAATTCGGCCTCTTGAATTCCCACTTTATCTTCATATTGTGATTTCTCCTAATTTTAAAAACACCACTCAAACGTATTCGTCTACTAATGTCATACCACGCCATCTCTCGAGTGACAGCTCGGAACCAGTGTTGCCAACTTAGCGGATTAGAAGACTGTCGGCGTAGAAATATATAATTTAGCGGACAGCGGATTTTTTGGCGGAATTCTAGATTTATTATAGCGAAATTTAGCGTGTTATCTATTTTAATAATAATAATGTTATTTGTTTTACGTCCCACTAACTACGCTTTTACGGTTTTCGGAGACGCCGAGGTGCCGGAATTTAGTCCCGCAGGAGTTCTTTTACGTACCAGTAAATCTACCGACACGAGGCTGACGTATTTGAGCACCTTCAAATACCACCGGACTGAGCCAGGATCGAACCTGCCAAGTTGGGGTCAGAAGGCCAGCGTCTTAACCGGCTGAGCCACTCAGCCCGGCGTTTTATCTATTTTACCTTTTTTTTAAATTTGTACTCAGTCTGTCTCCGAGCTATTCCGTATTTCTTGTCAGGAGCTAGCAGTCACGTGAGGAAAACATGTTATATGGATTTGATATTATGAGATCATGGTATCATAAATTTGTAATGTGTGGGGAAAGGGTACTTATCTCTTAGTTGACGAATGACGACAGATAATGAAACTGTGAGAGAGTAGCATTTATATTTATGCTATGATGGAAGACCGTTTAATGAACTGCCCTGTTCTCTGTGTGTGTCCCTTGAGGTAGGGGCTTCACACCTAGTTTGCCCCCGGCAGTAAAACGCCTACAAGTTTTAGCTCGCCGGTTCGCAGGCAGGGGGTTAATCCCAGTGAAACTCACAGATCAGATGAGTGCAGACATTTACTTTTATTATTATTATTATCATTATTATTATTATTATTATTATTATTATTATTATTATTATTATTATTATTATTATTATTATTATTTCCGGCTCCAAGGCTAAATGTTTAGCGTGCTGGCCTTTGGTCACAGGGGTCCCGGGTTCGATTCCCGGCATGGTCGGGAATTTTAACCATCATTGGTTAATTTCGCTGACACGGGGGCTGGGTGTATGTGTCGTCTTCATCATCATTTCATCCTTATCACGCGCAGGTCGCCTACGGGAGTCAAATATTCAAAAACCTACCCCTGGCGAGCCGAACATGTCCTGGAACACTCCCGGCACTAAAAGCCATACGCCATTTCATTATTATTATTATTATTATTATTATTATTATTATTATTATTATTATTATTATTATTGCTCATTTTTTTTTATTTTAACTTAGCTGATGTCTGGGGCGTCCTGTACATCATTCCAAGTTTTGAAACAACTGTTCACCTTACCCGTCGATGATTTCCAAGTTGTATAATGTTGCACAAGAAGAGGTAATTTCTTTCCATTCCTCCAGTAAAATAGCTTTCATGTTACTCGGACGAAAATGTGTCACTGAAAATGCAGGCGAATTGTCTGAAGAAAATCTGACCTCTAAAGATAATACGATGGAATCCAACTACGGAATTATTTCGTGATTGGTTTCTTTCAAAGGGTTGAAATACCAACAATCAATCTTTTTGAAAAAATTCAGAAATTTGCTGGGTTTTTTTTCTGTTTTGCTATTGTCCACTTCGGAAGGGGGCAGCCTGGCCCCCTTTACCCTTCAACCCCCCCACTTGGATACGCTCATGAGAAGATCAATGAAGAAACATTAGGAAGTGTTTGGTATATTTTGTCTTGTAACAGCCCATGACTTTGGGAAGTTGTTTTAAATAAATAAATAAATAAATAAATAAATAAATAAATAAATAAATAAATAAATAAATAAATATATGCCTCCATTTCTTACCTGTTAAAGCTTCTCCGCATAGTTGTGAAGTAATCTGCATAAATAAATTGACTGTAGTAATGTACCTGCACAATAATGAAAGCTACCGTGATATAGCCAATTTTCTGTGGAAATTTTGCACGTTTGCCCCAATTCACGAAGTGATTTGCTTTGATTTTTCATTTTGAATAAGATGGTGGTACGGAAGAGGAACGTTTAACTTCCTTTCTTTTGGGATTTTCCAAACAGTTCGAAGTATTTTATATGGCGCATGTTTTAGTGTTTCCTTCATTATTGCGATCGTTGAAAATAAAGTACCTCGTATATCCTAGTCCTGGAAAGTTGGCATATGGCAGCGTGTCTCTGTGAATTTCAAAGTTGTGTGTTCTTACTGCGTTTCAAATACTGATGAGCAAAATTTGCAGTTTTGTCATGTTCGTATAACAGTCTTGTAACAGTTGAGGAGTTCGTTCTTTAGTGTTGGTAAATATAGCATGAGACCTTTTATGATTTAAATCCTTTTATACCTTCGTGATTGGTCATTGGAAAAGGATGTCTCAAGGCCTCAAAAGGGTGGCGTTATTTACTCTCTTCAAATGGGGAAGAACTGTGCGTGCCGACAGATCGTGATTCATACATTACGTGTGCTATCTTGTCCGTCTGATTCATTTTCACATGGCATAACATAGTCGGTAAACCAAGTACGCTTGAATACATTCCATTTCTCGAAAATTACCTGTTGAATTTTTAAAAACATACACTCTGAAATTTCAGTAGAAAAATTATTGTAATACAAGGTGCAGCTTTCTGTACCCTAGGGTGCTACTGCACATTGCGTTAGGAACACATTACTATTATTAATATCTTTTCACAATGTTGTGCCCAATTAAGGAGTGCGATTGAGCTTATTTAGCAGATGAATTTGCTTTTATCTCCTCCCAGAAACTCGTCATCCTCTGACTGTGTTTTTTCGTTCTTACATCCAGGCAGTGGTGGTTCCTATCTTGGGTTTTTCAGCACAATTATGTTTGTTCACAAACGTCCCTATGATTTCACCTCTTATGCTGAATTCTTGGAGGTCTTTTCTTCAATTTCGATTAACTAATTATTCTTGACTTTTAGTGAGGAGATATATTTCAAAATTTTTTAGTAAGTGTCTCATTGTCCATTCTTTGAATATGGCCATAAAATTTCAGTCGCCTTTTTTAATAGTGTCTGATCTTTTTTTAAGAATGCTGATGTAATTCAGGGCACCTCCTTTTCATCCACACTCCTATTATTATTACTTTTTCTTTATCTGTTTATCCTCCAGGGTCGGTTTTTCCCTCGGACTCGGCAAAGGATACCACCTCTACCATCTCAAGGGCAGTGTCCTGGAGCTTCAGACTCTGGGTCGGGGATACAACTGGGGAGGATGACCAGTACCTCACCCAGGCGGCCTCAACTACTATGCTGAACAGGGGCCTTGGTGGGGGATGGGAAGTTTGGAAGGGATACACAAGGAAGAGGGAAGGAAGCGGCCGTGACCTTAAGTTAGGTACCATCCCGGCATTTGCCTGGTGGAGAAATGGGAAACCACGGAAAACCACTTCCAGGATGGCTGAGGTGGGAATCGAACCCACCTCTACTCAGTTGACCTCTCAAGGTTGAGTGGACCCCGCTCCAGCCCTCGTACCACTTTTAAAATTTCATGGCAGAACCGGGAATCGAATCCGGGCCTCCGAAGGTGGCAGCTAATCACACTAACCACTACACCACAGAGGAGGACTATTATTATTATTATTATTATTATTATTATTATTATTATTATTATTATTATTATTATTATTATTATTATTATTATTATTACTGCAGGTAATGGGGCATACTTCGCTCTGTGGTCTACGAAGCTTGGTACACGTACGACGTAGCTAACTGGCCACAGACCATCATCACCTCATCCTCGTCCAACCCAGCACCATACCCAATGCAACGATACATACGGTCTTTTACAGGGTCAAATAAACCAATCAGTCCTTGGAAGCTATCAAATATGCAACCTTACCACATCCCAGGCAACTGGCTGTTAAAAAAAAGTCTTATGTGGGATTTCAACCTCCTACCTCGAGCACTTTCCACTATCAAATATCTCCCCGCCCGCTTGCCATGTGAGCTACTGGGACACTTCACCTACGGCGCCCACTTCCCAGCCTATACAGTACCGTGCTCCCGGTCTGTGCGTTCAACTCCTGTTTTAAAGTAAGTGTTCTGCGTATCTGCACTCGTTTTACGGGTTCATTCGAGGTACCCATAACAAATTAATAGTGGCGCTCGCGATTCCTGCTTTCTTCTAGCCCGTAAACACACATCTCGTTATATTACCCCGATTTCTTTCAGAATTGTAGTAAAAGTGAAGGGGTGCATAAAACTGGATCGCAAGGGGCTGGTGGACCACTCGGTATATACCCATATTTTAAGTGATTTGATATAATCTGAAGATGTTCTTATAGAACGAAACATCATATTCTTTGTATAATGTATGTATTTTTACAGGTATGTTTATAGTGTTATAATTTATACTGAAATTGTCGTGTGTCTGACAAACTGGAAAGCTTTTATGTTACATTTTACAGAGTACAGGTTAGTTGCAACTTAGCTGGTGATAGGCTGTATCAGTATCCTCTTTCTTAATCTGTTTATCGCCCAGGATTGGTTTTTCCATCGGACTTAGCGAGGGATCCCACCTCTACCGCCTCAGGGGCATTGCCCTGGAGCTTCAGACATCGGGCACGCGGGATACAACTAGGGAGAATGACCAGTGCCTCGCCCAGGCGGCCTCACCTGCTATGCTCAACAGGGGCCTTGAGGAGGATGGGAAGATTGGAAGAGATAGACAAGGAAGAGGGAAGGAAGCGGCCGTGGTAACATCCCGGCATTCGCATGGAGGAGAAGTGGGAAACCACGGAAAACCACTTCCAGGATGGCTGAGGTGGGAATCGAACCACCTCTACTCAGTTGACATCCCGAGGCTGAGTGAACTCCGTTCCAGCCCTCGTACCACTTTTCAAATTTCGTGGCAGAGCCGGGAATCGACCCCGGGCCTCGGGGGGTGGCAGGTAATCACACTAACCACTACACCACAGAGGCGGACTGTATCAGTATCCACTGTGTCAAATGCACTGCCGAGGTCAAGAATTTATTTATTTATTTATTTATTTATTTATTTATTTATTTATTTATTTATTTATTTATTTATTTATTTATTTATTTATTTAAGCTCGATACCTACAGTCGCTTAAGTGCGGCCAGTATCCAGTATTCGGGAGATAGTGGGTTTGAACCCCACTGTCGGCAGCCCTGAAGATGGTTTTCCGAGGTTTCCCATTTTCGCAAATGCTGGGGCTGTACCTTAATTAAGGCCGCGGCCGCTTCCTTCCCAGTCCTAGCCCTTTCCTGTCCCATCGTCGCCATAAGACCTATCTGTGTCGGTGCGACGTAAAACCAATAGCAAAAATAAATATATTTTTATCACTCCTGCTTCAAATCACCAGATATATTTCCTGCCTTAACTAATGTACCGCATTAACGGTTGACAACAAACAGCGCTCCTCAAACCTTAGGCTTGCCCCACTGGCCGAACTAAAATTATGCCCTATACATAGGAAGTCATCTGACATGAAGGATGAATATGAGATAGCTCGCGCTATGAAATAAAAGAGGTGGCCAAAGCATTCAGAACAGCTGACTGGGGAGGACACTGCATACGAATTGTCAGGTTCTGTGAACGTGGGAAGTAGGTAAATCGATAAGAGGAAGTGTCCCGTGAAATTAAATGCTCTTCAGGAGATGAATTCCGCAAATACCGAGTTGGGAACGCCAGCTTCAATAGCTTGAAAAAATAAGCGAGCGCGGAAATGTCTTCCAAGAGAAATATAGTCCTATCTCGGTAGACCTATTTAGACGTTGGTCCGGCTCTGCCACCCAAATATATTACTTTCAATTTTTTATAAGCACGAACGAGTCAGTGTGTGGCTAACTAGTTCTAATTAATACTTTACAAAGAAGGAATATTTCGTAAGTTTTTGGAGAGAAATGTGAAGGGACAATACACAAACACGGATTATATCCTACGTTATTGCGAACATGCATCTTTTATATTGGAACACTTATTTTACAGATGTGTGGAAGTTCTTCCAGTTTAATTTGAATTTCAGCCCAACCTCTCGTCTAGGGTGACAAAATGTTGGAGAAAGGAGCGAGGAACAAGACAGTCAAAAAATGCGGACATTCTACAATTTTAGGGGACAGCTACATTTTTAGCAGTAAATTTGCAACGAAGAAAATTGTAACATTTTCAAAAGCATTGTGTTGCTACTTCCCCTCTTTTGTGACCAAGAATGCTTTTACAGAAGTAATAACATAGAAAAATACATTTCAGTCGTTTTTATTGTACAATTGCTTTTCCAGTTTGTAGGTGGAAGCCCCCTTCATCCATGAGATATACTGAATTACTTCTTGTTAAGTTGCCATTGATGCTTTCACGGCTCGTACTTATAGCCATGATGATGTGTACGCTTTTGGGCTTACGGCGTATCAAGAAAATAAGGTGAAATTCTTTACGTTTCGGAGAGAAATGTGCTCTGTGACATCACAAGAAAATCTCGACTGTCCACGAGAAAGGCTTCTTAAACAATGAGTTTTGAAATGTAGACGATATAATAGAAGTGGAAATGGTACGTTTATTCGTCACCAGATGGCTCCCCGGACGTGGCACAACGCTAGCGCTCGAAGCGGAAGCTGACCGAACCATCAGAATCAATCTAAGAGGGTCACAGAACATGTGTACGTAACAGATGACATTGACAGGTGTATGACATTGACACAAACCTGGAATAAAACATCTTGCGATGATGAACGTACGAACTTGGAAAACACCGAGACGAAATAACAATAGTGAAAGTTTTAAAAGTTGTAAAGTTTTCGAAACGCCTTGCGGACATTACTTCGATTAGGAGATAAGTTCTGTATGTCGTGTTGGTTTCCCACTTTGCATTATATGCACGTACGCCTTTATTTTTCCCTTTTGCCTTCTCGGATCTAAATTGTGGCTTTGTTTTTCGTGACGAAGTAGAAGTAGTCATCATTATCCGACGCCGAATCCATCTCAAAAATCACGAAAACTTAAAGAAAAACACCAGTTAATACAACCACGGAACCTAGCAGTGAGAGGCCGGTGCGTTCTCGACTGACCTACGGAGGCTCTCCTTGGCAGTTGATGTTTGGGATAAGAGAAAGTTAGTCTTAAAAGAAGTGAATACAGTGTCAGGAAGGGCATTCGGCTGTATAACTCGATCAGGTCTATTGTTATCATCAGCTGTTTCTTCTCCTGTATTTCTAGCAGGATACTTTCGTTGGTTCTTTACTTGGAATGTAAGAACCTTACTAGAGGCAGGAAAACTGGAAGAAGCCAAAAATATAATGAATGACGAATCACCCCTAAGCTATGCAAAATCCCAAATCAAAACACATCTAATAAGACAGTGGAATAACCTCTGGACATCAAGTACAAAAGTGTCCGTCACAAGAGAAATTTTTTTTCCGACATACTGTATGTAGCAGATTCCAGTGCAAAACATTAGTATCCGAATTTATTCTCACTCTGTTCCTCTCTGGCAATGGAAAGTTTAACTGCTACTTTGAACGCTTCAAAATTAACATTGCAGGCAATCACTTGTGCTTTTGTGGATCTTCAGAAACGGTGGACTATTTACTGTTCGACTGTGCCATGTTTGGAAGGACAAGATTCGAACTTGAGTGTCACGTAAACAGTTTTAATGTGGAACTTTCAAAGCCATTATACCATCTGTTTAGGAAATCCTGCTGCTACAAACAGTTCCTTAAGTTCATTCTTCACATCTTCAAAAATTTAGTTTCCGAATTTTTTGTCAAGGATCAATAATTTAAAAATACTGATCAAAATTATAGCCCTTAGATACTAATGTATAGTAGGGTTTAAACTGTCAGGATATTTAATAAATAAATATTATTATTCTTGGCATTTTTCCCCTGGGGTCTGCACTTCATGTAGGTCTGATCCAGTTATACAGCCGAATGCCCTTCCTGACACTGTTCACTATTGCGTTTACCTGTGACCGTTCTTTGTAGTGTTCTTTGTAGAAGAAGAGAAGTGTGTGAAGAGGGACAGAAACACTCAGTTCCTGAGCTAGAGTAATTAATTAAACTCAGTAAAAATCCGCGGCCCGATTGGGAATAGAATCCAGGTCTCTCAGAACCGAAACAGTATTATTATTGTAATTTATGTAACTCTGGAGCAATAAAGACGCATTCAATATTACATGTTATTATTCCATTTTCAAAATATCGTTAAATCGCTGTGGGATGACAGTAGTAGCTTGCGATCGGCTTTGGCCGAATCACGTTTCGCAGTGACACTATCAGTCCTACTTGCAGGCGAACTAGGTTGATACTTGCGGTGCAGTTTACGAGGAAATTATCCAAGTTCCCTATAAACTCTCCAGCTAACACGAAAATGTCTAGTATCTCTTAGGTCAGACGTGTTATAGCAAGGTAACTAGAATAAAGTGTTATAGTACACCGCACGTATGGCTATACACTATACAGAGTGAAGCGAAATTCGCGCACTCGGGCGTCGCAGCGCGACTCGTCACATGCCAGCAATAAAAAAATGTCTCTCACATAAGTTCATCCTGCGAGTATATCTGGCAGAAAAAGGACGTTGAAGAGTGCAATCTGGCAACACTATAACGACATTTATGGTAACCACCTCTGTCAGCACATATAAGCCGTGCTGTACAGTTGGTGCAGTGGATAGAGTTTTGGGTTAGCAGGCAGGAGGTCGAGGGTTCGATCGTGGGTTGAGGCGCAATTTTCATTTGCTAATTTCCATTGGACATTACATACTGTAATACAATAAGACACCGTATCTTAAGTCACGAGTATCCTACATTTACAACATTTTGTAACTCTGAACACAACAAGTATGTGGTTAGACAAATAAGATATAGACAGTTGAAACAAATGATTTGTCATAGGACAGAATAACTACACAAATAATATCACTTTTGAGATGCTAAAGATGATGAAATGAAATGTCGTATGGCTTTTTAGTGCCGGGAGTGTCTGAGCACAAGTTCGGCTCGCCAGATGCAGGTCTTTGATTCGACACCCGTAGGCGACCTGCGCGTCGTGATGAGAATGAAATGATGATGAAGACGACACATACACCCAGCCCCCGTGCCAGCGAAATTAACCAATTAAGGTTAAAATTCCAGACCCTGCCGGGAATCGAACCCGGGACCCCTGTGGCCAAAGGCCAGCACGCTAACCATTTAGCCATGGAGCCGGACGCTAAAGATGATAGCACAGTACAATAACACAACATCTACTTACCATTTGCATACTACATGTAATTGTTATGAGCGCCCAGATGTAGCACATTAGCAATAATACGGTCCATATTAATGACCGCATGACCTTCACAACAGAATACGTTTTCCTCAGAATAACATACAAATTGTAACCGAATTTGGACATTATTCGCAAAGCACATTGCTAGGCCTACTGGTAACGTAAGGCCCTAACGAAATGTAATGGACCTGAACGAGGCAAGAATAATAGTTGGTACTAATCTATGGGACCAGGGGAGGAGGGGACAAAGAAAACAGGTTTCGCATCTAGTAGATGAGTGGTGCGAATAAATTCACGGCCACGGCGTGGAAAGGGCGTCTTTCAAAGCTGACCTATGAAAACGATTGTTCTTCCATTCCTAGGATCGTAGTATGTAAGTGCAAATGGTTTCTGGAGGACCCACTGCAATCGCTGTTGACGATTAAGATGCCAGATACCATACCATACCACCTGGACTACATTTACGAAATAAAAAACATACGCCTCTACCCAGGATCGACCACTCGACCTCCTGCGTGCTAACCCAAAACTCTATCCACTGCACCAACTGTACAGCACGACTAATGTGTGTTGACAGAGGTAATTACCCTTCATGTGGTTACAGTGTTGCCAGATTGCCACTCTTCAACGTCCTTTTTCTGCCGGATATACTCGCAGGATGAACTTCTGTGAGAGACATTTTTTATTGCTGACATGTGAGGAGTTCCGCTGCGACGTCCGAATGCACGAATTTCGCTTCATTCTGTATAGCAAATATCGCCACCCTAGTCTCCTTTTATAATGGCTCGTCACTGCTGCCAACTTGACTAGTTACATATTGAAATCACCAGAACCGAGCTCGATAGCTGCAGTCGCTTAAGTGCGGCCAGTATCCAGTATTCGGGAGATAGTAGGTTCGAACCCCGCTGTCGGCAGCCCTGAAGATGGTTTTCCGTGGTTTCCCATTTTCACACCAGGCAAATGCTGGGGCTGTACCTTAATTAAGGCCACGGTCGCTTCCTTCCCACTCCTAGCCCTTCCCTGTCCCATCGTCGCCATAAGACCTATCTGTGTCGGTGCGACGTAAAGCAACTATCAAAAAAAAAAAAAAAAATCACCAGACACAACCACAACGAACTATAGCCGCAATATAAGCATCAATAATGTCCGACTCGTTGGCTGAACGGTCAGCGTACTGGCCTTCGGTTCAGAGGGTTCCGGGTTCGATTCCCGGCCGGGTCGGGGATTTTAACCTTAATTGGTTAATTCCAATGGCACGGGGGCTGGGTGTATGTGTTGTCTTCATCATCATTTCATCCTCATGACGACGCGCAGGTCGCCTACGGGAGTCAAATAGAAAGACCTGCATCTGGCGAGCCGAACCCGTTCTGGGATATCCCGGCACTAAAAGCCATACGACATTTCATTTCAAGATCAATAATGAAAGTTATTTTATTTGCTTTGTTTTGCAAGTCTTTTTCCGTCGCACCGACACAGATATGTCTTATGACGACAATAGGATAGGAAAAGGATACGAGTGAGAAGGAAGCAGCTGTGGCCATAGTTAAGGTACAGCCCCAGCATTTGCCTGGTGTGAAAATGGCAACCACGGAAAACCATCTTCAGGACTGCCGACAGTGGGGTTCGAACCCACTATCTCCCGAATACTGGATACTGTCCGCACTCAAGCGACTGCCACTATCGAGCTCAGTCAAATACACGTCTTACTCTGAACAGCGATTATGATGTCACACTGACCTCGGTTGAACCTCTAAATCAGTGTGAAAGTATTGAATGCACGCGAACAATGGTAATAGTTCTCAGTGTGTAGCCATAGCACCCTTCAATGAACACCGATTGTGGGGTGACCCTTTGGCTGCCAGCAGATGTTCTAAGCCTATCCTACTCTTGCTATAGCTGAAGTTGACGACAAGGGAAACAATGAGAAGGTAACAGATTTATAAAAAGGACGAAGGATTGAATTAACGGACCATGACACAGATAACGACGGTCATGGTGTAGGATATTTAAGTACGGAGGGGAATATGTTCTTCCCCTCATCCCCTCCATTCGCCTTCATTCACACGAACTGACTGTCTGTCTGTTCCTCGTGGCCCTGGTGCGTTTTATTTTCAAATCGAAACCATCTGCTGCAGTCACTCGCAGTACCGACTGGCGCACAGCACTCTTACTATCTTATTCCCACGCATCTTCTTCTCTTCCGAACTCTGTCGTCATGGCAACTAACTGTATGTACTGCATGACGTCACGGTCGACCTGGTGACCGCCATGTTACTTCCGGAGAAGTTATCGTGGCGGGCAGTCGGACCTACAGCGGAAATGCGCCTAGTTCGCGCTTTGCTACTTACCGCCTTGACCAAGGCCGTGCAAAGTGGGAGCTACTGGCCAACATACAGTAGATTCTTAGCTGTTACGCTGGTCACCGACCTCCTTCGCTCGGCGCATTCACTCGCTAGATGTTGGTAATGTGGGCTGATACGCGCTTCCGAAACCCATTCCGGCCTAAATTCGCACTTCAACCATTAGAAACCCTTGTCTGAACACATTCCCAGCCTCCTCCGCTCAAGCAACCACATCATAGAATCGCGTCCTCTCCAGTATTTGTAATCACCGAAAAGACTTTCACCCTGTTAAAAGTAGGTTTGTGAGTACACCAGGGATATTATGTCACCCTTCACATATTTGCCCCCTGTCTTCAGAAGAGACCACCTTGATTAAGGTACCGGCAGAATTTTTTTTAACAGTACTGTGTTAAATTTTCGACCTTTATACACGAACGTAAAAATAAAACTCTTTAATTTATGTTAATATTCCAAGACTGTCAAAGTCTAGAAACTGTTTATACATCAATGTACAGTATATGTCAAACAAACAAAAAGAAAGAAGGAAAAGAAAAAACTAAATACTACTGAAGTTATAAACCCTTTAGCTGAGAAAACATACCCCTCCCATCTCCTCCTTTTTCATGTTCTTTACCTCCTCTTTGCAACATCATATCACCCCAACCCGCCCGCATCTCCTGGCCGGGGAAAGGGCGTAACCCTGTAGATGACCCGCCCCACCCCCTCAGGATGTGTCAGTCAGTCATCTTCGGGACTCGCGCTCATTGGTCCACCTTTTCCGATCTGCAAATACCGTATTTCTTCTTCTTCCCAAAAGGCTCGTCAGTGATGCCTAGGCTAACTGTGATAGTTGATAGCAGAGCTGCATACAGCATAGTGAATTGTACGGTAAAGGATTTATTTAACACGAATCAAGTGGCAACTATCGTAAAAAAATCTGTTGTACGAGGAAACATACAGTAGATCAATATCTGAAAGTTTTCCCATGTGAGTGCAGGCATAAAAATACTTCCATGGTATCCTTGCCCGTCGTAGGGGTAGTTAAGACAAGGACCTCCCTCGGCTCATCTTGGGAGCGAGGAATAATGACGTCGGGGTTTCTAGCTGAGTGTCAAATGATTTCCAGTTGCTTGTATTCATCTTTCCTATCCGACCTTCCCTCCTCAACTGTTTTCTTCCGAATTCGCCGGTTTTAGGTTTGCGATCTGTAGGGAGTGTATCATGAACACCCTTCGTGGCACTTCTGTTTCTTTTATCGACAGCACATTTTAAGCTGCTTTTACACAGAATGTTACCAACAAATGCTTCAACATTTTGTTACGAACGCGTTTTAGCAACGTTTTGCGTGATGTGCGGATATTCGTGTCTTGGCGGATGCAAACTGTGCGGCAGTGTGAATAATTTTGCCGATAATTTCTAAATAATGAAATTTATTTATTTTCGCGCAGGTACACTCTTATTTTTGATTGTGGTTAGGCGACCCTTGACTGTGGTATGGGAGAATGGTGATATATACAGAAACTTGAGACCACAAAGCCTAACTGGCTCCTGCCCGCAATTAGTAGAAGGAAGGAACAAAGGTTCCGAAAGAGAACCGCTCAGTATGTCGGTAGCTGTCGCGACAGGAAATCCCTCACAAACCTGCAATAATAAGGGGGGGCTGCCAGGTATTAGGCATATTGTATTATGTTAACAGATCTATTCGTTTCGATACCTTGGGTGTAATATAGCAAAGCAAAGTCACCTCCGTACAGGCCATGAAGGCCCTTGGAGGAGTGGAAGGTAAAGGCTTCCACCATTGTTAACCTCGCCACGTGATGGGGTAGAGTGGTTAGCTTTACGCCCGGCCACCTTTGCCCCCAGGAATTAACCTGTTACTCATGTTTGGTGTAGGTGAACCTCAGGGCCATATGCAACCTCCGGAAGTGGAAATCTCGATTCTTAAATTTTACGACTTCCTGACGGGGATTCGAACCCACGTCCTTCCGGGCGAACCGAGCACGCCTTTACCGCCTCGGCCAGGAAGCCCCTTGGGTGTAATATAATCTACTTAAATAGTTACAATATCCGCGCATAACCATTCGCGGAAAATACGGATAATATTTTGTATATCGCGCAGGGCTCCAACTATGGGCAGAAGAAGGCGCAGGGAAAATGTTGCTAACATCAAAAGTAAAAGTCGCACTGGTGTTCTGTTACCAACATTTGTTGCCAACATGTGTTGGTAACAAAAATGCCATTATCATTTGCTAGTAGTCCGCCCGGTGGTCATGATCGTTAAGTCATTAAGTCCATGTGGCTTGACACCGCGGTTAGCCGGTTCGAGTCCCGTTGGTGGCAAAACAAAATCACTATCATAATGTTGGCCACCAGGGTAGGAAAGGAGATAATCACTAAATTGCGAGCCAAAAGCCTGGATTCAATTCCAAACCCCTTCGCAGTGGTCATATTGTGTGAGGGCATATGACACTGTTGATAGTGATTCGCCCGTCGGGTGGAGACGTTAAGCCGTGAGTAGACATTTTGGTGTTATTCGATAGGAGTAGGTTACATGCTGACACTCCTTTCCCCACTTGATTACCATCGTCCCAAACCCAGCCGCGCAGGTCGCTCATGGGTATCGATTAGAAAGACCTGCACCAGGCCTCTCCGGAGGCCACACGCAATCAATCAATCAATCAATCAATCAATCAATCAATCAATCAATCAATCAATCAATCAATCAATCAATCAAGCGAGCGAGCAATTTCCTGGTGAAATTCGCTCGAAATGTAGCTTGATGATGGTTTGCTCGATATTGTCGAAACGTTTCATTATCTCGTCCTTTGAAATCGAAATCTTCTGGTTTACGTGATTTAATTGCTCGTATTCATGAATGCATCACCACCTCAGAGAACTGTATCATACACGGTCTCAAAGCATGGACTCTGGTCCATCCCAGATTAATTTCTTATCAGGGCCGCTTATGATATTGGCAACAAACCATCCCCAACCGTCCCCACTTCCTCCCCGATTTGGGTCTCTCAAACACTGAAACTTAATAATCCATCATACAATTTAAGTGACTTCTCATACTTGAAGATCATCCAGTGAAATCAATTATCTAAGTTACTGATATTCTGTTCAGTCCTTCCTACTGCATCGCATATGTTTTAAAACATTTACTTCTTCTTCTCCTTTTTCTTATTATTATTCTTTATCTGTTTACCCTCCAGGGTCGATTTTTCCCTCGGACTCAGTGAGGGATCCCACCTCTACCGCCTCAAGGGCAGTGTCCTAGAGCTTCAGACTCTGGGTCGGGGGATACAACTGGGGAGGATGACTAGTACCTCGCCCAGGCGGCCTCACCTGCTATGCTGAACAGGGGCCTTGTGGGGGGTTCGGAAGATTGGAAGGTATAGATAAGAAAGAGGAAAGGAAGCGGCCGTGGCCTTCAGTTAGGTACCATCCCGGCATTTGCCTGGAGGAGAAGTGGGAAACCACGGAAAACCACTTCCAGGATGGCTGAGGTGGTAATCGAGCCCACCTCTACTCGGTTGACCTCCCGAGGCGAAATGGACCCCGTTCCAGCCCTCGTACCACTTTTCAAATTTCGTGGCAGAGCCGGGAATCGAACCCGGGCCTGCGGGGGTGGCAGATAACCACACTTACCACTACACCACAGAGGCGGACAAATATTTACATAGTGATACTTAAAAAATCGCATTAAATTTTAATCCACGCTAAAATGGCAAGAGTTCTTTTTAAAAAAAGGTAGACACCACACCACACTACAAAAATTTGAACTACCTTGTATCCTAACATAAATTTGCATCGCCTGGCCTTGCTTTCCAACAAAGTATTAACAATTTCAGAGAGATCTAAGTTTTTGGACTATTCGATTCTCAACTGAGATGTTTACTAAAACTAGCGAACGGTCCTTGATCAGCGAAGAGCGCAGATATGGTTTTATTAGTTTTAATTTAATGAAGCTACGCTCTCCACTTGTCACTGATTGTGAGTACAGTCAACGAAATGCAGAAAGTGCGACATAGTGTATGACGAAATATGCTATATTAATCACGACATTTAATTCCTTATAAGTTGCCTTACGTCACATCGACATAGGTCTTATGGCGAAGATGGAATAGGAAAGGGCAAGGAGTGTGGAGGAAGCGGCCGTGGCCTTAATTAAGGTACAGCCCCAGCATTTGCCTGGTGTAAAAAGGGGAAACCATCGTCAGGACTGCAAATTGTAATGCAAGCTCACAGCTGCGCCATGCCATGCCATGCCCCAATCTCAAACGGAGTTACCGGAGACCGGTTCCGATGAGGATTTTAGCCCGCCGACCGAATGATGAGGTCTTGAGTGCTATTTCCTCAGATGAACGGTTATGAAGAACAGAACGGAATGGGTGGAGGGGATCTTGTGGTGGAGGGATCTGAACTGGTCAGAATATGACCTGCGCCCCTTTAGAGGAGGGGCGACGCACTTAGGGGGCCCTGGGTTTGACCCAGGGGTTCTGAATTCGTTGCTGATGGTAATTTGCTCGTGAATAAGCTGATGTGACGTGGGTCACCCATCCAGGTGGACGCCACGTCCAATGTTGCTTAACTATTAGTGACATTAGTGCTAGAAGAAGATGGAGAGGAAGGGAGTCTATATCTGGGTCTGGGGTTGGCTGGTGAGGGGCTACTTGGTAGGGGATAACCACGGAAACTTGGTGGGAGATGGTTGGACTGGGCTAATATACTATTAGTTGTCTGCTTGGCATGGAGGGTAGTACTGGGGTGGCTTGGGGGGAGAGTAAATTGATCAAGAGACGAAGGAGATGGTTGGTTTCTTGGCTGGGCTGGGGGATGGTACCATGGTAGGAGGCAGGGGCTCGGTGTATTTAATTCCTTCTGTGAAATAACTTAGAGAGTTTCAGCTACTGGAAATAATACCTGCTATCAAAATATGAATGTTTCATTTAATGCTGAATATGAAGGTTATTTTTCATTTTTTAGCGTCCCCTCAAGACGCGGCCCGGACCAGCATGAACCAATGACTTCGTAATTATTTTTTTTAAAATTGGAATTTGCAGCAGTCTCAACACATGTGATCATCCAGGCTGAGTGATGACACAATCGTATGATGCTATGGTCTAATAATAATGACGACGGTAGTTTTAAAAATATTAAATCGCTCCCGCAGAGTGCTTGGGTAGACCGCTTGGACGAGAATACTCTCATACTCCCCTCACAGTTAGCAAACTTTCGTCCTTGAATGCGTTTGTCTGCACGCAAGAGTACGGTACGTTACTCCCCACTTAGGATTGTTGTTCTTCAGTTGGTGGAGATCCCACATGTTAGAAATGTTGAATTCATTGCTATTTTTTGATCGAGGATATTTAGAAACTTAAAATGTCTTCTTTTAAAAAATATTCACTTCCAACACGCCTCGAAATGTTAGCCTACCTTGCATCCTCACACAATTTTTTATCACGTGGCCTTGCTTTCTACGAAAGTATTTAAAATGAAAAATTTAAGCGGTATGGTGCAACACTATGTACAGCCAAGCCTGCGTTTTTCGTTTTATGTTTTGGTGGAAATCGGGATTATTTTTTTAAGAATTTCGTGTTAGTTTTTTAAATTTCGCAGTATTTTTAATAATTTTATTGTCATGTTTAGGTATTTTAAAGACATAATACTAGCCGTAACGGAACACAGAGAGAAAAGAAGATTGTTACTGACCAGCTTGTTGAGCAGAATGACGTACGCGCATGAGTCGAGTTGAGTGAGTGAGAGAATAAAGTGACCTTGTAAGACTGTTTTCTTTTTACTATTTGCTTTACGTCGCACCGACATAGATAGGTTTTATAGCGACGATGGGACAGGAAAGGCCTAGGAATGGGAAGGAAGCGCCCGTGGCCTTAATTAAGGTACAGCCCCAGTTGGCTGATGTGCAAATGGAAGGCCACGGAGAACCATATTTAGGGCTGCCGAAAGTGGGGTTCGAATCCACTATATACCACATGCAAGCTCACACCTGCCCGCCCCTAACCGCACAGCCAACTCGCCCGGTTTGTAAGACTATCATGAACACGATTGTTTATTCTGGCGGTGGAAAAACCTTCATGAGAAGGCAAACACCGTGAATTCGCAGTATTACGGACATAAAATTGATAAAGTTAACATATTCTCATTTCGTGTTATTACGCAAAATACAGCTGTCTAATTTTCGAATAGTTAACAACGTTAAGTATAGGTAACTGTTTCCCAAGCATTTTAGGGAATATTTTTAAAAAGTCGGTGTTTTCGCAAACGCCAAAAACGCAGGTCTCCATGTATAGGCCACGAACCTAATACGCTGGCGGTGGCGGATAGGGGGTCCTAACCGGCTTGCCAGCGGACTTGAAGGAATTAAAATACCTCTCGCGGACCAAACACATAACCCCTGTGGGTGGGGGACGCAGATGAAGAATGCACCCACGATATCCCCTGCCTGTCGCAAGAGGCGACTAAAAGGGGCGAACAAGGGATGATCAAATTAGAACCAGTATGTTAGGTATGTAATAGGTTTGTGATTAGTAGCGACAGTGTGTGCTCAGGATGCATTTTACAGTATGTGTGATTCGTACCACTATAAGAGTGACACCATAGGTGAGCGACACCATGGTTCTGCCTTGCCTATGATTAGTACCCACTAGGTGAGGAACACCACGGGAAAGTACGAGTCCCTGTGGTTAGTCCCACTATGTGATGAACACCATAGGTTTGCGTTGCCTGTAAATAGCAACACAATGTGCGAAACACCATAGGTTTGTGTTACATATGAGAATTTCATTACCTGTGAGTAGTACCATACTGTGTGGAATGCCGCGAGTCTACGCTCCTTTTGATTAGTACCGCAACATGACAGAAACCATGATTCTACTTTCCTAGCGATAAGTACCACTATGAGGGGCCGATGACTTGGATTTTGGACTCCTTTAGACTGAAAGCATCATCGATTCAATATAATGCTATAGACGCAGTCCCTTGGTCAGTAATACGATTGTTTCACGTCAGTTTCTGTGAATGTGAGGCATTGCGGTTCGGATCCACTGATTGTTTTAAATTCATATGCATCCATTTATTCTTCGTCCTCATGTTTTGAATTCTGGTCAGTGGAGGATTTTGGACTTTTAATTTTGTCATTTCATTTCGTCTCATTTCGTACCATTAGGGGCCGATGACCTAGATGTTGGGCCCCTTTAAACAACAAGCATCATCATCATCATCATCAACCTATGTATAGATCCGTCTCTAACCGCACGACCAACTCGCCCGGTATTCTTTTGTTTTGTGTCCCCCTTACAACATTGAGTTAAAATGTGAATTTGGCAATATAACTACCTGTACGACCCGTCCGAGTTTCTCATGCGCCTTGGTGTAAATTTTAGTAGGCCTACTGATCAGTGGAGGCGTGTACATGTGTATAACGAACAAATATATTTTTGATTGTGTAGAAATAGATTAACTTTCTGAACACAAAGTGGACTTGGAGTAGGTTACACATTACTCTAAGTTGGCCGCGTGGGAGATAGTGGGTTTGAACCCCACTGTCGGCAGCCCTGAAGATGTTTTTCCGTGGTTTCTCCATTTTCACACCAGGCAAATGCTGGGGCTGTACCTTAATTAACAACACTCCCGCTTCCTCCCCACTCCTTGCCGTTTCCTGTTCCATCGTCACCATAAACCTCTTTGTGTCCGTGCGACGTCAAGGAATCGTAAAGTGTTTTTAAAATGAATGCAACTCTGTGGATAACACTATACATTTGCCCAATGTAATTGCATTGTTTATTATGAAGTAAGAAGAGCCTCCGTGCCTCAGGCGGCAGAGCGCCGGCCTCTCATCTCTGGGTTCCGTGGTTCAAATCCCAGTCACTCAATATGAGATCTGTGTTAGACAAGGCGGAGGTGCGAGAGGTTTTTCTCCTGGTACTCCAGTTTTCCCTGGCATCTTTCATTCCAGCAACACTCTCCAATATCATATCATTCCATCTGTCAGTCGTCAATCATTGCCCCAGAGGAATGCGAGAGGCTTCGGCAGCTGCCACAATTCCTAACCTCGCCGCTAGATGGGGACGTCATCCATTCCATTTCTGACCCGGTCCAATGACTGAAGAAAGTAAGGGACACAACATTTTTCCTCACTATCGCATTATGTTAACATTCAAGACTGTAATAATAATAATAATAATAATAATAATAATAATAATAATAATAATGCTATTTGCTTTACGTCCCACCAACTCCTTTTACGGTTTCCGGAGACGCCGAGGTGCCGGAATTTAGTCCCGCAGGAGTTCTTTTACGTGCCAGTAAGTCTACCGACACGAGGCTGACGTATTTAAGCACCTTCAAATACCACCGAACTGAGCCAGGATCGAACCTACCAAGTTCGGGTCAGAAGGCCAGCGCCTCAACCGTCTGAATGGAAATTCTAAGTTCCCAAGGAGGGAATTAGATATTTTTCCACCAATAGAGCATGTCAAAAAACAGATCAGATGTAAAGGTTTTCATCTGATCTGTTTTTTGAACCGTCTGAGCCTCTCAGCCCGGCAATTAAAGACTGAAAGATGACAATATTTTGTGAGGGGACATGCATGGGCTTACAGCTAAAAAGCGTAATATTGGACGGAGTCCTGCTAAAATTGAGGTACGGAAAAAATGTATGTCATCAAGAGATGATTGATGAGATAGTTTTACAAACTAATATAAAACTGAATACATTATGGGCTCGTTTATAACCAGCAACAAATCTGTCCATGTGGTAACACAGAAGTACGAGCTCTCATAGGACATCAATATTCGAATATTCCCATGAGAATATGTGGTTTTCATGTGGATAATATTAACTTGGCGTCCAGTATTTGTACTAATAATATCTGTAAAACGTTTTTAATACTTGTAGCTTGCCTCGGTCGGAATTACATTTCTACCATTGCGTTGATAGATAATAACATTACATGTGTTGTGTGTATTAGTTTTCTCATAATAATATAGGTGTGCGTATTCCCTTCATCGTGTCGTAGATTCGTTAAAATAATATTTATGTAACTGAATTTGATGATGAATCTGGGATTGTACTCAGATCTCGAATAATAATAATAATAATAATAATAATAATAATAATAATATAATAATAATAATAATATACAATAAGTTTCGGCAAAATTAATCAAGTGAATAGGTTCAACTACTTGGGAGAAGCTATCAGGCTTGAATCGTGAAGCAAGTAAACAGAGGATCTCAGAATTACAGAAGGCCTATAGACGCACCTGGAACAGATACGACAAAAAATAAACATCCAGGAATCAAAATTCAATTTGTCACTACTGATCTGCATTTAGGGCAGTCGCCCAGACGGCAGATTCCCTATCTGTTGTTTTCCTACCCTTTTGTTCAATTGGAAATTTATTGAACATATCTCTTGGTAAGTTATTCCAGTCCCTAACTCCCCTTACTATAAACGAACATTTGCCCCAATTTGTCCTCTTGAATTCCAACTTTATCTTCGTAGTGTGATGTTTCTTACGTTTAAAAACATCTTCAAACTTATTCGCCCACTAATGTCATTCCACGCCATCAACCACTGACATACCACATAGTCGAGCAGCTAGTCTCCTTTCTCCCAAGTCTTTCCAGCCCAAATTTTTGCAACTTTTTTGTAACGCTACTCTTTTGTCGGAAACCACCCAGAACAAATCGAGCTGCTTTTCTTTGGATTTTTTCCAGTTCTTGAATCAAGTAATCCTCGTATGGGTCCCATACACTGGAACCATACTCTTACGAGAGACTTATATGCCCTCTCCTTTACATCCTTACTACAACCACTAAATACCCTAATAACAATGCGCAGAGATCTGTACCCTTTATTTACAATTCCCAATGCCTCGGAAACCTTGACCATTTGAGGCAGATCGCTTATTAAAGACATAGAGGAACAGCAAAGGAAATTATTGCGGAAAATTTTTGGTCCAATCCAATCAGAGGCAATCTGGATGAAAGGGAAGTCTTTATCGCCATTCTGAAATGATCACCGATATCGTCAGGAAAAGGCGGTTACAATTCTATGGCCACATTCTCAGACTAAACAATCGCAGGATCCCCAAAAGAATTCTCAACCTTGCTCTCACAATGAAAGTCAAGAACAACTGGCTCACTGAAATAGAAAAACCCCTTCAGGATATTGGCATCCCACAGGAAATTATTCAAGATATACCCCAGTCAACGACCATCATTTTGCTGAGAAAATGAATACCAGGACCAATAAATCATGGACTGAAGAGCATCTAGAAAATTTCGTGATCCGGGGTTGATCAATTGTATATGGAAAACCCCATATAGAGTAGAGTTCCAGTGTATGGGACCCTCACAAGGACTACTTGATACGAGAACTAGAAAAAAAAAAGGAAAGGAAAAAGAAAGCAGCGTGACTTATTCTGGATGATTTCCGACAAAGGAGTAGTCACGAAAATGTTGCAAATTTTGGTCTGGAAAGACTCGGGAGTAAGGAGACGAGATGCTCGACTATGTGGTATGTTTCGAGCTGTCAGTGGAGAGATGGCGTGGAATGACATGCAGTAGACATAAGCTTGAGCGGAGCTTTTAAAAATAGGAAAGATCATAATATGATGATAAAGTTGGAATTAAAGATGACAAATTGGGGCAAATATTAATTTATAGGACGAGGAGAAAGGGCTGTATTGCGATTGACCTGTCTAAAGCATTTGATAGGGTGGATCATGGGAGACTACTGGCAAAAATGAGTGCAATTGGACTAGACAAAAGAGTGACTGAATGGGTTGCTATATTTCTAGAAAATAGATCTCAGAGAATTAGAGTAGGCGAAGCTTTATCTGACCCTGTAATAATTAAGAGGGAAATTCCTCAAGGCGGTATTATTGGAGCCTTAGGTTTTCTTATATATATAAATGATATGAGTAAAGAAGTGGAATCAGAGGTAAGGCGTTTTGCAGATGATGTTATTCTGTACAGAGTAATAAGTAAGTTACAAGATTGTGAGCAACTGCAACGTGACCTCGATAATGTTGTGAGATGGACAGCAAGCAATGATATGTTGATAAACTGGGTTAAAAGTCAGGTTGTGAGTTTCACAAATAGGAAAAGTCCTCTCAGTTCTAATTACTGCGTTGATGGGGTGAAAGTTCATTTTGGGGATCATTGTAAGTATCTAGGTGTTAATACACTGACTGACAGTGACAATGCAACACCAAGGAGGAGTGTTTCGAAAGGGATGAAAGTTGGGGAAAAAACAGAGACGGCACGGATGAATAATTGATGTTTATTTCAAACCGATATGCAGGTTACACAATGCGCACGGCATCGACTCAGTAGGATGTAGGACCACCGCGAGCGGCGATGCACGCAGAAACACGTCGAGGTACAGAGTCAATAAGAGTGCGTATGGTGTCCTGAGGGATGGTTCTCCATTCTCTATCAACCATTTGCCACAGTTGGTCGTCCGTACGAGGCTGGGGCAGAGTTTGCAAACGGCGTCCAATGAGATCCCACACGTGTTCGATTGGTGAGAGATCCGGAGAGTACGCTGGCCACGGAAGCATCTGTACACCTCGTAGAGCCTGTTGGGAGATGCGAGCAGTGTGTGGGCGGGCATTATCCTGCTGAAACAGAGCATTGGGCAGCTCCTGAAGGTACGGGAGTGCCACCGGCCGCAGCACATGCTGCACGTAGCGGTGGGCATTTAACGTGCCTTGAATACGCACTAGAGGTGACGTGGAATCATACGCAATAGCGCCCCAAACCATGATGCCGCGTTGTCTAGCGGTAGGGCGCTCCACAGTTACTGCCGGATTTGACCTTTCTCCACGCCGACGCCACACTCGTCTGCGGTGACTATCACTGACAGAACAGAAGCGTGACTCATCGGAGAACACGACGTTCCGCCATTCCCTCATCCAAGTCGCTCTAGCCCGGCACCATGCCAGGCGTGCACGTCTATGCTGTGGAGTCAATGGTAGTCTTCTGAGCGGACGCCGGGAGTGCAGGCCTCCTTCAACCAATCGACGGGAAATTGTTCTGGTCGATATTGGAACAGCCAGGGTGTCTTGCACATGCTGAAGAATGGCGGTTGACGTGGCGTGCGGGGCTGCCACCGCTCGGCGGCGGATGCGCCGATCCTCGCGTGCTGACGTCACTCGGGCTGCGCCTGGACCCCTCGCACGTGCCACATGTCCCTGCGCCAACCATCTTCGCCACAGGCACTGCACCGTGGACACATCCCTATGGGTATCGGCTGCGATTTGACGAAGCGACCAACCTCCCCTTCTCAGCCCGATCACCATACCCCTCGTAAAGTCGTCTGTCTGCTGGAAATGCCTCCGTTGACGGCGGCCTGGCATTCTTAGCTATACACGTGTCCTGTGGCACACGACAACACGTTCTACAATGACTGTCGGCTGAGAAATCATGGTACGAAGTGAGCCATTCGCCAACGCCGTGTCCCATTTATCGTTCGCTACGTGCGCAGCACAGCGGCGCATTTCACATCATGAGCATACCTCAGTGACGTCAGTCTACCCTGCAATTGGCATAAAGTTCTGACCACTCCTTCTTGGTGTTGCATTTGCTCTGTCAGTCAGTGTATAAGGAAAGATCTTCATTGGGGTAATCACATAAATGGGATTGTAAATAAAGTGTACAGATCTCTGCACATGGTTATGAGGGTGTTTAGGGGTTGTAGTAAGGATGTAAAGGAGAGGGCATATAAGTCTGTGGTGAGACCCCAACTAGAGTATGGTTCCAGTGTATGGGATCCTCACCAGGATTACCTGATTCAATAGCTGGAAAAAATCCAAAGAAAAGCAGCTCGATTTGTTCTGGGCGATTTCCGACAAAAGAGTAGCGTTCCAAAAATGTTGCAAAGTTTGGGCTGGGAAGAATTGGGAGAAAGAAGACGAGCTGCTCGACTAAGTGGTATGTTCCGAGCTGTCAGCGGAGAGATGGTGTGGAATGACATTAGTAGACGAATAAATTTGAGTGGCGTCTTTAAAAGTAGGAAAGATCATAATATGAAGATAAAGTTGGAATTCAAGAGGACAAACTGGGGCAAATATTCATTTATAGGAAGGGGAGTTAGGGATTGGAATTACGTACTTACCAAGGGAGATGTTCAATAAATTTCCAAATTCTTTGAGAAACCATTTAAGAAAAGGCTAGGAAAACAACAGATAGGGAATCTGCCACCTGGGCTACTGCCGTAAATGCAGATCAGTATTGATTGATTGATTGATTGATTGATTGATTGATTGATTGATTGATTGATTGATTGATTTTAAAATTCAAGACTGTAATAATAATAATAATAATAATAATAATAATAATAATAATAATAATAATAATAATAATAATGTTATTTGTTTTACATCCCACTAACTATGTTTACGGTTTCTGGAGACGCCTAGATGCTGGAATTGGGTCCGAAGGAATTATTTTACGTGCTAGTAAATCTACCGATACGAGGCTGACTTATCTCAACATCTTCAAATAGCACCGGGCTGAGCCAGGATCGACCCTGCCAAGTTGGGCTCAGAAGGCCAGCTCCAAGCAACCCAGCTCGGCGCTCAGATTTCTGAGAGACCGAATGTTTCTCATTACGAATTGTAACGACTGGTAACCGAGTCCAACCAGTGTCTCCTAGCTTCACTTATCCTCCATGTTCAAGTCAAGTATTATCCTAAGTAACCTGTTTTCCTCCATTTATCATGGCGTGACCGCATCGCTGAAGCTGGTTCATACACACAGCTTCATCAGTGGATTTCATTTCTAAGTCGGAAAAGTCTCTGGTTCTACACTGGCGGGCCAGAAACGATCTGGCCGAGAGGCGATATTCACCTCCCGTCAGAGAAAAAACAACCCTCTCCACTGAGGAATGGTTTCTGGTTTGGAGTCGGAAGGCTATTTTCAAGGTGGGGAAGAAACCTCCCTTCTTAACAAACGGCCCGTTTCAGGTATTAATTTTGAAGTTATTTAATGGAAGAAAGGTTATAAGATTTGGAAAAGGCCGAAACAGATTCCTGTTTCATGTTAGACAAGGTCGTATGTGAGCCAAGAGCCGCGATGTTTGAAACATGTGTTCGTCTTCTTGGTTCTAACGACCTTGACAAATCAAAAGCTGTTGATAGGGTAGATCAGGAGAGACTACTAACAACAGCGAAGGTTATTGGATTAGACAAAAGAGTGATTGAATGAATGTTTAAATTTCTAGAAAAGATATCTCAGAGAATTAGTGAGGCGTTATCTGATCCTGTAATGATAAAGAAAGTGTTTCCGAGACAGTATTATAGCACTTTTATGTTTTCTTATGTATATGCAGAGTGTATAACAACTATAAGACAAAAAACAAGGGTGCTGTTAGTGTACATTAAGAATAAGATAACCGAGCTCGATAGCTGCAGTCGCTTAAGTGCGGCCAGTATCATATTCCGGAGATAGTGGGTTCGAACCCCACTGTCGGCAGCCATGAAGATGGTTTTCCGTGGTTTCCCATTTTCACACCACCCAAATGCTGGGGCTGTACCTTAATCAACGCCACGGCCGCTTCCTTCCCACTCCTAACCCTTTCCTGTTCCATCGTCGCCATAAGACCTATCTGTATCGGTGCGACGTAAAAACACTTGTAAATAAAAAAATAATGAGATACAGAATGTTCATGTTACCATTGCTGCTTTTACGGTCCGTACTTATAGACACGACATGTCTTTTGGTCTTATGCCGTGTCAAGAAAATAAGGTGACGACACACTTTACGTTTCGCAGAGAATTGTGCTCCGCGTCTTCAGAAGAAAATCTCGACTATTCCCGAGGAAGTCTCCAGCAATAATGAGGGTTTGAATTTAAGAATAGCCGGGCCGAGTGGCTCAGACGGATGAGGCGCTGGCCTTCTGACGCCAACTTGGCAGGTTCAATCCTGACTCAGTCCTGTGGTATTTGAAGGTGCTCAAAAACGTCAGCTTCGTGTCGGTAGATTTACTGACACGTAAAAGAACTCCTGCGGGTCAACATTCCGGCACTTCGGCGTCTTCGAAAACGATAAAAGTATTTAGTGGGACGTAAAGCAAATTACATTATTATTATTTATTATTAATTTAAGAATATTTTTACTCTTGGAGAATCACGGCCGACTTGATGCCTCGCTCTAGCTAGCTGAGCGCAGCGAGGGATCCAGTCGGCCGTGTGGAGAACTGTAGTGGTATGCTCGTTCGTCGCCAGGTGGCTCGCTGTATGCTGGCACAGCGCTCCAAGCGGGAGCTAACGACAACATTAAGCCCCTAAAATGTAGCAATTGGTGATGAACGTACGAATTTGGAAAACACCGAACCGAAATAACAGTATAGAAAGTACAAGGAAGAGAACTAACTACGTAAATCCTTAAAGGCTGGCAAAAACATATTACTTAATTGGTAGCCAGTGTACGTGTTGAAATTATTAGGATTTTTACGTATTTCCACAGCTCCCCGTGTAATCCTAGACTTGTGTTTAGTGTGGGTAAAGGCTCGAAACGTACAGTGTTTCACTTTGTTGTCTTGACACGGCGGCACACGCCCTAAAGCACATATATCTACAAGATACAGACTCCAAAAAGACCTCGAAAATGTTGTGAGGTGGTCAGCAGACCAGGGTGAAAAGTCACCTGTTGTTTCCAAACCCAAACCCCTTGGCACTACAGCCCTTGAAGGGCCTTGGCCTACCAAGCGACCGCTGCTCGGCCCGAAGGCCTGCATGAGGTGTCATATGGTCAGCACGACGAATCCTCTCGGCCGTTATTCTTGGCTCTCTGGACCGGGGCCGCTATCTCACCGTCAGATAGCTCCTCAATTCTAAACACGTAGGCTGAGTGGACCTCGAACCAGCCCTCAGGTCCAGGTAAAAATCCCTGACCTGGCCGGGAATCGAACCCGGGGCCTTCGGGTAACAGGCAGTCACGCTACCCGTGCACCAGGGGCCGGCCACAGGGGTACCTAGGTGTTACTATAAGGAAAGATATTTATTGGGGTAATCACATCAACGGGGTTGTAAACAGAAGTTACACATCTATTCATTCGGTTATGAGTGCGTATTAGTCACTGGTAAGAACCCAGTCAGAATATGGTTCTAATGTATGCGACCTTGACCAGGAGTACTTGCTTCGAGAACTGGAGAAGATTCAAAGGAAAGCAGCACGATTTGTTCTGGGTGATTTCTGACAAAATAATGCTACGAAAATGTTGTAAACGTTGAGCTGGGAAGACTTGGGAGTAAGGAGATGAGCTGTCAGCGGAGAGATGGCGTGAAACGACATCAGTAGACCAAATGTAATGTTTAAAAGTACGAAAGATGAAGAAGATGAAGATGAAATTGGAATTCAAGAGGACAAACTTGGGCTAATATTAATTTATAGGAAGAGAAGTTAGAGATTTGAATAATTTACTAAGGGAGATGTTCAATAAGTCCAATTTTTTTGCAGTTATTTAACAAATGATTAGGTAAAGGACAGATAGGGAATTTGCCACGTGGGGGACAGCCCTAAATGCAGTTCAGTGGTGACTCACTGATGGTGAGTGTTTCTCCCTCTCAAACGCAATCCAGAAACAACGTACTCGACTGTCCCAGAAATATTACTCCTTAAGCTATTACAACAGTTACATTGTATCAGCTTGCTTTCGGGAGATAGTGTGTTCGAAACCTACTGTCGGCAACCCTGAATATATACAGTGCAAAAATTAGGGGCACATGTTTTTGAACGTATGCCATGCTCCACAAAACAATACCTCACACCCAGGTATATTAGCATCTAAACCTTTATTCTTTCCAGTTGAAGTATACAAAAGAACATCGCTGGATACGCGATCATTTCCAGAACACAAACGGAAATGTACAAATAGGGGCGAAAACAAAGTGATAACAGTCCTCCAGGGTGGATTTTTATCTCAGTTAGAGAGCTTCAGCATGGTGTATTTCCTCCACGAGCATTTATCACAGCTTGGCACCTATGTACCATGCTCTGTATAAGTCGACAGACGTCACGTTGCGATATCAGGTCCCATTCTTGAATGAGAGCCTGTTCGAGGTCTTGGAGAGTCTGTGGCGGAACAGGACGCCCACGAGCACTTCTGTCAAGCTTATCCCACACATGCTCGACGGGATTAAGGTCGGGACTCACTGCTGGCCATTTCATCTTTTGAATACCCAGTTATCGCAAGACAGCTCTGGTGATGTGCGCTACATGAGCCCTGGCATTGTCGTGCATGAGTACTAATTCAGGACAAACACCGTATGCAGCAACCAACACATGATGTTGTAGCAGTGTCTGCTCGATGTACCCCGCAGGGGTAATATG
This sequence comes from Anabrus simplex, assembly GCF_040414725.1. Lineage (NCBI taxonomy): Eukaryota > Metazoa > Arthropoda > Insecta > Orthoptera > Tettigoniidae > Anabrus > Anabrus simplex. The sequence goes on along the minus strand of NC_090265.1, from coordinate 1,768,389,070 downwards.
ACCACGGACGACGAAGAAATCCGTACGGCCATCAATACTGTTGTCACCCCACATCATCACAGAACCTTGTCCGAATCGGTCGCCTTCCTGGACAATATTTTTCATGTACTGCTCACCACGGCGTCTCCATACACGTCGACGTCCATCACGCTGTGTCAGGGGAAATCTTGACTCGTCTGTGAACAACAGAGTTCCCCATTGGCGAATCTGCAAGTGACGCTTCCTCTATTTGTAACTAATTCTGCGACCTTGCTTAGTTCTATATCTCTTATCTTTAAATCGTTAGAAACTGAGTCTAACCATCGTCGTCTTGGTCTCCCTCTACTTCTCTTACCCTCTATAACAGAGTGCATTCTTGTTTTCCGTTCTGTTTATGCGATTCACTTCACAGTACGTCGCACCGACACAGATAGGTCTTATGGCGCCGATGGGATAGTAAAGGGCTAAGGATTGGAAAGGATGCGGCCGTGACCTTACTAAGGCACAGCCCCAGCATTTGCTTCGTGTGAAAATGGGAAACCACGGAAAACCATCTTCAGGGTTGCCTACAGTGGGATTGTTACCCACTATCTCCCGGCGTAAGGTCGCAGCTGCGCGTCCCTAATCGCACGGCCAACTCGCCCGGACCATTATTCTCCTACGTAACCTATCCTCTTCAATTCGCCTCACATGTCCCCACCACCTACATAAACATTGATTTTTTCTGAAAACGTGTATATTTTTAGTTCTTTGTATCTTTAACGCCTAATATAGGAACGGTATCAAAAGAGAAGCGTTCTAATTTTGAGATTGATATAGACGTACTGTACGAATTGTGTTAAGGTAAAAGCTGTAACAGAATGCAGCCTTTTTATGACCTCCATATTTGCACTATATCATATATTCAGTTTTGTTTTCTCTGCCACTACACGGCTGCAAGTTCTTTTCATCCCATCTGTTTCTCGCGTCATGTGTTTTCCGTCATGCTGTTTCCCATTTAGATTTCTTTCACTCGTGCGCTCCTAAAACTAGGTCGATGTCTTCCACCGTAAATAACTCTCTGTGCTCTCAGTGAATCATAGCCTGCTTGCCTTTCACAAGTTGGGAAGTTCCTGTCAAATATTTGGATGGTCTCCGCTTGCTTGCCTTCCTTAGTATTTGTTTCTGTATTTCTACTGCAAGTTTGGAGACGATATCGGTTGAGTCTAAGACAGAAGTTCTGCTTTATCGTGTTTGATTTCCCTGAAACTTCATCCTGTTCTCATATAGAGCTTCCTTAGGCTCTTTTCATTTCCTCTTTCCCCATCCTACTAACTCTGGAATGCATCTTATTAACTGATGTTTGCCAGCAGAGTTGGGAAGTGATTGAGTACAAGTAATCCTACTGCTTGTAACAAATATTACTTTTAGTATTTTTACTTATAATAGTTACATTTCTTTCTTTCTTCCTTTCTTTCTTTCTTTCTTTCTTTCTTTCTTTCTTTCTTAATTTGTTTACCGTCCAGGTTTGGCTTCTCTCTCGGATTCAGCGAAGGATACTGCCTCTACCACCTCGAGGACAGTGTCCTGGAGCGTGAGAATTTGGGTCGGTCATATAACTGGGGAGAAGAACCAGTACCTCGCCCAGGCCTTGTGGGGGTTGGGAAGATTTTAAGGGATGGACAAGGAAGAAGGCTGGAACGGGGTCCACTCAGCCTCGCGAGTTCAACTGAGTAGAGGGGGTTCGATTCCCACCTCTGCCATCCTGGAAGTGGTTTTTCGTGGTTTTCCACTTCTCCTCCAGGCAAATGCCGGGATGGTACCTAACTTAACGCCATGGCCGCTTCCTTCCCTCTTCATTGTCTATCCCTCCCAGTCTCCCCATCCCCCCGCAAGGGCCCTGTTTAGCATAGCAGGTGAGGCCGCCTGGACGAGGTACTGGTCATCCTCCCCAGTTAAATCCCCCGATCCAAAGTCTGAAGCTCCAGGACACTGCGCTTGAGGCACTAGACCTGGGATCCCTCGCTGAGTCCGAGGAAAAACCGACCCTGGAGGGTAAATAGATAAAGAAGAAGAAGAAGAAGAAGAAATGTAATTGTAATCAATTGCAATCAATACATTCTACATAGTAATTTAATCTATAACGTTAACTCGTCAGCAGCCTCCACATCTCGAACTTAACCCATCAACGACGAGTTCACAACATTTGTACATTCAGTGTGCTCGGAAACAACGTGAAACTGGTATATGACAGTTACTAGGTTGGTCATACTGCTAAAGAAATCGAAAAGAAACTTTCGTTACCTCACGCCATTGTCATTTTCTGAGCTGCTGAAGTTAACCAATCATATCGCTTCGCGGGGCGGTGTTGCTGGATCTGGTCGTGGATTGAGAGGCTTGCCGAGAAACCAACTTCAAATACAAAAACACTGTGGTGGTTCACCGTAGCGTACTTGCTATGCCCGGAGCTCCGAGTTTAAAGCCCTGCCATGGCAAAAGTTTTGTTTCTTCGATTGTTGCTCTCAACCCGGTCTTCAGTCACATGCAGATTTAGGAACATCGCCTCTCAAAGTCCATTTGAATTCGCCCGCGAAGCGATCTGATTGGCTACCTTGAGCAACTGATAAAATGACAACTGTGTGAGATATCGAATTATTTTTTCAAATTACTTTTCACTATGACCAACCCTCTAATGCGCATATACTCAGTTTACGTTGGTTTTCAACACCCTTTATCTACAATCTAGATACCCGTAGCTTCATCACTGCTGGATGAGGTACTTTATCTCCCCGATACTTCCAAAAAGACATCATACTCACCCTACGTTATCTACTCTGTTCGGGTGTTTTTAAAATCAAACACAAACATATCTTCAAGGGCCCCTGTTCAGCGTCCTTGCAGCTAACGGTAAGATGTCGTAGTTTAGCAACGAGTATTTTAGGAGTGAATTATTTTGTAAAGTAATTAGCAAAATTATTTCAACTGCTGAAAGTCTTTAACTAAAACAAGAATGATGGGAGGGAGGAAATAATACTGAAAGTTCTTTTTTTTTTTTTTTGCTTTACGTCGCATCGACACAGATGTCTTATTGCGACGACGGGATAGGAAAGGCCTAGGAAGTAGAAGAAAGCGGCCGTGGCCTTAATCAAGGTACAGCCCCGGCATTTGCCTGGTGTGAAAATGGGAAACCACGGAAAACCATCTTCAGGGCTGCCGACTGTGGGATACTGGCTTCACTTAAGCGACTGCAGCTATCGAGCTCGGTCTGAAAGATCAAACGTATTGTGTTTTAAGACGCAGACTTTCAGGACCGCTAAATGACATAGTATAAAATTATGGGATGTTAGGTCGTGTAATACTTAGTATAAGCTGATACGTTTCGAACCTGCAACCACGATCGTCTTCAGAACAGGAACGATGATTTTAGTTGCAACCGTCACTCCACAGTAACTAGACTCGAGATAGTGGAATGTAAAGCAAAATAACTTTTAGGGTTTTTGGAGACGCCGAGGTGCCGGAATTTTGTCCCACGGGAGTTTTTTTGAGTGCCATTAAATCTACCGACACAGGCTGATGAATTTGAGCACCTTCAAATACCACCGCGCTGAGCCAGAATCGAACCTGCCAAGTTGGGATCAGAAGGCCAGCGCCTCAGCCGTCTGAGCCACTCAGCGCGGCTTACTCAAGATAGAGAGACCCTGTTAGAAATGTAGTTCATTCCAGGCCCTCCAGAGTCAAGGAGAAAGATGTTGAAGAGTTAACCTCGGCACTTGATAGGGTAGAGTGGTTAACTCTTCGCCCGGCCGTCTTTACCCCAGGAATTAACCTGGTACTCACTTTTGGTGTAGGCTGAGTGAGCCTCTGAACCATGTGCACGTCTAGAAGTGGAAATCTCGTTTCTTAAATTTTTCAACTTCCTGACGGGGAATCGAACCCACGTCCTTCCGGGTGGACCAAGCACGACTTTACCTCCTCGGCTAGGCAGCGAAGTAGGTGGAGAGAATGAATAAATTGTATAATATGTTATAACGTACTACAAATGTTCTATAACATGAAACTGTATGAATCTACTTTGATTTTATCAAAACCTCAGTAAACAATATTAATTCATACAGATATGTTCAGCGTACCGTCATATCCACATTTCAGACGCTCGACCAGGTGCTCTTAGAAAAAATGTATGGCAACAGCCAAGGCGACTGATGCCCTGCCAGATGGAGTGTCGTATGGTTGGTCAGCGTGCTAACATGCTCAGCCATGTAGCTTGACTTCCTTGACCGGGTTCACTGCCACTTCCGTTAGACGCCTCCTCTGTCCATCTCAAGACAACTAAAATGCCCACCTAGCTATCACCTTGCATTCGTGAGATAGTGGGTTCGAACATCACTGTCGGCAGCCCTAAAGATGGTTTTCCGTGGTTTCCCATTTTCACACCAGACAAACGCCGAAGCTGTACCTTAATTACAGCCACGGCCGCTTCCTTACAAATCCTAGCCCTCTCTTACCCCGTCATCGCCATAAGATCTGTCTGTGTCTGCGCGACGTAAAACAGATTGTAAAATGAAAATGCCGGAACTGACCGAAAATCGAACCCGGGGCTTCCGGGTAAAATATAGGCACGTTACCCCTACACCGTACGGTGGCCTATGTCTTGTACACCGTTAAAGATAATACTTAGACAAGTATTAGGACTTTACGTAGTAAAAATGAAATGGCGTATGGCTTTTAGTGCCGGGAGTGTCCGAGGACATGTTCGGCTCGCCAGAAGCAGGTCTTTTTTTATTTGACACCCGTAGGTGACCTGCGCGTCGTGATGAGGATGAAATGATGATGAAGACGTCACATACACCCAGCCCCCGTGCCAGCGAAATTAACCAATTAAGGTTAAAATGACCGACCCTGCCGGGAATCGAACCCGGGACCCCTGTGACCAAAGGCCAGCACGCTAACCATTTAGCCATGGAGCCGGACACTTTACGTGGTGACAGTGGGCGAGCTGTCAGCGGAGAGATGGCGTGGAATGACAATAAATTTCTAATTTATTTGCAATCATTTAAGAAAAGGCTACGAAAATAACATATAGGGAATCTGTCACTTGGGCGACTGCCCTAAATGCAGATTAGTAGTGACATTGATATTATTATTCTTCTTCTTCTTCTTCTTCGTGGCCTTTGATTGGATTTAGCCCAGTTTTACGCCCGGTTGCCCTTCCTGGCCCCAAGCCTATATGGAGGGATGTATTTAGTATTGCGTGTTTCTGTGATAGGCTGTCGTGTGTTCTACTGCATGTATTTGAAGATATGAATCAACACACAAACAACCACCCCCTTGCCGATTTAGAGGAATTACCAGACGCAATTAAAAGACCCAGCCCGGACAGGAATCGAACCCGGGGCCCTCTCCACCGAAGGTCATACACTGACCATTCAGCTAAAACGTCGCACATCTTCTAAATCCAATACTATGTATTAATTATGTAAATTTACGCAATGAGAAATCATGTTGTGTTATTTATCGAATCACCCTCGTAAATGAGACAACTAAGCTATTTTTCCGATGTTTCGGACGAGGACCCAAGTGTTAGATATTTGTAAGAGATTAATTTGCAAAATAAAGCTCCTTCTTAGAACGTTTAGGAGGGAACTGCGACTCTCCCCAGCAGAAGTGACCGGAATGACCGGATGTAAACAGGACTTCGCAATTCAAATACAGAACACATCTTTAAATACGAGCACTGACGTAGAAGAACAAGATAAGCTTTCACGGGTCACGGAAAGTCTCCTTCCATAATGAGCTGTATGTCAACTACAAATCCTCTCTGTGATAGAAATACCGTATTGTATGAAGCTGTCCCTGCAATAGCGTCTTATTCTTGGCAGATATCATGACGCTTCACTCTCTATCTACAGTATTTACAGTATTCAAAGCGGAACTTGAATAAAGCCGAAACTGGCCACTTCTAAATATTTTCTCGATCCCGGTGAGGCTTTCGATGTTATGATGTTCTTACGTTTGAGAGAGAAAATCCACAAGGGATAGCTGCCCTACACCAAGGTGTATTTTTTTAATTTTGAAATCCCCCTGTTGTACAGCTATCCCCGATCAGGAAAACTATTTTTCTTTACATATACCGTACAAATGGTGGTTTACCATTGTCAATGAATTACGTAAAACATCCGAACAAATATCTTTAAAACGAAATAGGAATAACAAAATTAAGGAAAAATTAACTGATTTTTTCCTGCTATTTGCTTTACATCGCACCGACACTGATAGGTCTTATGGCGAGGATGGGACAGGAAAGGCCAAGGAATGGGAAGTAAGCGGTGGTGGCCTTAATTAAGGTACAGCCCCAGCATTTTCCTGGTGTGAAAAAGGGAAACCACGGAAAACTATCTTAAGGGCTGCCGACAGTGGCATTCGAACCCACTATCTCCCGGATGCGAGCTCACAGCTGCGCGCCCCTAACCGCACGGCCAACTCGCCCGGTACTGAAAATTTTGTGACAGATCCTCGCGTACCGAAGAGCAACCCAGTCACCTCCCAGCAACTGGCGGGTATGTGATACTTTTCTTCAAAGTACTTAAATCAGGATTTGTAGTGTCTCTTCTTTCCAGAATCAACTTCTTTGACCTGTGAACTTTTATTTTCAAACCTTATTGTTGGATCAGTGAGAACGCCCGATGTTGCTGTTCCTGTCAGTCGCGACAATCGGCCAGATCTTTTTGATAAGTTCTACAATACTGTTCCTGACCCTATGGTGCCTGTTATTTCTCAATAGTTGCCCTTACGGGCAGGAACCAAGAACATGATAGACGGTTTCTATCTCGTGGCAGTGACGGCAACGGTTTTCTTGGATGCTACCGGGAACACTTCGAACTGCTATCACATTACAGTTCATTTTAATGGCATTTGTCCATTGGGAAGTTGAAAGTTCTTTCTTCGTTGTAATCCAAGTGTTTGATTGTGAACACTCTGAAAAATGCGAGATCTCCTCAACGCGGAAACGGAAACGAAAAATGAAAGAATTCTTTAAAATCTACTTGTGCAATGCGGAAAATATTAGGAACTGGTGTAGATCTACATACAATATTTGTGCATTTCTCCTGTTGGTACGATCAACTCATTGTTTGGACAAACTACCGCACGTGTTTGGAACGAATGAACTGCTTGAAAACGCATTGGCGATTTCGAACTTTGTGTTAAACAAGAACTTACGACAAACCATATTTTCGAATCAGTTACAGCCCTTCTAGCAGTGAGAAAGACCGAGAATCAGGAGAAGACTGAAGAATAAGGAGACGCGAAAGAAGATGAAGATCAAAACAAGACACGATTAGAAAGAACAATGCTTTGTGACGTAAAGCAATTTGCCATTATATATAACTCTTCCACACTTCTTGGCTCTCTAAACCGGGACCGCCATCTCACAGTCAGACATCACGTAGGCTGAGTGGACATCAGATGAAAACTCAGATATGCACCGAATGATATGTGAAGTGGATGATATAACCCCTTTGCTTCTTAACCACTAAGACCTAGAGTGAGAAGTAAGATACTACTTGCGGTGTTAGGTGAGCTCCAATTTCCACTATACCACGACCAGCCAGATGACGTGGCAGAGTCAGTCGCTCAACTGCTGACTTTGGGTGGTGTTTTCCTTCCTTAGTTATCAGGCTGCGCAGTTTCTTTTCAAGAAAATCGATATCAGTCTTGCTCCAGTTGATAAAAACTGGTATCACATAGGTGTTGATTACTTTAGTCATATTTTTGCTATTCAGGCCTGATTTTAGAATTAACCGGGTCCGTCTAACAAATTCGTCAACCAACTCATTCTTAACCACTGTGTGTTGTTTGCGCGATGTTTCCTTGATACCCAAGTACTTGTAAGGTTCGCTTGAAATAATCGTTTTGATTGATCGCCCGTCTCTCGGCTCAAACGAACCTTCTTCACATGATTTACCTTTAACCAAAATAACCATTTGGCATCTGTCAATCCCGAAGTCCATACATAGCTCTCAGTGATTCTCAGTAGTTGTTCAAGCTGTTGCTGGATGGCTGCATACAATTTGATTTCATCCATGTACAAAAGATGACACAGTTGGTACTGGCTTCGTGATGTGGACTTGATGGAATGGCCAAATCGAGTGTTCAATATCCTTGACAATGAATTCATTGCCAGGATGAACCACAATGGACTTAAGGAGTCTCCTTGGAATATTCCACGCTGTATGCTTATGGTATGTGTTTCAATGTTGTTATTATTCCGCTTTATTATATATACAGGGGCTGCCTGGCCGAGGCGATAAAGGTGTGCTCGGTTCACCCGGAAGGACGTGGGTTCCATTCCCCATCAGGAAGTCGTAAAATTTAAGAAACGAGTTTTCCTCTTCCGGAGGTGCCCTGAGGTTCACTCAGTGTACACCAAAAACGAGTACCAGGTTAATTCCTGGGGGCAAAGGCGGCCGGGCGTAGAGCTAACCACTCTACCCCGCCAAATGCCGAGGTTACGGATAGTGGAAGCATTTATCCTCCACCCCTCCAAGGGCCTTCATGGCCTGTACGGAGAATGCTTTGCTTTGCTTTTATTATATATACAGAATGATAATTTTGACACTATCACAACACTACATTAGACTATTTTAGAACACTGACTATACGCTCCTTAAACTTTTTTTCATCATTAAACAACATTGATGTGTGGGAGAAAGATTAAACAAAGAAGCATATTTCCTCGTATTCTGCAGGCCTTCGGGCAGAGCAGCGGTGGCTTGGTAGACCATGGGACTTGGTTTGGTTTTTGGTGAAATAAAATATTGTAATAAGTAATAAGTTTACATCACTGGTCTCGAAACTCCTGAGGCTCGGAAGTAAACATCTCACTCGCATGGTAAAAATGTTACTTTCGGTGTCTGTTGCGTAAATAAGTAATGTTTGTAATAGCTGAGTGCGGTAAGTAAAGTGCCCCTTTCAACATCGTGTTGAAGAATGCAAACATTTTACATTCGACACAGTTCTCTTACCAGAACAAACTCCACGAAATCTAGGTTCTCTCAAAACCTTTGGTAGATGAAGTGGCTAAACACACTTTAACATCATCATCATCATCATCATCTCCCCGTTACGGCCTGCTAGGGATCACGTGCCAATTTCAATTCTTTGGCCTTAGATGTTTCCTCTTCCTTTCTTTCCATTACTCCATCCTTCCGCTGTTTTTTCCTTCTCTCCTCAGACTACTACCTACCAGGTTTATTTTCCCTTTTGCGTTGGATTTCCTCAATATATAGCACATTATTTCTAAAAATATCTGCCTCTTTGCTTTCTTTTCTCTTGTATTATTTCGCTCCAAATCTTTCTTGATCTCTTGAATCCAGTTTGTTGTGACTTTTTCTCCCAAAGGGATTTAAATAGTCTATTTTTTTTAAAATATGATTTCATCCTTCCAAAAGATATGCCAAAAATTAAGTATCTCTTGTTTGTTGTTTCCGTTGAGTTTGCTGTGGAGTAATAACTTTCCTTATTACTTATTATTATTATTATTATTATTATTATTATTATTATTATTATTAGTATTAGTATTATTAATATTATTATTATTGATTATTAATAATAACAATGGTAATGTTATTTGCTTTACGTCCCACTAACGACTTTTACGTTTTTTCTGAGACGCCGAGGTGCCGGAATTTTGTCCCGCAGGAGTTCTTTTACGTGCCAGTAAATCTACCGACACGAGGCTGACGTATTTGAGCACTTTCAAATACCACCGGACTGAGCCAGGATCGAACCTGCCAAGTTGAGGTCAGAAGGCCAGCGCCTCAACCGTCTGAACCACTCAGCCCGGCATTATTTTATTATTATTATTATTATTATTATTAGTAGTAGTAGTAGTAGTAGTAGTAGTAGTCTGCCTGCTGTCATTTCTTGATGGTTACAGTACTTTTGCGTCCATCTCTTGGCTCAGGCCAGAGCAAAGAGTAGCTTCCACTGAAGTCCCAGTTTCATCCATGGCTGTGACAATATGGAAGCTGCTGGGGTATGGGTGGTGCTGATTAATGACATTCAGAGCACAACCAGTGTGTCTGAGTGTCATGAAAGGTGTTGCTCATAGGGTTAGTTGTGCTACAATAGCACTGTCTGGCCCAGTGAGGAAAGCAATGGCAAACTACCTCACTCCTCATCTTGCCTGTCTGTTAGGTCATCAGCCCAGAGGCTGGTTGGATCCTCAAATAGCACCACCAAAAGTTATGAGGTTATAAGGAAACCGCAAAAACCAATGGCAGCACCAAAATGAGGCGTACTAGGCAAGACGAGGAGTGAGGTAGTTTGCCATTGCTTTCCTCACTGGGTCAGAAAGTGCTATTGCAGCACGACTGACCCTATGAGCAACTCCTTTCATAACACTCAGATGCACTAGACGTGCTCTGAATGTCATTACTCAGCACCACCCATACCCCAGCAACTTCCATATTGTCACAGCCATGGATGAGACTGGGACTTTGGTGGAAGCTACACTTTACTCTGGCCTGTGCTAAGAGATGGATACAAAAGTACTGTATCCATCAAGAAATGGCAGCCTAGTACGCCTCATTTTGGTACTGCCATTGGTTTTTGTGGTTTCCCTATAACTGCATAGCCTTTGGTGATGCTATTTGAGGATCCAACCAGCCTCTGGGCTGATGACTTAACAGACAGTAGTAGTAGTAGTAGTAGTAGTAGTAGTAGTAGTAGTAGTAGTTAGCTTGATTAGCTGCCACCTCCGGAGGCCCGCGGTCGATTCCCGGCTCTGTCACAAAGTTTGAAAACTGGTACGAGCGCTGGAACGAGCCTCTGGAGGTCAACTAAGTAGAGGGAGTTTCGATTCCCACCATAGTAATCCTCGAAGTGGTTTTCTGTGGTTTCCCACTTTTCCTCCAAACAAATGCCGGGATGGTACCTAACTTAAAACCACGGCCGCTTCCTTCCCTCTTCGTTGTCTATGCCTTTGAATCTTCCCATCCCCCCACAAAGCCCCTGTTCAGCATAGCAGGTGAGGCCGCCTGGGCGAGGTACTGATCCTCCTCTCCAGTTGTATCCCCGACCTAAAGTCTCACGCTCCAGGACACTGCCCTTGGGGCGGTAGATGTGGGATCCCTCGCTGAGTCCGAGGGAAAAATCAACCCTGCTTTTTTTCTGCCAGTACGCAGTACCTCTACCTTCTTTTCCCAGTTTTTTAAAAGAGCTGTGATTTATTGACAGCAATTAGTATAAATATTCCAGCACATGGTACTTTGTTCACGAATTGAATTTTCAGTTTTTATTCTCTCAAGTTTGTAACATGCTTACATGTTTCATAGATTGGTAACGCCGCCGAAAAGGGGAAGTTGTATTCACTTTCCGACTATTTGCAATGTCAGACTATTGGTTCTATATCCGTTCTGCAACATTCAGGTGTTCACGTGATTAGTCTAAGTGAAATCAATGCAAACATTGTTAAAAGTGAGTAGCTACTTCATGTCAATGAGCTAAATAATGCAGACTGAAGAAGCAGAAATTGTCGTACGTAAGGGCCTATCTTCTTGAGATCTTGTAACACACAAAACCAGAACCGAAAATACAGGTGGTGAAGAGGATCGCAAAACCAATACCGAAGATTCACAGGGTCAAAAGGAAATAGACTCCGATAATGACTGGCCAGCGCACCGCAGTTGCGGCGGTGTCCCGATCTTCCCAGACTCTTGGACACTTTCAGGGGGGGGGGGGGGGGGGGGAGTATGCTTCTGCAAGAGAAAGGAGCACATGGTGACGACCAGGCTGTAGTATCGGAGTTGGGGACTCTCACCAGGATTACTTGATTCAAGAACTGGAAAAAATCCAAAGAAAAGCACCTCGATTTGTTCTGGATGATTTCCGAAAAAAAGAGTAGCGTTACAAAAATGCTGCAAAGTTTGGGCTCGACTAAGTGGTATGTTCCGAGCTGTCAGTGGAGAGATGGTGTGGAATGACGTCAGTAGACGAATACGTTTGAGTGGTGTCTTTAAAAGTAGGAAGAATCACAATATGAAGATAAATTTGGAATTCAAGAGGACAAATTGGGACAAATATTCGTTTATAGGAAGAGGAGTTAGGGATTAGAATTACTTACCAAGGGAGATGTTCTCTTCATCCTCTCACTGAAATTATTCTTACTTTTTTGTCCAGGTTTTGTTAGTTCTAGTTTTTGGCTCCACGAAAGAATGATTATTAATTAATGCTCTGAAAGCAGATTGGTTCTTCCTGACTCTATATCATTTAGCCAGTTGTTCTGGAATTTCAGTGTGAGGGCAAGATTTATAATTATTTTGGTCAGTCTATCATTGTTTGAAATTTAAGAATTTCATTTTTAAGCCCGTATTGAACCGAGAATAACAGAAATAAAAGGTGGATTTTTAATTTTACGTATCTATTAGTCGATCATTGTTCATTCTGAGAAAGTGACTATAGAATTTCAACCTCCTTTTCCTGATAGTGTCTGAGATTTTCTCAGTATGGCAATAAATTTCATGAGATTTCCTTTCCATTCATACTCCCTCCGTGCGGACTGGGCCGAAAATCTTCCATAAAATTTTTCTTTCTTGCTTTTCTATATCTTTTAAGAGTGATCTACTGCCAATGATTAAGGTTTCCGGTGCGTATAATGCTTCGGATTTTATTGCTGCATTATAATGCCTTAGTTTTGTTTTCCGAGATAATGATTTTTTATTCCAAGTGATTCGATATGCTTTCTGTAATTTAGTAATTCTCTTCTATTTGCTTCACAATTTAATCCGGATCGTTGAATGATTTCTACAAGGATTTGAATTTATTTAGTTGGGAAATTTGTCCAAATTTAGTCATCATAGCTTGCCCATCTAGAAACCGAGAGGCTCCTTCCATCGCAGTGTTGCCAACCCACAAATCTTTTCTCCGCTAAATTGTATATGAAAATCTTCTACATTCCGCTAAATTTCGAACTGAGGCAAAATAGCATATACCAGCTGTTTTAATATGGGAGATTATCTAAACATGCGCCAGTTTCAGAACAGGAGGTCATCATCTCCTCCTCCCAGCATTGTGTCCTCTGAAGCAGACGTACTGGGTTGAGATCCTGTGGTTCATATGAAACCACATGGTACTATTCCTTCTCAAAATACATGCTGGCAGTTCACAGCAGGAAGGCACATACAGAAATTTTCAAATGAATTTTGAAAGTTATTTGCACTTTCATTACTGTTTTCATTGTTTTGATAGGTGCAGAAAGAAATAATGTCCAACAATTTCTCATTTATATTGCACTGCCAACAGATGCACCGTCCGTGTTTGGGATCACTGGGAAGCACAACCAACTAGTCTTTTGAAGTTTAATTATTTAACCACTCTTTACGAAATATCTGACTGTACTTTTCAACCTTTCCTTTCGACATATTGACCTACCGTACCAAAAATAACCTAATGGCAAAGAAACACGATATCAAACACGACACTACCCGTCTCATCAAGAGTACAGTAACGATTGTAACAAATTTTGACGGAGGGTGTGGGCCAGAGCTGGTCTAGAAAACGAGTCATAGTGTGCAGCGTAAGTTCAATACAACGGTATTAACTAGACTATCCGGCTCCATGGCTAAATTGTTAGCGTGCAGGCCTTTGGTCCAGAGGCTCCTGGGTACGATTCCCGGCCGGGTCGGAGATTTTAACCTTAAATAGTTAATTCCCTTGGCTCGGGGACTGGGTGTTCGTGCTGTCCCCGACATCCCTGCAACTCACACACCACACATAACACTATCCTCCACTACAGTAACACGCAGTTACCTACACATGGCAGATGCCACCCACCCTCATCGGAGGGTCTGCCTTACAAGGGCTACACCCGGCTAGAAATAGCCATACGAAATTATTATTATAATTATTATTATAACTAGGCTATGATAACGTAGTAAGTCTGGTGATGAAAGGTGATATTCTTACCGCTGAAAATCGTTAATAGAAGTTTGAAAATCCGTCAAAAAATCCGCTGTCCGCTAAATGGAAATATTTTTCGCTGATCCATTTAAAAATCTGCCAAATTTAGCGGAAAATCCACTAAGTTGGTAACACTGCTTCCATGTACTGGTTTTTTAATATGATATTTGAAGTCTTATGATGATAATGATGATGATGATTATTATTATTATGATTATTATTATTATTATTATGATTATTATTATTATGATTATTATTATTATTATTATTATTATTATTATTATTATTATTATTATTATTATTATTCACTTAATTAGATAGTTTATTTATCTATTCCTTCATTCATTCATTCATTCATTCATTCATTCATTCTTTTTCTGTTTCAGGTAAAAACCAAACGACCCTTGGGACCATCTCAGTTACGGCTTCCGAATGGACGGGGACTGTAAAACAACATTTACGTTCGTATTCTGTAACTATGCCAGAGAGGTGACAGTATTCACTTTCACTTCAAATATAGATTATAATAGTTACTGTGTTATTATTGTCTAGACAGTTCGTCACCCAGAAGTGTTTTAGCCGGGCCGAATACCTCGGACGGTAGAGCGCTGACCACCTGAACTCAAGCTGACGGATTCGATTCCGGCTCAATCCTGTTGTATTTGAAGGTGCGCAAATAAGCCAGTCTCGTGTCAGTAGATTTACCGGCACGTAAAAAAATCCTGCGGTACAAAATTCTGGCACCTTGACGTCTTCGAAAACCGTAAAAGTAGTTATTGGGCTTGCTATGCTGGGCTATTCCTCCCACGGGCACACAGCATATAAGTAAGCGGGCGTTTGACCAGTGCGCATATTTCAGCCACAGTGACGTTGTGGTTACGTCACTGGCCGTGAAGGTCAATGCCGGGTGAACGTCTGCCAGTCAGACTCGATCATTACGGCGATATCAGAGTTTCAAATGGAGGCAGAAACCAATGAAAAAAGAGAGTGCCTCGCCAAATGTAACTGCAGTGAACCAGTGAAAAGTAATAATAATATCTGCTTTACGTCCCACTAACTACTTTTTACGGTTTTCGGAGACACCGAGATGCCGGAATTTGTCCCGCAGTAAATCTACCGACACGAGAGACTGACGTATTTGAACACCTTCAAATACCACCGAACTGAGCCAGGGTCGAACCTGCCAAGTTGGGGTCAGAAGGCCAGCGTCTCAGTCCAGCGGCAGTGGAAAGAACCGTACCGGTATTTTTCTTTTTATGGTGGCAGTGGACGGAGCAAAATGCTTACTATGTGTGCAGTCTGTTATATCGAAAAAAGTAGAATGTAGAACGCCATTACAAAAAGAAACTTGGTAATACGCATGATAGCGTAGTAGGGGAGCAGTGTTGCCAGATCTACAAATAAACAAATCGGTAGAATGTACGTAAATTTCGGGAGTTTTAATGAAAATTTCGGCAGTTTCTTGAGCACTGAGATGTTATATTATAACTAAATTAAAGACTGCAATAGTCGTGTGAAGTTATTATGAGAATAATATACGATTTTACTCACCCGTACTCTCTGGTCACTCTATTCTTCTTCTTCTTCTTCTTCTTCTTAATCTTCTTCTTCTTCTCCTCCTTCTCCCCACTCTTCCTGTAGATGTAGTTATTCATCAGGCGTAGAAGTTGTGTGCCAACTTTGCAGTCGTAGCAGGATACAGATCTATATGCGAGTCGGGGATTTCCCTTCGAATGATGCAGTCAAGCGTGAGTTTTGAGTTCAATATAAGAGGGGAGAGATAACGCAATTCGAGCATAAAATGAATGCGGGGAAGAACCTAACGATTAATGGTATCGATAAAACGTCACCCAGTGAGACGAGGAAAGAGTCCTTCGGCACAAATATATTATGTAGGGCCTACCATTTATCATCATTATTTGTTTTCCTTAATTATGGATTACAAGAAATTTTGGGCGTTGTTTTTACGGCTTTTCTGATGTGTTACAAAAAGTCGGGAGATCTCCTGAAATTTCGGGAGACCTGGCAACACTGTAGGGAAGATCAAATAAAAATAGGATTTTAATGTTATTTTCAGAAACTCAGCATACAGGGAACGTCACATAACTGCAGAACACTGCGCAAAATCAAGCATAAAACCTTTTTGAATAACTGAATGGATAACAGGACTGTTTTTCCTTAGTGGAAATTCTATCATTCCCATGCATGAAATTGTACATCGTGGCTTGCACGTGTCAATAACAATTATTTAACTCTCCAAAGGGTATATGCTCTACGTGTGAGCCCAACAGTCTTTGGCTCCAAGGATTAATTTGGTGCGCATTTATCATGTTGGGTGATTGGCCCAGAGAAAGTTGTGCCCCTCCAGAAGAGAGATTTTCAGACTTCTCGGACTGCTTGTAGGAGAATGTTAACTACGTGTTTTCTGGTGATCCGAGCACGTCAGTACCATTTCGGCTAAGAAGTCTCTATCCATTTACTGGAACCCTTTTGTATTGTCAGCCAGTTTCGTGCTGTACAGGTCAATGAGTCTGCCTCCTACTCGGAAGTCCTGAGTTCGATTCCCGGCCAGTCCAGGGACTTTATTTCTGAATTTAAACTGAAATACGGTTCACTCAGCTCCGTCAGACAACTGAGGAGTTCCAACAGACCAATCTACTGGCTACCAGGCTGGTTATAGCTCGTCTTGACAAGCCAGTGTCCAAAATGGGCTCTACGCGCCATGGGATTCTTTTCCTATATTTCCTGGTGATGCATTCTTAAAGAAATTAAAATATAGTTATATTTGTGATCAATTTCCTTTTCCGACGATGTAGCTATTTCCTGATTTTTCAATTGGCCAGGGGTTTTGAAGTGGTTACTCTGCGGAATATGAATCTGGAAGGTTGTGGTCTAGGTCTCAGAAAACCCCTGTGGCTGGGGGACGCAGATGAAGAATACACCCACGGTATCACTCGCCTGTCTTAAGAGGTGACTAAAAGGGGCGACCAAAGTATGATGAAATTGGGACCATGAGATTACTTGTTATTAGTGCCATTACGTGAGGAACACCATGGGTCAAAGTTACTTGCGATTAGTACCATTATGCGAGGAAAACCATGGGTCTGGGCATTGCCTGTGATTAAATACTGTAGTGTGCATTCCACCAAGGCGGGGGGGGGGGGGGGAGCGGGCGGGCGGCATCATGGATTAGCGTCCGTGCAGGAAGATCTGCCGTGCGCCGCGCTGAATTGCGTTGGTTCTCCTGTATTCATAACGGGTCTGATGAGTAGTACCACTATATGAGGAACACCAAGGGTCTGCGTTGCCTGTGATTGGTAGCACTATGTGAGCAATACCATGAGTATACGTGGCCTGTGAATAATTCCACTACGTGAGGAACACCATGGGAAGAGCGGTGCCCGTGATTAGTCCCACTAAGTCAGGAACACCATGGGTCTGCGTTCCTTGTGAGTAGTGCCTTATGTGAGGAACACCATAGATGTGTGTTACCTGTGAGTGGTGCCATTATGTGTGGCATACCATGGGTCCTTCTTACCTATGATTAGTACCACCATGAGTCTAAGTTACCTGTAATTAGTACCACTATAGGAGGAGCACCATGGTTCTGCTTTGCCAGTGATTAGTAGAATAAAGAGGGGCCGGTGACCTGGGTGTTGGGCCACTTTAAGCAACAAACATCATCATCATCATTATCATCATCATCATCATCATCATCATCATCATTATCATCATCATCGGGACTCAGAAACGGGTGTTAGGTTGGTTTCTGCCTCTCTCATCGCGTAGCATCAATCCTGTCGCATTGAGAGTAGCCATCGGTCCTACCATCCGTATGTGCCACACCTATCTCTTATAGGTGGTTGGTGTGTGCCGATACCGGTGCGCCTTTACGCTCCTCTGTCGAGTGGTGGTGGTGGTGGTGATTATTGTTTTAAGAAGAAGTACAACTAGGCAACCATCCTCTATATAACACTAATCAGAGAGAAAAAAATGGAAGGGGTCCGACACTTCGAAAACTGAAGATATCGGCCAAAGGAAGACAAGGGCCACGAAGGGCGTGAAAATGAAAGACTCCCTAACCCTCGCAAACCTAATAGCGTCGGGGTCAGAAAAGAACAAGAGTTGACCAAGGGAGGTCGGATAGGATAGATGAAAGTGAGGAGCCTGGCACAAGTAAGTGGAAGAAATTCCAGGACTCAGCTGAGGGCCCCGTGGTCGCCAACCCACGCTCCAAAGTTCAGAGCCCCTGAGGCCCCTTTTAGTCGCCTCTTACGACAGGCAGGGGGTGCCGTGGGTGTTATTCTACCGCCCCCACCCACAGGGGGCTCCTTTGTCGACGTGTTTGTGAGTTGGAGTGGTTTTAAAATGTTTTAGGAGTTTTTAAATAGTCTGCGAAGTTCTAATAGTTTTAGGAAGTGCTTTTGTTTGAAATTAGCTGATAGTGCCCTCGACTCGACCAGGTGGCAGAGCGACCTATACAATTCGGTATGTGGCAGGCTTGGATGATCACCCATTCAGGCACTGACCACGCCCAAAGTTTCTTTTTGGGATTGAACCAGGAATGTACCGATTGGCATGTGCAGTGACTGGTATTATATACATTTATCTGTTTATATGTGTAACCAGTGTGCAGGTGTTACAATTTTGGAAAACAGCATTAGTTGTCGGCGTATTGGCAAGGCACCCACCACGGCGACCAGCTAACGTTCTGGTGCTTCAGGGTTGTAGGTGGTTTTGTAATATTTATAGACAGCTTATTTGTTAAGGGGAGTCGGAAACCAAAAAAGTTTAAATAATGACTTTTTCCAAATGTTGCCTCATTTAATTATTTGGACTCTGCTGATTAAAATGGTGTATAATTTATTTTAATATGACACATGGAAGTATTTTAAAGAAGTATTTTAAAATATCAGTGCATAAGTGTCAAATTGGGCAACTTAGACATGTTTCTTTCTGAAAATATAAATATCTGGAATCCTTTAATCTAGAAGGCTGTGGTTTTCCTGTTCTATTCCTCAATGTTATGCGCAGAGGTTTCCGCCACTGCCATAACAAACATTTCAATGGTTTCGGTTAAATGATTTGCATTTTAGGCACTGTTGTGAGTAAATGTGTGAGTGTACATTCTGTTTTACTTTGAAATCATATTCTGAAAAATGACTTTTTTCACATTTTTGACCCATTATCTCAGAAACTACACAGGATAGGCAGTTCATTGTTTGCAGAGAGTCGCCTTGTGCCATGATACAGCTACTGAACCAGATAAAAGCACTTCACTTGTATAGTTTCCGATTGACATATATTTTTAATGACATTTTTGTAAAAAATTTGGAACTTATTAAACAAATTCATAACTTTACAATCGTTTGCTCCAGCCATTCCATCCTGGTTCAGTACTTGTGGAAAGGGTGTAAATGTAAGTAGTAAAAATATCAAAGCTCTAAACTTAATACTTCCTGAGAAAACGGGGCATCTTTTCTGTCAAATTAACATTATCAAGATAGGGCTTTCCGACTCCCCTTAAAGGGAAGAAGGCAGTGTTTGGTAGTTTGCCGTTAGAGTGAGTGGCATTCATGGCTTGGTATTAAGGATTTAAGGGAAATCGTAAAGGTCCAAATCGGCAAATTTTGACATTTTTCACTTTTTATATTTTATAAAAGTGTGAATGATTTTGTTTTATGTGGCATTTTTAATTCAAATATTTGAGTATTTACTATCCTAAATCTTTTATTTAATGTATTGGTGCACTTCTATTCCAAGACACGTTTCGTGTAATGCATCACTGATTTACACATCTCAGGGAGTATTAAATCTAGAAGGCTGTGTGTTGAAGAGAAATATCTGTTTTATTAGTTGGTCACCCTGCTAATCGCAAGATGCAGTGTTGTTAAAGCTTCTATTCTGCACTAGGTGACCATTACCGAAACTTTTACCTTCAAATGCAATTTACTCAAAATCACTTTTTCCGAAACAAATGCTTCCTTTTCTCAGAAACTACTGGGTGCATTTCTATGAAATGTTTACCGAATGTTTGTGATACTGTTGTTGTAGTATGGATCTACGTTGGTTGACATTTCTTGAATAGTATTTTTATAATAAAATATCTGCAGAAGAAATTTAAAATTGGGGAAATATTTTTAAAAAATCATGACTTTTTTCGTAGCATTGTATATGTTCAAGCTATTCTAGATCAGTATATGCAAACAGTGCCGGATTAAGGTGTTTGGGGGCCCTGGGCTATTTAAAAATGTGGGGCCTCTTCTTCGTAACATCACGTAAGACTAGCATATTGAAGTTGTTATAGAACTACTTCTACTTAAATTGATGAATAGGGAAGCGTTTAAATAGACTACAATTTTTCTCAATTTTTCATGTTAATATTTCATAATGCCAAAACATATTTTACATTTGTCTCATCGTCACTATCAAATCGACATACAAAACAGAACTTACGTTTTTTGGCACCACTAGGATATTTTCTATCAATTTTACAAAAACATTACAGTTGTAACTTATGAATGGTTCAATAATCAGAGGTGAACTGGAACTTCTCTTCCTGATGCAAAGATATAGTATAGGGAGCGTGCACGGTACTAGTATCAGAGCGCATGCGCCTCCCCTGTCCCCTCCCGCTCACTTCCTAGACCTCTTCACCCCTTCCCCCTCTGCCCATACTCGCAAGCTGCCAGATTTAAACTTTCGTCAACAATAACTTTTACAATAATTACAGTGCGTAAGTAGCCAGGATTCGTGTCTCCGGACGGTAACTGATTCTAGCAGTGATGAAATACTAACGCTGACAGCTGATAAGAAGGAAGGAAGAGTGCGTGTTCGATATTTTGCGAGCGTAAATATTCATATACTGTACATGCACGGAGGTGGAACAGCAGGCCTTTTTATACAATTTTAGGTTCGGCCAAGGGCCGGGGCCCCTTAGCACTTGGGGCCCGGGGCTGCAGCCCCTTTAGCCCCCCTCTTAATCCGGCCCTGTATGCAAAAGACACGAGTTAACATCATATTAAAAAATCAACTTTCTACATTCGATGGCTACTGAGAAAAAGGTTAATTTATTCAGCTATTTTAACATTGCCGAGATACACCATTAAGACTATGGACTATGTACTAATACGCGAACCTTTTCTTGAGCCCTGAGCTCCCTAGTGCTGAATCGGTAGACGTCGGTTTTCTTCGACGTCCATATTGGCAACCTTTGAAACACAAACTATGCATCGCTGTGCGATATCTAGCGTACACTTTACGAACTAGTACTGATGTTGTTTACACAGCAAAGCCAAACTATATAATTCATGCTAGGAACAAGATTCGCATCGAGAAATGTTATATAATCTATATATATAAGAGTTTTGTCTGTACATTGCTCAGAATTTGAAAATAGTGGTATTTCTGTATCGTTCATGTCCATAGTAACAAGAAAATGCACTTTTTACTTTTCCGTAATTTCTGTCTGTCTGTCTGTCTGTCTGTCTGTCTGTATGTATGTATACGCATCACGAGAAAACGGTTGAAGAGAATGTAATGAAAATCGGTATGTGAAGTCAGGGAATGAGCCTCTACAATCTAGGCTATAAATCATTTTACTCACGCTGAGTGAAATGGTAGTTTAGGGGAAGGCCGAAAATTGAATTCTCAACTATTTATGTTATTAGTGGTCTAATGAAAATCGGTATGTGAAGTCGGGGGATGAGCCTCTACAATCTAGGCTATAAATCATTTTACTCACGCTGAGTGAAATGGTAATTTAGGGGAAGGCCTAAAATGTAATTCTCAAATATTTCTCATTAAGAGGCGTAATCGATGAATGCTACATAACTAGGGTTATATAGTATTAAATTTCCTATTATTCATGTCTTATATATTGTTACCGTACTGGCTATGATCACAAAGATATTCATGATTTTGAATTTTTGTTACTAAGTCCATATCAGCGCCGAGTAACCAGAAATGGGTAAAAAGTATTTAATGAAAATCGGTATGTAAAGTCGGAGAATAAGAAACTACAGTTTATGGTATAAAATATTTTACAAATCACAGAGTCGAAAGAAAACTAAATGTGAAGGCCTACAATATAGAAAGCTCATAACATTGATCAACAATAACATTATATTGACCATTGTTTGTCGTGATGTGCTTTGTGTCATCTGTTGCCCTTCATCTCCGGTAGATAGGATTACTGCTGCGTACAGAGTATTTTTTATTTGATTTACGTCGCACCGACATAGATAGGTTTTATGGCGACGATGGGATAGGAAAGGGCTAGGAGTGCCTTAGGCCTTAATTAAGGTACAGGTCCAGCATTTGACTGGTGTGAAAGTGGGAAACCACGGAATACCATCACCAGCGCTGCCGACAATGGGGTTCGAATCCACTATCTCTCGGATGCAAGCTCACAGATGCGCAACGCTAACCACAAGGTCAACTGGCCCAGTCGTACAGAGTGCAACAGCCTGCCTGAATATTGATGGGAAGTAGCTAGGGAGTTAGATAACTTTCTTCCTTAGCATGACATTCCCCTGGTTTATGAATTTTCTGATACTACTGGTACGTAACGCACTGGATCATCATAGCATTCGGGCTATTCAATCCCTACTCTGAGGCACTGATTGGAATGAACAGTGTGCATATTTAGCGGAATAATGGCAGATGAGTGTTCATGGCAATCTGCGGCCTGGTCATCCCAGCTCTGGAAGTTTGGAGTATTAGATTGGCACCGCAATCTAACCGCAGCACTGTTCGTTAAAAGTGATAAAACGTGCGGCTTTCCATTTGATCGAGTATTTTCTATGATAGCATTGCTTTTAATCGCTACATTCATACTTACGTTTTTGTAATGACCTATGTTGATTTCAGGTTAAGAAAACCACAAAGTCAGTCTTTCTGAGAATCCCGTAGCGAAGCACGGGTATATCAGCTAGTGTTAAATAATGTATGTGTGACAGAGTTGTTGGCGTAAGATAATAAATGTTTAGAACATTCATATCGATCGACCATATTATCGATTCAATTCAGATTTCATTTCCATCCAGTTGGCTGTATAACCGGAAACGTCAGCGCTCCCTCCTTATCCCTCAACCCGTAAAAATTGGGCTCAAGAAAAAGTTCGCGTATAGTACTTAGCGAGATTGTCTTGACTATAGGGTCTCGGCTACTCAATCCACCGAGGTGGTCCTGAAGTGGCGAGGGGTGCAGGTTTTGTTCAGTTGGCCACGACCCATGACTCCTCTAGCCCCAGGATATAGTTCTAGTAACACTAGTAGAAGCTAGGCACAATAAATCATACATGCCTGTCAACATATAAATCATTGGGTCATGATTTCGGGATCATTACC
Source organism: Anabrus simplex (assembly GCF_040414725.1). Lineage (NCBI taxonomy): Eukaryota > Metazoa > Arthropoda > Insecta > Orthoptera > Tettigoniidae > Anabrus > Anabrus simplex. Next base: position 1,768,365,803 of record NC_090265.1, on the reverse strand, counting down.
GGCTGAAGCACTTGTTAATGCACCAGAAGTAGCCACTATCAATCAAACGATTACCTCAGCATGAAGCAGTAACTTCCGACCGCTGTGTTATAACTCCGCTCCTTTTGTTCCTCACGCGTGTGCTGTTATTTTAATACCACACAGGGTATAGTTATTAACTGAAATTAACTTGCAGATCGCCTGTGTTCCCCTTCCTTTTCTACGCGAACACCCTCTTCCATGCACACTGAATAATTTTCAAGTCAGCTGTTGTGAGGATGCATGTTTGTGATTTATGATCCGCCCTAAATTTGCCTGCTTGTGTGTGCGAGGCAGTGTTTCTATCCACAGAACTTGAGTATGATAAATTATACCATGCATGCCTTGGATATGAAACGAGATTTTCTCGGAGAAAATCGAATTCAAATATTGGACCTGTTATTTTGCTACAGGTATTCAGTTCTGTTTACTTCCGGTATGTCGGTCTATCACAATGAGATAAGCCCAGTACGCTGGAGGTACGGAAGCTGTTTCGATAACACGTTGGCTTCATTTAGCGCTAATGAGCACTAAAATCGATTTACCCATGCTTTATGAGATATACTCGGCTTTCGGATGTACATTCTAAAAACAAAAGCGAGAAAGGAAAAGTCTTCATATTTAGCAGTGTACTGTATAAGAGCGAAAGTGGAAACCTCCGTAGCTTACGCGGCAGCGCGCCGGCCTCTCACCGCTGGATACCGCGGTTCAAATCCCGGTCACTCCATGTGAGATTTGTGCTGGACAAAGTGGAGGCAAGACAGGTTTTTCTCCTGGTACTCCAGTTTTCCCTGTCATCTTTCATTCCAGCAACACTTTCCAATATCATTTCATCTGTCAGTCATTTATTTATCATTGCCCCAGAAGAGTGCGACAGGCTTCGGCAGCCGGCACATTTCCTATCCTCGCCGCTAGATGGGGGCTTCATTCATTCCATTCCTGACCCGGCCGAACGACTGGAAACAGACTGTTGATTTTCAAGAGAGAAAGTGACGAACTATTTACGGCTGAGGTTGGCAATTTGCAGTCCGCACACCAGCAATATCTAAGCTGCAAAATAACACATCAACTGGATCAGATGAATTAAGTGTTGAGATGTTCAAAACACTAAGAGAGGTAGTACCACTTAGTCGAGCAGCTTTTCTTCTTTCTCTCAATTCTTCCCAACCCAAACTTTGCAACATTTTTGTAACTCTACTCTTTTGTCGGAAATCACCCAGAACAAATTGAGCTGCTTTTCTTTGGATTTTTTCCAGTTCTTGAATCAGGCAATCCTGGTGAGGGTCGCATACACTGGAACCATACTCTAGTTGGAGTCTTACCAGAGACTTATATGCCCTCTCCTTTACATCCTTACTACAACCCCTAAACACCCTCATAACCATGTGCAGAGATCTGTAACCTTTATTTACAATCCCATTTATGTGATTACCCCAGTGAAGATCTTTCCTTATATTAACACCTAGATACTTACAATGATCCTCAAAAGGAACTTTCACCCCATCAACGCAGCAATTAAAACTCAGAGGACTTTTCCTATTTGTGAAACTCACAACCTGACTTTTAACCCCGTTTATCAACATGATTAGTAAAACATTGGAAAACATCTTAAAATCTGTAATGAATGGACAGATATATGAGTGAAATGATTGGGTGAACTATTAATTTAAAACACTCAATGAACAGGCTGGCATAAAACTTTCTTCTCTTGTCTTCATTAAAATTCACAATGTATTTGTGAAGCTGTTCTTGTTGTTACATAAAATTAATGTGTTGTCCTCGGAACTTTTCGTTTTCTTTGAATTTGGCACTGAACTTGGGTGGACAGCTTCTTATTATTGTCAATACGGAAACACTGGTGTGTGAAATCGTGTTTTCAAATGGAGAAGTTCCGTCTGGTTTGCTGTCCGAATCGTGTTCCGTTGACATTGAAACTAACACTGCTTTTTAAATTGTTAGTCAATGAAATATTGAAAAGGTGGACCAAAAAATTCAAATTTTGTATAATTTATTAGGCAATACGGAACCACAATGAAATTCATTCTTTGCAATAGTCACTATTATACTCCTCCTTCTCCTCCTCCTCCTCCTCCTCCTCCTCCTCTTCCTCCTCCTCCTTCCGTACCACTTGTTAGGAATACAGTGGCTGCCTGCGACATAATCCTACTCCAGTTCTTGCGATCTTTCTCTGCTTGGACTGCAGTTTGAAAACTAGCCAGTTGTTCGACGAATCTAGTACGTTGGCCGTGCGGTTGGGGGCGCGCAGCTGTGAGCTTGCAATCGGCAGATAGTGGGTTCGAGCCCCACTGATGGCAGCCCTGAATATGATTTTCCGTGGTTTCCCATTTTCATACCAGGCGAATGCTAGGGCTGTACCTTAATTAAGGGCACGGCTGATTCCTTCCCACTCCTAGGCCTTTCCTAACCCATCGTCGTCATAAGATCTCTCTGTGTCGGCGCGACGTAAAGAAAGATGTATAATTAAAAAAAAGGAATCTATGTTAACCAGCGTCTAGGAATTCATCCTCTGGGGCTTTTACCATTTCGCCATGAGTTCAAAATTGCCCTTGCTTATTACATGACCAAAATAGCGCAAGATACTCTCGTTGATAATTTTATGTATTTGCTTCTGAATTCCCTATCCCTTGATGATGGGTACATTTGTAAGTTTTCGGTCCATGGAATACGTAATAGTCTGCGATGGCACGACATTTCAAGACATTGAGTTTCTTACAATCGATTTCCTTACTGCAATATTGTAAAGACGAGTGCATTGAGTAGTCGGAGTTTTGTTCGCGTGGTGGTGCTGTGATCGCCCGAGATTTTTGCTGATCTTAAACAGCCGTTCTTGCCATCTACATTCTTGGGCGTTATCACAGGCATATAGCTTCCAGAGTTTTAAATTTCGATTTTGATACTTGTTGATTAAAGGGGCCTTACATCCAGGTCTTCGGCCCCAGTTTAAAATTAGTGATACTAAGTTCACAACTTACTTTCAACTACAAAACTACAAAATCTCCAAGTTGTTGGGAGATTGCCATTAGCTCGGTCTATTAACTCACCCTTTTGGTCGTGATTTCATTCACAAAAATACATCTATATGTGAAACTTAACGACTAAGTGAAAACAATACATAACATTGTCGATATCTTTTATAACTGAAGTAAATGCCGTATGGAGCTTTGCCAGAGGAAGGATTAAAAATACAGTAATTGGACTAGACAAAAGAGTCACTGAATTGGTTGCAATATTTCTAGAAAATCGGTCTCAGGGAATTATAGTAGGCGAAGCTTTATCTGACCCAGTAATAATTAAGAAGGGAATTCCCCAAGGCCATATTATTGGACTTGGTTTTCTTATATATATATATATATATATATATGAGTAAAAAGTGGAATCAGAGATAAGAATTTTTGCGGATGATGTTATTCTATATACTCAATCAATCAATCAATCAATCAATACTGATCTGTATTTAGGGCAGTCGCCCAGGTGGCAGATTCCCTATCTGTTGTTTTCCTAGCCTTTTCCTAAATTATTTCAAAGAAATTGGAAATTTATTGAACATCTCCTTTGGTAAGTTATTCCAATCCCTAACTCCCCTTCCTATAAATCAATATTTGCCCCAGTTTGTCCTCTTGAATTCCAACTTTATCTTCATATTGTGATCTTTCCTACTTTTATTTTTTGCTAGTGGCTTTACGTCGCACTGACACAGATAGGTCTTACGGCAACGATGGGATGGGAAAGGGCTGGGAAGTGGAAGGAAGGCCCGTGGCCTTAATTAGGGTACATTCCCAGCATTTGCCTGGTGTGAAAATGGGGAAACCACGCAAAACCATCTTCAGTACTGCCGACAGTGGGATTCGAACCCACTATCTCCCGGATGCAAGCTCACAGCTGGGCGCCCCTAACCGCACGGCCAACTCACCCAGTGTTTTCTACTTTTAAAGACACCACTCAAACTTATTCGTCTACTGATGTCATTCCACGCCATCTCTCCACTGTCAGCTCGGAACATACAACTTAGTAGAGCAGCTCGTCTCCTTTCTCCCAAGTCTTTCCAGTCTAAACTTTAAAACATGTTTTAACGCTACTCTTTTGGCAAATATTCGTTTTTGGAATAACTTACCAAGGGAGATGTTGAATAAATTTCCAATTTCTTTGCGATCATTTAAGAAAAGGCTAGGAAAACAACAGATAGGGAATCTGCCACCTGGGTGACTGCCCTAAATGCAGATCAGTATTGATTGATTGATTGATTGATTGATTGATTGATTCGACCGGGTCAAGAATGGAATGAATGAAGCACCCATCTAGCGGCAAGGATAGGAAATGTGCCAGCTGCCGAAGCCTGTCACACTCTGTTGGGGCAATGATTAATGACTGACAGATGAAATTAAATGATATTGGAGAGTGTTGCTGGAATGAAGGATGTGAGGGAAAACCGGAGCACCCGGAGAAAAACCTGGCCCGCCTCCACTCTGTCTAGCACAAATCTTACATGGAGTGACGGGGATTTGAACCACGGAACCTAGCGGTGAGAGGCCGGCGTGCTGTCGCCTGAGCTACTGAGGCTCGCGAATGTAATAACATTAATGATGATGATGATAATAATAATAGTAATAATAAAAATAATAAATCATCTTCTTCCTCTTTTCCCCACACCTGTGGGGTCGCGGGTGTGTCCTGTATAGCAGTATGAATTTGGTCCTGTTTTACAGCCGGATACTCTTCCTGACGCCAACCATATATGGAGGGATGTAATCACTGTTGCGTGTTGCTGTGGTGGTTTGTAGTGTATTTTGTTGTCTGAAGATGAAGAAGTGAGTGTTGGGAAAAACACAAACAACTAGCCCCCGAGCCAGAAGGATTAATCAGGTGCAATTAAAATCCCCGACCCTGCCGGGAATCGAACCCGGGATCCTCTGATGTGATGTGATGATAATAATAATAATAATAATAATAATAATAATAATAATAATAATAATAATAATAATAATAATAATAATAATGTGGCCTTAGCTATTGTGTACAAGCATTCCGATTGCTGAGGTTTCATTCCACCTGATTGTAGAGAAATTGGAATTTTATTGGCGACTTATTGCTGAGATTTAGTTAATTGTATTGCGTTAACTCCAACGTGTAACTAGAGATCTTCTATATACGGTCGTCGTATGATATATATTTCGAAAGGGCTCTTTATCACCCTTTAAAAATGCGAGTACTTCTCCCGGGTTTGAATCCGGAAATTTAAGATACGGAGGAGTGTATTTTACCACAGTTAGATCCTCGGAGGGAGCCATCTTCGTAATGTGTAACACATGCCGAATATAGCATTTCTGAAGCGTTATATTCCAAAGGTCACTCAGAATTGTGGCCGCATATGTCTTTTAGACCCCATGAACAAGAAATTTCTGTTACATTAATAATGAATCAATGTCCGAATTAATCACTGTTAATCAATCAGTCACTACTGATCTGCATTTAGGGCAGTCACACAGGTGGCAGATTCCCTATATGTTGTTTCTCTAGCCTTTTATCAATCAATAATGATCTGCATTTAGGGCAGTCGCCCAGGTGGCAGATTCCCTATCTGTTGTTTTCCTAGCCTTTTCCTAAATGATTTCAAAGAAATTGGAAATTTATTGAACATCTCTCTTGGTAAGTTATTCCAATCCCTAACTCCCCTTCCTATAAATGAATATTTGCCCCAGTTTGTCCTCTTGAATTCCAACTTTATCTTCATATTGTGATCTTTCCTACTTTTATAAACGCCATTCAAACTTATTCGTCTACTAATGTCATTCCACGCCATCTCTCCGCTGACAGCCCGGAACATACCACTTAGTCGAGCAGCTGTTCTTCTTTCTCTCAATTCTTCCCAACCCAAACTTTGCAACATTTTTGTAACGCTACTCTTTTGTCGGAAATCGCCCAGAACAAATCGAGCTGCTTTTCTTTGGATTTTTTCCAGTCCTTGAATTAGGTAATCCTGGTGAGGGTCCCATACACTGGAACCATACTCTAGTTGGGGTCTTACCAGAGACTTATATGCCCTCTCCTTTACATCCTTACTACAACCCCTAAACACCCTCATAACCATGTGCAGAGATCTGTACCCTTTATTTACAATCCCATTTATGTGATTACCCCAATGAAGATCTTTCCTTATATTAACGCCTAGATAAATGATTGCAAAGAAATTAGAAATGTATTGAACATCTCCTTTGGTAAATTATTCCAATCCCTAACTCCCCTTCCTATAAACGAATATCTGCCCCAATTCGTCCTCTTGAATTCCAACTTTATCTTCATTAACTTGGGGATCCATCATTATCATCCACTTCTCACAAGTTGGAAATTACACCCTTGTCTCTTTTAACACTCGAATAGACTTTTGGCAACGCTGCAAATAGAAGAGGGCTAAGAGTGGGAAGTGGTGGGGAGGCACCGCCTTGGCGTTAACTTGAGGTATAGCGCCGACATTTGTCTGGCGTGAAAATGGAAAACCAGGAAAAACAATCTTCAGGGCTGCCAACAATAGGGTTCACACGGCCCGTTTTACGTAACCAACCCATTCGGTTATCAAATGTGGTCGTTCGCCAAGTTGTTGTTTCCGAGGAGTCTTCGGCCTGTCAGAGAGAAATGAGACTCTGTCACTCTCATAGGTTCGAGACGCCCTTAAAACTTCTAAGACCGGGCGAGTTGGCCGTGCGCGTAGAGGCGCGCGGCTGTGAGCATGCATCCGGGAGATAGTAGGTTCGAATCCAACTATCGGCAGCCCTGAAAATGGTTTTCCGTGGTTTCCCATTTTCACACCAGGCAAATGTTGGGGCTGTACCTTAATTAAGGCCACGGCCGCTTCCTTCCAACTCCTAGGCCTTTCCTATCCCATCGTCGCCATAAGACCTATCTGTGTCGGTGCGACGTAAAGCCCCTAGAAAAAAAAACTTCTAAGCTCGATAAATTTCCTTGTAATAGAGTGCTAGCCTTGCTCACACATGGTCCAAGTGAGAATTTCTCCTGGAACGGTTTGGGGGCGCCCCGGTAATTTGGATTATCTTAGCTGCCCGAGCACAAGGAGATGTTCGAGTTGCCCACACCTGTTCCACAGTAACTGGTATTCCGAGTCTCAGGACCACTTACTAGGCCACTCAGCCGTCGCCCACGGTTCACAAACTAGGACGTAACTGTAATAACCCACATCATAATGTATTTTGCAGTATTCCATGCTGTTTATATATAAATTGGAGAGAGGAAGCGGAAATATATTAATGTTTGGAGAGTGGGTAATGAAGCCTGTGGTTGTACACATTTCCCCTAATTAGCCCAACTGTGATAATAGGTTGCCGAACTCTGCTTTAAACTATAGATCCCATTTGTTAATGAAACTCGTTCACCTCAAAGCTGAGTTGAGTATGGATGGTTTATAAAGTTTTCGCCGAGCAAGTTGATCGAACATCACTCGCAGAAGATGAACTCTTTAGTAGACAACTAGTGGATGGACAAGAGGTAAATCTGCCTGGTGTGAAAATGGAAAACCACAGTAAACTATCCGCAGGACTGACAATGGTAGGTGTTCCAACTTACCATCTTGAGAATGCAAGCTTACTACTAGGTGACCCATACCGCGTGCATTTTTGCGAATGATTAAAGCGCCTTGTAATTAATTCGTAATTAATTCTGCTCTCCCTCTTAATTTTACTCCCGCTCACCTTGAAATCATTTTAGACCGGCGTTTAACCACGTCTCACATCATGATAAGAGTATACTACAGGGTGTAATAGAACCATACCGACAAAAATTGAGGGGTGCTTTTCATGTCATGTTAAGAACGATGCTGGACGCGGGATTCAAATTGACAAACTTGTCATTATTATTATTATTATTATTATTATTATTATTATTATTATTATTATTATTATTATTATTATTATTATTATTATTATTATTATTATTATTTTATTATTATTATTATTAGTTTATTATTATTATCATCATTATTATTATTAAGTGGTTCCATTAATATCTTACAATTAAATTTTAACAATAGGACCACCTCGTAACATACCTCAAAATTTAAAGTCCAGATATTTAAATTAAAATGATAATAATACATACATCATCATTATAGACCGTTATGCCCTCCAGCGTTCAGTCTGCAAGCCTCTGTGAATTTACTAATCGCCGCAAAAATCCTCTGTTTATAACTAGTTCTGTCGCCTCATTTAGTTCTAAACCTCTTATCTTCATATCGTTAGAAACCGAGTCTAACCATCGTCGTTTGGATCTCCCTCTACTTCTCTTACCCTCCACAACAGAGTCCATTATTCTCCTAGGTAACCTATCCTCCTCCATTCGCCTCACATGACCCCACCACCGAAACCGGTTTTTGCGTACAGCTTCATCCAGCGAGTTCATTCCTAAATTAGCCTTTATCTCTTCATTCCGAGTACCCTCCTGCCATTGTTCCCATCGGTTTTTACCTGCAATTATTCTCGCCACTTTCATGACTTTCTAGCTTATGAATAAGATATCCTAATCTAATAATATTATAGTTTTTTTGTTTATTGCATTTGTGTTGGTCCTCAGCACGTCACTTCTTCTTCTTCTTCTTCTTCTTCTCTTCGTCTTCTCGTCCTTGGCCTTAATACAAATTTATTTGTGGTCGGCACTTGATCGGGATTTGGCTCAGATTTTTACAATCAGATGCCCTTCCTGGCTCCAACCCTATGTGGATAGATGTATTCGCTATTGCGTGTACCGAAAAGGTGGCCGCGTGGTGTGGGTCACGTTGCAATCTGCTTGCATTCGGGAGATAGTGGGTTCGAACCCCACTGTTGGTAGCCCTGAAGGTGGTTTTCCGTGGTTTCCCATTTTCACGCCAGGCAAATGCTGGGGCTGTACGTTAATTATGGCCACGGTCGCTTCCTTCCCACTCCTAACCCTTTCCTATTCCATGCTATCCGTAAGAGTCGTTCGACGTAAAGCAAAAAGTTGTAAAAATGTTATTTTTTGTTTTTGCAAGTTGTTTTACGTAACACCAAACACCAACACAGATAAGTCTTACGGCGACGATGGGACAGGAAAGGGCTAGGAATGGTAAGGAAGCGGCCGTGGCCTTCATTAAGGTAGAGCCCCGGCATTTGGCTGTTGTGAAAATGGGAAACCATGGAAAACCATCTTCAGGGCTGCCGACAGTGGGGTTCGAATCCACTATTTCCCGAATACTGGATACTGGCCGCACTTAAGCGACTGCAGCTGTCAAGCTCGGTTTGCGTGTTTCTGTTATGGGTAGTAGTGCAGTGCACATCAAGGACGTGTACTGAGACCAACACAAACAACCAGTCCCCGAATCAGAGGAATTAACCATACGCAGTTAATATTCTCGACCCGCTCGGGAATCGAACCCGGAGCCCTCTGAACCGAAGACCAGCACGCTGACCTTTCAGCTAAGGAGCCGTACAACTTGTCGCTACTAAATAAATAAATACGTAAAAGAGACACATTCAATAATTAAAACTGTATTTTGCTTAGTCTCCAGAGTAAAACGCATTTTGTCCATAATATATTAGCTTCTCCCTCGCTGGGTGGAAAGTCTTACTACAATACTGGTACCGGTGCAATTCAATGCTCCTCACCCAGTCTATGTTGTATATTTGTGAATAAAATTAATAGAAGAAGTAGGTTGATTATTTGTTTGGTGTGAGGAATTTAATTTGTTATTAAAGTAGCTCTTCATACTTATAAGGTTGCCTACCACTGGATTAGACCAATAAATGGAAGCATGGGGACGTATTTGTCCTTCAGAGAACGTGTTTCCTATTAGGAAGATGGTGTCTTGATATACATTTTTTTTTTTTTTTTTCATTTGAGAACTCGTGACAGGGTCAAACACGGAAGCAAGCAAAAAATAAGTTGTATGCGAATGTTTCCTCTCGGGACGCGATATTATGTGCATGTCCTTATCTGGAGTTCCACTTCCTGCAAAGATGATAAAATGCATTACATTTTTTTTATGAGGCTATAACAAGTGTAGATGTTGGCGTCCGTGGATGTATCACTTAACTACACCACATCGTTCCACGAAAGTTTTTTTTTTATAACCACTTGTATGTATGATGGATTTTTTATGCATTCATGCTGTGCGTGTAGTAAGGCTTTATGTTTCCGCATGACGCCGCCCACGATCTCGTAGCGCTGGAGTCGCGTAAATAAATGACGAGCGGCTGGCGGTGGGGGGTTTGGCCGCTCCAGTCCCATCGACCGATCTAACCGTCTGCTTGAACACAAGTGTGTTGGGTAGCTATGGGCACACATCGAACGGCCCTCAGTGGCAGTGAGTATTGTTGTTTTAGTGAAGTGTGTGTGTGAGTGAAGTGAGTGTTCAGACAGTGGGATTATCCAACTGGCAGTGATGCTCAAGATCCACATGCTGGAGCATCTTGTTACGGATGAAGCAGGGTGAGTGGCTGCATGACTTTATTGATGTTGACATTTAAAGTACTTGTCAACTACTTCATGTGGCAAGTGGAGGTGTGGCTCAAATGCCCTTGCACACCTCTCTTAAACACCCATTTGCGTCATTGTAACTGCGATCGAAGCTCATCCAAATGTTGTCATGTCATGTCATGTCATGTGCTTATCTGCCGCGATCTCGTCCCATCACCCAAAAGTTTTCCCCTCATCCTCCTTCAACAAATGAGACAGTTGACAACCTTGTTTGACAAGTCTTTCAGGTGTGTTAAGATTTTGGCGCCTTTTCACGAGCTTATTTTTTCCCCATTGTTATATCATTTTTGTTTTAAATCTTCAGTTGTAAGACCAGTCGAATTGGAGGGAAAGCAGTGTTGCGTGAAATACCAAACAGAGTATATAAAACTCCCGATGATATATTTTGTTCTATTTTTTCCCCGTTTCGTTCTTGGGATAAAAACCGCGTGCTTTCCTTCTCACCATAAAAAAAATTACAATTTTCAAATAGGCCTACTGGTGGTAAACATGCAATGGTGCAAGCGTTTTAACCCCATAAGTAGCCTTAGGAAGCTATTGGATGTAACACACGTTGTTATAGTTTATTATTTATACCATGTCAAAACAGATCGGAATCGGCATGACAGATTATGTATAATCATTGTTAATAGCCCTTAAATGCCAACCAGCTATGCCGGAATTCAACCTGATGAGCTAGATTAACTGGCTCAGATGGCAGAGTCAAAGTTAGTGGGTTCGATTCCGACTTTGTCCAGTAGTATTTGAAGATTCTCAATAATACGCCAGCGTCATGAAGGGTAAGGTTACCGGCACGTGAAAGAACTCCGAACAAAATTCCAACACCTTGGCGTGTCCATAAACCGTAAAAGTACGACCTAAGACTAATTATTATTATTATTATTATTATTATTATTATTATTATTATTATTATTATTATTATTATTATTTATTATTATTATTATTATTATTAAGTCTTGACACCTTGGACATTGAGCCCAACTCCCAATCATGTGGTATTTTCTCCCTCCGAATAAACAGAAAACATTACCCAATGTTTAACTTGTCATCTAAATTCATATACCCTCCGTTGAATGTTGTTTTTATTTGTGCGGGGGCTAGAGAGGCCATCGACCTGTGTTGCACATTTATCTAGAACATTATTGCGAATGACGTTGGTTAAAAATATTTCAGGGCTGTAAAGTAAGTAATTATCATATTCGAGATGTTATGAAGTGTAATAAGTGGAAGAGAATTTGCAAGTAGGGTAGGACTACCTTTCGCGCGGGAACTTCGACCTCCGTACAGATCAGCTTACCGGTCTGACACTATCGAAGCTACACCGGTGGGTGTGTCTGTAAAGCAGGAAGGTATTACAGTATTGTCATTACTATCATTCAAGGAGACGCTTCCTCTCACCAAATATATTCTGTAGATAACAGATAATGTATTCTAATCGATCTCGAACAGGTCCACGCAAGATGGGTTACTAACCAATTTGTTGCCCCCCTGTGGGTGGGGGTGGAGGGGTGGTAGAATAACACCCACGGTATCCCCCGCCTGTCGTAAGAGGTGACTAAAAGGGGCCCCAGGGGCTCTGAACTTTGGAGCGTGCTTTAGCGATCACGAAGCCCTTAGCTGAGCCTGGCATTGCTTCCATTTACTTGTGCCATGCTCCTCACTTTCATCTGTCCTATCCAACCTCCCTTGGTCAACTCTTCTTCTTTTCCGAACCCAACGCTATTAGGTTTGTGAGGGCTAGGGAGTCTTTCATTTTCACGCCCTTCGTGGCCCTTGTCTTTCTTTGGCCGATACCTTCATTTTTCGAGGTGTCTGATCCCTTCCATATTTTCTCTCTGATTAGAGTTGTAAAGGGGATGGTTGCCTAGTTGTACTTCCTCCTAAAACAATAATCACCACCACCAGCAATTTGTTGTTTTGTGTGACTATTAGTTGAATCAGCCCGTAGAGCACTGGTCTGCTGAGTTCAAGTTGGCGGTTCGATCCTGGCTCAGTCTGGTAGTATTTAAAGTATTTAAAGCCTCGTGATGTTAGATTTACTGGCACGTGAAAGAACTCATACGATACAAAATTCCGGCATCTCGGTGACTCCGAAAATCGTAATACAGTACTAGTAGAATGACGTAAAAGCAATATTCTTGTTCTTCTTCTCCTTCTCTTCTTATATCGGTCCCGTTGTGTAAGGAAGGGTAGCGTGTGTTCCTCTCACCCGAAGACCCGGTTTCGATTCCCGGCCCGGGGATTTTTACCTGTGTCTGAGGGCTTGTTCGAGGTCGACTCAGTCTACGTGATTACAGTTGAGGAGATATCTGACGGTGAGGTAGCAGGCCCAGTCTAGAAAGCCAATAATAAGGGCCGAAAGAATTCGTCGTGCTGACCACACGACACCTCGTAGTCTGCAGGTCTTCGAGCTGAGCACCGGTCACTTGGCAAGCTTGCCCTTCGGAAGTGTTGCACCATGCGGTTTGGTTTATTATTATTATTATTATTACGTTAGATCAACAGTTTGACGTGCAATCCGAATCGTGGAACGTGACATTCTAGTCCGAAAATCTCAAGTTCATTGGCCAGTATTCAGACCACGGTAGCCTTGGTAGGAAGTTGACGATGGTAACTGTCAGCGGGTAAGCACGGACTATATACATAGCTGTAGCCATAGCCAAATTATTTTCAACTTTTCCTAGGAGTACAGAGGTGTACCTAGTCATTCTACATGCAATCCGCCGTAGGTAATGAAAGGTGCTAAATATTCATGATCTCATTGCCAATGATGATAGAAATAGTGTTCTCAGAAGTTCAAGGCTTGACCTTCGGCGTTTTGTTTTTTGTATGGTATTTCTATGTATTTTATTATTGTATGTGCGTCCTCTGGAGGCTATCGTCACTCTTCCTGTTGGTGCCGAATAGTAGTGCGATAATCACAGCGCTTTGTTTTTTTTGCAACAGCATGATTGCCGTCATCTTCTTTTTATAGCACATATCAGCACACTGTTCTCCTGCACGATAAAATCTACTTCATATACAGTAGGTTGCTGTTTAACGTAGGCTCCGTATGATCCTACCCCACTGTCGGCAGCCTTGAAGATGGTTTTCCGTGGTTTCCCATTTTTACACCAGGCAAAGGCTGGGGTTATACCATAATTAAGGCCACGCCACTTCCTTCCCACTCTTAGCCCTTTCCTATCCCGCCGTCGCCATAAGACCTATTTGTGTCGGTGCGACGCAAAGCAAGTTGTAAAAATAAGTTTAATATGCTACTTATCTTGCAGTTTGAAAACGCTTCCGCATTCAGACCATGCTGTTCATAGTACTGAAATATAGGGCCTCTATTCATGTTGAACTAAGGAGGTTTCAACTAAGCTTGAGCGAAAAATAATTTTCTTATTTCTTATTTCTTTCTTAATCCATTTACCCTGGAGCGTGAGATTTTGGGTCTGGGGGATACAAGTGGGAAAGAGGACCAGTACCTCCCCAGGTGGCCTCACCTGCTATGCTGAACAGAGGCCTTATGGGGGATGGGAAGAGTTGAAGGGATAGATAAGGAAGAGGGAAGGAAGCGGCCGTTGCCTTAAGTTAGGTACCATCCCGGCATTTGCTTGGGAGGAGAAGTGGGAAACCACGGAAAACCAATTCGAGGATGGCTGAGGAAGGAAATGAACCCCCCTCCCTTCTACTCAGTTGACCACTTTTCAAATTTCGTGGCTGAGCCGAGACTCGAATTCGGGCCTCCGGGGGTGGCAGCTAATCACACTAATCACTACACCACAGAGGCGTTCACGAATTATCAATTTATAGGAATAATAAATTATTTATGGTGTGGCTTTTAGTGCGGGGAGTGTCCGAGGACATGCTCAGCTCGCCCAGATTGTCAAACTGCGCATCTGGATGTGGTATGATGATAACAACGAGGTAGGGAGAGAGTGCAAAGCGGTGTCGGCACGCAGTCTACTTCTGGAGAAAACAGCAAGTGGCTGCTCAAGGTTTTTCGTCTCCATCGGACGGGCGAATCACTGTCAACAGCGCCATATGAACGACTGCGGAGAGGTTAGGAATTGAATTCAGGCTATGGTACGCAATCTAGTGATTAGAAATTGTAAACCACCACTTCTCCTAGCGTGCCGGCCAACATTCTGATGGTGAAAATGTTTTCTACCAACGGAACTCGATCGGGATAACTAAAGTGTCACACCTTGTAGATTAGAGGCCACCAGGTGGGCATAGGCCGAGCTGAGTGGTTCAGGCGGTTGAGGAGCTGGTCTTCTGAACCCAACTTGGTAGGCTGGATCCCGGCTCAGTCCGCTGATACTGAAGGTGGTCAAATACGCCAGCGTCGTGTCGGTAGATTTACTGGCACGTAAAACAACTACTACAGAACTAAATTCCGGCACTTTGGCTTCTCCGAAAGCTGTAAAAAAAGTAGTTAGTAGGACGTAAAAACAAATTATTATTATTAGTATTATTATATGTATGCTCATCACGAGAAGATGGCTGAAGAACATTTAATGAAAATCGGTATGTAAAGTCGAGGAATAAGGCACTACATTCTAGACTATAAATTATTATTATTATTATTATTATTATTATTATTATTATTATTATTATTTAAAAAGCAGGCAAATACAAGCAAGGGAGACTTTTCCTAAGAAATTTACTCATTTCAAACATTGATATGCAAATGGGATATTTTTGAAGACTTTCGTCTGGAGCGTGACATTGTGTGGAAATGAAACGTGGAAAATAATTAGCTCAAAAAAATAGAATGAAGGGATGTTTTACAAAAAAAAAAAAATGTTGAAGGTAAAGTAAAAAGCAAAGCCAATTCCATACAGGCCATGAAGGCCCTGGGAAGGATTGAAGATAAGGGATTCCACTATTCGTAACCTCGGCACTAAGTGAGTAGAATGGTTACCCCTGAGTGAACCTCAGGGACCTATGCACCTCCTGAACGAGGATGTCCGGACATTTCGTACCACGGACATTACGTACCACTTGATTTCTCAGGACATTTCGTACCACCTAGGTCTTTACCTACCTGCGAACTATTTTCCCGTAATCCCCAAATATTTACGCCAGGACAATCCGTACCACTCGATGTCAAGTTAGAATTCCATGTCCATGCCTGCGGGCGTAATGAACCTGACAGACACACTTTAGAAATCAGAAACAAAAATAATTTACAACAGTTGCTCAAGAAAACTTCTATATTATTTTAATAATTGCCCTTTAAACTATACTTAAATCGTATGTTTTCGTAGATATCATAAGAAAGTCGATTTTTTGAAGTATAAAGCCTGAAACAATACAGTACAATAGAATATACATCGTGTTCGGGCGCAACGTGCCTGGCGAGCACATTGTTGGGTATATTTATAAACTCTTGCATTATTTCATTATCAAGTACCGGGTAAGTAAAATAAAAGGTTCTGATGAACTGGCCGATATGGGCTTGAAGGTCACGCGGAAACATGAAACTACTTGAAAGGTGGAAGTAGATAGGTCACCGCGAATGGCCAATACGAGATAAAAATTAACACGTACGCCAATCAGGTCAGTCGCGTCCGACTCCGGTCACACCGTGCAGAGGCTTCTGCGCCAGTAGTGGACAATGGATATACAAATGAATACATTCATTAGGAAATCGTTTTTTACTTCGCCATACTTCCAATTCTCTTTCGAGTGGTACGGAATGTCCTCTCCTAAATATTTAGCTGACACTTCGCAGGTAATTATCCGGTCAAGTGGTACGAAATGTCCTAGAACCTGAACGAGAAATATCGTTTTAAATGTTTCGACTATCTGATGGATCGAATCCACGTTCCTCCGTGTGATCCGAGTACACCTTTACCACCTCGGCTTGGCAGCCCCCAGAAGGTGAGAGGGATAGATCGAATCACGACTGAAGAGTTACCCAATTACTGTAACTTAGTGAAAGGATAACGATTTGGCGAAATTTGAACAGATTAGAGTACACTACAGTAGATACAGGATGTAGTTACGTAGAAATGAAAAGGTTAGCACAGAATAGGGTGGCATGGAGAGGTGCATCAAACCAGTCTCTGAACTGTGACCTGAACAACAACAAGTGGTCAACGCATCGACCGGGGTGGGGGTTGGGGGGAGGGTCCGTTTTGTTAGATGGGTGATTAATGCATGCCCTAGGTTTATTTTACCTGCGGACCGAGCTCGATAGCTGCAGTCGCTTAAGTGCGGCCAGTATCCAGTATTCGGGAGATAGTAGGTTCGAATCCCACTGTCGGCAGCCTTGAAAATGGTTTTCCGTGGTTTCCCATTTTCCTTCCCTGTCCCATCGTCGCCGTATGACCTATCTGTGTCGGTGCGACGTAAAACAACTAGCAAAAAAAATTACCTGCTGCCTTTCATGGCTTACACATTTTAATGTTTAAGAAAACATTACTTTCTTAGCAGACAAAGTAGGGATCCCCATACAACGAAAAACGTAAAATTAAGCAATTTCCTCAATTGTCCTAGAAGTGGAAGGGCTATAGGGCTCGGGAAGGTTTCATATTGTGAGTCTTGGATGGCTCTATCAAATTAAAGAAACAAATTTCGAAAATCACTTCCAGCCTAAATGCAGTTCCGGAAAAACAGCCTAAAATCGCTTGTTTCTTTACTCGTTTTCTTTTTTATTCAAATCCTAGTCGCATTAACTTATTTACATAATTATTTCTGTAATGTGTTTCTTGGTTCTAATACCCTCAGGCGTATTTTTTTTATTTTTCAAAAATATCCACAGCGAATGTACTTATAGGACTTAAATGAAACTCTGCATTGACTCACATTAGCGGTCCTTGAGTGCAACAATGCACTGACTCATATTAGCGGTCCTTGAGTGCAACAATGCACCGACTCATATTAGCGGTCCTTGAGTGCAACAATGCACAGACTCATATTAGCGGTCCTTGAGTGCAACAATGCACTGACTCATATTAGCGCTTGTAGTGGTAGAAAAAGGCAAGCTGCTAATCCAGTCGACTGGATAACGATGATTAAGGAAAGGATTGTAATTTTTAGGAATAATAAAGAATATATTCTCCTACTTTTATTTTATTTAGGCTACCTAAAATGCGTAGCTCATATCCCTAGGATATTTTCAACATTGAGTTGCTTGCCTGTGGATATTTTTTAACGTAACAGACACAGGTTTCGGTGACGATGCGATAGGGTGGAGGTAGACCAAGGAAGTAGCCGGGGCCATAATTACAGTAAGTTACAGCTCGAGCATTTACTTTCCAAGGCTGCATTCATACCATTCAGCAATTTATCCAGGTATTCTGCAGACTTAAATAAAATATAAAATATAATCGGCATTTGCCTGATGTGAGAGTGGAAGACCACGGAAAATCATCTGGGCTACCGTGGTTGTACTTCGAACCCAACATCTCCCGAATACATTTTACAGCTACGCGGTGTGTGTCGTAAGACTGTCTTCAAAACACTTGATCTCTATCGAACTGGCGATCTTGGTCACAAAATTATGGTTCGCGAACCATCTCGTCACCGGTTGAGGGGCAATGGAAGTACGTGGCGTACTGACATACTATAGAATATGGAGAGACGGAAATAGAATAAGGTTAACGGTTGTAGTGAAAGTCAATCGTTAGTCCTAACCATTGATGGAAGAAACGTGCTGTTTGTTAATTATTGCACGTATGTCGAGTTAACGTCCTTCCCACGCTCGCCCGTCTTCACAGGAATGTTTACGGGGATGATTGTACTCCGCTAGTATTATATTATAATGTTGCCTAAAAGGAATGCGGAGTGTTTTCTAGCGAATACAACAAGATACCAGCACTGACATCTGAACACAGTGAAGAGTTGTAGGTTATAAACTACATTGCTCACGATAAGAACTGACCCGTGACCTTTGGAATGCCAAGTTGATCTTCACTACATGGCTGAGATACTTGCAGAAGGTTATCATCACAGCTCATGTGAGGAGAATAACCGACAACTTACTTCGCTGTGAATGTGTCAAGGTTTTGAGATAATTTATTTGCTTAATTTGATGTAAAAATCCCATATAATAAATTTATGAATTCTACTGAAAGAAAATTGCCACAGATTGTCAGACGTACTAGTTATTTATTACGTTTGTTCAAACATGAGTAAAATTAGTTCAATTCTCCCTACCCTTAGCACCACCCCCACCCATCCCCTTCTGCCCTGCTCTCTCTCTTTCTGGAGCTGGGTAGACCAGCTCAGACGGTTAAGTCACTGGCCTTCTGACCTTAACTTGCCAGGTTCGATTCAGGATCAGTCTGATGGTGTTTGAACGAGCTCAAATACGTCAGTCTCGTGTCGGTGAGCTTGCATCCGGGAGGTAGTGGATTCGAATCCCACTGTCGGCCTCCCTGAAGATCGTTTTACGAGGTTTCCCATTTTCACACCAGGCAAATACTGGCGACGTAAAACTAATTTTAAGCGAAAATCTAATAATGGAATTCCAATACTCATCGTATTGCTCACATAGTTGTACTAATCATAGGCAATGACACATTATGGTACCACCCACAGGTAATACAGACAGATGGTGTTCCTCACATAAAGGCACTACTCATAGGTAACGCAGTCCCATGGTGGTTCACACATAGTGGTACCAATCACGGACAGTGCCCAATCCCATGGTGTTCCTCACATAGTGGTACCAAGGACAGGCAAGACAGACCCATGGTGCTCCTCATATATTGATACTACTTAAACGTAACGCTCACCGTTATGAACCAACGCAATTCAGCATGGCGTACGGCAGCTCCTTCCGCACGTGATGCCATGCGCCCGCTCCCTCCCCTGAGTGGAATGCACACGATGGTACTAATCACAGGCAATGCCCAGACCTATGATGTTCCTCACATAATGGTACTAATCGCAAGTAACGTCGGTCCATGGCGTTCCTAACTAATCACAAGTGATATCATGGGTTCAATGTTATCACCCCTTACTCACCCCTTTTAGTTGCCTATTACGACAGGCAGGAGATACTGCGGGTGTTCGTCTGGGTCTCCCACCCACAGAGGGTACCAACAAGAAAAAATAATGTTAACATTAAAGGAAAAGTAAAAAAAAAAATGAAGAAACCGTCGTACTCTGCAATGAGATGGATGGGTGTGACATCTTACAACGCGTAAGAAGGTAATCCTCTCCGGTCGTCCAAGTTGGGGGTTTTGCGGACGGGCTGGTATCCCTCCCAAGTGAAGAGAAGTTGCTCGGAAGTATCGGTATCACTGTGCAATAAAATGTCCCCATAAAAGTTCAGAGGCTCTCAGCTTAGGAACGTGGGTTGACAACCACGGTTCCCATAGCTTACGCTGGCATTGTTTGTGTCAGTCTCCTCACAGAATAACACCCACGGTATCCCCTGCCTCTCGTAAGAGGCTACTGAAAGGGGCCCCAGGGGCTCTGAACTTTGGAGCGTGGGTTGGCGACCACGAGGCCCTCAGGTGAGTCCTGGCATTTCTTCCACTTACTTGTGCCAGGCTCCTCACTTCCATCTATCCTATCTGACCTCCCTTGGCCAACTCTTGTTCTTTTCCGACCCCGACGGTATTACGTATGGAGGCCTAGGGAGTCTTTCATTTTCATGCCCTTCGTGGCCCTTGTCTTACTTTGGCCGATACCTTCATTTTTCGAAGTGTCGGACTCCTTCCATTTTTTTCTCTCTGATTAGTTTTATATAGAGGATGGTTGCCTAGTTGTACTTCCTCTTAAAAAAACAATAATCACCACCACCACCACTCTCCTCACTTTCAGATTTCCTACCCGGCCTTCTTTGGCCAACTATTGTACTCTTCCGACCCCGACGGTCTCAGGTTGTCGGGGCCCAGAGACGTTTTCATTTGTACACCCTTCGTGGCGCTTTCTTTTCTCTTAGTGACACATTGATCCTTCAAATGTCGGACGTCTTCTATTTTCTTTCGGATTAGTATGAACAGAGAATGGTTGCCTAGTTGTACTTCAAAGCAATAATAATCACTACAACCACTGTCCACGTAAAATATGGCTAAATACGGTACAGGAATGCTTTGACTAACCTAATCCTTGGAGAAGGAAGAAGATAAAGATTGTGTTATTATTAATAATAATAATGTAATACTTTCATATGTGTGTACACCTGTTATGTTATGTGACTCCCTCTCAGACTGATTCTGATGGTTCCGTCAGCTTCCGCTTCGAATGCTGTCGCTGTACCGCGCACGGTGAGCCATCTGGTGACGAAAGAACGTACCACTTCCACTTGTATTATTAACGTCTAAATTCAAACCTCATTCTTAGAGAAGTCTTCCTCGTGAGCAGTCGAGATTTTATTCTGAAGACGCAGAGCAAAGTTCTCTGCGAAACGTAAAAAAATTCACCTTATTTTCTTGACAATACATAATCCCAAAAGCAAGCATATATCATGTCTGTAAGATATATTTTGCAAGTGGCTTTACGTCGCACCGACACAGATAGGTCTTATTGGCGACGATGGAATACGCAGGGTTTAAGAGTGCGAAGAAAGTGGCCGTGGCCTTAATTAAGGTACAGCCCCATCATTTGCGTGGTGTGAAAATGGGAAACCACGGAAAACCATTATCAGGGCTGCCGACAGTGGGATTCGAATCCACCATCTCCCGGATGTAAGCTCACAGCTGCGCGCCCGTAACCGCACGGCCAACTCGCCCGGTTTTCTAGAAGTACGGGCCGTGAGAGCATCAATGTTAACATGTTAATATCTATTTAATATCTGTGTATTTAAACATACCCAGACAGCCTCCACTTACAGGTGGATTTTATACAACATAATGCACATTGTAAAGAGCAGAATTTACGAATAAATAACAAGAAAGTAGTGTTTACAAATTGAAAAATAAGAGAAAGGAAAACAAACATGATAAATAACACAACAAATTCTGTACGCTTTTTGTTTCCACCAACATATCAAAAATCAAATCAAAATCTCTTTATTTACAAATGAGGTGTCTACCTCGGTGGCAAATGGTACACTAAAATACATTATTGTCAAGCACTAAATATTAAATTAACAAGAGAAGAAAATTTTCCTATAATGCAAAATTATACAATTTACGCTGACAATTTTTTCTATTAAACACACAGCTCATCCTTAATAAATTTATATTGTTTACAAAATTCTACTTATAATATCTCCTGCACTACTTACAAATATAATCAACTGATATACAGTATGTGGAATGACTTCAAATGATACTATACAACTGCAATTTACATTGCATTTATTTACTTTTTTTTTTAACCCATTCTGGAACCTAAGTAGCATAACGATCTGCTGCGTCTTAACCGGAGCCCCTTTTGCCACCACTTTTCAGAGTTCCTGAAGGGCCTTCACAGCTACCGTATATTTAGTATAAACATTAATGTTATTATACTGTGATATAATTTTTCTAAGATAATATTGCTAACAAAAGCCTGTTATACCCGTCTTTTATTTACAACTACAGTTAAATTTTCTCTCTTTGTTTATCCGTTTACCCTCCAGGGTTGGTATTCCCCTCAGACTCAGTGAGGGACTCCACCTCTACCGCCTCAAGGGCAATGTCCTGGAAGCGTGAGACTTTGGGTCAGGGATACAATTGGGGACGGGGGCCAGTACATCGCCCAGGCGACCTCACCTGCTATGCTGAACAGTGGTCTTGTGGGGGATGGGAAGATTGGAAGGGATAGGCAAGAAAGAGGGAAGGAAGCAGCCGTGGCCGTAAGTCAGGTACCATCCCGGCATTTGCCTGGAGGGGAAGTAGGAAACTACGAATAATCACTTCGAGAACGCTGAGGTGGATATCGAACCCCTCTACACAGTTGACTTCCCAGTCCTCGTACCACTTTTCAAATTTCGTGGCAGAGCCGGGAATCGAGCCCGGGCCTCCGGGATTGACATTAATCACTACACCACATAGGTGGACTCTACACTAAGTACAAAATAATAATACAATATTTGATTTTAGATCAGAGGGTATTATCTGTGTGAAACTACAGTTTCCATATGACGCACGAAGTCTCGAAGAGTCATAGTAAAGTCAATTAATTCTCTGATTACATGCAGCAATTTTGTTGCAAATATTACACATTCTAACAACTGAGAATTTTTGTGATCACTGTTTTGGAGTGTTCGCAATAAAACGTTTGTCTTGTCCGTAAATTCGTAAAGTTCACTCTTAGCAAATACCTCACTGTCATCACACACATTATTTATGAGTTTGTGCAAGAATATCAGTTGAAGAATTTTCCTTTTGTTGCATAATGACGAAATGACTTTTTTTGCTATTGGCTTTACGTCGCACCGACACAGATAGGTCTTTTGGCGACGATGGGACAGAAAAGGGCTAGGACTGGGAAGGAATCGGCCGTGGCCTTAATTAAGGTACAGCCCCAACATTTGCCTGGTGTGAAAATGGGAAACCACAGAAAACCATCTTCAGGGGTGCCGACAGTGGGGTTCGAACCCATTATCTCCCGAATACTGGATACTGGCCGCACTTAAGTGACTGCAGCTATCAAGCTCGGTGAAATGACTAATTATAGTGTTGTTGTTGTTGTTGTTGTTGTTGTTGTTGTTGTTGTTGTTGTTGTTGTTCATAATTCAGTCTAGGGACGTTTGTTCACCAGCCCCGTGAATGTCTCCAAATCACATGTTTCCACAGATCCACTGACCATTATTTGATCACCGCATTGGGCGGCGCTTAGTATTCAGAGAAGTGGTTTATGAGCAGCTGCTCGACCACGCAACCCCATTCCTCTTAACTCTCGATACACAGTCGTGGTACTTGGTGAACAATTAGTTACCCTACAGAACGCGGCATAATTATTTCTCTCAGGTGTCTGGCGATTTCCCCGGGTTCCACCTTCATCAACGGGGCTGGTTCTTTGCTAAACCTGGTCTACCTCGTCATGGATTGTTTAGGTTGCGGTTGCGCCTTTACGTTTCCGCTTCAGAATCCTGTCAGCAACACTCGACTTATGCAACTGGAAAAGGGCAGAAATGTGATTACTGATATAGGAACTAGGGATGTTGCGATGTTTTCAACATGAGTAAATATAGATACTTTTCTATATTTCAGTATGGAAATTTTTGTTGTATCTATACAATGTTATAACATAGTTTGGAAAACTTACGGAATAGTGGTATTAAGCAACCAATGCGTACAAAATGGTAATTAAGAGTAAATTTCATGAGTAGTCTATTACTGGAAAAGAAAGGCACGAAGTATTTTAATCTAGGAAAAGGGTAGTGACGATAACAAGGACTTTCGTCCTTAAATGTCAATTCGGCTACCTGTATTCTGTACTAATGTTAGGTTAAATTCAATTAGAATTCAGTTACGAATAATTATGTCCTCAAAACGATATATATTAAGTTTTTAATTTCCAAAGGGAAAACTACAGACGTCTTTTGTCACCAGGACGTTAATGACGGAGAAAGTTGACCACGCGGTCTTGGTCATGTAGCTATGAGTTTTCATTAGGGAGATGGTGGGTTCGAACTTCACTGCTGGTAGTTCTGAAGATAGTTTTTCGTAGTTTCTAATTTTCACAACAGGAAAATGCTGGGCCTCTAAGACTACAGTCACTTCTTTTCCTATCTCATCGTCGTCGTAAGACCTGTCTGTGTCGTAAAAGCAATACCAAAAGAAAGAAAAAGTGACTGAAAAGAAATCTATTAAACTACTAGTTTCCTTTTAGAAAATGTACCTTTTCTTGCACTCCGATACCATTTGCCCAGCTAATGTACAGATGCACTCACGCTTTGCCTACTATGGATAGACCTTGAGGATATGAAAATATGTATAAAGAGTAAGAACTTTATTATCGTAGAATGCTGCATTTCAACACATGTTCTATCGATATAGGCTAATTGAATCTCGCCTTTCCTTGTACGTAGAAATTTATTCAAGGTTATAAGGCCGAAGGTTTCTCATTTGTGACCAAGGCACGTTGTTGGTGCATTAAGATGAGTTCATAAATGCTACATGTATGTATATGACGTAAGCGGATATTGCATTTACAGGACTTCGAGGAGCAGTTATTTAAAAGTTGCACGCGTCTCGATCAGAACTAGTTAACCATGAGATAGACTTTCCGGGCTAATTTTCAGGAAGTCCATAAATTGCAGAAAGGGAGGTCCTTTATTAGAATTTTATTTATGATAGGCTTGTGAATGAAAGCTGGATCGAGTTTCTTTCTCCGATTTTCATAACAATTTTTATGTGCAATTTTACGAATAATTTTTCGATCAGGAAAGGGAGATACTTCCACCTAATATCTCCGTAGGCTATATAAAATGAATGTTTGTTTGTTTGTTTGCTTGTCTCGGATGGACTCCAAAACTACCCGACCGATTTTGCTGAAAATTTCACAATTTGTTCTTATTACTCCTGAGAGGGTTTATGAAGTGATTTGAACGAACTCCGATAGGTACTTTTTTATGAGTAATTTTGTGCAATTAATTTAATTACAAAGCCGCACCAAGATTGGATTGACCTTGATGGACAGATTGTCACTCGGCGACAGAGACTTACTTTGTATTACTAATACTGGAAGGGGAGAAAATGTGATTTTTGTTGCTTTATTTTAAATACAGCAGTAAAATTCATAGACGATACAACGATGCGTATATCATACAAGCTATCGTCCCATCGATCGCGAGTAAGTTATGTTGATGAGATGGGGATAGTTTTGTGACAGTGAATTGCTTCATATGGGAATGATCGTAGATAGCATACTCTCTCTCAACAGTTTGAAACACCAAGTGTCAATTGATGTTCCATGAAACAAGGGGAAATCCGTACTAATCCCCCTAATTGTCTGGGCCACTGAAATTACTGAAGACAAATCGGTCTTTCTTTTGCCGGACTGGGTGGCTTAGACGGTTGAGGCGCTGGCTTTCCGACCCCAACTTGGCACGTTCGATCCTGGCTCAGTCCGATGATGTTTGAAACAAAAAATGTAGTTAGTGAGACGTAAAAACAAATAACATTATTATTAGAAACTTTCACAGCAGTTTTCTCAATCAGTTTTTAGCCCGGAAGTTCCTAGATATCTTCTATATAACAGAATCACATAGAAATTCACAGATGACTTGAAATACTTCCAGTACCCTAACACTACGATACAATCAACTGCACTGGAATAAAGAACGAATACTTCTCTCCTCATGGGGATGGCGTTGGGAACGGCACCGGTATTAAAACCAGACCATTTCTATATTAAAGGCCAACACGACGAAAATTGTCACAGGGCCGGGAAGAAGTTATTGACTATAAAAAAACGAGTGAACTCCCTCATGCATGTTAAGTGTATTAAGGTAGGCCAAATTCGTGGTGTATGTATTTGGGGTAAGCCTTACTGTGGGTATGCATCTCTCAGGGTACAGGTTGACCCGGCGACTTAGCCCGTGCGTTTACAAGAGATGCTCTGCTAGTATCAGCGTGGGATGATACTTTGATGTATAACTCGACTTCTCCTCCCGATCTTTATCGTTACGGTCACTGAGGTTATTTAAGGCCTCGTGATCGGCTCACGTGCACTAAGTCATATATATGAGACTTAAGAGCTATAGGAAGGGAAATTAATATGAAGTTTAAAGGCCACAAATCTTCTACCTACATGTGTTTGAGTCTATTATAAGACAGTGGGCGTGGCTTCAGCAGGACACAGCACGAGGAACTGTGTGAATAATGTAAATAGCAAGCACATGTTGCTTGTTATATAGATACTACTTCAAACTTGAAGGATTCTGCACTAAGTTTTAGAATCAAGAATGTTTCTTTGTGAGAAAGATCCCCTCACTATTAGAGTTAACTTATCGTAATCGGAACAGTACGGAATAATGAAGCTCGTTTATACTAACATAAAAGGAGAAGGTTTGTGAGTTTGTTTGTTTGTGGTGGGTAATCTCTCGGAAACCACTCAAACCGATTTCAGTAATGTTTTACCATTAGAAAGCTTTTTCCATATTATTATTATTATAGGCTGTGCTAGCTTATCGGGAGACGAGATAGTTGAAAAGGAATTACAGGAGGGTTATAATTAAACTTTCGCTACTTGAGAGGGCCCCCATGAAACATGAGTGACAAAAGAAACTTTCTGGAAGAGAAATAAGTAATAAACAGTCGAAAGAAATACATTTTAATTTCCACATGAGAGAGCAACATTTGTTAATTGCGTATCATGTTTACGTTCCAGGTTACAAACGTTGCTCAATGTGACGACCATCTTTATTCATGCCAGCCTGGAACCGCACTAGAGATTTCTCTACTGCTGCCCAAAATATCTCAGGTGGGATTTTGGCTACCTTCCTCGCTGTGCTCATATTCAAACTCCAGCGTTTGTAAGTGTCCTATTGATAAACATTGTCCTTCAGGTAACTCCACAGCCAGAAATCACACGGGTTCAAATCTGGTGATCTTGGTGGCCACGCAGTTTGGAATGATCGGACAATGATTTGGTCTTCTCCAAATGTGTTACGGAGTAACCAAGTGACCTTACGAGCAACGTCTGCGACTGTAATGCACACTGATGCTTGTGTTTCAACCCTACGTCACTGTACCAGTACCGGCAACTAACGGCAAGTCATGAAAATTACAATATTAACAACGACAATTCTGCAGCGCACAGTTTGAACATCATTCCTATAAAGTTGGGTACCCATACGGTGCATAGTTTTCCGTCTACACTGACTCAAGTAGCGAAAGTTTAATTGTAACCACCCTGCAGAACAAGTGGGAAAAATTGTTCGTCTTGGAACCTTAAAGATAGGACCTTCATTTGTAAGCATAATACTGTGTAGAATACATTAATAACTGTCGTAAAATTGAAGTTATTTATTAACGTGTTCTGGAAATATATTTATTGACAGACTTTCCTGCATTCAAAAATGTTTTAAAAGTCGCTGCGGTTTCTTCTTAAAAGTTGCAGATGACTGTGTTCGCAAAACTTTGAGGGTCTTCCTGTACTTGCATGGAAGTGGATTTATTTGTTCAGACAACTAGCGTGGTTGACATATCTTTAAAAATCCTGTATCATAATTAACTTATGTGTGAAAATAAAACTCATTCAACTTTTTAGCTCTAAGGATAACTGAAATATGTGCTTCGGAATTCACGAAAAATAACATAAGTTACGATAAATTTAACGAATTTTCCTATGAGCGGTATTACATTTAGGAAAATATGTTGATTTTTAAGCCTTTCTACTTATATTTTAAAATGATGATATTAAAAAAAAATTCCAATTTTTGCAGTGTTTTTTCCTGCTTGACACGGAAGAATGAGTAGATTAGTGCGTATAGCTTTTTAACTAGACTGTATCAACTGCGTTTGTTTGCACCGCAACAAGTTTAAACAATACGCACGCTGAGCATTATGCAGGAATAGAGTGCAGAATTCCTAAACATCATATCAAGCATCAATTGATCACACGAGCTCCCCTCATTTCAAAAAGCTCACATCTGCTCGCTTTCCCATAAGCTTCCAATTTCTAAGAAATGCCCTGTTCGGCTCCAAGAGTTCTTTCTTAATTGTCGAAGGCAAAACGTTTATTAGGGTGTGTTTAGAGGAAGTGGGAACAGTTAATTCCGTAAACATATTGGAGGGTCTTTACCCGCTTAGTCATAATACTGTATTTGTAGGACAGCGCCCTCATAAGCACCGAATGTATATATACAAAGCAACAACACCGTTGTAAGGGGGTTGTAATGGAGCTAGTTAATCAAGCTACTTAAACAAAGGAAGGTTGTCGTTTTTCGTGATTGTTGTCATCGTGGTTATAGCCACGGACCTTCAGTTTTAATGTTGACAAAATTTCTTAGCAGATAAAGCAGGGGCCCCCTACAAACTACAGTACGAAAAACGTAAAATTAAGCAATTTCCTCAATTGTGCTGAAAGTTGAATGGCTAAATGGCCCGAGAGGGTCTCAAATTGTGAATCTTGGATAGTTCTTTCAAACTTTTTGAAACATTCGAAACTTCAGGCCTAAATGTAATTCCGAAAAAACCAGCCTAAAAATCGCTTGTTCCTTTACTCATTTTCCTTTTTGATTCTAATCCTAGCGAAATTAACTTATTTACATATTTATTTCTGTAATGTGTTCCTTGGTTCAATACACTCAGGCGTTTTTTGATTTTTGAAAAATGCCGACTCCGAATGTAGTTATAAGGTCTTAAGTGAAACAATGAATTGACTCACATTAGCGCTCGTAGTGGTATGAAATGGCAAACTGCTAATCTAATGACGACCGACTTGATGCGTCGCTCTAGCTAGCTCCAGCACAGCGAGGGATCAAGTCGGCCGTGATCTAATAGACCGCAAAACGATGATTAAGAAAAGGATTGTAATTTTTAGGAATAAATAAAAATATATTCCCATACTTTATTATATTTTATCTAAAATTCGTAGCTCATATTCCTAGGATGTTTTCAACATGAGTTGCCTGCCTGAAAGGCCAGAAATGTGGAGTTTTTTAAAAAACTAGGTTTGCGTGTAATGTGAATCACTGGAATGCGAATTCTCAATGTTTCAAAAATTCCCACATCCGTTGGCTGTGATTCGCGCCGCACCCGCGTTGGTGAAAAGCTAGAGACGTCACTCGTCTACCATCCCCCGATCCCCACCCTATCACATAAAGAAACTTTACCGAACTGTTGGAAATTTGTATTACTGCATTAATTTAATTCGTTTACGAGGTGGAAGAAAGACGAATTTAGTGTCACCAACCGAACGACTTGGTAACACGGTTAGAGGCGTGTTGGTGTTAGCTTGCATTCGGAGTTAGTGGGTTCTAACTGCTGTCGGCAGTCCTGAAAATGTTCGCCGTGGTTGCACGTGTTAACACCAGACAAATGCTCGATCATTTCCTTCCCAGTCCTAGCCAGTCCTATCCTGCCTCATCGTCGCCTTGAGATCTCTCTGGATCGAACAGTTACCAGTGATAGAAATAAGTCAAGACAGTACATTCTTTCCTGTTTCCTTTACAGTTTTCAAAGAAACTTGTGGCCGTATTTCTTCTCAGTCAGCAGGTAAATGTATTTTAGAAACGTATTTTAATTTTTTACGATTATTTGTACGTGTTATTGTTCGACTCTTTGGCTGAATGATCACCGTGGTAGACTTCGCTTGGGACGGTCCTGGGTTCGATTCCCGGCCGTGTCGGGATCTTCGACGTGTTTGGTTAATTCTCTGACTACGAGAATGGATATTTGTGTTCGTATCAGTACACATTCCTTTTTATATAACTGCAACACACCCACACTACAAACCAACACAAACACGCAATAGTGAATATACCCCTCCATATTGAGTTGGCGTCAGGAAGGGCATCCGGTCGTAAAACAGGGCCAAATCCACATGTGCTACACAATTCGCAACCGCAACCCCACAGGTGTGGGGAAAAGTGGTAGATTATTATTATTATTATTATTATTATTATTATTATTATTATTATTATTATTATTATTATTATTATTATTATTAGTCCGCCTCTGTGGTGTAGTGGTTAGTGTGATTAGCTGGCACCCCCGGAGACCCGGGTTCGATTCCCGGCTCTGCACCGAAATTTGAAAAGTGGTACGAGGGCTGGAATGGGGTCGAGTCAGCCTCGTGAGGTCAAGTGAGTAGAGGGGGATTCGATTCCCACTTCAGTCATCCTCGAAGTGGTTTTACGTGGTTTCTCACTTCTTCTCCAGGCAAATGCTTGGACACTGCCAACCCTGGAGGATAAACGAATTAAGAAAGAAAGAAGGAAGAAAAGAAAAGAAAGAATTATTATTATTATTATTATTATTATTATTATTATTATTATTATTATTATTTTTTGATTCGTTGTGCCCAGCTGTGGAGCGCGTTTGAACTTATTTTGCACAATGTTTCTTCTTCTTTTCTTCCCAATATCTTCAACTTACTAGCATGATTATTATTATTATTATTATTATTATTATTATTATTATTATTATTATTATTCGTTTCGGCCAGCTGTGGACCACGTTATTTCAACCGTTTGCATCCTTGAGCTTTAATTCTTTGCCAGTATTCCCGCATTCGCTTTTTGTGAGCCTCCTTTCTTTCATCAGTCCACTTCTTGCCTCTTTTCAACTTCGGCTTTTCTTGGAATCGCTGGTATGCTCGAACTTTCTTCTGGAGAGGAACACGTTCCTGGATGTCTTCTTGTGTGATCCCTATTTCTTGAAGGTCTTTTTCAACTTCGGTGGACCCATCCCTTGGTTTTCTTGTTTACAATGTACAGTAGGATAAGAAAGATTATTATTATTGACTCTTATTCGCAGGTGTAGTTGCTACCCCTGTGGAAATGAAATTAGGAAACCAATATTAGCGAGATTTTGACCCAATTCTCTCTAGGTTATAATACGTGAGGCAGAATGTGCATCCGTTACAGTCCCTGAAATCAGGTTTAAATCCACTGCAGACCCGAGAATCAAAGATGGGGAATCAGTTCAGACAACAGCGATCTATTTTATGCGTAGGAATGGTAATAACAGGTACCAAATTAATGTGAAGATATGCTAACATACAAAACAAAGAACACTCGTACAGTTGAGTTGAGTTTTGTGGTAATTGACAATCTTTTGATTGTTCATTTTTCGTTTACACTTTGCTTAAGGTCATACCGACACAAGTCTTATGGCGACGATAGGATAGGTCAGGGCTAGGAGCAGG
The DNA here is from genome assembly GCF_040414725.1 of Anabrus simplex. NCBI lineage: Eukaryota > Metazoa > Arthropoda > Insecta > Orthoptera > Tettigoniidae > Anabrus > Anabrus simplex. Next base: position 1,768,334,573 of record NC_090265.1, on the reverse strand, counting down.
AAGAAAGCAACCATGGCCTTAATTATGGTGAACCGCAACATTTTGCCTGGTGAGAAAATGGGAAACCGCGGAAAATCATCTTCAGGGCTGACAACAGTTGGGATCGAACCCAAACCACTCAGCCACATGCTCGGTGTTTGAGTGTTTACTTGTTTACCTTTCTTTGTCGTATGTTGCAGAAAGGAGGCTTAATTTGCTGCTTGTTGAGTTCTCGTCGATATTAGGATAGTTGAGATGCACAATTGTGTCTTTTTAAGTCTGTTATACTGTAATATGGATTTGTGTAATTCTTGCTGGCTACATAACTAAAGGTAATGGAAAGACATACGTGGCACACATTATAAGTCAAGCAGGTTAACTTACTTTTCACGGTAGCATTGGGAAGTTGCACCGTTAGAAGATCTGAGGTCCGATTCTTGTTCTGCGGGAAAAAAAAATATTGACTCCTCAGTATCACTGCAAAGTGTTCGAACTTAAAATATCATGGTAAAATTCAACGAGTTATTTGGCACAGTTACTTTGACTTTAACACTGTTTCGCTTAGTTACGTTAATGAACTAAGTTCGTTTTGAAATTTTAATTAGCATAACTTAGAGTACTTTACCGAATATTGTTATGTGGGTCATTGTTTACTTCGCGTCTCCTCCATGACAGTACTTCTTTACACATACTGAAAGGACGCTGCATATGAGCTCCTCGGAGATTAGACGTCCCTTTCGTGAAGAACACACACACCACTAATTGCGAGAGAGAGAGAGAGAGAGAGAGAGATACGACAGCTACCACACGTTTATTACAGTGAAGCGATTACTGTTTCCTTACAAGAACTATATTGCAGTTAAAAAGTACACGTACAATAAAGTAACGATTATAATTTAACATGAACATGCAATGGATATTGCAAATTTGTTTTTATTCATAAGCTAAAAGTAACAGACATGAAAGTAGCGAGAATGATTGCTGGTACAAACAGGTGGGAACAATGGCAGGAGGGTACTCGGAATGAGGAGATAAAGGTCAAGTTAGGATTGAACTCGGTGGATGAAGCTGTACACATAAACCGGCTTCGGTGATGGGTCTCATGTGCGGCGAATGGATGAGGGTACGTTACCTAGGATAATAATGAACTCTTATATGAGGTAAGAGAAGTAGAGGGGGACCAAGATGATGGTAGACGCAGTTTCTAACGATTTGTAGATAAGAAGTATAGAACTAAATGATGCCACAGGACTAGGCAAAATAATTCGAGCTACATACACTCGTTTAACGAATGTAATAGATTGGAAGGAGGGAAGGGAAGGGAAGGGAAGGGAAGGGAAGGGAAGGGAAGGGAAGGGAAGGGAAGGGAAGGGAAGGGAAGGGAAGGGAAGGGAAGAGATTGATGTGTGCATAAATTTATTGGAGATTTGAATGATCACGTAATATTTAAACAAAACGAGCCGGATCATTATATTTGTTCGCTGTTGTACAAGACATTTTGGAAATTCCTTCATCCCTCAAAGATCTGTAAAGCGGTACAAACAGTATGTGACTGTCAGAAAATAAGTTCCCAGAAGAAAATCATAATGTAGTTTCATCAATTGCAAATGTTAAAATATTTAAGCTCTTTAGGCTTTTCAATTGTGAAATTACCTGCGTTTCGCCCCAGTGTAGCAGTGGGCTCATCACTTGGGTTGCTGCACCTTTCCTAGACGCTGGCTGCTGGAGTGCTGTTGACACTACTGAATGTTTTCATTCCTCCCCTGAAGGAGGAGGCGGGCCTCCTAGAAGGTGACGCCGTCTCTCAAGGCAGGAGATTTGTATCGGAGGAGGGGATGTGCGGAGTAGGTGAGAGGGTTGGCGGCCGTGCCATATACTAGGAACTGTCCCGGCATTCGCCTTAGTGCAGGAGAATGGAAAACCACGGAAAACCATTCTCAGGAGAGCCGACAGTGGGAACCAACCCCTCTCTGTCTCCCGAATACAGAGGCGTAGAGCCACGATAGAGCCGTGGCCACCCCTCCTCTGCTCGGTTGGTCGGTCGAAGTGCAGAGCTGTTGGACCATGGACCAGCCGTGGGCACTTGTGGGCCGAGACCCACTCTGCATCCACTCCCGTTCAGATACCACTACAAGTCTCCTACAGTATGTAGGACACTGCAGTGACGTGCACTAGGGGAAGCATGTGCCTCCACTTGTATACATGCTTGCCTTTGATCTTTAACTGGTTAGGTCCAAGTAAGTATCAGTCATTTTTCGAACACTACATGCCGTTGCGTTACTACATGTATGAGAAAAGAGAAGCCTCTACCATGTTTCTCAGAATACCTTAGTACTTCTAGTTTCCCATGTTGACCTCTTGCATCATTCGTATACACGCTCTTGGGCTAGCAAATAGTAGAAAATAATCAGCGGAAGCCTTTCGGAACCATGCGGCTCAGATAAATCAGCCGGGTCGGATCTGTAAGAAACATCACGTTCTATATTAGTTCCAGTACCTGAGTACAGCCTGCATTAAGGACTCCTTAATTTATTAGCTTGGAACTCTTTTGAAGTTGCAGAGCTAAGATGAATGAGAGTATGCTTTTATTTTACTTCTGCCTCATCTAAATCAATTTCTTCGGGTGCGAGTCGGGGATTATTTCAGACGACTTCTCCTCAACATCCGTTCTAATTCCACGTGGTGGGGATTGACTTTTTGTTTTTTGTTTAGCTGTCTTTAACTCTTTCCTAACCATTTCACTTCCTTCTATTTTATATATACATATACGTCACTTTGTAATCCGCCCTATAAGCTAGTTGGCACCGACCCCCCACTCTAAACGCTTTACTTGCTTAGCGCATTACAGGTTACCCCCTGTGGGTGGGGGACGCAGCCGAAGAATACACCCACAGTATACCCCGCCTATCGTAAGAGACGACTAAAAGGGGCGACAAGGGATGATTGTATTCGAACCATGAAACTACTTGTGATTAGTACCACCACGCGGGGAACACCATGGGTCGCTTTTCCTTGCGCGTAGTACCAGATAGGTTTGTGATTAGTAGCAAACGAGAGCGCGACGGCTTTTACAGTACCTGTGATTAGTAGCACTATCTGAGCGACACCATGGGATGACGGAACCCATGGTTCTGGCTTGCCTATGATTAGTGCCCACTGTATGAAATCAGCGCCAAACACCGTATGTCTCAGTCTGTGTCACCGCAGCATACTTGCTATCCTGTTATCTTGGAGATCCATCTTCAAATCCCTCCCCTAGCGAAGATATTTTCTACGATTGATACTCTCAAGGTGGTGATTATTGTTTTAAGAGGAAGTACAACTGGGCAACCATCCTCTATATAACACTAATCAGAGAGAAAAAATGGAAGATATGGCTATTTCTAGCCGAGTGCAGCCCTTGTAAGGCAGACCCTTCGGTGAGGGTGGGCGGCATCTGCCATTGTAACGTTCCAGACGTCACAGTGTAATTATGTTAATTTTATTATGTGTAATTAATTCAGGAATTTAACGTCATGATATTTATCTTCGTGTGTAATTTTATTATAATTCATGGTTGATCATTTGCTCACTATAATTTCATTACTTTGTAACTACGACTTGTAAACGAGGACTGAATATCCTAATATTAACTTAGATTCTTGCGACATTCGTTTAAATTTAACTTGCAGTAGATTTTCCTCTATCTTGTCACATCACCGAGGAAGAAGGAAGGACAAATTTAGACATCAAATTCTGGGAAAAGCGAGCACGTGTTCAAGCGTTGTAACCACATCTACTGTATTTCGACCAGAATAATTCAAACTTAGGCATTGGAAGACCCCTGAAGAGATGGCTCGACGACATAAAGCTGTTGGCTGGAACACGCTGGTTCCAAGTGGCTCAAGACCGAAGACGATGGAAGCACATGGAAGAGGCCTATATCCAGCGGTGGATTGAAATAGGCTAGAAAAGAAGAAGAAGAAGAAGAAGAAGAATTCAAACTGATCACCGCCTATATTTTCAAAGGAGCGTCATGTTGCCATGGATACTGAGTGAAAGGGCTAATAGAAGAACAGTTGATATCATGGTTGGGACCCATCAACTTTAATATCTGGAGTGGGGAGAGACGTGTCAACTGACTGGACCACGTGTAGCGACCTGTAATTAGAGCCAGAAAAGGTTATAAAAGGGCGTGTTGGAGCTCTTGGCATCATTCTTCTATCTTGTATTTCGCTTTAGGTCTGATAACTTGTCTTATGGTTGTTGTACCATAGCGGACTAGTGTGATAGTTTATCACTTCTACATTCATTACTTCGTTACCACGACGTGGTACTTAGGAATTTCTGAATGATGGGTGTATAGCCACTCTCATCAGGAAGTACGAACAGCTCTGTATTAGATCAGTTTATACCAGTCTAAGACAATAGGTAGCATTAAACTAGATAGAAATGAAACTTCAGTGCACATTTTCAGTAAAGTTGGAAGGATTGTTAATTGAGTATCCTCTCCACATAACCCAAGGCGGTTTTTCTAACTATGATTTAGGGCTCATCTCCAATATATGGGATAGAGCATAACAGGGAGTGATAGTTTCAAAGCCATCATCCAATTAGTGGACGACCGGTGATGTTCCAGCTACAAGGATGGAAGCTTTCCAAGGACCAGCAGAACAAGACTACATGGTGAGCAAGCGAGTTAAAAATATTGCAAGTTTTCGCGAAGTAGAGTCATTCAATTTTTTGTTAAATTCATTTCCTATTTTAAATTCAGTTCTCGTCAAACCGTCGTCATTTATATTCAATATCATAAATAGTATTTTCCTAGTTCACTTTAATCAGTCTGCCTTAATTAGCCTTTTGATTTCTAATTCTCCTGCTTAATGATTAGTGCACTGTGATGAGAGTCCGTCCAAGCTTTATTATAAATTTTTGTTTTTAAGTAATCAACTTAAAGATTGGCGCCCTTAGTTTGCATAGTTGCATTTCTCGTTCAATTATTGTTCTCCAAGAGGGAAAAACCACACAATGTGTAGGTAACTGCGTGTTATTGTGGTGGAGGATAGTGTTACGTGTGATGTGTGAATTGCAGGGATGTTGGGGACAGCACAAACACCCAGCCTCCGGGCCATTGGAATTAACCAATGAAGGTTAAAATCCCCGACCCGGCCGGGAATCGAACCCGGGACCCTCTGAACCGAAGGCCAGTAAGCTGACCATTCTGCCAACGAGTCGGACTAAACTCGTGTCCCCTATTGGAGGTGAGCTGCATGTACCATTTCAATCACATACCAGCCCTCCTGCCATTCTTAAATTTCTGGCAGTACCGTGAATCGAACCCGGGCCCCCAAGGACGGCAGCTAATCACACTAACCGTTACGCTACAGAGGCGGGCAGTACACTTAGGTGATGGCACTTTATAGGTTTGCGTTGCCTGTCAATGGCGCCGCAATGTGCGAAACACAGTAGGTCTGTAATACATGTGCGAATTTCATTACCTGTGAGTAGTACCATAATGTGTGGAATACCGCGAGTCTACGCTACTCTTGATTAGTACCGCAACATGACAAATACCATGGTTCTACTTTTCTAGTGATAAGTATCATTATGAGGGGCCAATGACTTGGATTTTGGACTCGTTTCGACTACAAGCATCATCGATTCAGTATCGTGCTATAGAACCAGTCCCTCGGTCAGTAATATTATTGTTTCACGCCAGCTTCTGTGCATGTGAGGCACTGTGGGTCGGTTCCACTGATCGTTTTAAATTCATATCCATTCATCCATTCATTCTTCGTTCTCACGTTTTGAATTGTGTTCTGTGAAGGATTTTGGGTTTTTAATTTGTCATTTCATTTCGTCTCATTTCGTACCATTAGGGACCGGTGACCTAGATGTTAGGCCCCATTAAACAACAAGCATCATCATCATCATCATCATCATCATCATTACATGTCATTTTACCGTAGGACTAGGAAACAACACCGTTCGGAGATCCGTATTTAGAGTCCCAGTATTGGCAGTAGTAGGAGAGTAGAATTCAAGCTAGCGAAATGAAATACCTAAGGAGAGAACCAAGGTGAGAAATCAGCGCCAAACACCGTCAGTCTGTGTCACCGCAGCATACTTGCTATGGCGCGATCCTATTATCTTGGAGATCCATCTTCAAATCCCTCCCCTAGCGAAGATATTTTCTACGATTGATACTTTCAAGGTGGAGATTATTATTTTAAGAGGAAGTACAACTGGGCAACCATCCTCTATAGAACACTAATCAGGGAGAAAAAATGGAAGGGGTCCGACTCTTCGAAAAATGAAGGTATCGGCCAAAGGAAGACAAGGGCGACGAAGGGCGTGAAAATGAGACTCCCTAGGCCTCCATACGTAATACCGTCGGGGTCGGAAAAGAACAAGAGTTGACCAAGAGAGGTCGGATAGAATAGATGAAAGTGAGGAGCCTGCCACAAGTAAGTGGAAGCAATGCCAGGACTCAGCTAAGGGCCCCGTGGTAGCCAACCCACGATCCAAAGTTCAGAAACCCTGGGGCTGATACTCTCAAGCCGAGTCACTTGCAGACTTAGCAACACCGTCTCGCAAAGCCCATTTGAATCGCCCGCGAAGCGAACTGATTGGCTAATTTCATATACCCAATTCACATTGTTTCCGACCAGAATTTGAAGGTGCTCAAATATACCAGCCTCGTGTCGGTAGATTTACTGGCGCGTGATAGAATAGGGGCTGTCTGGCCGAGGCGTGCTCGGTTCACCCGGCGGGACGTGGGTTCGATTCTCCGTCAGGAAGTCGAAAAATTTAAGAAATGAGATTTCCACCTCCGGAGGTGCACATGGTCGCGAGGTTCACTGAGCCTATACCAAAAATGAGTACCAGGTTAATTCATGGGGGCGAAGGCGGCCGGCCGTTGAGCTAACCACTCTACCCCATCAAGTGCCGAGCTTACGGATATGGGAAGCCTTTACCGCCCACCCCTCCAAGGGGCGTCATGGCTTGTGTGGACATGAAACAAAACAGAACTCCTGCAGGACGAAATTCTAGCACCTGAGTGCCTCTGAACACCATGACAGTAGATAGTGGAACGTAAAACCATTAACATAATTATTACAGTCGAATCTCGATATCTCGAACCTCCATTACTTGAATTTTCAATATCTCGAAGTAACTTAAATTTCCCGCCCGTTTGTCCTATTCTTCACGTGTATTTATTTCTCTATCACTCGAAATTTTGTCACACGAATTTCTCGATTTCTCGAAGCAAACATTTCCTCTCTTGAAGCAAAAAATACTCTGTAACTCGAATTTTGTGCAACATTAACTGTGCAATACGGCATTTGTGGTTTGTGAGGAACAGTTAACAAGTAGAAAAAGGGTTACAGTGATGCTGGGAGATAATATGACGGGAACCGAAAAACTAAAACTTCTAGTGATAGGAAAATAGGCGAAGCCCGCTGTTTCTCGGGTGTGAATTACTAACCTGTCACGTACGAAAGCAACCCCCGAAGTCGCGGATGACAAGCTTGGCTGCGTGGTATTGACGAGAAGTTTCAACGCGAAGGGATGAAAGGTTAACAGTAAGAAACAGAAGAGACTAACGGATTTTTTCCAAAGGTGTTAACTACTGTATGTACTGTATCATGTTTTCTAAAAAGTTTCTATGATAATTGTTATAATTATGGATAGAACCTAACGGATTGGATAAAGAGGCAAATAGGGCAAGAATTAGAAAACTAGAATTGGCTTACAGGTTAACCCAGAACAGATACAACAAAAGAGCAATATCTTACAAGGCGAAACTTAGACAGTAACGCACAGTGGTAAAGCCAGAGGGTCTCTACGCTTCAGAGAGCCTGACGGTGAATAAAAAGGGGTGAGCTTCAAGATCTCGAAAAAAAGGAGAGGAGAATTTTAAGGAAAATTTTAGGACCACAGAAAAATGCTAATGGGGAGTGGAGGAATAGAAAAAATGATGACCTCTACAAATACACCGAAAAAATCACTGTCACCATGCGAAAGCGAAGGCTAAAATCTAGAAAGAATGGATGAGAAACGGCTAACTAAGAAAATATTCAAGTACATCACTCGACTGAAAGCTTCGACGAAGTGGGTGGAAGAGGTAAAAAGAGATGCAATAGAAAGTGGACTTACAATGGATATGGTTCACAACAGAAAAGAATTTAGAAGCCGAGTGGACAGCATCAAAACATTCCAGGAGAAACCACCAAAATGTAGACTCAAACTGGTCATATCTGAGAAAGAAAGGAAGATCAGAAGTGAAAGGATGAAGAGGTTCTGGCAGGAGGAGGAGGAGGAGGAGGAGGAGGAGGAGAAGAAGAAGAAGAAGCCTTAAGTTCAATGCAGTGCATAGGCGGCCAAATTCGGATACAAGAAGAAGAATTGTTATAATTAAAGTGATGCCGTAAAATAGACTTTGTTTGCATATTTTTAAATACTGTTAAAAATAATGTATTCAATATAACTGTATTCTCTGTATCTCGAAATTTCTATATTTTGAGATAAAGTTTAGCTCCCGAGGTGATTTGAGATATCGAGCTGCCACTGTGTATCACCAAGGACGGATCTGGACAGATATAAAGAAAATATGAATACTGTATGAAATAGTGAGCTTTTGATCTTAATACAATACAGATCCGTAGTTTAACGTGCTGACACCTTGCAGTTTTGAATAGACGTACTTCACTTTTACTTGCTTTGAACTCGAGCTAACTTTCCCGGCGTGGCGTTAATTGGATGAGCTCTGTTGCATTGAGCCCCCATCTGATTGGTTTCGTATTGATTGTACGGCATGCAAATTGCTATGTCATATTTCCAAATTGTAATTTAATATATCGTTCATTAAAAAACTAAATGTAATTCACATTGTATCACATTAGAGATACTAGACATTCGGATATGATGTCATTACCTCTTTTTTCGATAATGCACAGTTTAATGTTCGGCGAGCGGTAACGGAAGAAGAATGGTGCAGATATACAGTATTTAGGGCATTGACAAGATGGATTATGCTGTTGAGTATTCAGTTCGAAGGCTGGTTGGATCCTCTATATTTTCGCCATCAGGTGTCATAGATGGCCTAGGCTTAGGGGGTACTGACGTGGCGTACAAAGGAAAGGAGCATTAAGGTTGATGCAAGTGTAATAGACTAGTATAACTTGGAAACCACCTCGGGAGCTAAATATTGGAAATATCGAGCTCGATTAGTAGGTATTATTATTATTATTATTATTATTATTATTATTATTATTATTATTTACGTAGTTACATTTGGACTTTATTTGGTATAAATCCTGGTCGTATAATTTATTATCGTGTGTTGTACCATCTGTCTTGTTTAACAAAACATGTGAGGTTATGTCACGATAATCTCCTGTACGTATATTAATATGACTTATTTAATGTAAGAACACATAATTAATAGTATATAATTTATTATTACCTGTCAATATGATTATAAATCCAATGTAATGTTGCGCAATACAGGGTAATAGTCTAGAACAACGCATCTTTGTCAAAGAATGTTCTATTCATGTGTTCATAGGTTATTGGAGATTCGGCAAAGTACGAGAAAACGTGTTGTGTCATCCTTTTGTAGAAGCGTGGTCAAGCAATGTACAGTATATAGAGACAGTCTTGGGAGTTGGAGTTGAGTTGGTAGCGAGACTTGAGTGCAAGTCGTTAGCCGAGTGTTTGAACTAATGTTGTGATTTTGTTGTGTTGGTAGTCGATTTTCTTTCCGAGCCAGAAGTTGCTATTACATATCAGTTTGGCCACCCATTTGAAATGCACGCACCACCTTACCTCGTGAGCTACATTTTCACACCATTCATGATAATAATGATTTATTTTATTTTGTTTTTGGCGTGTGGCATTCGGAGAGGTCTGGTGCAGGTCTTTCGAGTTGACGCCGTGTAGGCGACCTGCGCATCTGTGAGCATGGGACGCACTTTAAGATGAAATCTAATACTGAAAACGTCACAAAAACCCAGCTCCGGAGTCATACGAATTAACTAATAAATGTTAAAATTCCCGACCTGACCGGGAATCGAACCCGGGACCTCTTGAACTGGAAGGCCAACATTGCTAACCATTTAGCCATGGAGCCGGACATTTTATTGATTAGGGTCCGGATGTTTATGACCTAAAAATGTTAGAAGTATGACTATAAGTTTTTTGGTCACATTTTCAAAATCTTCAAAATCTTGCTGTTAATTTTTTTTTTTGCTAGGGGCTTTACGTCGCACCGACTCAGATAGGTCTTATGGCGACGGTGGGATAGGAAAGGCCTAGGAGTTGGAAGGAAGCGGCCGTGGCCTTAATTAAGGTACAGCCCCAGCATTTGCCTGGTGTGAAAATGGGAAACCACGGAAAACCATCTTCAGGGCTGCCGATAGTGGGATTCGAACCTACTATCTCCCGGATGCAAGCTCAAAGCCGCGCGCCTCTACGCGCACGGCCAACTCGCCCGGTGTTAATTAAATTAGCATTATATTGAAAATATACTCACAAAATCTAGAAAATTCAATAATCATAAATGAGTAAAAATATTTATCATTATATTTCGAATTTATTTAATTACTCAATCCAGAAGTAATTCTCGATTCTGCACAAAATGAAATAAATGTCACATTTGGTGGGCGAACAGAAAGAATTACAAGAGAAAATTACATATATTTTAAAGTTTTCAGGTAGGAACGATCTTCTATTCTCACGCAGCATTGACTTGTAAAAAGACGGCTCAACGTCGCAGGATGTTCTTGGGCCTGCCATATGAGAAATACGTCAAATCGTTAGAGTTCAATTGAGGCTCACTATTCTGTCTCTTTATACGCACTCTTTCTACACAGCTTACCCTCCTAATTCACATAAATACTCGTATTTATAAGAAAGATAATTGGAAGAAATTACAGACAACAATTAGGAGATGTGAAAAATCTGTCTTTGAGACGACTGCAAGCAGGTGTGCAAAAATGGAACAAAATTTAAAAATATGAATAAAATACGAAAATGTATGGCTAATATGACCATAATATGAAAAATTACTGGAAAATGGCAACACACGTTAAAAGTACCGAAATATGACTTTGTATTTTCCATAGAAATAATATAAAGGGGAAAACGACATGTCGTAAACATCCAGGCCCTAATAATGATGATGCTTGTTGTTTGAAGGGACCTAACATTTAGGTCGTCGGCCGCTAATGGCACGAGATGAGACAAAATGTAATGACAGTTCCAGAATTCATCCACTGACCAGAATTCAAAACATGGTGAAGAATTAATGAATGAATATGAATTTAAAATAATCAGTGGATCCAACTTCAATACTGAAAGTTAACATAATTCCAAAATCCATCCACTGACTAGAATTCAAAAAGACGATGATGAACAGTGATTGTAAACTTTAAACAACCAGTGGATTCGACCCGCAATGTCCAACCTTCCTATAAAAGAGTATAAAATCACCGTAGGTCTATAAAGTGAAGAAGGGGCTGCTTCCAAAGCAAAATCCTAAATAGGTAATACTTGTCTAAAGGGGTCGAAAATCCAGATCACCGGCCCCTCATAATGGTACTAATCGCTGTCAAAGTATAACCGTGGTGTTCCTCACATCGTGGTTCTAATCACAGGTCGTGTATAGTACGCGCACCTTTTAAGGCTAGTACACACCTAGCGACAAAGTCGCGGGACATTGTACGGGAACAGTTGCGAGACACTGTCCCTAGACTGTTGCGATACAATGTCCCGCGTCCACATCTATAGAGCCAGTTGCACCTCAGGACTCGGCGCGAAATGGCGCAAGAAATTGCTTTATGTGCTTTTAATGTGGTGAATCTTTTTTCCATCTCGTGAATGGACATAGTGAACTTTTTAGCTGGAGACTCGATTGCTTCCCTCCTTTTGTCTCTATTTTTATACTCGGTAGACATAACATCCCAAAGACAAGGGAGGGTGTGTAAATCCTCAATGATTTTTAGAATATTTTCCATTGCAAAACAACAGAACACGAAACACAACACCAACACGTGGCGGCTATCTGCACACTGGCATCGGCGCGTCCCGGCACTTTGTCTCGCGACACGTCCAGACTACATCATGTTGCGCAACATTTGTATCATGTATCCCATCTCGAATGGGAGAGCTGCGACATGCAACTTTTGTATCGCGACAGTCCCAAACGTGGAAAAAATGTCGCAGGACATCCCTGGAACTTGTCGCGATACACGTGTTCCGCAACTTTGTCGCTTGGTGTGTACTAGCCTTGAGTGATACATACACACCCTCGTGTTGAATCGGTCGACCTCAGTTATCTTCGAGATTCGTATTAGCAACCTTTGAAACACAAACTATGAATCGCTTATGCATCGCTGTGCGGCATCTGGCGTGCACTTTACGTACTAGTACTGTTGTTGTTTACACAGCAAAGCTAAACTATAGAATTGATGCTAGGAACAAGATTCGCATCGAGAAATGTTATATAATGTTAAATAATGCATGTGTGACACAGTTGTTGGCGTAAGATAATAAATGTTTAGAAAATTCATATCGATCAATCATATTATCGATTCAATTCAGATTTCATTTCCATTCAGTTGGCAGTATTACCGGAACCGGGAGAGCAGCGTATACGAGTCCAACACTCGGCCACCTGCATTTCTCGCTGTACACCCTCTTTTCTGCACAACTTGTAAGCAAAGAGAATGCTTGTAAGGATTCTCGATTTCAGTAATAGCCGTGTGAGCGCTAAAGGTGTGTTTTGTATGTGCCATCTGTGAGCATTCAACTAAACTATTAGAATGACGGTAATAGCCGGCGATTTGAATTTCTGTCGCGTACTACTTCCTAGCGAATTTGGATTTTTACTGCGTTCTACTTCCTAGCGTTTGGCGGCTAGGGTCGATAATTTGAATTTTTAGAGGGACGTACTTCGTAGCGTTGCGCAATAACCTCCCAGAACAGACTAGTGCTTCCAAAATGAATTCATGTATAGCCTATATCAATCGGTAAAACTATCGGTACCCACTGGGCGAAACTTATGTTAGAGATCGAACATACCGCGGACGCCACCTTTAAATCAATATAAAATATTACTAAAGAATGCTATATGTAGCATATACTATTTTTTAAAATTTACTTCAACAGATTATTTTTACACCGCAGATGGATCTTACATGGATATTTCCTTCCTGTCAACATTAGGAATTATGTATATACCTAACCTCAGAAGCTATTGACAACACCTTTCATAATAATTAGAAATACGTTCAGCAAGTAGCTTATATAATCAGTACTATCGATGAACATGAGCGTACGAGTTCGGTAAAATATATATGGTAATAATAAAGCAGAGGAGAAAATAACATAAATAGGGTAATTATATTAATCGTATTCTTACAGTTGGACTGGATAACATAATACATACTGTATATGGTAATTTTTTACCGGCTACTGCAGCCTTTCCAATAGTTTAGTCGTATACTGAACTGACAGATGGCACATACAAACCACACCTTTAGCGCTCACACGGCTATTACTGGAATCGAGACTCCTTACCGCTCCTTACAAGCATTCTCTTTGCTTACAAGTTGTGCAGAAAAGAGGGTGTGCAGCGAGGAATCCAGGTGACCGAGTGTTGGACTCGTATACGCTGCTCTCCCGGCTCCGGTAATACTGCCAACTGAATGGAAATGAAATCTGAATTGAATCGATAATATGATTGATCGATATGAATGATCCTTACTCATCACCCCGTACAAAGTAATGTCACTAAAAGGTACGCGGACTATACTACTCACACGTAACGCAGGCCTATGGTGTTCCCCAAAATTGTGGAATGTCCCCCCGCCCCTCTTGTCCCTAATTCCTTCCTTCAATAGTTGGTCACCCTACATACACTGGAACCATACTCTAGTTTGGGACTTACCAGAGACTTATGCGCCCTCTCCTTTACACCCTTACTGCAACCCCTATTTACTCTCACTCCCTGTGTGTGGGGGGGGGGGGGGGGCGAAGAATAGCCTACACCCATAGTATCCCCTGCCTGTCGTAAGAGGCGACTAAAAGGAGCGACCAAGGAATGGTTGAATTAGAACCATGAAACTACTAGTACCATCCTGCGGAGAACACCATGGGTCGCCTTTACTTGCGAGTAGTACCACTACACTCAATAGGTTTGTGATTAGTAGCAGCAGAGAGTGGTTCACGGTGGGTTTACAGTACCTGTGATTAATACCACTATATGCGGAACACCACGGGCTTACGTTGCCTGTGATCATTACCATTACGTGAGAAACACCACAGGTCTGGGCGTTGACTATGATTAGTACCACTAGATGAGCGACACCATGGTTCTGCGTTTGCCTGTGATTAGTACACACTATGTGAGGAACACCGTGAGGGTTTGCGTTGCCTATGAGTGGCGCCATTGTGTGAGAAACACCATAGGTCTGCGTTACCTGTGCGACGTACAATACTTGTTAGTAGTACCATAATGTGTGGAACTCCGTGACTCTACGCTACTTTTGATTAGTACCGCAACATGAGGAATACCATGGTTCTACTTTACTGGCGATAAGTACCATTATGAGGGGCCGTTGACCTGGATTTTGGACCCCTTTAGACAACAAGTATTATCGATTCAGGACTGTGCTTTGGAAGCAGCCTCTTGGACGGTATATAGTGTATATTATTGTTTCAAGATGGTTTCTAGGAAGGTGGGGCATTGCCGGTCAGATCTACTGATTGTTTTAAGTTCATAATCATTATTCATCGTCGTCTTTTTTAATTCTATTCAGTGGATCGATTTTGGAATTATTTTTAAATTTCAGTATTGTGAGCTGGATCCGCTGATTATTTTAACTTCGTATTCATCCGTTCATTCTTCTTCATCACGTTCTGAATTCTGGTCACTGGATAATTTTGGACTTTTCAATTGTCATTACATTTTGTCTCATTTTGTACCATTAGGGACCGATGACCTAGATGTTGTTGATGATGCTTGTTGTTTTAAGGGGCCTAACATCGAAGGTCATCGGGCCCTTTAAACAACAAGCATCATCATAATCATCATCCTCTTCTTCTGATTTTCCCACACCTGTGGGGTCGCGAGTGGGAACTGCACATGTGGATTTGGCCCTGTTTCCCGGCTGGATGCCCTTCTTGACGACAACCCTATGTGGAGGGATGTAATCACTATTGCGTGTTCCTGTGGTGGATGTAAGTGTGGTGCGTTGTGTGAATATGAAGAGGTGAGTGTTGGGACAAACATAAACAACCGGCCGGGAATCGAACCCGGGAACTTTTGAAACGAAGGCCTCAACGCTGACCATTCAGCCAAGGAGTCGGACAACAAGCAAGCAAGCATCATCATCATCATCATCATCATCATCTGTTTACTCTCATAAGTATGTGCGGAGATCTGTTCCCTTTATTTACAATCCCCTTTATGTGATTACGTGATTTATGTGATAATGACATCTAGCAGATACCGTTTACAGATGTCTTTTCGGTGTGGAAAATTGATCGAAGGCGGATACGTCATGAATTGCTAGCCAAGAGATTTTGTACAAATGTAGGTCTCTAAGAATCAAGATCGAGACGAGTGCGAGCTTTCATCTCCCACCTCTTTTATATTGGATAATTTATTGAGAGTTAGAAATGACGGAGAGGACAGATCGTCTCGCCCCTTTACTAATGTAGTTGCTGACTAGGTAATCTGATAAGGAGAACCCACACAATAGGGCTTTTCAGCCGCTCATGTAAATTGATTTGAACAAGGAAATTTGATGGGAACACACACAAACACTCGCATACAATGCGAGAAAACTTTTGTGGAAGTTCTTTATAAATTATTCGTTGAATAGACAGCCTACACACACAAACAGGCTGTCAAAAGTTAAGTTTCTCGGGGGCGAGGAAGTTTATTTTTTCTGGCTGCTTGCAGACGGGACAAGCTGGGCTCTGTGTTGTCCCTCCAGAAAGGCGAGCAACAGTCGCGGGCACATCCGGTGACTGAACCCGATCGGATCGCTCACTACACAAGGACGTAATACTTAACTTATTATTATTTAACAGAATTTACCTTCAGCCGACGTTTTTATCCATACATTTAAATGTCCGACATTAAAGAATCACTTCCTGTCGCTTAATTACGAAATAATCGTGTGAAAACGAGATGAGGCATGTAATTTAAAAATAAGAAAAAGAGAATGTTCGCTTCTATGGTGTTGTGGTTAGTGGGATTAGCTGCCACCCCCGAAGGCCAGGGTTCGATTCCGGACTAACCTAACCTAACCCCATGGCACTACAGTCCTGAAGGGCCTTGGCCTACCAAGTGACCGCTACTCATCCCGAAGGCCTGCAAATTGCGAGGTGTCGTGTGGTCAGCACGATGAATCCGCTCGGCCGTTATTCTTGGCTTTCTAGACCGGTTCGATTCCCGACTCTTCCACGAAATTTGGAAAGTGGTGCGGGGTCTGGAACGGGGTCCACTCAACCTCGGGTGGTCAACTGAGAAGAGTGGGGGTGGGGGTTCGGTTCCCACCTCAGCCATCCTCGAAGTGTTTTTCCGTGGTTTTTCAATTGTCCTCCGGGCAAATGCCGGGGTGATACCTGGCCTCTAGTAAGACCCCAACCAGAGTATGGCTCCAGTGTATGGGATTCTCACCAGGATTACTTGATTCAAGAGCTGGAAAAAAAATCTAAAGAAAAGCAGCTCGATTTTTTCTGGGCGATTTCCGACAAAAGAGTAACGTTACAAAAATGTTGCAAAATTTGGGCTGGGAAGACTTGGGAGAAAGGAGACGAGCTCCTCGACTAAGTGGTATGTTCCGAGCAGTTGGTGGAGAGATGGCGTGGAATGACATTAAAACCAAACCAAACCAAACCCCATGGGACTACAGCCCTTGAAGGGCCTTGGCCTACCAAGTGACCACTGCTCAGCCCGAAGGCCTGCAGATTACGAGACGTCGTGTTGTCAGCACAACGAATCCTCTCGGCCGTTATTCTTGGCTTTCTAGACCGGGGCCGCTATCTCACCGTCATATAGCTCATCAATTCTAATCGTTTAGGCTGAGTGGACCTCGAACCAGCCCTCAGGTCCAGGTAGAAATCCCTAAGCTGGCCGGGAATCGAACCCGGGGTCTCCGGGTAAGAGGTAGGCGTGCTACTCCAACACCACGGGGCCGGCTGGAATGACATTAGTAGACGAATGAGTTTTAGTGGTGTCTCTAAACGTAGGAAGGATCACAATATGAAGATAAATTTGGAATTGAAGAGTGCAAATTGGGGCAAACATTCATTTATAGGAAGGGGAGTTAAGGATTGGAATAATTTACCAAGGAGATGTTCAATAAATTTCCATTTTCTTTGCAATCATTTAAGAAAAGGTTAGGAGAACAACAGATGGGGATTCTGCCACCTTGGCGACTGCCCTAAATGCAGATCCGTAGTGATTGATTGATTGATTGATTGATTGATTGATTGATTGATTGATTGATTGATTGATTGATTGATTGATTGATTGATTGATTGATTGATTGATACATAGACTAGCTTCAAGAATCTTCAACACCTCTCTAGAGGAAAGGGGACAAACGTTAAATGGACGAAACTGGTTCGAAAAGATCTAGAATTTTTAAAAATTGATCCCGAGGGTATATTCAACAGGGATAAATATGCTGATCAGAACATCCGACACTCTCCAGTCACTGACAGCTAAAACACTGCGTGTGGAGTGGGAGTGACGTGGAGTGAGGAAAGGAAAGCAACTCACAGTGCGGAGATGAGGGAAGACGTGATAAGAAGAAAGCTCACCAGAGATAGGAATTACGTGGGCCTCAACGAAACGTTAACTACTGCTTGAGCACTGAGCTACTCTGTTTGGTATAGATCATATCATGCCAGACAGGTAGATATTGCTTTAAATGAAGCTTGCCGCCTTTTAACTGGTTGCCTAAGATCTACACCTTGTGATAAGGTATATTGCTTGGCTGGCGTTGCTCCCCCAGATATTATACGTCACAGTGGCGTATCCTGGAATCTCCACTGAGGCATGCAAATAGTAACCATGCAGTTAACACAACGTATTAAGTAAATTTCAATTCTACTCACCCTAATTACATGTAGGTGAACTCGACCCAAACAGTTTTACTGTAAGTTTCTGGATTGAACGTGCGTACACAATTCTTGTTTTCTGTTTTTAAATTTACGAGGGTCCGCCTCTGTGGTGTAGTGGTTAGTGTAATTAGCTGCCACCCCCGGAGGCCCGGGTTCGATTCCCGGCTCTGCCACGAAATTTGAAAAGTGGTACGAGGGCTGGAACGGAGACCACTCAGCCTCGGGAGGTCAACTGAGTAGAGGTGGGTTCGATTCCCACCTCAGCCATCCTCGAAGTGGTTTTCCGTGGTTTCCCACTTCTCCTCCAGGCAAATGTCGGGATGGTACCTAACTTCAGGCCACGGCCGCTTCCTTCCCTCTTCCTTGTCTATCCCTTCCAATCTTCCCATCCCCCGCAAGGCCCCTGTTCAGCATAGCAGGTGAGGCGAGATACTGGTCATCCTCCCCACTTGTATCCCCCGACCCAGAGTCTGAAGCTCCAGTACACTGCCCTTGAGGAGGGAGAGGAGGGATCCCTCACTGAGGGAAAAGCCAACCCTGGAGGGTAAGCAGATTAAGAAGAAGAAGAGGAAGAAATTTACGAGGGAAGGTTGAGGTCTCCCGGCTTTTCAAACTGATTTACAATTATATCCGTTTTAGACTCATCCATCGTTAATACCACATCTGCGCAAGATATAATAAAACACCGAAAATACAATGAATTAACTCACTAGTTAGCCACAACTCAAGCACTGGAGGTAAGTCACCCCAGTGGCATTGGTCAGTTTCGTCACGTTGGGTTCTCGCTGGGGGGTAATCTGTGGGTCCCGTTCGCTGTAAAGATGCCGACTTTTTCCAAGTTGCTAACAGATGGCAGAGGGTAGCACGGATATAGGGTGACAAATTCTGACCAAGTTTGAATTGCAGCGACATCGTTCGGAGGGTTTCAGAACTACGTCTGCCACCGAATGCAATTTTAAGATTGAATGCCTTTCTTCCTGAACTCGTCCATTCGCTGTCTCTTTCTTCCTAGAGTGGTGTAGACGGCGAGACTACACCAGCACCACACGTAGACAAGCAACGGAACCAGTACAGTTGCGCGGACCTTTTGAACTTCTGAGAGATGAAGTCGTTAATATTCGACTTGAAACAACCTAAAATCGTACACCAGACAGTTCTTTGTGTTATCATAACGCATGCAATGAATGCCTTGCATTCAAGGAGAATACGCCCCTGTATACGTGTCTAAAGTAGAGGTTTCCCAAACACATCCATTACATGATTATCAACCTGCTCAACAACGATTGAAATCCACGAGAAGCTTTCTACATTCTACTGAGTGCCTTTCGGATTCACCTCAATCATCAAGACTAACTTCCTGGAGATCCAGAATCCTTCGTTTCAATGGATGGATGGATCCATCTGAAACTCTTTCAGCAGGTTATGAAGAGTCGTGGTCTACGTGGAAGAGTCTGAACAGGCTGCGTTCTGGGGTCGGTCGATCTAAGATCAATATGAAGAAGTGTGGTCTATCTGATGAGTCAACCCTCTGTGCCTGCGGAGAACAACAAACCATGACGCACCTCCCTCATTGCAACACCTGTCCTGTCGTTTGCACTATGCAACATTTAGTGAAGGCCACACCATATGGTCGAGATCTCGCCAAATTCTGATCCGGTATGATGTGACATAATTGTTACTTTGAATGCACCTCTAGTGTGTTTTCACCAGATATCAAATCATTGTTCTCATTCTTAACGAATAATTTATACATGATGTACTGGTTCTGATACGAATAAATAAAATAAATAAATAAATAAATAAATAAATAAATAAATAAATAAATAAATAAATAAATAAATAAATAAATAAATAAATAAACGAACGAAACGATAAGAAGAAATAAGTAAACAAATACGTACGAGAAATTACGTAATAGAGTAGTATCTTCAGTTTATGCAAATTGGATCACGAGTGATGTGTATTAACATGTCGCGTTATGCTGTAAAAGATGTCTCCCGATTTCTGACTTTCGAAAGTTGGCATGTCTGAAACTGGAACCATTTATTAATGTGAATAACGATTTGAGTGATATCACAAAATGGGCAACCGTGTATGCGCTGTTGTTGACAACATTACGTTGTGCACAAACGAATATTCCCACGATAAGGAAGGGTTTTTGTACATACTTTCCTATTCTAGTCATCCTGTCAGCCCCCCACAGTGAACTTATTCAATTATATAGGTTACACTTCAATTCTTATTCACTCCATTTAATTCCCATTAAGCGTCAGCAATAAGTTACGTGTGTGACATTTTGAAGTACTCCTCAACTTGCTCTCGAATCCCCTTGTGGGTAATAGGGGAAGTAGGAAGGTCTGTACAACCCTTCTTTACTCTTGAGATCATCGTAGTTTTGTTGTTCCGCTAGTAATTGCAGCATTATACAGACTTGGCTATCAAGCAAGCCAAAATAATTATTATGCCTCGCCAGCATAGAAATCTGCTGTTTAATTTTAAACGAGCAATTAGTCTGTATGGTGCGGATGGACCAAATGACTAACCCACGCACGTGTAACTCAGATGATTCATTAAAAAACAAAGTAAGAGTAGAAGTAGTTTTTAGAAAGGAACGCGTCTGTATTACGCACAAATTCACCGTGACTTCATATCCATTCCTCGTGGGTTGTCCTATGTATACTGTGAATACTTTGCAACAAACCAAGGTTACTATGCCGTATTGCATAATACGTTTGTTTGTATATTAGGCAGAGGTCGAATAAAAAGAACGTAAAAATCGTGAAATTGTTCAAATACCGGGCGCTTGACATTCAGATTGGACGGTCTGCAGTTATGAATTTAGTTTGAGTCGATCCATTTAAACTTGTTAAAAATGAGTTTAAGCTTCAGGTCGGACATTTAAGATCATTATGATGCTTGTTGTTTTAAGGGGCCTAACATCGAAGGTCATCGGCCTAGGTCGGACATTTGAGTTACCACGTAGTTTCGGCATATTCGCTTTGTTCGTATTGTTTGCATGAAACATTCAGAGTAGCGTAGAAAATAGAATTTTTAAAAAATGCGGTAGCACATACAACGTGACCTCTCAAGACCACTGCTGCCCAGTCAGATGTAAAGTAACCTGTGTTCGAGCGATACTTGTTCAAGGTCCCTAAGGTCAAACATCCATCTATCACTGCTGCTAACTAGAATAGCTATTTATGAAAATCACCAACCATTACTAAAACAAATACATATAAAATAAGAGTTTTGTTTGTACATTGCTAAGAATTTAAAAATAATGGTATTTCTGTATCGGTCGTGTCCACAGTAACAAGGAAATGCAGTTTTTTAATTGTCTGTCTGTCTGTCTGTCTGTCTGTCTGTCTGTCTGTCTGTCTGTCTGTCTGTCTGTCTGTCTGTCTGTCTGTCTGTCTGTCTGTCGGCATATCACGAGATAATGGATGAAGATAATTCAATGAAAACTGGTATGTGAAGTCGGGGATTGAAGCACTACAATCTAAGCTATAAATAATTGTATTCACGCTGAGTGAAACGGTAGTGCAGGGGAAGGCCTAATATTTAATTCCCAAATATCTAGTAATTAGTGGCCCTATCGAAAAATACTACATAACTAAAGTTATATAGAATAATTAAATGTCTTATATATTTTTACCGTACCGGAGACGTGTGCCTGAGCAGGAGTTAACCTACGGTAGGGTGGCCAGTTCCTTTCCGCTTCTCCATTCCCTTACTGCCCACCAACAGCGCGTGGCAACCCATCCAAATCATGACCACGCCAAATATTTCTTAACTTTCGAGATCTCGCGGGATCCGGTGTTTCAACACGGCTACGGCTGTTGGCGGAATACAAAAGAAATGTTCGATAAAATTCCAAGTTCGTTGAAAATGGGTAAACAATTGATAGAGAATCGGCCACCTGGGCGACAGTTCTAAATGTAGATCATTGATGAATTATTATTCTTATTTTTCTTCTTCTGTCGCGTTTTCTCACACATTGGTGCGGTCGTGGAAGCGAACTTCTTTGTCACACATGTGGACTTGGTCCTGTTCTGCGGCGTGCACATTCTGCGATTGCTGTGTTCTCTTCGTATTATTCTGTATTGTCCGACTCGTTGGCTGAATGGTCAGCGTACTGGCCTTCGGTTCAGAGGGTTCCGGGTTTGATTCCCGGCTGGGTCGGGGATTTTAACCTTCATTGATTAATTCCAGTGGCCCGGGGGCTAGGTGTTTGTGCTGTCCTCAACATCCCTGCAACTCACATACCACACACAACTCTATCCTCCACCACACTAACACGCAGTTACCTATACATGGCAGATGCCGCCTACCCTCATCGTAGGGTCTGCCTTACGAGGGCTGCACTCAGCTTGAAATAGCCACACGAAATTATTATTCTGTATTATAATCTGTTCTCTCCCCTTAATCCCCCACTTATTGAACTCAACTATTTTGGCATTCACTCTGTTCTATTTCTTCTCTCCTCTTTCTCTGGGATAACTTCCTCCTAGAGCTCAGTCGCCCCAAGAGCACCCTCAAAGAGGTTAACATTGTGATGGGGACGATAGCCTATGTATGCGCTAGTAAGATGAAGATGCGACTACCATCTTCACACAATGCAGCTGGCGATAAGCTTTTGTTCTACAGTTCGTGACTTCGAGCTGGCTTTAGTAGGAGCGACTTTCCCCGAGTTCTGCTCTGATAAGTGACAGATAGCCCGCACGCGTGCTGCACATGCCCCGGCTCAGATAGAATCTCTCCCGCCTCCACCCACTTCGCTCCTGGCATTCCACTGTCATTCTTGTGTTATAGACACGGACTCTGTAACGAATCACCCATTTAATTGACTTATCACTCAAGTGCGAATTCGGGTTAAATGGCTTAAACGTAGAATTTATATCTATCTATCTATCTATCTATCTATCTATAACAGGTACATTGCTCAGGATTTAAAAAGAATGGTATTTCTGTATCGGTCGAGTCCACAGTAACAAGGAAATGCACTTTTTAATTCTCCGTCATTTCTGTATGTATGTATGTATGTATGTATGTATGTATGTCTATTTGTACGGTTATCACGAGAAAATTGCTGAAGAGAATTTAATGAAAATCGGTATGTAAAGTCGGGGAATGATGCGCTACAGTCTAGGCTATAAATAATTGTATCCACACTGAGTGAAATGGTACTTTGGGGGAAGGTTTAAAATTTAATTCTCAAATATTTATGTTGTTAATGGTCCTATCGATAAGCCTAAATACTGCATAACTACAGTTATATAGAATTAAATTTCCGATCATGTAATGGCGTATACTTCTTGTAACGTACTAGCCAAGATAACAGAGATATTCCTGAATTTCGGTTTTTTTGTTGCGAAGTCTATATCAACGCCTAGCCACGAGAAAATGGGTGAACAGAATTTAATGAAAATCGGTATGTAAACTCTGAGAATAAGGTGTCTACAGTCTAGGTTATAAATAATATTTAATCACAGTGGATGAAATGGTAGTTTAGGGGAAGGTGTCTAAAATTTATTCTGACTGTTGTGCCATGGGGTTTGGATTGGTTTGGTTTTAGAAACTATGATCACAACGACAATCTAATTGGGCTGAAAAAATGTTGTTAATTTGTTTGTGCCTTCCAGTTGCACTTTAGTTTTAATCTTATTTTTTAATCCTCAGTTGGAAAATGTGTCTTACGCTTTTTATGTATGATTGTTATTAGATTTTGCATATTAACTGATACGTATAGGACCGAGCTTGATAGTTGCAGTCGCTTAATTGGGGCCAGTGTCCAGTATTCGGGAGATAGTGGGTTCGAATCTCACTGTCGGCAGCCCTGAAGGTGGTTTTCCGTGGTTTCCCATTTTCACACCAGGCAAATGCTGGGGCTGTCCCTTAATTAAGGCCATGGCCGCTTCTTTCACACTCCTAGCCCTTTCCTGTCTATCGTCGCCGTAAGACCTTTTTTTTTCGTGTGGCTATTTCTAGCTGAGTGCAGCCCTTGTAAAGCAGACCCTCCAATGAGGGTGGGCGTCATCTGCCATTTGTAGATAACTGCGTGTTATTGTGGTAGAGGATAGTGTTATGTGTGGTGTGTGAGTTGCAGGGATGTTGGGGACAGCACAAACACCCAGCCCCCGGGTCATTGGAATTAACCAACGAAGGTTAAAATCCCCGACCCGGCCAGGAATCAAACCTGGGACCTTTTGAACCGAACGCCAGTACGCTGACCATTCAGCCAACGAGTCGGTTAAGACCTATCCGTGTCGGTGCGACGTAAAGCAACTTGCAAAAAATAAAAAAATAAATACATTTAGGTTAAAGTGGCAGTTAGTTACAGCCAAAGGAACCTCTGGTCGTACTTGTAATTAATTTTAAATAAATACATTTATATTTCTATCCACTGTTCCAGTCTTGCCGGACATTGAACCCGGGCTAACCGCAATGGAAGTTACTATCCAACCCCTAGACTACAGGCCTGGTGAAAAGAAGTATCAACAATAGTATAATTTAAATCGCATTCTTCTCCCAAAAATAATAAATGCTAAGCAATGCAATCTATTGCTCCTTTTCCGTTGCCTAAAGTGATTTGGTTGGTGAATTTTGTGGAAGGGTATATTATTATTATTATTATTATTATTATTATTATTATTATTATTATTATTATTATTATTATTATTATTATTATTATTATTATTATTATTATTATTATTTTCAACACTCCTTCAACCACCATCGATCTTCAAAAACGTCGGTTTCTTTAAAAGGTCCTTGAAAGTACCATTTAATCAACTATTAACACGGGTCACTCGCATTAAGCGTATTTAAATCGTAAGCGATCGAGCTGGGATTCAATAATGTAACTTTGGATAGAGGAAGCAAGTGCGTTACACAGCTGGCCTTATTCCAGATCACTCCCATTGAGAGATATCTAATTATAACTGAGAACAGCTCAGAATAATCCTCAGTTCCAACCACAAAGCACTGACAGGATATATTCCTCATCATGCCACTGCTTATGAGACGGGATGCATTCACGTATGAATTACAAGCTTACTGCAGTAAACCCAATGAAACCGCGCGGTGCGAGGTAGTGCGTCCTATGGAATTCACCCTTCGCTGTTCTGGTATACCACTTAAGGGGAGTCAGACTGAAATTTTGAGCTTCTGAAATTTACTACTTACCAAAACCAAATTTAAAACAAGTGCTTATGTTAATAAGGAACGTCCCACATAAAATTTGGAGTTGATTCGTTGCAAAGTTATTGACAACTAATTTTTATTTTTATATGTTGCATGGAAAATGTTCCTTGCAGTACAGTGTTTTAGGGTGTAATTTGGCAGAATTGTGAAACATACTCATATATTTGAGAACAACTCAGTGTTTTGCAGTCAGGTATAAGATATTGGGGTATAATTTTTCAATGTTTCATTATTCATAAATAGACAAAGGTCTAGTTTCGTGCTATTTCGGGAGTTGTATGAAGGTAATATACAAGTGATAATAAAATTCAGAACTACTTTTAATTCCTGTGCATATTTAAACAATCTCTAAAAAATTCAGGTGAATCCGATAAGAAGTCTGTCGTAAAGAGCATTTTATGCATAGCAAAGAGCTAAAAAAAATATACCGGTATAATTTTCAGTAGATAAAAATAATACCGAGCTCGATAGCTGCAGTCGCTTAAGTGCGGCCAGTATCCAGTAATCGGGAGATAGTGGGTTCGAACCCCACTGTCGGCAGCCCTGAAGATGATTTTCCGTGGTTTCCCATTTTCACACCAGGCAAATGCCGGGGCTGTACCTTAATTAAGGCCACGGCCGTTTCCTTCCAATTCCTAGGCCTTTCCTCTCCCATCGTCGCCATAAGACATATCTGTGTCGGTGCGACGTAAAGCAAAAAAAAAAAGTTTAAGAAATATACTTGCTTTAGAACTGCCATGCACTGTAAATTACTCCCTCAGATGTCTTTCTCCTCTTAAATATATTCCAGCGGTATTATTGAAATGGTAGTCCGAAAGAACTTTGAAACTAATTTTGTATGAAAGGAAGGGGCGCGGTCTTACTCTATATATGCGGAACCGCTACCATTTAAATCCGGCATTTTTCCTTCTTTCTTTCTTTCTTTCTTTCTTTCTTTCTCAACGAGCGATCCCACCTCTACCGCCTTAAGGGAACCGAGAAGTGTGAAACGATAGGAAAATGTAACTTCCGATGTTTAGTTCCATATCTCAGAAACTGAAAGAGGTATTTCATTGAATGTTCTTTTGATATATTCAGAATATATTCTTCGTTATTTGCGTACAATATGAAGCTTCTATATTTAATATTTTGTGTCAGAAACAATATTATAAAAATAGTATTTATTTAAACATACAGTAGTGTTAAAAATTCCCTCAACTGGTGTACCTTTTGCTAAGAAAATACTCAAACAAGACCAAAGAAACTTTGCATACATAATATTTCAACCGTTTCTGAGCCACTGAAGTAAATTTATTTTCCTGTTATTTACGGGAATTGAAATTTGTATTTTTTTTATCGTAGATGAAAACTGAAACGTTATGTAAAATTTTCAATGGTCTTCAAGTTCACCTCCATGAACTAATCAAGATGTGTTATTAAATTTACTTCCACAAGCATATCTATATGACGTCTAAGGGACTACCAAGTTTCAAATACATTGATTTGTTAGTTTCTGAGAGAAAGGTACACAAAGTTTCAAGAAAAATGACTTACAGAAATCAAAAAAGAAAGTTTGTTTGGTAGCTGGCATCTAATGACATTCAGCGTACAGATTTATGTTTGAACCTAATTGTATTGCCTCAAAATAATTGATATACCAAATTCTTCAGAAAAGCTTGGAGATTTTTAAGTTCGAAAACGAAAATTGACATTTTTTAGCCTATCTCACTTCCGGGTTCCCTTAAGGGCAGTGTCCTGGAGCGCGAGACTTTGGGTCGAGGGATACAGTACCTCGCCCAGGCGGCCCCACCTGCTATACTGAATAGGGGCCTTGCTAGGGATGGTTAGATCGGAGGGGATGGACAAGGAAGAAGGAAGGATCGAACGTGGTCTTAATTTAGGTACCATCCCGGCATTTGTCTGGAGAAGTGGGCAACCACAGAAAATCACTTCGAGGATGGTTGAGGTGGGAATCGAACTCCCTCGCTCTACTCATCTAACCTCCCGAGGCTGAGTGGACCCCGTTCCGGCCCACGTACTATTTTCAAATTTCGTGGCAGAGCCGGGAATTGAACCCGGGCCTCCGAGGATACCAGCTGATCGCACTAACCACTATATCACAGAGGCGGACAATCCGGCATTTAGTGTTTTAAAAATTGTGTTGGGGAAGAGCTGATAACGGAATTTGAAAGGGAAAGAATTGGGGATCTGTGAAGGTAAAAATTAGAATTTCGATGAAATAAAATGAAATGGCGTATGGCTTTTAGTGCCGGAAGTGTTCGAGGACAAGTTCGGCTCGCCAGGTGCAGGTCTTTCGATTTGACTCCCGTAGGCGACAGGCGCGTCGTGATGAGGATGAAATGATGATGAAGACGACACCACATACACCCAGATCCCGTGGCAGCGAAGTTAACCATTGATGGTTAAAATTCCCGACCCTGCCGGGAATCGAATCCGGGACCCCTGTGACGCTAATCATTTAGCCATGGAGCCGGACTGGAAATTCGATTTATGATTTGACTTCCCTTAATGAAAAAAGTAATCTACACCGGAGGAAATTAAATCATCGAAGTTAAGCGACAGAAACCTGGAACTTGCAGCGGTCGTAAATATACTGTACGTAGCAAGACAACACTATAAAGTGCTTCATATTAGCGGCTTGTGTACACGTCTTTTTTTGAAGGCTGTCTTAAGTGAAGGTTCCCCAATCTTACGACAGCCTTCTTGTTATGGTTCCTTGAACTAATAACTGCTTGCCTTCCGCAATGTTCCTTGACCCTCCTCGTAAGTTACTGTAACTGGTTTGACAGCCTCCTTAAATCTTTATTAACTAATAATATTACGTTATAAAGATGAAATGCTGTGTAAAATTATTTGATCAAATTAGTCTTCAAATGTTTCTTTTCCAATTCAACTAATGAATTGTTTTCTTTCTGGACCTGGTATGCAAGGCTCCAAGAAGCTCAGAACGAACCTCGTATCATTGGCCGCAGCGTACCGTACCTGACGTTAGTGGAGGTGATGGCTGGTCTTTGGCTTTCTGTTCCGTAGATTGCGGCGATTTGGGGGTGTATAAATGCTGGACAAAAATTCGACACCCAACTCTCTTAGGTGAAAGAATATATGTTAATAATAATAATAATAATAATAATAATAATAATAATAATAATAATAATAATAATAATAATAATAAATTTCACAAAAAGCATATGACTCTATAGACAGTCAAACACTTTTCAATACTCTAGAAGAATTTCAAGTGGATAAAGAAAACAAGAGAATTAATCAAACAAACATTAACTGGTACTAATTCAAAAGTTAAATTCCTAGGCGAAATATCTGAGCCTTTTCCTGTTAACACCGGGGTCCGTCAAGGGGATGGTTTATCGCCGTTACTGTTTAACTTGGTACTTGAGAAAGTAATCAGGACCTGGGAAAAGGAAACTAAAGGAATAACCCTTGGAAGACTACGTAAAGACAGAACTCACGTGCAATGTCTGGCCTTTGCTGATGACACAGCAATCCTTTCCAATAACAGGCATGAAGCTATTCATTCCATTGAAAAACTACATGAAATTGCCATCAAAACGGGACTTCAAATTTCGTATGAGAAAACTCAGTACATGGAAGGAGCCTCACGATACTTAGATGGACAACCTATGATAACTAAATTCAGCAAAATTGTTCAAGTGAACCAATTTAAATATTTGGGAGAAATTATTAAGCCCTCTGGTTTAAACCGAGAAGCAAATAAAGAATTTCCAAATTACAGAAAGCATACAGGATCACTTGGAACAGGTATAATAAAAAATCGACATCTCAGAATGCAAAACTTACACTATAATACAGTGATCAAACCTCAAGCGTTATATGCCTCAGAAACCTTAATCATTGGTGGCGGATCTTTAACCAAAGTCATTAAGAAACAAGAAAGGAAAATTTTACGAAAAATGTTTGGCCCAGTTTGTATATATGGAATATGGATTAAAAAATCATCCCAGGAGATATATTGTCTTTCTGAAAAAATTCCTCACACTGTTCGGAAAAGACGATTGAAATTTTATGGACACATTATCAGAATGAACACTAACAGGCTAATTAAAATAATTCTCAACCCGGGCCTTTCACTAATAACCAAGAACAGCTGGCTTCGTGAAACTGAAACAGATCTCCAGGAAATCAACATCTCAGAAGACATTGTACAGGACAGATGTAAATTCAGAACCAAAATCGACAATCACCACTTTGAAGACAAACCCAACACTAGAGCTAGTATAACTTCAGTCACGAGCGAGACATCGGGAAGTTCAGACGTGTGAGTGAGCTGAGGAGTGCAAGATGGGAGTAATATTACAGCAATACAGGCTAGGAATTGGAGGATGGCATGGTGCAAGGTGGTGTTGGAAGAAAGGTGGAGCAGAGAGAGAAAGAGAAATTAGTGGTTATAAAGGGCTGTTGGAGATTATGTTGTGTGCGACAGTTATTGCGATGTTGCTGGTGGTAGGAGGTATAGAAAAGAACCCGGGTCCAAATCAGGGACCGTTCGGTTGGGAGGAACTTGAAGAGATCAAGAGAGTGGTGAAGGAAGAGAGCAAAAGAGAAGAAATATAGGAGATGATGCAGCAACACCAGGCAACCCAAATGAAGGAGATCATTTTTATAAAAGAAGAAATTGGAAGGGTAAATGTCAAGTTAGCGGAGATAGAAGATGAGGTAGGGTGCTTGAAACAGAAGGTGTTGGTACTGGAAGAGGAATTAACAGCAATGAAGAGAGAAGTGAGGCTAGCGAGGAACGAATCAGCAAGAAAAAAGGTGTTTGTGTATGGGATACCAGAGGAAGGAACAGACTATAAAGTGGAGTTAGTATTGAAAGTGGTGGACATAGTTTCGAACGAAATGAAGGTAAACTTTTCTGAAGTGGATATAGAATATATATATATATATAGAGTAGGAAGGAACAAGGGACATAGGCCGGTGAAGTTAAGATTAATTTCAACCTGAAGGCAGATATAATTCTGAGGAATGCTGGAAATTTGAAAGGATCGAACAATTATTTGAAGACTGAGAAAGAAGACAGGATGCGGATGGATATCCTTAAGCGGCACATGTGGCGGGCTAGAGCGCAGGGATTGCGATCCAAGATAGTGGGGAGGTGTCTGGTGACTTCAGGCAGAAATTAGTCCCGATCATGGTCACAAAAGGAACTGCTGAGAATGGAAAAATGTGAGGAGGAAATGAGTTTCAGAAATCGAGAGCAGGGAGACATCAGTGGGGAGAAGGGAGAGAGAAGACGGAACTGCGGTGTCAGCGGTCAGCTGGCGAGGATAGCAGAGACCTTGGAGAGTCAGAACAACCCAGGAATGAGTGGATCAACAAATAAGGCACTAGACCGAAGTGAAGTGAGTACAGGTAGTGAAGAGGTGATGGGAGGGAAAAGGAGTCAGGGTAGTGACTTAACCTCCCCGAATAAGGGAAATGCAGAAAGAAACTTGGAGAAAAGTCAGGCGTTGAATAAGAGGAGATCTATGGGGAGGAAAAAAAGGCTCTGGCACGGAAAAGGGGAAGATTGGGGGGGGGGGGGAAGAAAGGGAGAGAAGGGGAGGAACCACAAGGAATAATTAGGAGAAGTAAGGGGGGAAGTGGTGAAACGCAGAAGTATAGAGAGGGAGGGGGAGGAAATAAATAACTAGAGATGGTGATAGGGGTGTTGAATTTTGAGGGGTTGATGGGGAAGTTAGGGAATAGGGAAATTGTAGATTTAGTGAAAGATTTTGAGATAATTGCTCTAGTGGAGACGTGGTTAGGGAAAGGGAATAAAATTACATGGCACGGTTATAGGGTAGTCAACGTGTTTAAAAAAAAAAAAAATAGGAAGGAGAGGCCGAAACCCAGGGGGCATAATAGTTCTAATAAGAAATGAGGTAGCTGAATGGGTGGAGATGTTACAGAGTAGGGTAGAGGGGGTAGTGTGGCTGAGAGTAAAAATAGGGAAGGGGGCAGAGGAATCAATTTGTCTGGCCCTGCTTCAGTTTATGCAAATAAATATTTTTTGACGAACTGATTGAAGAAATAAACATAATTAAAGGGCTGTATGTAGAAGATGGGATGATTTTATTGGGGGATTGGAATGCGAGAGTGAGCAATAGGGTACGGGTGTACGGAAAAAAGTAAAAGTAGGCGGGGGGATGCAAAGAAGGAGTAAGGATAATGGTGTAAATAGTTATGGAGAAATGTTGTTGGAGTTATGTGCTATAGAACATTTATTTATTTATTTATTTATTTTAAATGGGTGGATGAAGGGGGATAGTCTGGGAGATTTTACGTATATTACAACAAATGGAGGGAGTGTAGTGGATATAGGAATAAGCTCAGAGATAGCGTTAAGGAGAATAATAAGTTTTGAGATGTTAGAATGCGGGTTAACGGAGCATATGCCTATCAAAATAAAACTGAGAACTTGGGTTGCTGATGTGAAGGGAAAGATGGAGGAAAGTAGGGAGAGATATAGGAATGGAGGATGGAAGTATGTATGGGATGATATTGCGAAAGAGAAATTGAGACGGGATTTGAAAGAGGAGGGAGATATATTGAGGGTAGGAATTGAAAGGGTGGCAGAAGCAAATGATATGGACAGCGTGTTAAAATTAATAGAACGCCCTGTATGGAGGGTGGGGAAGAAAGTGAGAAGGGTAGAGAGAAAAAAGAACAAAATGAATGAATGGTTTGATGAAGACTGGAGGAGAAAACGTGAGGTTGTAATGAGAGCCCTGGCGGAGTTTAGGAAGGAGGGGGAGGAAGACAAAAGGAAGGAATATTGTAAATTGAGAACGGAATATAAGGAGGTATTGAATGAGAGGAAAAGAGGATGGAAGTAGGCGGAAGTTGAAAAAATAAATAAATATTGTACAGAGCAGAAATTTGAGAGGATGTGTGAATCAATAAACACGATTAGAAGAACGAAACCGGTGGGGAAGGGGAATAAAATAGGAGAAAACGAGTGGCTGAGGCATTTTAAAAGGCTTTTAGAAGGGGAGAGGAAATTGGGCAGAGAAATAGACAAGTCATATGTAAGAAGGGAACTGGAAGGTGTAATTCCAATATTGGATGAGGAGATAACAGGGCAGGAGGTAATGAGGGTATTAAAAATGCTAGACCCAAGGCTGTAGGAGGTGTGAACGGTATTTCCAATAGTGTGTGGAAGGAGGTTGGGGCAAATTAACCGTTGTTGAGAGGGATTGTGCAATTCTTTAATAGGTTGCTGGATACGGGGAAATTTCCGAGGGAATGGAGGAAGGGGGTATTGTGCCCCATTTATAAAAATAAAGGGGCTAGTAGCGATCCTAACAACTACAGAGGAATTACGCTCCTAGACGCGTTGTCGAAGGTGTACACAGGGGTTTTGGCGAATAGGATAACAAATTGGGCGGAACAGTATGGTAGGATATCTGAGTTTCAAAATGGATTTAGGAAAGGAAGAAACACACTTGATAATCGAAACAGACTTTCAACCTATTAGGTCGTGTTACGTACATTTAGTATGTGTTGAAGAGATGTTAAGTACAGAACAAAAATGGCCAACCGGACACCAGTGAGATTCTTTCTGATTATATTTAGACATGTTTGGGAAATTAGTAACTAGTTCGGTAGAAGGCAGTTCGGTTTAGGAAAGGTTATTCCACTGAAGCTCAGCTTGCAGGATTTCAGCAAGATATAGCAGATATCCTGGATTCAGGAGGCCAAATGGACATTATCGCGATTAACCTGTCTAAAGCATTTGATAGGGTGGATCTTATGGAAGACTACTGGCAAAAATGAGTGCAATTGGACTAGACAAAAGAGTGACTGAATGGGTTGCTATATTTCTAGAAAATAGAACTCAGAGAATTAGAGTGGGTGAAGCCACTCAGACCGACTATCATCGTATGAAACGTTATTGGTTAAATAATTAAAACATCTCGGCTTTGGACCCATCGTCCGCCCCTGCGCAAATGATGCAAACTTATGAACTTGCACTCCATTACTTTTTGTTAGTTTTATTTGTCTATCATTCCGTAAAATCGTGACCACTTATGGTTAATAATACACATAAATCTTGTAACGCATTAATTAAAATAGATTATAAACGGGAAAGGATAACATCTACAGTATGAAATGGAGGCGACTGGCAATAAATTATTCTTGTTCAAGACTGCTGTGCAACTTTTACTCGTTCATAAATTACTGTATGCACTGTGTATATAAAAATGTAAGGCAATTGTACAGGTGCATTACAGTTGTACTTCTTGCCGAATAAAAAGAAGAATAGGCTATTATATTTTCCTGTCTTCGGACTATCTGGTGACTAGATACCAATTCATTTTAATCGAATCCATTAAACCAGTGACTAGCAGGGTTCACGTGGATTGGTGAAGAGTGCTTGAGACTCGTAGCAGCGCAGTCTGTGACCTGGTGTTTGTGACGTCACATGCTTGGCACAGTAGCTGACGTATAGCGGTTTTAAATTTGTTAGAATGTTGCACGGGAAAATATGGTAATAATCGAATGGCCTCAGCTACTGTATGCAGGTATTTTGATTAGATTTGGCCCCATCTATAGTGCGTCTCTACCCGGGGCACAACATTAGGGTCTGCTGGCCTGCAATGTAGGCGGGCCCGAGCTTTTAAGAAGCCCCGCAGATTCCTCGTAAAACATAAAAGTACATCTTTTTGTAGTTTTTATTACAATTTGTTTTGCGTCACACCGACACAGACAGGTTTTATGGTGCGATGGGATGGGAAAGGCCAGTAAGTGGAAAGGAAGCAGCCATGGCCTTAATTAAGGTACAGCCGCAGCATTTGCCTGGTTTGAAAGTGGGAAACCACGGAAAACTATCTTCAGGGCTGCGGACAGTGGGATTCGAGCCCACTATCTCCCGAATGCAAGCTCACAGCTGCGGGCCCCTAACCGCACGGCCAACTCGTCCGGTAAAGAAAAAACGCTAGCCTAATATGTGTCTGCACGGAAATGATCAGGGTGGTTTTGTAGAATCAGTCGAGAAATAGTTCGTTTTACAATTTGTACTTAGAGGAATTGCCATTTGGTTGCTTCTAGCATCTGTGTTGAGTGTAACACATCACAGCTGTAAACTACGCTTGGCTTTGCCGTCCCTCGCAACGCCCGACGTGCTCCTCACGCAACAAATTATTTTAAAATAATTACGGCAATGAAAATTGATACCAAAATATCATATTTTATGTAGAAAATGATACTTTCTTGATGTGCAGTGCCCCTGAACTTTTGTCGACGACAACATAGAATTCCAATAAGAAGTTGGTATAGTAACACTCATCCCCTTCAGTTCCGAACGAGCTCTCGGTTATGTAGACCAAAGGTATCCACGAAATGTCACTGTAATATTTGTCCCAAATGGAACATAATAATTGCTTTTACACAAATAACATGAAAAATCCGCGGCAAATTAAGAAATATCGTCGTTACTAGAGAAATATGTTAACGTACTTACGGGCCGTAGACAGGACTCCTTTATGGTGTATTCCGCTGCTCGTGCCGTCTTTTGTTTCTTTCTTGAGATCCAGGGCTTGCACCGACGAATGGGAGTGCTATGTCTGTGAATTGTCATTATCTTTGTCCATAATTATGACTAGCGCGGCCAGTTCAGAAAGCAAAATAGCATGATCCCTGGACCAATAAATATGTCATTTTATGAATGAGTTACGGCACAAAACGAATGAGCAACGTGAAGAAAACGACACCTAATTAATTCAAACAACTTCAGTGAGCAAAGACATCACACACGAAAGTCTTAGACAAACAAAACACATACGGAAGCGCTGCGACGTAGCAGAAAAAAATAGTTGTTATTCGAAGGGGGTCGAATTTTTATTTGGGCAGGCGCGCCCTGACTCTACTTTAAAAAAGAATATGGAGTTACATGTGGTATTTGCCTCTCTCTTACACTCGCGTGTCCTGCAACTAGCTTTGTCCCTTTCTACCCCTCAAATGTTGTCTATTTCCCGTTAATCCAAAGTGATAAATCTGATGTAAACTCGTCTCCTCGTCCTGAGGTGGTGCAGATCTTTTCAGGCACATCCCCAATATAAGTGAGATGCTTCTACCATTGTACCCACATAACAACCCTCCTGCCATTCTTAAATTTCTGTTAGTACAGGGAATCGAACCCGCGCCCTCGAGGAGAGCAGCTAATAGTACTAATCGCTACGCTGTAGAGGCGGACATAAATCTGATAAAATGATTGTGTGGTCTTATAGAGCATTTTCCGCTGTTTCTATTTACGCCAAATGTAAAATGGTACATAATTAATAAAAGGTCCATTTCTCACAATTACGTTATTTTGGCGCATATCTAGGTGTTTGCAGATAACTGATCACGCGATATATAAAAAGCCAATGATCAAAACAAGTAAAGATTTATTTTGGATTGTCTGATGTTGATCGGACTCTCTTTCCCTGGACGCACGTTGTTTACTGAGCGAGTACAGGTGTGAAATAGTGTTTAAAACAAACCAGAACTCGGTATCAGCTAGCATTCATACGCTATCGCGCTTCCGCTCAGCGCTGCGTGTCGATGCATCACAAACTGGTTCCCATCAGTTGAACCTGGACCATCCAGGAACGCGGAGGGATTTATAAAGAATAACTCTACTACCTGAGGATAGTGGACAAACCTAAAGGTATCTAATGTAGTTCAGCTATTACTTTCCTAATAGCTCGCCTCTGTAGCTGCCACCCCCTGGAGGTCCGGGTTCGTTTTCCGGCTCTGCCACGAAAATTGGTAAGTGGAATGTGGTCCACTCAGCCTCGGGGGTAAACTGAGTAGAGGGGGGTTCGATTCCCTCCTCAGCCATCCTCGAAGTGGTTTTCCGTGGTATCCCACTTCTCCTCCAGGCAAATGCTGGGATGGTAGTTAACTTATCGCCACGGCCGCTTCCTTCCCTCCTCCTTGTCTATCCCTTCCGATCTTCCCATCCTCCAACAAGGCCCCTGTTCAGCATAGCAGGAGAGGCCACCTGGGCGAGGTATTTGTTCTCCTACCTAGTTGTATCCCCGACCCAAAGTCTGACGCTCCACGACGCTGCCTTTGAGGCGGTAGAGGTGGGATCCTTCGCTGAGTCCGAGGGAAAAGCCAACCCTGGAGGGTAAACGGTATTATTATTATTATTATTATTATTATTATTATTATTATTATTATTATTTATTGTGATGATGTTCGGCTCCATGGCTAAATGGCTAGCGTGCTGGCCTTTGGTCACAGGGGTCCCGGGTTCGATTCCCGGCAGGGTCGGGAATTTTAACCATCATTGGTTAATTTCTCTGGCACGGGGGCTGGGTGTATGTGTTGTCTTCATCTTCATTTCATCCCCATCATGACGCGCAGGTCGCCTACGGGAGTCAAATCGACAGACTTGCAGCTGGCGAGCCGAACTTGTCCTCGGACACTCCTGGCACTAAAAGCCATACCCCATTTCATTTTATTATTATTATTATTATTATTATTATTATTATTATTATTAATATTATTATTATTATTATTATTATTATGATTATTATTATTATTATTATTATTATTATTATGTGTGCATTTAAATCGTGCTCTGAACTTTGCCGTATCATACCTAAATAATTGTACCGTCGTTCAATCTGTAGGTCGCCGGATGCAAAATTGGTCTCATCTCACAAGTCGCCATCCTCCTGTGGGTGGGAGCGGTAGAAAAACACCCACGGTTTCCCCTATCTTTCATTAGACGCGACGAAAAGAGGTCGCAGAGGCTCTTAACTTGGGAGCCTGGGTTGACGACCACGTGGCCCTTAGCTGATTCCTGGCATTGCTTCGAATTACTTGTGTTAGACTCCTCACTTTCAACTATCCTATCTGACCTCTCTTGGTCAACTCTTATTCTTGTCCGAACCCGACGCTATTGGAGCATTCGAGGCCTACGGAGTCTTTCTTTTTCACGCTCTTCGTGGCCCTTGTCTTCCTTTGGCCGATACCTTCATTTTCCGAAGTGTCGGATCCCTTCCACTTTTTTATCTGATTAGTGCTAATAGAGGATGGTTGCCTAGTTGTGCTTCCTCTTAAAACAATAATCACCACCACTACCACAAGTTGCCATGATTGGTCCATGGTCTGACAGCTCTGCACCAGTGTTGCCAACTTACCGGAATTCCCGCTAAATATGGTGGATTCTAAATCCTTCTGGCGGCGAAAAAGTACATTTAGCGGCTGGCTGTATTTTTGGCTGAATTTTAATGTGCTAGAGGATTTTCTAGTGGCTTTGTTAAATGTAAATGTAATGTCCCACATTTATGGCATAAGTATGACTGAATCAAATTAGTGGGGGAAAATGGTTCGGTCGAAGTACCACCACTACTGTTATTTCTCATTTACGTTAGGCCGCGCCTGTAAATCTATTTCATGTAATTGGGAAGCATAGTTTATTACTAGACGTGATCTGTTTTCCTTTATGAGTGTGTACATCAAATAGTTCAGTTCTTCACTGGTGTCTGTGCGAGAGTGAGTCATCCTACCGCAGCCCTACAGTGATTTTTTTCTAAATATTTAATATTTTAGTGACTTTCATCAGCGTGTTGTGCACGCATTCTGTGTTTTTGTTTAAATGATTTACGGTATTTATTTTATACTAAATTAAAATAAATGTGAAGAATCTAGCGGAATTGGCACAGTCAATTAGCGGATTTCACTCTTACACTGCACTCCGACCGATCAAACATGGCTATACGCTTCTGTATTTGGGAAACGGAGAGGGGCTGGTCCCCACCATAGCTGTCGTGCGAATGGGTTTCAATAATTTTCGTAGTATAGGTCACCTTCTCCGCACATCTCCTGACCTGAGAGACTGCGTTACCATGTAGGAGCCCGTCTTCCCCATTCAGGGACGAAATGAATACGTTTAAGTAGTAGTAAGCAAGTATGTAGTCCAGTAGGTTTTCAGTATTTACTGTGAAATTTTAGAATAAAAAACCTTTTAACCAAAGCCCGACTGTCGTTTAATAGCGTCTCAACCTTCAACCCGGCGAAAAGTAACTTTCTTTGCAAGGTCTTTCCCGAGCTCTGCTAATTAAATTCATCCAGTTATTTTGATTCCTGTTTTGTAATGGTGTGTGCATACGCTAGCGACGTTCCCATATCATGTCTGGGATCGTAACCTGTACTTAATGTAATAAGTTGTTCAGCATTATTAAAGTTTGCAGATTCATAATGAGTCCATTACGTTGGAGAATTCCTCCCAAAGGTAGTGTTTAAATGTTTAAATCATTTAATCATCTGTTATTATTGGATTACAAAAAAGCGAACGAAGTGCACTAAATTAACTGTCAGATCAAGTAAATAGGTTTCACTTTGTCATACGTATAAAATTTGTCTGCTGCACCTGCATGACGAAGTGGGTACAGACAGCGTGACAAAAGAAATCACCGAGCGAATTGCCGTACGGTCAGTGGCTAGCATTCGGAAGATAGTGGGGTTCTGGCAGTCTTGGAGATGGTTTTCCGTAGTTTCTCATTTTCACACCAAGCTGTACCTTAAGGCGACCACCGCTTCCTTCCTACTCCTAGTCCTTTCCTATTCCATCATCGCCATAAGACCTGTCTGTGTCGGTGCTACGTAAAGTAACTTGTAAAAATAAATAAATAAATAAATAAATAAATAAATAAATAAATAAATAAATAAATAAATAAATAAATAAATAAATTGCGGAAGCCTGTTACAATTATGCAACATCCCAGGCCTGAGATTTCAGCATTTCTTTGGAACGTATAAATTAGGAGTTTCGCAACATGTTTGGCTGACAATTTATTTTATAACTAGTTTTTATGCATATACAAACATGTCAGCTTAAATTCTAGCTAAACAATACAAGAACATGTTTGATTCCATTTTGAAACATCTTCAACTTAAAAGAACCTAACTTATATTAAGTACAAATATTGCCACATATAAAATAATGAGAACACTAAAGGTGATAATCATGTTAAAATTCTCTTCCGTAGAGAATTAAAACACTGAACACATCGTTGTTCGTATTGATAAAGTACACTGACTGAGCAAATGTCATGGGATAGCGGAGCACTGATGCGCAGGTGAGTTGTCTGCGCACCACACGCCCCCTGTGCCGGCGGCAGGTGTATAGGAGACCTTGTGAGCAGTGGATGTGCATGTGACAGGTGTAACATGGAACGTCGTCGTGAGCTGAAACCGTACGAACGGGATATGGTAGTCGGTGCCCGACGTATGGAAAATGCGATTTCGGAAGTGGTGCGGTAATTCGGCTTCACACGATCAACCGTGTCCAGGATGTATCGTGAATGGTTGAATGCGGGTGTCACCGTCCACAACAGACGAACGACCGCCGTCCAGCCACCCTCGATGACCGTGACCTGCGACATCTGAGACGGATTGTCAATAGTGACCGACGGGCAACCGTGCAACAAATCACGGCTCAATTCAACACAGGCCGTGCTAGACACGTCTCACAGTGGACAATCCGTAGGAACATGGATTCTATGGGGTATGGGAGGCGGTGCCGCACATGGGTGCCACTGTTAACCCAACGTCATCGGGCACAACGACGTGCATTTGTCACCAGTCACCAGGAATTGACACTGGAACAATGGCGTAACGTGATATGGTCGGACGAATCACGATTTTAACTGCACCATGCCGATGGGAGGCACCGTGAATGGCGCAGACCACATGAAGCGATGGATCCCGCCTGCCTCGAAGGTGTGGTCCAGGGCGCTGGTGTCTCTGTTATGGTCTGGGGTGTATTTTCCTGGTATGGAATGGGCCTCCTAGTTGTTCTGGAAGAGGCTTTGAATGGTTCGCGGTATGTTGAGCTGCTCGGAGACCATCTCCACCCATTTTTGGCCTTCCAGCGCCCAGGCGGATCTGCGGTGTTTCAAGACGATAACGCGCCTCCGCATCGCTCCCACGTCGCCCGGGAGTGGTTCCAGGAACATGCAGCGGAGGTCCAACGACTGCCATGGCCACCCAGGAGCCCCGATATGAACCCTATCGAGCATATCTGGGATGTCCTGGAACGCAGGCTCCGTGCCATGGATCCTGCACCCACGAACAGACCAGCATTCGCGGCCGCTCTGCAAACGATTTGGTGTCAGCTGCGTCCAGAGGATTACCAGAGACTTGTCGACTCACTTTCATGGCGTCTCACAGCAGTTCGTAGGGCCAGAGGAGGCCCCACACGCTATTAGGTGACTATCCCATTACATTTGGTAAGTCAGTGTAGTTCGTTGGGGCATTCGTCTTTAAAGGGCGAGAGGTTCTTCTTTCTTTGAAGGAGATGCTCGAAGAAGATTACAGGTTTGGTCGGCCGTGGCCTATACTAGGAATGGAAAAGCACGGAAAACCATTCTCAGGGCAGCCGACAGTGCAGACCAGCCCCTCTCCGTCTCTTGAATACAGAGGCATGGAGCCACGGTAGAGTCGTGGCCACCCCCCTCTGCTCGGTTGGTCGGTGGGAATGCAGAGCTGTTGGACCACGGACCAGCCGTGGCCACTTGTATTACTCTGCCGACGCCCACGCCGGGCCAAGAGAGTCAAGAAATGCGGTAGGGCCGGGCTGAATAACTCAGGTGGTAGAGTGCTGGCCTTCTAAGCTCAAGTTGGCAGGGTCGATCCTGGCTCAGTCCTGAGGCACTCAGATACGTCAGCCTCGTAGCGGTAGATTTAATGGCGCGTTAAAGAACACCTCTGCGACAAAATTCCGACACCTCGGCGTCTCTGAAAACCGCAGTAGTAGTTACTGGGACGTAAAACCGATAACATTATTATTAAATGCAGTTGAGTATGTGACACTGACTACGTGTCACTCGAAATCTTCTGGCTATGTAGCTGTGCAGAATTCGTCTTGGTAACTGAAGGATCTTATACAAGTCACTTTACGTCGCACCGACACAGATAGGTCTTATGGCGACGATTGGATAGGAAAAGCCTAGGAGTGGGAAGGAAGCGGCCGTGGCTTTAATTAAAGTACAGCCCCAGCATTTGCCTGGTGTGAAAGTGGGAAAGCACGGAAAGCCATCTTCAGGGCTGCCGACAGTGGGGCTCGAACCAACTATTACCTGGATGCAAGCTCACAGCTCTGCGCCCCTGACCGCACGGCCAACTCGTCCGGTACTGAAGGATCTTATTGAGTAGTATGTGTCACGGAGAATTTTACGCTTCTTAACGCCAATAAACATTCGTCTTTTGAAAACTACAGCATTTGTTTTTGAAAAGATCGCATATTTCTTTCCAGCTCTTTGGTATTTGATTATACTCTCGTTACATGATTCGAACTGTGGGCAGATACAGAGTTTCATCATATTAACAAGAATCATGTTTGCGCCATGTTTTATTGACTTCCTGATTGCTTATCACATTATTTTGTATAGAGTGATGATTCATTTTGCGTTCGTTTGATCAGTACAGTGTTCTTTCCTCACTCACTACTCTGTGTGCAAGTTAAAAGTTTGCTTCGATCATTATGTGAACTCTGGTGGTCACCACGTTCTGTAATGTAGATGCTATCTCGTATAGATCTTTCTTTTCAGAGTCAGGTGGAAGTCGTGTGGTTCCTTCAACGATTTCAACCACACTGACTGCAAATTAGGATGCGATCATTGTTAGATTTTTCCACCACTCCTCATGAACTATCAGACAGTGATTATTAGAGCCCGGATTATATGTAATTGCATATTCTGTTCCCATGTATGTAGCTAAAAGATAAGTTACAAACGTCGGCGAATCACACTAAAAGAACCATTATTCTAGGAGTTTAAAGTTACATATTTTTACATATTTCGACGCATACTAAATATTTTGATAAATATTACATATATTGAAGTATACTGCGCATTTGAAAGAAAGCAATATTCTTTTCTTCACTAATTTTACTTCGCTGTGATTGTGACTAACCCTAAACAAGAACATATTTTAAAAAGGCTGTGCAACTTTAACATCCAAAAATAATTTAATAATTTAAAGTGAGGTATTCTCTCAAATAATCGCATCCCTTAGCTATCTTGACGGTGCAAGTCTTGGGTGTCTCGAGCTGTGACTATTAATCTAATCTTGCACAAATTTTGTTACATTGTTCTCCTCTCGGATTTAGTGACTCTTTTCCTGTGATCCTTCCGCCAGTCCTCGGTTTAATGTCACATGTCAAGAGCGCCTTTTCTCTTTCTTTCTTTCTTTCTTTCTTTCTTTCTTTCTTTCTTTCTTTCTTTCTTTCTTTCTTCTTTGGTTATTGCCCATACTTCACTTCCATAAAGGGCTACACTCAATACAAAAGTCTTTAGAAACATTTTTCTAATAACTATATCTGTTTTTCATGAGATCAAATTTCTTCTGCCTTAATAAGGACCTTTATTGCTTGAGCAAGTCTACAATTAAATATTTCTTTGCCGGCAATTTGAAACACGCGCCAGTGACTTCATGTGAAGTTGAAAGGTCTTTATATATAACAACATCCTAACAGGCAGAAG
Source organism: Anabrus simplex (assembly GCF_040414725.1). NCBI lineage: Eukaryota > Metazoa > Arthropoda > Insecta > Orthoptera > Tettigoniidae > Anabrus > Anabrus simplex. The sequence goes on along the minus strand of NC_090265.1, from coordinate 1,768,291,764 downwards.
GCATTCGATGACCGCAGAAAAATTGCAAAAATATTTAGTTATTAATTGTGCCTCCAAATGAAAGAGGTTGAATAATAACTGCACTTTTGACTTTTTTCGGTTTTGTTTCCTTTCAGTGTATAAGAATACATCAAATAAAGCGTAGATATTAAGTTATATATTTTTCATTTATTACATATTTAATTACATTTTTGTCAATTTTAGCTACATATTTATGTACATATTTCTCATTTTTATATTGCATATAATCCGGGCTCTACTTATTATACAAGGTGTTTCAGAACTATACCGACAAAAAAGAAGGGATACTCTTCGTCTTATGTTAAGAACGAGGTGTAATCAGAGTGGCGAAGAAAATTTTTCTTTTTGAGAAAAATGAGGTCATTCTGTTACTTCCGGGCGCGCGATTCAAATTGAAGACCTTGCAGTATTTGCTATGCCAGAGAGCCAGCCGCTGTCTGTCGCTGTGGAAAGGGAGGGGAAGTGGTAAGTGGGAGACAGAGGTAGTGCACAACACACACCACATCCTGAACAGAGTCTAAAGGTCACTTGAATTGTGCATATTCAACATCTACTGTCTCGTTGTCTCGCCCAAGTTTGATATTCTCAACGATATGGCCATTGATTGTAGCCTGCCTGTTTTGTGGGCTCATTTTAGTTTTCTGCAGGTTCATTTTCAGCCCCACGGCTTGGGAGGCTTGCTTCAGTTTGCTGGTTGCAATGTAATAATCTTATTTCCTAATGTTTATTTTGAAGACAAACTCCTCCTTGATTTTGATTGCTTGCTTGATGCCATTCAGAAAGGGAAAAAAAAAGGAATTTCAGCAAGTATTATGATGTGATCTGCGTAGCGGATGGTATTGATTCTCTTCCCGTTGATCTTGACTCTTTGATAAACTTCATCAAGGCCGACTCGAAAAATAGCTGCAGTGGATTGGTGAGTGGATACAGCCTTAACTCAAACCTATCTACGTAGTACAGTTATTAAGTTCGTGGACTGGCCGTCTGGTGTCACTGTGGTGCATTACAGCGGAGAGTTTACATCACAGGATGTTGCCGTGACAGTTCTTCGCTAGTTCCAGCAAAATTAGCACAACAAGTAGGGGTTTCGGTTTTTTCTGCACACAGAGCTACAAAGCTGTTACACATCAAACCGTACAGGTTTATACGAAGCCATTGTTTAACCCTTTGGATGCCGACCCATAATAGGTCATCATATGCATAGAATGCCAAGCACGTTTCAATGGATTTTGCATCACTGTATAAAATATTTTATTTACGTCTCAGTTTAAAAGATATGGAGGTATAATTTGGTATGTGAGCTTGATATACTCCAAGGAATATAAACATGTGACTTGCATTTCAAAAAACTAAATTTCGTGGAATAATGTGCACAAAAATATTATTATTTTTATTTAAAATAAGGAAAAACATAATTTGAAATTAATTAGCACATTTTACACTAAACCCAAAGTGACTAAGTGAAGATATTTAATCTTAACTGATATCTGGGATCATATATACCAATTTATTTTGTTAATTTAGGTCTACTTTACAATTTATAAACTAATTTACAAACACATTGAACATGTGGAGAGAAAGACACGAACAGTGTAACCTGTCAACGATTGAATATTTTATGAATTTTTGGAGAGTAATAGTTATCATTTGAGAGAACTGTGTCTAGTAGCAGTATATGTTACTACAGAACAGTTCAGAAGATCAGAACAACATACAAAATCAACTAATAGTGTCAGAAATGAAAGTGTAAAAAACAGACTGAAATATTCTATGGGCGGAGCATCAGATTGAGGTAGGCCTACGTGTTTAGGCCCTGGGATTTGATAAAAATGGTGGGGATGGACAACATCACTTTCAGGGAATCTGCATTCAGTCCTTAATCATCTAATTCACTGTCACTATCATTTTCATTAGCACTGTCACTATAACTCTTTGACATTGCACGAAATGTTGTAAGCCCATTAGCCAATGGCACGGCTCCATCATTCTCTGGTGCGCTACCTGAAGACCCCAAAAGTATCATAATCAACACTTTCGATAAAATTAGAGTCGCTTACATCTTCAGAGCAACCAAAACGTTCCTCAATTTCTTCAACCGAATTAGGCCTACGTGACAACATGCCTTGTTGTGATTATTGTACTATTTACAACTTTACTACGACCTAAATAAATTGCTAGGTAATTATAACTGCAGTAGAAATAATAATAAAGTTAATATATTACGATAAATAACTCAAATGCGTCAATTAGAACGTAAAATTATTGAAAACAAGTCACAACAAGCGGCATAAACAAACAAGGAAGCTGCCATTTTGGATCATAGATGTCAAGCGCTCACAGATCATACACTCGCAATCGACGAGTAAACTAACAAAAATGAAGCTATGTCAGTGCCATCTAATGACATAAGAAGGAATTACAAACATTCTACCTTCTTTCTACTTGATTTGTGACGCAATCTAGCGCCTTACTACATAACTACACCACTTATAAGAGGGTGCCGATGGAATCGGCATCCTGGCATTTTTCGTACAGAATGTAAGTGCCGATGCATCGGCATCTTGGCACTGTAAGAGATAAAACCTGCTGATCCAGCCACAAGAGTGAGATTTTGTGAGGGGTATCTTGAATCATTCTATGATTGTTTATTCGACCCACAGCTTGTGTTAATGGTAGTGTGAACAGTCATAACTCTCGCTATTGGTGTGGTGCTGCTGGTGATTATTGTTTTAAGAGGAAGTACAACTACGCAACCATCCTCTATGTAACACTAATCTGAGAGAAAAGTGAAAGGGATCAGACACTTCGAAAAATGAAAGTATCAGCTAAAGAAAGGCAAGAAAATGAAAAACTCCCTACGCCTCGAGTACTCTAATGCCATCGGGGTCCAAAAACAACAAGAGTTGACCAAGGGAGGTCGGGTAGGATAGATGAAAGTGAGGAGCCTGGCACAAGTGAGTGGAAGGAATGCAAGGACTCAGCTCATGGCACCGTGGTCGCCAGCCCGCGCTCCCAAGTTGAGACCCGCTGGGGGCCTTTTAGTCGCCTCTTACGACAGGCAGGGGATACCGTGGGTGTTATTCTACCGTCCTCACCCACAGGGGCGCTATTGATGTGCAGAAAATCCTACTGGTGTTTGAGTCCCACATTATGAAGGATGGCACTTCCAGCATCTTTTATAACGTAAGATTTTGTATAACACCGAGCTCGATAGCTGCAGTCGCTTAAGTGCGGTCAGTATCCAGTATTCGGGAGACAGTAGGTTCGAACCCCACTGTCGGCAGCCCTGAAAATTGTTTTCCGCGGTTTCCCATTTTCACACCAGGCAAATGCTGGGGCTGTACCTTAATTAAGGCCACGGCCGCTTCCTTCCCACTCCTAGCCCTTTCCTGTCCCATCATCGCCATAAGACCTATCTGTGTCGGTGGGACGTAAAGCAACTAGCAAAAAAAAAAAAAAAAATTGTATAACATTGTATACACGCTTGAAGCAGGGCGGTCGCGCGCGGCGTAAGTTGTGCTGAGGCAGCTGGTGTAGCGCAAAGTACAAACACGTGCACTCGGTCTGGCTTTATAAGAGAGACCCTGTAATATAAGCAGAACTACGGTCTCTGTTGTGAAGCGGCGGAACTTGCGAATATCGTACTTAGAGCAGCGGGCCAATTTTAAGTTCTCCAAAGTATTTGGCAAATCCGTTAGCGAAACGTTTGAGATGATCACGTTGTAATTGCCCGGATCACCACGACGGGAAAAAGACGCGAAAATACAGGTCAAAATAGTATGTGATCCTTGAACATGAATGTACGCTGTGTTGCCTACACTGTAGGCGCCAGTCTACGAACTTATTGACTGCAGAAGTGTATCACTGTGATTTTCCGAGCTCGAAGTGGGATGTGGCTGTTGTCCTACACTAGCATTAAGATCAGCGAAATAAAGCTACATCTATAGTACTACGGTATTGTTCAAGAGGAAGTGGTCTTCACACAGTTGAGAACAAATGTGGATGGGCTGGTTATTATGTCCCCAGGCTATTAGCCTTGATGTACCTGCATGTCTCACGGCGCATCTTACATTCCTCGTGGCGTTACGAAACACGCAACGTATCTTATCTGTAGCTTTTTATCTCGTCAAAGACCTGTTGTATTTATCGTGACAAAGCCATTACCGTGCGATGCGATAACATGACAAAACAATAGGCGGGCCCTTGGGCACACAATCCAGCCTGGTCCGGAGGTCGCTAGGTCAGTGTTAAACCAAGAGATGCGTGTATAACTATTTTTAAGTAAGCATAGCCACTTGATAGACATTAACAGATACTCGCCGGGCGGACTGGTCCAGACGGTAGAATGCTCGCCTTCTGATCCCAAATTGCCGGGTTCAATCCCGGCTCAGTCAGGTGTCCCTTAAGGTGCTCAGATACACCAGCGTCGTGTCGTGTCGTGTCTGTACCAACAAAAAAATTAGTCCCGCAGGTTCTTTTACGTGCCTACACGTGGCTGACGTATTTGAACACATTCAAATACCACCGGGCTGAGCTAGGATCGAACCTGTCAAGTTGAGGTCAGAAAACCAGTGCCTCACCTTCTGAGCCACTTCGGTAATAATAATAATAATAATAATAATAATAATAATAATAATAATAATATAATGGAAGAATAATAAGGCAGAAGATCAATTTGGCTTCAGAATTAATGTAGGAACACGCAAAGCAACCCTGACTTTACGTCTAATCTTAGAGGATCGAATTAAGAAGGATAAGCCGACGTACGTGGCGTTCGAAGATCTAGAACAGGCATTCGATAATGTTGATTGGATCAAGCTATTTGGTATTCTAAAGGTAATCTGGGTCAGATTCCGAGAAAGAATTATCTACAGTCTGTACAAATATCAGTCTGCAGTGATAAGAATCGAGGGCTTTGAGAAAGAAGCAGCAAGCAATCCAAAGAGGAGTGAGACAAGACTGCGGTTTGTCCCCCCCTCCTTTTCAGTATTTATACCAGGTGGCTCTCGAACGCCTTACTTTCTACTTATAAATGCCCGGCATGCACAAATGATGGACGGGATATATACCAGCTGATTTTCACAGGGGAACTACTGCCAGCGGGTAGGTTACGTCAGAATAAGAAGAGATAAGAAACTGAGTGCCGCTCGCAGCATGTTACCCACCGCTACCGGTCTAATGCACCCTTTTCATTAGTAAACATCGTTTTCGCCCGCAGAGTTCTAGGCTGGTGTATGGTACAGCCGCCCTATATTTGCTGTCTGCATATCGGCAATGGCTAGTGGGATCAGCAGCGGTGAATACAAAGACATTACTTTAAGCTGGACAACCTGATCGGAGTGCAACAGAAGCTCCAAACTGACGTTCGCCTTCTACACACATATTTCGCCGAACAGTACGAGTTTTTGTTCCATACAATGAACTCTTTTATCGAGTTGAATGTCTACACGTGCATAAATTAACAAGTTATTAGAATTCATTTACTGCATCTTTGGCGTATCTACAAACAGTAGCGGCTGTTAGGGTGTGGGGTGAGGAGAGACAGTCGCTCTCACCCCCACTTTCTAGAGTAAATATTAATTTTTTTTCCACTTTAGCCACCTGGAACTAGCAATTATTAAAAAAAACTATTTGTACAAGCCTTGTTGTATTATATGCTAAATCTTTCCTTTATTGTATAGCGTTACGGCAAGTAGTGGAGACTTTGCATGTGCTGTGAGGAAGGGTAGTAGGGGTACACATTTTTTTTGCGGAGGTCGTGGCCACTGAGTTATAATTCACCCACTTGCCGCGCGCATTCGTCAGTCTGGCAGTATCTTTATTGTCTGTTAGTTTCTTAGTGTGTATTCAAATACGAAATGATTTTTAATTGCATAATCATGCCGTACGTCTATGTAGTTGTACCGGGCGAGCTGACCGTGGGGTCACGGGCGCGCAGCTGTGAGGTTGCACTCGGGAGATAGTGGTTTCGAATCCCACTGTCGACAGCCCTGAAAATGGTTTTCCGTGGTTTCCCATTTTCATACCAGGCCAATGCTGATGCTGTACCTTAATTAAGGCCACGGCCGCTTCATTCCCATAAGTTCTATCTGGGTCGGTGCGACGTAAAGTCAATTGTAAAAAATATATATATTTATTTGTAATTGTCATTTCAACGCGAGAGAATACCAACTTTACTTTCACCGGACTAAATTATTTCGTTTGTATTATGTTATTTTATATGCAAATGTAATTGATCTGCCCCGTGGATTATTCGTAATAATAGTTTTTTGTTGTTGAGATTTTGATTCAATGCTATATAATAAAATTTTTACCAGGTCTCAGGAACATACTACGGGGCATTTACTTAATAAATAACATAACACAAAGAAGTAATTTAGGAACGTTGTTATTAGCTCCCGTTGAAATACGATTACAAGTGAATATTTCATTTTACAATTGGCTTTACGTCGCACCGACACAGATAGGATTTATGACGACGATGAGACAGGAAAGGGCTACGCGTGGAAAGGAAGCGACCGTGACCTTAAATAAGGTACAGCCTCAGCACTTGCCTGGTGTGAAAATGGGAAACCACGGAAAACCATCTTCAGAGCTGTCGACAGTGGGATTCGAAACTACTATCTCCCGAGTGCAAGTTCAGTGCTGCGCACTCGTAATTCCACGGCCACCTCGCCCGGTATAATTAAATAGAAGTACGGCATGATTATTCAGTTAAAGATCATTTAGTGTTTGAATACTCATTAAGAAACTAACAGACGCTAACGAGACTGCCAGACTGATGAATGCGCGCGGCAAGTGTGTGAATTATAACTCGGTGGCCACGACCTCGGCAAAAAAATATGTACCCCTACTACCCTTCCTCACAGCACATGCAAAGTCTCCACTACTTGCCGTAGTGCTATAAGAATTGGTTAACCGCGACGAACAGCATTTTGTGCGTATTCCCGTTAATAATTGTGTTAATAATTAAAGAAAATAAATGAAGGAATTAACAGATAAGATAACAAGGTTTGTACAAACAGCTTTTAAAAAATAATTCCTAGTTCCAGCTGGCTAACGTGGAAAAGAAATGTTTACTCCACAAAGTAGGGGGGGGGGTGACTGTCCCTCCTCGCCCCACCCCCTAATCACCGCTACTGTTTGTAGACACGCGAATGATGCTGAAAATGAAATCTAATAACTTATTAATTTATACACGTGTAGACATTCCACTCGATGGAAGAGTTGCTTGTATGAAACAAAAACTCATACTGTTCGGTGAAGTACGTGTGTTGAAGGCATACCGGTACGTCTGTTTGGAGCTTCTGTTGCATTCCGACCAGATTGTCCAGATTAAAATAATGTCTGTGTATTCGTCGCTGCTGATCACACTAGCCATTGCTGATATACAGACCGCAAATATAGTGCGGCTGTACCATACACCAGCCTAGAACTCTGCGGGCGAAAACGATGTTTCCTAATGCAAGGGGTGCATTAGACCGGCAGCGCTGAGTAACATGCTGCGAGCGACACTCAGTTTCTTATCTCTTCATATTCTGACGTAACCTGCCCGCTGGCAGTAGTTCCCCTGTGAAAATCAGCTGGTAGACATCCCATTCATCACTTGTGCATGGGGGGCATTTATAAGTAGAAAGTACGGCGTTCGAGAGCCACCTGGTATAGAACAGGCAGTAAAGGAAATCAAAGAGGAATTTGGAAAGGGAATCACAATCCAAGGAGAGGAAATCAAAACTCTGAGACTTGCCGATGATATTGTTATTTTATCTGAGACTGCGAAAGATCTCGAGAAATTGCTGAATGGTATGAACGGAATCTCGGTTACACGATGAAAATAGGTAAGTCCAAATTAAAAGTAATTGGGTGCAGTCGTACGAAGTCAAGTGATGCAGGCAATATTAGATTAGGAAATGAAGTATTGAAGAAAGTAGATAATATTTTCTCTTGGGTAGTACAATAAGCAACGATGGCAGAAGTAAGGAGGACATAAAATGCAGACTAGCACAAGCAAGGATGCCTTTCTTAAGAAAAGAAATTTCCTCACTTCGAACATACGTTTTGAAGACTTTCGTCTGGAGCGTGGCATTGTATGGAAGTGAAACATGGATAATAACTAGCTCAGAAAGAAAGAGAATAGAAGCTTTTAAAATGTGGTGTTACGGAAGATTGCTGACAGTGAGATGGATAGATCGAATCCCGAATGAAGAGTTACAGAATCGAACTGGTGAGAGGAGATCGTTGTGGTTAAATTTGACGAGAAGAGATAAAATGAAATGGCGTATGGCTTTTAGTGCCGGGAGTGTCCGAGGACAAGTTCGGCTCATCAGGTGCACATCTTTTGATTTCGCACCCGTAGCCCCTGTGCCAGTGAAATTAACCAATGATGGTTAAAATTTCTGACCCTGCTGGGAATCGAACCCGGGGCCCCTGTGACCAAAGGCCAGCACGCTAACCATTTAGCCATCGAGCCGAAGAGAAGAAGAGATGGAATGGTAGGACACATCGTAAGATAACCAGGACTTGTTCAGTTGGGTTTTGAGGGAAGTGCAGAGGGTAAGAACGGTAGGGGTAGACCAAGGAATGAATACGATAAGCAGATTAGAACAGATGTAGGATGCAGCAGTTATGTAGAAATGAAAATGTTATCGCAGGACATAGTGGCATGGAGAGCTGCATCAAACCAGTCTATGCACTGATGACTCACACAACACAATAATAATAATAATAATAATAATAATAATAATAATAATACAAAACCTGACATCCGAAATTTGAACACGACATATATGCAAATCAACCGAGTACCACACTTCAAGTACTTAAATACTTGAACCAACGGGAGGCGAGAAGGCTGCCCAGAAAATTCGCCTACACAAATTTCGGAAAGCCTACGGTAGGGTTCACAACATATACAATAAAAAGTGCTTGTCCCGCCATGCAAAGATCAGACACTATAATACAGTAATCAAGCCCGAAGTCCTATATGCCAGCGGGACCCTTAAACTAAACGGGAAAGGTGACCTAGAAAACATTTTAAAAGAAGAAAGAAGAATCCTGAGGAAAATTCTCGACCCTCGAAAACTAGGAGATGGTTATAGACTGAGGTCACGTAAAGTGACAGAAGAGCTTTCCAACATTGTAGCAGACATCAGCAAAAGACGTGTGAATTTTTATGGGCACGTCCGCGGACTGCCGACAAGTAGACTGACACACAAGATTCTCACCTACATAGAACATCTAAAAAATATTCCATGGTTACTGGAAGTGAAGAAGGATCTGGAAAAAACCCAGATGAACTCAACTGACACCGCGGACAGAAACCTTTATAGGAAAAAAATTAATGGATGGAAAGTGCAACCAGAGAACGAAGTGAAAAAGAAGACTGGAGAAAAGTGGACAGAAGAACGAAAAAGGATCCACGGAGAAAGGATGAGAGCTGTTTGGCAACTCAGAAAACAGATTCGTTAGAGCTTTGCGTGATCCATTGTGTCTATACGCACATAATAATAATAATAATAATAATACTTTGAGAACATACACGAGTAATAAATAAATAAAGGTATCCCATTGGTACGTATTCCCACTTCTCGCTATAATTGTTCGTGATGGATTTCCGAGAATTACTCGCGCAACAATAATTCAATTGGCCTAGCTAGACCTATGGCTGCCTCGATGACAGAGTTTCTGGGAAGAAACACTGCCACATACTGTAGTTGTGATGAATAAGGTCTGTGACAGTAATGATCGATGTTCGCTACTAATTAGTTTTAAGGATCTTACTTATTTGAAAACCATAAACCTACATTAATGACAGCAATAAAAAACGTTTGACTCATATTGTATCCTTGAGTGAATGACTAGATGCATGAATGAATGGTCTCATTTCTAATAATGTCTCGTTAAATATGGAATTAATATCCACGAAATACACGATGGGCCTTAAGTGAGTATACTGAATATTCCGCCCTAGGCCTTCAATGCTCTAATGACGTCGGGGACGGAAAAATCAAGAGTTGACCCAAGAAGGTCGTATGGGATAGATGAAAGTGAGGAGCTTGAGACAAGTGGAAGCAATGCCAGAACTCAGCTAAGGACCCCGTGGTCGCCAACCCATGCTCCCAACTTAAGAGCGCTGGGGTCCCTTTTAGTCGCCTTTTATGACAGGCAGGCGATGCCGTGGGTGTAATTCTACCGCCCCCTTCCCCTAACAACAGGGGATACTTTCCACGTGTAAGAGTAATTTTTGAACATCTCGTCTTATGGGCAGTTTAACACCAGTAAAACTTTCGATGGTGTTGTGGGGTGGAGATATTTAAAGGGGCTAAACAACGTGGTTAGTAATCTCACTTTAAACTCTAAGTGAGCGCAGGTTCGATCCTGGCTCAGTCCGGTGGTATTTGAAGGTGGTCAAATACGTGAGCCTCTTATCAGTAATTTTTCTGGCACGTGAAAGAACTCCTGCGGGACCAAAATTCCGACACCTCTGCGTCTCCGAAAACAGTCAAGTAGTAGTTAGCGGGACGTAAAATTATTATTATTATTATTATTATTATTATTATTATTATTATTATTATTATTATTAAACGCTAACCTGCGACCAAAGAGATAAAAGTGTGACATATTGTATTCGCGAAACTGTCTCTCTTGATTTCCGCCAAAAGAGTACTGTTACGAAGATATTGCAGACTTTCCGCTGGGAAGGCTTGGAAGTAAGGAGGCGAGCTGCTCGACTAAGTAGTATGCTCCGAGCTGTCACTGAGAGATGGCGTGGAATAATATTAGCAGATGAAAAAGAATGAAATGACGTATGGCTCTTTGTGCAGGGAGTGTCCAAGGACATGTTCGGCTCGCCAGGTGCACACACCCAGCCCCTATGCCAGAGAAATTAACCAATTAAGGTTAACATTTCCGACCCTGCCGGGAATCGAACCCGGAACTTCTGTGACCAAAGGCCAGCACGCTAACCATTTAGCCATGGAGCCGGTACATTAGTAGATGAACGAGCTTGAATGGAGGTTTTTAAAACGAGGGAAGAGGATACGAAGATGAAGTTGGAATTCAAGGGGGCACTTAGGAAACATATTCGCTTATAGGAAGATGAATTAGGGGTTAGAATAAGTAATTAAGTGAGATGCTCGATACATTTTGAACTTCTTTGAAATAATTTAAGAAAAGAGTAGATGATCAAGTGATAGAGAACCTGTCCCACCCGGGTGACAGCCCTACATGCAGATCAATGTTTTTTTTTTTTTTTTTTGCATTACGTCGCACCGACACATATAGATCTCATGGCGACGATGGGTTAGGAAAGGGCTAGGAGTGGGAAGAAAGTGACCGTGGCCTTAATTAATCCCAACGGCCTGATGTGAAAATGGGAAACCACATAAAACCATCTTCAGGCTGCTGAGAGTAGGGTTCGAAGTCACTATCTCCCGAATGCAAGCTCACAGCTCACAGCTAACTCACTCGGTGATTGATTATTGCTCCAAGGAGACAGTATAGCCTACTAAGGTCCAACGTGTTTGGGTTCCGCAAAGTTACTCTCCTGTACTTCGTCTTCTTTCGATTAATTCGATTAATTTGATTTCATTGCTCTTCACCATCTCTCCAAGACTGCCTTGACCTCTTATGGACACTTGCCGATTAAGTCGATGTCATCCGCGTACACATTGGTTCAAGGCAAGGCTGATATAAAATGTGCTGTCAAGTTATTGATGATAGTATGGAACAACAGTGGGCCGAGTGCCGATCCTTGGTGCACGTCTATTTCAGCTGGGAAGCTCCCCGAGATTCCAGATCCACTTCGGACTGTAGTTGTTGGACAGGAGTTCTTTTACGTGTCAGTAAATTTCCCGAAATGATGCTGGCCTATTTGAACACTTTCAGATACCACTGAACTGAGCTAGGATCGAGCCCACTAACTTGGGTTTAGAATACTAGCGGACTACGCCTGAGCGGCTAAACCTGACACACATCGAGGAAACAACGTGTCAAAAGGAAATAAGGCAAGTGAAAATCGACTTCCTGGTCTCGTAAAGCTGATGGGGTCGAAGTCGGAAGGAAACAAGAGTCGATCAAGGTGCGTTCGATACGAAAACCGAAAATGAGCAGCTTCACGCAAATAAATGGGAGTAATGTCAGCCTCAGCTAAGAGCACCACTCGAAACTTCCAACGTTAGAGGAGGAATACACCCACGGTATCCCCTGCCTGTCGGAAGAGGCGACTAAAAGGGGGCCAAGTGATGATGGAAACGGAACCATGATAATATTTGTGATTAATACTATTACGTGAGGAACACCACGGGCCTGGGTGCTGCCTGTGGTTAGTACCTACCACCTTGTGCATCTAACCGAGGCGGATGAGCGGGCGCAATAATGTCAATGCGTGAAAAGGTGCCGTGCGTTGCGCTAAATTGTGTTGGTTGCCCTGTATTCAGAATGGGTCTGAGTTATCTTTGAGTTATACCACCATGTGAGGAACACCATAGGTCTGTGTTGCCTCTGTGTGTGGTGCCGTAATGTGTGATACACCGTGGTTCTACGTTGCCTGTGATCAGTACCACTATGTGAGGAACACCATGAGCTTACATTACCTGTGATTAGTACCATTATGAGGGGCCGGTGATTGGATTTTTGACCCCTTTGGACAACTAGCATCATCTCAGAAAGTAAGGCAGTGTGAACTGCATCCCCTGATTGTTTGGGATTCAAGGTCATTTATTATCATCATTCGTTTTAGAGTACCGGGTGAGTTGGCCGTGCGCGTAGAGGCGCGCGGCTGTGAGGTTGCATCCGGGAGATAGTAGGTTCGAATCCCACTATCGGCAGCCCTGAAAATGGTTTTCCGTGGTTTCCCATTTTCACACCAGGTAAATGCTGGGGCTGTACCTTAATTAAGGCCACGGCCGCTTCCTTCCAACTCCTAGGCCTTTCCTATCCCATCGTCGCCATAAGACCTATCTGTGTCGGTGCGACGTAAAGCCCCTAGCAAAAAAAAAGTCGTTTTAGAGTCTAGTCAGTGGATACATTTTGAGGTTTAATTATAGTTCCATTTCGTTGTATTAGGGCCGATGATCTAGCTGTTGGGTCTCTTTAATCAACAAACATCATCATCATTATAATCAAGGTTAGAGGTCGTGAAGACTCCAATGTTTCACTATAGTGCCACGAATTATGAAGTAAAATATATTTTTTTGGTTGTGAGTTTACGATCAATATCAGTGTCAAATAAAACATCGAACTGAAATTAATGTAAACAGAATATTTTAAAGAAAACTTAGCAATTCCTCACGCATTACTGTTTTAAGCGAAGAAATGAGCTGAGATTCGAACGTACATAGCTTGCACTTTCTAGACAAGAACGGTTCCACTGAAAGAGGTTGGCAGATAATTATCGCTTAAGAGAGAAGTCGAGAAGTGAAGGGTGAGAACTTCTGAGATTTTGTTGAGTGAAATTCATTTTTTTCTCTCTTCTAATGGGCTGTCGTACGTAAGGCCATTGTTAACTGAAGAGCATGCATGTTGCACCTGCTTTCCCGACTTCTTGTGACCGCGTATAGAAAACTCCTATCTCCCATTTTAATGATATTCTTGGTTCATTTTCGAGTGACAACTCAGTTCAAGGTTTCTCTTAATTACCCTCGTTTACAGGTGGGAATTCTCTCTTAATTATACAGCTTCACACTGCACCATATTTACATATATTGTTTGTGTACGCTTTAAAATAATAGTTGTTCGTATATCATACATGAACATTTCAGGATCGCATGGTTTGAATGTACGTAGGTGAAGTAAGGTAAAAAACCACAGTTCTACCCATTCAGGCAAGCAAGTCAATGTTGAACATAGGGATATGAACCACGAATTTTAGCAAAGCAAAGCAAAGCAAAGTCATGTCCGTTCAGGCCATGTAGGCCCTTGGAGGAGTGGAAGGTAAAGGTTTCCACCATTGATAACCTCGAGTTGGTAGAGTGGTTAGCTCTACGCCCGGCCGCCTTTGTCCCCAGGAATTAACCTTGTACTCATTTTTGGTGTAGGCTGAGTGAACCTTAGGGCCATATGCACCTCCAGAAGTGGAAATCTCGTTTCTTAAATTTTACGACTTCCTGACGGGGATTCGAACCCAAGTCCTTCCGGATGAACCGAGCAAGCCTTTACCGCCTCGGCCAGGCAGCCTCTCACGAATTTTAGGTAAATGAAATATAATAAAGTGTGAGAATATATTCTTTATTCCTAAAAATTACAATTCTTTTCTTAATCATCGTTATGCGGTCGATTAGATTAGCAGTTTGCCTTTCTCTACTATTACGAGCGCTAATGTGAAGGAATGCAGAATTCCACTTAAGCCCTTATAACTATATTCGGTGTGGACGCCTGAGGGTATTGAACCAAGGAACACATTACAGAAAGGATTATGTAAATAAGTTAATTTTGTTAGGATTTGAATAAAAAACGAAAACGAGTAAAGAAACAAGTGATTTTAGGCTGTTTTTCCGGAACTGCATTTAGGCAGCAAGTGATTTTTCGAAATTTGTTTATTTATTTGATAGAGCTGTCCAACACTCACAATTTGAAACTTTTCCGTGCCCTTTAGCTCTTTAGCCCTTCAACTTTCGGCACAATTGACAAAATTGCTTAATTTTACGTTTTTCGTAGTGTGGGGACCAGTACTTTGTCTGCTAAGAAAATAGTTGATGGTATATCATACATGAACATCTCAGGATCACATGATTAGAATATACGTAGGTGAAGTAAGGTAAAAATAAATCTCGCATGTGAATTATCTTATTTGATTCCAAAGAACAGGCATATCACTGCTTCACATTACGACCAAAATCTGTACATATTGTCCATTATAGCGTCCAAACTTCACTTAGATGACGAAAGAAATGTGGTCGACCATTTAGCAGTGATATGTTTTTTCATCTGTAAGGCACCCCGGCAGCCCTGAAGATAATTTTCCGTAGTTCCCCATTTTCATACCAGGAAAATCCTGGGGCTGCACCTTAATTATGGCCACAGCCGCTTCCTTTCCACTCCTAGCCCTTTCTTATCGCATCGTCGCCATACAACCTATCTGACCGGGCGAGTTGGCCGTGCGCGTAGAGGCGCGCGGCTGTGAGCTTGCATCCGGGAGATAGTAGGTTCGAATCCCACTATCAGCAGCCCTGAAAATAGTTTTCCGTGGTTTCCCATTTTCACACCAGGCAAATGCTTGGGCTGTACCTTAATTAAGGCCACGGCCGCTTCCTTCCAACTCCTAGGCCTTTCCTATCCCATCGTCTCCATAAGACCTATCTCTGTCGGTGCGACGTAAAGCCCCTAGCAAAAAAAACAACCTATCTGTGTCGGTGCGACGTAAAACAAAATGTTAATAAGAATAAGAAAAAATAACAGAAAAATATAATCACACACTGTATTGTTACCTTGATGCTCCAAGACTTTAAAACGAAATTACAACAAGTATATTTTGTCTCAGACAAGTAACGAAGATCCTATACGAAATCTCTTTAAAAGAATAAGTGACCTTTAGATACTCGAAATACTCCCATCTCCATTAATAAAACGCTCCTTACGCTGTTTCCACTTAAAGAAGTCTGTTCTGGTAGGTGATTTGCGGGTTTGCGCCCATTTTCGCCTGCGATTTCAGTTCGATCTCTGCTTTACGTCCCAGTGACACACACACACACACGTCCTATGGCGACGATGCGATAGGAAAGGGCTAGGAGTGTAAAGGAAGCGGCCGTGGTCTTAATTTTGGTACAGCCCCATTATTTGCTTCGTGTGTAAGTGGGGAAACCACGGAAAACTATCTACAGGTCTGCCGACAATGGGGTTCGAACCCACTATCTCACGAATGCAAGCTCACAGCTGCGCGCCCCTAACCGTACGGCTAACTCGCTTGGCGATCTCTCTTCAATTGACTAAAATCGTCGTTCTTTAGGGTAAAGTTCAGTTTGGAGAATAGTAAGAATTCTACGGGGGCTAGGTCAGGTAAGCGGTGCGGATGAGGAAGTACAGTGAGTTGCCTGCATGTTCGTCAACAGTTGTTGAATCAGTGCATGAGCTGTCGCATTCCCGGGAGTTGTTTCTCCACAAATCTGGTCTTTTGCTCCTGACATTTTCTCTCCTAACTTATGTCTCATGAATTCGAGATACCAGCGGTTTGACTCTTAGGTAGCAGGGCTGAGTGGCTCAGACGATTGTGGCGCTGGCCTTCTGACCCCAACTTGGTAGGTTTGATCCTTGCTCAGTTCAGTGGTATTTGAAGGTGCTCAAATACGACAGCCTCGTGTCGGTAGAAAGCTCTTGAATCGTCTGAGCTGCTCAGCCCGACAGTTTGGTAATAGGATTGATTCCCTGTCACTTAGAAGTTATCCGTGACTGGGAGAAACGAATTTTCCTTTTCTTCAGTTCAGTCCATTCAGTCAGTCAGATTGGAATGTTCTCTCTCTGACGGCTGGGTTCCGCAGCGCTAGGTTGAAAGCATGCATTCATTCATTCATCCAATCAACCACACATTCATTAATGAATACTCTCTCTCTCCAGTTGGTGGCTGTTCGTGACTGGGTAAGAAGACTGTTCATTCATGCACGAACATAATCATGAAATCATGCATCGACCAATTCATGTAGGTAATTATTTAATTAATTAATTACAGTCGAACCTCGATATCTCAAATCACCGCTGGACTTTAATTTTATTTCGAAATTGCGAGATAGAAATCCCGCCTTTGAAGATTGCACGTAATGGAATCACGTGGAAGGACGGCTTGACACTGTCATCAATGTTATTTAATCATATAAATCCTAACTCGAAATATTTTGTCATCTTAATTACAACACATGCCTTTGCTGGTGGGACCTAGTGTTTACAGTGCACTAAGTCTTCTGGTATGGGCTAGAGCAATTTTGTTGCTTTCATTGATCTGTCTCTGTCTTATCCTTGGCTTTGACAAAATGCAAGTGACTGAGGTATGAGCGATGCTAGTAATGCCATTCCTTACGCAGCCAGTCCCTGCTATGAATGGTGTGAAAATATTGCTCATAGGGTCGGTTGGTGCATGCATTTCAGTGGGCTTGGCAGACTGATATGTAATAGCAACTTCTGGCTCGGTGAGGAAAGCAACGGGAAACTACCTCACTCCTCATTTCCCTAGTACGTCTCTTCAGTGATGCCTAGGCCATCTATGACAGCTCATGGCGGAACTGTTGAGGATCCAACCAGCCTTCGGGCTGATGACTAAAACATACAACAACAACAATTACAACACTTATTATAGCAAGTCGTTCGAGACAGAATATATACAATAGAGGAATATGAAACATACCTCCGTTCGTTTCTTCCGTTTTTCACCGTCAGGCTTCTTTTCCACACCAGTTACTGCTGGAAAAACATTTACATTCGACTGACTGCACGCGGGATCGAAGAACACTCGGTGCACTTAACGCCTGGTCCAGTGACGATCAAGAACAGGGTTCAAAGAGCACGAACTGTCTATGGTCAACGCACCGGGGATATGTAAACATACGGAGGTCTGATAGGAAGATATACTGCACTGCAGTACGTTAAGGAGCAATAACGCACAAACCAATGCCATATTGCACAGTTAATGTACAAAATTCGAGTTACAAAATATTTTTAGCTCCTATGTAGGAAACGTTTGCTTCAAGAAACGGAGAAATTCGTGTAATCGAATATCGAGTAATAGAGAAATAAATACGTGAAGAACAGACGAGATAGCAGGGAAATTGAAATTATTTCGAGGTACTGAAAATTCTAGTAATGGAGGTTCGAGATATCGAAATTCGACTGTAATTCATTTTCATTCATTCATTCAAGTCATTTAAATGGATGTTGTAATTGTAGGACTACCTTAAACAGTAGCGGCGATTGGCGATTAAAAGTGCGGGGGCAAAAAATATACACACAACAAACATTACCCGGGTTTGTAGGATATAGTGGACGGGGGACGGGGTGGGGTATTACATACATCAAAAATGAATATACAAGCTACAAAATGGTAACATTTTTGATGCTTTTTAAGCGAATTTCGACAGAGTGGTAAAGGTTGAGAGTTTACCAATTTATGTGCAGTAATTTTTTGAGATTTTGATCCAATACTATACAATAAAACTTTCACCAAAGGAACAATATTACGCATTTATTACAATGAAATAGAAGTATGGCGTGATTATAAAATTAAAATCATTTAGTACTTGACTACACACTGAGAAACTAACGGACACTAAAGAGAGTGCCAGACTGACGAATGCGCGCGGCAAGCGGGTAAATCATACCTGTGTCCATGACCTAGGCAGTATATATAAATATATACACACAACCTGCTACCCTTCCTTACAGTATACACTACCTGCTGTGGTGCTATACCAATTGGTTATCCGGGATGAACTCCTTTTTGTGCGTATTTCCGCCACTAGTTTTGTTAATAATAAAATAAAGGAAAGACAGCAGGGTTTGTATACATTGCTTTTTTAAATAATTTCTATATTTCCAAGTTTCAGCCGGCAAAAATACTAATAAAAATGTAATATTTTTTTCCAAAAAGTGGGGGGGATCGCCCCCCCCCCCCTAATCACCGCTACTGACCTTAAAGTATGTGTAATAATACATGAAATAAATTCTATTCTACTACTTAGGAGGACTACTGCTAGAGAGAGCTTTCCAGGGTACTTTTTTTTTTTCAACAGGCCTCGTACTTTTGTGAGTGAAAGTATCCAGAGGTCATTGTTCCATTGAAGGAGAGCCTCATCAGATGGGTGGAGTTGTAGTATACTGTGCCGACATTTGTCGCTCTCTTAAGTTTGGCACAGGTCATGCACACTGTGACTAGTTCCTTGTTTACACGTCTACTTCAAACTTCCTGGACTCTCTGGCTGTATACTCGCCTGGAACATTCAGATCGTACAGAAAATGGCTGTACTTTGTGATCCACTGGAGCGACACTTACATTGAGCACGATCAATGTGTTCCGTTTGCTGTTTGTGAACTCTTGTTGGCGTCATTATGGCTTTATGCTTGAATGTTAATTAGCAAAATTAGTGTGCGTAATTTAGTTTTCTCTGTTACATAATGATGACCATAAACACAGCAGTCTATTAACTCTCAAAATTTGGAGATGAGGTTTTATTTATTCTTCTTCCGTAAATCTGTTCTTAGACAGGTATCATCTGAATGTACTCCATTTCTCTCTGTCCTGAGCGTCTTCCTTTATTTCCTAAACTTCTTCCTCTCTTCACATCTGTGAGCATTCCAAACTTTCTTATTCATCTCCCTCTTTTTTTCTTCAACTTTTCCATCCATGATTCTTTATAGTAGACAATTTCCATGTAATATGTGACCAACCCAAGATGTTTTCCTCTTATGTATCATCATCATCATCATCATCATCATCATCATGAAGTTCCTCTCCTCTCCTACCCTACTCAGCACCTCCTCATTTCTCACTCTGTCGGTCCATTTCATTTTCTCCATAACCACATTTCAAAACTTTCTAAATATTTTCTTCTTTCTGTCTGACTGCCCACGTTTCAGAACCATAAGACACCACACTCCACACAAAACATTTGGCAAACTTCTTCCTAAGTTTAATTGGTATGCTTCTAATTGTTAGCAAATCTTTCACTCTCTCGAAAGCTCTCTTCCCGATGGATATTCTGCGTCTCACTTCCTCTGTACACCTTCGTTGGAAGTTATGAAGCTTCCTAAATACTGGAAGGATTGAAGCTGCTCTAATACTATTCCATCTATTGATATATTAATTGTCATCTCCTTTTTCTATTTCCATCACTTTGGTCTTGCCAATGTTCAGTTTCATTCCAAATTATTTGCCCATACTTACAATATTCTCCATTTCCTTGAGCTCTTCTTCCGTTTCTGCTAGCACGCATGTGTCATCAGCATATTCGATAGTTTTTATTCTTTCTCCTCCCACTAAAAGTCCTTTTGATTTTTCCAAGGCCTTATTGATTAGCTTTTCAGCATATATGTTGAAAAGTGTCGGTGACATACAACAACCCTGTCTCACACCTCTTCCAATAATTGTCTCTTCAGTTTGATTCTCTTCTACCTGAACTACCACTTATTTATGAGCTAGGCTTTATTTATCAAACTGAAGAAGCCCTAATACAGGGTTAAGCAAATACGTAACAACACCAATTTAGTAACGAGTTAGGAATGTAAATAGACATATGTGGTGCACCGAGCTAATAGCTTGTGAACCCCACTGCTGGCAGCCCTGAAGACGGTTTTCTGTGGTTTTGCCAAGATATTTTATGAGTCTAGTCGAAGCGTTTTGTTGCATGGTAGGGTAATTATTCCTCAACTTTCCATTATTTCTCTCTGATGGTTGCGACAATTGAGGCATTTACAAGGGAAAGGTTGTAAGTCTTAAAAGGAAAAGGATTAAGTTTTGCCAACATCTCTCGTAAATGACTTTGCGGTGGATATGCTGGTTAGTCTTAAGGTTGACAAATTATTCCGCCCACAACTCCATGCTACGCGTATCTAGATAAACATGTAGACGAAAGCAGGCTTCAAACTTGCCAAGTCGAAACAACAGACTTGAACAGTGGAGTATCCATTATTACAACAGCAACAGTAGCAGCAGCAAAAATATCATGATAATCATTTATCGATTACCGTATTTTATTGGCAGTAAGATTTACTCGTAAGAGTACAGGTACATTGAACTCTGCGTTATTTAGATACATAACGATACTCGTGAACTAAGGATCATCCCTTCTGGGTAGGGGACGCAGACGAAGAATACGCCCTCAGTATCTCCTGCCCGTCGCAAGACGCGACTAAAAGAGTAAATGTAAACAGAAATTTATTTGCAATTATTTAAGAAAAGACTAGGAAAACAACAGATAAGCAATCTGCCACTTGGGCGACTGCCCTAAATGCAGATCAGCAGAGATTGATTGATTGATTTTTTTTTCTAGGAGCTTTACGTCGCACCGACACAGATAGGTCTTATGGCGACGATGGGATAGGAAAGGCCTAGGAGTTGGAAGGAAGCGGGCTGCCGATAGTGGGATTCGAACCTACTATCTCCCGGATGCAAGCTCACAGCCGCGCGCCTCTACGCGCACGGCCAACTCGCCCGGTGATTGAAATATTTGAAGGATTCCTCTAAATAAATGCCAAAGAAAATAATATATACTTAATTAATGCACAGTAAGGTAACCAATAAGAAATTGAGCACTGTCACGCAAAATAATTTCTAAGCAGATCACAATATTTGTCGAAATCACGTTATCCATATTTACAACTAGAAGAAATGATTGACGGAGTTCGGTGTGGGCTCATCAAGAGTGTACTGAAAAAATGTGCGAATACGACTTGATAAAGTTTAAAGTAGGGTAATCTTGACCGCAGAGTGGGACACGATAATATCACGTGTCAGACTATTTCGGCACTTTATTGGTTGTTCTGATTCCAGGAAATGAGGTATGTTGATATAGGAGAAACAATATTTTTAATACTAAATCTGAACATTTCCAATAATAAAAAAAATGTTTCTTTTAAAATTTCGCAGAACCGTATATAACGAGTACAGCTTGACATTCGAACTGTACACCGTACACAGAGGATTGAAAACTGTAAATGTACGGTTCAAACCGTACGGTTGGCAACGCTGATTAGAGGGCTTTGCTAGGTTAGATATGATATATTTGGTTAAAACAAATATGATTGAGAACCTCCCTGAAGAAAACGTAGTGGGTTAAGTATGAATCTCGTAAAATATTACTAGTTGTGAGAGTAATCCAGGTTTTTAATACGAAGAAAGTTACAATATGAGGGGGGCCATTACCTTAATTGCTTCAGAGCAGTGGTGCGTAAGTTAACAGTACGAGTGTGTGGCCAATGGTCCGGCAGAAGAACAAAGGGGAAACCACCGCTGTGTTGCAATGAGTGATCAAAGTCTCCCAGTCCACTAAACACTGCACTCACAGCCCAATGAACTTAAGAGAGGAAGGGCGTGTATAGGACACTAATGCTAATCACAAGCTTGAAACTATATTGAATAAATAACCAATCAAGGGCGAGGGAAACATATTCCTCGTTATTTCTTCAGAGTATCTATTAATCTACGGCAACAAAGGCTCAGTCAGATCTGTTATATTAAAAAATGAAAAACAGGCATTTACAGCAAGTGCACAAGGTTGTTCGCAATTGCAGTTGTGTCTCAACGTCACACTAACCGCCAGAGACGGCAATCCAACTGACGAGACTGAAGGGTACAGTGGGGAAAAACGCTGGTAATTTCTCTATGGAAAAAACTGGCGAGAGTTTCATAGACTCACTTATTAGAAATAAACGACACATTTTATCTGGATAATACATTTTATTCAATATAACTTGGTACACTTGGTACACTCGGTGTAGTATGGGTCTGTGATATGAGGTGTTTTTTTTTTTTGCGCTAGTAGCTTTACGTCGCACCGACACAGATAGGTCTTATGGCGACGATGGGACAGGAAAGGCCTAGGAATGGAAGGAAGCGGCCGTGGCCTTAATTAAGGTACAGCCCCAGCCCAGCATTTTCCTGGTGTGAAAATGGGACACCACGGAAAACTATCTCCAGGGCTGCCGACGGTTGGATTCGAACCCACCATCTCCCGTATGCAAGCACACAGCCGCGCGCCTCCAACCGCACGGCCAACTCCCCGGGTGAGAGAAATAATTTAAGAGGTAGGGAGTAATATTAGAAGTAAAAGTAAGGTCAATAAATGCATTGCTTAATGTGCTGGAGTAGTTGCTCGATATACCATTCAAATTAAAGTCATGATTCATATTATTCTATTCAACTGACCACGATGTATTCACGATGATAGCTAACCTACATCTGAGCACGCGAATCAACACAACGCCATCTATATATATAAAATAAGAGTAGTGACTGAAGTGATTGAAGTACTTCATCTAGAATTCTGTATTCATGTAGAATTCCGTAGCAAAGCACTGGTACACCAGCTAGTAGAAAATATAATTACTTCTCAATAGGACTTACTTCTGAAATATGTCTATGATTACGAGATGACACGTTGGATGTGTCGGACCTCATACACTCTTCGATGGAACACGTAGAAAGACTACTAATCAACTAGTTGACTGTAACGGTCAGGATATTTCCCTCGTGGCTGACTTGAAGGTACCCGGATGGACCAAAAGAAAAATATATCATCTGCACCCGATGGACATATACGAAAAACACGTCTAGTGGGGTGTGTGGCACCCTACCCGAGTCTTGATTGCCTAGTTGCCGAACGTTTCTGGCTGCCCCTGTCAGCAATTGCTAGGTTTGTACTTTTCTTCCGAAGCAAATTAAATATATATATATATATATATTTACTGAGCTCGATAGCTGCAGTCGCTTAAGTGCGGCCAGTATCCAGTATTCGCGAGATAGTAGGTTCGAACCCCACTGTCGGCAGCCCTGAAGATGATTTTCCGTGGTTTCCCATTTTCACACCAGGCGAATGCTGGGGCTGTGCCTTAATTAAGACTACGACGGCTTCCTTCCCACTCCTAGCCCTTTCCTGTCCCATCGTCGCCATAAGACCTATCTGTGTCGGTGCGACGTAAAGCAAATAGGAAAAAAACCCACCTCATCGTTAACCTCTCGGTGCAGCATAGCAAAACAGTGTTCAACTGCTTGTTATGCCGTGTACTCTCACCGAGTGTTACGCCAAATCCAGCCATTGGACTGGATCTAATAGTCACAGGGTTAGCCGCTAAGCGTAGCTAACATTCTGCTGGAGTGAATAATCGCTGTTATGATGCACTGTAAACCTCTCGTCATGCCTCTTTAGTACATCCTTTGATCTGGACCAGCCATGGTCACCCAAACAGCATAGGATTTCAAGCTTGTCTTTCGCTCAGTCTACCGAGTAAAATAATTGCAACATTCTAGAAAGAAAAATGGTCGGCCTGATGGCGTTTGGTCCAGTGAGTCCCATTTTCGATTACCGGCAGAGCCGGGGATTTTAACCGCGTTTAGTAGAGTTTTTAATTTCCAACAGACCACACTACCAATCGCCACATAAGCTCACAGTATAAAATATAAAATTCACATTGGGAAGAACACAGGACCGGGTGAGTTGGCCGTGCGGTTAGGGGCACGCAGCCGTGAGCTTGCATTCGGGAGATAGTGGGTTCGAACCGAACTGTCGGCAGCCCTGAAGATAGTTTTCCGTGGTTTCCCATTTTTACACTAGGCAAATGCTGATGCTGTGCCTTAAGGCCACGGCCGCTTCCTTCTCACTCCTAGGCCTTTCATATCCCATCGTCGCCACAAGACCTATCTGCGTCGGTGTGACATATAGCAAATTGTAAAATAAATAATAATAATAATTGTTACGGAGATATCCGTGGTAGGTAGAGGTGAAAGAAGGTGCGGGTGTGAATGGGTTTCAAGCTACGAAATTAACGTGCAATGTAAAATTAATTTAAAATTTAACTAGGTTATATTTTCTTTTCAAAAACAAGAGGTAACAATCATAACAGGTACAGAGTAGCAAAAATGTAGGTACAATATTACTGGGTTCGGGCTCAGTGCCCTTACTTCATAACTCTTGGGCAATCAGCCCCGCCTTACTCCAAAAAAAATTTTAGCCAAGGGGCAGAAAACCCCATTCATTCCCAGGAGCACTGGCTCCAAACATTACACATAAAGCCTGCACGAGGCATACAGAAACAAATTTCAAAGCGCGATCCGCTCTCAAAATTGTAAGCCTATCACAAGGCCACACCGAACTCTACCTTCAAGCTGTCCTCTAAGGACGTATTTACAGGGGTAAAATACCCAAACTACGGAGGTCTATTACATGAAAAGAAGGTTGATTACATGACCTCTAAAATAACAATTTGAGAGGAGGCGAACTTGCACTCCTAATACGCCTTGTTTTTAAAACCTAATCTGGCTCTGGGCCACTAACGCAAGGGCTAATCCCATACTACAGAGGTGACTTAGAGAAGAACACTTTACATTACATAAACGAAGAATAGTTTGAGAAAATAAGTTCACCTCAAAACAAATGTGAGTGGGAGCTCGAGAGGGTTAGCACTCTCTATCCCAATATGTAGCTTTACAAGAAAAAGATGAAAAGAGTAATTACATTTTAGGAAAAGGTTACATGATGGAAATGCTTCGAACCCGCCGCGAGTGTTAAACTGCCGACCTAGCAAG
This sequence comes from Anabrus simplex, assembly GCF_040414725.1. NCBI lineage: Eukaryota > Metazoa > Arthropoda > Insecta > Orthoptera > Tettigoniidae > Anabrus > Anabrus simplex. The sequence continues at coordinate 1,768,266,527 of NC_090265.1, read as the reverse complement.
AAAAGAAGTTATTAATAGGCCATTACCTGGTGTTGAACGGCTGAAGAAGAAAGAGGCGCTTCCCGCCTCCTGCTATGTACTTAATACACTGAAAGATGGAACAGAAGTGGCCCGGAGACCCCAAATTCAGCAGTTTATATCCTCTCGCGGAAGATTCTAGGCGTTAGGGGAAAGAAAACACCCTCCCACAAAATCTTTATTGGTTCGGGAAAAGAAACCCCTACATAGAGGAAAAAGAAACACATTATTGGTGGAAAATTAATTAAAGAAATTCGGGATTGGCTAGATCCAAACTAAGGGGAAAAAGAGGGGTATACAGCCAACTTAAACAATGACAGAAGGAAATTTAACAAAGAACAAACTCTTGAAATAAAAATTTCTCCAACAAAATAGTTCTTTGACTCTGCACTAGGTCGCACTATTGTTGATCTTCAGTAGTGTCCTCTAGAAGAGAAAGTTCACACTTCTTACTTCAAGCGAAACAAAAACACATCAAAAGTGACACAGTTCAAAAACTCAAAATTTTCCACGTGGTGACATCTTCTGAGAAAGTAGAGAATTAATAGAATAGATAAAGTTCAACCTTCCTCCAGAAGAGGAGTTTCAACTGGCGCAACTTTTAAATAAACGGTGTAGAGGTACAGACCTCCCCCCCCAAAAGTTCCTCCAAGGGGTAACACAGAAGAACATAAGCTTTGTTTCCAAAATAAGGTCCAAGTTTTGATGTTGATATTAAGATTAATTGCGGAAGCATTTATAAGATTTTAGTAATTTGGTTGGTTGCAATTTCAAAATTTTGTTGTTGCAGGTGCAGTAAAGTTTTTCTGTTGTAGTAGTTGAATTTCTGAAGATAAACCTTTAATGCTTAAAAGTGAAGAAAAGTTTAGCAATGTCCACCAAATATTGTTGTTGAATTCCCAAGTGTAATTATTGCTTATGGTGACTGTCCATGTAGTTGATGTAGATTGAGTCGGATGGCCAGACCGGCCGTTGCAGCTTGCGTCCAACGGAGGCCGCTCGGACCCCTCAAGTACCCTGAGATACCGCTCGCCCGCACTATGAGGGGAGCAGAGGTGTTGAAGTACGCCGCGCCCGCGGTGAACAGATACAGGCTGCGGGCATGTAGTAGGTCGTGCGCCGCACATCAGCCTTGGCCGGGAGGAGAGCTCCGGTTCGCCGTGCACATGTCGTCTTCGCTGGAGAGGAGGGGGCCCATCCCCCTCCCCAGATCTGCACGGCGCTGCGCGGCTGCGGGGGCGCTGAAACATTAAAGCTAGGCGGCAGAATTGTGTTGGACTATCATCTTCTTTGAGGGTACAGACTTGTGGAGAGGTTGAGGGGCCAGCGGCGTGTAGATATCCATGGCATTTACTATTATGAAGCCACAGTGTAAGGTGGAGCAGGAGACGGGAGCGTGGTAATGGCCGTGGCAAGAACAGGATGGCAGTTTAACGTTTCGGGGCAGGTTTTACACAAGGCTTACATCTAAAACCAAAATATTACAGAAGGGGCAGAATGCCTTAAAAGTGAAACTCAAAAAAAAATATAACCTTCATATCCTTTCAAAATAATATGAAGCAAGTTAACACAGAAATTACACCGGTTTCACCTGGGACAGGTGAACTCTAAATATCCTCTCGGTGGCTGGATTACTTAGCAATAAGGTAACCGGCGTAAGAAAATCGAGAATGATACAAGGTCCATGAAATCTGGGGGCAAGCTTGCCCGCGGGAACAAAATTTTTGACCATGACCTGGTCACCTACCTTCAAAGTGGTGGGTCTCCGTCCACGATCATACCTTTCCCTAACCTTTTCATGAGACACCTTAAGATTGGCTTTAGCCTTCTTCCAAAGATCTTTAATGTTATCCGGATCTATTGTCTCGGGTAGAATGTCATTCAAAGACCAGAGGTTAGAGAGCGGCGAGTTGGGAACAAACTTGAACATCAAAGAAGCTGGAGTAAACTTGTGAGATTCATGAACCGCCGAATTCAAAGCAAAAGCTATCCAATGCAGGGACGTGTCCCACCTGGAAGGATCTTCATGATGATAGGCAATGAGTGCGGACCTGAGATTACGGTTAACCCGTTCAGCCAGAGATGGTTGAGGGTAATAAGCAGATGTAGTTACATGAGAGATGGACAAGTCAAAACAGAATTTACGAAATAAATTTGATGTGAAAGCCTTAGCGTTATCAGATACAATATATTGACACGGACCAAAAGAAGCAAAAATAGAATTTAAGCAAGTAATTGTAGACTGAGCGGTAGCCAGCTTAGTCGGGAATAACCACGAAAATCTTGTAAAACCATCTACACATACAAAGATGAATTTGTTGGCATTTCCCTTTGACTGGGGGAAGGGTCCCACATAATCAATATACAGGCGTTCCATGGGGCGCGACGCTTGATGAGAAGACAAAAGGCCTACTTTAGTGGACATGGTGGGTTTACTGATCAAACAAGATTTACAAGCTTTTACGAGTTCCCGAATTTCACCGTCCATACCTTTCCAGATGAACATTTCACGAATCTTTTCACGAGTTTTAAAGATACCCAGATGCCCTCCTAATGGGGTCTCATGATAATACTTGAAGATCATAGGTACAAGAACTGCTGGAACAACAACTTTCATCAACTTATCATGCCTCGAAGGGCAACATAGAACACCATTCCTCAGAACATAAGGGACAGCATGTTCCCCAGAAGAAAGGGTTTCCATTATAGGAGCCAGCGTCGGATCTTCACGTTGGTATTTCTCAATATCCCTAAAAAGCATGGGAGCATCTGTTAAGATGGCATTAACACCAGATAGTATGGACTCGGAAGGTGATGAACTATCGACCGGTTCGTGGGTTTCGACGTCGTTATGAAACATACGGCTGAGTCCATCAGCAACAGCATTTTCGGTACCTCTGATATGTCGTACATCAAATTGGAAGGCAGAAATACGGATGGCCCAACGGGCTATACGACCAGTACGACGCGGCCTACCTAAGACCCAGCTTAAGGCTTGATTATCTGTCTCCAGGTCGAATTTGACATGTTCCAGATAGAGACGGAACTTTTCTAAGGCGAATAAGACTGCCAACCCTTCGAGCTCATAGATGGAATACTTGGCTTCTTGAACCGATAGAGTCCTAGATGCATAGGCGATGGGACGCCTCCCTAGTTCAGTCTCTTGAAGAAGGACTGCAGCTACAGCTGACGACGACGCGTCCGTTTGGACGATGAATTTCTTCGAGAAATCAGGCATAGCAAGTACAGGGGCATTACAGAGAGCTAATTTAAGATCTTCGAAAGCGGCTTGTTGAGAAGGTCCCCACTCGAATTTGATGCCTTTCCTACGAAGAAGGTTTAAGGGCGCCGCTCTATTAGCGAAGTTAGGAATAAACTTCCTGAAGAAATTCACCATACCAATGAATCTAGCGATACCTTTGATGTCCTTAGGAGGTTGAAAATCACGGATGGCCTGTGTTCTAGAATGATCGACAGCTACCCCATCGGGTGACACAATATGCCCTAGGAATGACATAGAGGGCTTAGCAAAGGCAACCTTGGACAACTTGACAGTTAACCCAGCCTTACGAAGGCGATTCAGAACTTCACGCAGATGATCTAGATGTTCTTCAAAAGTCTCGGAAAATACGACGACATCATCCAAGTAGTGATATAAGTACTCAAATTTGATGTCGGAGAAGACCCTATCTAGTAGCCTAGTGAGCACAGCTGCCCCCGTGGGGAGCCCGAAAGGCACGCGGTTGTATTCGTATAAGTTCCAGTCCGTGGCAAACGCTGTAAGATGTTTAGACTCCTCGGCAAGGGGAATTTGATTATAGGCCTGATTCAAGTCCAAGATGGTGAAGAACTTGGCCTTACGAAACCATGAAAAGCAAGAATGAAGGTCGGGAAGGGGCACAGATTGCAACACCACCTTCCGATTGAGAGCCCTGTAATCAATGACAGGCCTGAAGCCTCCTTGGGGTTTCGGGACTAGAAAAATAGGCGAAGAATACGCTGACTTAGAGGGCCTAATAATACCATCCTTCAACATCTGATCGATGATTTCTTTCAGAGCCTTCATTTTAGGTGGAGATAGCCTATACGGTGGAAAACGGACAGGAATCGAGTCCGTGACCTCAATTTTGTATTCAATAAGGTCAGTAACACCAAGAGTATCAGAGAACACCTCGGGAAACGACTGACACAGTTTGCGAATACTATCAGCCTGCTCCTCAGGTAGATGTCTAAGGTCTAACAACATCTCATCCTGGGTAGGCGAAATAGATGAACATGATACAGAATTACACTTTAACAAGGGAATTCTACAATTGGACGCAAATTTGAATGTGCACGACCTACTCTGGAGATCGAGCACAAGACCAGTGTGAGAAATAAAGTCAGCTCCCAATATAATGGGGCAAGACAATTGCTTGGCCACAAACAATTTAACTTTCCATGTAAACTTAAAAACACGAATTTTGACCAGTAAGGAACCTAGAATTTCTAATGGAGATGAATTAGCCGAAACGTATTGAACAGGAGAAGAGACATAGTCAGGGAGTTTACAAACAGATTTCAATTTAGAATACCAATCAGCCGAAATAGTGGAACAAACACTGCCTGAATCTAAGAGAGCTGTTATAGGCTCGTTATTTAACTCAATCTTAAGAAAAGGAACAGGTGCGGGGGTATCCGCCGCAATCCTAAGACACTCTTTAGGGCATTCAAAAGATGAATTTGAAGGCTGGTCGTTCTCTGCATTTACAACCTGTTTACTAGGGGCTGAGTCTCGGGAATATGGATTAGTCGGCTCAGCCGACGCCACTAGTCACTTTTTATTATTAGCATAGCTGGGATTTGCACCAGAAGTTGAGCAGGAGGGGGTGCTATTTGCGTTTGGGCAATTCTTGGCGATATGTGAGAAGGCCCCACACTTAAAACAGCCTTGTGATGACCCTGCTCCATTCCTTGTCCCACTTGACTTGATCAGAGGACACTTATTCCGCAGATGGTCAGGCGACCCGCAAGCATAACATTTACGGGGATTGACTGGTCGGCGAGGTAGAGGCCGAGTGTTACTAAAGGAAGGCGGGGGTTCTTTCGCCACACGCAAGGAATCGGCATACCTAACTCCTTCCGCAGAGACGGCTAATGCTTCCAGTTCAGATAAGGTTTGCGGGCACGCCGCGAAACACAAATATGACCTGTAGGGTGGTGAAATCCCTTCGACAATAGCTTGCACGATCTGATCCTCAGGGAAGTGGAGAGCAAACACCCTAGTATAAAACTTAATATCTTGGATGAAGTCTGCCAGGTTTTCATCCAAGCGCTGTACCCGATAATAGTATTTCTGAATAAGGGAGGACCTGGCCCTAGCCGGGATGAAGTTAGCTAGCAAATGGGCATGGAAATCCTCAATAGAAGATTGCTCGGCGATGGCTCTAACTATTTTGTCAGATAGGACACCAACAGCATAAGGATAGATAATTTGCAAAATTTGACATGGGGAAAGAGAAAACACAAGGGCATGATCCTGAAATTCCACTAGAAATCTTAAAAATGAAATTACGTCACTGGTGGTGTTGACGGAAAACTTAGAGATACCTCTAAGCAACATTGCCAATGGATGAGGCAAGCTGCTGAACCCAGGTGACATAGTCGTTAAAGGTTTCAATGGCAAAGAAGTTAATTCAGAGCGGATGTTACTCAATGACGCACGGCGTTCAGATTCGTTGTTCGATGGGGCAGAGATAGTTTGAGCAGCAACGGTTATCCTATTGACTTCTCCCTGAGGAGGCTCTTCCTCGTTACCTACATTCACCGTGGCGGGTTGATCAGTTTTGGGAGGAGCTTCGCCGGTTAGCAATTGAGTGACCTTATTAGACAATTCAGAAATAGTTTCAAGGAGCGTATTAGCTTGCTTCCTCCGAACGTCATTCACCTTTAGAGACAATAGATCATTAACTCTATTTGCAAAGTGATACAGCCTGCCTTGCACACGCTTAATTTGATTAGGAGATGGATCGTTTTCATCAAAAAAGCTGACTACCGATGCTAGCCCAGTAATATTCTCGACAATCGTGGAAAGAGAGTCATCAATTTCTTTCTCTCCCAAATTGGGGATGGAAATGGGCAAATCAAGGGACTCTCTAAGCTTGTTAGTGTCTATTGCAACCGTGCCTCCAGATTGAACGTTTCTGATAGTTAACTCATATATCAACTCCTCTTTGCGCAAGTAGTTAAGGAGGAGAACATCGCGAGGGCCGGGCATGATGACAGAACAATTTTGAAAAACTCAAAAAATTCCAGCAACTGAGAAAATTGTTAGAGTTCGAATCAAAGCAATGTTTAGCCGTCAAAAGTGGCTAAATTGAGACCCATTCAACCACGCTCTGCTACCACTTGTTACGGAGATATCCGTGGTAGGTAGAGGTGAAAGAAGGTGCGGGTGTGAATGGGTTTCAAGCTACGAAATTAACGTGCAATGTAAAATTAATTTAAAATTTAACTAGGTTATATTTTCTTTTCAAAAACAAGAGGTAACAATCATAACAGGTACAGAGTAGCAAAAATGTAGGTACAATATTACTGGGTTCGGGCTCAGTGCCCTTACTTCATAACTCTTGGGCAATCAGCCCCGCCTTACTCCAAAAAAAATTTTAGCCAAGGGGCAGAAAACCCCATTCATTCCCAGGAGCACTGGCTCCAAACATTACACATAAAGCCTGCACGAGGCATACAGAAACAAATTTCAAAGCGCGATCCGCTCTCAAAATTGTAAGCCTATCACAAGGCCACACCGAACTCTACCTTCAAGCTGTCCTCTAAGGACGTATTTACAGGGGTAAAATACCCAAACTACGGAGGTCTATTACATGAAAAGAAGGTTGATTACATGACCTCTAAAATAACAATTTGAGAGGAGGCGAACTTGCACTCCTAATACACCTTGTTTTTAAAACCTAATCTGGCTCTGGGCCACTAACGCAAGGGCTAATCCCATACTACAGAGGTGACTTAGAGAAGAACACTTTACATTACATAAACGAAGAATAGTTTGAGAAAATAAGTTCACCTCAAAACAAATGTGAGTGGGAGCTCGAGAGGGTTAGCACTCTCTATCCCAATATGTAGCTTTACAAGAAAAAGATGAAAAGAGTAATTACATTTTAGGAAAAGGTTACATGATGGAAATGCTTCGAACCCGCCGCGAGTGTTAAACTGCCGACCTAGCAAGAAAAGAAGTTATTAATAGGCCATTACCTGGTGTTGAACGGCTGAAGAAGAAAGAGGCGCTTCCCGCCTCCTGCTATGTACTTAATACACTGAAAGATGGAACAGAAGTGGCCCGGAGACCCCAAATTCAGCAGTTTATATCCTCTCGCGGAAGATTCTAGGCGTTAGGGGAAAGAAAACACCCTCCCACAAAATCTTTATTGGTTCGGGAAAAGAAACCCCTACATAGAGGAAAAAGAAACACATTATTGGTGGAAAATTAATTAAAGAAATTCGGGATTGGCTAGATCCAAACTAAGGGGAAAAAGAGGGGTATACAGCCAACTTAAACAATGACAGAAGGAAATTTAACAAAGAACAAACTCTTGAAATAAAAATTTCTCCAACAAAATAGTTCTTTGACTCTGCACTAGGTCGCACTATTGTTGATCTTCAGTAGTGTCCTCTAGAAGAGAAAGTTCACACTTCTTACTTCAAGCGAAACAAAAACACATCAAAAGTGACACAGTTCAAAAACTCAAAATTTTCCACGTGGTGACATCTTCTGAGAAAGTAGAGAATTAATAGAATAGATAAAGTTCAACCTTCCTCCAGAAGAGGAGTTTCAACTGGCGCAACTTTTAAATAAACGGTGTAGAGGTGTACCGCCCGGTACAATAATAATAATAATAATAATAATAATAATAATAATAATAATTTTTTAATATGTTTACCCACCAGGGTTGTTTTCCCTCGGACTCAGCGAGGGATCTCACCTCTACCGCCTCAAGGGCAGTGTCCTGGAGCGTGAGACTGTGGGTCGGGGATACAACTGTGGAGGAGGACCAGTACATTGCTCAGGCTGCCTCACCTGCTATGCTGAACAGGGGCCTTATAGGGGGATGGGAAGTTTGGAAGGGATAGACAAGGGAGAGGGAAGGAAGCGGTCGTGGCCTTAAGTGAGGTACCGTCGCGACATATGCCTGGTGGAGAAGTGAGAGTTCACGGAAAACCACTTCGAGAATGGATGAGGTGGGAATCGAACCCACCTCTACTCAGTTGACCTCCCAAGGTTGAATGGACCCGTTTCCAGACCTCGTACCACTTTGCAAATTCGGTGGCAGAGCCGGGAATCGAACCCGGGCCTTCGCGGGTGGTAGCTAATCACGCTAACCACTACACTACAGAGTGGAAATAATAATAATAATAATAATAATAATAATAATAATAATAATAATAATAATAATAATAATAATAATGTGTTTAATGTAGTTCATCTACTACTGGCGCATTCACGAGACTCCATATTGCCGGTATATTTTTCTTGAAAAGGGGTCCTTCAACAGGTCTTATTTAAATTTGTTTTACGTCGCACCGACACAGATAGGTCTTATGGCGACGATGGGATAGGAAAGGCTTGGGTGTGGGAAGGAAGCGGCCGTGGCCTTAATTAATGTACAGCCCAGCATTTGCCTAGTGTGAAAATGGGCAACTGCGGAAAACCATCTTCAGGGCTGCCGATAGTGGAGTTCGAACCCACTATCTCCCGGCTGCAAGCTCACAGCTGCGCGCCCCTAACCGCACGACCAACTCGCTCGGTTTAACATGCCTGAGAAGGATGTACCACACTTAACCATTCTTAAATACCAAGTGACTGAGCCGTGTTTCAGTACCGCAAACTTTAACATAGGCGCCGACGACAAATGAACTACACTGTGCAGCCGATGAAGAAGAATGAGAAGTTCCGTATGAGGCAAACTTCTCTTTATTTATTGGTCGCACTATTTTTTCTTACTATGATCATCTTCAAGACAATGTCTCTTTCTCTCTCTCCCCAACCCCTTTCCTCCTTTTGTGTTTGCTTACTTTCTTGAGATCTTTGTTTGTTTGTCCACTCCTCTGTACTCTTTTGCAAACACCATTAATCACTCGGGTGCTTCATTTGACGAAAAAGAACAGACTTGCAACTTTGTTCTACAAACTTCTTATTGTATTTCTTTCCTAGCAAATGCTCTGGAGCTGTAATCGGTTGCTCGAGCGGAGGGATTCTCGACTTGATGGATTTACATTCCATCTCGCCATGCGAAACTTCTTAACCGAGATACTTTCACGTGACTAGATTTTGTTCACAATTATCTGGCAGTTCTTTTTACGGTTCCCGCCTTAGTAACAAATACTTTTGATGAAGTCTGTTAAGTAAGTTCAATCTAACTCATGTGCGATGTTCTGGCGAAAATAATTAATTGCATGCTTTGAATGTATTCTTATCAGTTAATCCAGTCAGATTAAAGTGCAAAAATATAAGGAAAATCCGTGTAGGTCTATTTACGTTGACCAGTCAGTTATACACTTAAACACATTTATCATATTGACCAATTCCATTGGTAAATTATGGAGAGTATCCTATCTAGCTATTACGCAAAATGCCGAGATTTTCAAATCTTCCTTCCGTATGTATGTTAAGTCTTCAGCCCTAAAGCTGGTTGGATCCTCAACAGCTCTGCCATCAGCTGTCATAGATGGCATAGACATCACTGAAGAGGCGTACTAGGGAAATGAGGAGTGAGGTAGTTTCCCGTTGCTTTCCTCACCGAGCCAGAAGTTGCTATTACATATCAGTCTGCCAAGCGCACTGAAATGCATGCACCAACCGACCCCATAAGCAAAATTTTCACACCATTCATAGCAGGGACTGGCTGAGCAAGGAATGGCATTACTAGCATCGTTCATACCTCAGTCACTTTAATATTGTCAAAGCCAAGGATAAGACAGACAGATCAATGAAGGTAACAAAACTGCTCTAGCCCATACCAGAAGACATAGTGTTGCTACTCCGACCACTACTCTTACACCTTCATATCTTCCACATAATATAAATAACATTTGTTTGAGCGCCAGTTGCTTTTTTAAGAAAAACAACAAAATTCGGTAGAGCATACCTCTTATATCAATTATCTCAAGGCGTGAGGTGATAAACTCACATATCTGGCAATATACAGGGATATGGATCAGGACAATATTAAATTACTGTTGCATTTCCACAATTGAGGATTGTACATGGAACTGGAATCACTTATTATAATTAAAAATAAAACTGAGTTTATGACTAAATTTACGTCACAATGAACAATCATTTACGTCTTTTAATTTAACAAAAGAAATATATCGTGAGATTTGCGGTACAAAGAAAAGGAAAATTTAATCTAAACAAAAAAAACTATTGGCATGAACTTGAAGTGAGATGTGATATCGCCGCTGATTACACTCTTCTTCATGTTATGAATGCATAACATGTCTGATGCTTTAATTACCTGTTGTCTGCATACACCGCTGTTGAACTTGAAAATTCTTGGGAAAACCTGTGAGCTGAAGTCGGGAGCCGTCTGCTGTAATCTTCTTATGTCACAAGGAGTTGGCCTACATACCATGTACGCGTGTAGGGAGCTCCAATGTAATTACGTCCACTCAATATATTTTAAATAATTGGAAAATATTATTGAAACATCTTGTGAAGTCCATCCTCACAAGAAGATGATGTTTCTTTATCAACATAGTACCCGTCTCTGCTCGGATACAACCACCACTTGTAGACCTCCTCGATTATTACTTCTTCAAACACAACTCTTAGCTCTGACCATCACACTAAGACCACTTCTTCCATTTGATACATCAGACTGTTACATATGATCTCCACAATATCAACTGCTTATGAACTGAGTAAGAACAGAATACCTCTCCCCACCGTCGCCTTGACTTTATATAACCTCGCGATGACGACTCCTCTCCCTACTCCTGTTCATCCCTTCCACTTCCACATACAGTAGCTGGCGAATACTGACACTTGGTCGCAATCACGTGTCCACGCACTGATGTCATCAGTCATGTGTCGTCTAAGCGTACCCAAGCGGTCCGAGAATGACTATGCCGAATGCGTCACCGGGAAAACTCCTTGCACAGCTAAACATAGCCTCGATTGCAAAATACTATGCCAGCTCATCTAGCCAAAGTTACAAGCCACAGCATGACAATATGAAACCAACAAATCTCACTTACTACAATACAGAATAATTACAAATAAATTTCACTTAACCTATGATTAAATACAATAATATCCGTGATACCTAATTATTACAGTCTAAATGATGAGAAACAGAATATAAAATCTAATGAATAGGGTTAATAATAATAATAATAATAATAATAATAATAATAATAATAATAATAATAATAATAATAAATACAGAATGGAGTCTGTAACCCTGTTGTACGGTTACAGAACGCCTCCCTCATGAAATAATCGATGAAATGAATCGATTGATTCATGAAATATATACACAATCACCTGAAATCGAGTACACCATATATACATGTATAAAAATGCCCTTTACAAATTGGTTACATGTTATCATCCATCTGGATGTTCGTCGTTACACATATAAAACATTGATCAATTATCATTTTCACTTTGATTATACAGTATTATTTACATACAGATTACATTTCTTTCTCACTTCTGTCGTTTCAAACGTTCATTGAGTGTTCAAAAGTAATTCTCGAAGACATTTCATTATATACACTGTCTCCAAGCACTGGAGTTTATTGCACTGCCGTGCCTCACTTATTATCACAACACACGCTAATTTCACTGAAGTCCTGTTCGCAATGCCAGCTTCATAAAATATGGTGAATTGACATAGTAATGAAAATTAATCAACAAACTCACATGATATATTTCTTAAGATTTCTTATATTGTATGTGCCTACGGTATTTCCTTCCTTGTCTTCTAATGAATAAGCACATTTCCCAATCCGTTTCACTACGGTGAAGTATCCCTGATATAACAAGAAAAACTTAGAAAATTGACCAGCTTCTGCTGATGACGGGAGTGGCACTCTGAGTAAAACCTTGTCACCAAGTTCAAATTCATCCAATGTAGTCTTTTTCTGCTGGCGAATACGTTTATCTCCTGCTTTCTTTAAATTCTCCCTAGCCAGCTGGATATAAAAATCCTTAGTTTTCTCCTCTCCCAAGTCCAAACCTAACATACTCGCAATTTCATCAGTAGGCTTCCTGCCGTGATGAATTTCATAGGGCGTAAATCCAGTGGACTCGTGCAACGTGATATTACACCAACGTTCGACATTACCCAACTGTGAAAACCACGAGTTGTGTTTGTCATGCACATATGCCCTAAATATACGTCCTATTTCACGCATCGTTCTTTCAACCATATTGCTTTGCGGGCAACGTACCGATGAAAATATAGTTTTGATCCCCAGTTCATTTAGTTTGGTATTCCAGATCTTCGAAATAAACTGGCTGCCATGATCAGATAATATTCTGAGGGGACATCCGAACTCAGGAATATATCTGTCCACGACCTGTTTGAGACAACCCCTCCCTGTAGCTTTCCTCAATGGGTACATCTTGACATATTTGCTGAAGGCATCAATCAAGACAAAAACAAATTGGTAACCATATCTGGATTTAACTAACGGTCCAAACAGATCAACACTAATAAGCTTCCCGGGTCTGTCAACAATAACAGCCTGCCTGGGCCCCTCTAGAAGTCTAGTCGGGTGCTTAGAGCGTTGGCAGAGATCACACGTAGCGAGTATTTTCCTCACGTGCCTTCCCATATTCCTCCACACAAAGTTACCCTGAATAGCATATAAGACCTTATTTGCTCCAAAATGACCCAGCTCCTTATGATAAAACCAAATCATATCCTCTTGCAGGGCTTTAGGTACACATACATTGAACTTCCCAGAATAACATTTCCGAGTGAGAAAACCATTACATAACTTATACGTAAATTTACCGTTCACTAGAACAGTACCTGGTTCCTTATCTCTAAGCGAGGTCAACAGTCCCGCCAACTCTTCTTCTCTTTCCTGCTCGGACAACAGATAACGAAGTCTATCTCTTTCTGCCGTATTATCAGTCATCGAGCCAACACAAATCAAAATACCTTCTTTCACCTCTAAAGAGACAGTATTTTCCTCCTTAGGGAGATACCTACTGAGAAAGTCAGCCATAACATTATCTTTCCCTTTAATGTGACGTATCTTAAAATCATATTCACTTATGGCTAAAATCCAACGAGTCATACGATTACTAGTTAATTTATAAGTATTTAAGAATACCAAAGCCTGATGGTCAGTCCATATCTCGAATTTATTACCTAAAACATACATTCTAAACTTACTTAATGAATACATGATTGCAAGAAATTCAATCTCAGTGATCGTATATCTCTTTTCTGCCATACTGAGCCCACGACTTGCCAAGGAAACTATGCCTAAATTGCCGTTATCATCTCTCTGACACAAACATCCAGCAACTCCCTTCTCTGAACCATCAGTCATGAGAATGAATTCACGATCTGACATAGGATATCTCAACATAACAACTTCATTAAATCCATCCTTCAACTTCTGGAAAGCCTCATCATGTTCTTTCCTCCACTTCCACTTCGCACCTCCTTTCAATAGCTCACGAAACGGCTCTAACAGCGCAGAATATTTACCCACAAAACGTCGAAAGTAATTACACATTCCCAGAAAAGATTTCAATTGCTTAACATTACGTGGAGTCGGAGTGTTGTTTATCTTGTCTAATCTCGTCTGTTCCGGTTTTACCCCCTGTTCAGATACAGTGTGTCCCAAAAATGTGATCTGTTGTGAACACAATGTCGATTTACTCAGTTTTAATGTAAATCCCCCTTCCCTGATTTTCTGTAGAACAATCTGTAAGTGTTTCATGTGTTCGTCAAACGTGTGGGATGCTATAACAATGTCATCGATGTACATGGTCACAAAACTATCCGTATCTCTCCCTAATACTTTATTCATGGCTCTAACTAATGCTGCAGAAGAAGTACGGGTCCCGAAGGGCACCCTGGCGAACTGATACAAGCAATTCTTGTATGCAAACGCCGTAAGTGGACGGTCGCTTTCTCTAAGTGGAATCTGCCAGAAAGATGACGACAAATCAAAAGTAGAAAACCATTTTCTACCTTCAAAACGTTGAATAAGTTCCTCTACCGTCTCCGCCCTTTGCTGATCGGCTTCTATCCTCATATTCATTAATCTGCCATCAATGCACAGTCTTACCGTGTTATCCTTCTTAGGTATAATAACAAGTGGATTTAAATTAGGACTACATGATGGTTCAATTATATTATAATCTAGCATAATGTCAATCTGCTCTTCAACAGCGCTAGCGTATTTTAACGGAATGGGATATTTCGGTCCTACAAAAGTTGAGTTATCAATAACATTAAATTTGTGTTCGTAAAGATGTGTTCTACCAGGCCGATCGCTAAAAACATCACTATGTGATATCAATAATTCACACAATTCGTCCTTCTGACTTTCCGCTAAATTACATTTCTCCACTGTCTCATACAATTCCTCTCTAGAATCTCTCTGTATAGACACATGGCAGACATCAATATTTTTCCTCATATTAGGAATTTCACAAGATCCTTCCGTACTAGAACACACTTTATTCGCACTAATTTCTGACAAAACATCATATGGTAAACTGACTTCCCTGCTACTCTTTCCCCAAATAAGATTGACATTACACAGATCAAAATTTAATTTAGCCTTGTGACACGTTAACCAGTCGGTACCTAAAATAACGGCATAAACTAAATTAGGCACAACTAAGCATGGTTGGAAAATACATTCTCCACTTATGCTAATGGGGACAGCTATTTGTTTATTCACTCTTTGAGACTTGTTTCCAACAGCTGTTACGATGAACGTATTCCTCACTGGAATTTCCGCTACCTCATACCTCTCTCTTAAAACTTCCTCATACAGCTTGGAATTTACACATGACTTCTCACTACCAGAGTCCAACAAAATCTTAACTTTTCTGCCCCATATCAGCAGTTCAATCGTCGGTGTAACAGTAACACTACTTAAATTATCCTCATTACATAATATAAGATCACTTAACAAATCTTGCCTTATATCTAAATTTAAATTACACTTATAAAATTTATTGTCTACGATTAAGTCGTCACTTAAAACATTTGAATTATTGCTACTTAGGTCACAATCATGTTCACTTACAACTATAGGCTGATCGACATTAACATACTTATCTACCTTATACGTGAACTCACCATTTACGGACTGTCTCAGTGACCTGTTTATACAGTCCGTTGCTCGTTTAAAGTACTTGGTTCGGTTACGACTTGTTGGTTACACACCTCAGTCGGCCTCCCCTGTTGCCTATTTCCTCTAGCGTCATTATTATTATTATTATTATTATGGCCTGTATTCTCTCGCCTCCCAGCTTCTGGTTGATTACCATAATCACGCCTCCCAGTCCTGAAATTTTCCGAACTATTTTGATAATTTCTCTCCCTGTGGAAATTATTATTAGGTCTCTCCTGATATTCTCTTCTGTAGTTACGATTATTCATAGGCCTGTCCTGATTATTAGATTGGTTACCCCTTCCTTCTACATTCCTATTTAGTGTCCTATTATTATTCAAGCTACTACCTAAAGCATCAAAACTTTCCAACAAAATCTCCATTTCCTTAATAGTCTCCACTCTTTGCATACAAACAGCTTCTCTTATTCTATCGGGATAGTGCTTAGCCATAAGTCTAACTATATCAGCCTCAGGTCCAATACATTCTAAATTTCTCCACACCAAAACATGAGCCAAAAAGTATTCAGTCATTCTAACACCCTCGTTAGAATTATACCTGCCAAACATTACTCTCTCTCTCTCTCTACTCTGAACACCTTCACTCCAAAATTTAGCCATGAATTTCTCCTTAAATTCAGTTAGACTAGACATCGAGCTTTTATATACTTGAAACCAAGACTTAGTCTCTCCTACGAAAGCATTAGATAAGATCTCCAATACAGTTTCCCAGCTAATAATATTGTCTCTTAATTGAACAGCAAATTTCTTCTCTACTACTCTCATAAATTCCATCGGGTTAAATTCTTTCCCAGAAAACTTAGGTAAATCATGATCTCTAGTGATTAAACCATTATTTACAATTATCTCACGTACATTCTTACTATTACGCACTTCTTGCTGGAGTACTCTCTGGCAACTCAGAAATTTTTCTTCCACTGTTTCCTCAGTCTTTTCTTGAATTTTTCTTAATTCCTCCAACTTTTTTTCCGATTCTCTCACCTTCTGTGATAATGATTTCTGCTCACTCCCTAGATCACCTACTTCTCCAAGTTTTCTTTCCACCTGTTCTACCCTACTAATACATTTCCTAGTTTCTTGCCCCACTGTATTGGTTATCTTTTCAAACCTTTCTTCTACTAACTCATTGATTTCTCCTTTATTGGACTCGATCTTGGCGCCTAATTCATCAATCTGTTTGATGCATGTCTCACTAATTTGTTCTATTTCCGCATGGAGATTGCTCCGACCCAATTCCATCTCAGCTCTGATATCACTACACTCCTTATTTACTTTACTTTCTAAATTATTAATTTGCTTACTTATTTCTAACACCTTATGATCTATCTTATTACTAACATCATCAATCTTCTTATTAATACTATTTATGACATTACTCTGAGCTTCAATTTTCCCACTCATAATATTATTCTGAGATTCAATTTTCTCACTCATAATATTATTCTGAGATTCAATTTTCTCACTCATAATATTATTCTGAGATTCAATTTTCTCACTAATGACCGCTTCAATTTTCTCACTCATAATATTATTCTGAGATTCAATTTTCTCACTAATGGCATTATTCTGAGATTCAATTTTCTCACTAATGATATTATTCTGCTCAGTCATTTTGGACATCAGCAAATTAAATAAACCCAGGTCAATCACCCCTTTACTTTGATCTTGCGTGACAGCGTTTTCCTCAGTTTCTACTATTTTCTGACTTTCAGCAGTTCCCAACTTAGTCACCAACTTCCTATTTATGTTACCACCTTGGATTTCCTTGGACACAATAACCTCAGCCTCATCACCTGACTGCATATTGCTATCCTTGTCCATCTTCGGTTTCCTACTAATTTTTCGCGATCTCAAAGCTATTTCCCCTTGCACTTCCTCTGACATTACCCCTTAAATACAAACTTCAACAAAATGACCTTCCTAAAATTACTCGGTGAATTTAACATGTGCGTACTCATTAAAAGAACTGATCCATGTATATTGCCATTCAGAAACACTTTTTCTGAACCTTTCGAGTCCCACGTTGCTGGCGACACGTTGTTGCTACTCCGACCACTACTCTTACACCTTCATATCTTCCACATAATATAAATAACATTTGTTTGAGCGCCAGTTGCTTTTTTAAGAAAAACAACAAAATTCGGTAGAGCATACCTCTTATATCAATTATCTCAAGGCGTGAGGTGATAAACTCACATATCTGGCAATATACAGGGATATGGATCAGGACAATATTAAATTACTGTTGCATTTCCACAATTGAGGATTGTACATGGAACTGGAATCACTTATTATAATTAAAAATAAAACTGAGTTTATGACTAAATTTACGTCACAATGAACAATCATTTACGTCTTTTAATTTAACAAAAGAAATATATCGTGAGATTTGCGGTACAAAGAAAAGGAAAATTTAATCTAAACAAAAAAAACTATTGGCATGAACTTGAAGTGAGATGTGATATCGCCGCTGATTACACTCTTCTTCATGTTATGAATGCATAACATGTCTGATGCTTTAATTACCTGTTGTCTGCATACACCGCTGTTGAACTTGAAAATTCTTGGGAAAACCTGTGAGCTGAAGTCGGGAGCCGTCTGCTGTAATCTTCTTATGTCACAAGGAGTTGGCCTACATACCATGTACGCGTGTAGGGAGCTCCAATGTAATTACGTCCACTCAATATATTTTAAATAATTGGAAAATATTATTGAAACATCTTGTGAAGTCCATCCTCACAAGAAGATGATGTTTCTTTATCAACATAGTACCCGTCTCTGCTCGGATACAACCACCACTTGTAGACCTCCTCGATTATTACTTCTTCAAACAAAACTCTTAGCTCTGACCATCACACTAAGACCACTTCTTCCATTTGATACATCAGACTGTTACATATGATCTCCACAATATCAACTGCTTATGAACTGAGTAAGAACAGAATACCTCTCCCCACCGTCGCCTTGACTTTATATAACCTCGCGATGACGACTCCTCTCCCTACTCCTGTTCATCCCTTCCACTTCCACATACAGTAGCTGGCGAATACTGACACTTGGTCGCAATCACGTGTCCACGCACTGATGTCATCAGTCATGTGTCGTCTAAGCGTACCCAAGCGGTCCGAGAATGACTATGCCGAATGCGTCACCGGGAAAACTCCTTGCACAGCTAAACATAGCCTCGATTGCAAAATACTATGCCAGCTCATCTAGCCAAAGTTACAAGCCACAGCATGACAATATGAAACCAACAAATCTCACTTACTACAATACAGAATAATTACAAATAAATTTCACTTAACCTATGATTAAATACAATAATATCCGTGATACCTAATTATTACAGTCTAAATGATGAGAAACAGAATATAAAATCTAATGAATAGGGTTAATAATAATAATAATAATAATAATAATAATAATAATAATAATAATAATAATAATAATAATAATAAATACAGAATGGAGTCTGTAACCCTGTTGTACGGTTACAATAGTGCACTGTAAACACTAGGTCCTGCCAGCAAAGGCATCCCTTCCGTAATGCATGCTAAAAAAATAAATAATAATAACATGTGTGGCGAAAGAGTATGGCCAAAGGTTGTAGGAATATTTTTGAGTCACCATTTTCGTATATCATTAAAAATACAAATACAATGTTGCATAACTGTGAACACTTTAATGATAAGAACAACATACACTAGGATATTTTACATAACATATGCCACTATTTTTTTAAAATATGTTTTTCAAAAAGTTCACATATTTTTCCATTTTCTCATTTAGACTTTTACGACCCGTGTGTAATTTTTGCAGTTGGGGAGCGTTTACACAATAATTACCCCAATTATTTAATTATTTATATTTCTCTTGTCTTGTATTGTATTTTAAGATCCGAGTATACAACGATATTTAAGTAAAATAAAGAAACATTCATGATGTATATTTTGGGTTTATACTGTATAATGAACTGTTGACATTCGTTGTCCCCAGCGTCCCTATTACATCTTAGGGCACCATTTCAGTTCTTTTTTCCTTTATCTTAGCAACCTTGATGCGTCGTGTTTTCTTTTTCTGTTGTCTCCTAAATGGGAAAAAGCAAGGCTCCTTTTGAAACGCGTTGAATGTGTTTATATAGTTCATGACACGGCATAAACACAAAATATACATCATGAATATTTCTTCATTTTATTTAAATATCCTTGTAGACTTGGGTCTTACAAAGCAATACAAGACAAGCAAAATATAAATAATTAAATAATTGGGGTAATTATTGTGTAAAAACTGCCCAACTGCCCAACTGCACAAATTACACAATAATGTTTTGCAGTGTACTGATGAATAGTGGATATCTTGTAAAAAATTGATAATGTCTTAACAATATGTTTCTTGTAAACATTAAACCTGCAAATTTTCATTTTTTAAATCATAGGGATGTAGAAAAAAATTGAATTTCATTAAATTTACACTAGCGACTGGTGTACCTCTCCCTTATGTCATCAGCCTTGAGGCTGGTTGGATCCTCAAATAGTACAACCGAAGAAAGGTCTTATGGTTATGGGGAAACTGTAGAAAACACTGATAGGTCGGTAATGGGGCGTACAAGGTAAGACGAGGAGAGAGGTAGCATGCCATTACTTCACCAGTGGACCAGAAATTGCTGTTGCAGGATGACTGGCCCTATGAGTAGCAGCTTCCATAACATCCTAGATTAACTAGTAACGCTCTGAATGTCATTACTTAGCACCACCCATAACTCACCAGATTCCGTATTATCACAGCCATAAATGGAGCAAATATTACTTTTTGAAAGAATTCTTGGTGTTTTCTCGCCTATAACCCATTGAGTTTTTAATTAAATAATAAAAATTTTTCATCCACAAGAATAGCTACATCTAAAGAATTCTGCAAACATTTTAAGTGAATTATCCGATTGTTATAAGATGTGAGGTCAAAAAAGAATACATGTTTCTTTATTCATTGACCAAGAGTGTGAAACTATGCAACGTAATTAAACGTCATGCGAGGTACATTATATGATATATATTATATATTATTATATTTATTTACCTGATATTGTGAAAAATCACATTTTGATGGTATTTAAAAAAATCTATGTCGACATGTGCCGATTTGACTAGGAACCAGTTTTCACTTAATGAGGACCACTTAATTCCATTAGATGATTTAGCAAGTTATGTGCTAATGGGGCACGCCCTCTATCGTGACCGGATACAAGTGTTCAATAAAATGCAAATATCTTTTTTTTTTAAATTTAAAAAGTACGAAAACATGCTATAAAGACGAAGAAGGATGCGGTCTCTCAGATTAATCTAAGAATAGCAAAAACATTGGTTTCGTTTAGTGTATAAAGCCTCGTGAGGGAACAAATGTTTCTTTTGAAACCAAGAGTACCTATTTCTTCTCTGCTTCCTCGAGGATCGTTCAATTAGCGCGCTCTGCTTCTTCCACCTTGTACGGTATATTGAAGTTCCGGCAAGGTGCATGTACACACGCAAACGGCGCTCGGCGGAGTAATTTACGCTGGCCTGTGTGACGAGGGAGGATCCCTCTTTTCCCTGTGTGTGCATGTGGGGTCGTGTCGCGGTCATGTCCACTTGATACGCAGGCCGACCAGCCAGTACCGTTGTAATCTGATCACCCTCCCCGTACTCATCACATCCCCGCACGTGGGACGTGGATCGCATGACACCCTTTTACCACAATCTAGCACGAGATCGTCCACGCTCCGTACTGATTTCCTCACTTGCGCATACTTCTATAAACAAATAAGAACTGTTCAGCAGAGGAAGTGAGTACACATTTCTAAACTGACGGGATGATAGATAGATAGATAGATAGAATCCTGCACGGATGCGAATTTATTCCCGGATATACGCTAAGTTAGTGTCCTGGCGGATAATTTTGCTGGTAATTTCTTATTGATTTTCCTCAGGTATACTCTTATTTTTCCTGGTGATTAGGCGATTAGGGGAATGGTGATAAATAAAGAGCCTTAAAACCATAAAGCCGTAAATCTGACCTGAGCCTACCTGGCTCCTGCCCACAATTAATGGAAGAAAGGAAACAAATGGCAATACGTCGGTAGCAGTCGCAAGAGAAAATCTGTCATAAAGCTGTGACTGTAGGAGTTCTGGTGCCGGGTGTCATGCGTATTGTATTATGTTAACATATCTATCAGTTTCAATACCTTCGGTGTAATACACTGTAGTTAAATATTTATAAAACCATTCGCGGTTGCGGCGGCGGATGAAAGAAGTGTGGATGCGGCTGCGGATGAAAGAAGTGTGGATGCGGAGCAGATGCGGATATTATTTTGCATATCCGCGCACGGCTCTAGTGATAGACTAGAACGGTAGATCTCAAGTTGACGGCTTCATTTCCAGCTCAGGCGTCGGTATTTGAACGTAAGCTACTCAGATATGCCCACCTTATGTCGGTAGATCTACCGCGACGTAAAAGAGCGCCTATGCGATATTTCAACACGGTGGCGTATCCGAAAACCTTAAAAATATTACTAGGATATAAAACCAATATACAGTATTATTCTTTCCGCCTCTGTGGTGCAGTAGTTAGTGTGATTAGCTGCCACCCCCGGAAGTCCGGCTTCGATTCCCGGCTCTGCCACGAAATTTGAAAACTGGTACGAGGGCTGAAATGGGGTCTACTCAGCCTCGGGAGGTCAACCGAGTAGAGGGGGGTTCGATTCCCTCCTCAGCCATCCTTGAAGTGGTTTTCCGTCGTTTCCCACTTCTCCAGGCAAATGCCTGGATGGTACCTAACTTAAGGCAACGGCTGGTTCCTTTCCTCTTCCTTGCCTGTCCTTTCCAATCATTCCCCCGCAAGCCCACTGTTCAGCATAGCAGGTGAGGCCACCTGGTCATCCTCCCCAGTTGTATCCCCGACCCAATGTCTCACGCTCCATACGCTGCCCTTGAGGCAGTAGAGGTAGGATCCCTCACTGAGTACGGGGAAAACCAACCCTGGAGGGTAAAACAGATAAATAATAATAATTATTATTATTAGTAGTAATAGTAGTAGTAGTAGTAGTAGTAGTAGTAGTATGGTTGTGCGCATCTTATCTGCAAATCATTAAAAATTGAGTCGAACCACCATCGTCTCTGTTTCTCTTACCCTAAATAGCCTAGTAATTTATTCTCATATGTAGGCCATTCTCCTCCATAATTTGAAGAAATAAAACCAAACCGAACCGCATGACGCAACAGTACCGAAGGTCCATGGCCTACAAGGCGACCGCTGATCAGCCCGTAGGCCTGCAGATTACGAGGTGCCATGTGGTCGGTACGACGAATCCTCTCGGCTGGAATTCTTCGTTTTCTAGACCGGGGTCGCCATCTCACCGTCAGATAGCTGCTCAGTTGCAATCACGTAGGCTGAGTGGACCTCGAACCAGCCCTCAGATCCAGGTAAAAATCGCTGACCTGGCCGTGAACCAAACCCGAGATTTCCGGGGAAGAGGCAGACACGCCACCACAACAGCGCGACCGGCAGATAAATAAATAAATAAATAAATAAATAAATAAATAAATAAATAAATAAATAAATAAATAAATAAATAAATACAAATAACGATGATGCGTGTTATAGTCATTGCGCGAATAATCGATAGTTTAATAAGGTTTTAAAAAGTTGAGAATACAGGTGGTGGTGGTGGTGGCGGCGGGGGTGGTGGTGATTGTTTTAAGGTGAAGTGTGACTAGGAAATCATCCTTTAGTAAGACTAATCAGAGAGAAAAATGGAAGGGATCCGACACTTCGAAAAATGAAGGTATCGACCAAAGAAAGAGAATGGCCACGAAGGGGCTGAAAATTAGACTCAAGCCTCAAATGCTCCAGTACCGTAGGGGTCGAAAAATAACAAGAGTTGACTCAAGGACGTCGGATAGGATAAAGGAAAGTGAGAATCCTGGCACAAGTAAGTGGAAAAAATGGCAAGACTCAGCTAAGGGCTTCATGGTCGCTAACAAACTCTCCCACGTTAAGAGCCCCTGGGCCCCCTTTTAGTCGCATCTTACGACAGGCAGGGGATACCTTCAGTGTTAGTCTATCCCCCTCACCCACAGCGGGGGCAGGGAGGGAAGTGAGAATACAGGGTGTAAAATACTTTATTTTTTTTGTTTTACGTCGCATCGACTCAGACAGGTCTTATGGCGACGATGGGGTAGGGCAGGGAAGGAAATGACCGTGACCGTAATGAAGGATCAGCCCAACATTTGTCTACTGTGAGAATGGAAACCACAGAAAATAATCTTCTGGGCTACCGACAGTAAGATTTGAACCCACTGTCCCCCGAATGCAAGCCTGCAGTTACCTGACCCGAACCGCGTAGCTAACTACTATATATTTAACGTCCCTTAGATTACTGTCGGTCTTAAAAGTCGCTGCTGCAGTGCCTGAATTATGCCTTGAAAAAGGAATTTCTTTCACGCGTTGACGAGTATCTCAGGTAAGCACACTTGAATTTGGTTCGTTTCCAAACCAAAATTTTCAGTGGTACGTAGTTCGAGTAGATAAATACAGGAACCTTTTTTGCTATCTGTTCACGGGATTGTCGCTCGCCCGGTTACCAACGCTGCGAGCCTGTCTCCCGCCAAGCACTGGTCGTGTTACGCTTCTCGGCGCCACACGTTCCCCTCTTTGCAGTCTGCTGAGAATTTCATCAGCATAAGGTTCAGTTGAGTCAAGTATTCACGTGTGTAGAACACTATGACTCAGTGCCGGGCGACCGCTGGCCGCATTGCGGCAAAGTGCCTGGCGGGAGACAGGCTCGCAGCGCAGGTGACCGGCCGAGCGGCAATCCCCTGAACAGATAAAATAATGCCCCTGTATATTAATTCCAGCCTTTCAGTGATAATTTTAAATAATGTAAAAAGCAATCATTTTAAGCTTAGTTTCCAACAGGTGTTTTTTTAAAATTTTGTTTAAAACTAAGTTCATCATCATAGCTTGTTCTGCCATCCGGCAGGTCCAATCATGGCTGTGACCTCCATATCTCTCGATCTTGTACCCTTTTCTTCACTTCTGCCTACTCTTCCTTCATTTTTCTAATGCTGTCCAATAACTGATATCGTCTCCTTCCTCTCTCGATTTCCTTTTACCATCCCTTCCATTGCTACTTGTAGTAAAGTTTTATGTCTTAGATTATGCCCTATCCAATTTTTCTTCCTTTAATTTTTTGGATTATGGTCAGCACGATCCTCGCTTCTCCCACTCTCTTCAGAACTGCCCAGCTTACTCCTTCAATTCTTCTCCAAATCCACATCTGGAATGCCTCTATTCTTCTCTGTGCTTCCTTCCGTTACGTACATGTTTCAAGGCCATATAGAGCTATACTCCATTCGTAACACCTTGCAAGTCTCTTCCTCAGATCCTTCTCTAGCGGGCCACAAAACAGTTTTTTCTTCTTGTGTAGCTTCCCTTGGGAAAGGTAATTCGAACTTTTATGTCTGTTGTAGAGTGAAGGTGTATAGTTGCAATACTTCCAAGATACTTCAACGAATTCACTCGTTGAATAATTTCTCCCCTCTCTTGATTGTAGCTTTTTCACCTTTACCTCCAAGTATCATGCTATCTCCAATGTTGACACCTCTGTTACCATCAAAACATTCACAAATAATTTCCTCCAAGTAAATATTAAACGAGGTTGGTGATAAGCAGCAACCCTGTCTAATACCTCTCCCCAGTCCGATTTCTTCTGTTAATTCTCCCATTATTCTCACAGAGTTAAAGTAAATTAATTTGGTAATTTATCACATGTTGATCGACTCTCCTTGTCTTCCAAGTTGTATGTATTCCGTTCGGAAAGAGGCGTACAAGTAACAAGCTTTGTAAAGTGATCGTATACAGATCATAAAATTTAAAGATAATGTCACGTTGTTATTCGTTTATAGCCAGTGCGTGCGTATGGTAACCAGTTTTCTTCCAAGCACTGTGTGTAGCAATTGTACAATCCGCTCCCTTGATTCTTATTCAGAGATGACGCAGTATTTGTCTCCCCCTTCACGTTTATTGCACTACGTTATTTCTCCCTGGATTACTTCGCGTGCTCCGTCCTACCTCCAAGCGGTGAGTGAAGATCCGCAGTAATCGTTTATTCCCCCCTTAGACTGCAGTAATCACATCCAGTGTGGTAATAGCTTCCCATCGTCAGCAAACGGTCACAGGTTTAGTTGTCCCATCGTCCATTCTGACGTCAAGACCCGTATTATCTTTCGAAGAGTCTCTTTATTTACTTTCAGTGAGCTGTAGCCTGCGTGTATATTGTGAGGTTGGAGGAATATTATATTACGATTATAAAAACATCTTTTTCTACAGAACATTTTCAATACTCGGTGTTATTCTGCTTCGTAATTTTTCATAGCAGTGTTAAACATGTTGAGGCATTAAAAAAGGAAAGTCATTTCATTTTGTAGTCCATTGCTTATGGCAACCTTTAAAGTAATGTTCATGGCAACTCCTGCGACCAGTAAGGAGCGTCTGCCTCAGTTACAACAACCCTGTATCTCTGTACTTGTGGCAAGGTTTATATTGGGCAGACTTCGAAGACATATGTACTCGTGTTTATATACAGTGAAACCTCGATATCTCGAATCACTTCGGGAGCTAAATTTGATTTCGTATTATCGAAATTTCGAGATACAGAGAATACCGTTTTGAGCATGTATAGCACATAATTGTGTAACTACTTCTACCACTACTCTTACTATTAATTTCCTTTACACAATATACTATAAATTGGTTGAGCGCCAGTTGCTATAATAAGCAACAAAATTCGGAGAGCATGCTTCTTATCTCAATTACCGAGCTCGATAGCTGCAGTCGCTTAAGTGCGGCCAGTATCCAGTATTCGGGAGATAGTAGGTTCGAACCCCACTGTCGGCAGCCCTGAAAATGCTTTTCCGTGGTTTCCCATTTTCACACCAGGCAAATGCTGGGGCTGTACCTTAATTAAGGCCACGGCCGCTTCCTTTCCACTCCTAGCCCTTTCCTGTCCCACCGTCGCCATAAGACCTATCTGTGTCGGTGCGACGTAAAGCAACTAGCAAAATATATATATCAATTATTCTCAAAGCGTGGGGTGATAAACTCACTCATCTGGAAATCTACAGGTATATGGATCAGGACAATTGTAGATTATGGTTACCTTTCCACAATTGAGGATTGTACTTGGAAATGGAATCACTTGTTACTATTAAAAGAAAACTGAATTTATGACTATACTTGACGTCACAATGAACTAGCATTGCCGTACATCAATTTAATACTATAAAAATACCCTGTGAGATTCCTTCTTACATACACAGAAAATTTGATCTAAATAAAGAAAGCTATTGGCATGAACTTGAACTATGAGATTGCCGCTGATTAAATTCTTCTTCATGTTATTTATGCATAACATGTCTGATGCTGTAATTACCTGATGTCTGCACACACCACTGTTGAACTTGAAATTCCTGTAAAAACCATTGAGTTGAAGTCGGAAGCCGTCTGCTGTTACCTTAGGTATCTTCTTGTGTAACTTGGAGTTGTTCTACATTCCCTGTTCGAGTGTAGTAAGCTCCAATCCGGTTACTTCCGCTAAATATTTATAGTTTGAAATTGGAAAACTTTACTCTAATATCCAGACATACCATCTAGTTTACACGTCCTGATAGTTAATATAGACACTGTTGAAATAAATACAACAGTTCTATGCGATGCTAGATGTATCTACGTTAGATTCAATTCTCGAACAAAGTGCGCGAATTGCATAGCAGAATTCAATAAACAATTCGAAGTACCATGACGACTGTTAACTGCATATATCGGTTAAATTCGATATATATATATATATATCCTATACCTCTGTAGACCACGGCACTGAATCTCTGGTAAATCTACTGAAATAAACTTACAGTGCAAAGTTCTACCTCGTAATTGGATGCTGCTGCTTCACTTTCAACCCCGTACAAGTCACTACTCAGATCAGACCACTCCTCTTAGACTTCTTCGACGTTAACACCACTCTTAAGACCACCGCTTATACCTTCGAACACCTCTTAAACGGCACAACTAACCTTGCATCAGCTTATATAAACTCTTGATGACCACTCATCTCCCTACTATCTGGTCATCCTTTCCACATCGACACGCGGTAGCTAGCGACTACAGACACTCGAACGAAACCCCGTGCCCACGCACTTTACAAAAGTAGTCATGTGTCTTAATAGCATCCCCACGCGTACTAACGATCACTACCTAGGTGTGTCAGCGGAATATTTGCTTGCCTTATACCACCTCTGTTAAACATAGCCTCGGTTGAAAAATATCACGCCAGCTCACCTACCCACAGTGTCCGACTCGTTGGGTGAATGGTCAGCGTACTGGCCTTCGGTTCAGAGGGTCCCGGGTTCGATTCCCGGCCGGGTCGGGTTTTTTAACCTTAATTGGTTAATTCCAATGGCACGGAGGCTGGGTGTATGTGTTGTCTTCATCATCATTTCATCCTCATCACGACGCGCAGGTCGCCTACGGGAGTCAAATCGAAAGACCTGCACCTGGCGAGCCGAACATGTCTTCGGACACTCTCGGCACTAAAAGCCATACGCCATTTCATTTCATACCTACCCACAGCTACAAGTCACAGCATGACCATTTCAAATCAACAAATCTCATTTATGTACAGAATAATTACAGACAAAATTCCCTTATCCTACGATTAAATCACATAATATGCGTGATACCTAATTATATTACAGTCTAAATGATAAAATCTAATGAATCGGGTCAATTAATGATGATGATGATGATGATAATAATAATAATAATAATAATAATAATAATAATAGTAATAATAATAATAAATGCTGAATGAAATCTGTAACCCTGTTGTACGGTTACAATTGAATCATATGTATCTACGGGCTTATACTGAATACATTGTTTTTAACAGCATTTACAAATATACAAACAAACTATTTTACAGCATCATTTTAATTTTATAACACTTATTACAGTAACTTTTTAGAAGACAGGATACAATACTGTACATACATTAGTGAAACAAGAAACATACCTCCATTAACACCTTTGGAAAAATCCGTTAGTCCCTTCTGTTTGTTACTGTTAAACTTTCCTCCCTTCACGTTGAAACTTCTCGTCAGTACCAATACAGCCGAGATTAGTAAATGGAGCTTGTCGTCCGGTTGCTTTCGTACGTTACCGGTAATTAATTCACCCCCGAGAAACAGCGAAGCTACGCCGATTTTTCGATCACCGGGCGAGTTGGCCGTGCGGTTAGGGGCGTGCGGCTGTGAGCTTGCATCCGGGAAATAGTGGGATCCAGCCCCACTGTCGGCAGCCCTGAAGATGGTTTTCCGTGGTTTCCCCACTTTAACTTCAGACAAATGCTTGGCTGTTCCTTAATTAAGGCCACGCCCGCTTCGTTCCTACTCCTAGTCCTTTCTTATCCCTTCGTCGCCATAAGACCTATCTGTGTCGGTGCGACGTAAAGCCAATTGTAAAAATAAAAGATTTTCCGATCACTAGAATTTTAGTTTTTCGTTTCCAGTTATATTAGCTCCCAGCAACACTGTAACCCTTTCTTTACTCGTTAACAGCTCCTCACAAACCACAAATGTCGTATTGCACAATTCATGTTGCAATAAATTCGAGTTGCAGAATATTTCTTTCTTCAAGGCAGGACATGTTTGCTTCTAGAAATCGAGAAATTCTTGTAACCCAATTTCGAGTGATGGAGAAATAAATACACGTGAAGAATAGGATAAACGGCTGGGAAAAATAAGTCCCTTAGAGATACTGGAAATTAGAGTAATGGAGGTTCGAGATTTCGAAGTTCGATTGTAGTTTATTACACGGCATAATCCCAAAATTATTACATCATGAACAGTTACACGGGCCGTGAAAGTCTAAATGATACTGTTACAAAGCATCTTGTTTCGCGCATTTTATGCAAACTCTGCCGTGCTGAACATATTTAATTATGCCTGATCGTACTGTACCGAGTCCCGCAATTTTTTTTGGCGGAGGCCCGAAACCCGCTCTCCCCGCGTGGCAATCGACTCAATCTACATTGCCTCCGACATGCTATTATTTCTAAGAAGAAAGAGTTGGCAGAGAAGAGTGGGAAGTGATACAAGGAGTATGTGCCGGTTTCCATGTCAAACACGCTACCACTGCCAGAGTTTGTGTTGGTAAGGTGGTATTAAGGATCAGGGGAAACCCGCATAGGCAGAAAAGAGCCTGCATGTAAAATTTGACATTTTTTGATAGCACATGCAAGGATGTGGGCTGGAAAGGTTCAGAGGTTGTGTTAGTTGAGAATAGGTATCATGCACCAGGCATGAAACGTAGTCTCACCTGTCCAGTAATCAGGGTACAAGTCCGTTTGGGCACTGTAGCTGGTGGCTGTCTCGAAAGATTACTGCAATGAAGGGGTCACATTTATTCGGCGTATTGTGGCCATTGGCGAAACATCGGGAGTCGAATGAATGACGCTATCCAGGCTCGCCGCGATTCGACAGGACTCTATAGGGTGATGTTTTATTTATTTATTTATTTATTTATTTATTTATTTAGCGTTTGGCTGTACATATCAATATTAGTCAGAGAAAAAACCATTTTTACATTATTTACAGTTTGACTTTCAAGTTGTCAATAAAGTCTATTACAGCTGGACCTGCTTCCACAAAGTCACTGAAGTTGCCACTATAGGAATACGTCGGGCAGTCATTCACTATGTGACGTATAGTCTGTCTGGGAGCACCACAACTGCATTCTGGCGAAGGTATATGTCCCCACTTGTAGAGAAGATCTGCACATCTGCCATGGTTTGTTCTTATCCTGTTCAGTGTTGACCATGTTTTCCGGGGTAGGTGAAAGCCACTTGGTGGTGTTGTGATGTCTTGCAGCTGACATGGAATGCTTTCTATTAATTCATCCTTCCAGGTTTGTAAGAGGTTGAAATTATTGTTCACCAGGTGTCTCACTGTCCGGATGGAGGGATTCCGCGAACGTAAGCGCCTGGTTTCAGCAGCAATGATGTCCTGGTGTATTGGTAGCTGGTCGTTTGCATTTATTTTCTTATACTCCCGGAGTAAGGCGTGTTTTCGTTTAAGTTCCGCTGTTGGAATGTGACTCAGTGCTGGTAACCAGAATGTAGGTGTTGATTTTACTGTGCCAGATACAATTCTCATTGCCTGATTCAATTGGGCATCGACAAGTTTGGTATAGCTGCTATTGAGCCACACTGGAGAACAGTACTCAGCTGTTGAGTAGACCAGACTGAGGGCGGTGGTGCGTAAAGTGTCAGCTGACGAACCCCATGTAGTGCCACACAGTTTCTGAAGTATGTTGTTTCTAGACTTCAGTTTTTCAGCAGTTTTCTTCAGGTGTTTCTTGAAGGAGAGGGTTCTATCTAATGTGATTCCCAGATAGTTTGCTTCATTGGTGTGGGTCAAGCGATTTTTACCCAGGTACACTTCTAGTTCACGATTAGCTAGCTTATTGCATAAGTGGAAACATGTCACTGTAGTTTTGTTTGGATTTGGCTTCAGCCTCCATTTTCGGAAGTATTCTTCAAGAGTGCATAAATCAGTAGTTAGGGTATGTTCTGTGTTTTCGATCTGTCTATCCTGGATAGCAATTGCCCAGTCATCTGCATAACCAAACTTTCTTGATATGGTTGCAGGCATGTCAGAGATATAGAGGCTGAAGAGAAGTGGGGCCAAGACAGAGCCTTGAGGCAGCCCATTGTCAAGTTTCTTCTTATTACTGATGGTGTTTCCCAAAATTACTTGGAATCTGCGATTCGTTAACATGTTATCCACAAGTCTGGCTATTTTTCTACAAGGTATTGTGCGTAGGAGTTTATAGATCATGCCATGCCTCCAGACAGTGTCGTAAGCAGATGTCAGGTCAATGAATGCAACTGATGTCTTAAGTCTTTTCTGGAATCCGGCTTCAGTGTGGGTGGTCAGTGATAGTACTTGATCGACACAGCTGCGATTTGGTCGAAATCCAGCTTGTTCCATAGGTACTTGTTCAAGAATTATAGAGCTTATCCTGTTGTACAGAAGTCTTTCCAGTAGCTTATACACTGTGCTGAGTAGTGCAATAGGTCTGTAACTTTGAGGTAAGTCATTTGGTTTGCCTGGTTTCAATATGGCGATAACCTTTGTTATTTTAAGTGCAGGAGGTATGTTCCCTGTTTGCAGGATATCAGAGAAAAAGCGTGCAAGCCATACTTTTGCATATTTTCCACAATGAAGCAGGAATTCTGGGTGGATACCATCAAAGCCTGGAGCTTTACCCTTTTTAACATCTTTTAGTGCCTTTGAGATGTCCTCTGATGTGAATGGACAAGATACTTCATTATCCTCCTGACACTTTGCTTTTAAGACTTTGAGCTCTCGTTTAATCTTGATGGTGTAATCTCTTTGCTTGGGTGCTTTTGATGTTGACACCATGTGTGAGGCTATAGTATCTGGACTGATGGTGCTGTTATCACGTGATATTTTGTTTCCACCTCCCAGTTTTCGAAGAAGGGACCATGCTTTCCTGCTTGAGTGTTTGAAGTTGATATTCTCGACGGTTTCAATCCATTTCTGTCTTCTTGAGGCATCAAGGCTGTGCAGTAGTTCATTTGATATTTCATGGTCACCAGTTGTGAGGAACTCTTCATATAATTTTTCGCTGACTTCACTCCATCCAGGGATATACTCCTTCCTAAAACCTCTAGGAATAAACTTTTTTGCTATACTGGTCACTGCGGCCACAAATCTCTCATAATTTTCACTAACAGGTGGAATCCAACCCAGACATTTGTCAAGGTTCTCAGAAAATTCAGGCCAGTTTGCCTTTTGGAAATTCCATCGCGGTCGTGGGTGATGTTGATAGTGGCATACGACATCGAAGGTGTCATCGTTTACATTTGTTGCACGTTGCGCGAGTAATTGGTGATGCGAGCGTGCACAAGTGGCTTGCTTGTGCTTGAAATGCAACACTGTCGCGACTAAGCTTCTAAAATGGATTAATCGGATGACGAGAGTTTTGTAATGGAAAATAGTGTTTTAAAGCTTGGATTCAGTCGTAATAAGAGAAGAATGAGTGAATTAATATTTTACTGATAGAGAAGATGGAGAAAGCAAATGTATTTTTTCTGATCTACTCAAACGACCGGAAACGTTCTTTGGGTATTTCCGAATGACATCTTGGACTTTTTATTCCGTCCTGGAAAAGATAACTGCATTAATAATTATAAAATTAAATCAAATTGTAGGGTTTTAATGTAACTTTATTACTGATCTCAACTTTAATACGAATCTTTTATAAGAACTCAGGTTAAAATTTAGAAACATCTTACAAGTTCAATTGTCTGTCATACGAAAATGGTAAACATGGCATTTGTAACATAATATGTGTATACATCTACATATTATAACATGGTTTAATGTTAAAACTAATTAATAATAACATTAAAATATTTAGCCCTACGTATTAGCTTTATGAGTATTCGATTCTATTGGGAGAAACAGGTAATATGTATAATATTTAAAGAAATATGATAATGCTAGTTACACATTATTACTAAAAGTGTATTTTACATCGAACAGTCTGAAATACGTATTATACGCCCAAGATGGTCACTTATCACCATTTAATTTGTTTTTAAAAGTACGAATGTTAGCAAACTCTACAGTTATTACAATGTTCATATATGCATTATAATACTTGAATATTTGAGTATTTTGGAACCTTTTGATTTCATACGACATTTCTTAATTTGTATAATCATTTATATATAATATTACTTCAATACAGGAGCCTCCGTGGCTCAGACGGCAGCGCGTCGGCCTCTCACCGCTGGATACCGTGGTTCAAATCCCGGTCACTTCATGTGAGATTTGTGCTGGACAAAGCGGAGGCGGGACAGGTTTTTCTCCGGGTACTCCGGTTTTCCCTGTCATCTTTCATTCCAGCAACACTCTCCATTCTCATTTCATAGCATCTATCATTCATTACTAAATCACTTTGGGAGTGGCGATCCCATCGTACTATTAGCCTATATGTGATTCATTCATTACATTTCTGACCCGGTCAATGACTGGAGAACAGGTTGTAGGTTTTTTTCATTACTTCAATACACAAACAGCGCGGTATGAACTTCTGAGTGAAATAATATTACTTCATATAGTGATTTAAGAAAACAGCTTTTTTTAAAGGTTGTAGGTTCTAGGCAATTTTTGTAAAACTTAAAGTTTACCTCAATGTAACAACGAGCTTTTCTTCTGGAGACATACATATCCTAATGTTTGATTGCCTGATGATTAATGGAGTTATTTTTCTAGGATGTAATAAAAATGAAAGGGCATCATTCAGAAATGCAGAAAGAACCTTCCCGGTTGTTTGAGTAGATTAGGAAAAATACGTATGTATTTTCCATCTTCTTCTCTCAGTAAAATATCCATTCACACATTATTTTCTTATTACAACTGAATCCATATCTAAAATCGTTAAAATAAAACACATATTGTACATCAAAAATAATGTTACTGTGGTATAGATTCTACGTAAAACCGGAAGTTCAATGGCTATGGCCACGATATGAATAGTCACGCAAAACTTACTACTGTCTAGCATGTTTACTGAGTCCAGTGATGGATTCCTTTTTACTCCACTTCTACTTGCTGGTTGTTATTGCTGTACTGCCGGCGCTACCGTAGATTAAGCGCACTTTTAGTCCATGCGGCTATTAGAGCGTACGGGGGCGTTGTTGTGAATACAGATGAGCTTAATGAGTGCAACCCACGTGGACGACTTTCCCAGAGAACAGCGCCACCTTATGAATACTGATAAAGCTACTCAATCTACGAACTTTCTTCTACAGTTCACCTGGGACTCCCTCTGCATACTCAACCCCATTTCTCAGTGAAATTCCAGAATAACTTACCCACTTCTGAGAGGAAGATAGTGGAGCTATAAACCAATTACCTCACAGCCTTGTGCTTTGATCTTCTTACGTAAGGTTTCTCAAGCAGCGAGGCACGCCCCTTACAAGGTGCCGAAATCTACTGAACCGTGATGTTACGGTCTTTGTCCTACTGGTATCCTTGGAATTTTTTAATCTGAATTGCGCATACCTTAATTATTAAATACTAATAGTAGTGAAGGGATAATCGAATACTTTTAATATTCGAATAACCTTCAAACGATTATTTAAATAATCGAATGAGTTTCAAATAATATTCAGTTGCATCGCATAGAATATTCGGATGCGCCATGAATCAATTTTTCGGAATAAGCGAGCAGATGAACTCTTATGAAAAATAGAAATGCGCCTTTTTCCAAACGTATCTCCAAATGTTGAAAGGAAATGAGTGAATTAACTGTCTTAATAACATCACTTTTCGTTCGATTATTTCGAAAGCAATCACTATTCGATTGCCTGATTCATTCGAATGCAGTTCCGAATGAATAATCGAAAAAATAATCGGATCGAAAAAAGTTCACTATTCGATTGCCTCATTCACTCGAATGAATAATCGGAAAATAATCGAATGGGGAATGTAATCAAATGTGTGTATGTTCAGTCTTCAGCCCTAAGGTTGGTTGGATCCTCAACAGCTCTGTCATCAGCTGTCATAGATGGCCTAGGCATCACTGAAGAGGCGTACTAGGGAAATGAGCAGTGAGGTAGTTTCCCGTTGCTTTCCCCACCGAGCCAGAAGTTGCTATTACATATCGGTCTGCCAAGCCCACTGAAATGCATGCACCAACCAACCCTATGAGCAACATTTTCACACCATTCATAGCAGGGACTGGCTGCAGAAGGAATGGCATTACTAGCATCGCTCATACCTCAGTCACTTTCATATTGTCAAAGCCAAGGATAAGACAGAGACAGATCAATGAAAGTAACAAAATTGCTCTAGCCCATCCAGAAGACATAGTGCACTGTAAACACTACGTCCTGCCAGCAGAGGCATTGTAATCGAATAATCGAATAAAATTAAATAATCGGATAAGCGATTATTTTGTATTCGGGTATCCCATCACTAACTAATAGTTCAGACTGCCTCCCGTCCGACTCATTGGCTGAATGGTCAGCGTTGAGGCCTTCGATTCAGAAGGCTCCCGGGTTCGATTCCTGCCCGGGTCGGGGATTTTAATCGTGCCTTATTAATTCTTCTAGCTCGGGGACCGGGTATTTGTGTTTGTTCCAACAATTTCCTCTTCATATTCAGATAACATAGTACGCTTCCAACCACCACGGAAACACGAAATAGTGATTACATTCCTGCATATAGGGATGCACCCGCTACACCACAAATGTGGGAAAAGTTAAAAGCAATCAATACTGATCTGCATTTAGGGCAGTCGCCCAGGTGGCAGATTCCCTATCTGTTACTTTCCTAGCCTTTTCCGAAATGATTTCAAAGAAATTGGAAATTTATTGAACATCTCCCTTGGTAAGTTATTCCAGTCCCTAACTCCCCTTCCTATAAATGAATATTTGCCCCAGTTTGTTCTCTTGAATTCCAACTTTATCTTCATATTGTGATCTTTCCTACTTTTATAGACGCCATTCAAACCTATTCGTCTACTAATGTCATTCCACGCCATCTCTCCACTGACAGCTCGGAACATACCACTTAGTCGAGCAGCTCTTCTTCTTTCTCTCAATTCTTCCCAACCCAAACATTGCAACATTTTTGTAACGCTACTCTTTTGTCGGAAATCACCCAGAACAAATCGAGCTGCTTTTCTTTGGATTTTTTCCAGTTCTTGAATCAGGTAATCCTGGTGAGGGTCCCATACACTGGAACCATACTCTAGTTGGGGTCTTACCAGAGACTTATATGCACTCTCCTTTACATCCTTACTACAACCCCTAAACACCCTCATAACCATGTGCAGAGATCGGTACAAGTTGAAGTAGAAGAAGAAGAAGTTGCGATGCAGTTTGATTGATTGATTGATTGATTGATTGATTGATTGATTGATTGATTGATTGATTGATTGATTGATTGATTGATTGATTGATTGATTGATTGATTGATTGATTGATTGATTGATTGATTGATTGAATTTTGTCAGTTGATCCCGGTAAAAGTATTTTTGAAGGATGGAAAGAATGTCAGTTGAACACTTTATGTTGTATGACGTTGCCATGTAAAGGATCTCTGTTTACGCAGGTGGTGTTCACCTAAATAGAATGAATTAAAACTATGGATCACCCAATAGAGAGCCACTTCCTTACCATCTGGTAGAGTAAATCCAAATGTCGGGTTTGACATGCAGACAGTGAAGATGGCGTCAAAATGCTTTCATTCAATAGTTGTTTTTTTTTTTGCTTTTTTTTTGTTTTTCTTTTTGCTAGTTGCTTTACGTCGCACCGACACAGATAGGACTTATAGGGACTATGGGACAGGACCGATCTAGGAATGGGAAGGAAGTGGCCGTGGTCTTAATTAAGGTACAGCCCCAGCATTTGCCTGGTGTGAAAATGGGAAATCACGGAAAACCATCTTCAGGGCTGCCGACAGTGGGGTTCGAACCCACTATCTCCCGGATGCGAGCTCACAGTTGCGCCCTCCTAAGCGCACGGCCAACTCGCCCCGTCATTCAATAGTTGAGGCCATACTATTCATAGGCCAACAAACAAACGAAACGGAATTCAAACTTGTTTAACATAAATAGCTGATTCTTATGGTTTTGTTGTTACTGATTCCAGATCTGACCTCTATTTTTTCTATCATCCACGGTTTCGTCACAGTATGACTAAGTTACAAACCAGAAATTTAGCGGAATATACTATAGGAATGAAAACTAAGTTATGTTACAATATCTACAAAGTTTTTATTTATTTCTGAACATGAAAATATCTCCAGTACTTAGTCTTATGTGTCCATATTCTTATATTTCCTTTCCCTCTTCTCCTTAAACCTACGGTTAAAGCTTTCCCTCCTGTGATTCGCTTGCTGAACTTCTCGGTGAAGTGACCAGCAGTAGTCTCCCATCATATTAGTTTTCCAGCGGCCCTGATACTATCTTTCTTTCTTTCTTTCTTTCTTAATCTGCTTACCCTCCAGGTTTGGCTTTTCCCTCGCACTAAGCGAGGGATCCCACCTCTACCGCCTCAAGGGCGTGGAAGTGCTGGAGCGTGAAACATTGTGTCGGGGGATACAACTGGGGAGAATGACCAGTACCTCGCCCAGGCAGCTTCACCTACTATGCTGAACAGGGGCCTTGTGGGGGATGTGAAGATTGGATTGGATAGGATAGGCAAGGAAGAGGGAAGGAAACGGCCGTGGCCTTAACACTAGAACGGCCGAACTTTCCTCATACCTATAAAGTCCACAGGCGGTCATTTTGACCGCTGCCACTTACTGACATATATCTAGCATCCAGGATCTGGGAAACATGCGAATGTTCAATTATTAACTTTAAAGCAACATAGTTAACAATTGGGATATATTGTATACAGATCAATCCATTGTTAAGTATTAATAATTGTTCATATTCTCTCACTTATAATAGGTAACAAAGAAATATTTTGAAGGACTTTCTATTGAATTCCTTTATGAAAAATGATAAAAAGAGTCTCAATTTGTATACAAGCCTATTTAGGCACTTGACAAGCATTTTATGCAAGTTATATAAGGGACAATATCGGTGTTCCCTTATCAACTACGGATGGAATTTTTGGCGTAAATGTACATAACCCTAAAAGATTAAAAGTCACAAAAGCACAACTTCGTGCATTAAAAAGTACGAGCGTGGAAATACCTTGAAATTCCCTAACGGTCAAAATGACCGCTCTGGCCGTTCTAGTGTTAAGTTAGGTACCATCCCGGCATTTTGCCTGGAGGAGAAGTGGGAAACCACGGAAAACCACTTCCAGGATGGCTGAGGTGGGAATCGAACCCACCTCTACTCAGTTGACCTCCCGAGGCTGAGTGGACCCCGTTCCAGCCCTCGTACCACTTTTCAAATTTCGCGGCAGAGCCGGGAATCGAACCCGGACCTCAGGGGGTGGCAGCTAATGGAAACTCTCGCCTTGTTCCTAACTCACATCCCCCAAATTGAGTGGAAAAATTCAAGGTGACTATTCAGCAAGTGAATCTTCGGGCTTATCATATATCCTAATCATTTGAACTTATTCAGCATGCTGGCTACAATAGAAATATAATGTGGGTCCTTTTTGTTGCCCAAGAATCTGGAAACAGCCTGTTTGAATGATACCCAAGCCTCTCTTACAGACTTCCATTTTTGACTCAAAGTTTGAATCGAATATCGTTTCTCCAATATCTGTCCCAATAAACACGCCTCCCTTCAATTTTGCTTCTGATAAATGAGGAAACTTCTCCCAGAGATACGGGAAACATTGCCCGTCTTTGGTTAAGGCTTTCACGAACTGCTTCATTAGGCCTGATTTGATGTGTAGAGGTGGTAACAGAATGTTTTCCGGATGGACGACGTTTTTGCGCATAAACAAGAATACGTCCAGAGGGCCGCTAACTGACTGTCATATATTCAGCATACCAGTGCATCCACTGCTATCTTAATTTGAGGCCATTTTACCCATTTCATCTGAGTATAAAATAGCTTGGAATTGCTACAAATTTAATTTCCTTAAATATTTAGTTTTGGAATGTAAAAACAATGGTGGGTGATACAGCTTTTGTATTGTCATATTCGGATTCATCACTTTAAACCCCATCAGAATATGACAAATATTTTTTCTTCGATATTATTATGTGGTCCAGTCTTCACGCCAAGATCAGTCTCGCATTGAAATCACTATGAACTATTTTGTCATCCAGCTTCTGAGAGAGATTTCTTGACTAATCAGTCAGTGTTCTTTATAGCGCAGTATTGATATTTATCTGCAGGTTTATCTCTACACTTAAGCCATTCCCTTTTGCAGAGCATATTTTGGTGTCTATTATGTCATAAAAATCTTAGTCCGTAGTTATTATATTAACATCCATTTATTTTTTGTGGCTCTAAAAGGCTTCTCTTTTTACAGGTGAGTGGACTTCCCGTTGGCTTTCGCTGGTCGCAGTAAGTCATAAGCTATTCTCTGAATTTCACTTTGGAATGTGAGAGGTGGAATCTTAACGGTGCATTCGCATACGGTAATTCACCTGCCTGTATTTGTTAAATAATAGAAAATAAAAAAGAACGAAATAATTGCATTTTATAGTCTTATCATGAGAACAGAAACATTCTCTGTTGAGCCAAACATTATGATCACTGCGATGTGAAACGAATGTTGATGACACGGATAATTGGCGTTAGGCACGCTCAGTACTTGTTTAATATGACTTATAGGTTGTGACGGTAGAACGCCCACAAGAAATGATACAAATATTAGATGAAATCAACACGAAGCTAGAAGAATATGGAATGAGA
This sequence comes from Anabrus simplex, assembly GCF_040414725.1. Taxonomy (NCBI): domain Eukaryota; kingdom Metazoa; phylum Arthropoda; class Insecta; order Orthoptera; family Tettigoniidae; genus Anabrus; species Anabrus simplex. Next base: position 1,768,226,652 of record NC_090265.1, on the reverse strand, counting down.
ATTAAGAAGACCAAAAGTATGATAATTGGAGGAAGAGGTAGAAAATGTCGTATTCATACAGGACAAGGTCTCTCAAACGCCCAAAATCTCGCGTGCAAACCAAAGCGCAGAAGTTTTTTGCACCGTGCATCAGTCCAACACTGCTAGTTTCGGACTAGCGTTTTGTGTCGGGGCGCTTCGGCTAAGCTCGACTGAGCTCTGCTCGTATGAAGGAGCACTACTGAGCAAGTGAGGAAAGGGGAAGACAGGCGGACCGAGCGAGACAGGCGTAGGGAAAGAGAAACACAGTGCTATTGCTCAAAATCGAGAAGCGTGGTCTGCACTCTGGTCAACCTAGCGAAGCCGTCTTAGGCACCGGTGCATGCACCCTGAGAGGCCTTGATAAAGGGTGTAAGGAAATAGAGGAAGTCAATAAATTTAAATATTTGGGGATTACGATCAGGGAAGGTGTGCACTGCACAACAGAAATTAAGAAAAGAATTGCCATAAAAAATGAAGGTTTAAAGAAAAAAATGAAATTACATTGTGGGCCACTAAACAAGGAAAAGGCTTGCCAAGTGTTAAATATGGAGCATTGCACTGTGTAGTGCTGAGATTTGGACAGTATGGAAGATGTATTACGCAGAGCGGGAGAAGAATGGATTGTGTTGGAAATCATTAGAGAGAGAAAAATGAACTTGATTGGGCATTGTTTGAGGAGGGACTGTTTACTAAAATAAGGAATGAAAGGACTGGTGAAAGACAGAACAAGAACAAGAACAACAACAAGAAGTAGAAGAAGAAGATATCAAATGCTGGACAACATCGAAGGAAATAAATATTCTGAGATGGAAAACTTGGCTATCGACGGGCAAAAGTGGAAGAGGTTTATCCCATGACATGACCTGCTATAAGGCAGAATACCTGAATGAAATGAATCGTGAATGACTTCGGTTAGGGGCAAATTGTAATTTCCTAATGACCAAATTGCCCTATTATGGACTGAACCTGGTTATCCACGGTGAATGCTTGCCAACGATCGTCCGGGTTGCTAAAATTTCAAACCGAAGCAAGTACAAGCTGTTGACAATCCAAGTGTCATGGATGTGAAGAGTACTAGTAATGGCTCCGTGGCTCAGGGGGAAGTGCGCCGGCCCATCACCGCTGGATACCGTGGTTCAAATCCCGGTCACGCCATGTGAGATTTGTGCTGGACAAAGCGGAGGCGGGACAGGTTTTTCTCCGGGTACTCCGGTTTCCTCTGTCATTTTTCATTCCAGCAACACTCTCCAATATCATTCATTTCATTAATAATTAATTAATCATTGCCCCAGAAGAGTGTGACAGGCTTGGGCAGCCGGCACATTTCCTATCCTTGCCGCTAGATGGGGGCTTCATTCATTCCATTCCTGACCCAGTGGAATGACTGGACACAGGCTGTGGATTTTCATTTAGTGGTGGTGGTGGTGGTGGTGGTGGTGGTGGTGGTGGTGGTGGTGGTAGTAGTAGTAGTAGTAGTAGTAGTAGTAGTAGTACCTCCAAAGACAAATGCAGTCAGGTTTTCAGTGGTCACAGGCCTCCTTTCTGGTGGTGGTGATTATTGTTTTAAGAGAAAGTTCAACTAGATAACCATCTTCTATATAATACTGATCAGAGAGAAAAATGGAAGGGATCCGACACTTAGGAAAATGAAGGAATCGGTCAAAGGAACACGAGGGTCCCGAAGGGCGTGAAAATAAGTCTCCCTGGGCCTCGAGTGCCCAAATACCGTCGGGGTCGGAAAAGAACAAGAGTTGACCAAGGGAGGTCGGGTAGGATGGATGAAAGTGAGGAGCCTAGCACAAGTGAGTGGTAGCAATGCGAGAACTCAGCTAAGGGTTCCGTGAGGGCCCCTGTGGCCCCTTTTAGTCGTCTTTTATAACAGACAGCGGATACCGTGGGTGTTATTCTACTGCCCCCACCCACAGGGGGACCTCCTTTCTGTCCGTTAACGATGCTAAACTAACCAATTCTATGTCAGTCATTGTTTCGGGCAGAACATGACCATGTATCGGTAGCAAATACACTAGAGATAAATACGGGACAGTGTGCGACGTTAGCACCATCTAACGTGAAAACCTGGTGAATATCCTCAACTAATTTTGTGGAAATTAAATCATTCCAGTTTTTTTTTCTCTCTTTACAATTACGAAGAGATTGAGATCCCACAATTTATTGATTCGCCTTGATGAAGAACTCGCATAATAATAGCTGGCGAAATTTGTGCAATTTATGGCTGCTGTAATAATGAAATGCAAAATAACTCCCGGTTTTTTCACGTTTCTAAGCGATAAGGGTCAGTATCTTGTTGTAAAGTGTTTGTTAATGAATAGCGCTGCTCTTAACTTTTTCTTTTCCTACCAGTTTAACATCGCAATAACTCCAGACAGGTTTTCGGCGAAATGCAAGCTTAACAGCTGCACGGCAAACTTATTTTAACATATTCCCTGCTGCAACAGCTCATTCTTCGGATTAGTGATAGTGTCGGCCTTTGGATCCCAAGAACGTGGGTTTAAACCCGGCAGAACCTGGATTTTTGAAGGGCAGTAAATAGTCCATTCGACAGTTCATATAGTGTGATGTCCAGCTCCATGGCTAAATGGTTAGCGTGCTGGCCTTTGGCCACAGGAGCCCCGGGTTCGATTCCCGGCGGGGTCGGGAATATAATTTGTTAATTTCGCTGACACGGGGACTGGGTTATATGTCGTCTTCATCAACATTTCATCATCATCATCACGATGTGCGGGTTGCCTACGGGCGTCAAATCAAAAGACCTGCATCTGGCGAGCCGAACTTGTCCTCGGACACTCCCGGCACTAAAAGATCTCTGTGAAAGATCTCTGGTGACACATTCCGTGCTATTAATTAAAAACGCATCTGTAGATCGCTCAAGACAGAGCCTGTTTACTCTGTCATTTAGTGGAGAAAAGCGGAAGAGATTATTATTATTATTATTATTATTATTATTATTATTATTATTATTATTATTATTATTAAGTCGCAGTGCGCTCTCAGATCATGATAGTTCAGATAATTTAACATATTAAAATATTTGACAAAACAATAGGACAATTTTTTATTTTCATTGAAATGAACAGAAATGAAATGGCGTATGGCTTTTAGTGCCGGGAGTGTCCGAGGACAAGTGCCAAGTGCAGGTCTTTTGATTGACACCCGCAGGCGACCTGCGCGTCGTGATGAGGTAGAAATTATGATGAAGATTACACATACACCCAGCCCGCGTGGCAGTGGAATTAACCAATGATGATTAAAATTCCGGAACTGCCGGGAATCGAACCCGGGACACCTGTGACCAAAGGCCAGCATGCTAACCATTTACTGTAGTTTTTAATGCAGGTTTTAAAATTATTTGTATGAAAGCGGATGCCTAGTAAAAGCAATATAATATTCAAGAACTATTGTTTCTATTGGCAACGGCCATACCGTGTTGAATACACCGTTTCTTGTCCGATCAACGCAGTTAAGCAACATTGAGTGTGATCTGAAGTTGGATGGGTGACCGCTTGCGAACACCACTTGCCGTTAACTCAATTCCCCGTTGTCGACCCCGCGGCGTAGAGCACTAATCGAAGAAACATCGGAGGGATTTGAGCTTGGACCTCCGAGTTGACAACACTGTGCCTTATCAGGTGAGTTACTGTGACACCGATTGGAATCCACGGTGTGTTTGTGTTTGGTGCTGATTTCCCGGCATGGTTCTGAAGCGCGTCTAAGCCACCAACCCTCTAATGCTAATGCTATCCGTTCACGTTGTTTTCGATCACCCTGTATAATTATCTAAGCTAGTTGGCCCTAGCATTTGGCCGCTGTGAAAATGGGAAACCACTGAAAACCATATTCAAGACTGTCAATAGTGGGGTTCGAACCTACCATCTTCCTAGTGCGAGCCTACACTTAAATTCAGCCCACTTGTTTGATAATGATAGTTTGGAGACTTGAGGATAGCGTATGTTCCTTGTAATTGCCCACTCGCTTTCTTGCGGCATAAATGTTGCCTACTGGGGAGAACTCTGTGGATGTGGAGCGAGTAGGTTCAGAAAGCGAAGCGCCACACTTGTACTTCAGCGTGAATCCGAACCTCCCTACCTATCCTTTCCTGTTCTGCATTCTTACCTTACAGTGTTCGTTGCTGAGGTTGTCATGTCTCTGATCCATCTGGGAGGTAAGAGTTTTCACTAATGAATAAGAAGCAAATGCCTTTTCGTAAGATGTACACTGTCACGACCGCTGAATGACATTACATCACTAGGTGTAGTAAAAACCCTAATAACCGTTGCCTCGATGGGTAATCATGTAGCACATGCAAAGTCATCCAACTCCCCCGCTACTTCCCGTCAATATTCAGACGGTCTGTTTTACTCGGGACGCAGCAGTAATCCCATCTATGGGAGGTGAGTGGCAGCACAAGAGACTAATCCACGGCTAACTGGATCCCTCGCTGCGCTCCAGGTAGCTAGAGCGACGCATCAAGTCGGCCGTGGACTAATCCAACACCACCTAGATAATAAGGCCTAACAACAGCGTGGTGACGTCACGCTACGGAGGCGATGGCAATGCAGAGAAACGCGGAACATGGTTAAACACAGACATGATTTTAATATTTTTTGCCAATGGAATAATTTATTTACTAACAAATAGCGTTTAAATTTTAAAGTATACTGAATTATACTGTCGTTATTACCGTATTTTATTGACTCTGCCATTAAAGATAAACAGCAAACAGTTGTAAAACATGACAGCATCTTACAATGTTAACTTACTTAGGCCGAATCGCTAACAGCACAACAGGATGTTAGAAATATATTTCAATTTAAATAGGCATTACATGATCTTAAAAGAAAACTAGCACGTATAATATTAGCATAGGCCTAACATCTAAGCTGACGTAGCATCACTGGCAGTATTTGCACATGAGCCTACAATGTTTCCTCCCTTGAAGTTCATGTATGGTTTAATGAGAATTTCACCTACCAACGATGTTACCAATTTGTCATTCTTTTCGAAACCTTGAACTTTATGTTTTACGTATTCCAGAAAGTATGTAAGTTTCTGTCCTAATATTGGAGTACCGTTCAGACCGGAGCCTACTCTTTTAAAAGTACTGACATGTGGCAACATTAAATTGCTACTATGTCTCATAAATTTGTTAAAATTGCACGGCGCAACAGCCCTGAAGGGCTTGGCCTTGGCCCTGCTCAGCCCGAAGGCCTGCAGATTACGAGGTGTTTTGTGTTCGGCAGGACGAATCATCTCGGCCGTTATTCTTGGCTTTCTAGACCAGGGCCGCTATCTCACCGTACGATAGCTCGCAAATGTAATTACGCAGGCTGAGTCGACCTCGAACCAGCCCTCAGATCTAGGTAACAATCCCTGACTTGGCCGGGAATCGAACTCGGGGCATCCGGGTAAGGGGCAGGCATTATATCCCTTCACCACGGGGTCGGCCGTAAATTTGTAAACATGAGGAGATATCAGGCAGAAGGTTGAACAAATAACAAGAAAATCATACACATACTCCTTTATGAACTAAGAAATGATTTAACTATGACTATTAAATTAACTGTGGGGACATCATCCTCGGTGTTCAATTCACCAACTAGGACTTATTTCTTGAATCTTTCTACACATTGTTACAGTCATTCCTTGTAAGGCAGCTATGATGTTTTGTAACTAAAGAATATACTGCATTTGTATTAGTAATTTTGTTCACATATACATTAGAAATATTTTATAGTTTAATAAAACCCGTTTAGAATAAAGGCCATGTCCTATTAGATGATTACACATGCTATGTAGTATGGTTGCCTTTATGTATCGACGTACAGAAAAAATACGTTCCCTTCATCACAGTACAACAACCATCAGGTAACAACATGTTTATTGTACTTTTCTGCTGTGTAAGATTGTGGATTGAAATTCTGTGTACGGTATGAGAAATGTATTATCTTCAACGGCTCTGTTTATTGCTTCTCTTTCTATTCTACTTTTTTGCCTGGTTCTTCTCTTCACCTGCCAGAATGTGACGATAAATATGATGGGCAGTCATGGTCTTGGAAGAGGAGTAGTTAAAAGTTTTTCCTGACGATCAGTAGCAGTTATTTCCCATAAAATATCACCGACTTTGAAATGTCTGTGGCATACCAAAAAAAATAATAATGTATCACCGTGAGCGAAATTCATGCATTTACGGAGTGAATCGGCCTACACCAGCAGCTCTTGTAGGTGGTATGTTTTAATGCGTATAATAATAATAATAATAATAATAATAATAATAATAATAATAATAATAATAAAAGTTATACCGTTGAAATAATGTATTCCATGATTGTGAGCTAACATAAACTTATATCATTGAAGAGTAAATATGCGTACATATCACCAGCTGTTGCGTGTAGTTAAATACGTCATAGGCCTATGCTCATTATGATTGTGTGAGAATGTAATAATAATAGTTACTCACCACTGAGTTATTAGTAAATATGTAGTCTTGTCTTGGAATTGCACGTAAACATATCTGCCGCATAACCTCGTCTTTCGGAAACTTAATGCATGCACTTCGTTATCACTGTCGCATTTCTCCTTACAATTGAGTACCCAACACATCAGTACCATTATGTACAACGGTATTAGCAATTGACATCATTAAACGAATTCAAACTCTTCTAATTTCAGCGTTACATGGCCAAATCCATTGCTGTGTTATTACTGAAAAGGTTCAAGCTTGCCTGCCGATGCTGACGTCACAGTATATTCCCAGAACGGTTGTGAGGCCTTATATCTAGGAGGTGTTGACTAATCACATGACAACAATGGTCAATGTAACTTTACTGTTGATCAGTTGTATGAGCTTTTGATAGTTTAGGCCTTCCCATTTAGTTTTCTTCCGACTCTGTGATATTAGGGCATCGAATGTAAAGGGAGTCCTTCCTTTCCTTTCATGAGTAGCGTTACAAAAATGTTGCAAAGTTTGGGCTGGGAAGACTTTGGAGAAAGGAGACGAGCTGCTCCACTAAGTGGTATGTTCCGAGCTGTCAGTGGAGAGATGGCGTGGGAGGACATCAGTGGACGAATAAGTTTGGATGGTGTCTTTAAAAGTAGGAAAGATAACAATATGAAGATAAAGTTGGAATTCAAGGCAGTGCCGGATTAAGGTGTTTGGGGGCCCTGTGCTATTAAAAAATGTGGGGCCCTTTCTTCGTAACCAAGCCCCCCCCCTCAGGCAGCGCCGGGGAAGATACCTGGGTCTTCGGGGTGGCAGTCATTATTGCTATCACTACACCAACGAGATCGGCAATTTATTATTTACGACTCAGAGTATTCCATACAATGTGACTGAAGTTTAAAATACACATTAGGATTCTCTTTCATTGTTCCTAAAACCATCTTCCTAATGCTCATACTTTCCTATTCCGTACAGACCTAATCTCTCTTAAAACAGCAGACTTAGATATTACACTATTCGCTTACCTGTAGAAGATTCCAATTCACCAGTAACAGTCTCTTCAGTCGTCGATGCACTAGTAGACTTCCTGTCAAAAAATGTTGATATTTTCGGCAAGTTTTCAATTTCTTTCAAATTTTGGTATTTTAATTTACGTTTCTTGGCACCACTAGAATATTTTCTATCCATTTTAAAAGAACATTAAAGTTGTAACTTACGAATGGTCCAATAATCAGAGGTGAACTGGAAGTTCTCTTCCTGATGCAAAGGTATAGTATATAGCATGCGCATTCTACCGTGCTTCCCCTGTCCCCTCCCGGTCACTTCCTAGCTCTGCCCCCCTTCACCCTCTGCCCGTACTCGCAAGCTGCTAGATTTAAATTTTCGTCAACAATAACCTTTACAATAATTACAGTGAGTAAGTAGAGCAGCAGGCCTTTTTATACAATTTTAGGTTCGGCCAAGGGCCGGGGCCCCTTGACATGCGGGGCCCGGGGCTGCAGCCCCTTTAGCCCCCCCCTTTAATCCGGCCCTGATTCAAGGGGACAAATTAGCGCAAATATTCATTTATAGGAAGGGGAGTTAGGGACTGGAATAACTTACCGAGGGAGATGTTCAATAAATTTCCAATTTCTTTGCAATCATTTAAGAAAAGGCTAGGAGAACAACAGATAGGGAATCTGCCACTTGGGCGACTGCCCTAAATGCAGATCAGTATTGATTGATTGATTGATTGATTGATTGATTGATTGATTGATTGATTGATTGATTGATTGATTGATTCAAGCAATCGCTTCTTTCCGGCTTTTTCTAATTTTTATAGTCATCTTCATAATTTTCCTTGTCGATAGGCCTATGGGTTGACGACCACGTCGCTTTACACCTTCAGGCAATCGTGATAAAAACCAGATAGAACAATATTTCCATATTAGCAATGCGTGACGTTCTTATGCACTGCTGTGCGGTTAGAGTCGCGCAGCTGTGAGCTTTCATTCGGGAGATAGTGGGTTCGAACCCCTGAAGATTGTTTTCCGTGGTTTTCCATTTGCACACCAGGCAAATGATGGGGTTGTATCTAAATTAAGGCCAGGGCCGCTTCCTTCTCTCCCCTAGCCCGTTCCTATCCTATCGTTGCCATAAGACCTATCTGTGTCAGTGCGACGTAAAGCAAACTGTTAAAGACAAGAAAATGTTATGGACTACGCATCCATAGTCTAAATCCTTCAATTCTATTATCGTATTCGGTACCGTAAAACTGTATAAGACTTAAATGATTGGAAATAGTATTCTCTATCACTTTTCTTACGTAGTATTTTCCCATAGGGCCAATAACACAGGTGTTTAAAAATTATATTTCAGTCGCCCTCCCCTAAACTACCAATTCATCCAGTGTGAATAAAAATATTTATAGCCTAGAATGTAAGTGGCTTATTCCCTGTCCCCCCATTTTCTCGTTGTCCGCTGTTGAAATGGACTAAGGAACAAAAATCGAAATTCATGAATAGCTCTGTTATCAAAGCCGATACGGTAAAAATGAAATGCATGGCTTTTAGTGCCGGGATATCCCAGCACGGGTTCGGCTCGCCAGGTGCAGGTCTTTCTATTTGACTCCCGTAGGCGACCTGCGCGTCGTGATGAGGATGAAATGATGATGAAGACAACACGTACACCCAGCCCCCGTGCCATTGGAATTAACCAATTAAGATTAAAATCCCCGACCAGGCCGGGAATCGAATCCGGGACCCTCTGAACCGAAGGCCGGTATTCTGACCGTTCAGCCAACGTGTCGGACGCCGATACGTTAAAAATGTATGAGACATGAATGATCGTAAATTTAATTCTATTCGATTCCCGGCTCGGGGACTGGGTGTTTGTGTTTGTCCCAACACGTTCCTTTTTCATATTCAGAGAACGCTACCAAAGTCCGGCTCCATGGTTAAATGGTTCGCGTGCTGGCCTTTGGTCACAGGGGTCCCGGGTTCGATTCCCGGCAGGGTCGGGAATTTTAACCATCATTGGTTAATTTCTCTGGCACGGAGACTGGCTGTATGTGTCGTCTTCATCATCATTCCATCTTCATCATGAGGTGCAGGTCAAATCGAAAGACCTGCACCTGGCGACCCGAACATGTCCTCGGACACTGAAAATGAAAATCCACAGCCTGTTTCCAGTCATTCTACCGGGTCAGGAATGGGATGAATGAAGCCCCCATCTAGCGGCGAGGATAGGAATTGTGCCGGCTGCCGAAGCCTGTCGCACTCCTCTGGGGCAATGATTAATAAAATGAAATATTTATTGGAGAGTGTTGCTGGAATGAAAGATAACAGGGAAAGCCGGAGTACCCGAAGAAAAACCTGTCCCGCCTCCGCTTTGTCCAGCACAAATCTCACATGGAGTGACCGGGATTTGAACCACGGAACCCAGCGGTGAGAGGCCGGCGCGCTATCGCCTGAGCCACGGAGGCTCTTTTCTCGGACACTCCCGGCACTGATGATGAAGACAACACATACACCCAGCCCCTGTGCCAGGTCTTTCTATTTGACGCCCGTAGGGCTGGCATCAGGAAGGGCGTTCGGCCGTAAAACACGGCCAAATCCACAGTTCGCACCCGCGACCCTACAGGTGTGGGGAGAAATCGGTAGGAGAAGGAGAAGAACAAGAAACACTTGTTCGAATAATCCTGTCTCTAAAATATTCCTTTTTCTTTCTTTCTTTCTTTCTTTCTTTCTTTACATTATCTCCTTCGTCTGTTTGTAACCTTCGAAAGGCTGACCAGATTTTTGGCCACATTAAAATGTTAATAATCATTGATCCGCCCGCGGTGATATCGGGAATGTAAACTACAGTGGAAGTTACTCGCAACTACTCATTTGAAGTTGGAGATTATTGTGGCGAGGGTAGGAAAACTTTCCGATCATTACTTCGTCCACCGACTGGCGCCAGTGAGGGGGCTGCCCTCAGGGGATTATTGTAAGGGGTGGGTTTACCACTCTTCTTCTCCCCTCTACATATACAGTAGTTGGGGTCGTCATTGTGATGGCACGAGCATTAACCAACCCCGTGTCAGTTATGCAAGTCTGACGCGTCTGTTCCAACTGGCTTCCTCTTCGATACTGATTTGGGTGGGGTTGGTGAGGTGCCGAGTTCCGAACTCAGTCTAGATGATGATTATCGTTTTAAGAGGAAGTACAACTAGGCAACCATCATCTGTATAACACTAATCAGAGAGAAAAAATGGAAGGGATCGGACACTTCGAAGAATGAAGGTATCGGCCAATGAAAGACAAGGCCCACAAAGGGCGTGAAAACGAAAGACTCCCTAGGTCTCTAAAAGAATAAGAGTTGAGCAAGGGAAGTCGGATAGGATAGATGAAAGTGAGAAGCCTGACACGGTAAGTGGAAGCAATGCCAGATTTCATCTGAGGGCCCCGTGGTCGCCAATACACGCTCCTAAGAGCTCCTGGGGCCCTTTTAGTCGCATCTTACGACAGGTGTTACTCTACCGCCCCCCACCCACACGAGGATATTCTACCCGAGGCAGAGAGGTTGGCTAGACATTAATAGAAATTAAATTTAAGAAGGTTAGGATAGAAAGGTAGAAATAGAAATGAAGAATAAAGAGCACAGACACCTCTCAGGCAACTCGGGGGACACCTTGTTAGTCTGACCCTACACAGAGGCCAATCCAGCATCAGTAACCCTGAGCTGGTAAAGCCCCCACACAGACGTCAAGGTCTTGGTGTCCCTAGAGGGTGTGGAACGCAGATATTTCAAAATGAAATGTCGAGTTTTGGCGAAACTTATTCAGTCTTCTTTTTCCTCGTCTTTTCCCAGTTACGGGGGTTCGACGCTATATGTGGATCAAGCAGGGCCGGTGCGTGGTATTGTTGCGGTGTTGCGCAACTCCCAATAATTTTACACTTCATTTGTCGTCTTTTCTTCAAATCAAATCAAATCAAATCAAATCAAATTCTCTTTATTTGCAAATGCGGTGTCTACCTCGGTGGCAAATGGTACACTAAAATACATTATTGTCAAGCACTAAATTTTAAATTAACAAAAGAAGAGAATTTTGCTACAATACAATATTATATAATTTATGCTAACAATTTTTTTCTATTAAACACACACCTCATCCTTAATAAATTTATATTGTTTAATGTTTTAGTTAAATAAACCTAACATGTAATCTAAAACAAATTAAAATCAACGTTATTTGATTGCTCGCTGCACTAATGCTTCGTAACAGACAAATAAACGCCGCTGCCTTAGAATCAAACTCAGGGGGTTTGCTTTCCTACGGCAACTCCCTGGCGGACAGCGCGGCGCCAAGTACCTCAGCAGGGCGAGCCTAAGCCTGTATAGCATCAGGTATGTCTCAGGGAGTTGCACGAGACTAGCAAGTCGCCTATCGAGAAACAGTTCCAAATGTCCCCGTCAGATTGCGCTACTCTGCGAAGATGACTCCATTCCTACTGTTCTGTTCTCGCAAAGATAATTTTATTTCCATCTTTTAAATTTACAATTTTTGCTTTACGTTGCACCGACCCAGATAGGTCTTACGGCGACGATGGGATAGGAAAGGGCTAGGTGTTGGAAAGAAGCAACCGTGTCTTTCATCAAGGCACAGCCACAGCATATGGCTGGTGTGAAAATGGGAAACCGCGGAAAACCATCTTCAGGGCTGTCGATAGTGGGATCTCCCGGATGCAAACTCACAGCTACGCGATCATAACCGCGCGGCCAACTTGCTGGGTAATTTATTTTCCACGCCATACCAGACTACCCACAATATTTTACCAACATCTTTCTTCAATGAAAAACAGAATGGCAAAGTTTCGATTCAGGTGAGCCAAGCTGAGTGGCTCGGACGGGTTGAGACGCTGGCCTTCTGACTCCAACATGGCAGGCTGGGTCCTGGCTCAGTCCGTTGGTATTTGATGGTGCTCAAATACGTCAGCCTCGTGTCGGTAGACTTAATGACATGTAAAATAAGTCCTGTGGGACTAAATACCAGCACCTCGGCATTTCCGAAAATCGTAAAAATGTAGTTAGTACGACTTAAAGCCAATAATATTATTATTAAGAGTAACTGTAGTTATTATTTATGGGTTGTATTTGCCAGATATATTACAGTTTTAGTTGGAATGTAGTTCATTACCTAACGATAGTATCTTGTTATTTCTCTAAACTGTAAAAATGCCACATTGAAACTTTTCGTGCAACACCCGGCTTCAGATACCACCAGCCGTCACTGGGATTAAGGCCACTTTTACGGCGGATGCCTTTCCATACACAAACTCTATGGGGAAGGGTGCATTCACCATTGTGTGTTTCAATGTTGAAAACAGTTCTTAGCAGACAAAGTAGGGGTCTCCACACTACGAAAAACGTAAAATTTCCTCAATTGTGCCGAAAGTTGAAGGGCTATAGGGTCCTGAAAGGTATCAAATTGTGAGTCTTGAATAGCCCTAACAAACTAAAAAAAAAAAAAAAATCGAAAAAAATCACTTCCTGTCTAAATGTAGTTCCGGAAAATCGCTTGTTTTCTTTTTTTATTCAGATCCTGGTCAAATTAACTTATTCACATAATTCTATCTGTAATGTGTTCCCAGTGTTGCCAATCCATAAATATTTTCTCCGCTAAATTTTAGTTGAAAATCCGCTAAATTCCGCTAAATTTTGAAATGAATCAAAAGAGCATATACCAGCTGTTGTAATAAAAGAGATTAACTCAACACTCAGCAGTATCAGAACAGGAGTTCTCCTCCGCTCTGAAGCAGATGTGCTGAGTTGAAGTCCTATGGTTTCATATGAAGCCACATGGTACTATTCTTTTTTAAAGAATATGCTGGCAGTTCACAGCAGCAAAGACCATACGGAAATTTTCAAATCTATTTCGAAAGTTATTTTCACATTCATTGGTGGTTTCATTGTTTTTGATAAGTGCGGAAAGAATTCGTGTCAAACCATTTCGCATTTATGTTGCACTGCCAATAGACGCAGCGACCATATTTGGCATCACTGGGAAGCTTAACTAACTAGTCTTTTAACGTTTAATTATTTAACCACCGGGCGAGTCGGCCGTGCGCGTAGAGGCGCGCGGCTGTGAGCTTGCATCCGGGAGATAGTAGGTTCGAATCCCACTATGGGCAGCCCTGAAGATGGTTTTCCGTGGTTTCCCATTTTCACACCAGCCAAATGCTGGGGCTGTACCTTAATTAAGGCCACGGCCGCTTCCTTCCAATTCCTAGGCCTTTCCCATCCCATCGTCGCCATAAGACATATCTGTGTCGGTGCGACGTAAAGCCCCTAGTAAAAAGAAAATAATAAAAATTATTTAACCACTATTTACGAAATACAATATGATAGTGTCAGTAATGTTTTGATAAACGTTAAATGATTTTAAGTATTGAGAAGTGGGAGCAATAAATCTTCTATTCGTTTTAAGTTAAGTCTTAACTCAATACGGAACCCAACCATGAAGTTTATTACTTTAAAACATATTGACGTACCAAAAAGAACATGATGTCAAAAGAAACACGACGCTACCCGCTCATCAAGAGTAGAGTAACGATTGTAACAATTACTGACTGAGGCTGTGGACCAGAGATGGTCTAGAAAACGACTGGTAGTATGCAGCATACGTTCAATACAACGGGAATAAGTAGACTATTATGCCGTAGTAAGTTCTATATTATTTTTTCTCCTGGTGGTGAAAGGTGATCTTGTTACCGCTGAAAATCGCTAAAAGAAGTTTGAAAATCCGTAAAAAAAAATCAGCTGAGTTGGCAACACTGTGTGTTCCTTACTTCAATACCCTCAGTCGATTTTTTTTTTTAATGTCAACACCGAATGTAGTTATAAGTGAAACTCTGAATTGACTCACATTAGCGCTCGTAGTGGTAGAAAAAGGCAAATTGCTAATCTTTTTTTTTTTTTTAAGTTATTTGTTCGGGGCGTCGACCCTTGTGGATCTTTTGCCCCTACTGGCACTATATGATATGAACCTGCCTGTAAATTGGAATGGCGGAAGTGTAGAGTGTTGTATGTGAGGAAAGCAAAGTCCCCAGGCCAGGGATATTAATCATTACAATTAAAACCCCTGACCCGGCCGGGAATCGAACGTGAGGCCGCCGGGTGACAGGCGGACGCGTTGCCCCCTATACCGCGCGGCCGGACAACTGCCAATATAATCGACTGGATAAGGATGATAAGAAAAGTATTGTAATTTTTAGGAATACATATATTTTATTTACCTAAAATTCGTAGGTCATATCCCTAGGATGTTTTCAGTGAGTTTGTTTGCCTGAAGGCCTAGAATTATGGATTTTTCCCTCCTTAGATTAGTGTTGTATAGATGATGGTTGCCTAGTTGTACTTCCTCTTAAAATAGTAATTATCACCACCGGAGGGATGGGAAGCCGGGCTGAGTGGCTCGGACGGTTGAGGCGCTGGCCTTCTGACCCTAACTTGGCAGGTTCGATCCTGGCTCAGTCCGGTGGTATTTGAAGGTGCTCAAATACGTCAGCCTCGTGTCGGTAGATCTTTTGCCGGCCCCGTGGTGTAGGAGTAGCGTGCCTGCCTCTTACCCGGAGGCTCCGGGTTCGATTCCCGGCCAGGTCAGGAATTTTTACCTGGACCTGAGGGCTGGTTCGAGGTCCACTCAGCATACGTGATTAGAATTGAGGAGCTATCTAAAGGTGAGATAGCGGCTCCGGTCTCGAAAGCGAAGAATAACGGCCGAGAGGATTCGTCGTGCTGACCACACGACACTCGTAATCTGCAGGCCTTCGGGCTGAGCAGCGGTCGCTTGGTAGGCTAAGGCCCTTCAAGGGCTGTAGTGCCATGGGGTTTGGTTTGGGTTTGGAGGGATGGGAAGTCCAAATTAAATAACCAAAAATTCTTGTTGAGCGGTAAAGTGTGTAAATTTCTGCGATTGAATCTTGTCCAGAATGGTGGCCTGAATGAAGAAACACATTACGCACGCATATCGAGGTCCACGCTGTTGGTCTCGTAGCCAGTTCCTAGACATCTTTAAAGTTATCTTGAACTGTACGGACGTCCAGTTCGTAGCAAGCGCAAATGTGCTCGAGGACGTTAATTGTCGTGCATGTTCTGTGCGAATCTTGAAGTTTGTAACTGTCATCATGATCCAGTAGATATTCTGTCACTGTTAGGGCTCGCTTACCTTAATGATGTAATTAGTGTAGTAGCTGGTCATGTCGACATATTCATTATGTGAGAAAAGTCACTCTCCTGGTGGCCTCATCTAGCCTTCAAATTCTGATAGACCAGCCCATTTCTCACTGTGACAATGTGTGGATCCTTGGCATTGGTTCAAGAAAACGAACGATATACTTAATCTAGTTTTGTATCTTTGCTCTCGACGGGGTAACTCAATTAAAGCAGAGAGTAATGACAATGTACAGGCTCGTTTCTCATATTATAATCATGACATGCTTGCCGATCTGTTCGGTTGGAATGTAATTGGTTTCAAGTTCAGTGAGTCCTATTTCAAAACGTCGGCAGCTGTGTCACGAGCCATATGATGCAAATAGCTACTCATTTTTTTAAGTAAAGTATTCTGTTCGGACGATGTTTTAATAGCATTAACTTTGTCTACCGGCCAAGCCTGTGGCCGACGGCTGTTAATTTTCTTAGTACTTTATAAAGAAGAGGTTTTGAAATCTTATTACCGCGTGTTTGGTTTAATTTCAATCGTTGTCATGTTCATGTCTGTGGGTATGTAATTTAAATGTGGATATGGGATTCAGTGTGACGGCATGCATCAAACCTAACGGAGGGCATTTTCAACATTTCCTGTTTGATTCCCAATATTAGAGTTCTAAACTGGAAATCGTTTCCGGAATCTATCCTTCAATCAATGACCTGCATTTAGGGTGTCTCCTCCCAGGTGGCAGATTCCGTCTTAGTTATTTACCTAATAATTACATTTCTTTCCTATTGTTCACCTAGTAAATATTTTCAACGAACATGCAAATTTATCGAACATTTCCCTTGATTGTTTATTCCAATCCCTTACACCTCGTCCTATAAGTCAATATTTGTCCCAATCTGTCCTCTTCAATTCCAAATTTATCTTCACGATCTTTCTTATTTTTAAAAGCTCCGCTTGAAACATACCACTTAGTCGAGTACCTCGTCTCCTTACTCCTAAGTCTTCCCAGCCAAAAGTTTGCAACATTTTTGTAACACTACTCCTTTGTCACCGCCTGTTGCCATTTCTTGATGGATGCAGTATTTTTGTATCCGTCTCTTGGCACAGGCCAGAGCAAAGTGTAGCTTCCACCAAAGTCCCAGTCTCATCCATGGCTGTGACAATATGGAAGCTGCTGGTGTATGGGTGGTGCTGAGTAATGACATTTGGGGCACAACTAGTGTCGAGTGTTATGAAAGGTGTTGCTTATAGGATCAGTAGTGCTGCAGTAGCACCTTCTGGTCCAGTGAGGAAAGCAATGGCAAACTACCTCATTCCTCATCTTGCCTAGTACGCCTCATTTGGGCTCTGCCATTGGTTTTTGCGGTTTCCTTTTAACGGCATAGCCTTTGGTGGTGCTATTTGAGGATCCAACCAGCCTCTGGGCTGATGACCTAACAGACAGACAAGCTCCTTTGTCGGAAATCGCCCAGAACGGATCTTGCTGCTTTTCTTTGGATCTTTTCCAATTCTCGTGTCAAGTAGTCCTAGTGAGGGTCATATTCACTGGAATAATACTCTACTTGGGGTCTTACCGGAGACTTATACGCCCTCTCCTTTACTTCCTTACTACAACCCGTAAATACCCTCAAAACTCATAACCATGTGAAGGGATCTGTAACGTTTCTTAACAACCTCTTTATTATGTTTACCCCACTGAAGATCTTTCCTTATATTAACACCTAGGTACTTACAGTGTTACCCATGACTTACTATCACCTGATGAACACAATAATTAAAATTGAGAGCACTTTTCCTCTTGGTGAAACTTATCCCATTTATATTCATACTATTGTCCGTTGACCATCTCACTACATTGTTGAAGTCCCCCTGCAGACGCTCACAATCCTGCAACTCATTTACTGCTCTATACAGTATAACACCATCTGCAAATAACCTTATCTGTGATTCCATATCTTTGCTCATATATTTATGTATATAAGGAAATATAAAGGTCCAACAATAGTGCCCTGTGGGACTCACATCTTAATCATTACAGGATCAGATAACGTTTCATCTACTCTAATTCTCTCTACATTTTAGAAATGTAGCCACACAGTCGAGTTGCCCTCATTTTCGTCAGTAATCTCCCATGATCTACCCTATAAAAACCCTTGCATAGGTCAGTAGCGACACAGTCCACGTGACCTCCTGGGTGTCCGATTAACATATTATTTTCTTCTACGTGTGAGGCAAGTGTCCCTAAAAGTACCTTATTGTAACACCCTGTACGTACGGTAATAAATTACATTCGAAGATTAGCGGTCTGTAAAGGTAGGTCTACAAATAAAAATATACTTGTACATAATGCAACACTTCCAGACATCGTAGAAACTTAAAAAGTCTGTACCAGAGACCCTGACATAGTGATGAATATATGCATGGTGATTGAACTATTAATAGATTTATTATTTTGGTATTAATATTTGTATTATCAATAATATTTTTGATTATTAGACCAAATTTAATTAGAATCTTATTGGAATGAGATGGGTTAGGGCTTGTTTCTTACTGTTTGGTTATTTATTATCAAAATGTTAAGTCTTATAATGCGGGATTATTAACAGCTCTATGTAATTAGGTGATTAGGCTTATTATAGAGTTTGATTAAATGAGGGGTGGCTTCAGTATTTAGAGAATTATGTATTAGATCAATGGGTATAAGATCCATATTTTTGGCATGTTGCTAAAATATGGATCTCTTATCGATGAAATTACTAAAATTAAGGTAATTAATGAGCCGAGTGGCTCAGACGGTTGAGGAGCTGGCCTTTTGACCTCAGCTTAGCAGGTGTGATCCTGGTTCAGTCCGGTGGTATTTGAAGGTGCTCAAATACGACAGCCTAGTATCGGTAGATTTACTGACACAAAAATAAATTCTGGCAGCTCGGTGTCTCCGGAAACCGTAAAAGAAGTTATTGGGACTTAAAGGCAGTAACATTCCTATTATTCGCCAGAAAATAGAGACCTCTTCGAGGAGCCTCAGATGGGTGAGAGGTTCGTTTATTTCTTTATTTATTCAATTATTTATCTATTTATTTTATATGGCGTGGCTCGGGCTATGAAGCCTGCTGTTATGCCAAACCATCTTATATGTACTACTTTGTACGAACTACAGGGTCTTGAAGTTCGCGATTACATAATTACGTATGAAATTAAATTTGCTAGTTGCTTTACGTTGCACCGACACAGACGGGTCTTTTGGCGACAATGGGAGAGACAAGGCCTAGGAATGGGAAGGAAGCGGCAGCGGCCTTAACTAAGGTACAGCCCCAGCATTTGCCTGGTGTGAAAATGGGAAACCACGGAAAAACATCTTCAGGGCTGCCTACAGTGGGGTTCGAACCCACTATCTCCCGATTACTGGATACTGGCCGCACTTAAACGACTGAGCTATCGGGCTCGGTATTGAATTAAACTTATATTTATAAACGAAACGTAAATTTCCATTAATAAAATAATAATAATAATCGTATGGCCTCACCTACCGTTTTGCAGACATTTCGATTTGACGCCATCTGGCTGTCTGCTCGTCAATTTCGACGTTCCGGTTTACTCTGTCTGCCATCTAGCGGACCTAGAGTAAACCGGATCTCTCTTGGGCGGCTATGGCTGAGATTGAATTAATTTTGTCGGGTAAATACCAAATGTATCACCAGAGATCTTTTACATGCCGACATCGTACGACATGGAGTGTCGAATGGACTTTTTTCCGCCCTTCAAAAATCCGACTACCTCTGCCGGGTTCGAACCCGCTATCTTGGGATCCGGAAGCCGACACTCCACCACGGATCCATTACATTATATATACTAATTTTTTAAGTCTTTATACCATTTACAACATTTCTTTTTAAATAAATTTCTACTATGTATATCTCTAGTTACAGCCAGAAGGGAATTCCAGTAGCGCATGGTTGCAGGTACGAATGAGTTGCCGTAACTTGTCATACGGTAAATTGGGAAACTCAGCAGTGGAAAAATTTTCTAAATGATAACCTGTAGCTTTGTAGAGTTAAATATTTCCAGGAAATTCTAATTAATCTTAACATTAAACTTAGAAAAAATGATGATGAAAAATTCAGACATTTTTGGAGATAATGCAGCTATGCTATTGAAGTCTAGCGGTGTATGAAGGTGGATGTAAAAATGAAAATAGGTATGAATTATTGAGACACTTCCAAACACTCTAGTAAGCTAAAACTTTGTCAACCTAATTAAGCCGCTAAGTTTCGTAGAAAAATTCAATATTCCCGAAATTCCCCGAGAGGAAGCTGGAAGGTTCGAAATTGGGGCTCCTAAGTATAACAGCATAAGTATGCAAGCGTATTTCTTCACTCCTTAGAGTGGCATGGCTACGACTCTATAGAAACTCTGTCTGTCTGTCTGTCTGTCTGTCTGTCTGTCTGTCTGTCTGTCTGTCTGTCTGTCTGTCTGTCTGTCTGCCCAGCCCAGAGGGTGGTTGATCCTCAAATAGCACCACCAAAGACTATGCGGTTATAGGAAACCGGCAAAAGCCAGTGGCAGCGCCAGAATGAGGCGTACTCGCCTGAACTGGCCAGGCCGAATGGCTTAGACGGTTGAGGAGCTGGCCTTTTTACCTCAGCTTAGCAGATTTGATCCTGGTTCAATCCGGTTGTATTTCAAGGTGCTCAAATACGACAGCCTCGTATCGGTAGATTTACTGACATAAAATAAATCCTGCGGAACTAAATTCCGGCAGCTCGGTGTCTCCGGAAACCGTAAAAGAAGTTATTGGGACTTAAAGGCAGTAACATTCCTATTATTCGGCTGAATTGGTTCAAATCATTACGAAGACAGAATTTTGAGTGGGCTCTTTCTATCTTTCGTTCTTTCGTTCATTGGGTTTCGAATGTTGGGGTCTCAACATATTAATTCCCTAGTCCGACATTCTCGCATTCATTGTCATACCAGAGACTAGCGAAGTTCTTAAATATAGTACAGGATAATGAAATATGTTTTTGTCTTGATTGTGTCAAAGAAGCAGCTTTTAGTTCTGCTACAGGGAATACATTGACGATAACTTAATCGGTGGCTTCTTAAATTACAATTGTGTCCTTCAATAAAAAAAGTGTAATTATCATTTCCACAGTCTGTCATATGTTCTGTCCTCCTGTGCTCCAGGCTTCTTCTGAATGAACTGTTTTATAAATGCAATGTTACACAAATTGTGGACTGCCCTCTCCTCGGGTGCTGTGTGTACGCCACCGCCCTGCTCTTGTGACTGTTAAATGGTTAGGAGGGGCAGCAGTATTAGAGAAATAATTGACACATCTGTGTCAGGTCCTGAGGCAAACCGTACGTTCCGGGCCTCGCCTGTCAGTTCTCAACTCCTATTGCCGCAGGAGAAACCGCTGCCAGCTCAGAGCTGACCAGGATTGAAACAAATATGAGAAGAAAGAATGCCATATAAGGAATAACTTATTTAATCTGATAATGGTCGGAATCGAAGTGTGAAATCCCTACCCGCCTTCCCCTGTTTCAACATCTTTCAATCTTGACTCAACCAAGATTCTATCTGGAAACCATGAGCATATACAAAGCGCATGCGTATTGATGATGATGATGATTGTTGTTTAAAGGGGCCTAACATCCAGGTCATCCTCCACGTGTCATTTCTCTTCTCTTCCAAGCCCAACAACATTAAGATAACAAAGGCCTAATGTTTATTAGATTTGATACTCTATAGGCTTTTGGGCTTGTGCCGTGTCAAGAAAATAAGGTGAAATTCTTTACGTTTCACAGAGAAGCCGTTCTCGTGAACAGTCGAGATTTTCTTCTGATGACGCAGAGCCAGTTCTGTGCGAAACGTAAAGAATTTCACCTTATTTTCTTGACACGACACAAGCCCAAAAGCCTATACAGTATCATGTCTACAAGTACGGGCCGTGAAAGCATCAATAGCAACGTTTATTAGATTTTCATCTTCCCAGCCGGGCTGAATTACTCAGACAGTTGAGGCGCTGGCCTTCCGACCCATACTTGGCAGGTTCGAACCTAGCTCAGTATGGTGGTATTTGAAGGTGCTCAAATACGTCAGCCTCGTGCGGGTAGATTTACAGGCACGTAAAAGAACTCACGCGGACTAAATTCTGGCACCTCGGTGTCTCTGAGAACCTTAAAACAGTTAGTGGGACGTAAAAACATTATTATTATTATTATTATTATTATTATTATTATTATTATTATTATTATTATTATTATTATTATTATTGTTGTTGTTGTTGTTGACTTTTATATTTATCATTCGTCTTTAGGCAAAGGTTTTTTTAGGAACTAATAGATTAGGATGCAAACTTGTTTAAGTAAGGCGCAAGTGTATCTATCCTAGCCCGCACAACGGTTCTGCAATGAGATTTGCATAAATATTAGAGATATAACTGTCAGAACCCCTAAAATGTATGCAAGTCGCCTACATAACCGTGAAGCAGCTAAATGATACTTGCGCCTTGTTCAAAAAGTTTCCTATCTAACCTGTTAGTGGCTAAAAATCCTTTCCCTATTGGGCGTCCTTCTTCGTGAGCAACCTGACAGAAGTCTTCGAATGCGTCAGCCTCGTATCGGTAGATTTACTGACACGTAAAATAGTTCTTGCGGGACTAAATTCCGGCATCTTGGCGTCTCGGAAAACCGTAAAGGTAGTTAGTGGGACGTCAAGCAAATAACATTAAGTCTCGGAATGTTGGAAAGGAATATCCAAATACATCTGCTTAATATCTGAATTACTTCGGCCCTCTTCGACACCAGATGGTGAGGCCTCGTCCACGGAAAGGCGGACAGTGCTATACCATTTGGAATAGAGGTTTGAAGTTCGATTCCTGGCACCGACTGCAGCGCGAAACAAGCATAGTATATCTTGTACAACGATTATGGTATGAGTCTTGCATAAGAATTAGGGGTACCGCCCATCAGAATCCATAGAATTTATGTTAGGCTTCGATCACATTGGAGGCAAGCTTGTGCAAGTAATTTGGTGGCGCGCGCGTGCGCAAGCGGGCGTGAACAGTAATGTGCTCACACTAAATGCAAGCAGGTGCAAGTTAATTATTATGAACAGCTCAGTCGAAATGGAGATGTCAGACGATGAGGACATTGTTTTGGAAAATGGTGTTTTAAAGTTTTTATTTTTGGAAGAGCAGGAAGTCAGGGACGAGTGGGTGAATGAGTATTTTTTGGACAGAGAGGAAGATGTAGAGTATGCACGAATATTCAACGATTTGCTTAGACAGCCTGATAAGTTTTTTGAATACTTCAGAATGATACCAGACACTTTATACTGGACAAAATCACACCTAGAATAAGGAGGCAATCTAATTTTCGAAAGTGTGTATCACCTGAAGAGCTCCAAAGCACTACACTGTCACTGCTTCGATGGTCAGAAATCAACTGAGATCACGCACGCTTGCAACTACAAAACAAATAGTTTTGTTTCGAAGTTGGGTCGGATCAAGCTTGCGCAAGCGTGCACTTGCTTGTGGCGGGTAGTGTGAGCGGCGATAGACAAGTCACCACTTGCTTCTGTCGCTCTCCTGCAGATTTTGTTTATATGTGCACGCTTGTGCACGCGCGCGCCACCAAATTACTTGCACAAGCGTGCCTCCAATATGATCGAAGCCTTACTCTTGCTACATATCGAACGAACGGGTAGACAACACTCTCTACCAACCAAATGAGTTTGCATTCTGACATGTTACTGCCTAAAAATCCGCCGCCTACTGATGATGTTCTTTCGGGAACGAAACGTGTCATTCAAGATTGTTTCTTTTTCAGGCAGTTTATCAATTCACTTATTCAAAATTAGTTTCGACAGACGGAAGAACCTAAGTTATAAATTAACCGATTCGAAACTGAAAATTCACACAAAAAATCTGACGATATGCCATGAACTTTTTCATAAACGGTGTAATTTTCCTCCGAAGTTCATCTGCGATAAATTATCTTTCTTGATGTTGCCGATAATTTCTCAGTGCTGCACTCTGCGGGAATGCTCGCAGGACGTGCGCCAGTGCTTTGCGATGCGTCGTTTGTTAACCATATGCTATTCAGCAGAGAAAGTAATATACTGGATGTCCCGAAAAAGGGTTCCAGTATTTACAGGAGAGACAGCACGCAACACACGCAGGAAGAAAGGTCTTACATAAATTTGTCGCAAACGCAGTATCTTCCGAGTTATGTTCCGCTACCACTACCATCAATGATCACTATGTTCCAATAATTTACGCAAGAGAAGGAAATATGTTCGTACCCTGTCACTGGTCGTAAACGACTGCAAATGTGGTACATGAATGATGGGGCATCGGCCCATTTTCATCGTAGTGTTACGCGACACCTAGCAGGTGCATGCATTAGTTTCTGCCGGTTCTTTTTAGGTAAAGAAAACGCGCAATTTTCAAGGGAAATTAATTTTTTGTCTATTCAAAATATTGGTCATCGGCTTCTACACGCTTCGTCCATCTTTAACGTAAGTAATGAATACTATGCCATAAAAACTGCTTGTCATTTGCGGCAAACCATTCGTCGAGCCGTTTTCCAACTTCCTCGAAATTGCTAAAGTGTTGCTCTGCGAGCGCGTGCCCTATTGATGCGAAGAGGTGATAGTCAGATAGCACTAGGTCGGGGCAGTACGGCGGGTGCGCAAGGATGCCCCATCCAAGCGATTTCTAGGTGTCTTTCACTGGTTTGCTGCGTGAGACGACGCATTGTTGTGTAACAAAATAACTTTGCCATGTCTTTTGGCCCATTTCGGTCGTTTTCCGATCAATGCATGATATGAATGAATCATTTGTTGGTGATAGCGTTGTGCATCAACCGTTTTGCCGGGCTTCAAGAGTTCATAACGCACAATACCGCCCCGGTCCCACCAGACACAAAGCACTACGTTTCATTTGCGAAACCATGTCTCACAAGTTCTAATCGATGGAGCGTGTTCACCATATGTTTCTAACAGTAAACCATAAATATCCACGGCATTTTTTTCTTTTGATTAAGCAAGAAAAGCAATGAACGATACAACATAGACGCTAGTGTTTGGCGGACTCAACTTGTGAGTGTTGATAGGTTAATATCAGACGAACAAAGTGACGAATGTGTCAAATTGATACGCTGCGTACTGTTCGCTGGCGCTATCTCTTAGTGAAACCGGAAAAGATATGCATACCCCTGGTAACATGGATCTTCCATGAGCGATGAAATGGTCGGGGAGGGCCAGTACCTTGGCCTGCCCGCTCACCTGATCTTAACCCTTTAGATTTTTGGCTTTGGAAGACCATGGTGTATGCGGTCACCATAAATGATATGGATACAATAGGAAAACGCATGTTCAATGCCTGTGATGCAATTTGACAACAGCCAGGGGTCGCCAGGCGACGTCGGGTGGAAGGCTGTATTGCAATGGATGGCGATCACATCGAGCATATGATGTGAGGAGTAGATCGAAGACATTGGGGTCATTGATGGTAGTGGTAACTGACCGTAACTCAGAAGATATTGCGTTTGCGAGCAATATTTATAGAACCTTTGATCCTTCGTTTATTTCGTGTTGCCTCCTATTGTAATATTGTAACCTTTTTCAAGGACACCCTGTTTATATTTTTAACAATTTTTCTTACGTCGCACCGACACGGATAGGTCTTATGGCGACGATGGGATAGGAAAGGGCTATGAGTGGGAAGGAAGCGGCCATGGCCTTAAAGTTCAGTCCCGGCATTTTGCGCGTGTGAAAATAGGAAAACACGGAAAACCATCTTCAGGCGTTGCGATAGGTGGGGTTCGAACCCATTATCTCCCGAATTCAAGCTCATAACCACAAAATAACTTAAGAGATGATTAAAGTGAGCTCATCCCTATTATGAATGGAATATTGACGAAGCGATAGTTACACAATATGACTTCGTGATGTGGCTTGTTCTTAATATAATGGCGTGCTTGAGATAAAAGGAAGTAGTTGTAAAATTGATCTACGACTGCCGAGAATGGAGTGTTACGTCTTGCTGTAATCACGTGGGTTGTCGACCTCTTTTGTTCTCTTGGTGCCCAACCTTTTGTTTCATACAGCCTCGTCCCATTTTCCCCGCAGCGAACCTCCTCTACAACCGAATCTATTAAATGCTAATTTCTGCGCGGTGACATTTAGTTTGCAATCTTAAAAGTGGCCCGCGATCCGTGCCGTATTATCATGATGTCGAAAGCTACTGAGATCCAGGAGTAAATAAATAAAGGAGGAGGCAACAGTCCCCGTCGCTTCGTCACAATGAATGTAGCAGAAATTTTCCGGGCTTGTCGGTCTGTGTCCAATTGGGTTTGTAGCTCCCAACGTCATAGTCAATCAAGCAATTAATAAATCGGTCATATGTATTATCCAAACGAGGTATTTTTTCCCCAGTAGCAAAACAAATGGACTGTATAAACGTGTTTACGTATTAAAATGTAAAGTTACTCACACTGGTCTCTCGTGACCTCTTTACCTTTTCCTACGGTGACCTCATTTTACCTTTCGAATAATACTGATCTTTGGGGAAAGGGGTGAAGGAAGAGCCCGGAGCAAAGGAGGACAGAATATATGACAGATTGCGGAAATTATAATTACATTTTTATTAAAGGAACTATAATTTAAAAAGCTACTGATTAAGTAATCGTCGAAGTATTCCTTGCAGCAAAACTAAGAACCGCTTCCTTGATACAGTCAAGACAAAAATAACTGTATTTCCTGTACTGTATTTAAAAACTTAAACCCGCCTCATGGCAGTGATCGTTAAGGAGTTGAAGTCTAAACGGTCGGTCATCGAGGTTGGCCGGCAGGTGATGGTATACAATTTCAAATTAGTAGATTGTGGCCAAAAGCCTGGATTAAGTTCCAAACCTCTTCGCAGTGCTCATGTGGAGTGAGGGCATATGGCGCTGTTGATAGTGATTCGTCCGTCGGATGGGGACATTAAGCCTCGAGTAGACCCCTTGGTGCTATTCGACAGGAGTAGGCTATGTGCCGGCACCGGGTTTCACCCTTTCCCTTCCTACTATAATATATCACGTCATTCATTTCATCTAGTTTTAACTCCTCTGATGAGGTTGACGTCAGGAAGGGAATCCGGTCATAAAAACCCACCACGACAGATTCATCTCACCTCATACCCGACCCCGTAGAGAAACGGGACAAGGGGTGGAAAAGCACACTGTATTTAAGAACTTCGCAGGTTTCTGGTATGGCCCTCACTGCGAGAATGTCGGACATTGAAACTCCAAGATTCGAAACCCGATAAAGGAAAGAACTAAGGATAGAAAGAACTCGGTCAAAATGTTGTCATCGTAATGATATGGTCCGAACAGTAATAACGTTATTGTCTTAACGTCCCACTAACTATTTTTACGCCGAGGTGCCGGAATTTAGTCCCGTAGGAGTTCTTTTACGTGCCAGTAAATCTACACTCACGAAGCTGACGTATTTGAGCACCTTCAAATACCACCGGACTGAGTCAGGATCGGACCTGCCAACCTGGGGTCAGAAGTCCAGCGCCTCAACCGTCTGAGCCATTCAGACCGGCGCGAGTATAGCCTATCCAACATGGATGTAAAAGTTGCGGCACGAGCAGGGAAGCTGGGTGTTTACGGTGAGCGATCGAGCTCTGTTCACAGGCAGGCAATAGATATTTAGTGTAGTTGTAAAACACGTTCCTTATCGTTTTAATTTCTTTGTCACATCTGCGTTAATATTATGGATCCAGTAAAACACGAAACACAAGCAGTTCACACGAAAGATGTGCTTACCAAATGAGTATGGATGGCTACAAGAACAATAAAATTTCCGCTGGGCTGAGTGGCTCAGACGGTTGACTCCAACTTGGCAGGTTAGATCCTGGCTCAGTCTGGTGGTATTTGAAGGTTATCAAATACGTCAGCCTCGTATGGATAGATTTACTGGCACGTTTGAGAACTCTTGCGGAACTAAATTCCCGCACCTTGAAGTCTCTGAAAAACGTACAAAGTAGTTAGTGGGACGTAAAGCCAGTAACATTATTATTAATAAAATGACCATCATTACTAGATGAAACTGTGAAATGCCTCTTTTGTGAGACGTTCGCAGACAGTTCATGTTCACGGTCTTATCCGTGCTCGCGTTCCCCTTGGTGTGTGCGCTGTTTGACAAGAGGACATTTCATTTTCGAAAACTATTTAAAAAGACTAAGTGCGGGGCTGAGTGACTCTCACAGTGGAACTCTGTTCTGAGCTCATGTTGCCGGGTTCAATCCTGGCTCAGACCGGTGGTATTTGAACGTTTTCAAATACACTTATAAACCATGTGCAATTTTTCACGTGATTACCCCAATGAAGATGTTTCCTTATATTAGCACCGAGTTACTTACAAGAATGAATACTGATCTGCATTTAGGGCAGTCGTCCAGGTGGCAGATTCCCTATCTGTTGCTTTCCTAGCCTTTTCCTAAGTGATTTCAAAGAAATTGGAAATTTATTGAACGTCTCCCTTGGTAAGTTATTCCAATCCCTAACTCCCCTTCCTGAAAATGAATATTTGCCCCAAGTTGTCCTCTTCAATTCCAACTTTATCTTCATATTGTGATCTTTCCTACTTTTAAAGACGCCACTCAAACTTATTCGTCTACTAATGTCATCCCACGCCAACTCTCCGCTGACAACTCGGAACATACCACTTAGTCGAGCAGCTCTTCTTCTTTCTCTCAATTCTTCCCAACCCAAACTTTGCAACATTTTTGTAACGCTACTCTTTTGTCGGAAATCACCCAGAAAAAATCGAGCTGCTTTTCTTTGGATTTTTTCCAGTTCTTGAATCAGGTAATCCTGGTGAGGGTCCCATACACTGGAACCATACTCTAGTTGGGGTCTTACCAGAGACTTATATGCCCTCTCCTTTACATCCTTACTACAACCCCTAAACACCCTCATAACCATGTGCAGAGATCGGTACCCTTTATTTACAATCCCATTTATGTGATTACCCCAATGAAGATCTTTCCTTATATTAACACCTAGATACAATGATCCCCAAAAGGAACTTTCACCCCATCAACGTAGTAATTAAAACCGATAGGAATTTTCGTATTAGTGAAACTCACAACCTGACTTTTAACTCCGTTGTCTGCTGTTCATCAAGAGCGGCGATTACAGTAACGTCTGCAAGTTTTCTTCTTGTGCTGTTACACTGACGTTAGTGACAATATGACAAAATTATGATTGGGTTTTATGCAGCATACAGTCACAAAACGTACCATTTAATAAGAGTGTACACATATGGGATACGAGACTGATATCAGCTATTTGTGAACATTAGTAGGCACTTTAGTATATAATTCAACAGATTTTTTTTTGTTTCAATTATTGAAAATCCACAGCCTGTTTTCAGTTATTTGACCGGGTCAGGAATGGAATGAATGAAGCCACCATCTAGCGGCGAGGATAGGAAATGCGGCAGCTACCGAAGCCTGCCGCACTCCTCTGGGGCAATGATTAATGACTGACAGATGAAATTATATTGAAGAGTGTTGCTGGAATTAAAGATGACAGGGAAATCGGAGTGCCCGGAGAAAAACCTGTTCCGCCTCCGCTTTGTCCAGCACAAATCTCACATGGAGTGACCGTGCTCTGAACCATTGAACTCAGCGGTGAGAGGCCAGCGCGCTGCCGCTTGAGCCACGAAGACAGACTGTTTCATTTATTCTCTGTTATAATTTCAAAGCTTTAATTTTTTTAAGTGTATATTCAAAAATTTGATGTCCATACATTTGCAAATTTGCCAATATTTGTTTGCTGGCAAAACAACATCTCTCT
Organism: Anabrus simplex; assembly: GCF_040414725.1. NCBI lineage: Eukaryota > Metazoa > Arthropoda > Insecta > Orthoptera > Tettigoniidae > Anabrus > Anabrus simplex. Next base: position 1,768,197,136 of record NC_090265.1, on the reverse strand, counting down.
GGTAGCTCATTTTGTAAAATATATACGGAAGACAATTATTACTAATTTGTAAACCATATTTACATCAAATACTTAAGAAGTTCAGGCACACAATAGTGCGTGGTGATCATTGCTGACTGCGCGATAAGTGAAATATAGTAGCTCAAGTTCAAATCTACAATCGACCATTGTTGCCGATACAAGTCCAATGTTAAGGGCATCCAACAGAGCAGCCAACCGGCATACACAAAAATCACTTCAATAATGCAAATACCATAACAAATCTAATAAGAACAATATTGTACAAATAAACATATAAGAAAGTCACTGTCCCAACAGCCAACATTCTGTACTTCATAAAAACCGAATTCGATTTTCAGATTTAACGCATCAGCGTTATTTTGAATCACCTTATTTGGATTAGGTAATATTCATGGGTGTCCGGACATTTCGTACCACGGACATTCCGTACCACTTGATTTTTGAGGACATTTCGTACCACCTAGCTCGTTATCTACCTGCGAACGGTTTTCTCGTAATCCCCAAATATTACGCCAGGACAAACCGTACCACTTGATGTCACATTGGAATTCGATTTCCACGCCAGCGGGCGCATTGAGCCTGACAGGCACACTTTAGAAATCGGAAACAAAAATAATTTACAATATTTGCTGAAGAGAATTATATTATTGTAATAATAGCCGTTTAAACTATAACTTATGTTTACTTATGTTTAAACTTATGTTTACGTAGATATCATAAGAACGTCGATGTTTTGAAATATAAAGCCTAAAACTAAACAGTGCAATAGAAATATACATTATGTTCCGGCGCAATGTTCCTGACGAGGACAAAGTCGGATAATATTACTATTATTGTGTGATTATTTATAAACTACTGCATTATTTCATTATCAAGTAAGTAAAATAAAAGATTCAGATGAACTGGCCGGTATGGGCTTGAAGGTCACGCGGAAACAGTAAACTACTGAAAGGTGGAAGTAGCTAGGTCCCCACGAATGGCGAATCTTCTTCTTTCTTCTTTTTCTACCGCTTTTTCCCACACCTGTGGGGTCGCGGGTGCGAACTGCGTAGCACATGTGGATTTGGCCCTGTTTTACGGCCGGATGCCCTTCCTAACGCCAACCCTGTATGGAGGGATGTAATCGCTATTGCGTGTTTCTGTGGTGGTTGGTAGTGTAGTATGTTGTGTGAATATGATGAGAAGGGTGTTGGGACGGACACATACACCCAGTCCCCGAGCCAGAAGAATTAATCACAAGCGATTAAAATCCCCGACCCGGCCGGGAATCGAACCCGGGACCCTCAGAACCGAAGGCCAGTACGCTGATCATTCAGCCAACGAGTCGGACGTCCCCACGAATGGCGAATAAGAGATAAAAATTAACACGTGCACCAATCAGGTCAGTTCCGTCCGACGGACGGTTAACATCAGCAGTGGTCACACCGTGCGGAGGCTTCTGCGCCACTAGTGGACACTGGATATACAAATGAATACAGTACATTCATTAGGAAATCGTTTTAACTTCGCAATACTCCATTCCCTTCCAAATGGTACGGAATGTCCTCTCCTAAATATTTAACTGACACTTCGCAGGTAATCAGCCCGTCAAGTGGTACGAAATGTCCTAGAACCATATTCATGAAGTCGAACTTCGTAGGCTAGTGTAATTCTTGATCTACATGAAAGTTACATCGTGCTCTCTAATACGGTGTCACTGTGATTGTGAGTAGCGATTTCAGCTGTTGCACGTTCGCTGCTGCTTACCTAACACAGGCAGGAAGTGAATGTGTGACGCACATTCAGCTTTGTTATTGTTGCTACATCGATTGAGATAATGTGGTGACTCCACACCGAACAGAATGGACTCTTTATATGTCTTGTAGTGCTGAATCTCTGATATGGATTTCAAATCGTTTACGTATGAGTAACTAACTGAGCGCCCACTTAATCAGTTTATGACTTGAGTGGTTCTTTATATTCAAGAACATGTTTACAGTGTCAATCCAGTAAAGTTCAGAATTGATACGAGCTAAACAATTATTGCAGAAATAATAATAATAATAATAATAATAATAATAATAATAATAATAATAATAAACAGATTCAAATACCTGGGTGAGATCATCGTGAAAAATGGACAGGACAAAGAAGCACTTCAGGAGCGAGTACGCAAATTGGAAATAGCCTACCAAACATCCCGCACAATCTGCAACAAAAAATGCCTTTCCTGAAACACCAAGATACGTCACTATGAAACAGTTCTGAAGCCAGCAGTTCTATATGCAGCCGAAACCCTGTCTCTAAATGCCAACAAAGGACTCCTTGAAGAACTGGGGAAAAAAGAGCGCAAAATTGTGAGGGGAATCTTGGGATCAAAGTACAGAAATTGAATTCATGAAAAGAGATCCAACGGGGAAGTCTGCAGCAAAATAGAGAAAATTAACCGACACAATCAGAAAAAGACGGGCACGATTTTATGGTCATCTGAAAAGAATGGACGGAAGAAAGTTAACTAAAGAAATATTTCACTTTTTTTTACTCAAACCCCAAAACCACAATTCCCTGGTTTAGAAATACCAAAGAAGACCTGCAAATGCTACATATCTCAGCTGTAGGACGCCCTTAACAGAGATCGCTTCCGCAAGAAAATATTGACGAACGGGCTAAACCGAGACGAGCAACCGAAGAGAAGACACGGTGCCCCTTGGACAGAGGAGCGTAAGCAAGCCCAATCACAAAGAATGAGGGAAATTTGGGTTCTAAAGAAGGCCAAGTGCAGTGTCAAATGAAAAAAGACTTAACGTGGTCATTGATGGCCCCAGCGAATTATATAATAATAATAATAATAATAATAATAATTATAATAATAATAATAATAATAATAATCGGGAGATATTGGGTTCGAATCCTACTGTCGGCAGCCCTGAAGATGGTTTGCTATGGTTTCCCATTTTCGCACCAGGCAAATGACGGGGCTGTACCTTAATTAATGCCACAGCGCTTCCTTCACACTCCTAGCCCTTTCCTATCCCATCGTCGCCATAAGACCTAGAGTATCTGTGTCGGTGCGACGTAAAGCAGAGAGAGAGAGAGAGAGAGAGAGAGAGAGAGAGAGAGAGAGAGAGAGAGAGAGAGAGAGAGAGAATATTATACTATTGTAGGATCTAGGACACCTGTCTTCCTATGGATCACTGGTAATGTGTCAGACTCATTCATGATCCGAACATGGTAGGTTAACTGTCGCCTGAGATGTCTATTTTTGGAGGCCGAACACCATAACTGTTCACATGTTACAGACCTATGGTGGCGTGCGCAGCGTTCAGACGACGACATTAAGCCCATTTATCATCATTCAGACCTTGACAGCTATCAAATATGCATCCTTACCACATCCCAGGCAACTGACTGTTAAACTAATTCTTATGTGGGATTCGAACCTCCTACCTCGAGCACTGTCCACTATCACACATCTTCTCGCCCGCTTGCCAAGTGAGCTACTGCGACACTTGACCTATACAGAATCGTCGGCTGTGCATCCAACTCCTGTTTTAAAGTATGTGTTCTGCGTATCCGTACTCGTTTTACGGGTTCATTCGAGGTACCCATGATGAATTAACAGCGGCGTCACGATTCCTGCTGTTTTCTAGTCCGTAAACACACACCTCGTTATATTACCTCGGTTTAGGGAGAGGGACCTATGTCTTTCAGAATTGTAGTAAATGCGAAGGGATGCATAAAACTGGATCGCAAGGGGCTGGTGGACCACCCGGCCTATAAGAAAGCAAAGATCCAATAATACTGCCCTGACGAATAATAATCACAATTTCACTACGAGCACAAAGGGTTAAACCCAATACTAAGTATACGAAGCTGTTGCTCTCGATGTCCCATGAAACAAATCACTTTCAAGATGACCAGTCCCAGCGATAGATTGCCGTTTTTGCACGCGAGTGTCACGGCAGCAGTGGGTGTCCTCATTTGGGATACAGTAAACATATTTTTAATAGGCACGATGATTTGAGCACCTTCATTCCTATTACTACGCAGCAGGACAGCTCCACTGAAGCTCAGGTATCTACACTGGGTCATTTGTAATACCTATCTAGACCTTACGACCAGTATAATTTTATATTTCAAGGCCCACTTTTTTCTCTTATATGTGCAGTTCCTATGGAAATGAGGCCCGGCTCGAATTTAGGTGTGATTCACTTTTGATTACCTTTACGTTCAGTAACATACGGCTGCTTTCTGTTATGGAACCATCGAGAAATTTATGAGCAGTATTATCATCTACCTCAGGGAAGAATGAACGATCGTCTCTTATACATCATGGAATACCCCAGACGGTCATGAAGAGTATCTCCGATATTGATCCACGTTTCTGAATGTCGCTTTTCACACAGTTTGAAGATATTGTTTTATTACTTCTGCTACCACTGAAATAAAAAATAATATTCCAGTGGAGTAGGTGGAATAGCCATCTACGTGATGAAAGGAAAAAGTTTCTGCCTCTTATGTAAGAGGTACTGAGTTCGATTCCAAATAAGGGAGCTGTAACTAGGGTCAGCATCACGTGCAAGTATCCACCAATACAACTGTCGACAATTAATCAGTCAATCGATGGATCGATCATTTACCAGTGATCTGCATTTCGAACAGCCGCCCAGGTGGCGGATTCCGTGTGTAATTTTCCTAGTATTTTCTCAAGTAATTGCAAAGTATTTGAAAGTTTATTGAACATCTCAACCAAACCAAACCCCATGGAACAACAGTCCCGAAGGGCTATGGCCTACCAAGCAACCGCTGCTCAGCCCGAAGGCCTGCAGATTGCGATGTGTCGTGTGGTCAGCACGACGAATCCTCTCGGCCGTTATTCTTGACTTTCTAGACCGGGGTCGCTATCTCACTGTCAGATAGCTCATCAATTCTAATAACGTAGGCTGAGTGAACCTCGAACCTGCCTTCAGATGCAGGTAAAAATCTCTGACCTGGCCGGGAATCGAAACCGGGGCCTCCGGTTAAGAGGCAGGCACGCTACTCCTACACCGCGGGGCCAGCATTGAACATCTCCCTTCATAAATTATTCAAATTTAACTCCCCTTCCTCTGAACGAATATTTGCTCCAATTTTTCCTCTTGAATTCCAACCCCTCGCATAAGGTTGACGACCATCATGGAGAATCCTTCCTATTTTATTCTTTCAGTATGAGGGTTGTCCTATCGTGGATGCCGAGCCACTGTCCACTTTTCCTGCTGCCTTACCTTGTGTGATCACTTGTATCAGGCTATATTTGTCATTTGGAAAGTTGTGACCGAAACAGGGTTCCACAAGGCACTGTTATTAGACCTTTGTTTTGTTATCAATATAAATTTTACGATTAAAGAACTGGAATCACAAATAAGGATTTTTGCGGATAATATTATACTGGATTTGCAGGGATTTTGGGGGCAGCACAAACACCCAGTCCCTGAGCAAATAGAATAAACCATTTGAAATTCCTCGACTCACTCGGGAGTCACATCCGGAACCCCGAGAAGAAAAAGGCAAAAACGCTAGCCACTCAGCTGCGGAGCGGGACAGTTTCGGTATTTGATTTATTATTAACGGCATTGCATATTTAATCAGTAAAAGAACTACTAAGCACAACAAACATCCGATCATGTTATAGTTGATGTTATTAGTGAAGGGATATTAAGGTCCATCTCCTTCTTAAAAATATAGCTATTTTAATACAGATAAGTCAATATATGTATGTGGGGACATGAAATGAAACGAAATAAACATAATTTGTTGCACCTTTTGCATCTTTTTTGTAAGGTTACTGTATTTTGCCACATTTTCCCTCCTATTTCATGTTTCAGCACGTTTTCGCCCCATATTTATCTGCATTTTTAACAGATTAGACATTTTTTTCCCCTTTCGTGAACTGTAGAAATAGCTGAAAAATAACGTAGCAGTTACTGTGTCACAGTTACATGCCTGTCACGGTTACAAATGTAACAAGGGCAAAAAATAACAGGTTACCGAGTAACGACAACAGAATAACATACTAGTGAAAACAGTAACTGTGAAGTGGGAACTGTCACTAGTAGCAGCTTACAGACACAGAATGTAACCTTCAGAGTTCAGAGAGTACGCATGTCTTCCAAGTGAGAACGCTTTCGTAGGAGATTGCTTTAAGTCAAATACACTACAGTGTTAATACACTATGGTGTATTTGTTTAAGTTGCTGCTGTCATCTGGTAACTAAAGTGTAAACTGTTATGACATATTCAACTGCTCAGGGGTAATCGTTGACTCAGACATCGCGCAGAGCTACTTACATTCTAATATTATACGTTTCACCCGTATAATTTTTCTTGTACCATAAATAAATTAGTATGCTAACTTTCCATATTAATATTATAAGTAACATAACATTACTTCATTTTACTTAATCGATCCCCTCGTACCGGTTTGTGTTGAGGTTTGGTAGACAGATCATCATGTTTTCTTGTCTTCCCTCCTTGATCGGGGCATTCTCAAACTCACTCTTCTAGAGTTCAGAAAAGACGCTATGTTGTCTTTCCATTTCATCCGTTGTCTGCCTCTCGTTAACGTTATAGCAAATAGGAATGCGTGTTTTGTTGCATCGACTTTCAACAGTGTACTGATGCGTGTGTGCGCATGTGCGAGTGAGTGAATGGGACTTCGAAACACAGCTGTAAGGAGAAAAGCTTCAAGCCGTGACCAGGCTGTGACCGATTAAACGGAGAGTAAGGTTGGACGTTACTTTTAACTGTTACTTTATTGTAGCAGTGATAGATGTACCAGTTACACAAAAATAATCGTTTGTCACACCTCTAGTGAGCAGATTTTTAACATTTTGTTTGATCAGAACTCAACAGTACTAATAAATGTTAAAATACAATTTATGGAAAGCACCAGTAATTTATATCCCCCACCAACAATGGCCAATCTGCAGCTGTGAAATCAAATTATAATTATGATGTTGCAACAGTTTAAACTAAGTTCAGTTAGTACTGGCATGAATTTAACGGTTCCGCCTTTCTACTGTGTACTCGCTTATTGGTCACCTTAGTGTTTTACCAGTTCGTACCAGAGTGTATTTTTCACAACACGAAATCATGTCGAAGGTTAAGAAGGAGGTAAGGGGGAGGAACAGAGGAAGAAGTTAGGGACAACCCCGATAGATTTGATAAAGACAAATTTCGAATTAAATTTGAAGAACAACCCACATATAGAAACCTTTGCAACTTCGAATGAACTCCCTTTACGAGTGCTGACATGATACAATCCATTGGTTTCTGTAGATGTCAACAGGAGTTTTGCGCTATATAAGGATCGACTGAGTTCAAAGCGTCAGCGACTTATTTTCAAAAACTTCGAAATATTGTGTGTAATCCAATATACACTTAAGAAAATGGAAATTGCAACACCATGAAGGCACTGGTCGTTTGTGTTGATTTTCAAGATATGGAACGATGCCATGTAGGTATGTAAACGATCAAAGTTTCAGACCCATTGGATTGTTGCTACAGGTCTCCCCACGTGATTGGTCGCGGAGGAATCAACTCCAGTATAGGGACTCTGGTGTAGCGTAGTTGATTTGCAGTCTGTGCAGTGAAGTGTTCCCCGTCAAACATGCCTCGACGACAGAGAAGAGCACGCTATCAACAACTGTCGCCGTTTGAGAGGGCTCGGATAATTGGGCTGTGTGAGGCTGGATTATCGCTAAGGACTGTCGCTGCACGTGTTGGCCGACAGGCATCTACGGTACAACGTGTACGGCAGCAGTGGTCAAATGAGGGTACCCCACACTCGTTAACTGGCACAAGGCCCAGCGCGACAGACAACTGTGAGAGAGGATCGCCGCATCATTCGGATGGCCCGGATGGAACCCCATGTAACAGCAGCGCAAATTCGAGCAGCTGTGGCACCCCACGTTACACAACAAACAGTTGGTAATCGCCTGCGTGCAGCTGGCTTACGAGCCCGTGTCCCTGCAGAAGGTGTTCCATTGACTCCACAACAGCGACGTGTAAGGCTGGCCTGGTGTCGAGAAAGATTGACGTGGGTCGACAAATGGCATAGGGTCGTCTTTAGTGATGAATCGCGCTTCTGTCTTGCCCGCAGTGATCGCCGGAATCGTGTGCGCCGACGTACCGGGGAGAGGGGCCGCCTAGATCTTAACGTGGAGAGGTACACAGGGCCAGCACCAAGCATTATGGTCTAGGGAGCTATTGGATTTAATGTGAAATCACAATTAGTGCTTGTTGAGGGCACTATGACTGCTCGACAGTACGTTGATAGGGTACTCAATCCAGTGGTTGTCCCTATGATGGCGAACATTGCTAATGGGATGTTTCAGCAGAACAATGCCCGGGTTCACACTGCACGCATCTCCAGAGAAGCTCTCCACTACATCACAACCTTAGAATGGCCCGCCAGATCCCCGGACCTCAGTCCTATTGAGCATGTGTGGGACTTGATGGGTCGACAACTGGCCAACCGTCCTCAGCCACCCACAACTCTGGAACAACTGACCCGTGCAGTGCATCAAGCATGGGCCGCAATTCCTCAGGAAGTGATCCAGGGCCTTATTGACTCCATGCCTCGAAGAATTCATCAATGTATTGCAGCTCGTGGTGGGCACATCCTATATTGATTGTTGTCCAAACTTGCGGTCAGAGGAACCTGAAAGAGTAATCATCGAATCACATCCGAACACTCGTCCTGCATGTTCAATTGCAGCAATATAGCACCACTCCTTCTGGGTGTTGCAATTTCCATTTTCTTCAGTGTAACATGTTGGATAGTTATTCGAACCGAGTAAATATAATAAAGTTCATGTAACTGGTTTAAACCTCAATAAAATGATTTCATCGACACCTCTTTTGCAACTTTTTGTATGTATTTTCAGAACTTCTTTTTGTCCCTTTTCTGACTACAATTATTTCCCTAGTTATGTTTCATTTGCTCACAAGAAAGAAGGCGACGAAATGTAAAAAAGAGATAATAAAGAAAGCAAAATTCACTCGAGAACCATTTCAACACTTCGTTGAAGAAAGACCATGGTGGTGAAAATGACAATAGTTCATACAATGACGAGTTGACACAGTACTTTCTCTCAACTCTTCCTGGAGCAAGTTGAGATATTGATGTATTTATTTCGTGATTTTAAGTATCTTACTTCCTTTTTTTAATCTCGAGATTCATAAAGCATATTTTAGGAATTAAACACAATCTAAGCTGTAAGAAAGAAAGCTGTGTCAGCGAGACCTTCTCGCAGAAGGATAACATAATATACGTTGAGGTTTAAATTAATTAAATTCATTCATTCATTCGGCTAACGTTTACTTTACTTTTCTGCATCTCCAAACAGCACTTAAGTTGCTCAGATTTATGTGTTCAGAAGAACTGCGTTCTGCTAGTGGAAATAAATTACTGCACAGTGGAAGCCGTGAGCTGGGTCAGTCTCCTTACTGAACACCATGTACCAACACGTTACTTATAATTTACGACGCAGCCGTGCCAAGAAATGTCCAGCTCTGTTGCCTCGCAAGGCAAATACCCTTCCTACTCGCTCTTAACAGCTCAATCCTAACTAGAAACTTTGCTGAGACACGCTTCGAACTAGATACATCTCATTTAAATATCGCTCTAAGTATTAAAGATTACAGTTCCTTGTTATTAACTTGCATATGTACAGGTATGACGAAGTGAAGAGCTTGCAGGTGGGCGGCAGGACCTTCCAGTGAGGCAACGCGTTGCAATATCTCGGAGCCTCATCCCTGCCTGTCTTAAGAGGCCACTAAAAGGGGTGACCAAGGGATGCTGAAATTAGAACCAGGAGACTACTTGTGATTAGTACCATTACATGAGGAACACCATGGGTAGACTTTACTTGCGATTAGTACCACCGTGTGAGGAACGCGTTACCTAGGAGTAGTACCATTATCTGGTCTGGGCGTTACCTGTGATTAGTACCATCGAGTGCATCCCACCGAGGCGCTCGGGGTACACAGACCAGAAGTCAGACGGGATGGGTATACATACAGTGGAACTTCGATATCTCGAATCACCTCGATTATCGAAATTTCGAGATATAGAGAATACCGATTTTGAGCATATATAGGCCCTAGCGTATAATTGAATCATATGCATCTATGCGCTTATACTGAATACAACATTTTTTACAGTGTTTAAAAATATACCAACAAACTCTTATTTTACGGCATCGCTTTAATTATGAGCCTTATTAAAATAACTTTTTAGAAGACAGAATACAGTAGATATCGCAGTGAAACAAGAAACATACCTCCGTTAACACCTTCGGAAAAAAATCCGTTAGTCTCTTCTATTTCTGTACTGTTAACCTTCTTTTCTTCCACGCAGCCAAGATTCGTAAATGGAGCTTGTCATCCACGACTTCCAGGGTTGCTTTCCTACGTGACCGGTAATGAATTCACACCCAACGAGGCTTCGCCGATTTTTCGATCACTAGAAGTTTGTTTTTCGGTTCTCGTCATAGTACCACCCAGCATCACTTTTCTTGTTAACTGTTCCTCACAAACCACAAATGCCGTATTGCACAATCAATGTTGTGCAAATTTCGAGTTGCAGAGTAATTTCTGCTTCAAGAAGGAAAAGTTTGCTTCGAGGAATCAAGAAATTCGTGTGACAGAATTTCGACTAATAGAGAAATAAATACACGTGAATAGTAGGACAAACGGCCAGGAAATTGAAGTTACTTCGAGATGTTGAAAATTCTAGTAATGGGGGTTCGAGATATCGAGGTTCGTCTGTAACAGAGCCCACAGTTCGTTTTGAAATCGCCACAGACCATTCAAAAGACGTTAATAGGGAAAATAAGCTGTTATATGAACCGACTATAACGTGTTATAAAGAGAAATTTGAATTGAAGGAGATTCAAGTGATTAATGATAATATGAGCTCGAGGGACTATTCTTTGACTCACTGTGAAGTTTTGGAACCAGTTTAAATTAGACGTTCCGAAACTACAAACTATTCCTTTGTTAACTTTACGAGGTTCCATTTCATTGCTGAGAAATCGTTTCTACGTGTTATAACTCTTGTAATTTAAATATGAATAATGTAATCAACAAAATTATAGTAAGCCAAAATTATATTTTCGTTTCTTTCGCCATGCTTTGTCCATTTGGCAAACTTCAACTGAGGAAAGTTTTGTGAATAACAAACCTAGTTCTAGTCTATATCAAGACATAGAGCATCTTGCCAGAGACAGAGCTGAGTATTTGAGACTATCGGTTTCCCATTGCGTGATGTTGCCCTGGCAAGGCTGCACAATGTGAAGTAGAATGCGTAGGTAAGTTCCAGATTGAAGACACTCCATCCATTCTCACGATACATTTTATCGATCTAAGAGGGCTGGTCGCGTGGTTGGGGTCATAGAGCGACATCCCCCTGGGCAGGGCTGCAGTTTGTTTTCTCCGCCAATTACCTGCTAGGCTCCTGAGGATGACGCACCCATAAAACATGAGGTCCGCGTCACTGCTGCGGGAAATATGCCTTTATAGCCGCCGAAAATTATTAAGGCATTAAAATGAAGAGTGTATGTATGTGCGTCGTTCCGTTTCTTCTTTTTGAAATGTAAGATACGGCTATAGCTGTGTTCCCTTTCTACATTACTGGAATTACTTTCTGCGACTTGTACACTAGACTCTTAATCAGCAGGAGCTGTGGGCGAGAGAGCTCTACCAGCTCGGGCTGAAACCAATTTTGCCAAGGAATTACGTCATACGAGGTAAAGAGATAATACACTGTGCCGCAAAAGTCCGTTAACATTTCAGAGGCAATACTTCACGAAATACCACCTGTGGGTGGGGGACGCAGACGAAGAATACACCCGCGGTATCCCCTGTCTGTCGTAATGGGCGACGAAAAGAGGTGACAAAGGGATGATTTTATTAGAACCATGAAACTACTTGTGATTATTGCAATCACGCGGATAACACCATGGGTCGCCCTTACTAGCGAGTAGTAGCATTATGTTAGGAACACAATAGGTTTGTGATTAGTAGCAACAGTAGGTCAGTATGTATAGGTTTTCCAGTACTTATAATTAGTACCACTGTGAGAAACACCACGGGTCTGGGCGTTGCCTATGATTAGTACCACTTTATCAGCTACACCGTGGGTCAGCGTTGCCAGTGATTAGTACGCACTATGTAAGGAACACCACGGGAATACCGGTGCCCGTGATTAGTACACCTAGGTGAGGAAAATCAGGGGTTTGCGTTGCCTTTGAGTGGGGCTATTACGTGAGAAACACCATAGGTCTGCGTTACCTGTGCGAAGTAAAATGCTTGTGAGTAGTACCATAATGTGTGGAACACTGTGAGTCTACGCTACGTTTGATTAGTACTGCAACATGATAAATACCATGGTTCTACTTTACTAGCGATAAGTACCATTATGAGGGGCCGTTGACCTGGATTTTGGATCCCTTTAGACAACAAGCATCCTCGATTAAGTATTGTACTTTAGAAGCAGTCCCTTGGTCAGTAATACTATTGTTAATTGTAGTTTTTGGGTCGGATCCACTTATTGTTTCAAATTCATGTCCATATATTCATTCTTCTTATTCTTATTCTTGTATTATTTTTTTCTACCACTTTCCCCACATCCTGTGGATTCGCGGGTGTGAACTATGTCGCACATATGGATTTGCCCCTGTCTTACGGCGGGATGCCCATCCTGACGCCAACCCTATATGGAGAGATGCCATCTATTTATTCTTCATCATCAGGTTTTTTATTCTGGTCAGTGGATGGATGATTTTGAATTTTTAAATTGTAAATACATATCGTCTCATCTGTACCATTAGGGGCCTTTTAAACAACAAGCATCATCTTCATCATCATCATCATCATCATCACTGAATATTGGTGATAGAGAGCTAATAATTGACACACATGATTGGCATGGCATGGGGTTTTATTGACACCAAAATAACATATACAAAATGACCAACAGATGGCGTTGGAAAACAACACGTCAGGTACAAATGGCCACACACCGGGCGAGTTGGCCGTGCAGTTAGGGGCGCGCAGCTGTGAGTTCGCATCTGGGAGATAGTGGGTTCGAATCCCTCTGTCGGCAGTCCTGAAGATGGTTTTCCGTGGCCAATTTTTACACCAGGCAAATGCTGGGGCTGTACCTTAATTAACGCCACGGCCGCTTCCTTCCCATTCCTAGGCCTTTCCTGTCCCATCGTCGCCATAAAACCTATCTGTGTCGGTGCGACGTACAGCAAATAGCAAAAAAATAAAAAATGGCCACACATGCTTGACATGACATGGAGTTTTATTGACACCAACAACGAGTGCACAAACAGGCCAACAGATGGCGCTGGACAGCACCACGTCAGTGTTGCCGCATCAGATCCGTGTACGGTATAAAAGGAGCTGTCGTGAGAGAGGGTGTTGGATGCGGCTGCAATCGCGGCATGTCTTGCTTGGCCTCACCGTTCGCCCGACATCAGTCCGTGTGATTATTGGTTGTGGGGTTACCTGAAGACGCAAGTCTACCGCGATCGTCCTACCTCATTAGAGATGCTAAAAGACAACGTCCCAATGTAATTTCTCACCATATTTGTATAGTGCTGTGCCTTTTATTCGTTCTCCTCTTTTACTAGCACTAATATCTTCGACTGTTATGCTGGTTAATATTACTTATATATCGTATGAAACGCCATCTGTTGGTCATTTTGTGTACTACATTTTGGTCTCAATTAAACCGCATGTCGTGCCAATTATGAGTGTCAATTGTTTCCTCTCTACCTCATATATTCCGTGCAGTATTGCCTCGTCAAATGTTAGCGGACTTCTGGGTCACCATGTACTTCCAGATCGTAAGTTCGAATGCCAGTAATGTCTACAGGCATCTGAGTGTCAATTAATCCCTGTGTTCAACCTCAACGTCATAGACATTCCCTCGCTGGCGAGTATAATCATGTCTTTCGAGTGTATTTAGGTCGTCGATTTGTAGGTTCCGAGTGTATTTTAATCGCACGGTCCATCTCTCTCTCTCTCTCTCACACACACACACACACACACACACACACACACAACTTTCCATCAATATTACTCTTCATAAATGCAGTATCACACCGAACGGTCACACTGGTTGTAATTTCTGATAACCACGACTGAGTCCTTCAAAACAAGCCCAGGTTTACTGTTGTACGTTTATCCTGGGCTAAGAAAAGGTTGCTGTAGACAAATGATAAGAACATTCTGTGGGATGATTGAAAAAAGTTTGTAACTTGAGTATTGCACTACGAGTGCATATGGCTATAACATATAAAGATTTCATTACAATCAGTTAACTAGTTTGCCATGTATATATTTTTAAGTGAGCGGTTCCTAGAGAAGAAGCTATAAACCCGGACAATATTTAGTACAAACACAAATAGAAAATAGCGAACTTCAAGAACAACTTTCCTTATACGCCCTAATGTAGAATTAAACAAAGAAAATAATGGTATAGCTTATTTTGCAATAGTCATATCGGTTCAGTAGTAATTAAAGCCTGAATTCGAGTGTCCAAAAATCCGACAGTAGGTTGTCAATGTGTTGTTGTTTGAGTCATCGATCCATAGACTGGTTTGATGTAACTCTCCATGCCACCTTATCTTGTGCTAACCTTTTCATTTCTACGTAACTATTGCATCCTACATCTGCTCTAATCAGCTTGTCATATTCCTACCTTGATCTACCCCTACCGTGTCTTAAGATATGCCCTGTCATTCTATCTCTTCTCGTCAAATTTAGCCAAATCGATCTCCTCTCACCAATTCGATTCAGTATCTCTTCATTCGTGATTCGATCCATCCATCTCACCTTCAGCATTCTTCTGTAATACCACACTTCAAAAGCTTTTATTCTCTTTCTTTCTGAGATAGTTATCGTCCATGTTTCACTTCCGTACAATGCCACGCTCCACACGAAAGTCTTCAAAAACATCCTTCTAATTCCTATATCAATGTTTGAAGTGAGCAAATTTCTTTTCTTGAGAAAGCTCTTCCTTGCTTGTGCTAGTCTGCATGTTATGTCCTCCTTACTTTTGCCATCGTTAGTTATTTTACTACCCAAGTAACAATATTCATCTACTTCCTTTAAGACTTCATTTCCTAATCTAATATTTCCTGCACCATCTGCCTTCGTTCGACTGCACTCCATTACTTTTGTTTTGGACTTATTTATTTTCATCTTGTACTCCTTACTCAAGACTTCGTCCATACCATTCAGCAGCTTCTCGAGATCTTCTGCAGTCTCAGATAAAATAACAATATCATCGGCAAATCTCAAGGTTTTGATTTCCTCTCCTTGGATTGTGATTTCCTTTCCAAATTCCTCTTTGATTTCCTTGCTTGCTCTATGTAAAAGTCGAAAAGAAGGGGGGACAAACTGCAGCCTTGCCTCACTCCTTTATGAATTGCTGCTTCTTTTTCAAAGCCCTCGATTCTTATCACTGCAGACTGATTTGTATACAGATTGTAGCTATGTCTTCATTTTCGGTATCTGATCCCAATCACCTTCAGAATCTTAAATAGCTTGGTCCAATCAACATTATCGAATGCCTTTTCTAGATCTAGGAATGCCATGTATGTGGGCTTGTCCTTCTTTATTCGATCCTCTAAGATCAGACGTAAAGTGAGGATTGCTTCACGTGTTTCCTACATTTCTTCTGAAGCCAAATTGATCTTCTCCTAACTCAGGTTCAACTTGTTTTCCCATTCTTCTGTAAATAATACGTGTTAAAATTTTGCAGGCATGAGATACTAAACTAATGATGCGGTAGTTTTCACACCTGTCAGCACCGGCTTTCTTGGGAATAGGTATAACAACATTCTGCCGAAAATCGGATGGGACTTCTCCTGTCTCATATATTTTACACACTAAATGGAATAACCTTGCCATGCTGGCTTTTCCTAAGGCAGTCAGTAATTCAGAGGGAATGTCATCAATTCCAGGAGCCTTGTTCCTATTTAGGTCGCTCACAGCTTGTCAAACTCTGACCTCAAAATTGGGTCTCCCATTTCATCAGCATCAACAGCCTCTTCTTGTTCCAGAACCAAATTATCTACATCTCTACCTGGATACAACTGTTGGATATTTTCCTGCCATATTTCTGCTTTATATTCTTTCCCTAGAAGTGGCTTTCCATCTGAGCTCTTAATATTCATGTCGATAGTAGGTTGTTTTCCGAGTGTACCTAGGTTGACGATTGCAGGTTGTTTTCCGAGTGTACTTGGTTATCGATTGTGGGTTGTTTTCCGAGTGTATCTAGGTTGTCGATTGTGGGTTCTGCCTTCGGAATGTATCTAGGATGTTGACTGTAGGTTGTTTTCCGAGTGTATCTAGGTTGTCGATTGCGGGTTCTGTCTTCCGAATGTATCTAGGTTGTCCATTGTAGGTTGTTTTCCGATTGTATCTAGATTGTCGATTGTGGGTTCTGTCTTCCGAATGTATCTAGGTTATCCATTGTATGTTGTTTTCCGAATGTATCTAGGTTGTCGATTGCGGGTTCTGTCTTCCGAATTTATCTAGATTGTCAATTGTAGTTGTTTTCTGAGTGTATCTAGGTTGTCGATTGCGGTTTTTGTCTTCCGAATGTGTCTAGGTTATCGATTGTAGGTTGTTTTCAGAGTGTCTCTAGGTTGTCGATTGTTTTGTCTTCGGAATGTATCTAGGTTATAGGTTGTTGTTGTTGTTGTTGTTGTTGTTGTTGTTAGTACGACGACTCGTTTTTTTTAATTCGCTGCTGTTTGCAAAAGTAATGTTCTTTGAACATTTTCTGTCTGATGATGGTTACTTTCTGAAATGCAACTCGCAGCCCCTATGCCCTATGCTTCGTTTTCCTGTTTAGAGACATGTGCTTTTCGAACCACATGAAAGTAAACTTTCCAGCATTCTCGTATGGACAAGGTATTCCTTTCAGCAGATAATATTTCACATGCGAACAAGATGTTGTGCGGCGCTTTCAATGATAACACCACCACTCTACTTTCCCAAACTCGTAGTGGGATGGGTTCCTCCTAAGAAATATTGCCCTATAATTATTCTGGTTCGTTGGGCAGAGGACACGGTATCTGTACTGCACTAAGACCATCTGGTAACACAGAATGGATCACATGAGATATTTGAAACAAGGATTGCTCCCTGCATTCTTACTATAAACCAACAAACGAGTCACGAGAGCCATTCGTGTACCGCGGCTCAGCTGATCTGCCGTATCTATCAATCATCGTGAGTTCTTCATTGTTGTTTGATATCAACTGTTCGATCGGTTTGTTTGAAAACCAAAATGAACCAGAGCGAGTATAAATATCGGCTTTTAATTGAGATGTCATGTTCGTAAGCCTGGAGAACCAAATAATATTGATCGGAAACTTCGAAAAGAATTTACGAAGCCGGGGGTGGTAGAGCGCTGGCTTTCTGAGCTCCAGTTGCCGGGTTCGATCCCGGCTCATTCCGGTGGAATTTGAAGGCGATCAGCCGGGCTGAGTGGCTCAGACGGTTGAGGTGCTGGCCTTCTGTCCCAAACTTGGCAGGTTCGATCCTGGCTCAGTCCGGTGGTATTTGAAGGTGCTCAAATACGACAGCCTTGTGTTGGTAGACGTAAAAGAACACCTGCGGGACAAATTTCCGGTACCGCGTCATCTTCGAAAACCGTAAACGTACAGTGTTAGAAAAAGTTTATGACCATCCCTTCGAATCAGTTTATTTGCTGCCGGTCTTACTTCTTTATATTTCACTTTCCTTTTAATTATCAAATTACTTAAATTAAATTACATTACTATACAATGAATGTGGTACAAGGAGAAATACTCTAGCTGAAACGCCTCAAAAGTTATATTTTTTAAGAAATGACATAAAATTGCACGTTTCTTCTTAAAATAAACTTAATAGATCAAGAAGGGGAAAAAATAAAACTATAATTTTTGTTTTTCTGAAAGATATTACGAAGGGTAATATGCGTCTGAAACTTTGACCTTAAGTAGTAAAGGTCAAGCTGACCGACTGGAAAAAAGAGAGCGCAGGATACTAAGAAAAATCCTAGGTAATAGGTTGATGGACAGTGGCGAATGAGACCAAATGAGGATTTGTACAGCAAGACAGAACCTCTCACAGCGTCAATTAAGAAGAGACGGCTATTATTTTACGGTCATCTCTTGAGGATGACTGATGATCGACTAACAAAAAGAATATGGAATTTTATTCAATCTAAGGCAACAAGGCCGAGATGGTTCCAGGAATGCGAAAAAGATCTGAGGCAGTTTGGTATTTCGGACCAAGAAATTCATGACAGGAACGCATTCAGAAGGTTGGTGAACAACTATCAAGGTTTCAAAGTGGCATCAACTTCCAGAAGACGGAAAGGACCTTTGTCTGAAGAGCATAAACAGGCACTCGTTGCTGGGCTCAAAAGATACTGTCAAGAAGTCAAAGCCGGAACAAGAACAAGACCTAGGCACTAAAATGAAGTTGGTTGTTACCACGCAGTCCACAGAGGCTCAACTCGATGTATAAAATAAAAAAATAAAAAAATACAAAGGGCATTTCAATGCAAGTAATAGAAACGAAATTAGTTAATTTTGGGGGGTTTAATGTTTTGGAATTAGGACTAAAAAGGGGCAATGTTGGAATTTTCTTTTTAGTGCGTTTCAAAATCCCCGCTTTCCCTGTAGGTTGGCAGCATGAGTTCCTCTGATGTTATAAACTGTCAGTTGGCACACCTGCTTCACTAATTACCACCATTTTATTCTCACAAATGTGGCTGACCATCAAACATTTTGACAATGCAGAATACCAACACAACATGCTGTGTATTGAATACGTTCGGTGTGTGTATTTATCAACAAAATGGAGGACAATACACTGGACATCACAAGAAGTGGTGCGTCGCTTTCTATCTAGTACCCACACATTTGAAAACCACCACTACCACCACCAACTTAGGAACGAATTTTACTGTCGGATTTTTTTAATACCGTCAAATTGATTGTTTGCACGTTGCTATTTTCTGAGTAGAAATAAATTTCGATAATATTGATTTTTCCTCAGATTGGAATTTAGCAGCTACGCCTACAATTTGAAAATTTTCGTCGCCATGGCGACGGAGCGCCTGGGATTTGTCCAGCCCTGATCTGCGCGACTCGACCTTCGCAACGAACTCTCTTGGTGTTGGCTATTTTCCCCTTGCATTAACCACGTAGTTTCATTTTATAACTAAACACGGAATATTAAGTCCCTAGTTCTGAAGTTAGTAGACACTATCACGTTCCACATCCCTGAAGTTCAATTGAAGTACACTGACACTCTTTGGAAAAGGATAGTCCTGCTTGTCTCCCAAACAACCAATTAGCACTCCTTGTGGTTCATCGTTAGCTTTGCTTGATGATTTCTGCTCTGATAAACTTGGATCCACTTGCTTTCTGTTCATCCTCAGAATTTATGTTCCAGAAAGTGCAATAAAACCTTCAGAGAAGTTCAGACATGTCCGAACGTAGACCTTCTAAAAAGCTACGATCATGAGATCTCATTAAATAGAACCTAAATGAAATAAATCTCACTAGATAAATGGCGGTCGGTGTCCAGATCTCTTAAGTACTCCAGCAACTTATTTATAAACCTGCCATTTAGTTTATATCTACAGAGTGAGGCAGAAATATGGCTCCATTACTCGATATTATCGTACATATTGGGAGTGTTACGGCTACGTGAAATGAGACATAACCGCTGGAAAGTCCGTTCTTGATTTTAAAGAATTATACACACCACCACCAGTGCTCGCCATTCACATTATGGATAATCGGAAACTCACTGCTTCGGGATACAGATCTCCTGAAATGGCTCGAATGATTTCCTGAACTACCGTCTCCAGCATGTCGTTGTTTAACAGTTGTGTTAATTAACGCTTTCGTTCACGTTGGAGACAGTGTCATCAGAGATGTCAATATGTGAAACAAAGATTACCGAGAAAGTTGGTCGCGAAGCTGTAAGCTTTCATTCGGCAGATAGTGAGTTCGAACCCCACTGTCGGCAGCCCTGAAGATGATTTTCCTTGGTTCCCCATTTTCACACCAGGCAAATGCTCGGGCTGTACCGTAATTAAGGTCATGGCCGCTACCCATCTCCTACCTCATCGTCACCCTAAGACTTACCTTGTGTCGGTGCGACGTAAAGTAAATTGAAACAAAAAGAAATAAAATCACAGGAATAGAACCAGCTTTTGGGTGGTTAGGCCGTGTGCATTATGCAGAGTTTCGTCCAGACGTGCCATTTGGACTCATCAGCTGGAATGGCACGCCCCTCCAGGACTCTGCTTAGCAGTGGCAGACCAAACTGTGTGGCCCTGCCGAGTTAGCAAATCAAGTTTGCTAACCTGCTAAAGGAGAAATGACTTCTCCGTTTAAAAAATGCTCCCCCAATGGAGATACAATTTCAAAAAAGGCTTTCACAGCCGCAGATCTTAAAATCACAGGAATAGAACCAGCATTATGCACACGGCCTAACCACCCAAAAGCTGGTTCTATTCCTGTGATTTTAAGATCTGCGGCTGTGAAAGCCTTTTTTGAAAAAGAAATAAAGTATCATCATTTTCCCTTAAAATAAATTCACACAGCTCTAACCACTTGTCAGAGTCACCCTGCTTAAGTTCGTGGACATACTGTAAATTGCTTTAAAACACGTGCACTTTGGCAGGCTGATTTCTGTGGGTTATTGACAAACTCGTCCACAATCCTCGCCGAAGTTGCTGTTTCGGCGCTACTGCGAGACCTTTCGGAGGTTTTCCTTTCTAGATTTTCCCGCTGTCAGCGCTTGTTTTCTTCCTCTTTCCCGCTGTCAACGGCAGCAATGTAGAGGATGCAGAGTGGGTCTCAGCCTATGTATGAACGACCTTCCAGATGGTTTTCCGTGGTTTCTCATTTTCACACCAGGCAAATGCTGGGGCCACGGCCGCTTCCTTCCAATTCCTAGACCTTTCCTATCCCGTCGTCGCCATAAGACCTATCTGTGTCGGTGCGACGTAAAGCAACTAGCAAAAAAAAAAAAAAAAAACTACCTTCCAACCCGTCAAGGAGTGGAGGTCCAGCAATACGCGGATGACATTTGCCATTTACATTTGTATGGGGAGAAATGACTGTGCTTTCCGGGCGCTGCAACAGTGGATCTCATCTTTCTGGGAGTGGTGTGTCCGAAAGAAGGTGCAATAAATCCCACTAAATCTCAGGCAATTATTTTCACCAAGCGTCGGCCTGGATTTGGTTAACTTCATAAGAATGGTGTCCCTTTGTCTTGGACAAACTAAATATGGACAGAAATATGAGACACAATATAGAACACCCCTTACAATGTGCCACGGCATGGATGAAAGCTTTGAGACCTTTGCTGGGAAATATATATATATCTACAAATATTACAAGTAATATTTACCTGGCATGTATCAGGCCCATCCTGTTGTATGGTTGTGAGGCCTGGGGCTATATTGCTAAAAGTCCACTTTGTAAATTACAAGTTATTCAAAACAAGACACTTAGATTGATGACTGAAGCACGCAGACTGAAATCTAACAGGAAGATACGAACCGAGCTTCATATTCTGACTGTTAGATCTCAGATTGACAAAACAGTTAAAATGACCAAAGCCAGAATCCTCCTAAGCCATTTTACCGACCCTGGTATCCTACTTTTAAAACTGGTCGTAGGAACCAAGAAACCGAATACGCGTTATAAACATCGGGGCCCTTGGCTAACTTACGACCTGTTGTACTGTAAGAGGAAACAGAAATTGTTTCAGCCTTTTTCAAATTTAATATCTTTCTTTCACTAAATTAAACTCAAAATTAAACCGCTGAAAGGGGCCATTTGTTAAGAAGGGACTTTTCTCCCACTGCTCTCCGACCAAAAATTAAACACCGTTATCTCAGCGAAGAGGGGATTTTTCTCTGACACGGGAAATGAATACTGTCTCTCAGGCAGATCGTCCTCCCTCCTACTCCCGTCGGTGCAAAACGAGAGATTGTTGCGACTCATCGGCATTTCTGTGAAACAGGTGAGTAAAGGGGCATAGTTTTCGCCCAGGGAATCTTCGATACTCGCCCTCATTTGAAAAAGAATTTTGGCCCACAGGTGGCCCGACAGCTGTGCACTCCTACCGGTCAACCGAGCAGAGGAGGGGTGACTACGGTTTTACCGTGGTTCTCCGCCACTGTATTCGGGAGACGAAGAGTGGCTGGTCTCCGCCGTCGACTGTCCTGAGAATAATTTCCATCTTCTTAACTAAGGCGAATGCCGGGACAGTTCTTAGTATAGGTCACAGCCGTCATGACATTTCCTTCTCCGATAAAAACCTCCTGGCCTGAGAGATGGCGTCACCGTACAAGAGGCCCGCCTCCCCCTTCAGGGGAGGAATGAAAACATTTAGTAGTAATCGTTGAAACGACGTCGTGCCTGTCTCGAGGCCTCACGATCTGTTTCGCATGCAGTTGTTCACGTTGCGACGAAAACTTTCGATCGTGTGTTCGCTGCCTTCTTAGTCAACGACACAAACTGAGGCACATGACTGCTTTAAATAAAATGTTCTTAAATTCCCCTTTGGGATGGATGGCCATGATATACAAGTCCATGTCAAGGTACTGTTGCTAGGCAACATCACGTCACACATTTTGTTACAATGCACCATTTCGTTCCAAACATTTTGGGATGACCCCCCAGCTCTAAGACATACTTCCTCTGATTAGCATGAAGAGTTGTACTTCCTCTTAAAACAACCACCACCATCATCAGAAAACTTGTATTGTCCAGGTAAATGTTTTCGTATTTTTTTGAAGCTTGTTTTGAAATTACATGCGGTACCCGATATTTTGGTTACAAATAGCTTTCCTCATTAAATGTTATTTATTCAGTGGTTTCCATATTAACATGACGTGTCTTTTTTTGTTCAGTAACACGAAATTACAACCTACGTTGGAGCAGTAGTTACATGTTTTATCCTAATAAATTTTTTGACTTGTTAGGTATACTGTAAACCTCCGCTTCGTCCCATTTATTTTCCCATCCAAGCTATTACAGAGGATCATCTCCAATATCTAGGACGTTCACCTCAAACCGTCGTACATCTTCTTTCAAAAGACGTCACCAGACCGGACTAGTATTTTTACTGATACACAGCTCAGCCGGATGGCGTGTCCTCTTGGATCTGAGGTGACTAACACTATGATGTGGGTTAATTAATAAAGATCACCCTCAAGTAATTAAATCTTTTTCAGACATGTAGGGTTATATCGTTCATATTTCCGATACTAGGTCTCGTAGCTATGAGTTTGCATTCGAATCCAGTACTAGTGGCGGTGATGATTATTGGTTTGAGGAATTGCGACTGGGCAACCAGTCTTTTAACACTACTTATGTAAGCTTGCATTCGGGAGATAGTGGGTTCGAACCCAACTGGCGGCAGTCCTGAAGATGGTTTTTCGTGGTTTCCTATTTTCTCACCAGGAAAGTGCTGGGCTGTACCTTAGTTAGGACCACGACCGCTTCCTTCCTAAACTTAGCATTTTCCCATCCTTACGTCTAACAGTTTTATATGTCCTTGTTTTCCTCATCTAGTGTAACATTTGCATTTAGTCCTTACGGAGTATTCCTACTGGTTCTTAAGGTAGGAGTGACCAGACGTCCCGTTTTTAACGAGACTGCCCCTTTTCCCGACTGTCATCCCGCTGTTCCCATGAAACTCAGACGGGATGGTAATTTGTCCCTTTTTATTAATTCCGGTCCCATTTTGACCCTTTAAAAAAATAATGGTACAACCGAAGTAGTTGTAGAAGCCTTTAATGTTAAATGCGCGGAAGGCTTTGATAATGGTGCGTTAAGGAGCCGTCATATTCCGAGACCGAATACATCTACGCTGTGCGATTGAAAACTACAATAGGAATTGGTTTATTCGGATCAGTTGGAAGTAGGAGACATCCGTATAAGCAGAAATCCGAATAATCTCATTCAAAAGTTTAATGTAACAAAATAAACACACAATAGGTAGGCCTACAGTATATGAACCATTTGTGAACAATTGAAAATGAAATGAAAACGCACACCCTGTTTCCAGTCATTCGACCGGGTCAGGAATGGAGCCCTCATCTAGCGGCGAGGATAGGAATTGTGCCGGCTGCCGAAGCCTGTCGCACTCCTCTGGGGCAATGATTAATGAATGACAGACGAGATGAAATGATATTGGAGAGTGTTGCTGGAATGAAATATGACAGGGAAGAACCGGAGTACCCGGAGAAAAACCTGTCCCGCCTCCGCTTTGTCCAGCACAAATCTCACATGGAATGACCGGAATTTGAACGACGGAACCCAGTGGTGAGAGACCGGCGCGCTGCCGCCTGAGCCACGGAGGCTCTTGTGAACAATAATAAATTCAAAATTTTTATAACAAATTAATATAAACATGGAGAGTACATATTTATACACTAAACTCTCGATTAACCGGGATAATGTAAGATTAAGCTTCCGGGATAAGTAAAATCGCGGTTAACACGCAAAAAGTTAAAAATGGAACAGGCGTACTGAAAGTACAATATAAGAAATGATACTACCGGTACTGTATTGTTTTTTATTAACTTACTCAATACGTTGCAGTAAAAGTAGCACTTAGCACAATTAATAAATAGAAAAATAAACAGCACCTTTCGTTGAAACTAATAAAAGGCAAAGGAAAATATTCAGACCACCTAACTGCAGTGTTTCTGAAAATAATCAGTCATGGCTTTCTGCTGTTGTGCCGTGAAATGTTAGTGTTTTTGATATCGCGGTTAAGCTGCAACGCGGTTTGTCCGATTACGGTAAATCGAGAGTTGAGTGTATACATAAAACATTTATGGACATTTATGAAGACTTGGAGCTTACGTAACATATTGCCGTAGCAAAATAAGAAAATCCTTCACGTCCGGATAACTGAGCTCACGGTGGCATAACCTATTATACGAAGGCTGTTAACAAAGTCCTGGCGACGTAGGCCACACACTCGCAGGAGATCGGGCATGCGCAAATAGGATATGGGACCGGTCAGGTGGCATTGTTGTCGATGTGTGGTGTGTGTGAATTTGATGGGCATCCATTTGGGAGTGTTGTTGCTGTGTGGCGTTGAAGTGAAGAGTGTCGCTCTCATGTTTTCAAAAGGTGAACAGCATTCGTGGATTAAAATTGAGGTTGCCCGTGGCAAAAATTCTTCAGAAAGTTATCAAGGATTACGTGAACCCTCTGGTGAGAATGCATTACCGTACAGGAGGGTTGGACGATGGGTCAAGGCGTTTCATGCTGGTCGGAATGATACTGTTTCCTCAAGATCAGATTGATATCGTGAGTGTCTCGTTTCCGCAGACCATCAATGGACTGTCCGCGAATTATGTTGCTCTCAGTCATCAAACTGTGTGGCACGTACATGCAAGCACAGAAATTGTGTCCCGACGTAAACAATCAACACTGCCCCACTACAGTACAGAAAAGGAGGAGAGGGAATGAAGGGTTAGTGTCGAAGGCCACTCCAGTAGCGAAAAGGTGGGGAAGAGAGCGAACGGGTAGTGCTGAAGGCACAGTGTGTGTATTGCTATACATCCACCACTGTGCCCATTTCAATCACAACAGTCTTGTAGCGGGCTGTCTACCTGCAGCAATGCGTTAAGCGTGGAGGTAGGGGTATACGATGTTTTGTTTATACCGGGACACCATTTCTGTGCTCGCGTGTACTGACAAAATGTCTTTTTTTTTCTAGGGGCTTTACGTCGCACCGACACAGATAGGTCTTATGGCGATGATGGGATAGGAAAGACCTAGGAGTTGGAAGGAAGCGGCCGTGGCCTTAATTAAGGTACAGCTCCAGCATTTGCCTGGTGTGAAAATGGGAAACCACGGAAAACCATTTTCAGGGCTGCCGATAGTGGGATTCGAACCTACTATCTCCCGGATGCAAGCTCACAGCCGCGCGCCTCTACGCGCACGGCCAACTCGCCCGGGACGAAATGTCTTAACATGAGGAAAATTGCGTCCCGTTGGGTTCCACATCAAGTGACGGACGTACAGAAATGGCACCTGTATGCACCTGGTCAGATACCGCAACGAAGGATACGCATTTCTGCAGCGCCATTGATGAGACGTCGGCACGAGCCTATGAGTCTGGATTAAAGCGTCAATCGAATGAGTGGCGTTACCGAGGCTCGCCACGTCCACAGAAATTTCGACAGGAACCCAGTCGGATGAAGCTTACGCAGATTGTTGTATATGGCTACGAGTGTGTTACGCTTACGCATGCTGTGCCTGAGATACAGACCGTCAACAGTGACTCCTATTGCCGATTTCTGGACCAACATCTGCGTCCGGCTATGCGGCCTAAGCGTCCATGTTTATTGCGAGACGATCGCCTACGTTATGTCGCAAACAATTCTCCTCCTTTTTCCTTCTTTTTCTTTTTCTACGGCTTTTCCCACACCTGTAGGGTCGCGGGTGTTCGGCCTCGTGGGGTAGGGGTAGCGTGCCTGCCTCTTACCGGGAGGCCCCGGGTTCGATTCCCGGCCAGGTCAGGGACTTTCACCTGGACCTGAGGGCTTGTTCGAGGTCCACTCAGCCTACGTGTTTAGAATTGAGAATCTATCTGACGGTGAGATGGCGGTCCCGGTCTAGAAAGCCAAGAATAACGGCTGACAGGATTCGTCATGCTGACCACACGACACGTCGTAATCTACAGGCCTTCGGGCTGAGCAGCGGTCGCTTGGTAGGCCAAGACCAAGGGCTGTAGTGCCATGGGGTTTGGTTTGGTTTTTTGTAGGGTCGCGGGTGCGAAATGCGTCACAATGTGGATTTGGCCTATTTTAGGGCCGGATGCCCTTCCTAACGCCAACCCTATATGGAGGGATGCCATCACTATTGTGTGTGTTTCTGTGGTGGTTGGTAGTGTAATGTGTTGTGTTCGGGACAAACACAAACACTCAGTTCCCGGGCCAGAATAATTAATCAGAGACGATGAAAATATCCGACCCGGCCGGAAATCGAACCCGGGACCCTCTGAACCGAAGGCCTCAATGCTGACCATTCAGCCAATGAGTCGGACTGTTATGTCGCAAACAATGTCAACCTCTTATTGCAACGGTGGCATTGGGAGGTTTTGGAACACCCTCTGTACTCACCAGGCATCAGCCCTTGTGACTTCGAGCTGTTCAATCAACCACTACTGATCTGCATTTAGGACAGTCGCCCAGGTGGCAGATTCCCTATCTGTTGTTTTCCTAGCCTTTTCTAAAAATTGCAGAGAAATTGGAAATTTATTGAACATCTCCCTTAGTACGTTATTCGAATCCCTAACTCCCCTTCCTATAAATGAATATTTACCCCAATTGGTCCTCTTGAATTCCAGCTTTATCTTAATATTGTGATCTTTCCTACTTTCAAAGACACCACTCAAAATGAATCGTCTACTCGTGAAGTTGAAGGAATCCCTCTTTTTTTTTCTATTTGTATTACGTCGCACCGACATAGATAGGTCTTATGGCGACTAAAGGATATGAAAAGCCTAGGAGTGGGAAGGAAGCGGCCGTGGTCTTAATTAAGGTAAGCTCCAGCATTTGCCTGGTGTGAAAATGGGCATTTTCAGGACTGCCGACAGTGGGGTTCGACCCACTATCTCCCGGATGCAAGTTCACAGTCGCGCGCCCCTAACCACACGACCAACTCGCCCGGTGAGGTTGCCGATTTGCTGACGTGACATCTGTACTCCACGCAGTAGGGCGCTCAACAGAGAACGCCTTGACAACGGTCCCCAACGGCTTTCCGACATTTGGCAGACATTGAAGGAACGTACTGCAACTGTACTTGTTAGTTCATTAAGTACTGAGTTATGCCAATATTGGCGCTACTTTACCTACAGCCCTCGTAATAGTCGTGGACGAATGTTTCGTCCATAATTCGGACGAATGCTTGATCCATAATTCAGCAGCTGCAGTGAACTTGCGGCCTAAGAGAGATTTATAACACGTCCGCGCCTTGGGTCCTGGTGCAACAGTATACAACACTGCACCCTCTTCATAAGCCAACCCTCCCCTCCCTCGGCTCGGCAGTCACTTCTAATAACTCTGAGCTATAGCATTACAGCTGTAGCGAGGGATATTAGGGAAGAGTTATTCATAACACTGGCAGCCTGCCATGGGTGTTTTGTTGTGGGAGAGAAATACAAATTTTTTGTCTTCTTCCGCCTTCTGTAAGCTCGGAGTGGTAGTAATGGAGTTCGTGTTTTAATGGCTATCAAATGCTGTTGAATCTGTGCTAGGGCGCGCTAATGCACCGTCTGTTTGTTATTGTATTGGTGCACTCAAAATAGTGTTCCTTCCTTACTCCCTTTTGTCCTCTATTCTGTTTTGGTCATATTATCCTACCAACTGTTGTAACTGACACTGATAGGGTATAGTTTCCACCAGTGACTTTTTTTTTTTTTTTTTTGGTAAGAAAAAATGTGTCGGTACTCATCAGAACTTCTTCATAAACTGGATCTCATTCTTTCTTCATGTCTCCAGATGTACCGTCTTTTGTAATTCGAAAGTTACTAATTTTACTACTGCCCCGAATCTGAAGAAATCTTCACTTCCATCTGCTTTTCTAGCCCTAAACTTGTAAATATTGGCACACCTTCCAACCTAGCATTTTATTTTCCGCATAAAGCCACTTCAATCAATACAATCAATCAATACTGATCTGCATTTAGGGCAGTCGCCCAGGTGGCAGATTCCCTACCTGTTGCTTTCCTAGCCTTTTCCGAAATGATTTCAAAGAAATTGGAAATTTATTGAACATCTCCCTTGGTAAGTTATTCCAATCCCTAACTCCCCTTCCTATAAATGAATATTTGCCCCAGTTTGTCCTCTTGAATTCCAACTTTATCTTCATATTGTGATCTTTCCTGCTTTTATAGACGCCATTCAAACCTATTCGTCTACTAA
Source organism: Anabrus simplex (assembly GCF_040414725.1). Taxonomy (NCBI): domain Eukaryota; kingdom Metazoa; phylum Arthropoda; class Insecta; order Orthoptera; family Tettigoniidae; genus Anabrus; species Anabrus simplex. The sequence continues at coordinate 1,768,168,096 of NC_090265.1, read as the reverse complement.
TGTCATTCCACGCCATCTCTCCGCTGACAGCTCGGAACATACCACTTAGTCGAGCAGCTCTTCTTCTTTCTATCAATTCTTCCCAACCCAAACATTGCAACATTTTTGTAACGCTACTCTTTTGTCGGAAATCACCCAGAACAAATCGAGCTGCTTTTCTTTGGATTTTTTCCAGTTCTTGAATCAGGTCATCCTGGTGAGGGTCCCATACACTGGAACCATACTCTAGTTGGGGTCTTACCAGAGACTTATATGCCCTCTCCTTTACATCCTTACTACAACCCCTAAACACCCTCATAACCAGCCACTTGTTTCTCAGGAAGAAATCATTTGTCTGAGTTAATGTCCAACAACCCGGTCCATCGTGATTGTTTCTCTCTCTAACCCTGTAGTGAATCTGTCGGTACTGCGATATGTTCAATCAAAATAAAATCAATAAACACTGACTTGCATTTAGGGCTGTCGCCTTTTCTTAAATGATTGCAAAACATCTCCCTTGGTGAGTTGTTCCAATCCCTAGCTCCCCTTCCTATAAACGAATATTTGCCCCAATTTGTCCTCTTGAATTCCAACTCTATCTTCATATTGTGATCTTTCCTACTTTGAAAAACACTGCTCAAACTTATTTCGTTACTAATGTCGCTCGTCTCCTTACTCCCAAGTCTTTCCAGTCCAAAATTCGCAAAATTTTCGTAACGCTACTTTTTTGTCGATCACCCAGAGCAAGTCGAGCTGCTTTTCTGGGGACTTTTTCCAGTTCTCGAATAAAGTAATCCTGGTGAGGGTCCCATGCACTGGAACCATACCTTAGTTGGGGGTCTTACCAGAGATTTATATGCCCTATCCTTTACATCCTTATTGCAACCACTAAGTACCCTCATAATCATGTGCAGAAATCTGTACCCTTTATTTACAATCCCATTTTCACGTTCGCAAGTCCGATTCGTTGGCTGAATGGTCAGCGTACTGGCCTTCGATTCAGAGGGTCCCGGGTTCGATTCCCGGCTGGGTCGGGGATTTTAACGTTCACTGGTTAATACCAGCAATGTCTGGTCATGACAGTGATGTGATGACGATCCAGAACATATACTCTATAAGACTCTAAATATCCCCCCATTTCCGTACGTCTTATGAAACTTAGGTGTCAGTTACGAGTGTCCCTGACCATGTCTTACAGTTGCCACGGTCATTGTATCCCCATCCAGCATCAAAGCGAGTACAATTCTTTGAAACTCTGTAACACCCACCCTCCAATCTAGCAGGACCACCATCTAAGAGTTAAATATCTTTCCTCCTCGTCGGGCTGGGTGGCTCAGATGGTTGAGGCGCTGGCCTTCTGAACCCAACTTGGTAGGTTCGACCCTGCCTCAGCCCGGTGGTATTTGGAGGTGCTCAAATAGGTCAACCTTGTGTTGGTAGATTTACTGGCACGTAAAGGAACTCCTGAGGGACAACATTTCAGCATCTCGGCATCTCTGAAAATCGTCAACACTAGTTAATGGGACGTAAAAACAATGAGATTATTATATTATCTTTCCTCCTCCACATCGCTTTAAGTATATCTTGGTAAAGCAACATACGCATGTTTTAGTTCTCTTCAGTGCCTGTAGGACTCTTCTTCTTCTTCTTCTTCTTCTTCTTCTTCTTCTTCTTCTTCTTCTTTATCTGTTTACCCTCCAGGGTCGGTTTCCCCCTCAGACCAGCGAGGGATCCCATCTCTACCGCCTCAAGGGCAGTGTCCTGGAGCTTCAGACTCTGGGTCGGGGATACAACTGGGGAGGATGACCAGTACATCACGCAGGAGGCCTCACCTGCTATGCCGAACAGGGGCCTAGCGGGGGATGGGAAGATTGGAAGGGATAGACAAGGAAGAGAGAAGGAAGCGGCCGTGGCCTTAAGTTAGGTACCATCGTGGCATTTGCCTGGAGGAGGAGAAGTGGGAAACCACGGGAAACCACTTCCAGGATGGCTGAGGTGGGAATAGAACCCACCTCTACTCAGTTGATCTCCCGAGGCTGAGTGGACCCCGTTCCAGCCCTCGTACCACTTTACAAATTTCGTGGCAGAGTCGGGAATCGAACCCGGCCCTCCGGGGGGTGGCAGCTAATCACACTAGCTACTACACAACAGAGGCGGACAGGACTGTACTTAACTGACTTAACTGTGTCTAAGATGATAGTGGATGCCCTATTATTCACAATGCGTCTGCAAACAGGTGCCTTTCTGAGGAACTGGGAGCTAAAGACCACCTTGGAAACAACCTGTTATTCGAAGCCCAGGCACACGCCGAAGAGAGGATCTTGATGAAAATGCAGCGTAATTGAACTGAAAACAAATGTTAAATATTAGCGTGTTTAAATGTCACTTGACACACCTATTTGAATAAAGTCAATATACAGTTTGTGGTTGGAAAATAAGTTATACAATAAATATTAATATTATCAACTGTATTAACAATCATTAAACAATTTAGGAATACACAATTTCTCTATCAGTAGATATCATCATGCAACTTAACTAGAACAGTCTTGATAGTTCAGTATACAATTTGTACTAAAATTAATACTAGAGTTCGACTGATTGGAGTTTTATGAATTTTTTCATGACACAGACAGTTTTTAATGTCATATTTAGAGGAGTTTCGTCACATATCACTTGTAATACAACCCCTACGTACTTCATTGTACTTCACTTTGAGCAGGTTACCTATATGCACAGCCGGCCTCGTGGTGTAGGGATAGCGTGCCTACCTCTTACCCGGAGGCCGCGGGTTCTGTACCCGGCCAGGTCAGGGAGTTATACCTGGATCCGAGGACTGGTTCGAGGTCCACTCAGCCTACATCGTTACTGTTGAGGAGCTATCTGAACGGTGAGATAGCGGCCCCGGTCTAGAAAGCCAAGAATAACGGCCGAGAGGATTCGTCGTGCTGACCACACGACACCTCATAATCTGCAGGCTTTCGGGCTGAGGAACGGTCGCTTGGTAGGCCATGGTCCTTCGGGGTTGCTGCGCCAAGGGGTGTGTGGTTTACCTATACAGGCCTACACAATATGAGAAAATTTCAAGGTTCTAGATTAAACCATCATAGAGTTCTGTGTTCCTAAAAAGTAAAATATATCACTTGCAGAAAGCAGTTCTTAAGTGTGATGAATTTTTCAACTTTCCATTGAAATATATGGGTTTTATGCACCATAATCATTGTTTTCTTCATCTCCTCTCCCTCTGTTCTGCTTTTATTACTACTGCATCAGCCCTATTGACCCGCTCCTTGTCCAGGACTCTTAATGTTTTTAAGGTGTGCGTTCCTGGATTCATACCTAGAAGTTCTAATACCTTCACTTTTTCTTCATTGCCATTATTATAACATACAACACCATCAAACGTTGCTCTCTGAACAGTTTTAGCACCAGGATATCTACTATAGTTTTGGGGCATCGCATGCAAATTTGATTGTTCAAACATTCATTGCAGTTCCTTCCCACTCTTAGCCCTTTCCTGTCCCATTGTCACCATAAGTCGTATTTGTGTCGGTGCGATGTAAAGCAAATTGAAAAATAAATGAAGAAAAGGAAGGAAGCTGTGTACCTCTATGTAAACATTTTTCTAAAAGCTTGTACACTTTTCTTCATTTTTTTTCAATTCCCTTTACGTCGCATCGACACAGATAGGACTTATGGTGACAATGGGACAGGAAAGAGCTAGGAGTGGGAAGGAAGGGGCCGTGGCCGCAAAGGTACACCCCAGCATTTGCCCGGTGTGAAAATCGAAAACCACGAAAAACCATCCTAATAATAATAAAAATAATGTTATTTGCTTTACGTCCCACTAACTACTTTTAAGGTCTTCGGAGACGCCGAGGTGCCGGAATTTAGTCCCGCAGGAGTTCTTTTACGTGCCAGTAAATCTACCGACACGGGGCTGTCGTATTTTAGCACCTTCAAATACCACCGGACTGAGCCAGGATCGAACCTGCCAAGTTGGCAGCGCCTTAACCGTCTGAGCCACTCAGCCCGACGAAAACCATCCTCAGGGCTGCCACCAGTTGGGTTCGAACCCACTATCTCCCGAATGCAAGCTTACATAATTAGTGGTAAGAGACGGTGGCTGCCCAGGTGCAATAATCGCCACTGCCCACGCCACGAGTACTGCCTGAATGTGGGATGGCAGGTTGTCTCTTTTACACAGTAAACTTATCCTTGTACGGGCAGCATTCCTCGCATAGAGAGCACGAAAGAAGGAATTCCATTGCTTGTTTCATATTGGTTTTATGAACATTAATACTGGTAATTAAGGCAAATGCTTGAACTCTATAACCAGTACCCGTGAGAACATGTGTGTCACTCGGTCAAACACTTGGCGTGCTTTCTGCGCTTGCACTGTGGTGGCAGATTAAGTGGGTGCTCGTTATGTGATAGTTTACATGTTAAGTAGTTCACAGCGACAGCAGCTCACTTGGACTTTCATTTGCCATGCGAGGTGTGGAAACATTGTTCACGTTGTTTCATGGTAAAAAAAAAAGCGGAGTATTGCCATTTCACTTGCAGGCGCTTTTAAACGCTATTAGATACATTTATTAAGGTGCGAAGAACGAGATAAGGTGCTAAAAACTCCGCTGTTGTACAATCACCTGAGATGTAAAACACTGAATAGTGCACTATATACGACTACCAGAGCACCATGTTTATAGGACAGTTGGGGAGTGATGACATCATACCTGACAGAGAGACAGAGATTTAATATCTAAAAATGTATCGAAATCGACTTTCAACCTATTAGGTTATGGTAGGTACATATAGTACGTGTTGAAGAGATGTTAAGTAAGGACAAAGAAGGTCAACCGGACTCCAGTGGTATCCGAACCCACAACCTCCCGATTTACCGCCAGTTGCTCTACCATTGAGCTATGGTGGTCATGTTTGTTCTTTTGGAAAGGATCTAAGCTACAGGTCTGGCACTACTACCATCACAGAACAAATATGAGCTAGGCCACCATAGCTCAATGGTAGAGCAACCGACGCGAAATCCGGAGGTTGTGGATTCTTGCTTGTTGTTTAAAGCTTGCTTGTTGTTTAAAGGGGCCTAACATCTAGGTCATCGGCCCAGGTTGTGGATTCAGATCCCACTGGTTGGCCATATTGTACTGTACTTACCATCTCTTCCAAACGTACGATATGCACGTAACACGACCTAATAGGCTGAAAGTCGATTTCGATTGCATAGCGGTCGTGAAAAGTTAATATTCATCCAAACTTTAAGTCAGAATTTTCGCTACTGCACATGCGCGACGAATTTATATAGCAATTCACAGGGGGAAAATCTTTCATAACGTCATATTTTTTACATAAAAAGCATTTTGCAAATGTTTTGAAAGCAGTTAGCAATTATTCTGTTTTTGCGTCGTAGCTATTGCTTTCGTAGCCTTTTCTTAAATGATTGCAAAGAAATTGGAAATTCATTGAACATCTACCTTGGTTAGTTATTCCAATTCCTAACTCCCCTTTCTATAAACGAATATTTACCCCTGTTTGTCCTCTTGAATTCCAACTTTATCTTCATATTGTGATCTTTCCTACTTTTAAAGACATCACTCAAACTTATGCGTCTACTAATGTCATTCCACGGCATCCCTCCACTGACAGCTCGGAACATACCACTTAGTCGAGCAGCTCGTCTCCTTTCGCCCAGGTCTTCCCAGCACAAACTTTACAACATTTTTGTAACGCTACTCTTTTGTCGGAAATCACCCAGAACAAATCGGACTGCTTTTCATTGGATTTTTTCCGGTTCTTGAATAAAATAATCCTGGTAGGGGTCCCATACACTGGAACCATAATCTTGTTTGGGTCTTACCAGAGACTTACATGCCCTCTCCTTTACATCCTTATACCCTCGCAACCACGTGCAGAGATCTGTGCCCTTTATTTACAATCCCATTTATGTGATTACCCCAATGTAGATCTTCCCTTATATTAACTCCTAGATACTTACAATGATCCCCATAAGGAACTTTTACCCAACCAACGCAGTAACTAAAATAGAGAGGATTTTTCCTCCTTGTGAAACTCACAATGTGACTTTTAACCCCGTTTATCATCATATCATTGCCTACTGTCCATCTCATCTTTACGAATGTCCGTTTGTCACTTTTTATAATTTTGAAGCTTGACAGTTCGAACACCTGGTTAGTTGATTTGCGGTGTTAGAATTGAAATGTTATGTTGTGTAAATACGTATCTTCGCGTGATGTAATTTTCTACTTGGGGTGAAAATTAGCCAGTTTTATTTTCAACAAGAATTCAAATGTCCAGTGTATTGCGAGTACTGGAATTCAATTTTATTTACTTTACCCTGTATTTTAGAAGTCCTGTTCTTAATCTCGAGTCGTTTCTGGGATTGTTACGTAAGTAATTCATCAGTAGTAATGTTCCAAGTTTACAAGTGTAAAAGAATTGGACTGTTCTGAATATGTCTACGATTGTCAGTATTTCTGCATGGCTTTCTGGTATCATGATGTTACTTTCGAGAATTACATGCGTGATATCTGTATAAAACTCAGTCTGCAGTGATAAGAAACGAGGGCTTTGAAAAAGAAGCAGCAATCCAGAAAGGATTTCGGCAAGGTTGCAGTTTGTCCCCTCTATTTTTCAATGTTTATGTAGAACAGGCAGTAAAGGATATCAAATAGGAATTTGGGATGAGAATCACACTCCAAGGAGAGGAAATCAAAACCCTGAGATTTTCTGATGTTATTATATCTGAGACTGCAGAAGATTTCGAGAAATTGCTGAATGGTATGGACAGAGTCTTGTTGAAGGAGCACAAGATGAGAATAAATAAATAAAACCGGGCGAGTTGGCCGTGCGCGTAGAGGCGCTCGGCTGTGAGCTTGCATCCGGGAGATAGTAGGTTCGAATCCCACTATCGGCAGCCCTGAAAATGGTTTTCCGTGGTTTCCCATTTTCACACCAGGCAAATGCTGGGGCTGTACCTTAAGTAAGGCCACGGCCGCTTCCTTCCAACTCCTAAGCCTTTCCTATCCCATCGTCGCCATAAGACCTATCTGTGTCGGTGCGACGTAAAGCCCCTAGCATTAAAAAAAAAGTGTCCATCTCATCTTTACGAATGTCCGTTTGTCACTTTTTTAAAATTTTGAAGTTTGACAGTTCGAACACCTGGTTAGTTGATTTGCGATGTTAGAATTGAAATGTTATGTTGTGTAAATACGTATCTTCGCGTGATGTAATTTTCTACTTGGGGTGAACATTAGCCAGTTTTATTTTCAACAAGAATTCAAATGTCCAGTGTATTGTGAATACTGGAATTCAATTTTATTTACTTTACCTTCTATTTTAGAAGTCCTGTTATTAATCTCGAGTCGTTTCTGGGATTGTTACGTAAGTAATTCATCAGTAGTAATGTTCCAAGTTTACAAGTGTAAAAGAATTGGACTGTTCTGAATATATCTACGATTGTCAGTATTTCTACATGGCTTTCTGGTATCATGATGTTATTTTCGAGGATTACGTACGTGATATCTGTATAAAACTCAGTCTGCAGTGATAAGAAACGAGGGCTTTGAAAAAGAAGCAGCAATCCAGAAAGGATTTGGGCAAGGTTGCAGTTTGTCCCCTCTATTTTTCAATGTTTATGTAGAACAGGCAGTAAAGGAAATCAAATAGGAATTTGGGATAAGAATCACACTCCAAGGAGAGGAAATCAAAACCCTGAGATTTTCTGATGTTGTTATATCTGAGACTGCAGAAGATTTCGAGAAATTGCTGAATGGTATGGACAGAGTCTTGATGAAGGAGCACAAGATGAGAATAAATAAATAAATAAAACCGGGCGAGTTGGCCGTGCGCGTAGAGGCGCTCGGCTGTGAGCTTGCATCCGGGAGATAGTAGGTTCGAATCCCACTATCGGCATCCCTGAAAATGGTTTTCCGTGGTTTCCCATTTTCACACCAGGCAAATGCTGGGGCTGTACCTTAATTAAGGCCACGGCCGCTTCCTTCCAACTCCCAAGCCTTTCCTATCCCATCGTCGCCATAAGACCTATCTGTGTCGGTGCGACGTAAAGCCCCTGGCAAAAAAAAAGAATAAATAAAACCAAAATAAAAGTAAAGGAGTGCAGTCGAACGAAGTCAGGTGATGCACGATATATTTAATTAGGAACTTAAGTCTTAAAGGAAGTAGATGAATATTGTTACTTGGGTAGTAAAATAACTAACGATGGCAGAAGTAAGGAGAAAATGAAATGCAGACTAATGCAAGCAAGGAAGAGCTTTCTTAAGAAAAGAAATTTGCTCGCTTCGAACACTGGTATAGGAATTAGAAGGATGCTTTCGAAATGTGGTGTTACAGAAGAAGGTTGAAGGTGAGTTGGATAGATCGAATCACGTTTTGAAAAGATACAGAATTGAATTGGTGAGAGAAGATCGATTTGGCTAAATTTGACCAGAACAAGAGATTAGGACACATCTTAACATACCAAGGACTTGTGTAGTTTTTGAAGGAAGTGTATGTGGTAAGAACGGTAGGGGTACACCAATGCACGAATGTGACAAGCATATTAGAGCAGATGGAAGATGCAGCAGTTATGTAAAAATATAAAGTTTAGCACAGGATAGGGTGGCATGGAGAGCTCCATCAAACCAGTCTATGGACTGATGACTCAAACACGTATGTGTGATTTAAATGCATTAAAATGCTTTTAAGGCCAAATCACACATCTCCGTGACGTTAGGGTGCTTTCCGTTTCCGTATCCGCCCTTTCCGACATGAAATTTTCACCTCTGTTCACATATTTCAGATCCGTGTAGAAGACTCAGTCCGAGCGAGTTGGCCGTGTTGTTAAGAGCGTGTAGTTGTGAGTTTTCATTCAGGACACACTGCGTTCGAATCTCATTGTTTCCTTGTGTTTTATTTCTTGCTCGTCCTAAACTCTCTTGTAAATCTGTACTTAATAGTGAGGCAGACAATTTGTATTTTATGTGAATAAAAGTTTTCCACAACAAATACTTCAGCCATAACATTCATAAACTGAATGCTGCAGCATCTAGCTTCTTTCACTGTGTTCTCCTATGACTAATTCTGCCACTGTTTCCCCCCAATTGAGTGGCGGGATGTCCGCCCACTCAACTGGTCCCCGCCTGCTGGAACACAATAAACGTCCTTGTATCCGCCACTGCCGTAAATATTCTGCTCTGTTAGGTCATGGCAGATTCTGTACGTGGTCGCAAAATTATGACCGGGCTCTCCCGCTGTTCTTTTGAAATGCTTGATTGAAACGGAAGATACAGAAAGGGAACGTGTGTGTCACTTATATAATTTACATGTTTGTTTTATTTTTTTCATGATATTGCTTCCCATTTGAGCAAAAAGTGTTCCATAATATCGGGATATGGAGAAGGATGTGTCCAATTCTCCTTTTGTGAATCTAGGAATTATGTTTGACAATTTACTTAACGTGGCGATCTTATAAATAATGTGCTGGTTTCTACTACTCAAACCCCCTGTGCGTGGGGGACGCGAACGAAGAATACCCCCACGATACCCGCTGCCTGTCATATGGTGAAGCTGGATTTAGAATATTAAACTAGTAGTATTCCTTGTAGTATTTTCTTTCCATGGAATTGCTTGTTGTACTCTAGTCGTCTTACTAATAAACGGTGGATAACTTTTATACAAGGTTTATACACCGTTTATGTGAAATTCGTTACTAATAAACCGCGTATAAGCCTTCTGTGTATACATCTGTTATAGTTACTCATTGAATTGCTTATACAGACCAGGACCCTTGTATAAGCGTTGTACAGCAGCGAGTAGCGGAAAAAGAAACGAGTGAGCAGTTTATTTTCGTGGTATTTATTGTCTACAGTAATATAATCGTGGTGAAATATTCGACTTATCCATTTAATTTTGAACACATATTGAAAGAATGGACGATAACGTTGATGATCTTCATGATATTTTAAACATAGAAGACATACACCATTCAGAGGTTATGGAGGCTAGACATCTTCGTAAAGTAAAACACTTTAAAGAGACGGAATGACAATGAATAACTATAAAAGAAATGATGGTTGGGCGTATTTTTGTGTAATAATGTGTTACTGCTTAATAGACTTTTGATATTGCGAGTTTATTATACATTATCTGCCCCTACAAAGATCTTTCTCAAATTTGAGTACCTATAAAAGGGGACATATTCCTCGAGATAAAACATGGCATAACTTGAAAACCACACGCAATATGATTTCCATACTTTGTAGTCGAATACGCAGAAATATGATGTATAAATGCCTAATAGAAACTTTTTTTGATCAAACCTTTCGTTTAGCTACAAAACAGGTTTTCCTTTCTCCTGAAAAGCAAGGATTTTGGAATGAGTACCCTTTTCAACTCGCCGATTCAATTACAATTGCTTACGTTTTCCGTACTACTCCAGTTAGGAGCTATTGATCTTTTCTTAAGCTTTTCCATTTCTTTTTTTTGGTGTTCATTACACAAGCAAGCTGAAGAAATGTTGATATCAGTATAAGCCAATTTCCAGCTGTCTCACTTATTGTTGCCACTGCCTTTTCGATATGCCGTGCTGCTGTGCGATTTTCCGGATAGTTTTGCTCGTAGATAACCAGCAGAAGCGATCATAAAGGCGGTGAACGTGCGAAATACGTCAGTGAACTGCAGGAAGAGATTCCTACGCCGCGGAACGAGTGTATACGTGCTGTATAGTAATACAATGCGTATACCTCGTTTATTAGTAAGAAAAATGTAAAACGCTTATACAGGGTTTTTCACTGTATAACTAAACAAGAGTTAAACAACTGCATAAGGACTTCTTTATTAATAAGACGGTAGTTGTTGTAGAGGTATTGTTGGGCAGTTAGGTTTTAACTTCAATACCACTTGTGATGTTAAGCTAGTAGTAAGCTCAATGTTTGCCTTTGCTGGTGGGACCTGGTGTTTACAGTGCACTATGTCTTCTAGTATAGGCTAGAGCAATTTTATTGCTTTCATTGACCTGTCTCAGTTTCATCCTTCGCTTTGACAATATGAAAGTGACTGAGGTAGGAGTGATGCTAGTAATGCCATTCCTTATGCAGCCAGTCCCTGCTATGAATGGTGTGATAATGTTGCTCATAGGGTCGGTTGGTGCACGCATTTCAGTGAGCTTGGCAGAATATGTAATAGCAACTTCTGGCTCGGTGAGGAAAACAACGGGAAACTACATCACTCTTCATTTCCCTAGTGCACGTCGTAAGTGACGCCTAGGCCATCTATGACAGCTAATGGCAGAGCTGTTGAGGATCCAACCAGCCTTAGGGCTGAGGACTCAACATACATAAGCTCAACGTATATTATTGTAAGCAGTAATGTTAAGCACAGGATATAATTAAGAATGATAAACTAGTAATATCTCTTGTAATATTTTCTTTCCAAGGAATTGCTTGTTGTACTTTTGTTGTTGTTGGGTAATTATGTTTTAATTTTACCCTATTAGCCCACTACTGTAAATGACCATTGCGACCGGGATATTTCCTATTTGCGATGTATTTGTTAAGAATAAAATAATATTCATAATGAGAGGCGAGCAGCCTCCGTGGCTCAGGCGGCAGGGCGCCGGCTTCTCACTGCTGGGTTCCGTGAATCAAATGCCAATCAATCAATCAATCAATCAATCAATCAATCAATCAATCAATCAATCAATCAGTCAATACTGATCTGCATTTAGGGCAGTCGCCCAGGTGGCATATTCTCTATCTGTTGCTTCCCTAGCCTTTTCCTAAATGATTTCAAAGAAATTGGAAATTTATTGAACATCTCCCTTGGTAAGTTATTCCAATCCCTAACTCCCCTTCCTATAAATGAATATTTGCCCCAGTTTGTCCTCTTGAATTCCAACTTTATCTTCATATTGTGGTCTTTCCTACTTTTATAAACGCCATTCAAACTTATTCGTCTACTAATGTCATTCCACGCCATCTCTCCGCTGACAGCTCGGAACATACCACTTAGTCGAGCAGCTCTTCTTCTTTCTCTCAATTCTTCCCAACCCAAACATTGCAACATTTTTGTAACGCTACTCTTTTGTCGGAAATCACCCAGAACAAATCGAGCTGCTTTTCTTTGGATTTTTTCCAGTTCTTGAATCAGGTAATCCTGGTGAGGGTCCCATACACTGGAACCATACTCTAGTTGGGGTCTTACCAGAGACTTATATGCACTCTCCTTTACATCCTTACTACAACCCCTAAACACCCTCATAACCATGTGCAGAGATCTGTACCCTTTATTTACAATCTCATTTATGTGATTACCCCAATGAAGATCTTTCCTTATATTAACACCTAGATACTTACAATTATCCCCAAAAGGAACTTTCACCCCATCAACGCAGTAATTAAAACTGAGAGGACTTTTCCTATTTGTGAAACTCACAACCTGACTTTTAACCCCGTTTATCAACATACCGTTGCCTGCTGTCCATCTCACAACATTTTCGAGGTCACGTTGCAGTTGCTCACAATCTTGTAACTTATCACTCTATAGAGAATAACATCATCCGCAAAAAGCCTTACCTCCGATTCCACTCCTTTACTCATATCATTTATATATATAAGAAAACATAAAGGTCCAATAATACTGCCTTGAGGAATTCCCCGGTCATTCCATGTGACCTTTGTGCTGGACAATGTGGAGGCGGGACGGGTTTTTTCTCCGGGTGCTCCGGTTTTCCCTGTCATATTTCATTCCATCAACACTCTCCAATATCGTTGCACTTCATCTGTCATTCAGTAATTACTGCCCGGGAGCAGTGCGACAGGCTTCGGCAGCCGGCACAATTCCTATCCTCGCCGCTAGATAGGGGCTTCATTCATTACATTCCTGACCCAGTCGAATGACTGGAAACAGGCTGTGGATTTTCATTTTCAGTAAGAGGCGACTAAAAGGGACGACCAAGGGATGATGGCATTAGAACCATGAGATTACCTCTGATTAGTACCATCACACCATGAGTCAACTTTTCTTGCAAATCAGTACCATTGTGTGAGAAATACCATGGGTTTCGTTGCCTACGAGTGGCGCCATCATGTGAGAAACGCCATAGGTCTGCGTTACCTGTGCCTAGTGCTTTACCTGTGAGTAGTACCTCAATGTGTGGAACACTATGAGTCTACTTTACATGTGATTAGTACCGCAACATGAGGAATACCATGGTTCTAGTTTACTAGTGATAAGCACCATTATGACGGACCGTTGACCTGGATTTTTGACCCCTTTAGACAGCAAGCATCATCGATTCAGGATTGTAATTTGGAAGCAGTCCCTTGGTCAGTTTATACCATTTTGTTAAGCTAGCTTCCGGGAAGGTGGGGCATTGTGAGTCGTGTCTACTGATTATATCCATTCATTCTTCATAATCATGTTTTGAATGTCGGTCAGTGGGTGAATTTTATAATTTTAAATTGTCATTACATTTCGTCTGATTTCGTACCATTAGGGGCCGATGACCTACATTTTAGGCTCATTTAAACAAGCATCTAGTACTAAAATGTTTTAATTTCGTCCCTGAAGGGGACGGCGGGCCTCTTAAACGGTAACGCTGTATCTCAGGCCGGTGAGATGTGATACGGTGTGTATCCTATGCTTGTATACTGCAGTACGTAATGTTAGATAGAACTCCGTTTTATTCTCGGCCGAGATCTTAGGGAAATAATAATAATAATAATAATAATAATAATAATAATAATAATAATAATAATAATAATAATAATAATAATAATAATAATAATCCTCAGCCTGTTTCCGGTGACTCGACCGGGTCAGGAATGGAATTAATGAAGCCCCCAGCTAGTGCGAGGATATGACTAGTGCCGGCTGCCCAAGCCTTTCACACACCTCTGGAGCAATGATTAATGATAACCCCATGGCACTACAGCCCTGAAGGGCCTTGGCCTACCAAGCGACCGCTGCTCAGCCCGAAGGCCTGCAGATTACGAGGTGTCATGTGGTCAGCACGACGAATCATCCCGCCCGTTAATCTTGGCTTTCTAGACCGGGGTCGCTATCTCACCGTTAGATAGCTCCTCAATTCTAATCACGTAGACTGAGTGGACCTCGAACAGCCCTAAGATGCACTTAAAAATTCCTGTACTGGCCGGGAATCGAACCCGGGACCTCCGAGTAAGAGGCATACACGCTACCCCTACTCCACGGTGCCGGCATAATGATTAATGATGAAATGAAATAATATTGGGAAGTGTTGCTAGAATGAAACTGTGAGAGGGAAAACCGGAATACCCGGAGAAAAATCTATCCCGCCTCCGCTTTGTCCAGCACAAATGTCACATGGAGTGATCGAGAACCACGGAACCCAGCGGTGAGGGGTCGGCGCGCTACCCCTGAGCCATGGAGGCAGCTTGTGAAATGCTAGATATAAATTATTTCCTTTTATTACTGGTAAAACGAAGCGGACGAGAAATGTCTAAGCTCTAGTTCTTTCATCTCATTTCCACCTTCAGAGAAGTGAAAGTTCACTTCAGTTTTTTTTTCCCTGGTACTTTGTAGAATAGAGCACAATAGCTGAGGATATCCTGCCAGGTCATATTACAGTTTCTCCTCTAGGTGTACTATTAGAGTACGTTCATTTAGTTCTAGATTAGTCTTGTAGCTTCCTGCCCAATTTGCTTGGGTTAGATTTTCCTCTCCATCGCGTATTTGAGACGTTTCCGTGATTTGGTGCATTCAGTCCCAATCCTTGGCTGAATAATAAAAGTCCGCATTTGGTTCAGAGAATCCTTGGTTCGATTCTTCGCCGAGCCTGGGATTTTAGCCGCGTCTGCATACACACCTCTCCATATACACACAACTTACTATAGTTCATTCCATGTTAAGAAAACAGTATTGCTCTTATGACAAAGGGTTGCCATATCGAACGCCTCTGCTCAACACCATCACGGGAAACCGGCGACACATAAATTTGTAAAATTCAGTATTTAAGTTCAAGATAAAAAGCAGAAGAAACTAAGCTGCGGATTCCTTTTATGAACTAAAGGGGACGGGGCTTTTCAGTAGCTATTTTTGGTTTGTACGGAATCAGAGGTACATTACGGTACATAAAAACCTCAGCATTGAAGTGTAAGGCAAATTGGGGCAGAAAATAGAAAAATAATATTCTTATGGGCTCGAGGGATGAAGGATGCATTTAATAGTACTATACTACTATTGTGCTGTCGTATCGCTCACAAAAACAATAGCAAAAATTAAATGCGGTCGTAAAAAGTGGTAAAATTAAAATGTGCTTAAGAAAGAACAGCTAAGTAACAAAACCAAGCACAAATAAAAAACACGGCAATTTTTTTTATCAGTACAAGTTATGCCATGACATATCGCTGCACAACACAACACCAAAATCTTCAGTAACAACTTTTGTACAGTACGAAAATAATAGAACACACACAAATACTATGCAAGATACAACCAACTCTCCCTCAACACAAGACAAGTACGCACTGATTTAAAGCCTAAAAACACACGCAACGAATAAATACTGCAGATGACTTCACTATAGAAGTGAGCTGCCGGGGATTCACAGAGTGAGGGACTAGACGAGGCTTGTACCAGAGCAACACAGGACATTTAAAAAAAAAAAAAGTGAAATGGCGTATGGCTTTTAATGCCGGGAGTGCCCGACGACAAGTTCGGCTCGCCAGGTGCAGGTTTTATGAATTGACTCCTGTAGGCGACCTGCGCGTCGAGATGAGGATGAAATGAAGGAAGACAACGAAGCGATTGCTGTTCGTGTCATTGTGCTTCCTCCCTGCTAATATCTTTATCAAAAAGAAAATGTTATATAGTTATTTTAATAACTCATGGACAAAAATGGTACATCCTTTTTATCTCTCTTTTATAATACATTACAAAGTACAGTATAATATCCCTTAATAACGGGAAATTATGGGTGTCTCAGAGGGGGTGTGTTCACTCATTGTAAGAGCAGTACCGTTTTCTTAACATGGAATGATCTACAGCAATCAAGAGAATAGGTATGAGTTTATCCACCTTTCCAGTACACTGCAATAAAATGACAGAGAGATTTTCGACCATTTCACTCTTTAAGGGACTGGTTTCAACCCAACCAGGGGCCATCCTCAGCCTTATAATTCTAAAAATCTCCAGTTATACAATGCATGTGCAATCATTAAAATCCCTTACAGTATACAATATCAGAAGACATAAAAAACACATTAATATATACGTATAACAACAATATAAAAGACACTTAAACACCAGATGTGGAATTCAAATAAAAATAGTAAATTGACCACTTGTAAATGAATTCTGATGGACTGGAAGTCTGAAGTGTGTCATTCAGTTCTCATTTGCTCCTTGTGAACGCCCCATTTGTTGTTAGAACCAGTTTACAATATGATAACACTTTATCTTCTTAAATTATGTTTAAAAAATGTTAGCTGAAGTTATGTCATCAGAGGTGATAAATAAGGACCATATACTATATGAGTATTACGTAATTTAAAACATAATTTAAGAAGATAAAGTTTTATCATTCTGTAAACTGGTACTATCAACAAATGGGACATACACTTCAGACTTTCAGTCCAGCAGAACTCATTTACAAGTGGTCACTTTACCAAAAGTCCGACTCGTTGGCTGAATGGTCAGCGTACTGGCCTTCGGTTCAGAGGGTCCCGGGTTCGATTCCCGGCCGGGTCGGGGATTTTAACCGTCATTGGTTAATTCCAATGGCCCGGGGGCTGAGTGTTTGTGCTGTCCCCAACATCCCTGCAACTCACACACCACACATAACACTATCCTCCACCACAATAACACGCAGTTACCTACACATGGCAGATGCCACCCACCCTCATCGGAGGGTCTGCCTTACAAGGGCTGCACTCGGCTAGAAATAGCCACACGAAATTATCTTATATATACTTTACCAAAACATTGATTTGAATTCCACATCTTGTGTTTTAAGTGTCTTTTATTTTGTCGTTATATATTTTAATGTGTGTTTTTGCCTTGTGATAATGTATACTGTAAGGGATTATAATGATTACATATACATTTTATATCGTGCCGATGTTTAGAATTATAAGACTGACGATGACCATTGGATGGGTTGAAACCTATCCCTTAACTTTTAGAATGCTCTAAAAATATATTCGTCATATTACTTGTAGTGTATTGAAAAGGTGGCTAACCTCATACCTATTCTCCTGAATACATGTCGGTACGGAAAAAAGTGACTTTCTTAACTTATGGAAACAGCAATAACCACTAAACGAATAATAATAATAATAATAATAATAATAATAATAATAATAATAATAATAATAATAATAATAATAATAATAATGGCTTTACGTTCCACTAACGGCATTTCTACAGTTTTCTCAGACGCCGAGGTGCAGGAATTTTGTCCCGCAGGAGTTCTTTTACGTGCCAGTAAATCCACTGACACAAGGCTGACGCATTTGTTCACCTTCAAATACCACCGGACTGAGCGGGGATTGAACCTGTGAACTTATGCTCAGAAGGCCAGCGAGCGCTCTATCGCATGAGCTGCTCTGCCCGGCAATAATAATAATAATAATAATAATAATAATAATAATAATAATAATAATAATAATAATAATAATGGTTTACGTCCCACAGACTCACTACTTTAATGGTTTTCAGAGACGCGGAGATGCCGAAATTTTGTATCAAAGGCATCTTAGGAAATAACCTCAACTTTACCATGAACCAAACCAAACCCATGGCGCAACAGCCCCGAAGGGCCTTGGAGTGCCAAGCGACCGCTGCTCAGCCCGAAGGCCCGCAGATTGCGAGGTGTCATGTGGTCAGTTCGACAATTCCTCTCGGCCGTTATTCTTGGCTTTCTAGACTGGAGCCGCTATATCACCGTCAGATAGCTCCTTAGTTTTAATCATGTAGGCTGTTTGGACTTCGAACTAGCCTTAGGATCCAGGTCGGGAATCGAACCCGGGGCCTGCGGGTAAGAGACAGGTACGCTACCCCTACACCGCGGGGCCGGTCAACTTTATCATGACGCAGTTGAAATGTCATTTCCATCTTTCTTGTTCTCAATCAATCATCAATCCATCACTACTGATCTGCATTTAGGGCAATCGCCCAGGTGGCAGATTCCCTATCTGTTGTTTTCCTAGCCTTTTCTTAAATGATTGCAAAGAAGTTGGGAATGTATTGAACATCTTACTCCCTAAGTTATTCAAGTCCCTAACTTCCCACCCTATAAATGAATATTTACACCAATTTGTCCTCATGAATTCCATCTTTATCTTCATATTGTGATTTCCTGTTTTTAAAGACACCATAGAAACTTATTCGTCTACTGTTGTCATTCCACGCCGTCTCTACACTGACAGCTCGGAACATACCGCTTAGTCGAGCAGCTCGTCTCCTTTGTCCCAGGTCTTCCCAGTCCAAACGTTGCAACATTTTTGCAACGCTACTCTTTGTCGGAAATCACCCAGAACCAATGAGAGCTGCTTTCCTTTGGATTTCTTTTTCAGTTCTTGAATCAAGTAATCCTGGTGGGGGTCCCATACACTGAAACCATACTCTAGTTGGTGTCTTAACAGAGACTTATATGCCTTCTCCTTTACATCCTTACTACAACCCCTAAATACGCTCATAACCATGTGCAGAAATCTATACCCTTTATTTACAATGATATTTATGTGATTACCCCAATGAATATTTTTCCTTATATTAACACCTCTGTACTTACAATGATTCCCGTAAGGAACTGTCACCCCATCAACGCAGTAATTAAAACTGAGAGGACTTCTTCTATTTGTGAATTTCACAACCTGACACTTAACCCCGTTTATCATCATACCATTGCCTACTGTCCATCTCACATTATCGAGGTCATTTTGCAGTTGCTCACATTCTTGTAACTTGTGTATTACGCTATACAGAATAACATCATCCGCAAAAAACCTTATCTCTGATTCCACTTCTTATATTTATAAATGATAAGAATACATAAAGTTCCAGTAATACTGCCTTGAGGAATTCCCCTCTTAATTAATACAGGGTCGCATAAAGCTTCTCGTAGTTCTTCCTTCCATTATTGTTATTAATGGCATCAAGGAGATTCTAGGGCTCTGCGACAGTGACGAATGTAAAGTTCAAAAATCTCCATTCGTTTTCCTTTCACTCCAAAATCCCTATTACCGAGCTCGATAGCTGCAGTCGCTTAAGTGCGGCCAGTATCCAGTATTCGGGAGATAGTGAGTTCGAACCCCACTGTTGGCAGCCCTGAAGATGGTTTTCCGTGGTTTCCCATTTTCACACCAGGCAAATGCTGGGGCTGTACCTTAATTAAGGCCACGGCTGCTTCCTTCCCAGTCCTAGCCCTTTCCTGTCCCATCGTCGCCGTAAGACCTATCTGTGTCGGTGCGACGTAAAGCAAATTTTAAAAAAATCCCTATTGATAACTCGGTCGTTACACGCCTGGGAGGAGCATTATCTCACCTCAAGGTAATTCCTACAAGCAGTGAAGTTCCGTCCGTACTATCACGAAGGCGCGCCATGTCCAGGGAACGTATGGCGAGGGCGTCACGTAATCCCTGGGAGAAAGGGGCGGAGATGGAGGGTATGAAAGTGAATGACAGCTAAGTCGTGCCGGGTTAGGGTCGGGGTTGGAAACGGGGGAGAAAAAACATACAGTGCGCTTTGTGTTATAGGCTTGTTAATATTAAGTGGATTATATGAATAAAATTAATCGGATTACATTATTTCATTTTGTAAGCGATCAGAATACAACTCAGAAAAGCTACGTGCACACTAGGTAATTTGGCAGAGTACTGAAATGAATCCTAATATTGCCTTTGTTAGTCTGAACGTGTAGATCCATGTTTGTTTGTTTGTTTGTCCAATCCTTGTCCCGTTTCTCTACGGGGTCGGATATGAGGTGAGATGAATCTGTAGTGGCGAGTTTTTATGACCGGATGCCCTTCCTGACGTCAACCTCATTAGAGGAGTTAATGAGATGAACTCAATGACGTAATATATGGCAGTAGGAAGGGAGTGGGTGAAACCCGGTGCCGGCACACAGCCTACTCCTGTCGAATAGCACTAAGGGGTCTGCTCAAGGCTTAACGTCTCATCCGACGGACGAATCACCATCAACAGCGTCATATGCCCTCACTCCATATGAGCACTGTGGAGAGGTATGGAATTTAATCCAATGATTAGAAATTGTACACCACCACCTCTTCTACCATGCTGACCAACATTCTGATGGTGAAATGTTTTTCAATCAACGGGAGACGAACTGGCCAACCTCGGTGTCAGGCCGTTTAGACTTCAAGATGGCAAAATAAAACGCATCAACTAGTCGTGTTCAAATTTATTCTAATTAACTACTGGGTCCTATAGAAAAAAGCAGGGGCTAAAACTGGATGTCTCGTGGCTATGGTCACAATATCAACAACCATGAAACACTGCAAACTTGGTTACGTTTTGCTACATACAAAATGTATCCGTGAGGACGTTACAAATTTTCAGAGATGATGGAGGACTGCAAATGGATGATTTGAGACCAGGAACCGTTGTCCGGAAACGTTCGAGGCAAATGTTATTAATAATCCAAGTTGTTTAACGTCCATTCGTTCTGAACAGACGCCGGGGTGTCGGAATTGCGTCCCGCAGTAGTTCTTTAACGGGCAGAAAGCCAACGACATGGCTTTGTCACCTTTAAACATCCTTAAAAGCCACCGACCTCAGTGGATAGGACGAGGAGGTCATGTTTCTTGACCCGCTCGTTCACCTCATCTCACTCCATTTGATTTCTTCTTGTGGGGCCGTGTGAAAAGCCTTGTGTATGAGACACCTGTCGAGATTGAAGAGGATCTCCTGTCAAGAATTCTCGCTACCTGCGACACCGGGGATGTTCGAACGGGTACGACAGAACTTTGTGTGAAGATGCCACGCCTGCATTGACTCAGAGGACGCCGTTTTGAACATTTGTTGTAAATGGAGCATCTTGTGAAACTTGTGCAGGTAAACGGACTTTCATGAGTAGAATTTTGCTTAACTTTTCACTCGATCGTTTCCGGAATATGGTTCCTTATCTCAGATTGATCCATTTGCCGTCCTCCATTATCCATGAAAATGTGTAACGTAATCACGGATACACCCTGTATATAACAGACGCCACCTACCCTTGGTCGATTATTATTATTAACATAGGAGCTTCCTCTGTGGATCAGTGGTAGATAGATGTCCCAAATTTTACGGGACAGTGCCGTATTCATGTTAAATGTCCCGCGTCCCGGACAGTTCCTGTGAGGGACGGCAATTGTCCCGTATTTTGAATCTCGAGAGAAATACGCCAGTGTTTCTACCTCTGATAAGTACCAAGAGCTTTTCTTCCCTTTTCCAAAGAGGTCAGATTCCTTCAATCCTTGGTTTCTTTGTCTGGTGTGAGTTCGTAGATTTTTTAAATAGTTTTGTAATAGTTTGCAGTTCTCAGGTTGTCTAACCTGGCGAATAAGACGTGTAATATCGGACAGCTACCTCAGGTGGTCCGAGTCCACCGCATGTGCGTGTGAAATTGTCAGCTGTGAGGAATATTATGTTCTTTTGACTTGATTATGTCTGAGCTGTTCATTTCTGTAAATTCTTCTTCTATGTCATGCAGAGATTTTTTTAAATTGCTAGAATGACAAAAAACGGTTAACAGCATTTAAGAGAAATAAAAATATGTTGAAATTGAAAGAACTGTGTCCGCCTCTATGGTGTAGTGGTTAGTGTGATTAGCTGCCACCCTCCGGAGGCCCGGGTTCGATTCCCGGCTCTGCCACGAAATGGCACGCGGTCTTTAGCAGGCCTCATCGGAAACAAGAAGAAGAAGAAGAAGAAGAAGAAGAAGATAACCTCTGTCGCATAACCACACGATATTCACACTAATTGTCGGCTACAAAATTTTCTCGTGTAGCACCGCTTCGAAAAATATTTCCTCATGATTTTGAAGGTTTTAAAATTGAAATAGAAAGAATTAAAGTAGCAGAAAACATTCGATGTGTCAGTGCGACGTTAAACCACTGACGAAGGAGAAAAAGAATTAGCGGTGTCCGGACATTTGAGGTTACAACTAAATCAGGAACATTTGCAGTCAATGCGATAAACTTTTGCCCACTCACACAAGTTCCCCAGCAGTCACAGGAGACGTATGGGGTGCGCCTCATTAGCTTAATCCTGGGGTATCCCCGCTAACCTGCCTGGGCTCCTGCTCTCTTGTTCTAAATTAGAGGTGCTCAGGCTGGGCATTCCGTCCCGCGGGCGGGCGGGCGGGCGGGCAGGCTGGCGATGAGCGTATACTGTTCAGCCAGTGACGCTGTGGCGACGCTGTGGCTACATCACAGGCCATGAAGGGTGGGCGAAGTTCTCCCAGTCACTCTCGATCACTGCGCCAATGCACGAGTTTGAAATGGACTCGGAAGATAATGAAAGAGAGCGGAAATCCGCTTCAATTTACATTATAAGAAATACCGTAAGTTATTTACCATTGCAATGGATGTATTTTGACGTCCGGCTCCATGGCTAAATGGTTAGCGTGCTGGCCTTTGGCCACAGGGGTCCCGGGTTCGATTCCCGGTCCGGTCGGTGATTTTAACCTTCATTGGTTAATTCCAGTGGCTCAGGGGCTGGCTGTTTGTGCTGTCTATAACATCCCTGCAACTCACACACAACACATAACACTATCCTCCTCCACAATAACACGCAGTTACCTCCACGTGCCAGATGCCGCCCACCCTCATCGGAGGGTCTGCCTTACAAGGGCTGCACTCGGCTAGAAATAGCCTCACAAAATTATTCTTCTTCCTCTTCATAGTACCGTATCAGGTCCCCCTGACGTTGGCGATCACTGTGGCGAATGCAGAACGATCTCTTGCTAGGTGGAAAAGTCTTTCAACACTGTGAATTCCAGTCCATTCTTTGATGTTTCCAAGCCATGATGTTCGCCTCCTCCCGACACCTCTTCGACCCTGTATTTTGCCTTGTACAATCCGCTGTAAGATGAGGTAACGGTCATTTCTAAGGATGTGGCCAAGGTAAGAGATCTTCCGGTGTTTTATTGTTTGAACGAGTTCCCGACTTGCTCTTGCCCTTCTGAGTTCTTCTTGGTATTATTATTATTATTATTATTATTATTATTATTATTATTATTATTATTATTATTATTATTATTATTATTGTACCGGGCGGTACACCTCCACACCGTTTATTTAAAAGTTGCGCCAGTTGAAACTCCTCTTCTGGAGGAAGTCTGAACTTTATCTACGGTCTTAATTTCCAAATTTCTCAGAAGATGTCACTACCTGGAAAATTTTGAGTTTGTGAACTGTGTCATTTTCGACGTACTTTTGTCTTGCTTGTATTAAGAAGTGTGAACTTTCTCTTCTAGAGGACACTACTGAAGATCAACAATAGTGCACCCTAGTGCGGAGTCAAAGAACTATTTTGGTGGAGAAAATTTAATTTCAGGAGTTTGTTCTTTGTTAAATTTCTTTCTGTCATTGTTTAAGTTGGCAATATTTACCCCTTTCTTCCCCTTGTTTTGAATGTATCCAATCACGAATTTTTTCAATTAATTTCTGACCAATCTGGTGTATCTTTCCCCAACTTGAATCTGTTGCGGGGTCCTACCCAATAAAATCTTTGTGGGAGGGTGTTTTCTTTCCCCTAACGCCTAGAACTTTCTGCGAGAGTATTTAAACTGCTGATTTTAGGGTCTCCGAGCCACTTCTGTTCCATCTTTCAGTGTATTAAGTACATAGCAGGAGGCGGGAAGCGCCTCTTTCCTCGGCAGCGGTCAACAATAAGGTAATGGCCGATTAATAAATTTTTTTCTTTGCCAGCTCAGCAGTTTAACTTTCGGGGCAGGTTCTAAGCGTTCCCCTATGTAACCTTTTCCTAAAATGTAACTTCTCTTTTCTTCTATTCTCTTGTAAAGCGACATACTGGGATAGAGAGTGTTAACCCTCTCGAGCTCCCACTCACATTGTTTGAGGTGAACTTATTTTTCGCAACCTATTCTTCAGTAATGTAAGTTAGTAGTTTCTTAAGTCACCTCTGTAGTATGGGATTAGCCCTTGCATCAGTGGCCTTAGAGCCAAAATAGGTCTTAAAGACAAAGTGTATTAGGAGTGCAAGTTCGCCTCCTCTCAAATTGTGATTTTAGAGGTCATGTATTAACTTTCTTGTCATTTAACAGACCTCAGTAGATTGGGTATTTTGCTCCTGTGTATATGTCCTTTGAGGACGGCTTAAAGGTGGAGTTCGGAGTGGCCTATGATAGGCTTGTATTTTAAGGGGAAGTTGCCCTTTTTGAAAATTGTGTTTCTGCCTCAAGGAGGCTTTTGGATGTAATTGGAAGCCGGTGTTTCTGGCATGTTTGGGGGTTTTCGGCCCCTTTGTTGTATGGTGTTCATTGTAAGGTTGGGCTCATGGCTCAAGAATTATGTTTCTGACCTTTTGAAGCCCCAAATGGGGTACCTATGTAAATGTAATTGTCAATCGTGTTTCGGCTACTAAGTACCTGTTCTATTTGTTGTTACCTAATTTTGAAAAGAAAATATAACCTTGCTAAATTTTAAAATTAATTTCACTTTAGTAGCTTGAGACCCCTTCACCACCCAGCACCTTCTTTCATGCATAACTACCACCAAAACACGGTAACAAGTGGTAGCAGAGCGTGATTGAATGGGTCTCAATTTAGCCCCTTTTGACGGCTAAGCTCTGTTTTGATCCGAACTCTAACCATTTTCTCAGTTGCTGGAAATTTTTTATTGAGGTTTTTCAAAATTTTTCTGTTATCATGCCCGGCCCTCGCGATGTTCTCCTCCTTAACTACTTGCGCAAAGAGGAGTTGATCTACGAATTAACTATTAGAAACGTGCAATCTGGAGGCACGGTTGCTATCGACACTAACAAGCTTAGAGACTCCCTTGATTTGCCCATTTCCATCCCCAATTTGGGAGAGAAAGAAATTGATGACTCTCTTTCCACGATCGTCGAGAACATTACTGGGCTAGCATCGGTCGTTAGTTTTTTTGATGAAAATGATCCGTCTCCTAATCAAATTAAGCGTGTGCAAGGCAGGCTATATCATTTTTCAAATAGAGTTAATGATCTGTTGTCTCTAAAGGTGAATGACGTTCAGAGGAAGGAAGCTAATACGCTCCTTGAAACTATTTCTGAATTGTCTAGTAAAGTCACTCAATTGTTAACTGGGGAAATTCCTCCCAAATCTGATCAACCCACCATAGTGAATGTAGGTAGCGAGGAAGAGTCTCCTAAGGGAGAAGTAAATAGGAAAACCCCCTCTGCTCAAACTATCTCTGCCCCATTGGACAACGAGTCTGAACGCCGTGCATCGTTGAGTAACATCCGTTCTGAATTAACTTCTTTGCCCCTGAAACCTCTACCTACTATGTCACCCGGGTTTAGCAGCTTGCCTCATCCATTGGCAATGTTGCTCAGAGGTATCTCTAAGTTTTCTGTCAACACCACCAGTGAAGTTATTTCATTTTTAAGATTTTTAGTTGAATTTCAGGATCACGCCCTTGTGTTTTCTCTTTCCCCTTGTCAAATTTTACAAATAATCTATCCTTATGCTATTGGTGTTCTCTCAGATAAAATAGTAAGAGCTATTGCTGAACAGTCATCTATTGAAGATTTTCACGCACACTTGCTTGCAAATTTCATTCCTGCCCGCGCGAGGTCATCTCTGATTCAGAAATACTATTATCGGGTACAGCGCTTGGATGAAAACTTGGCTGATTTCATACAGGACATTAAGTTTTATACTAGGGTGTTTGCCCTTCATTTTCCTGAAGATCAGATTGTGCAGGCTATTGTAGAGGGAATTTCACCTCCCTATAGGTCATATTTGTGTTTCGCGGCGTGCCCGCAAACCTTCTCGGAACTTGAAGCGTTGGCCGTCTCGGCGGAAGGAGTTAGATACGCCGATTCTTTGCGTGTCGCGAAAGAACCCCCGCCTTCCTTTAGTAACATTCGGCCTCCACCTCGCCGACCAGTCAATCCCCGTAAATGTTATGCGTGCGGGGCGCCTGACCACCTGCGCAATAAGTGTCCTCTGATCAAGTCTAGTAGGGCAAATAATGGAGCTGGTTGAGCACAAGGCTGTTTTAAATGTGGGGCTTTCTCACATATCGCCAAGAATTGTCCCAATTCGAATAGCACCCCCTCCTGCTCAACTTCTGGGGTAACTTCCAACAACAATCAAAAGTGACTAGTGGCTTCGGCTGAGTCAACTAATTCATCTTCCCGAGGCTCAGCCCCTGGTAAGCAGATCGAAAATCCTGGGAACGTTAAATCTGCTAATCTGTCCTTTGAATGCCCCAAAGAGTGTCTTAAGATTGCGGCGGATACCCCCGCACCTGTTCCTTTCCTTAAGATTGAGGTAAATAACGAACCTATAACAGCTCTATTAGATTCAGGCAGTGTTTGTTCCATTATTTCGGCTGAATGGTACTCGAAATTGAAGTCTGTTTGTAACCTACCTGTCTATGACTCTTCTCCTGTGAAATGTGTTTCTGCTAATACATCTCCATTAGAAATTCTAGGTTCCTTACTGGTCAAAATTCGTATTTTTAAATTTACATGGAAAATTAAATTGTTTGTGGCCAAGCAATTGTCTTGCCCCATTATATTGGGAGCTGACTTTATTTCTCACACTGGTCTTGTGCTCGATCTCCAGTCTAGGTCGTGCACATTCAAATTTGCTTCTAGTTGTAAAATTCCACTATTAAAGTGTAATTCTGTGTCATGTTCTTCTATTTCGCCTACCCAGGATGAGATGTTGTTAGACCTTAGACATCTACCTGAGGAGCAGGCTGATAGTATTCGCAAACTGTGTCAGTCGTTTCCCGAGGTATTCTCTGATACTCTTGGCGTTACTGACCTGATCGAATACAAAATTGAGGTCACGGATTCGATTCCTGTCCGTTTTCCACCGTATAGGCTATCTCCACCTAAAATGAAGGCTCTGAAAGAAATCATCGATCAGATGTTGAAGGATGGTATTATTAGGCCCTCTAAGTCAGCGTATTCTTCGCCTATTTTTCTAGTCCCGAAACCCCAAGGGGGCTTCAGGCCTGTAATTGACTACAGGGCTCTCAATCGGAAGGTGGTGTTACAATCTGTGCCCCTTCCCGACCTTCATTCTTGCTTTTCATGGTTTCGTAAGGCCAAGTTCTTTACTATCTTGGACTTGAATCAGGCCTATAATCAAATTCCCCTTGCTGAAGAGTCTAAACACCTTACAGCGTTTGCCACGGACTGGAATTTATACGAATACAACCGCGTGCCTTTCGGGCTCCCCACGGGAGCAGCTATACTCACTAGGCTACTAGATAGGGTCTTCTCCGACATCAAATTTGAGTACTTATATCACTACTTGCATGATGTCGTCGTGTTTTCGGAGACCTTCGAAGAACATCTAGATCATCTGCGAGAAGTTCTGAATCGCCTTCGTAAGGCTGGGTTAACTGTCAAGTTGTCCAAGGTCGCTTTTGCTAAGCCCTCTATGTCATTCCTAGGGCATATTGTGTCTCCTGATGGTGTAGCAGTCGATCATTCTAGAACACAGGCCATCCGTGATTTTAAACCTCCCAAGGACATTAAAGGTATCGCCAGGTTCATTGGTATGGTGAATTTCTTCAGAAAGTTCATTCCTAACTTTGCTAATAGAGCGGCGCCATTGAACCTTCTTCGTAGGAAAGGCATCAAATTCGAGTGGGGACCTTCTCAACAAGCCGCTTTTGAAGATCTGAAATTAGCTCTCTGTAATGCCCCTGTCCTTGCCATGCCTGATTTCTCAAAGAAATTCATCGTCCAAACGGACGCGTCGTCGTCGGCGGTAGCGGCAGTCCTTCTTCAAGAGACTGAACTAGGGAGGCGACCCATCGCCTATGCATCTAGGACTCTATCGGCTCAAGAAGCCAAGTATTCCATCTATGAGCTCGAAGGGTTGGCAGTCTTATTTGCCTTAGAAAAGTTCCGTCTCTATCTGGAACATGTCAAATTCGACCTGGAGACAGATAATCAAGCATTAAGCTGGGTCTTAGGTAGGCCGCGTCGTACTGGTCGCATAGCCCGTTGGGCCATCCGTATTTCTGCCTTCCAATTCAATGTCAGGCATATCCGAGGTACCGAAAATGTTGTCGCTGATGGACTCAGCCGTATGTTTTCAGACGACGTTGAGAAGCATGAACAGGTCGACAGTCCATCACCTCCCGAGTCCATGCTATCTGAGGTTAATGCCATCCTAACAGATGTTCCCATGCTGTTTAGGGATATCGAGAAATACCAACGTGAAGATCCGACGCTGGCTCCGATAATGGAAACCCTTTCTTCTGGGGAACATGTTGTCCCTTATGTTCTGAGGAATGGAGTTCTATGTTGCCCTTCGAGGCATGATAAGATGATGAAAGTTGTTGTTCCAGCGGTTCTTGTACCTATGATCTTCAAGTATTATCATGAGACCCCATTAGGAGGGCATCTTGGTATCTTTAAAACTCGTGAAAAGATTCGTGATATGTTCATCTGGAAGGGTATGGACGGTGAAATCCGTGAATTAGTAAAGGCATGTAAATCCTGTTTGCTTAGTAAACCGACCATGTCCACTAAGGTAGGTCTTTTGTCTTCTCATCAAGCGTCGCGCCCCATGGAGCGCCTGTATATTGATTATGTGGGACCCTTCCCCCAGTCAAAGGGGAATGCCAACAAGTTCATCTTTGTATGTGTAGATGGTTTTACTAGATTTTCCTGGTTATTTCCGACTAAGCTGGCTACCGCTCAGTCCACCATTTCTTGTCTTAATACTATCTTTGCTTCTTTTGGTCCTTGTCAATACATAGTTTCCGATAATGCTAAGGCTTTTACATCTAATTTATTTCGTAAATTCTGTTTTGACTTATCCATCTCTCATGTAACTACTTCTGCTTATTACCCTCAACCATCTCTGGCTGAACGGGTTAACCGTAATCTCAGGTCCGCACTCATTGCCTATCATCATGAAGATCCTTCCAAGTGGGACACGTCCCTGCATTGGATAGCTTTTGCTTTGAATTCGGCGGTTCATGAATCTCACAAGTTCACTCCAGCTTCTTTAATGTTCAAGTTTGTTCCCAACTCGCCGCTCTCTAACCTCTGGTCTCTGAATGACATTCTACCCGAGATAATAGATCCGGACAACATTAAAGATCTTTGGAAGAAGGCTAAAGCCAATCTTAAAGTGTCTCATGAAAAGGTTAGGGAAAGGTATGATCGTGGACGGAGACCCACCCCTTTGAAGGTAGGTGACCAGGTTATGGTCAAAAATTTTGTTCCCGCGGGCAAGCTTGCCCCCAGATTTCATGGGCCTTGTATCATTCTCGATTTGCTTACGCCGGTTACCTTATTGTTAAGTAATCCAGCCACCGAGAGGATATTTAGGGTTCACCTGTCCCAGGTGAAACCGGTGTAATTTTGTGTTAACTTGCTTCATATTATTTTGAAAGGATATGAAGGTTATATTTTTTTTTTGAGTTTCACTTTTATGGCATTCTGCCCCTTCTATAATATTTTGGTTTTAGATGTAAGCCTTTTGTAAAACCCGCCCCGATCCGTTAAACTGCCATCCTGTTCTTGCCACGGCCATTACCACGCTCCCGTCTCCTGCTCCTCCTTACACTGTGGCTTCATTAGATTAAATGCCACGGATATCTACACGCCGCTGGCCCCTCAACCTCTCCATAATGCCTGTGCCTTCAAAAACACGATGGTCCAACAAAATTCTGCCGCCTAGCCTTAATGTTTCAGTGCCCCCGCAGCCGCGCAGCGCCGTGCAGCAACTGGGGAGGGGGATGGGCCCCCTCCTCTCCAGCGAGGACGACACGTGCACGGCGAGCCGGAGCTCTCCTCCCGGCCAAGGCTGATGTGCGGCGCACGACCTGCTACTTGCCCGCAGACTGTATATGTTCACCGCGGGCGCGGCGTGTTTCAACACTCTGCTCCCCTCATAGTGCGGGCGAGCGGTATCTCAGGGTACTTAAGGGGTCCGAGCGGCCTCCTTTTGGACGCAAGCTGCAACGGCCGGTCCGGCCATCCAACTTCATCAACATCAACTACATGGACAGTTACTATAAGAGATAACTACATTTGGGAATTCAACAGCAATATCTGATGGACATTGCAAATTTTTCCTTCACTTTTAAGTAGTAAAAGCTTATCTTCAGAAATTCAACTTCTATAAACCTAAAGACTTCATTTCACCTCCAACAACAAAATTTTGGAACCGAATTAAGAAATTTCTCAAATACTTCTGCAAGTTATCTTAATAGCAACATCAAAACTTGGAACTTATTTTCAAACAAAAGTTTATGTTCTTCTGTGTTACCCCGTGGAGGAACTTTTGGGGGGGGAGGTCTGTACCGGGCGGTACACCTCCACACCGTTTATTTAAAAGTTGCGCCAGTTGAAACTCCTCTTCTGGAGGAAGTCTGAACTTTATCTACGGTCTTAATTTCCAAATTTCTCAGAAGATGTCACTACCTGAAAATTTTGAGTTTGTGAACTGTGTCATTTTCGACGTACTTTTGTCTTGCTTGTATTAAGAAGTGTGAACTTTCTCTTCTAGAGGACACTACTGAAGATCAACAATAGTGCACCCTAGTGCGGAGTCAAAGAACTATTTTGGTGGAGAAAATTTAATTTCAGGAGTTTGTTCTTTGTTAAATTTCTTTCTGTCATTGTTTAAGTTGGCAATATTTACCCCTTTCTTCCCCTTGTTTTGAATGTATCCAATCACGAATTTTTTCAATTAATTTCTGACCAATCTGGTGTATCTTTCCCCAACTTGAATCTGTTGCGGGGTCCTACCCAATAAAATCTTTGTGGGAGGGTGTTTTCTTTCCCCTAACGCCTAGAACTTTCTGCGAGAGTATTTAAACTGCTGATTTTAGGGTCTCCGAGCCACTTCTGTTCCATCTTTCAGTGTATTAAGTACATAGCAGGAGGCGGGAAGCGCCTCTTTCCTCGGCAGCGGTCAACAATAAGGTAATGGCCGATTAATAAATTTTTTTCTTTGCCAGCTCAGCAGTTTAACTTTCGGGGCAGGTTCTAAGCGTTCCCCTATGTAACCTTTTCCTAAAATGTAACTTCTCTTTTCTTCTATTCTCTTGTAAAGCGACATACTGGGATAGAGAGTGTTAACCCTCTCGAGCTCCCACTCACATTGTTTGAGGTGAACTTATTTTTCGCAACCTATTCTTCAGTAATGTAAGTTAGTAGTTTCTTAAGTCACCTCTGTAGTATGGGATTAGCCCTTGCATCAGTGGCCTTAGAGCCAAAATAGGTCTTAAAGACAAAGTGTATTAGGAGTGCAAGTTCGCCTCCTCTCAAATTGTGATTTTAGAGGTCATGTATTAACTTTCTTGTCATTTAACAGACCTCAGTAGATTGGGTATTTTGCTCCTGTGTATATGTCCTTTGAGGACGGCTTAAAGGTGGAGTTCGGAGTGGCCTATGATAGGCTTGTATTTTAAGGGGAAGTTGCCCTTTTTGAAAATTGTGTTTCTGCCTCAAGGAGGCTTTTGGATGTAATTGGAAGCCGGTGTTTCTGGCATGTTTGGGGGTTTTCGGCCCCTTTGTTGTATGGTGTTCATTGTAAGGTTGGGCTCATGGCTCAAGAATTATGTTTCTGACCTTTTGAAGCCCCAAATGGGGTACCTATGTAAATGTAATTGTCAATCGTGTTTCGGCTACTAAGTACCTGTTCTATTTGTTGTTACCTAATTTTGAAAAGAAAATATAACCTTGCTAAATTTTAAAATTAATTTCACTTTAGTAGCTTGAGACCCCTTCACCACCCAGCACCTTCTTTCATGCATAACTACCACCAAAACACGGTAACAATTATTATTATTATTATTATTATTATTATTATTATTATTATTACTACATTTTCTTGCGTTTTATCTGTTCGAGCACTGCTCTATTTTAATCTTATACACTAGCCTTATCCTAAATATGTTATGTGTATTTATACCTCGGATTTTTAGGTGGTAATGGGTTAGAATGCAAAGTAATTTGGTTTGTAGGAAGTGTCACGCAACCCGTTGTACCATAATGTCGGAAGAGTAGCATAAATTCAAAGAGTTCTATAGGCTGTACCCCTAATATCTATCCAAGTCTCATAGCATAACCGTTGTACAGTGTATGGTATACTTGTTACTGGCTTAAGGAAGTTTGCATTCTAACCTATCAGCACCTAATAATCCTTACTCTAGATGTGTTAATTTTATGCGAGTTACGCATGTTGCTACAAAGTATTGTTTATGGACTTATATTCGAGTTTATACATTTCCGTTCGTGATGTGTCTCTTGAATCAGCTGTTTGTACTCGTAACAATTTGGCACCAGTGTCTGACTTCCGGTTAGCTGCCAAGTCGAAACTCAAGGAATGGGAACTAGCTTCCCATATTTTCCCGATATTGTTTTATCGCCAGTTTACTTTGGTAGTGCGTAGAGGACATGACATACGCTGTATAGTTCCGTTTCTATGAGTTTCGACTTGACAGTTACCCGGAAGTCAGACATTGGTGGCAAATTGTTACGAGAACAAACAGCCGAGTCACGGCAAATAACACGAGCGGATATCTACTCGTATACACTTGAATATAAGTCGAGAATCAATTATTCTTCGTAGCAACATGCATAACTCACATAAGATTAACAATAATTCACACCATATCTAGGATAAGGCTATAAGATTAAAAATAGATCAATGCTCGAACGGATAAAAATCGATAAAATTAAATTAAATGTCTACTCAACATCTAGAAGACCTCGCGTTGCTAATCGATTCAATTTCTCCTAATGAAGGAAAAATCCTACAAAGGGAATATACCACTCATTTCTGAGTTACTAGCGGCATTGTCATCGTCTATGATACTTTCTTTCTCCCAAGCTTCACTTATCTCGGATTTGTGTCTCACAGCCTGCACTTACCCGGGCTACGGCTTCCCAAATAAATCTTTCAACTTCCGAAACTGTGAAGAGTCGGTTATTCGCAGCTACATAATCCATCACTTCGGCCCAAATCGGTTCTGTGGCGTTAAAATGACAATAGTTTGGGTGAAGGTGAACAACGTTATGTCCATGTGTCCTGGCCATTTCATCCACTCATGAACCGGGTACTAGGACTTGTTTTGTTTCACAAGATGCAGGAGATCCTCCTTTCCTTATGACATTGCGAACCGAAATATTGTGCTCCTTCAACCATTCAACCAACTCATTATTTCATTGTCATTGTTCGTGCTTTGTCAAGAATTGCCGAGTGAACTAACAAAGACCGCGAAAAGAACTGAGCTTAATACAACAAACAGCTGATAGCACGTGG
The DNA here is from genome assembly GCF_040414725.1 of Anabrus simplex. Taxonomy (NCBI): domain Eukaryota; kingdom Metazoa; phylum Arthropoda; class Insecta; order Orthoptera; family Tettigoniidae; genus Anabrus; species Anabrus simplex. The sequence continues at coordinate 1,768,134,621 of NC_090265.1, read as the reverse complement.
TTATAGTAAACAACAGATCGACAATACTGGTAACCGGAACTAGAGTCGAACGGGCTCTATCGGCGCGATTGGCTGCCTATGATTGGCTGTTTATTAATTAACTTAGCCTCCGCCAAAAGGCAGCGCCCAAATTTCAAATTGAAACTCGTAAGAACTGAACTATAGGTATGGTTAATGTACTGCGCGTGCTTTGTTTACTATTGTTGATTATTGTGAACGAAACTGTTTTGTTTACCATATTTTATTTTGTGTCAAACTTGTCTTGTACCCGTGCGGTTAGCGGCGCGCAGATAGTGGATTCGAGCCCCACTGTTGGCAGCTCGAAGTTGGTTTGCCATGATTTCCTATTTCCACACCAGGCAAATGCTGGGGCTGTACTTTAATTAAGGCCACGGCCGCTTCCTTCCCACTACTAGGCCTTTCCTATCCTATCGTCGCCATAAGACCTATCTGTGTCGGTGCGGCGTAAAGCCAATAGTTGAATGTCCATTTTCCCGGTTATTCTTTCAATTTCCGATTCACCATTTTAAATATTGCAATTTCGTCATCAAATTCGAAATCAATGACGCCAAAAACCTCCAGTCACACGTTTTTGTAGGTTTCAGTATACAGTACATCTCCATATTGTAACCAGGATTTTGATCCACTTGGACCACTGTGTGATGTGACAACGACGTCCGTGACGTGGTGGCGTCTTCTGAGAAAAGAAATTACTGTTGCCTTGTAAACGAAGTGATGGGTTACAATACTACCAACGGCGACATTCGCCGTCACGTTCAGTGCTTCTCCGTGATTCGTGTCGCCAGAAAGTTTTTGCTCGCCAATTATATGTTCTTGTTTTTACGGCAGTGATTTCTCTCTTCCTGCCTTTCCGCTTCCCTCTTTTTTTAAGCTGTGTGTCGTTTAACAGGATTCTACTGACAGTTCTATAATTAGACAGTTGCTTCAACACTCAAGAAAGTTAATTATTTCACTTACATTTGCCCCCGTTGTTTCAAATATTTTATTACGTAATTTTTACCACAGGCCATTTCAATTCATTGGAGGTTAAGATTCTGAAGCTTCTGAAGACATTGTGTATCTGGTTGTACTTCTCTTCAAAACAATTTCAGGTACCACCGCCAGTAAAAAAATTAAAAAATGAAATATCGTATGGCTTTTAGTGCGGGGAGTGTCCGAGGACATGTTCGTGATGAGGATGAAATGAATAAGACACCCAGCCCCCGTGTCAGCGAAATTAACCAATGATGGTTAAAATTTCTGACCGTGCCGGGAATCGAACCTGGGGCCCCTGTGACCGAAGGCCCGCACACTAACCATTAAGCCATGGATCCGGACACCACCGCCAGTTAAATGCTCGTACAAGGGAAAGAACAAGGAAGGCCGTGCAAATTTGATTGTTACCTCACCTTTGATATGGCTTGGTCGCTGGGGTTATATGAATACGTGCAACCGCATCAGAGGAACCTAGCTATCGCTGTGACATCCGTGCTGGTCCCTGTATAGCACGAACTTCACGTTTGTCTCGGCGGTGCCCAAGCTCTGTGCCGGTCACTTACAGACTACGTTGGTGAAATTAGGATTTCCGTGTAAATTGCTTTAGACGATGTGATAGGAAAGTGCTGGGAGTTGGAAGGAAGCGGCCGTGGCCTTAATTAATATACAGCCCCAGCATTTGCCTGGTGTAAGTAGGGGAAACCATAGAAAAGCATCTTTAGGTCTAGCGATAGTGGAGTTCGAACCTACTATCTCCCGAATGCAAGTTCACAGCTACGCGACCAAAACCCGCAACCACTCGCTCGGTATCATGCACATCAGTAGCATTACAAGAAAGGAAAAGAAATACTTCAGGTTAACCTCTGAACACCGAGCAATCATGGCCATGAGGAGCCAATTACACCCGTCAATACAATCAGCGCTGTAAGAAATATGTTGAGAAATCAACATCATTACATTCTGTTTATAAAGAAGAGTAACAATGTATCAACCTATTGATTACGAAACAAAATTGTCTTTGTTAACCTACTTCTAACATTGGGGTCAATCATGCTTGTACGATCTGCCAACACGATGTATACATAGGCCTATATTCGTATACTTTTTCACTGGATTTTCTGGATAATCGCTTCCAGAGACATGGCCATTCAGTGAAAGAAAAATGCCTTTCCTTATATTTCCTAAAACTTTAATTTCAGTCTCACTGGTAAAATCCAAAGAATTTTTATTCACGCCGACAGGGAAAGAAATCGCTAACATTTGACATTTTTGTTTAAACTGAGGCGACGTTTTTAACAGGGTTTATGTTATTGCAAATACGGGACTTCAAAATACTGTATTAGGTGTATTTTCCTCCTTTTCTCGAAACAGTTAGTAAGCTGGTTTAGAAGACATGATTCAGAGAAAGAGATGTTGTACAAACGTACGTCGACAGATACCAAAAGAGCATACTAATCCTTTAGTTTTTGTTATTATTGAGGAAAACGTAATGAGAACTGCAACTCAGGACTGTGATACTGAATGAATGCACAATCAAGTGTTATTTTATCTACTGGAGATCTGTCAATTTGGATAATTAAATGTGTCTGCTGTATTATCGCTTCAGGAGAACAGGAAGGGAATTATCCACCCTTCAATACAGATTTAAATGGAATAACTAAAAATTACCATTTCATATGTAGTTTCGAGCTTTGTGTGGGTTCATCTTCAGCGATTAGGCTAATAATACTCTGATACCTGCTACCTAAAATGCTTAAGTCACATTTTACCCCTTTTTAGGCCATATTTAGTTTTTAGGACACATTTGCTTGCAAAGTTTGTATTTCCTTAGGTCATAAACTTTCGAACCATATTGGTAAAGAAGCATGTTATAGTCCAGGGGCGCGGGGTTTGAAAATTAGTGAGGATGGTCTAACTCACAGTCCAATAAAATGGGTGCGGGGGATGGGTGGGATACCGTGAAACTTTGGAAATTTAACCCTCATGAAGATGCAGTTGTAGGTGTTTTTCAATGAGCACTACTTGTTAAAAAGCATTAAAATTGTTGTATTGAAAGCTTTTAAAACAACAATGAATTAGTGTAAACGAACGTCCACGTAAATCCGCATGAACTCCACATAAAAGGTAAGGTGTTTTTAATTGGGAATTAAAAGGATAGACGCTGAAGGAGTACTAATTGTGTCTCTAAATCAGGGTCTCTCAAACGCCCAAAATCTTACGCGTGCAAACCGAGGTGCAGAGGCTCCGTGCACTGTGCATCGGTCCGACTCGGCTTGACTAGGATGGTGTAATGTGCTGGGAGCGACGTAGCGTTCGGTGATAGACGGCTTTTTTATCAGTGAAATAGATAAGTGCAAGACAACAACGTAATAATGGAGCAACCTGTTTCGAAAAAAGCGAAGACTTCCGAAAGTCCATTTGCATTTTGTCTCAGTCGTGATGATAAAGCCAAATACTTAATCTGTGGAACAATGATTACGTGATCATCAAAAAGATCTATTTTTCAATACAAAGGCCTTGCTAAAATTCTACGAGAATTTGTCGAAGGAAGATTTTCCAAAGCTGCATCGAGAACCAGCTAAGTTTATTTCAATGTTTGGTTCCACATTGATATATGAAAGGTTATTTTTTTCTGTTTTGATTTGTACGAAAACTAGATTGGGTGTGAGTATTTATGATTGTAATTTTAAGCATGCTCTCAGAATTGCTGTCAGTCAGACAATACTGTATAACTGCAAAACAAACAAAAAAAAGGAAAAGAACAACTAGGGAAGTTAAATTGTCTGTTCAAACCAAATTGAAACACGGGTGTTCTAACACCGGCAACATATTCCCATACAACAGTGTGTGTCCGCTCAGCGCACCTAAACATTTCGCAGTGAGCGGAGAATCAATGGGGAAGGTGAAGAAGGCGGACACAGGCCGAATGGGTGTGACAGGTGTAGGGAAAGAGGAGTGGGGGGTTTGCACGCTGGTCAACCTAATGAAGTCGTCCCCTGCACCTTGCGCCGTGCAGTGCACTGGCGCATGCACCCTGAGAGACCCTGCTCAAAAATCTTAAGGCATAGAAGGCATAATAGTCTAGTTTTCTCATAGAATGATACTAAACTGAGTTTAAAGAAAGTAAATTGCCTCAAATTTGGCGGTTATTAGTAAAATAATAAAAGAGGCACTGAAAATCTTAAGCTTGTGGTAATTTTTTTTTACAAGTTCCTTTACGGAGCAAGACACAGATAGGTCTTCCGGCGACGATGGAAAGGGCTAGGAGTGGAATGGAAGTGGCCGTGGCTTTAATGAAGGTACATCCCCAGCATTTGCCTGGTGTGAAAATGGGAAACCACGGGAAACCATTCTCATGGCTGCCGACAGTGGCGTTCGAAAACACTACCTGCCGAATACTGGATACTGGCCGCACTCAAGCGACTGCATATATCGAGCTTAGTACATAATTTAAAATCTTTGCAGAATTCGTAATTCCCACTCAAAGATCGTTCCATGAAAATGTTCGTAACGGTTTCGAGGTTCAAGTTATTTCCTATTTCTTGATTATGGATATGAAGCTTGCGTCATGATACTACCTCAGGTAACGTTTTAAATATGCTCAGGCTACAAAAAGGAGATGTATATAGCTTTTATCATCATGGGTCTGGAAATGCAAATTTGCTGAAGTTTCAAAACTGCCAATAATTATTTTTCGAGTGCAGCCATATTTAACTTTCTGAAATTAAATCCAGAGACTTGTAAGTCAAAATGTGTCTTGGCTGAACTGAATGATTTTACAGCGAATCTGCATGAGTATATTGTAGATATATAGGAGATATCTTGGATTCAGGAGGTCAAATGGACTGTATCGCGAATAACCTGTCTAAAGCATTTGATAGGGTGGATCATGGAAGTCTACTCGCAAAAATGAGTGCAATTGGACTAGACAAAAGAGTGACTGAATGGGTTGCTATATTTCTAGAAAACAGATCTCAGAAAATTAGAGTAGGCGAAGCTTTATCTGGCCCTGTAATAGTTAAGAGGGTAATTCCTCAATGCAGTATTATTGGACCTTTATGTTTTCTTATATATATAAAAATGATATGAGTAAACAAGTGGAATCAGAGGTAAGGCTTTTTGCGGATGATGTTATTCTGTATAGAGTAATAAACAAGTTACAAGATTGTGAGCAACTGCAACGTGACCTCGATAATGTTGTGAGATGGACAGCAGGCAATGGTATGTTGATAAACGGGGTTAAAAATCAGGTTGTGAGTTTCACAAATAGGAAAAGTCCTCTCAGATTTAATTACTGTTGATAGGGTGAATGTTCCTTTTGGGGATCATTGTAAGTATCTAGGTGTTAATATAAGGAAAGATCTTCATTGGGGTAATCACATAAATGTGATTGTAAATAAAGGGTACAGATCTCTCCACATGGTTATGCGGGTGTTTAGAGGTTGTAGTAAGGATGCAAAGGAGAGAACATATAAGTCTCTGGTAAGACCCCAAATAGAGTATGGTTCCAGTGTATGGGACCCTCACCATGATTACTTGATTCAAGAACTGGAAAAAATCCAAAAAAAAGCAGCTCGATTTGCTCTGTGTGATTTCCGACAAAAGAGTAGTGTTACAAAAATGTTGTAAAGTTTGGGCTAGGAAGACTTGGGAGAAGGAGACGAGCTGCTCGACTAAGTGGTATGTTCCGAGCTGTCAGCGGAGAGATGGCGTGGGACGACATCGGTAGACAAATAAGTTTGAGTGGTGTCTCTAAAAGTAGGAAAGATCACAGTATGAAGATAAAGTTGGAATTCAAGAGTACAAATTGGGGCAAATATTCGTTTATAGGAAGGGGAGTTAGGAATTGGAATAATTTACTAAGGGAGATGTTCAATAAATTTCAAATTTCTTTGCAATTTTTAAGAAAAGGCTAGCAAAACGACAGATAGGGAATCTTCCACCTGAGTGCGTGCCCTCAGATTAGTAGTGATTGATTGATTGATTGATTGATTGATTGATTGATTGATTGATTGATTGATTGATTGATTGATTGATTGATTGATTGATTGATTGATTGATTGATTTGAATTTGGTTCGTCATTTCAGGAGTTCTTTTATGTGTCAGTAAATCTACCAACATGAGGCTGCGTATTTGAACACCTTCAAATACCACCGGATTAAGCCGGGATCGAACCTGCCAATTTGGAGTCAGAAGGGTCAATCGTCTGAGGCACTTAGGCCTGCGGTAAAATTCTTCTAGTAGAGATCGTCGGACTCCAGGAGGCGTAAACAGTGGTTATTTAAATGTGGTAAAATTCTTCTAGTAGAGATCATCGGAATCGAAGAGGCGTAAACAGTGGTTATTTGAATGTGGTAAAATTCTTCGGGTAGACATAATTAGAGTCCGTAAGATGTAAACAGTAGGTAACTTATGTATTAGAGAAATGTTTGACAGGAGACTTATAGGGGCTGGATTAGTGCCCACAAAACGTACAATTTAGTGAATTTTGTTAAGGTATTTTGACAGTTTATTTACTATCAGAAGAGAGAATCTTGAGTTGTTATTTCGACGACTGGGCTTAACCAAGGACGTGAGAGCAAAGTGTGCCTCAGGTGTCGGATCCGGCGCCACATGCTTGGAGAAAGCCCACCACATGCTGATTTAAATTACCTCCCGCGTAGTCGAATCAGAATCGTTTAACGAACTCCTCCACGCCGATTGGAACAGGCCAAGGGTCAAGGAGAGCTCGTGTTCGACTTCTTGTCGTTATTTTTGAACAGATTCTTGTACAGCAAGCTTCAACGGTGCTCTTGAGATTGATCTACCTGTTCACCAAATCACCATACCTCTGCTCTGTCTCCCAGAGAGCCTGAGATATTGCGAAGCGAGAAAGAAGGAAAAGAGGTTGAAATAAATACCCCCTCAAGTTAGACGATGTGCAGGTTGGGGTTTTTTTAATGTTCTTGGTGCCGAGGGCAAATAACGTGCATGAAAAATATTGTTTCGTTTTCATTAACTCAAGACATTCCGATCAAGAGGTACAGTTTTACGATCAAAACACCACATTCTTGAACTGAACGAAGTACTGTAGTATAAATATTTATCAGACGATGAAATGAAATGGTGTATGGCTCTTAGCGCCGGGAGTGTCCCAGGACATGTTCGGCTCGACAGGTGCAGGTATTTTTATTTGACCCCCGTAGGCGACCTGCGCGTCATGATGAGGATGAAATGATGATGAAGACGACACATACACCCAGCCCCCGTACCCCCGAGACTCGTGTGACCAAAGGCCAACACGCCTACCATTTAATCATGGAGTCGGACATCAGACGATGATAAGTTGGAGATCTTGGCCACCGAGAGGTTCAACTACGATTACTACAGAAAGGACTTTTACTCACTAATGGCTTAGAATGCAAACATATTGGAACAAGGCGCAAGTATCTTCTAGCCGATATACAGTTGTGTAGATGCATTGCATACATTTTAGGGGTTGTGAGAGTTCAGACCGCTAAAATTAATGTACATCTCACTGTAGAACAGTTGTGCCGGCTAGGATAAGCTTGCGCCGTGGTTAAATATATTTGCGTTCTAACAAACACTGGATCCCCCTGTGGGTGGGGGACGCAGACGAAGAATACACCCACGGTATCCCCTGCCTGTCATGAGAGACGACTAAAAGGGGCGACCAAGGGATGATCAAATTAGAACCATGAGACTACTTATAATTAGTACCATCACGCAGAGAACACCATGGGTCGCTTTTACTTGCGTGTAGTACCATTTTGTTAGGTACAAAATATATTTGTGATTAGTAGCGACAGTGAGTGGCTCAGGATGCGTTGTACAGTACCTGTGATTCGTACCCCTATATGAGCAACACCATGGGTTGAACGACACCTTGGTTCTGCCTTGCCTATGCTTATTACCCACTATGTGAGAAACACTACGGGATAGTGCGGGTCCCTGTGGTTAGTCCACTTATGTAAGGAACGCCATATGTTTGCATTGCCTGTAAATAGCGCCGCACCGAGCTCGATAGCTGCAGACGCTTAAATGCGGCCAGTATCCAGTATTCGGGAGATAGTAGGTTCGAACCCCACTGTCGGCAGCCCTGAAAATGGTTTTCCGTGGTTTCCCATTTTCACACCAGGCAAATGCTGGGGCTGTACCTTAATTAAGGCCACGGCCTCTTCCTTCCCACTCCTAGCCCTTTCCTGTCCCATCGTCGCCATAAGACCTATCTGTGTCGGTGCGACGTAAAGCAACTAGAAAAAAAAAATAGCGCCGCAGTATGCGAAACACCATAGGTCTGTGTTACATGTGCGAATTTCTTTACCTGTGAGTAGTACCGTAATGTGTGGAATACTACTTTTGATTAGTACCGCAACATGACAAATAGCATGGTTCTATTTTCCTAGCGATACGTACCATTGGGCCGATGACTTGGATTTTGGGCCCGTTTCGACTACAAGCATCATCGATTCAGTATTGTGCCTTAGAAGCAGTCCCTTGGTTACTAATACTCTTGTTTAACGCTAGTTTCTGAAAATTTGGGGCATTGCGTGTCGGATCCACTGATTGTTTTAACTTCATATCCGTCCATTCATTCTTCGTCCTCACGTTTTCGAATCTGGTCATTGGAGGATTATGGATGTTTAAATTGTCATAACATTTCGTACAATTAGGGGCCGATGACCTAGATGTTATGCCCCTTTAAACAACAAGCATCATCATCAACTAACACTGAGTGGCCAAAAGTCATGGGAAGACACTGAATCCGATGTTAATAACGAGTTGCTCCACCGCGAGCCCTCAAAATGGCAGCAATTCGGCGAGGCATCGACTCTACAAGGTGTTGGAATCGTTCTGGAGGGATCTGAATACACGTACACCAGTATCGACGGCATCCCATAAATGTTCGATTGGATTAAGATCGGGCGATCTAGACGGCCAATCCATTGTCGTAACTTCACTGGAGTGCTACTCCAACCACGTGCATGTCACCACAGAGCAGTGACATGGCGCATTGTCCTGTTGAAACATGGCATCTCCGTCAGGGTACTCTAGGGCCAGAAAGGGAAGCAGCTTCATTGTTGCCAAATAGGTACAAGGGACTAATTGCTTGGATCCATGGTAAGTGCTGTGCTAAGGTTGCTGCAAGGTGTAGCTCTGAGCCCATCTTTAGAGCCCTGCACGGATGCGGATCCGCGAAGTTAGTGTCTTGGCAGATACAAACTGTATGAGATGCGGATAATTTTCCTGATAATTTCTAAATAATGACGTTTATTGATTTTCCCTCAGGTATACTCTTGTTTTTGCTTGTGGCTAGGCGACCCTTGACATTCGTATAGGAGAATAGTGATATATAGAAAGCTTTGAGACCGTACGGCCGTAGATCTGACCAAAACCCAACTGGCCCCTGCCCGCAATTGATGGAAAGAACAAAGGTCAATACGTCGGTAGTTGTCGCAAGAGGAAACCCCTCATAAACCTGAGACTGTAGGGGTTCTGGTGCCAGATGTCAGGCCTATTGTAATATGTCAACAGATCTATCCGTTTCAATACCTTGGGTGTAATATACTGTACCGGTAGTTAAATATTTTAAATTATCCGCCAATAACCATTTTTCGGATGCGAATAACAATTCGTGGATGCGGGTGCGGATGAAGGAAGCGCGAATGCGGATATTACTTCGTACATCCGCACAGGGCTCTACGCAATCTTGGCAGGGTCGATCATGGCTCAGTCCTGTGGTATTTGAAGGTGCCCAAATATATCAGCCTTGTGTCGGTAGATTTATTGTCTTGATAAATAACTAATCTGCGACAAAATTCCGGCACCTCGGTGACCCCGAAAGCCGTGAAAGTAGTTAGTGGGACGTAAAAGCATTATTATTATTATTATTATTATTATTATTATTATTATTATTATTATTATTATTATTATTATTACTTCTATATTAATTATTAATTTCGTGTGGCTATTTCTAGCCGAGTGCAGCCCTTGGAAGGCCGACCCTCCGATGAGGATGGGCAGCATCTGCCATGTGTAGGTAACTGCGTGTTATTGTGGTGAAGGACAGTGTTATGTGTGGTCTGTGACTTGCAGGGATGTTGGGGACAGCACAAACAGCCAGCCCCCGAGCCACTGGAATTAACCAATGAAGGTTAAAAACCCCGACCCGGCCGGGAATCGAACCCGGGACCCTCTGTACCAGCCAACGAGTCGGACAATATTATTATTATTATTATTATTATTATTATTATTATTATTATTATTATTATTATTTGTCGCTGTTATTACAAATCCTCGTAACTCCAGCTACGTCTCTCTCTCTCTCTCTCTCTGTGCTACTTGTGTAAGGTCGCACTAGCACATCGAAGCTTTTCTGCGACGGAAGGATGGGAAAAGAGAGGGGATTATTCTATTCCATTCTATCCCTGCACACTCTACAGTACTCTGTTTGCATTAACATGTGAAAAAATTCCACAGCCTGTTTCCAGTCATTAGACCGGGTCAGGAATGAAATGAATGAAGCCCTCATCTAGCGGCGACGATAGAAATTGTGCCGGCTGCCGAAGCCTGTCGCACTCCTCTGGGGCAATGATTAATGACTGACAGATGAAATGAAATGAAATGAAATGATATTGGAGTGTGTTGCTGGCATGAAACATGACAGGGTAAAACAGAGTACCCGAAGAAAAGCCTGTCCCGCCTCCGCTTTGTCCAGCACAAAACTCACATGGAGTGACCGGGATTATGCTAGTTGCTTTACGTCGCACCGACACAGATAGGTCTTATGGCGACGATGGGACAAGGAAGGGCTAGGAGTGGGAAGGAAGCGGCCGTGGCCTTAATTAAGGTACAGCCCCAGCATTTGCCTGGTGTGAAAATGGGAAACCACGGAAAACCATTTACAGGGCTGCCCACAGTGGGGTTCGAACCTACTATCTTCCGAATACTGGATACTGGCCGCACTTAAGTGACTGCAGCTTTTGAGCTCGGTGTGACCGGGATTTGAACAACGGAACCCAGCGGGATGAGGCTGGCGCGCTGCCGCGTTAGCCACGGAGGCTCTGCATTAACATGACATTAATAATATTTCTTTCCTGATTCCTATCAAAAATCTACGTCCTCGGAATACTTATATCATTGAAAACTTGTGATTTCTGGAGATAGCTCCAGGTTTTGGAGGAACAACGATGATGTGTGCGAAATTAATACAATTATTATCAGAGGATTCGATAGCTCTTGTGAGATGGTTTACTTGGCATTTGCTGACAAGAATCGATATTCCTGTATTCTTGATGCTATATAATTATATGCTGCTGGGTATTTGTGTTTGTGTGTGGGAGGCGGGTTCAGTGCGGAGTGAAGATTTGAATTTAGCTGTGAATTACTGTCTGTCAGGAAAGAAAGAGTTACGTCTCTAAAATGAGGAGAGGAAGGGAAAGTTAATGTGCCAGGACAGGCAATAAGCCGCGACTGATGGATCATCTGACCTTCGTTCCGTCACATCACTTCTCATGTTCCACCACACAGAAAACGGAGAGGAGCGACGTATTACACAGCACTGCCGCCCCTCCCTGTCGCCCTGGTACATTTTTACATTTGTAAGTGGTAAGGAATCTGGTATGTGAAGCATGAAGATCATTGTCAAGAAAGGGGAATTAATACTGCATTTGTTGTGGCGCTGTCAGCACTTCTTGCTGTTGAATGTAGCTCTCACTTCTTGCTGAGTTCTCGAAAATGGTGGACTGTGGCAACATGTCTGATAGTGGTGATTATTGTTTCAGAGGAAAATAAACGAAGTGACATATAGTCAGTGTAATTAATCCTCTCGGCCGTTTTTCTTGGCTTTTTAGATCATGGCCGCTATCTCATAGTTACATAGCTCCCCAATTATCCTCACTTAGGCTGACAAGGGGAGATCGGCATATAGTTTTCTAGAAAAGTATTCAAATTTTGAGGATTTGTCTGTCATTAAAACATATTTTAGCCCTGTTGAAGTGTTTTTTCCCAATGTGCCTTATTTTGTTCAAAATTTAACCTTTAAAATCTATCCTCTGACTTTTGTAGAATTATTTCCGCAGGTATTTCCAGTGTGTCTCCGTGGCGTAGTCGCTTATACATTGGAACTGAAGTTTTCGAGTTCGAATCCGACCTTGATCTTTCTTTTCATTTTGTGTTTGTTTTGCAATATTTAATTTATATATTACATCAAAAACTTTATTATTTTTTGTTGTCTTTTCTATTTACAATAATTATAAATATTCACGCCCACCTTTGTGGTGTGGGGGTTAGTGTGATTAGCTGCCACTCGCGAAGCCCGAGTTCGATTCCCGGCTCTGTCACGAAATTTCAAATGTGGTACGAGAGCTGGAACGGGTTCTACTCAGCCTCGGGACGTCAGCCGCTTCCTTCCCTCTTCCCTGTCTACCTCTTCCGATCTTCCCATACCCCCACAAGGCCCCATCTTTATCTGCGTTTTTAATAGATTAGACATTTTTTTCCCTTTCGTGAACACACCAATCAGAGAGAAGAAATGGAAGGGACGCGACGCTTCGGAAAAAAAAAAAAAACAGTAATATGGGTCAAAGGAATATGTTATTATAGTTCTTTCCAACATCTTGGTAACACAGTCATTCACATTCCCGTGTTAACTTCTTCCTAGCGGTTAAATGAAAGAGATAATTACACCATCCTTTCTTTGACAGCCGGCTGTATTCCCAGACCATTTAATTCAATCTCATTCAAGAGGAAAATGTCTCACTCTGAGATGAAGATAAACGAGGAAAACATGGACGTGTGAGCTGCTCTTAACTGAGTTGTACGCGGTTCAAGCCTCGGCTGGTGTCCTCTTTAGAGATAATAACCCAGCAAAGTCGCTACTGCTAACGACCTACTTGTCATGGCTACATCCGTCAGAATTTCCACTCAAGTGGAAATGAACTCCGCCCCGGATGAAGGCAATGCTCTTGTAGATTCTCATTACATTGTGTTGCTTAAATGAATAGATGGGAGGCATGACATCGTAATGTGTTGTTGTATTGAGTTCTAGCAGGTTCAACAGCCTCATGCACATGAGAGTCGTGGTGTTTAATAATAATAATAATAATAATAATAATAATAATAATAATAGATGTATGTTTAGTCCTCAGCCCGAAGGCTGGTTGGATCCTCAACAGTTCCGCCATAAGCTCTCATAGATGGCCTAGGCATCACTGAAGAGGCATACTAGGGAAATGAGGAGTGAGGTAGTTTCCCCGTTGCTTTCCTCTAATAAATAATAATAATAATAATAATAATAATAATAATAATAATAATAATAATAATAGTAATAAACGGGAGACATGGGTTCAATCAATCAATCAATACTGATCTGCATTTAGGGCAGTCGCCCAGGTGGCAGATTCCCTATCTGTTGTTTTCCTAGCCTTTTCCTAAATGATTTCAAAGAAATTGGAAATTTATTGAACATCTCCCTTGGTAAGTTATTCCAATTCCTAACTCCCCTTCCTATAAATGAATATTTGCCCCAGTTTGTCCTCCTGAATTCCAACTTTATCTTCATATTGTGATCTTTTCTACTTTTATAAACGTCACTCAAACGTATTCGTCTACTAATGTTATTCCACGCCATCTCTCTGCTGACAGCTCGGAACATACCACTTAGTCGAGCAGCTCTCCTTCTTTCTCTCAGTTCTTCCCAGCCCAGACTTTGCAACATTTTTGTAAGTCTACTCTTTTGTCGGAAATCACCCAGAACAATTCGAGCTGCTTTTCTTTGGTTTATTTCCAGTTCTTGAATCAGGTTATCCTGGTGAGGGTCCCATACACTGGAACCATACTCTAGTTGGGGTCTTACCGGAGACTTACATGCCCTCTCCTTTACATCCTTACTACAACCCCTAAACACCCTCATAACCATGTGCAGAGATCTGTACCCTTTATTTACAATCCCATTTATGTGATTACCCCCGTGAAGATCTTTCCTTATATTAACACCTAGATACTTACAATGATCCCCAAAAGGAACTTTCACCCCATCAACGCAGTAATTAATACTGAGAGGACTTTTCCTATTTGTGAAACTCACAACCTGACTTTTAACCCCGTTTATCAACTTACCATTGCCTGCTGTTCATTTCGCGTGATCATTCACATATACAGTATGTACAAAATTTGTGCTCACTCCATCTGCATATAATAAGGAATATGTACGTTTAATTTGGTGTTTTGTGCAAATAATTGTTCTCGATATCGTCCCTGTTCTGCTCAAATGGCGAATGTTACAATGCTCTTCCTATCCATTATTTCCCTCAAGACTGGTCACGCCTTCCAGTCACATATTGATATTCGGTCCATCAGAACAATTTCCGTTGAGTTTATTTTCCTATGTGTGTGTGTAAGGGAAAATGAAGCTTACTGTACCATACTGAAGGAATGTATGTTTGCATGACATTTACTCACTCCTAGAGTGTGATGTATTTATGGTTCATTTTCCTTTACACACGCGCATAGGAAAATTAACTCAACGAAAATTGTTCTGATGGACCGCATATCACTATACGGCTAGAAGGCGTGACCTGTCTTAAGGGAAATAATGGATAGGAAGAGCATTGTAACATTCGCCGTTTTGGCAGAACAGGGACGATATCTTAGGCCATACTTTTTAGTTTTTGAGCATATTTTCAATATTTTTTGGTCTAAATATACGGATTTATTGAAAGATTTAGAGTATAGAAATCCGCCGTCTGTTGTAAGTTATACGACGCTTTAAAAAACCTTTCTCAGGGTAAAATACCGATACTCCTGCCTCTCACAAAGCCAGCGAACAGTATTATTATTGAGGCGTGAGAGGTGCTGCTGCTGGATGGCTGGCAGTCCACTCTTGACGACTGAGTTTCGAATCCCCGTTGATTGGAATTTTCACCTGAAAGGAAAGACCTCTAGCTTTAAACCTCCGGCCAGAACTAAAATGAACGAGGACAGCTAGAGTGACCTCAGAAAAAACGGTGATAGGAGCAAATTAGGGTGGGTCGAAAATAAATGCACAATATTTTTTTAAAAGAAATTAGTAGAAAAACAAAAAGTAACACACAAGAAAATATAAACCAAATCTCTCGAGGCATTTATCTCCTGGTGACACTATGTTGAATATGCCTCGTTCAAAGAAATCCGTTTGTTTGGATTATAAAGACCTGCCCACAACCGAGGTTATGAGCGTATTTAGGGGATGTAGTAAGGATGTAAAGGACAGGGCATATTTGGTAAGACCTCAACTAGAGTATGAGATCGTCACCAGGATTCCTTGATTCGAGAACTGGAAAAATTCTAAGGAAAAGCAGGTCTATTTGTTCTGGATGATTTCCGACAAACGAGTAGCGTTACGAACATATTGCAAAGTTTGGGTTGGGAAGACTTGAAAGAAAGGAAACGAACTGCTTGACTAAGTGGTATGTTCTGATCTGTCAGTGGAGACATGGCGTGGAATGACATTAGTAGACGAATAAGTTTGAGTGGTTTCTTTAAAAGTAGGAAAGATCGCAATGTGAAGATAAAGTTGGAATTCAAGAAGATAAAATTGAGACAAATATTTGTTTATAGGAAGGGGAGTTAGGATTGGAATTACTTACCAAGGGAAATTTTCAATAAATTTCCAAATTCTTTGCAGTTATCTAAGAAAAGTCTTGGCAAACAACAGATAGGAAATCTGCCACCTGGGTGACTGCCCTAAATGCAGATCATTGGTGATTGATTGTTTGTTTGTTTGTTTGTTTGTTTGTTTGTTTGTTTGTTTGATTGATTAATTGATTTTACTTCATCTTAATCAAAGAGTTGCCCTTGGAATTTCTTCGGACCGCTTGAAACTGAGTTCTATGAATGAGGCATATTCATCTTGGTGACATGATGGGAGAAATGTATCTTCGGACTTGGTTCATGTGTTGGAAAATACGGAAAACTTGCAGTTTTCTTAGCATATCTTTCGTTTTCCTACTCAATAAATATTTAATAAAATATGTAATGCGCTATTTTTGATACGGCTACGTAATAATAATAATAATAATAATAATAATAAAATAATTATCTATCAATATAGCAAACGTTTCCCCACCGATGGTTCTTTTTACATGTATCAATCGACTAAATTAATTGTGAGAATGTAGAGCATGTAGTGGTGGTTGTCTGTAATTAAGGCAGTGTGAGCTCCTGTGTTTGATCCTCTTTAATTAGAACACTGCAGCTGAAAGTATGCCATGGAACGGTGGCTGCTGAATATGGATCTTCCTTACTTCGTAGCATCTGCAGAATTGCATTACTATCTGGCTAGTAATCGATAAGAGCATGCTGGTGCTATCTGATTGAGGAGACTTGCAGCCATGGATCACTAGAACCAGACCATAAACAAGCCCTGCGCTGCTCAGGTGACACACTCTCTGCACTCACACCTACCGCATGTCTGGAGTTCACTGTCCTTACGCTCTTAATTGTCTCGCTGTTCCATGACTAAATGGTTAGCGTGCTGGCCTTTGGTCATAGGGGTCCGGGGTTTGATTCCTGGCAGGGCCGGGAATTTTAACCAACATTGGTTAATTTCCCTGGCACAGGGGCTGGGTGTATGTGTTGTCTTCATCATTATTTCATCCTCATCACGACGCGCAGGTCGCCTACGGGGGTCAAATCAAAAGACCTGCACCTGGCGAGCCGAAGCCGTCCTGGGATCTCCCGGCACTAAAAGCCATTTCATTTTTTCATTGTCTCCCTCGTGAAATGTGTATGGCAAATTTCTGACTGTTTAACTTTCAGATCACTGATTTTTTTTCTTGTTGTTTATGTAGAGGTAAAAATTTGAATCGTGAATTCCTAAAAGGGTGTAAGTACACATTTTGGCGGTTTTCACTTATATATATGAATCTGTTCCTCTGGGTTATACCCATCCTTTAGTGTCAAAAGGAATTAAATCAGGGACAATCTCGAGCTTGTTCGGGGTAGTCAGTTCTTTCGTGGAGTGTTAAAAGGTAGTGGATGCGCTGTTGTTTCCCCCTGCATTGAGAGTTTTTGTGAAACACACATTTGAGCTAATTCAGCCAGGTGTAGGAGACATCACGCTTGCACGTAACTTGGCCTACCCTGACGGTTCTGTTCCCATCATCACTAAAATTGTTGAAGGATATTGAGCAGCTCCTATCACACATTCCGCAGGATAAGGAGGAACACGATTTTATCAAGATATTCTAAAATGTAACAATGTGGATGGTTTGGAGGCTGAGTGTGATAAAGACTGATTATACTATCCAGGATTTTAATGGTCAGTTTTAAAAGAATAAAGGCAAAAACAAAGACACCTCCGTACAGGCCATGGAGGCCCTTGGAGGAGTGGAAGGTAGAGGCTTCCACCATTGTTAACCTCGGTACGTGATGGGGTAGAGTGGTTAGCTCTACGCCCGGCCGCCTTTGCCCCCAGGAATGAACCTGGTACTCATTGTTGGTGTAGGCTGAGTGAACCTCAGGGCCATATGCACCTCCGAAAGTGGAAATACCGTTTCTTAAATTTTACGAGTTCCTGAAGGGGATTCGAACCCAGTCCTTCCGGGCGAACCGAGCACAAAAGAAGAAAAGAGTAACACTAGAAAACACTCTTCTGGTGATACTTCAATATTAGTATGTGATAATGGAAGTATATTTTGGCTTAAATAAAATTCTTACTTTCAAAAGTAATGTCTTTTAATTTTCAGAGGTTGACTGTGTTCCTATTAATGTAAACGCATTATATACTACAATTACCAATAAATACTTTGTTTAATATCCCTAATAGAGGCTAATTTTCAACGAATGACAAAATTGAAAGAATTGCTAAAAGGACTTTCGTCAATGCACTTTAAACATAAAAATATACAGAATGAACTCTGTATTCGATTTTTTGAGTTATAAAGGTCTGTCAGAAGTATTCAAATGTATTACAAGAGGTATTTGCTTCATAATGTAGTAACGCAGTATACAAACACTTTTTCTCAGTTTTCTCAGAGCAAGATTCAATGGACTTATGCCCTTTTAACAATTCATGATTATATATTACGGGATCGATTTGCTGGTCCTTTCACATCGGGGCTTACGGCGACTACATTGCGAATAATGATGTGCTGGTGAGGAGTGGTCTGTCTAGCCCACTACTGATCTGCATTTAGGACAGTCGCCCAGGTGGCAGATTCCCTATATGTTGTTTTCCTAGGATTTTCTCAAATAATTACAAAGAAATTGGAAATTTATTGAACGTCTCCCTTGGTAAGTTATTCCATTCCATAACTCCTCTTCCTATAAACGAATATTTTCCCCAATTTGTCCTCTTGAATTCCAACTTTATCTTCATATTGTTACCTTTCCTACTTGTAAAGACACCACTCAAACTTACTCGTCTACTCATTTCATTCCACGCCATCTCTCCACTGACAGCTCGGAACATACCACTTAGTCGAGCACCTCGTCTCCTTTCTCTCAAGTCTTTCCAGCACAAATTTTGCAACATTTTCGTAACACTACTCTTACGTCAGAAATCACCCAGAACAAACCGAGCTGCTTTTCTTTGGATTTATTCCAGTTCTCGAATCAAGTAATCCTGTTGAGGGGCCCATACGCTGGAACCATACTCTATTTGGGGTCTTACCAGAGACTTACATGCCCTCTCCTTTACATCCTTACTACAACCTTTGAATACCCTCATAACCTTGTGCAGAGTTCTGTACCCTTTATTTACAATCCCATTTATGTGATAACCCCAAGGTAGGTCTTTCCTTATATTAACACCTAGGTACTTACAGGAATCCCCATAAGGAACTTTCAACGCCATCAACGCAGTAATTAAAAATGAGGGGATTTTTCCTATTTTTGAAACTCCCAACCTGACTTTTAACCCCGTTTATCATCATACCATTGCCTGCTGTCCATCTCACAACATTATCGAGGTCATTTTGCAGCTGCCCACGATCTTGTAACTCATGTATTGGGAGTAGTGTGAAGAGTACAATGATATACAGTTGTAATAGCAATGTACTTCCAGGAGTACTTCCCTGAAAATGTCTTCGAGTGTGCAGCACTATGTACCAGCCAGTACTACCACTGAGAGGAGAACTGAAACTGCTTCTTATTCCAGTTGGAATGAATGTATTTCTTGGTATTCACTGCATATGCTACGTTGCATAAAATATCCACATAGCATGGATCCCATAGCCATTTTATAATGGTTAAGACCTAGCCCTGGCATTTTTGAGGGCTCATTTTCCGCCCGAGTTTAGATTTTATTTTATTTTTTATAAAATAATCTATTCAGCCCAAGTGAATACTTAAAAACAAAAAAAACAAAATTTAAAGAATGTATTACTTCTGACTTTGGCCTACAAAGGGTATAAAAATTAATACAATTTTGAACGAGATATGATATATATATACTTTTTTGTAAATTTTCTTCACAATTATTAAAATATTTTTTTAAAGCCCTCGCGGGCCGCAAAACATAGCTTCGCGGACTGAATGAGGTCCGTGGGCTGCCATTCGGAAACCCCTGGTCTAGCCTGCCCCAAATAGTTGCTGAAGGAAGACTAAAACTTGGGGGGCATATACTTCTATCAACAATGAATGATGAATGAATGAATGAATGAATGAATGAATGAATGAATGAATGAATAATATTTTGCTCTGTCAGTCACGGATGACCACCAACAGGGGAAAGAGTATTACTTTAGTCATAATGAATACTTGAAAGAGCGTCCGTGGCTCAGGCGGCAGCGCGCCAGTCTCTCATCGCTAGGTTCCGTTGTTCAAACCCCGGTCACTCCATGTGAGACTTGTTCTGTACAAAGCAGAGGCGGGACAGGTTTTTCTCCAGGTGCTCCGGTTTTCCCTGCCATCATTTATTCCAGCAGCATCATTTCATCTGTCAGTCATTAATCATTGCCCCAGAGGAGTGCGACAGGCTACGGCAACAGGCACAATTCCTATCCTCACCGCTAGATGGGAGCTTCATTCATTCCTTTCCTGACCCGGTCTTATGACTGGAAACAGGCTGGGGATTTCTTTATTACATGCAGTTAGTTGTTATAATTTAAAATATTAAAGATAATGCAAACAAAGGAATGTTATAAAAGCATAATTTACTGATATACCGTAGGTATATCGCATGAATACTTCTTGGATGTATCTTTAATGGGACAGATAAATTTAGCCCTTGAGTTATTTCTTAAAAGTACACTAGTGTCCAAAACTTAAGCATAGTCAATACACGAGGCCATACCTCCTGATAGGAATGTCGGGCGGATTGCTGAACAAACGGAAGCTGAATCACACACCATATGTCACACAACGTGTTCAAAAAAACAGTATCAGAAAGGTTCTGATAGCTAAGGAACACCTTTGACAACAACTAAAAAAACTTGGCAATGTCTTCCACAACAAAATATGCTGTTAATAGGGTTACCCCTAACGGCTACACATGCTTCGCAGCGACGTGGCATGCTCTCCATCAGATGGTCCAAGAGCTCTTGTGCCAGTCGATCCCATTCCTCCGAAAGGACAATGCGAGGGTCTTGGAGGGTCCTTGGTGGAGGCTAACGGGATGCAATTCGCCTCCCCAATGCATCTCAGGCATTTTCTACAGGATTCAGATCCGCAGACCTCGCTGGCCAGTCCATGCGATGCATGTCTTCCCCTGCCAGAAATTCATTCATCAGAGCAGCGTGGTGTGGTCGGGCATTATCGTCCATTAAGAGAAAGTCTGGACCAACCGCACCTCTGAAGAGTCGAACATGTGGTCTCAGTACCTGATCCCTGTAGCCTCGGACCACCCATGAAGATGTGCAGGTCCATACGGCCGTTCAGCATGATGCCACTACCACCATACTGGTCCCGTTCCACGATGTTCCTGTGGTTGTATTGGCTACCCGATTCTCTCCAGATTAATACGCGACGGGAATCGTTCTGCAAACTGAAGCAGGATTCATCTGTGAAGAGCACGTGCCTCCATTTATTCATGGTCCAGTTTCGATGTTGACGGCTCCATAGTAAACGGGCCCGTCTCTGTGCTAGAGTGAGCGGGACGCAGTCCGCTGGACGTCGGGCAAACAGCCTTGCTGTTCTGAGCCTCCAGTACACAGTTTGCCGGCAAGCGGGAACCCCTGAGACGGCTGCAAGCTCCTCCGACAATTGTCCTGCAGGTGCACTCCGATTTCGTCGGGCGCTTAAGGCCAGATATCGGTCCTGCCGTGGGGTGGTTTACCCTTGGTCGACCTGGTACTGGCCTACGACTAACATCTCCTGTGTCTCGAAATCGTCTCCAAAGCCTGGAAATGACACTTTGTGACACATTCAAGGATACGGCGACTTCGGTCTGTGTCTGGCCTGCTTCAGGCGGCCGAGTATTCCACCCTGCAAAACGGGGTCCAGATGGCGTCGTTGTGCCATTATGTTGTCACGAGGCTACACTCTGCACTCTATAACAGGGCAAACACGACTGAGGAAATACGGGACGCAGGCACTGGCTGTGTTTACCTTGCGGTACGCCGCTAGTCAATACAGGGAATACTCCTTTTCTTTACAGAGCGAACACGTAAGGTTAGTAGGTGCATATGTCGTGCGATTTGCGGTCTATTTCCGGTTTCCCTGCTTACTCGTAAATTATGCTTAACTTCTGGACACTGATCAAGGTTTGGTACAACTTCAGTAGGAATGTTTTATTCAGCCAAATCAAAATTAGATCCCCAATCGTATGTTTAGCTCCTGTTTTGGGTGTCAGAGTTTGCTCATTTAAGCATCGCGTGGAACTGGGCGGCCTAATTTTTTTCGATGGTTTTTATGAGGTTCCTGATTTGATCTCAACCGGAAAGTATGTTGGCCGTTTGGCAACTTCTCTAGACCCAAAATTTTTCGAAAGAACTTCGGTTTTTTTTTTCCCAAGGTCTGAGTCTGGAAACCTTGTCAGTGCACTCCTTTCTGACACTGTGCAGTAATGTCTTAATTTGGCTTCAATTAGAATGGACTTGGTCTTGTATGTGTCATGACAGTCCATCTCCATCCTCCTCGCCCTCTCTTTGAATACCCCTTCTCATTTCTATTGAGAGTAAGAATTTCTCCCAGGTATCTAAAGTTATAAATGCGATGGATGTCCCCAAACTGAGTTAGAATACTGTCCGTGTCCTCTGCTTTGTCTGAGTCTATCATTACTGTTTCATGAAAGGAAATTCTTAATCCTGTTTTGGCCGCAACATTTTGTAGTTCTTCAGCTTGCTATGTCAGACAGTTCCTTCTTTCTTTCTTACTTTCTTTCTTTCTTTCTTTCTTTTTCTACCGCTTTTTCCCATGCCTGTGGGGTCGCGGGTGCGAACTGTATCGCATTTGGCCTTGTCTTACGACCGGATGCTCTTCCTGGCTCCAACCCTATATAGATGGATATAATCACAATTGCGTGTTTCTGTGCCGGTTGGTAGTGCAGTGTGTTGTCTGAATATGAAGAGGAAAGTGTTAGGACGAACACAAACAGCCAGTCGCCAGGTCAGAAGAATTAATCAGACGCGATTAAAATCCCCGACCCGGCCGGGAATCGAACCCGGGACTCTCTCAACCGAAGGCCTCAACGCTGACCATTCAGCAAAGAGTCAGACGACGGCTAGACAGTTATTATTATTATTATTATTATTATTATTATTATTATTATTATTATTATTATTATTATTATTAAATGTATATACTAAATTAGTGGCTGCGCAGTTTGGGTCGCATAACTGTCGGTTTGCATAGTGGTTCGAACTCTACTGTCGGCAGCCCTGGAAGATAGTTTTCCGTGGTTTCCCAATTTCGCACCACATAAATTCTGGGTGTGTACCTTGATCAAGGCCACGGCCGCTTCCTTCCCACTCTTAGACCTTTCCTTTACCATCGTCGCGACAAGACCTATCTGTGTCGGTTGCAACGTATAAACAAATTGCGTTAAATTTATATCTTCAAGCTGACTTGTTAGGAAAGAGTTTCTTACGAGTTGTGCGTGCTGGTTGGTCTTTATTTCAAGTACACACGTTGCATGCATTACCCCGTTGTCAGCAAGTACTCTCTGTCCACGCCCATCTGCTTCCAGGTGTGACATTCTCTAACAGGAAGGATTTATACCTCCCGGGCTGGCAACTGACATCCTATGGGAAAGTATCACTAAAAGGAATCTGCTACGTTGAACGTATAGCCAGGGGAGGTTCACATAAGAGACAGTGAGAAACTATGCGCGGACAAGGTCGACCTTATTACTCAAGGTCGAATGTATTTGTGCGAACAGGTGTTAGACGTGCTTTGTGCTGTAACACATCTGTTGACCAACAGTTCGCCCACACGAGTCTTTAAACCATACATGTGGTGATCCGTACAAGGAAGTGGAGAGTAACATAACGGCCGAGCTTCCGGAAACAACAGTAAATGAGCAAACATTCAAAACATGTTCCATCACATACTGCGACTTTTGGGTAATGCCAAAAACTTACTTGGAAAAATTGTGGGTTGCTTCAGTAAAAGACTGGGTTGGTTTTAACACTTGTGTGATATACGAGTACACAGACCGACAGGAACTCGTGGAGGAATACCTGTGTTTAATTTTAACAACATCATTGGTATAAGAATAATGTCTTCCGAAGTGCTTGGCAGGTAAGAAAGTTCCTCAACAAGAACTGATGAAATTGCTGTGATAGAACTCTAAAAATACCGTCATCGTTTATTTTCTCCCCGTTTCTGCTTCCATACGACGCACAGGCTGACCTAAAAGTCCGTTAACTTTTTTTTTTACAATTTTTTTGCATCGCGCCGATAGGCTACAGATAGGTCTTACGGCGACGATGGGATAGGAAAGGGCTAGGAGTAGGAAGGAAGCAGTCTTGGCCTTAATTAATGTACAGTCCCAGCATTTACCTGGTGTAAAATTGGGAAAACACGGAAAACCATCTTCAGGGCTCGTTTTACGTTCAACAATTTTTCTCGTTGTTTCTTTAGCCTTTATTTTTTGTTTTTATATGTTGTGTCTCTAATTTTGTTAGTTTTTAATTTTTTCCTCTATTTTTATCGTTAGATGTTTTTTCGTCATTATTCTTCCACTTTTCTTTATGCTTGCCTTGTGCTACTCTATTGTAAATATGTATTTCATTGCGGAACTCTGTAATTCGGCTTCTCGCTGTTTTGGTTTCCCAAATAAATAAATAAATAAATAAATAGACAGTGGGGCTCGAACCCACGATCTCCCGGATGCAAGCTCACAGCTGCGCGCCCCTAACCGCACGACCAACTCACCCGGTCGTTAGCATTTGACGAGGCAATACTTCACGGAATATTGGAGGTAGAGAGGTAATATTTATTTATTTATTTATTTATTTATTTATTTATTTATTTATTTATTTATTTATTTATTTATTTATTTATTTATTTATTTATTTATTATTCGCTAATAATTTAGGCCAGCTAGGGACCACGACAAGTTTCAGCATACCTTCTGGCATTTACTCAGTTTTCGATTGCTCCAGTAGGTTTTCACACGGCGTTCACCCGACCACTTTGCACCCGTTGTCAACTTCTTCTTCTTCCTCTTCTTCTTCTTCTTCTTGCTTATCTGTTGACTCTCCAGGGTCCGATTTTCGCTCGGACTGAGCGAGGGATCCCACCTCTACCGCCTCTAGGGCAGTGTCCTGGAGCTTCAGACTCTCGATCCGGGGATACAACCGTAGAGAAGGACCAGTACCTCGCCCAGGTGACCTCACCTGCTATGCTGAACAGGGGCTTTGCGGGGGATGGGAAGATTGGAAGTGACAGACAATGAAGAGGGAAGGAAGCGGCCGTGGCCTTAAGTTAGGTACCATTCCGGCATTTGCCCTTGGAGAAGAAGTGGGAAACCACTTCCAGGATGGCTGAGGTAGGAATCGAACCCACCTCTACTCAGTTGACCTCCCGAGGCTGAGTGAACCCCGTTCTAGCCCTCGTACCACTTTTTCAAATTTCGTGGCAGAGCCGGGAATCGAACCCGGGCCTCCAGGGGTGGCAGCTAATCACACTAACCACTACACCAGAGAGGCGGACTCAATTGTCCACTTTACATCCGGGAAAGTCCCAGAAGTCTCGTTTGTGAACGTCATCTGGTCGTACGCCCATATCTTCGAGGTATTGCTTGACATTAACGTACCAGGGAATTGTAGTTGTTGTGTTTTTGAATCGAAATCGTTAAAAATGCGTTCTGTCCATCAAGAGTCATCCATTAGTCGTAAGTGACCATAAAAGAGAATCCTGCATTTGCGCATTGTGTCCGTGAAATGTTCTATTGTACAGTAGATTTCTAATACCAATATAAATGGAACAAATATTTCAGATTCCCTATGGGAATCAATATATATACATCTATACAGTAGATTTCTTGTCTGGATTTTCTCATGCGGATCCCTTTTCTTTTAATTTGAGCCAAATATGTTGTGGAGAATCTTTACCTATTTTTGCTAAAATGTTAATTCAGCCAGGTCTTGAAAGCATAGGCGTCACCGGGGCTGGTATATGGCACCTGGGGTGGCCATTCCCCCTTGGTTTGTCAAATCCAGTAACACGCGATGGATATTGAACCGATGACAAACTCCGCCTATTGGTAGAGCCCGCTCTAGGCCAAGTCAATGCTTAGTTCTGTTCGACAACAACGACCAGAGGGCCCCGTTAAGCTGCCTAGTCAGCATTAAGCTGATAAGAACAGATTAAACTTTTTTATTTTCAATATTTTCAAAAAACGTGTACCATTTTTTACAAACGATTCAATATGTGTGTTTACATTGCTGGTAATTACGTTCTTCAAGTTCTTCTTAGATAAGAGTCCGTGTGGGTCACTTAGGAATTCAAATACACATTTGTGTGATACTATAATAATTGAATATACTGTATATTGGAACTTGGCGCTCCTCACATTCGTGCAACATTCATGCTACGTTTCACTCCAGGGTTACAGTAGTGTCGCTTGTGCAATGTTTTTAGTTGGGAGGTGCCTAACGTTCTACCACCCATGTCCCCGTGATCCCCTTAAAGGCCTACAGGGAAAGGGTAAGGTGGAGGACCCGCCCACACGTTTTCCTACTCTGAAGATATTAGTTAGGCTCCTCCAGATTCTGAGGCCCATCGACTAGATAACTTACTTGGGGCTGCTCATGACACTACTGTTGCCCTGCATTCGCTCACTCATTCAGTTAGGGCGCGTATTCCTGAGAGAGGATGAGGCATTTTGTAGCACAGACCGATACTGACTTGACGACATTATTATTATTATTATTATTATTATTATTATTATTATTATTATTATTATTATTATTATTATTATTATTATTATATAACTGGGTAAAAACGGAATGAAGTACTGAGACTGGAACAGAGTGATAGATGAGGAATAGAGGAAGGTTACAGTAAAATGGAGAAAAGAAACCGTATTATTCCGGGCCGGCTGCATCTGGATAAAAGAAAATAATGAAGGTGATGATTACTGATGATACATAGAAGGAATTGAAATTAAATACGAGAAGGTGGATGCTAAAGACCTGAAAGCATCAGGTCATGATACTCGATACCACGTAGAGCTTTAGTTATGAGAAACGTCGGCGTCAGTATCCCATTATAATATATTTGAATCGTTATGTGTGAGATATCGTGTTTCTTGGAAGACCCGACTGCTGGAGAATCTTGTTTCGAGATAATTGTGTGTTTGTCCTGCAGGCTATAGAGATTTTACAATTGTTTGAATACTGTTTTAAAAATGTCAGAAATGATCGTGACGAGAA
Organism: Anabrus simplex; assembly: GCF_040414725.1. Classification (NCBI taxonomy): domain Eukaryota; kingdom Metazoa; phylum Arthropoda; class Insecta; order Orthoptera; family Tettigoniidae; genus Anabrus; species Anabrus simplex. The sequence goes on along the minus strand of NC_090265.1, from coordinate 1,768,107,822 downwards.
TAACATGTCACCTTGCGGCAACTAACTCTGTATTCAACAAGTTCAATGTAAGAAGAGTTTGAAGAGATGTCCATGTTGGAGTGATAACTTCCAATTGTGGACCGCTTATTTCGCTCACACAAGCTTGCTGACTGAATGCCTACAACTCTTCGTGCACGTGAGGGTTGTTGCTGAACTGGACCGAGATTCCCGGTCAAATTTTCATAAAATTTCAATTTTCCAATATTATATTACATCCTAAAACTAACGCAACATCATTAACAAATACTAGCAGTTTCCCGCTGGCTCCGCCCGCAATGTACAAAGTATGGTGTTGTTCATTACTATCCTCACGAATGTATTTCCAAAGTTTCGAGTTAATGAAATAAAGCACATGATCTGCTGTGGTAATAGAATGTAATATTATGTCAACAAAACACTTGAAAATACATCACACAAAGAAATTGAATTAAACGTTCCTTGGAACAACACTACGCGCCGAATTGTTAAAAAGTCCTTCAGAGATCTTCGTCATGGAGACAAATGTACTCATAACTTTTCTCAAAATGTACCAATTTAAGTAGTTATTACCTCAAAAGAAAGCGCTTGATCCACTGAGCTTTTTAGACCAAAACGGATCGCGTACCTCAATTAGAACGAAAGATATGATTGCTTCAATGAGAAAAAATGTTGAAGAAATGAGACGTCAAATTGAATGTGCACTCATAACTTTCCTCAGAATCAACCAATTTGAATAATTAAGAGCTGAAATGAAAGAGCTTGATCCACTGAGTGCTCTTAGGCCAAAACGAACTCCGCACCTCAATAAGAGCCAAAGATATGATTGCTTCAGAGAGACAAAAAAATTGAAAAAAATCAAATAATTTGAGGAAGGCGGAAGTTAAGTGATTTATAGTACCTGATGACAAATCTGTGCATGAATACTTTTCAGTTATAAAAATAATGAAGGAAGTCGACCGGATAGAATGACCGGACTGACTGACTTTAGTTGTCATCAATTTTTTAAATATATAGATAAGTACAGTACTATTTCTTGAAATCATTAAAAATTATTTTCAAATAATGACCGACAGAGGTAGCGCTCCGGTATCAGTACTTCTCAGGGAACTGGTGTGTGGGTTTATTTGTAGTGAAGTATGTGTAGGACAGGTAAGAGTACCATCTCGGCATTCGCATGATGCTGAAGAGAGCAACCACGCGAAAAATCTTCCAAGGTGGTCCAGAGTAATGTTTTAAACTACAGTACTTCTGTTATTGTTTTCCTTTATTTTTGCTACCTGTTTAAAGTTGCTCTGACACATCGAAAGTTTGCGGCGATGCAAGTATGTGAAAGGGCTATGGTTGGGAAGGTATCGGCTGTGGCCTGAATTAAAGTACAGCCTGTTGTGAAAATGGGAAACCATGGAAAATCAATCTTCAGGGGTGCGATTCGAACCCACCATATCCCGAATAGAAGCTCGCGATTACGCCTCCTATTCTATTCTTACAAAGACTAACCTGTCTCAGATCTCAATACAAATTTCTGATTATTATGCCAAAAGACATCTGCGTTGTCCGCCTCTGTGGTGTAGTGGATAGTGTGATTAGCTGCCACCGCCGGAGGCCTGGCTCTGTCACAAAATTTGAAACGTTTTACGAGGACTGCGACGGGGTCATTCAGCGTCGGGAGGTCAACTGAATAGAAGTGGTTCGATTTCCACATCAGCCATCCTCGAAGTGGTTTTCTGTGGTTTCCCACTTTTTCTCCATGCAAATGCCGGGATGGTACCTAACTTAAGGCTACGGCCTTTTCCTTGCCTATTCCTTCCAATCTTCCCATCTTCCACCAGGCCCCTGTTCAGCATAGCCGGTGAAGCCGCCTGGGCGAGATACTGGCCGTCCTCAGTCTCACGCTCCAGCACACTGCCTTCGAGGCGGTAGAGGTGGGATCCCTCAATCACTACTGATCTGCATTTAGGGCAGTCGTCCAGATATGACTCCCTATCTGTTGTTTTCATAGACTTTTCTTAAACGGTTGCAAAGAAATCGGAAATGTATTTAACATCTCCCTTGGTAAGTTATTTCAATTCAAAACTCCCCTTCCTATAAATGAATATTTGCCCCAATTAGTCCTGTTCAATTCCAACTTTATTTTCATATTATGTTCTTTCCTACTTTTGAAGACACCACTCAAACTTATTAGTGCGCGCGGCTGTGAGCTTGCATCCGGGAGATAGTAGGTTCGAATCCCACTATCGGCAGCCCTGAAGATGGTTTTCCGTGGTGTCCCATTTTCACACCAGGCAAATGCTGGGGCTGTACCTTAAGGCCACGGCCGCTTCCTTCCAACTCCTAGGCCTTTCCTATCCTATCGTCGCCATAAGACCTATCTGTGTCGGTGCGACGTAAAGCCTCTAGCAAAAAAAAAAAAAAAAACTTATTAGTCTACTAATGTCATTCAACGCCATCTCTCCGCTGACAGCTCGGAACATACCACTTAGTCGAGCAACCCAGAACAAATCGAGCTGCTTTTCTTTGGATTTTTTCCAGTTCTTGAATCAGGTAATCCTGTTTGGCTCCCGTACACTAGAATCTTACCAGAGACTTACATGCCCTCTCCTTTACATCCTTACTACAACCCCTAAACACCCTCATAACCATGTGCAGAGATCTGTACCCTTTATTTCAATCCCATTTATGTGATTACCCCAATGAAGATCTTTCTTTATATATATATATATTTTTTTTTTTTTTGCTAGGGGGCTTTACGTCGCACCGACACAGATAGGTCTTATGGCGACGATGGGATAGGAAAGGCCTAGGAGTTGGAAGGAAGCGGCCGTGGCCTTAATTAAGGTACAGCCCCAGCATTTGCCTGGTGTGAAAATGGGAAACCATGGAAAACCATCTTCAGGGCTGCCGATAGTGGGATTCGAACCTACTATCTCCCGGATGCAAGCTCACAGCCGCGCGCCTCTACGCGCACGGCCAACTCGCCCGGTTTTCTTTATATTAACACCTAGATACTTACAGTGATCTCCGAAAGGAACTTTCACCCGATCAACGCAGTAATTAAAACTGAGTACTTTTCCTATTTGTGAAACTCAGAACCTGACTTTTAACACCATTTATCATCATACCATTGCCTACGGTCCATCTCGCGGAGTCTGAGGGAAAAGCGAATCCTGGACGATAAACGGTCTAAGAAAGAAAGAAAGAAAGAAAGAAAGATAACTGCATTACTTCTTTCCGGTCCTCTACGTAATGTGTTCTTCAGTGCTCCTATCCCGTCCAGTCTTGAATATTATTCAGGTATGGTGTTCTCCTCCCTGCTACCCCTCTGCTCCCTTCAATATTGCCTTTTTTACAATTGGGTTTTCGTCGCACCATCACAGATAGGTCGTATGGCGAGGAAGGGAGAGGAAAACGCTACAGTGCCGGCATTTGCATGGTGTGAAAATCAGAAACCACTGAAAACCATCTTCAGGGCTATCAACGGTGGAGTTCGAACCCACCCTCTTCCGAATACAAGCTATAACAGCTCGTGTTTTAAACCCCGTACCAAACTCGCTCCGTCGTATAATTAAATATAGACAAAACTTAACATTTAATTGCTTATTTTGAAAGTAATGGTATCTTCTTCTGCCGTTTTTCCCACACTTATGGGGTCGCGGGTGTGACACTCTCTCACATGTGTATTTGGCCCCATTTTATGGCCGGATGCCCTTTCTGACACAGCCTTAAGTAGAAGTGAGTGTTTCTGTGGTGGTTGGTAGTGTTGTGTGTTGTTTGAATATGAAGAGGAGAGTGTTGAGAGACAAACACAAACACCTAGTCCCGGAGACGGAAGAACTAATCAGACTTGATTAAACTCCACGACCCGGCCGGTAATCGAACCCGGTAACTTCTGAACCGAAGGCCTCAACGCTAACCATTCGGCCAAGACGTGTGGACTTAGTAAGTAATTTTATAAACCTGCATATCTTTGTCCATACTGTGTGGATTCCGGAGAGTTTTGTCTCAAATGGCATTGGAACTATGGCAATTTAGTTCTTGGAAATTCGAGTGACGTCGCCATTGTTGATACATTAATTTCACAGACATTATGACCTCCAAATCACCAGATGTTGTCTTGTGGGGTTACTTTATAGGTGGAGTTTATCAATTAACAACCGTAAGAATTATATGGTCACGGATTTCATTAATATTGACTCAAGAGAAACTGGAGCGAACCGCCGGAAACGTTTAACAACGGGTACGGGTGAATCTACAGGGTAAAGGAGGTCATTTTCAGCATCTGCCTTTGCTGGCGAGACCTAGTGTTCACAGTGCACTATGTCTTCCGGTGTGGGCTAGAATGAATGTGTTACTTTCAATCACCTAGTCTCAGTCTTATCCTTGGCTTTGACAATATGAAAGTCACTGAGGTATGAGCGATGCTAGTAATGCAGTTCTTTATACAACCAATCCCTGTTATGAGTGGTGTGAAAATATTGCTCATAGGGTCGGTTGGTACATACATTTCAGCAGGCTTGGCAGACTGATATGCAATTATTATTATTATATGCGAATAAGCCCATTAAGACTACGGAAAGTACTCAGAGGCGTGCCTGTTCCTTCCTTTGTGCCTTCAGACCAGGTTGTTCCAGTCTTTGGTCTTTCCTCTTGGTCAACTTGCCACTTGTGAATTTTGGATCGGATGATTATCCTGATTGGGGCATCTGCTGGTGTAACTCCTGCCTGATTCAAATCGGTTTTGATTTCACCAATCCATTCCATTGTGTCTGTTTTAGCTTTCCTCCTGTTTTTATAGAATGAGACTATTTGTTTGGTAAGTCTGCATTCTTCTTAACATGCCCATAAAATCTTAGTCTGCGTTTTCTAATGCCACTGTCAATATTTGTGTATTGTTTGATTTCCTGTCTGCCTCTAAATTGGTATTGTTCGTCTGTGGGTTTTGAGCCTAGAAGTTTTCTTATGATTTTCCATTCCTTTTCCTCAATCTTTTCAAAGTCTGCTTTCCTGTTTAAAATTAATGTCTCTGGTTCATAAAGACATTCTGGTTTTATGACTGTATTGTAATGTCTTAATTTTGTGTGCTTCGAGATACATTTTTTCTTTAAAAATATTTTGGTTTAGCCGATATGCAATTTCCATCTTTCGGCATCTAATTTCATTGGCTTTTGTCTCGAGTCCATTCTCCCGAATTGTTACACAAAGATACTTAAAATTGTGATTCTCGTTTAATTTTGCCATATTTTGTCTCCATACATTTTTGTGCTTATAATAATAATAATAATAATAATAATAATAATAATAATAATAATAATAATAATAATTTATGGTTAGTGTGATTAGTTGCCACTCCCGGAGGCCCGGGTTCGATCGCCGGCTCTGCCACGAAATTTGAAAAGTGGTGCGAGGGCCGGAATGGGGTCCACTCAGTCTCGGGAGGTCAACTGAGTAGAGGTGGGTTCGATTCCCACCTCAGCCATCCTGGAAGTGGTTTCCCACTTCTTCTCCAAGGGCAAATGCGGGGGTGGTACCTAACTTAAGGCCACGGCCGCTTCCTTCCCTCTTCCTTGTCTATCCCTTCCAATCACCCATCCTCCCACAAGGCCCCTGTTCAGCATAGCAGGTGAGGCCACCTGGGTGAGGTACTCGTCATTCTCCCCAGTTGTATACCCCGACCCAAAGTCTCATGCTCCAGGACACTGCCCTTGAGGCGGTAGAGGTGGGATCCCTCGCCGAGTCCGAGGGAAAAACCAACCCTGGAGGGTAAACAGATTAAGAAAGAAAGTAAGACAGACAAGAAATACTACTAGTATAACATGTAATAGCAACTTTTGTTTCAGTGAGGAAAGCAACGGGAAACTATCGCACTCCTCATTTCCCTAGTACGCCTCTTCCGTGATGCCTAGGACATGTGCGACAGCAAATGGTGGTGCTGTTGAGGATCCAACCATCCTTTGGGCTGAGGACTGAAAATAAATACATGTAAGGAAAGTAATACTCCTGTAGGCAGTGTATTTGTATGTTAGTAGCTCTCGCCAAGTCCGGCCCCGCGGTGTAGGGGGCAACGCGTCCGCCTGTCACCCGGCGGATCCGGGTTCGATTCGCGACCGGGTCAGAGGTTTTTAATTGTAAATGATTAATATCCCTGGCCTGGGGACTGGCTGTTTGTGTCGTCCTTAACGTTCCTTTCCTCCCATTTAACACGTTACACATCCGCAAATACATGCAGGTTCGTATCATGTGGTGCAAGTAGTGGCAAAAGATCTACAGAGGTCGACGCCACGAACAAATATCATTAAAAAAACTCTCTCACCAAACAGAAATGAGACATTATTAAAAACCACGCGTATTATATAAATCAGTTTGTATGTTGCCGGTCAAATTAACTACTCACCTATGACTACTGTACAAGCATAGGCATAACACTTTATTTTAATATTTCGAATGCGTGTATCTCTTGGAGACTTGCTTGGATTCTGTATTCCATTCCATTTTGAAAATGAGTTTACCTACAGCGAAATGCAAACACATTCATATTTTCTGGCAGAACAAACACACTTTGCTACAAATCGTTGATTCGTTTCCAGGTCCATGTTCAGGTGGCTCAGAAACTCAAATAATATTTTCTCGTGTGTGTAGAGTGTATGTGAGAGAGAGAGGCCGTTAGGAATGCTGCTCTACATAGCTCCCAGGGGGAGGCGCGACCCACTAGGAGGCGCCTCGGGGGAGGAACAGTACTCTCAGCGGACACCACTCTGCGCTGTGTGGAGTGAGGCATGTTCCAAGTGCGCAAATACATAAACAGTATTAATGGACGTACACTTGAATTTACTTCTTCTGATATTTATTTATTTATTTATTTATCTATTTATTTATTTATTTATTTATTTATTTATTTATTTATTTATTTATTTATTTATTTATTTATTTATTTATTTATTTATTTATTTATTCATTCTTAATCTGTTTACTCTCCAGGGTTTGTTTTTCCCACGGACTCAGAGAGGGTTGCAACCTCTACGGTCTCAAGGGCAGTATCCTGGAGCGTGAGACTTTTGGTCGGGGATACAACTGGCAAGGCAGACCAGTACCTCGCCCAGGCGGTCTCACCTGCTGTGTTGAACAGAGGTCTTGCTGGGGATGGGAAGATCGGAACGGATAGACAAGGGAAGGAAGCGGCCGTATCTGTAAGCAAGGTACCATCCCGGCATTTGCCTGGAAACCGCGGGAAACCACTTTGAGGATGGCCAGGATGGGAATCGAACCCCCTCGCTACTCAGTTGACCTCCCGAGGCTGAGTGGATCCCGTTCCAGTCCTCATTCCACCATTCAAATTTAGTAGCAGAGCCGGGAATCGAACCCGGGCCTCCGGGGGGTGGCAGCTAATCACACTAACACTACACCACAGACTTCTTTGATCTGGCAGAAATTCAGAACAAACATCCTTTACGAACTTTAATCAAGTAATCTCTTCTTACCGAAATGCAAGTATTTAATTAACATAATTAGTTCTGCTAAACAGTTTTAATTCCCTTTCCCCAGGCTCCTAACACACACACAGGCGTCACTCTATTTGATGGACATTGAAGTGAGAAGAGTTTGGGATGGTTGGCGCTGAAAATATTTGAGTTTTCCATGGAATGATTCGCAGTTGTTGGTGATACTTCTGACTGATTATGGTATTCTGCTCACATCACTGGAGATAGGCTGACGGCTTGCGATATTAAGGTGTCCAGAATAATATTCCTTACTCCTTCAACAGATTTAAAAATTCCGTGCCCCCCGTGGGTGGGGGACGCAAACGAAAAATACACCTACGGTATCCTCTGCCTGTCGTAAGAGGCGACTAAAAGGGGTGACCAAGGGATGATGGAATTAGAACCGTGAGATTACTTGTGATTAGTACCACCATGTGAGGAACACCATGGGTCTAGGCGTTGCCTGTTATTAGTACCGTCGTGTGCATCCCACCGAGTCAGGGGACCGGCGCGCTCGACTACATAGGGCACCCTGATATCAATGCGTGAGTGAGAGTCGAGCGCTGCGTTAGATTGTCTTCGTTCTCCTGTATTCAGAATGGGTCTGCGTTACCTATGAGTAGTACCACTGTATGAGGAACACCATGGGTCTACGTTGCCTGTGATTAGTACCACTATGTTAGGAAGACTGCGGGATTGTGCATTGCCCGTGATTAGTACCACTATGTTAGGAACACCACAAGATTGTGCATTGCCCGTGATTAGTACCACTATGTTAGGAACACCACAAGATTGTGCATTGCCTGTGATTAGTACCACTATGTTAGGAAGACTGCGGGATTGTGCATTGCCCGTGATTAGTACCACTATGTGGGGAACACCACAAGATTGTGCATTGCCTGTGATTAGTACCACTATGTTAGGAACACCACAAGATTGTGCATTGCCCGTGATTAGTACCACTATGTTAGGAACACCACAAGATTGTGCATTGCCTGTGATTAGTACCACTATGTTAGGAAGACTGCGGGATTGTGCATTGCCCGTGATTAGTACCACTATGTGGGGAACACCACAAGATTGTGCATTGCCTGTGATTAGTACCACTATGTTAGGAACACCACAAGATTGTGCATTGCCCGTGATTAGTACCACTATGTTAGGAAGACTGCGGGATTGTGCATTGCCCGTGATTAGTACCACTATGTTAGGAAGACTGCGGGATTGTGCATTGCCCGTGATTAGTACCACTGTGTGGGGAACACCACAAGATTGTGCATTGCCTGTGATTAGTACCACTGTGTGGGGAACACCACAAGATTGTGCATTGCCCGTGATTAGTACCACTATGTTAGGAAGACTGCGGGATTGTGCATTGCCCGTGATTAGTACCACTATGTTAGGAAGACTGCGGGATTGTGCATTGCCCGTGATTAGTACCACTATGTTAGGAAGACTGCGGGATTGTGCATTGCCCGTGATTAGTACAACTATGTTAGGAAGACTGCGGGATTGTGCATTGCCCGTGATTAGTACCACTATGTTAGGAAGACTGCGGGATTGTGCATTGCCTGTGATTAGTACCACTGTGTGGGGAACACCACAAGATTGTGCATTGCCCGTGATTAGTACCACTATGTTAGGAAGACTGCGGGATTGTGCATTGCCCGTGATTAGTACCACTGTGTTGGGAACACCACGAGATTGTGCATTGTCCGGGATTAGTATCACTGTGTGGGGAACACCACGAGATTGTGCATTGTCCGTTATTAGTACACTGTGTGGGGAACACCATGGATCTACTTTGCCTGTGATGAGTACCACTATAGGATGAAAAACGTGGTTCTGCTTTACCAGTGAGTAGTACTATTATGAGTGGCCTGTGACCTGTTTTTTGGGCCTTTGGACAATAAGGATCATCTCAGAAAATAAGGCATTGTGAATTGGATCCACTGACAGTTTTGGATTTATGGTAGTTTATCGTTACGTTATAGTGAGTGGGTACATTTTGAAGTATTAATTCACTGACATCATTAAACGAGTCATTTTTAATGTATTTTCTCGATCTGAATGCAATACCAATTTCAAAAAGCCCAGTAACATAATTTTCTTTTTTTATCTAGAGCAGAGCTTAAAATGAGGGTGGATTTCCGTAGATAATAAGCTCCCGTGACACATACAACCCGTTATAGAGTTATTCCTGCTCTTATTCCGTCGACAGATTTAAAAATTCTGTACCCTCTGTGGGCGGAGGACGCAGACGAAGAATACACCTACAGTAGCCTCTGCCTGTCGTAAGAGGCGACTAAAAGGGGCGACCATGGGGTGATGGAATTGGAACCATGAGAAACGGAATAAAACTGTTTAGCAGTTTATTATCAGGATGCGATCAGTGTTGAGAGAAGATGAAGACCAGTGTGGTTTCAGACCACAGAGGATCAGATTTTCAGTATGAACGAGATAATTGAAAACTGCTCCGAGATGAATTACCAGTTACGTTTCGTAGTACCATTACTGGCCAGTGACCTAATTGTTAGGCCTCTTTAAACAAGAAAGATCATTGTCATAAAAAATTCGACATACCTGGCAAGGGAGAGGAAATTTACTTACATCTCTTGTTTTTTTAACTTACATTCTTCCTTTACGTCGCACCGACACTGATAAGCCTGTTTGGCGACGATGGGATAGGAATGGGCTAGGAGTGGGAAGGAAGCTACTGTGGCCTTGATTACGGTACATCTGCACCATTTGCCTGGTATGAAAATGGCAAACAACGGAAAACCATCTTCAGGGTTGTTGATAGTGAGGTTCGTAGCTCACAACTACGCGATCCTAACCACATGGCGAACTCGCACAGTAAACAGCCTGCTTGGATGCAATATTTAGATCATCACGTTATAACGGGCTGTATATGTCACAGGAGCTTATTATCTGCGGACATCCACCCTCATTTTAAGCCCTGCTCAAGATTTTTTTAAAAAAATTGTTACTTTGCTTTTTGAAATTGGTATTGAATTCAGATCGAGTAAATACATTAAAAATGACTCGTTGAATGAAGTGCTTCACGTGGCAGGCCATGTTGCAGATAATCAACCTGTTAATGTTGTTACAGCAGAATGCAGCTGAGAACAGGTTTAATAATTACTGACCTAACATGGGAATAAACAGAGAGATTAAAATGATCAAGGGCACGGCGGTAGTACTTCGCTTCTTGTTAAGGACGCCTCTGCAATCCCGGTAAATACCTTCAAAGATCATCGCCCCTCTTCTCTCTCCAGCAGTTTAATTCACAGATTTGTATTGTATTGATTGCAAAAACTATCGAGGTATCTCATTGATTAGTACACCAGAATGTTCACTGGCATCTTGGAAGGGAGGGTGCAATCAGTCGTTGAGAAGAAGATGGATGAAAACCATTGTGGTTTCAGACCACAGAGGGACTCTCAGGATCAGATTTTCAATATGAGCCACATAATTGAAAACTGCTGCGAGAGGAATACACAGCTATGTTAGAGACAGCATATTATGACAGAGTACCGAGGGAAAGATGTTCGCCGCACTGGGGAACTGCGGGATTAAGGGTAGAAAATCAATCAATTGGGCTGCAGTGAGAAATGATGGTAGAATGAGTTCTTGGTCAAGTTACTTGCACGCAAAGTGCCGGAAATGTAAATATTAAATGTCTATAGGAAAGAAAAGCCCCCGTGGCTCAGACGGCTGCGCGCCGGCCATTCACCGCTGGGTTCCGTGGTTAAAATCCCGGTCACTTCATTTGAGATTTGTGCTGGACAAAGTGGAGGTGGGACAGGTTTTTTTTCTCCGGGTACTCCGGTTTTCCCTGTCTTCTTTCATTCCAGGAACATTCTCCAATTTCTCCAATATCACGTCATTTAATCTGTCAGTCATCAATCATTGCCCCAAAAGAGTGTGACCGTGTTGGCCGTGCGTATAGGGGCGCGCAGCTGTGAGTTTGCATCCGGGAGATAGTGGGTTCGAATCCCACTGTCGGCAGCCCTGAAGATGGTTTTCCGTGGTTTCCCATTTTCACACCAGGCAAATGCTGGGGCTGTACCTTAATTAAGGCCACGGCCATTTCCTTCCCATTCCTAGGCCTTTCCTACCCCATTGTCGCCACAAGACCTATCTGTGTCGGTGCGATGTAAAGCAAGTAGCAAAATAAAAGAGTGCGACAGGCTTCGGCAGCCGGCACAATTCCTATCCTCGCCGCTTGATGGCGGCTTCATTCGTTCCATTTCTGACCCGGTCGAATGACTGGAAACAGGCTGTGGATTTACATGAACATACTAAATAGAGATAAAAGAATGTATGTACACATCTTACTGAATGTATTCTGACGCCATAATTTGAAGATCGCGGGGGGCCTCTTTCACCTGCTTAACATTTTTATGGAACACGGCTCAATCAATCAATCAATCAATCAATCAATCAATCAATCAATCAATCAATCACCACTTATCTGCACTTAAGTCTGTCGCCCAAGTGACAGATTCCCTGTGGTTTGTTTACCTAGTCTTGTCTTACGTAAGGCCACGGCCGTTTCCTTTCCACTCGTAGCCCTTCCCTATCCCATCGTCGCCATAAGACCTGTCTGTGTCGGTGCAACGTGAAGCAAATTATTAAATAAACTTCCCTCTATCAAAGAAGTTGTAATTTCTTGAACATCTCCCTTGGTAAGTTATTCCAATCCCTAACTCTTCCCATAAAGGAGTATTTTCCCCAATTTGTCCTCTTGAATTCCAGCTTTATCTTCATAATTTGTCATCTTTCCTACTTTTAAAGACACCACTCAAACTTATTCGTCTGCTAATGTCATTCCACGCCATCTCTCCACTGACAGCTCGGAACATACCACCTAGTCTGGGGCCTATTCCACAAAAGTATGGTCTTGTACATTACAAGTTACTAGTGTAGGTTCTTGTAATGTATAGAGTTGTACATTTATTTTCCACTAAAGATTGAAAGTCTACTGTATATTACCAGTAAATTGTTAAGTTTTACAAGTGACGACATATCAATGAACACACTACGGCATTGCACGAATCAGTTGTTTACCTTCGTATTCCATTCGTTGAATTACGTTATGCTTGCCTCATTTATCGTAATATCATATTTTAAGGTAAGTTATGCAGCCAAGATTCAAGGAACCCTAATATTTCTGAGAATTTCTTAATGCTACAATGTTATTTTTCAGTGTATTTCTTTGATGATAGGAAATTACTTCGTTATTATCACCCATTCTGTTCTTCTACGATCCTCGCATATGTTCCACGATAGTCTGACATACCTTGGCCTGCCATTAGGAGTCAGATGGCGCTAATAACGATATTCGGCCGCCAAACTTAATTGTTATGAAATTGCAAACTCTGCACGAATTGTTAAAATGGTGTCAGGAGAAACGAAGTTATTCATTTTGAAGGATATTGAAAGTAGGAAAGATATTCTTTTCGGTGCATTCAGCGAGAGTCTGAAAATAACGAGACAAAATAAATGGTTAGAAGGAAATATTTGACTTGGGAAGAGCTCATGGAGTTTTTGAGGGGAAGAGTTGTAAGAGATATTCTGCGCATTAATGATTCTAGGAATGTCTTTCTTGCAACATTTTGGTTCATTATTTTCTGGCCAACGAACAATTTGAGGAAATTTTATATCATTTATTGCAGCCATCACAGAATGTATTGACATACAGGCCGAAGATTTTGCCATGCCATGCATATCTGTAATACCATGGTACTGACCACCATTTCTTAGCTGATGTAATGTTGTTAGCAACTGCTTTTTGCAGAGAGAGATTTATTTCTGTTCGTGGGATGTTTTAACCTATGCCCAAGTTTTTCCACTTGTAATGTGCTTAACCAAAAACGCTCATTGTATTCAAATACAGCGTTAAAGTGGAAGTTTATTCTTTCCCTATACAGACGGTAATTTTCATTTTCTTCACCATCACTGTCACTACTGCTAGACTACATATTTAACAAAATGTATCTCAAATAAGTATATTTAAATAGCACTTGTATATTTATATATTATTTTCCTTTCACTGGTAGAGAATACTTCCCAGTTCACTAGTAAGTTACAAGTACTAGTACTTTCGTGGAACACGTTCATAAAAAGCTCACTGGTAATTTGTAAGTATGGAGTAGTAAAGTACAACTGTAGAAAATTCTTTTGTGGAACAGAAACTCTGGTATTTGTACTAGTTACTAGATAATTTACTTATAATGTACAACACTATACTTTTGTGGAATAGACCCTCGTTTCCTTACTCCCAGGTCTTCCCAGCCCAAACTTGGCAAAATTTTCGTAACACTAGTACTGTAGCTTGTCGGATATCACCCAGAACAAATCGTCCTGTTTACCTTTGGATCTTTTCCCGTTCTTGAATCAAGTAATCTATTGCTAATATATATTTATCGTTGAACTTTTATCTTAAAAATCATTGCAGTTTATACGGTCAGCGAAGCGGTAACTTAAGAGTTTAAGCAATGTCACTGTAATGTTTTCAGTTTGTATTTTACTTGTTTTCCATTATAATATATTGTTTTCCTTTTATTTGTATTTATGAGCAATACTCTCTCTTTTCATTGTATGTTCTCCAAGACTTTTATTTAACTTCATTTGATTTATTAATATAATAGTACATTTCAAGTTTAAGAGAGAGCCATGAACCTTACCTTCAGCACTGATAAATAAATAAATAAATAAATAAAGTTTGTGATAAATTCATCGTCGTCGGGCTCAAGACTAATATTTTGTGCCTTCATTATTCTCTGAAGTAGAAATGAGTTCTCAGCTGTACGATTTTGTTATTTGTTAGCATTGATATGCGTCCTATGGTTCTCCGCATGACTTCAAATTCCAGTAAGCTTTGGAAACTCACCTTATTGCTGCAGTAGCTTAGTCTTTCTGTACTACACAAAATAGCATGTTCGAATCGAACCCTCTTCAGATGCGTGGCATTTGAGTTATTAAGTTGACAGGAAATTCGTAGCGGACGTACGCGGTGCATTATATTTATAATAGTATTCGAGAGATAGTAGGTTCGAACCCCACTGTCGGCAGCCATGAATATGGTTTTCCGTGGTTTCCCATTTCCACACCAGGTAAATGCTGGGGCTGTACCTTAATTAAGGCCACGGCCGCTTCCTTCCCACTCGTAGCCCTTCCCTGTCCCATCGTCGCCATAAGACCTATCTGTGTCGGTGCGACGTAAAGCAAATGGCAAAAGATTTTTTTTAAATATAATAATGTTATTAATTTACATCCCACTAACTGCTTTTATGTTTTAGAGACTCTGAGGTGCCTAAATATTGTCCCGCAGGCGTTCGTAGATTTACCGACACGAGGCTGGGATATTTGAGAATTGTGTCCGTATATGTGCCAGTAAATAAGTAAACGAGGGTATCAATCATAGAAACCTGACCCACATGTCCAGACATCCTACCTTAACAAGTGTTCTCTCCAGTGGTTATCAACGCTTGCAGCTTTCTCTTACTCTCCAGATAACTCGGCTAATAGCCTAGCATTCCTCTGCTCTTTTAACATGTTCCGTGCGGTTCGGGTCACCATGTACCCCGAAACATGTTACTCTTATCCGTCGGTGCGAACTTCCCAGAATTGCGAAGTAAGTAACTACGTCCTAATGGCAACATAGTGTTCCAATTGAAGCAAAGGATCGAGGTATACTGCTAGTTTTGATCGGCCCACCGGTGACCCGAAGGAAGTTTTTTTCATCTTCCAATCATATCGCTTCGGGTCCCGATTGTTGTCTGACCTATATTTTTACGCGGGAATCGCTTAGCGCGGTTACGGTGAATGAAGCCTAGAGTGTTGCTGCCCGCAGATCGTAGATTGTTTAAGGAGTACCACCCATCTGATATCTGCTTTCTACATTGCTCTTAGGAAAGCCAATAGAGGTTATTGGAGTAGTTATTGACATATTTATTATTTTCCGTATATAATATTTACAAGCAATTTCACGTCCTTTTTTTTAGGTATGGAGCTTTCATATTCCGACGCACCGGTGGCACGGAAAAGAAAGATGGTTAGGACAGCACTGGGGTGGGCCTATATACCGAGCTTGTTGGCGAGGTTCGAATTAGCGACGTTAGAACAGTCATTATTGTGTTAAATTAAAGGACCTGAGTTCTGCTTTTCGACACCTGCTGAGCCAGCCAAGTGCCGTTGTGTGAAGAGCTGGGGGACGTCACGATTCAGTTGGTAAATCCATTGTGTGTCCCGTTAACCGGCCCGCGTTATCGCGTTCTTGTTGGACTGCATTATTAATTATGGGAGGAGGAAATAGGTCGCCGTACTTACATGTCAGTCAGTTCAGCTTGCTCTCTCAGTGTACGTTCTCTGATGCTGAAAGGAGCAATTAGCTGCGCTATTCTGTTACTCGTTAGCATTGATATCTGTCGCTACTATTTCTCCCATAATTTATAAGTGCAGTGTTATCGTCTGAAAGCAGTTCTGTTCCCAAGATAGCAGGTTCGATCCCTATTGAGGTCGTTGGAATGTATGGTTGCTTTAATTAACAGCGTCCTCCCCTTGGCTTCCAGCTGATTATTATTATTATTATTATTATTATTATTATTATTATTATTATTATTATTATTATTATTATTGCTATTTGCTTTACATCGCTCCGACACAGATAGGTCTTATGGCGACGATGGGAGACGAAAGGCTTTGAAACTGAAACGAAGCCTCCGTGGTACAGCCCCAGCATTTGCCTGGTGTGAAATTGGGAAACCACGGAAAACCATCTTCAGGGCAGCCGACAGTGTGGTTCGAACCCCGCTATCTCCTGAATGCAAGCTCGCAGCTGCGCGTCCCTAACCGCAACGGCCAACTCGCCCGGTGTCATTATTATTATTATTATTATTATTATTATTATTATTATTATTATTATTATTATTATTATTATTATTATTATTATTATTATTACCGCATTTGCCATTCCTGTGGGGTCGCGGATGCGAACTGTGTAGCACATGTGGATTCGGTCCTGTTTTACGGCCGGATGCCCTTCCTGACGTCATCTCTACATGGAAGGATGTAATCACTATTGCGTATTTCTTTGATGTTTGGTAGTGCGATGCGATGTCTAAGGATTAAGAGGAGGTATTCGGACAAACACAAACAACCAGTCCCCGAGCGAGAAAAAATAATTAGACGTGATTCAAATCCCCCACCCGCCCAGGAATCGAACCCAGGATCCTCTGAAGCTAAGGCCTCAACGTCGACCATTCAGCAAATGAGTCGGATTATTATTATTATTATTATTATTATTATTATTATTATTATTATTATTATTATCATCATCATCATATCTATTATTTCAGTAGTATAGATCCCTTTTGCGGCGCTCACAAGTAACCGATCGTGACAAATAGTCATTTAAAAGAAAGAGAATAGGCATTATCAGTGACGAATTTCACTCTCATTTCATAAATATCGATAATTTCTTTTTAAAAAATGAGTTAAAATATTGTGCGAAGTGTGCGATTTGCAAATACTGTCACTGTAGGAAAAATACGCGCCATCATTGCTGTTCACTTCACAGTTTGGCCGCTGGGACGCCTGTTTTATGTCATTATAATATGCTGTAGTTATCAGTTGATAAAAAAATGATAGTAAAACCAAAGATTACTTCCGGAACATTCATCACTATAATAATCCACTTGCATTTGCTTCCGTTCAAAGTGGATACTGTAAATGTTAAAAAATCAAAGATTAAATTAATTAAGTGGTAAGTGAGACTGTCTAATATTGTACTGATTTGTGTATTCCGGAGTTCACCAGTAGTTCACCAGGGGGCTACGCCACCACATAAACATGCGAGATTTCTCGCACGGGTCCCTTTATTGTATTATTATTATTATTATTATTATTATTATTATTATTATTATTATTATTATTATTATTATTATTATTATTTCATATTCATTAGCTCCTCTATAGTCCTTGACGTCAGGAAGAGCATTCCGCCGTAAAAATATGCCATAGAATTTCATCTCATCTCATCCTTGACCCCGTACTAGGAAAGAGGCCTTAGGGGTAGATATACATCCATCCCAATTCCGTCTCTCCATCGGTTCGTCCCTATTTACACGAGTTCTGACGGGAATGAGAATAAACTGAAGCAAATTATAGACGACTATGAATGTTTCCAGCCTATTAAGGCATAATATCCTGATCCGAACAAATCTGCAGTGAGAAATAATTTTGCCTGATTCGGATTAACAGCGCGATAAAAAATAAAAAAGTAAGTAGTGTAAACACTCTTTCATTGAGACAAATCGTTTACCATATATCTGTCACCGAGTTGAAGGGGACTGTGGATGTGTTGCTTTGGGCATGCTACTGGCTGTCATCTGGCGTCTCTTATTATGTGGGGAGAGACAACGAGGGCCATTTATAGACCTGTGAGGGTTTTTTTAAATGTTATTTGTTCGGGGCGTCGAACCATGTAGATCTTTTGCCCCTACCGGCACCTGCGTGTAACTGGGATGGCGGTAGTGTGGAATTTTGTGTGTGTGGAAAGGAGGATTAAGGACGTCACAAACACGAAGTCCCCGGGCCAGGGATATTAATCATTATAATTTTAAAACCCGGGAATCGTACCCGGGGCCGCCGGGTGACAGGCGGACGCGTTGCCCCCTACACCGCGGGGGCCGGACAGACCTGTGAGTTGCAAGACACTGTATAAGGTCCACTTCGCAATGACAGTTAAACGTTAACATAACATAACCTATAACATAAACGAATACAGTTATTGCGATTTAGGAGTTCACGAAGAACGACGCAAACGTAAAAAAATTGGTCAATGAGATATTGTTTTCCGATTTGCTTTACGTCGCACTGACCCAGATAGATTTTACGACAGCGATGGGATAGGAGAATGCTAGGAGCACGGAGGAACCGGCCGTGGTCTTAATTAAGGTACAACCCCATCATTTGCCTGGTGTGAAAATGGGAAACCACAGAAAACCAGTTTGAGGGCTGCCGACAGTGGCTTTCGAACCCAGTAACTCCCGAATGTCAACTCACTCGGTACACTGGGTTTCACCCTCTCCCTAACTCACTATGATAATGATCTCGCATCCAGCCCACAGGCGGCAAGTAGGAAGCCAACTCGCTCCGTCCAAAGAAAACAAGTCAAGATCTATGTACTCTACAGTTGACAGCTGATTTTAAATGGCTACTTGTGGCCAGGTAGCGAAATAGATTATGTCTCACTCTTTGGCTGAATGAACAGCGTTGAGGCTTTCGGTTCAGTGGGTCCCGGGTTCGATTCCCGGCCGGGTCGCGATTTTAATCGCGTCTGATTAATTATTCTGGCTCGAGGATTGGGTGTTTGTCCCAATACTTTCCTCTTCATATTCAGACAACACGCCACACGACCAGCCATCACATAAACACGCTGTAGTGATTACATCCCTCCAGTAGAAGAAGATAAAGATGATCATAAACCACACTTTCTTTTTACTTTCCTTCATAATGTAATTTACGTAAAATTGATTCCCATACGATATACGTTAGCTTTCAACACTGCATCTTTGTGTGATCTGTATTTCTTGTCACACAAGCAGGGATGAGTCTGATGAGTTGCAACCAGCCTTTCATCCGACGACAGTATTATGGAAGTACGAACCAGTATGAACATCCCAAAAGCATTGCGTGCTGATTAGCTGATTTTATGTTCCGCACAAACTTATGCGCAGACGCTTGGATCGCAGACTTGTAAATGCGGTCTAACAAAGTTGTGCGTTGCCCTGTATTTAATTAGGAATATTAGGGCATTGTACGCAGGTTATTCAGGATCAGGCAAATATCACGAATTGGAAGGACACGGATAAAATATTGAGGCCTGTCTAAATAATGCCAGCTGCCTGGTATACGAGTAGCGTACTGTACATGCTTCTTATCCGGTTCCGATTTTGTTTCCCGGCCAGTTCAAGGATTTCAAATTCTGAACTGAGGGCTGGAACGGATTCACTCAGCCTCTTCAGACCCGCTGAGGAGCTGTAAGAGGAAATAGTGCTAACGATGTCGTACGCTGATCATGTTGACTCCAATATCTCAGGACCATCTGGATGGGCAGCAGTCATCTTGGCATCTTTAATATACAGTGTGTGCCATGGTTTTTCCTTATTAACATGGTCTGTCAAATCAGACATATCTCGCACATGTCAAGAGAACCTTTGGAGAAGGAAGTGAATGATTTCACCATTAGTAAACTAGAAGTTACCGAGCGAGTTAGCCGCGCGGTTAGGGGCGCGCAGCTGTGAGTTTGTATTCGGGATATAGTGGGTTCGAACCCCACTATCGGCAGCCCTCAGAAAGGTTTTCAGTTGGTTCACATTTTACACCAGGCAAATCCTGGGGGTGTACCTTAATTAAGCCCACGGCCATTTCCTTTCCACTCCTAGTCCTTTCCTATCCCATCGTCGCCATACGACCTATCTGTGTCGGTGCGATGTAAATGAAAAAGAAAAAAGAAAAGAAGAGCCTGAGAGTATCTAAGCATTTGTAATAAACTTCGGGAAGTGATTCTGAGATCGAAAACGTGTCTCTATGTACATAACTTAGGAATAAAACTCTCGTTTAATCTGATTTAATTTAGGATGATCCAGTCTGTAAACAAAAACACACACAATTATACATGACAAAGGACAATAACGTTCACTATTTACAAAGTTCCTAGTCTTCACAGCAAATCTGCAGTTTTTACCTGGAACGGGCGATCCTACCGTAATCCTGATTGACAGTCATTCTTTTCATTTTGCTATGCATGGACGAGTCTCTTCACTCAGCCGTTACGTGTAGTTGGATCGTTGACTGTCACGGAGCATGACGAACGTTCACATGGCTCAACTCCAGACAAGTCCGATAACCCACACAATCAATGTGACTGCTCCCCACAGTGAACTACTCACCACGTATCACTCGACAAGGCGATAACATAGCACCAACTCAACTACTCTCGCCCAATACGACGACTCCAGTAGACTCAAAGACAACTCTTCTTTAACATCACTCGAACAATCCACCACGACGGCATCCTCTCAACACTCACAGCGATGCTCCAAGAACGCTCAGTGACCGATTCCATGTTCACGGTCGAAGCTAGCCTCCTTATACATCCCTGATGATGGGTTACTAGAATATTCGGGACTCGGTCGGAATGGGAGGAATTGAGTTTCGCGTTTAAGGAAGTCCGCGCAGACACCAGTATTTGACGGGAAAAGTTTTCATGGAAACTGTCTTGTTTTTTTTTTTTTTTTTTCGAACAGAAAGGATTGAAAGTACATTTACGTGGGTTATAAATGTTGGTAGGAAATCGATGGTACGAGGCGAGAGTTGGGGCAATAGGGTATGGAACGTCTACATGAGCCATGTTACATAAAATGGCGTTATAAAATGACTCCGTCAGTGTGGAAGTTTATGAGCTCGTCTATCATGGAGAAATGCGCGAGTCTATGACGATAAAAAATAGCATGTGCAGAGGTGTAATTGGTCCGAATTAATTACTCCGGACAAGTCATTAATATGAGAGAAATGTTGAGATAAAGTGATTTGTAAATCAAGCTCGTGTTATTTTTGGACTGGCAATTAATTGAATCTTTTCTGCCGCCATTGTGATGTTATCAAGTGAAGCTGGGTCGTGATTAATGGGCGATGAGCCTCGCTGATCTCCTCAGAGGGAGCGAGGCCATTGACGTAACTGCTTTCTGGGTCATCTCCCTTCTGCCCAGGTCAAAGTGGCTGGCTGCAGAAGGTACCCGGCGAGGTCACGTTTTACACAGTCGCTTAAGATCTCAACAGTCTTCTTTTTCGTGGATCTTCATATCGGGTATGGTTGCTTAGTCGAACTAACCTATTTCATGAAACGTTGTAGTACCAAGGCGACTGCCTTCGAATCCCGGGAAATGCATGAGATTTTTGAAATGAAAAAGAACCCACAGTTCTAGACCTTCAGGCAAGCATTTCAATGTTAAAAAATATCTATGGATATAAGTTACGAATTTTAGGTAAATAAAATGTAATAAATTATGAGAATATACGAATGAAGCAGATCGATTATGCACGTTTGTGCGAGTTGTTTGATTGATGAAGGTAGTACCAATGAATGGCGCCACCCAGGACGCGAGCTTGGCGCCTGCTCCGGCTGTCAGATAGCAGAGCGACTCACTCATTCATTAGAGCTCTCTCTGTAGTGTTATCTTTCAACGAGATGAACTAGGCAAAAAGTGGGGCGAGACTAAACAACGTTTAACTTGAGGCTGGATACGATCCATTACTCCAGACGAGACTCAACCTCACCTTTCTCGCCAAGCATTAGACAACATGAATTTGCAAGATATTCAGAACTTTTTATGTCGTGTGTGTTTTAAGGATGGAGTGTCGACACGAATGCAATAAGAACAATACGCGGAAGTAGGATAGCTAATTTAGGCAAGATTATAATGAACATCCCTTGTCTGAAAGGTCAGGATAGTAGACTTCATTTCAAAGGGCACCGAGACGATAAAAGCGTACTCGCTTCATCCGGAAGGATGTGGGTTCGATTCCCTGTCAAGAAGTCGAAATATTTAAGAAAGTAGATTTCCGCTTCTGGTGCGGCACATGGGCCTGAGGTCCACTCAACCTACGCCAAAAGTGAGTACCAGGTTAATTCCTAGGACAAAGGGGGCCGGATGTAGAGCTAACTATTCTACCCTACCAAGTGCCGTGGTTACACATAGTAAAAGCTTCCACTCGTCCAAGGGCCTTCATTGCCTGTTCCTTTCCCTTCTACTGTCCACCGCTGTCTTCCTGCTTGCCATATTATTTGCACATTCCAAAAACCAAACGGCGTTACCATTTCCCTCACTCGAGTAGACTATCGTGAGAGGTCATTCGTTATAGTAACTTCGTCAAACTTTCATCGCACTTTAGGCATGCCTTAAAAAACGTAACACTCACGATATTGCCCGCAACGAATGAAAGAGATGTGCATTTCTGGTCGTAGCCCCGCTACCACTTCCCTTCCACCTTGGACTTAATAGAGACTACGATATTTCCAGATTGTAAATTCCTTCATTTACATCTGTATCTGTTGCTCGCGTGATTTTACAACTGGTGAATGGAATCATACACAAGACAGAATATGAGTTTCTCTTCTGGATTACTTGATTATGAAATGGACTACTGATCTACCTAATTGAGATTCCTTACGTGATTAGAACATAGCGGAGAAAAAGAAGGGTATCTAATCGTGGAATATGTACAGAAATCACCATATAAAAAGAGAGATATCCGAGAAGCAAAGGTTTGCTTTGTGATAGAGCCTAGGAGTCACGTCAGAAGTCATGGCTTGTGACAAGGATTTCTAGTGACCACTCCGAACTGCTCTGCTCCGGGAAACTTACTGTGATGAGAACCTGTGATTTTGTCACAGTTGTGATTTTACTTTACATTGCCCGTGTTCGTAAACACCTAGTTCTATACATGTATCTCAATCGACTAATGCGGATTAAACTAAGAAGACCGTGAAACATTAAATAAATATTTTAAATATCATATGTTCACAGGTTAGATTTCAGAAGTTTGAACGTATTTATTTATAGTCTCTGCATAATATAAAGTACACACGAATGGGTTATAGGCTACATCGGAATACAAATATTTTAATTTTATGGAGAATGATTTGATGTTCCTATTATACAGGATGAAGCGAAATTCGCGCACTCGGGCGTCGCAGCGCGACTCCTCACATGCCAGCAATAAAAAAATGTCTCTCACAAAAGTTGGTCCTGCGAGTATATCAGGCAGAAAAAGGACGTTGAAGAGTGGCAATTTGGCAACACTGTAACCACATGTACGGTTAATTACCTTTGGTCAGCACATATTATTCGTGCTGTACAGTTGGTGCAGTGGATAGAGTTTTAGGTTAGCATGCAGGAGGTCGAGAGGTCGATCCTGGGTTGAATCGTGTATTTTTTTAAATTTCGTAAATATAGTCTAGGTGGTATGGTATCTTGCATCTTAATCGTCAACAGTGATTGCAGCGGGTCCTATAGACACCATTTGCACTTACATACTACGATCCTAGAAGTGGACGAACAATCGTTTTCATTGGTCAGCTTTGAAAGACGCCCTTTCCACGTCGTGGGCGTGAATTCATTCGCACCACTTCATATACTAGATGCGAAACCTGTTTACTTTGTGCCCTCCTCCAGTGGTCTCATAGATTAGTACCAACTATTATTCTTGCCTCGTTCAGGTCCATTACATTTCGTTAGGGCCTTACGTTACCAGTAGTCCTAGCAAAGTATTTGTTGCGTTCAGCGTTACAAAATGTTGTAAATGTAGGATACATGTGACGTAAGGTACGGGTGTTTTACTGTATTACAGTATGTAATGTCCTATGGAAATTAGAAAAAAATGCGCCTCAACCCAGGATTGAACCCTCGACCTCCTGCATGCGAACCGAAAATTCGATCCACTGCACCAGCTGTACAGCACAGATAATGTTTGCTGACAGAGGTACTTACCCTACATGTGGTTACAGTGTTGCCTAATTGCCACACTTCAACGTCCTTTTTCTGCCTGATATACTCGCAGGACCAACTTTTGTGAGAGACATTTTTTTATTGTTGGCATGTGAGGAGTCGCACTGCGACGCCCGAGTGCGCGAATTTCGCTTCACCCTGTATAATAGCATATAGCAATCAGCACCCACTCCAAAATGAGTCAACCCGTGTATAGTCATATATTTTCATATATGCATAGGCTATAACATTAAAACGGAAGGAATCTTACGGTACTTCAAGTATTAATTATACCATTTTGTGTTTGTGTCACTAAGCTTCAGACTGACATTAAAATATAACAGCTGTCTAACTTCTTCTGCAGTGAGCTGGTTACGACATACAGTTAAAACATTTCCAGCTTTTGAAAAGAAACTGATGTTTTACAAGAAAATGTCTGTTTACACACATCGCATTTTGCCTTACTCGAATTTTCTATTGGAGTTAAAACATCCCCAAACAGGGCTCAACTTTCTCCTTCTCTAGTCAGACATTCTGCACTAGTTCACGATTACCTTGCGGACTGCGGAGCTACAACAGTAAATCACAACAACCACAGGAAAGACGGTGCTGAAACATTTGGAAATGTATATTTATTCCATTCCATCTGCATTTAGAGCAGTTGCCCAGGTGACTGATTGCCTATCTGTTGTTTTCCTGGCCTTTTCTTAAATGATTTCAAAGAAATTGGAAATTTATTGAACATCTCACTTGGTAAGTTATTCCAATGCCTAACTCCTCTTCCTATAAATGAATATTTGTCCCAATTTTTCCCTCTTCAGTTCCAACTTTAAGAGTAGGAAAGATCACAATATGAAGTAAAAGACGCCACTCAAACTTATTATTCTACTAATGCCATTCCACGTCATCTCTCCGCTGACAGCTCGGAACATCCCACTTAGTCGAACAGCTCGTCTTCTTTCTCCCAAGTCTTCCCAGCCCAAACTTTGCAACATTTTTGTAACGCTAAGCTTTTGTCTGAAGTCACTCAGAACAAATCGAGATGTTCTTATTTTTTGGTCCATTTCTTGAATCAGTAATCCTGGTGAGGGTCCCATACACTGGAATCATACTCTGGTTGGGGTCTTACCAGAGACTTATATGCCCTCTCCTTTACATCCTTACTACAACCCCTAAACACCCTCATAACCATATGCAGAGATCTGTACCCTTTATTTACAATTCCGTTTATGTGATTACCCCAACAAAAATATTTCCTTATATTAACACCTAGATACTTACAATGATCCCCATAAGGAACGTTCACCCCATCAACGCAGTAATTGAAACTGAGAGGACTTTTCCTATTTGTGAAACTCACAACCTGACCTTCAACCCCGTTTATCAACTTACCATTGCCCACTATCCATGTCACAATATTATCGAGGTCATATTGCAGTTGTTCACAATCTTGTAACATATTTATTACTCTATACAGAATAACATCATCACCAAAAGCCGCAAAAACATAAAGGTCCAATAATACTGCTTTGAGGAATTCCCATCTTAATTATTACAGGGTCAGAGTTCTATTTTCTTGAGAGATGTATCCAACCATTCAGTTCTTTTGTCTGGTCCAACCGCACTCATTTTGGCAGTAGTATCCCATGATCCACACTATCAAGTGCCTTAGATAGGTCAATCGCGATTATTGAAACATAGCGCGGGAAAAGAAGGGTATCTAATTGTGGAATATGTACAGAAAGCAGCACACAAAAAGAGAGAGAGAGAGAGAGAGAGAGAGAGAGAAGCAAAGGTCTCCATTGAGATAGTCTACCAGTTGAGTGAGAAGAAGGTAAGAGGTTCCTCAGCTCACCCGGAAGTGATATCGATTCTCTGTCAGGAAGTCGAGACATTTAGAAGTTAAACTTCCATTTCTGGAGAGGCACACGGCCTTTAGATTCACTCAGCGTGCACAAGAAATGACTGTCAGATGAATTCTCTAAGTGGCCTGACGTAGACTTAACCTCTTCTACTCCACTTACTGGCGAGGCCTTCCTCAAGGGCCTTCATAGCCTGTACGGAGATGACTCTTTTGACTTGTGCAGTTTTGCTAATTATAGTTACTGTAATGCTTAAGTGTGTCGTCTCAGAACTCACGAGTCTTAAAACTCACGAGTATCAAAATTCAGCCACATAACGACTGTAGATATTTGAACATGTAATCGGAATTGTGAGGTAAGGACCATTGTTAGCACCAGCCCTATTATAATGGGCACCGCTCTTATCAAGAGGTGGACCTGTCGTGTAGCCTCGCACAGAGTATACGTGACCGGAGGTTGAGAAACTTGCGGACATCAGGCACACACTGGTGGGCTGTTCCACTTAAAACCCCGGTCACTTCAAATGTAACTTGACCGCCACACGAACTGCTCCGCCCGACTTGTTTTCTTTCTGCTTATAAAACCTATAACCACTGTTAATTAAATTAAGGGTAAACTTTTGCAAAGTAATAAATTCCATGATGTGCACTGTCCGATGATACCAAGAGGAATAACCGAGTAAAAATCAGTGTTACACTCGGAGAATTTGATCTGTGGTAGGGTGATATTTCCTGTTGTTACACTTGGAGAATTTGATCTATGGTAGGGTGATAATTCCTGTTAACACTACATGGGATATCCCATTCTTAAAGTGGGTGGACAAACATGTGTTTGAGTCACCGCGCACCTCATCGCTTATCGCAGGCACCTGCTGGCCGGAGTCGTGAATTTTGAGACTCATTAATATGTTAATTTAGCTGCTAGTTTGTAGTCACGAGCTTTGATACTATTTTGTACTAATTTTAACCGACGAGTTTTGAGACTCGTTGGTTTTGAGATGTAACCTGCTTAAGAATTGAGGAGGGCCGTTCTGAAAATCGAGGAATATCAAGGGGATACAATTATTCACAAGGAAGTGTAGCAGGGGATATTCAATTTTCACGATCGCATTGTGCTCAAAATAATCTTCTTCGTATTAAGTCGTGTTCAGTACATGTAGTATAAAAGTACAGAACAAAAATGGCCAATCAGACACCAGTGGAATCCGAACTTACGACCACCCGATTTCGCGTCGGATGTGGTATCCAATGGAGCTATGGTAGCCTTGCTCATATTCGTTCTGTTGGAAAAGATCTAAGCTACAGATCTGGCACTTCTGCAAGTCGTCCGTTGTGGGCCTCACTTTTTTGACATAAATATGTCTTAGAGTTGAGAGTCATCCAAAGATTTGTATAATGAAATAGTGTCGTGCAACAAAATGTGTGAGGTGAGGTTACCTAGCAACATTACCTTGAGAACTGCACAGGCTGTGGATCTGTATATCATGGCCATCCATCACAGCTTGCACGGTTGCTAGGTAACATAGCTTCACACATTTCATTGGAAGGCATATTTTTGTTCATTTGATTTTGTCCAAAGGGAAATTTCTTTCAATGTTTTATTTTAAAAACTGCTTTTGTCTCATTTACGTATTTAGCCTTGTATTAAGAATGTACTTAGACGTAGTGATGTGATAATCGAATACTTTTATAATCGAATAATCTCCATCTGATTATTTAGATAATGGAATACAATAATCGAATGAGTTTCAAATATCATTCAATTTTGTCGCATAGAATATTCGCATGCGTCATGAATCAAATTTTCGATTTAAGTGTGTCGGATGGATAATCGATGGAAATAAGCGAATATATGAACTCGTATGAAAAATAGAAATGCGCCTTTTTCCAAACGTATCCCCAAACGTTGAAGCTAAATGGGTGAATTAACTGTCTTAATAATATCACTTTTAGTTCGATTATTTCGAAAGCATCCACTATTCAATTGCCTCATTCCTTCGAATGAATAATCGGAAAATAATCGAATAAAATGAAATCATCGAATAAGCGATTATTTTGTATTTGATTATCCCATGAGTACTTAGACGTACACCAAATTCCATTGAAATATCTCTATCCATTTGCGAGTTACCGTAGAACAAACATACAAACATCACTACTGCGTACAGTTTTAAAATATGTATAGATATTAATAAAGCATGTATTAGGTATTGCTTTGGTTCTACAAAAATAGTAGAATGTTATAGTACTATATCAATGACAATAGCATATTTCCGTCTGTTTCAGGTGAGTGCCTTGTCAAATACATCCAACCTCGAGCCAGGTAGACTGTGAGTATTTATATACAATTTATTGGTGTGGCCGCGAAAAGCAGCAATTAGCGTGTCTCGTGGAGTGATACATGTTGATGTGGCAAGTGATTAATTTTCTGGTAGGCTCAATTAGTTCTTTAGCAACTGAATTCTGGGTTTATCCAGGCTACGAATAATCACATAGTTTAAAATATTCTACCTTGCTCACCGGACAGTGATATTGTTGGTCGAAGTAGAACTCTCCACCACTGTTTGAAACGAAGATTGTTCATCGTTGTGAATAGTATAAATAAATGATTCTAAGTCATTGAAATACAAATATGTATTCACTAGCGTAGTACCCAAGCCTCCGTGGCTCAGGCGGCAGGGCGCCGGCCTCTCACCGCTGGGTTCCGTGGTTCAGATCCCGGTCACTCCATGTCAGATTTGTGCTGGACAAAGCGGAGACGGGACAGGTTTTTCTGCGGGTACTCCAGTTTTCCTTGTCATCTTTCATTCCAGCAATATCATTTCATTTCATCTGTCAGTCAACAATCATTACTCCAAAGGAGTGCGACAGGCTTCGGCAGCCGGCACAGTTCCTATCCTCGCCGGCGGATGAGGGCTTCATTCATTCCATTCCTGACCCGGTCGAATGACAGGAAACAAAGTGTGAATTTTTATTTTCATACACTAGCTGCAGTACCCGTCGTAGACTCGAGGGGCCAATCATTTAGCATGTGCAAAGTTATCTAACTATCCAGCTACTTTCCGCCAATATTCAGACATGCTGTTTTAGTGGGGACGAAGCTGTAATCCCATCTATCGGAGATGAGTGGTAGCAGAACAGACGGAGCACATCTCAACAATGGTCGATGTAATGTTACTGTTGATCAATTTTATGAGCTTTCCATATTGTAGGCAGTAGCGGCGCTAAGAAGCCCCCTCCCCTCCACGCAGTAATTGAGAATGGGCTCCTCGTTTCCTTATAAAGAAATTTACAAGTTTATTTCGTAGTACAAGGTTGTATATTATTACAATGAACAGCAACAACGACGAGAATAATAATAATAATAATAATAATAATAATAATAATAATAATAATAATAATAATAAGACGAAGAAGAAGAAGAAGAAGAAGAAGAAGTTACACAGTTTAGTTTTCGAATCCGAACGAATTAAAATAATACACTTATATAGTACGAACACACACACGAAATGCATCTTATTCCAGTTGTAGTAACCAAAACATGGTGAGCGTCACAGTATTAACAAATAATCTCGTTCCTAGGACCAAATAATTTAAAATTCAACCCTCCATCGTAGGCCTACTTAGTTACACTGACTGCCGAGTGTTATAAACCGTCTCCAAACTTTAGTATCTAGATAAGGAGGCATCTTCGGTGACTACTGAGTTCTCATATCTGGCTAATTTCTTCAAAGGCTTTGTCAATCAATCAATCAATCAATCAATCAATCAATCAATCAATCAATCAATCCTGATCTGCATTTAGGGCAGTCGCCCAGGTGGCAGATTCCCTATCTGATGCTTTCCTAGCCTTTTCCTAAATGATTTCAAAGAAATTGGAAATTTATTGAACATCTCCCTTGGTAAGTTATTCCAATCCCTAACTCCCCTTCCTATAAATGAATATTTGCCCCAGTTTGTCCTCTTGAATTCTTCATATTGTGATCTTTCCTACTTTTATAAACGCCATTCAAACTTATTCGTCTACTAATGTCATTCCACGCCATATCTCCGCTGACAGCTCGGAACGTACCACTTAGTCGAGCAGCTCTTCTTCTTTCTCTCAATTCTTCCCAACCCAAACATTGCAACATTTTTGTAACGCTACTCTTTTGTCGGAAATCACTCAGAACAAATCGAGCTGCTTTTCTTTGGATTTTTTCCAGTTCTTGAATCAGGTAATCCTGGTGAGGGTCCCATACACTGGAACCATACTCTAGTTGGGGTCTTACCAGAGACTTATATGCACTCTCCTTTACATCCTTACTACAACCCCTAAACACCCTCACAACCATGTGCAGAGATCGGTACCCTTGATTTACAATCCCATTTATGTGATTACCCCAATGAAGATCTTTCCTTATATTAACACCTAGATACTTACAATGATCCCCAAAAGGAACTTTCACCCCATCAACGCAGTAATTAAAACTGAGAGGACTTTTCCTATTTGTGAAACTCACAACCTGATTTTTAACCCCGTTTATCAACATACCATTGCCTGCTGTCCATCTCACAACATTTTCGAGGTCACGAAAGGAGGCATCTTCCGTGACTACTGAGTTCTCATATCTGGCTAATTTCTTCAAAGGCCTTGTGATTGTTGTGAGTGGCAGCAAGGGGTGGTTATTATTGGAACAGGTTGGGATACCCACATTCTTTCAGAAATAACTACCGTACTCCTGTTGACGAAAGAAGCTCTGCACTACGACGGCCTAAGTTTGGAATAACTCTCTGTAATACAAATAATACTATGTTGTGTGCTGTAGCTTTGTCTGTGTCTGTTAGGTCATCAGCCCAGAGGCTGGTGGGATCCCCAAATAGCACCACCAAAGGCTATGCAGTTATAGGGAAATCGCAAAAACCAATGGCAGAGCCCAAATGAGGCGTACTAGGCAAGATGAGGAGTGAGGTAGTTTCCTCACTGGGCCAGAAGGTGCCACTGCAGCACGACTGACCCTATGAGCAACACCTTGCATAACACTCAGACACAATTTATGCTCCGAATGCCATTACTCAGCACCACCCATACCCCAGCATCTTCCATATTGTCACAGCCATGGATGAGACTGGGACTTCAGTGGAAGCTACACTTTGTTCTGGCCTGTGCCAAGAGACGGATACAAAAATACTGCATCCATCAAGAAATGCAAAATCACTCTTCAGCTACTGAACTAAGAAACGGTGATGGGCTTCTTGTTACTGCTGACATGACCGATACAGAAATACCAGTTTTAAATTGTGAGCAATCCACAGACAAAAGTACCGTATTATTTTAGTGGACTACCAAGATTGAAGGCCAACTTGAAAAAAAAAAGGCTCTCACGTGTGTTGAGCATTTCATGCGTAACGTCGAACCTTCACGTAGTGTGACAATGACCTGAAGAGAAAGTATGGTAACTATGGCATGCCTGTCATCACGAGGTCGCGACACACACCACAACAATGAGTGACAGGACATGATGGCACGCGTCTAGTGGCCCCTTGTGAGGCTTCCGTAAGAGCCAAATTGCTTAAATATATCAGTACTAGCTGATGTGCCCGTGCTTCGCTACGGAATTCTACATTGTATACAGAACTGTAGGTTAGGTAGAGTACACGTTGTGAGCAAGACTGTATTAAATTACGCAGCTCTTAACGTTACCCTGGAAACGCGACGGAGAAATTTTCTCATATGAAGACTGCGTAAGGGAGTTTTCATTGTAATGGTAGGACCGCTTGCCTACCATCAGTCACAATCAGGTTGGGAAGTTTTCATTATAATGGCAGACACTCACTCTCCAGCTGCCTTTCTACATCCTCAGAAAGACCATCTCAGTGGTTTTCCCAACTAAAATGAACATGGGTCACTACAATGACGTCAGTAGGAATGGCGCGAGTAAAAATGATCTTCCATGAAATACTGAATCAAATTAAAAATCACACATTTTCTCACTTTTAACGAACAGCACTACGCTGCCGATCTAACAGCCCAAAGTTCCAGAGCTGGAATGACTAGGCCGCAGACAGCTGTGATCCGTGAACGCTCTTCGTTTTTTTCGGAGGAGGGTGGGGGGGGTCAAATAGTGGAGAGTCCCAGGACAAAAACTATGCCCTTTTACTAATCTGTTTCCTAGGAGTACCCGATGAGTCGGAAAATCTCTATTCACCACACTGGCGGCGGAAAAATCTATCTGACTTTTTATTCAGCGTGAGTAAAATGATTTACAGCCCAGATTGTAGTGGTTCATCTCCCGACTTCACATACCGATTTTCATTAAATTACCTTCAGCCGTTTTCTCGTGATGCGTGTACAGACAGAGAGACAGACAGACAGACAGACAGACAGACAGACAGACAGACAGACAGACAGACAGACATTGCGGAAAAGTTAAAAGTGCATTTCCTTGTTACTATGGACATGACCGATACAGAAATACAATTCTTTTCAAATTCTGAGCAATGTACAGACAAAACTCTTATTTTTTATATAGATTTCTTCGTGTAATCAAGGGCCTTCCTGACATATTTTACACGCACGTCCAGTAGTTAACTTGAGCGATTAGTCACGAGCTACAGTTCTACAGTTCTATCCCTTCAGGCAAGCAACTTAATGCTGAAAACATCCCAAGGATATGAGCTACGAATTTTAGGTAAATAAAATATATTCTCTATTTATTGTTAAAAGTTACAGTCCTTTTCTTAATAATCGTTATCGGGTCGATGAAATTAGCATTTTAGCTTTTCCTACCACTACGAGCGCTGATGTGAGTCAATGCATTGTTTCACTTAAGACCTTATAACTACATTCGTTGTGGACATTTTTCAAAAAATGAAAATAAAACCCTGAGGGTATTGAACCAGGTAACACATTACAGAAGGAATTATGTAAATAAGCTAATTTGGCTGGGATTTGAATCAAGAAGAAAGTGAGTAAAGGAACAAGCGATTTTAGGCGGTTTCCGGGAACTGAATTTACGGAGGAATTAATTTCCGAATATGTTTTTAGTTTGATAGAGTTATCCAAGACACAATTTGAAACCTTCCATGTCCCTTTAGCCCTTCAATTGCCCGACTCGTTGGCTGAGTGGTCAGTGTACTTGCCTTCGGTTCACAGGGTCCCGGGTTCGATTCCCGGCCGGGAACCTTCATTGGTTAATTCCAATGGCCCGAGGGCTGGGTGTTTGTGCTGTCCCCAACATCCCTGCAACTCACACACACCACACACATAACACTATCCTCCACCACAATAACACGCATGGCAGATGCCGCCCACCCTCATCGGAGGTTCTGCCTTACAAGGGCTGCACTCGGCTAGAAATAGCTACACAAAATTATTATAGCCCTTCAATTTTAGGTACAATTGAGGAAATTGTTTGGTATGGGGACCCCTACTTTAAGAAATGTTTCCAACATTAGAAAAAAATGGTCACAGGGTTTGTATCTACTAAAGTTAAAAGTTAAGTCTCATACCGTATTAAATGTGAGGCACATAGAATACCATCCACTCATTCTTTTTCGAGCAACTGTACATTTTATGAAAATTTATACAAATGTTTTATGGAAGATCAGCAATGCAAAAGATGTTTTACCAAATAATTCTACATGAATTTATATGGTATATTAGCCAGTTTTGCAAATCTTGGTGACATAGGTATAAAGACGCATGCAAATGTTACTCGCCTAAATGCAAAATCAAGGTACAGAATAATTTGCCCACCACTGAACGATGAAGAACAGAAACCCTGCACCCTGCAGCAGGCAGATGATCATGTATTTGTTTACATCATCCGAACATCGCTCCTTCTACTACTGCTACTAAATGTTTTCATTCCTCCCCCGAAGTTGGAGGCGGGCCTCCTAGACGGTGAGGACATCTCTCAGGCCAGGAGATTTGTTACGGGGTCAAGGAGATGAGGGGAGAAGGTGAGAGGGTTGGCGGCCGTGGCCTATACTAGGAACTGTCCCGGCATTCGCCTTAGTGCAGGGGAATGGAAATACTCGGAAAACCATTCTTAGGCAGCCGACATTGGGGACCACCCCATCATCGTCTCCCGAATACGGAGGCGTAGAGCCATGGCGTGACCCACTCTGCCGAGGTCATTACATATGTATTGTCGGTCTTCTGTACTACCAGGATATATAAAAATCTGTCATTTATTCCTGAAACACTATCTGGTTCTGAGGGCAGGAAGTTTGCATAGCCTTTAGCCTCGCCAAAGCAATTTATTGTAGTCTCTAGAAACTAAGCTCAAATATTCTCACCGGGCGAGTTGGCCGTGCGCGTAGAGGCGCGCGGCTGTGAGCTTGCATCCGGGAGATAGTAGGTTCGAATCCCACTATCGGCAGCCCTGAAGATGGTTTTCCGTGGTTTCCCATTTTCACACCAGGCAAATGCTGGGGCTGTACCTTAATTAAGGCCACGGCCGCTTCCTTCCAACTCCTAGGCCTTTCCTCTCCCATCGTCGCCATAAGACCTATCTGTGTCGGTGCGACGTAAAGCCCCTAGCAAAAAAAAACAAATATTCTCGGCAGCAAAATAACCAGTCCAGGCGGGCCACACACCGTAGTTTGGGCAGCCCTGGTATAGTCCAATTTCTGAAATTGCGTTTTATAATAAGCTCTCCTGCCAGATTTCTTTGCTAGCGCGCCAACGTCCCGCTATCTCAAGTAGGTTTTCCGGCGACGATGAAATAGGAAAGGGACTGGAGGACGATCATGGTCTTAATTGATGTACAACCTCGGCATTAACATAGTGAAAATTGGAAACTGCGGAAAAACCTATTCAGGACAGCTGATTTTGGTGTTCGAACCCACTGACTCCCGAATGCAACCGTATAGCTCCTTAGTCCGCCACACAGCCAACTCGCTCGGTCCTCCAAGCAATAATAATAATAATAATAATAATAATAATAATAATAATAATAATAATAAAATTAACGACCAAATAATTGTTAGGGTTTTCAGAGCCGAGATGACAGAAATTTGTCTTGCAGCAGTTCTTTTGCGAACAAATAAAGTTACTGACACAAAAGTGACTAATCTGAGCGCCTTCAAATAGCACTCGACTGAGCTGGAATGGAACCCGCCTACTTGAATTCAGAAGGCCAGCACTCTATCTCCTGGCTACTCATCCCGGCTCTGAGGCAAAGGAGGGTTGTAAACAAAGTAGTCGTGACGTAGGCCACACACTCGCAGGAGACTGGGCATGCGCAAATAGGATATGGGAGCGGTCAGGTGGCGCTGTTATCGATGTGTAATGTGTGCACATTTGACGGGCATCCAGTTGAAAGTGTTGTTGCTGAGTGGCGTTGAAGTGAAGAGTGTCTATTTCACTTTCTAAAGCATGTTTTCTAACGTCATCGGCATTCGTGGATTAACATCGAGGTTGCACGTCGCGAAAATGCATTAGATTGTTATCGAGGATTTCGTGAAGTCTGTGGTGAGAATGCATTACCGTATAGGGGGGGGGGGATATGCGCGATTGGTCAATGCGTTTCGTACGGGTGGGAATGAGACTGCGAATTTGCACAGCACAGATCTTGGAACATCCTTCGTATTCACCAGACATGATTCCTTCTAACTTCGACCTGTTTCCGAAGTTGAAGGAACCCCCCGACCCCGCCGATTTCTTGACGTGGCATCTGTACTCCGCGCAGCAGAAAACTCCTTGCCAATGGTGCCCAACAGCTTCCGGACACTTGGCAAAATTAATAGACTTTGCGGATGACAGCATTGAAGGAATGTACTGCTTTCTATTAATATTGTCTCTACTTTATTCACAGCCCTCGTACAGTGATGCAAATACCTCGCATTAAACAACTACAAATTTTCAAATGGTTTAGGTTTGCTCTCTAAACTCTCCCGAGTTCGCAGCACATGTGAGACTCTAGAAACAGATCTACCAACAGTTTTGAGCGGCTGTACGTGGGGAACACGCACTCACACCCGCTTCTTGTATTACAGACCACAAACACAATTTTCCGCATTCAAAGACCCAACACTGTTTATATTCTGAAACCATCCGGTGTTGGAGTACGGATTATATTACCCATGACATACGTGAGTAGAATTGTTAATCATTTCCGTGGATCGAGCGACAAGTGAGAGAGCTGCTCCCACCATTTCGCTGTATATTCACTTACAAGGGGAGGTCGCCAGCTGGTTTTGTAGAAAAATGTTCAAATTCTGAGGATTTTCCCTTCATTTTGCTATTTGCTTTACGTCGCACCGACACAGATATGTCTTATGGCGACGATGGGATAGGAAAGGCCTGGGAATTGGAAGGAAGCGGCCGTGGCCTTAATTAAGGTACAGCCCCGGCATTTGCCTGGTGTGAAAATGGGAAACCACGGAAAACCATCTTCAGGGCTGCCGACAGTGGGGCTCGAACGCACTATCTCCCGATTACTGGATACTGGCCGCATTTAAGCGACTGCAGCTATCGAGCTCGGTTCCCCTTCATTTAGCCCTGTTCGATAGTTTTTCCAATGGGCCTTATTTTGTCCAAAATTTAACGTTTAAAATCTATCCTTAAACTTTGGTAGTCTTATTCCACCATAAATTTGCAACTTGCCTCCGTGGCGTAGTCCCTAGAGCACTGGCATTCGAAATTGAAGTTTCCGAGTTCGAATCCGACCTTGATATTTTATTCGTTTTCCTTTCTTTTTCGCCGGCCCCGTGCTGTAGGAGTAGCATGTCTGCCTCTTACCCGGAGGTCCCGGGTGTGATTCCCGGCCAGGTCAGGGATTTTTACCTGAATCTGAGGGCTGGTTCGAGGTCCACTCAGCCTACGTGATTAGATTTGAGGAATTATGACGGTGAGATAGCGGCCCCGGTCTAGGAAGTCAGGAACAACGGCCGCGAGGATTCATCGTGCTGCATAATATGCAGGCCTTCGGGCTAAGCAGCGATCGCTTGGAAGGTCATGCGGGGCTGTTGCGCCATGGCGTTTGTTTTTCTTTCTTTTCCATTTTTCAAAACTTTCTACTTTTGGTACAATATTATAATTTGTAGATTACATCAAATATTTTATTATTTGTTGTTGTACTTTCTATTTACAATATTTGTCATATTTTCACTGTTTGACAATGAATCGCTTGAACTTGACTAACAAATAAAACTTACGACACGTTCAAGCGACAAGAACGAATAATGAGTTAAAATATTGCAAATAGCTCCAAGACCACAGTAAATAAATTGACAAAAATAAAATAAAATACGAGAAAGTAACAGTAAACGAAACAAAGCGCTGACCGAGGTCGAACTCGAACCCCAAACCCTCAGGCCCCATTGGTCCATGGGTCCCTAGCTGAGTTTGGTAGACTCGTCCAGTGATCTCTCCAGTGCGACCTGCTTTTGTCAACATTTTCGTTAATTATTATGAGGTTTACAAAATCTAAAAACTTTTTGTTTTGCTAGTGGCTTTACGTCGCATCGAGACAGAAAGGTCTTATGGCGACGATGGGATAGGAAAGGCCAAGGAGTTGGAAGGAAGCGGCCGTGGCCTTAATTAAGGTACAGCCCCAGCATTTGCCTGGCGTGAAAAAGGGAAACCACGGAAAACCTAACAACTTTTCCCGCCTTTCCTGTCCTTACCCATTCATTAGCGGGCGTGATAGTCGAGTGGCATAGTCGCTGGTATCTCAACAAGGCGGCTGCAGATCTAATCTTGGTTGATCGATTTTGGGATTTTGGAAATGAGAAGTCACGTACACTTGAATGTCCCGTGGCTGGGATCGCGATGAAACCATAGACCACTTCATTTTGTCTGATACCGTCATTCTTTGAGCATTGACATTCTTTCTTTCTTTCTTTCTTTCTTTCTTTCTTTCTTTCTATTTGCCGTGATAATATAATCGTTTTTTCTCTTTGAAACATGGTGAGCATCAGCACGAATCTTGGAGAATACCCACACGACTTGGCT
Organism: Anabrus simplex; assembly: GCF_040414725.1. NCBI lineage: Eukaryota > Metazoa > Arthropoda > Insecta > Orthoptera > Tettigoniidae > Anabrus > Anabrus simplex. The sequence continues at coordinate 1,768,069,986 of NC_090265.1, read as the reverse complement.
TCTTGTATAATCACATCATTTGGTGTTCACGGAGTATTCCGTGAGATGATCCTTGAAATCGCTCACTTCCCTTGGAGATGTTTTGAACTTGACATTGGCTCCGGTTGCTGGAGAACCTGTTTCAAGTGGTACAGAACGCAAATAACATCATCTGCCCGAACTTTCTCTCCCAGCTGGACGGCCCACTGTTCCACTTAAATAATATTATTTAATGTCTGGTGTTTATGTAATCCAGGCCACTCAGATTGAGGTACAGATGACGAGTAGACCCTGATCAAGTACCTAGTCTCCCACGTAACATGCGGTATCCGGACTACACTTGACCAACATACGCAACTTGTCCCAAAACAACCTGATTACAGAGTACAAGTCCTTCAACCACCGGGAACAAATTGTGCGGTTTTATGAATTCGGTCACACATATCTTTTTTCTCACGATTTCAAACTCTAAATTAAGGGAACCGGGAAGTAACATAGAGCAGGGAAAAAGGAGGTTATAACAATCGCTATCTTACGCAAGATGTTCAGAACTGTAGTCTTATCATTTTTCTCTTAGAACAAAGGTATTCCTTGACATGTTCTTTTAAATTGTCCGCCAACACATTTCAACTAAAGAGTGCGGCATGGTGCTCTATAGATTAAAGATAGTGGATGTGGAATTTGCCACCACCACATTTCAACTAAATAGTGCGGCACTGCGCTCTCTTGATTAAAGATGGCGGATGACAGCTGACGAAATTGCCCCGCTAAAAGGTATCTAGCTAAAGAGTGCGGCACGGTGCTCTGTAAATTAAAGATGGCGGATGACAGCTGACGAAATTGCCCCGCTAAAAGGTATCTAGCTAAAGAGTGCGGCACGGTGCTCTGTAAATTAAAGATGGTTGATGACAGCTGACGGAACTTTTCAATTTGCCCGGTACTACGTGCTTAAGGTAGTAGCCATAAAGAGGGCAGCACGGTGCTCTGTAGATTAAAGATGGCGGATGACAGCTGACGAAATTACTTGCAAGAGGGCAGCACGGTACTCTCTTGATTAAAGATGGCAGATGACAGCTGCACGTGGCTTTGTTTACCGATTCAAATCTCGCGCTAGTAAGGTTAAGTTGGCAGCACTAAGGTTTAGCCCCTGTCAAGATGGCAGTACTGAGGTTTGCGATACGTTGTTGTCTGCCAAAAAGCACGTGGCTGTCAAAACGCACGTGGATTTGTTTACCGATTCAAATCTCGGGCTAGTAAGGTTAAGTTGGTACCACTGAGGTTTAGGGCCGTCAAGATGGCAGCAATGAGGTTAGCGATGCGTTGTTGTCGATGACAGCTGTCAAAAAGCACGTGGCTTTGTTTACCAATTCAAATTTCCCGCGGGAGGTGGAGCGGGCTCCTGGGAAGGCCTCCCGGGAGGAGGAGGTGGAGCGGGCCGCAGAACTCTCCCATTATACTACTGAAATTGTTTGCCCATTTTGAAGTCTTAGCAGAATGCAGATTTTGCATTCTGTATGCAGGTCGGTGATTTCCCTTCGAATGATGAAGTCAAGCGTGAGTTTTGAGTTCAATAAGAGAAGAGAGATTATGTAATTCGAGACTAAAATGAATGCGCGAAACTACCTAACGATTGTTGGTGGTGGTGATTACTGTTTTAAGAGGAAGTACAACTAGGCAACCACCCTCTATAAAAACTAATCAGAGAAAAAAATGGAAGGGGTCCGACACTTCGAAAAATGAAGATATCGGCTAAAGGATGACAAGGGCCACGTAGGGCGTGAAAATGAAAGACTCCCTAGACCTCGAGTGCTGTAATACCGTCAGGGTCGGAAGAGAACAAGAGTTGAACAAGGAACGTCGGATTGGAGAGATGAAAGTGAGGAGCCTGGGACAAGTAAGTGGAAGCAATGCCAGGACTCAGCTAAGGGCCCCGTAGTCGCTAACCCACCCTCCAAGGTTTAGAGGCCTGTGGGGTCCTTTTAGTCGCCTCTTACGATACCGTGGGTGTTATTCTACTGCCCCCACCCACAGGGGGACGCCTAAATATTACCGATAAACATCACGCAGTGAGACGAGGCAAGAGTTTTTCGGCACAAAAATATTATGTATCATTAATCATTATTATTTATTTTCCTGTCCGGCTCTATGATTAAATGGTTAGCGTGCTGGTCTTTGGTCACAAGGGTCCGGGTTCAATTACCGGCAGAGTCGGACGTTAAATCAAAAGACCTGCATCTGGTGAGTCGAACTTGTCCTCGGACACTCCCGGCACAAAAAGCCATACGCCATTTCATTTAATTCATTTTCCCTAAATTTGGGTTAGGAGAAAATTTGGGGGATTTTTTTGTTTCCCCGTGTTTTCTGGTGTGTTGCAAAAAAATAGGAAGATCTGGAATTTCGGGGGACCTGGCAACACTGCAGGAATGTTAGGTTTGCTTTTCAAATAAGTGTTTAATAGCATCAAAATATGGCGTACTTAAATGCATATTTCACCACATTTTCAGCATAGTTACATGCTTATACTGGTGATTTATACAGCATTTAATCGGATGTCTATTTATTATACATGGCCGTGAGTAGCGACGTTTGAGATGTGTTCGGTACTGAATAGGGAAAGAATCGACCGTGGTTATAGGTTTAGATACCATCCGCAAGTACATATCCATGGAAACGAAAACAACTTCTAGTGTGGCCATTAGTAGGTTTGTAACCTAGTTCTCTGCTCAGTTATGTTACTGTGTTAAAGATTCTCAAACCAGTTATCAATTTGTGTCAGACCGCAGAATCGACCACGTCTATTTCTTAAACTCGTTTAGATGTGATCTCCCCGAGGTCTGAAATGCATGATTTAAGTATTATTTATTTAGTAGGGGGCCCGTGCGGGAAATCCGGAATGTTCATGAAGTTCGCATGTGGTGGAGTAGTCCCATGGTGAACTACTGATGAACTAAGGAATACAAAAATAAGTGCAATATTAGACACTCTTACTTACCACTTAATGTAATCTTTGATTTGTTAACATGTTTGGTATCCACTTGAACGGAAGCAAATGCAAGTGCATTATTATACTGACGATAATTTGTGGTTTTACTATCATTCTTTTCTTGATGATGATGATGATGATGCTTGTTGTTTAAAGGGACCTAACATCGAGGTCATCGACGCCTAATGGTACGAAATGAGACGAAATGGAATGACAAAATAAAAGTCCAAAACCCTCCACTGACCACAATTCAAAATGTGAGGACGAAGAATGAATGGATGGATATGAATTTAAAACAATCAGTGGATGCCACTCGCAATGCCTTATATTCACAGAAACTGACGTAAAACAATAGTATTACTAACCAAGGGACTGCTGCTATAGCATAACACTGAATCGATGATGCTTGCAGTCTAAAGGGGGGTCCAAAATCCAAGTTATCGGCCCCTCATAACGGTACTTACCGCTAGGAAAGTAGAACCATGGTATTTGTCATGTTGCGGTACTAATCAAAAGTAGCAGAGACTCGCGGTACTACTCACAGGTTATGAAATTCGACATATAATACAGACCTGTGGTGTTTCGCACATTGCGGCGCCATTTACGGGCAACGCAAACCTATGGTGTTCATCACATAAGAGTACTAACCACAGAGACCTGCGCTATCCCGTGGTGTTCTTCATATAGTGGGTACTAATCATAGGGAAAGCAGAACCATGGTAGCTATCATCCCATGGTCTTGCTCATATGGTGGTACTAATCACACGTACTGCAAAAGCCGACCGCACGGTGCTCCTGTGTGCTACTAATCACAAAGCTATTTAGTACCTAATATAGTGGTACTACGCGCAAGTAAAAGCGACCCATGTAGTTCCCCGCGTGGTGGTACTAATCACAAGTAGTTTCATGGTTCTAAGACAATCATCCTCTGGTCGCCCCTTTTAGTCGACTCTTATGACAGGCAGGGGATACCGTGGGTGTATTCTTCGTCTGCGTCCCCCACTCACAGGGGGTTGTGTGTTTGGTCCGCGAGAGGTATTTTATTTCCCTCAAGTCCGCCGGCAAGTCGGTTAGGACCCCTCTATCCGCCACCTGGGACGCGCCACCTCTCCCCCAGCTACGCCAGCGTAGTATGTTCGTGACATTCCTTTCTTAACTGTATTACAGCATATTCTAATGACATAAAACAAACATCCCAGCGGCCAAAATGTGAAGTAGACAACAATGATGGCACTTGTTTTCATACAACAACAGAATTTGCAAGTCGCACACTTCGTACAATTTTGAAACTAACTTTTCTTTTTTTGCTAGGGGCTTTACGTCGCACCGACACAGATAGGTCTTATGGCGACGATGGGGTAGGAAAGGCCTAGGAGTTGGAAGGAAGCGGCCGTGGCCTTAATTAAGGTAGAGCCCCAGCATTTGCCTGGTGTGAAAATGGGAAACCACGGAAAACCATCTTCAGGGCTGCCGATAGTGGGATTCGAACCTACTATCTCCCGGATGCAAGCTCACAGCCGAGCGCCTCTACGCGCACGGCAACTAACTTTTTAAAAAAATTATCGATATTTATGAAATGAGAGTCCAATTTGTCCCTCCTAATTCCTATTCTTTCTTTTGAATGCTCATGTGTTATGATCGGTTACTTGTGAGCGCCGCAAAAGAGATCTATAGTACTAAAATTATATACTCGTATGATGATATAATTATTGAAAGCCTAGCGGAAAAGGGTCAGCCAGTGGTTGTTGTCTCTATTTGTAGCGACTGGGCTGTGTGAATGTCATTTTTTTAACATGGTTATGTGTTTTTGGGCTGGAGTCAGATTCCTGGGCTGTACGGTCAGTGTTGTGTCCTTCCGGTCCGGGGTTCGATTCCGCCCGGGTCGGGGATTTTAATCGCGGCTGATTAATTCTTCTGGCTCGGGGTCTGGATGTTTTTGTTTGTCTCAACATTTTCCTCTTCACATTCAGACAACGCACTACACTAACAACCACCACAGAAACACGCAGTAGTGATTACATCCCTCCGTAAAGGCTTCGCGTCAGGAAGGCCATCCGGCCGTAAAACAGGGCCAAACCCGTATGTCCTTCACGGTTCGCATCCGAGGCACCACAGGTGTGAGAAGAGCGGTAGACGAAGAAGAAGAAGAAGAAGAAGAAGAAAATGTGTTGGGCTGCAGGTCTATCTGGAATTATTGCAGGCAGAAAACCGACACAGTGGTAGCCAGTGTTCGTCATTTAATATTTTTCTCCATGCCTTCCTCAAAAGTAGGCATTTCGAAATGAGACGAATTAGTAAAACGAAAGGAGAGTATAATTACTTTGTATGTTATTGGTTTTACGTCCTATAAAATGAACGGTTTTCGGAGACGCCAATGTGCCGGAATTTTGCTCTGCACGAGCTCTTTCACGTCTAGGGTAAATCTTTTGATTTTTTGTTTTACAGTTGGCTATACGTCGCACCGAGACAGATAGGTATTAAGGTGACGATGGGATAGGAAAGGGCTAGGAGTCGGAAGTTAGCGGCCGTGGCCTTAATTAAGCTACAGCCCCAGCATTTGCCTGATGTGAAAATTGAAAAAAACAAGGAAAACAGTCTTCAAGGCTGCCGAGAGTGGGATTCGAACCCACTATCTCCATCACAGGATTGAACCGTGACTGAACCCGCCAATAATAATGTTACTTGCTTTACGTCCCACTGACTACCTTTACCTTTTTCGGAGACGCCGAGGTGCAAGAATTTTGTCCCGCATGAGTTCTTTAACGTGCCAGTAAATCTACCGAAAGGAGTCTGACATATTTGAGCACCTTCAAGTACCGCCGGACTGAGCCAGGATCGAACCTGCCATGTTGGTGTCAAAAGGTCAGCGGTCTACCATCTGAGCCACTCAGGCCGGCTCGAACCCACTAACTGGTGCTCTGGGGGTCAGCGATCTACCCCCTTGAAGCACTCTGCCCGACTAAATGATAAAAAATATATATTCAGATAAAATCTAGTTTCAATAGTTCCTTCTTTTTTAATATTTTGCTGAGAATGCTATCAACTCTGTACACGTAAATATCTTGCGTGGTATTATTAATTTACAAGAAATATTCATATTTTGAGGTCATATGGAAGGCATAAAATATTTTGAAGGGTTTTATACTTGTGCTTTCGTACCTCAAAAATTGCAAACTCAGACGTAGATGAATTATACAACTAATTCAGAGACAGCTTTTGTAACTCGACGTAAGATTAGACTTTCACGAAGCCTCCGCGAGGTGTGATGCACGGTTTGGAAAACTCTTGCTTGGATCGCTAGGTCAGTGCCCTCCTCTTAACAATGGATGTTCTCTCCTCTAACAGTCCTTTTTCTTGTAAATGCTGTCAACTGGAGGCTAGGGTAGAGCAGAAGATGTTGATGCTACAGAAGGTACTTCCGTCTCTAGCGAGTAGTCGTTAGCCGCGGCTTGCCCGCGGGCCCGCCCAGGAATGTGTGGTGTGGGTCTCAGTGAAAGTGGCCAATTATGAATTCATGAGCTACGAGTCCAGTCCAGCCTGCTCCAGCCTGCACACTTCAACCAGATTCATTTCCACCATTAAAATCCTTGGCATCTGGAAGATTTGAACTTACATTTTTAAAGCATTAATTTTATCTAATCCCCGTGTGAGTAAACAGCTCCTCAAAGCCTAAATCCACGTCGGGGTCAAAGTAATTATGTAGCGTTTAGGCTTCTAAAGTTTGTTCATAATTTATGAAGGGTATTAATAAGTTACCTTAATGCTTGCGAAAGCATGAGTGGACTTGGATTCTCTGGTATCTTATACTGGATTTAGAATGTTAAACTAGTAGTATTTCTTGCAATATTTTCTTTCTATGGAATTGCTTGTTGTTGTTGTTGTTGTTGTTGTTGTTGTTTAATTGCCTAGGCATGTTTTAACTTTATTATGACACTACTGTAAGTGACCATTGCCACCGGGATATTTCCCAATTGCGATGCATTTGTTGTTAATAATAATAATAATAATAATAATAATAATAATAATAATAATAATGACAATATTTTAAAAGTCAAACAGTTCCAGTACTTGGGTGAAATTATTGGTAATTCAGGCAATGAAAAAGCAGCCAACAAAATTCGCGCAGAAAAACTACGTAAAGCATACTTAACCACATGGAACTTCTGCAATAAGAAATCAATATCCAAGGAAGCCAAACTCCGACACTACCACACTGTTGTCCTCCCAAAGGCACTCTACGCAACTGAGACATCATCACTCACCATTAACATCAAGGACATTGAGAAATTTGAACGACAGATACGAAGATATTCGGGCCCAAGTTTCAAGAGGGTATATGGAAGCGAAAAAGATTTTATGGACATTTAGCACGAATGGATGGCTAACGACTGACTAAGAAAATATTTATTATCAATGGAAATTGACAAACCAAAGTTCGCTGGCTAGTGGATACACAAAAGGACCTCGCAGAAGTCGACGTTGATCCAATGGCAACGACAAGGAATACATACACACAAAAGATCAACACTCATAAATTTGCACCCAAAAATCCATCTGAGAAAAGTTTGAAACTCAAAAACTCATTACCCCCTGCGGGTGGGCGCGTACCATCATGCGGGGAACACCATGGGTTGCATGTACTTGCGAGTAGTATCACTAAATTGGTACGAAATAGGTTTGTGATTAGTTGCAGTAAAAAGCCTGGCCTGGTGGCTTCCAGTACCCGTGCGTTGTACCCACGTGAGCAACACCACGGGTCTGGGCGTAGCCTGTGAGTTGTACCGCTATATGAGCGGCACCGTGGGTCAGCGTTGCCTGTGATTGGTACCCACTATGTGAGGAACACCACGGGAATACCGGCGCCCGTGACTAGTACACCTAGGTGAGGTACCTTACCGGTTTGCGTTGGCTATGAGTGGCGCCATTGTGTGAAAAACACCATAGGTCTGCGTTCCCTGTACGAAGTGCAATACTTGTGAGTAGTACCATCTTGTGTGGACCACCGTGAGTCTTCGCTACTTTTGATCAGTACCCCAAAATGACAAATACCATGGTTCTACTTCACTCGCGACATGTACCATTCTGTGGGGCCTTAGACGTGAATTTAGCACCCCTTCAGACATCAAGCATCATTGTGCTTTATAAATGGTCCCTTGGTCAGTAATACTCTAATTAACTATCTTCTTTTTGAGTCTGATGCACTTCTTTTTTGTTTGTTTGTTTTTGTTTTTGTTGGGTTCATGTCCATCCATTCATTCTTCATGACATTTTCTTTATTTTGGTCAGTGGATGCATTTGCATATTTTGTTATTTCATTTCGTACCATTAGGGGCCGATGACCTCGATGTTAGGCCCGTTTAAACAACAAGCATCATCATAATCATCATCATCATCATCATCATCAAAAATGGACTCATGAAAGACGGCAGGCCCATAATGAAAGGATGAGGAAGTTTTGGGAAGATAAGAAGAACAAGAAGATGAAGAATACCAGTGCTATTTAATGGTTCCGCGTGCTCCTTAAGGGGCTAAACGAATATATATATATATTATAATAATAATGTAACAAAAGAGAGTTCCGCAGCTGCGGCCAAGAATCTCGACGAAACTCCCAGCATAGAACGGTAATAATGGCGTGTAGCCTCCGCAGAGCCCTGTTACAGGTCTTCCGAGATTATATTTTCTACACTATAAAATTGCGATTGTATATAAGTGATTTACCGATCGAAGGACTATCAACAGACGGAAAACTATTTGTTTTAATACCTGCCAGAAAACACAGTACTAACCAACAATCCAGGATATAGCGATATGTGAAAAATCAGTGCAACTTTAGTTGACGAATCAAGTGTGGAACTAGATCCGGATTTATCTCCTGAAGATGTTGTAAGGTTTAGAATGGTACTTATAACTTATTCTGATGATGAGCGGAGTTTTAGAGAGTGCGAAGAATTTTAAGAGACGATAGACGCAGTTTCACTTTTGAACATTTGAAACAGTGCTTTGTAACCCATTGCTTCGGAAATAGGCAATTCTCATTAAAAGATTAAGATGTGCTCCCACTACAAAAAAAGAATAAAAATGTACCAACAGGTGAAGATAAAATTACAATTATATATGTAAGAAGGTTATAGCTTTTGTTTTGTGACTTTCTTTTTGCATGTCCGTTCGTCAAACACCTGTGGTCTTCCCGTGCGGCAGTTTACGCGAGTGGTAACATTCTCTCTGCGATACTGAATATCCACCTTCGACGCTGTTGACCTCAGAAACCCGAATTCGCGTGTAATCTTAGCAATGATATGACCCATGCGCCGTTCAAAGACGGTTAACTCGCAACGTGTTGTCATCTGCACGACACTGGTCAATGTGACAGACTGCTCAGCTACACCGCAGCTAGTCGCAACACTCAGAGGTCATACACGGCACATTTTCGAATGGGACACTTTTGGCCACTCAGTGTATGTTACAATATGTCATTGACTATGAGTCAGGAGAATGATGTGTAAGTCTTGAAAAAAGAAGAGGAGGAGGAGACAGGAGCTTTAAGGATTGAATCATCCTGTGCCCGTTGAGTCTAATTCCCTGTTTTCTTTCCTGTCCTCTTCCTTCTTAAGTTCATGAACAAGCCTAGCTGTTTCATACAATACAGTCTGGAAAACATGAAGTAACGTAATTGTTCTTGTTCTGGTGTACATTCTCTCTGTTTTTCCTCGCGAATGTCTAACTTGCTGCTTGCAGTAGCGCTGGTATTCTTACTGATAAGGAGATAATAATGGTGGGGACTCGTTATTCTTGTCTGTTTTAATAGGCATAAATAATCATGTGGATTTCATTTTTTCTGGAGCACTTGCTCGTTGTGAGTTGGAAATAATTACCCGGAGTTCTGCTCTGGAGTTCTAATTAAAAGGCGAAGGACTTATCATGTTCCTGTGTCCAGGGTTTATGGCACGATAAGTGGGGCTTTACAGTTCATTTTACTGCTCGCTGTGCCCGGAATACTGGTCGATGAGAAATGTGTAACTAACCAGCGGACGGTCAGTACTACCGAACTGCAACCTTTGGTCTTGCCTATGCCTCGTATTTGTTTTGTTCTCACGAGTCCGTCAAATATAAAACGACTTATCCAGGAAAAATTATTTACCAGAAAAGCATAAAGTCTCTTTGTGAATATACCTCCTGTGGGTGGGGGACGCAGACGAAGAATATACCCACGGTATCCTCTGCCTATCGTAAAAGGTGACTAAAAGGGGCGACAAAGGGATGCTGAATATTTAACCGTGAAATTACCTGTGTTTGGTACCATCACGCGAGGAACACCACGAGCCGACTTTTCTTGTGATTAGTATCACTATATGAGGGACATAACGGGATAGTACGGGTTCCTGTGATTAGTACCACTATGTGAGGAACACCATGGGTTTTCGTTGCCTATGAGTGACGTCATTATGTGAGAAACACCATTCTCATTTCAAAGCATCTATCAGTCATTAATAAATCACTTCGGGAGTGGTGACCCCATCGTACTAATAGCCTATATATGGTTCATTCATTACATCCCTGACCCGGTCAATGACTGGTAAACAAGTTGTAGGTTTTTATTCATTCATTCATCCATTCATCCATTTTGAATTGTGGTCAGTGGATGAATTTCGGAGTTTTGAATTGTCATTGCATTTCGGACCATTAGGGTCCCATGACTTCGATGTTAGGCCCCTTTAAAACAGTCATCATCTTTGTGAATAAAATGTGTATTTACGCCACTGCAACGGATGATGATGTTATGAGCGAGATGTTCGAGCTTTGAAACGAGTCACGTAAACTTACCACTTCAGTGGCTGTTGCGTGCAATAATTAATTTCAAATTATGGTGAATTTACATATTCATTCAGTCGCCCAGCTGGCAGATTCTCTATCTTTTGTTTTCCTAGCCTTTTCTTGAATGATTGCAAAGAAATTACAAATTTATTAAACATTTCCTATGACAAATGATTCCAATCCCTAACTCCCCTTCCTATAAACGAATATTTGCCCCAGTTTGTCTTCTTGAATTCCAACTTTATCTTCATAATGTGATCTTTTCTACTTTTAAAGAAGCCACTCAAACTTATTCGTCTGCTAATGTCATTCCCCGCCGTCTCTCCACTGACAGCTCGGAACATATCACTTAGTTGAGCAGCTCGTCTCCTTTCTCCCAATTCTTCCCAGCCCAAATTTTGCAGCATTTTTGTAACGCTACTCTTTTGTCGGAAATCACCCAGAACAAATCGAGCTGCTTTTCTTTGGATTTTTTCCAGTTCTCGAATCAGATAATCCTGGTGAGTGTCCCATAACTGGAACCATATTCTAGTTGGGGTCTTACCAGAGACTTATATGCCCTCTCCTTTGCATCCGTACTACAACCCCTACATACCCTCATAACCAAGTGCAGAGAACTGTACCCTAAAGGCAAACTGCTCATCTAATCGACCGGATAAGGATGATTAAGGAAATGATCGTAATTTTTAGGAATACATAAAGAATATATTCTCATGCTTTATTATATTTCATTTACTTGAAATTCGTAGCTCTTATTCCTAGGTTGTTTTCAACATTGAATAGCTTGCTTAAGGGCTAGAACTGGGGATTTGTTCTCTCTTACTGACTGGCCTGCATTCAGATGCGTACAATACTTGCGTACGGTAGACATTGGACTTGAGTTTAACTGTAATTCTCTTATCTCAGAGAACTCCGATCATATCTTTCCATTTGCACCAAGCTGCTCGCTTTCTCAGCTAGCTATTCATTTAGGCTTCCTTCATTCCGAATCCATATTCCAAGATATTTGAAAGTCTGGAGCTTATTCATGTGTGCGCTTTCAATCTCAGTTATTCCTACTTTATCTTCTGGTACAAATTAACAACGATAAAAAATTCGGTTGGGTCCGCCCTTAAACACTGTCAGATTGAAATGTCTGTGTGTAAATAGCTGTTACGATCCAGCCAATAAATAAACAGGTAGTTATTACCGCAGAGTGCAGCTACTTGCCGCAGTGGCGAGGCATTGTTCTGTGTCAGTATTCAAACACTTGAGCAGCATTGTAATGGCAGCCCACATCGCATCGGGCCGGGACATGTCACATTCCTAACACCAGCTGTTGTACTGTTAGTGTCCTTGTTAATGCCAAGTGTAACATTCACGCACAGACAGCTGTTTACGCGTACAGTATGGTAGTTATCGATCAAGTGATCTAATCGCGTGGATGGTATAAAAGTGTATCGTGGTTCATGTACCTTTCTTGTCCATGAAGTAACGGACTTGAGTTAACTAGTAAATTATTATTTAAATGACCCACTCTTGTTCATCTTCGGCGAAGTGCTCCATTTTATTGAGCACTTTGCAACCATACTCCTACTGGAAGGTATTTCATCAGCTTTACGTTACTTGAGGTTCGTAAGCTAATAGTAAAAAATACTGTGTGTACCAAGTGTAGTAGCTTCCGCACAGCGTTTCGCCCTTAGACCTCCTAACCGTCGCCCTTCAAACCTTTTTCTTCTTCTTCTTCTTCCTTTTCTTCTTCTTGTGATATGTCTTAAAGCAAAGTGAAATAATAATAGTAATAATAAAGTGGCATTGTCACTGCTTTATGACCAAGACGGTCGCGGTTCGAATTTCGGCCAGTGCGTGTGAGAATTTTGAAATGAAGATTGTAAGTTCAATAAATATTTTTAGAAACGAAGGTTGATCCGTTTAAAGAATTTGTTGATAGTAGAAAGTCATCGCTTTTAGCTGTTTTAAAAACGGATTGTAAAATATCTCTTTATTTTTCTTGTCAAAATATAGATAATAATAATGTTATTTGTTTTACGTCCCACTAACTACTTTTACGGTCTTCGGAGACGCCGAAGTGCCGGAATTTAGTCCCGCAGGAGTTCTTTTACGTGCCAGTAAATCTACCGACACGAGGCTGTCGTATTTGAGCACCTTCAAATATCACCGGACTGAGCCAGGATCGAACCTGCCAAGTTGGGGTTAGAAGGCCAACGCCTTAACCGTCTGAGCCACTCAGCCCGGCTCAAAATATAGACGTGTACTGTAGATAAGAGAAGTACACTCAAGTTTCGATTTACCGTAATCGGATCAACCGCGTTGCGGCTTAACCGCGATATCAAAAACACTAAAAAATGCACGAATGTTAGGAGTTACAGTAATACAGAATTACATTGTAAGGGTCGGGATAATATTTCCAGGATAATGCTCTCATCACTAAAAAATATGTTTTGAGAAACTTGAGAAACAAAATAACGAAAAAGTGTTTCTCGGTAGAAAAGCAAAAAAACCATGACTGATTATTTTCCGAAAGAATAAAGTTAGGTATTCTGAATAATTATCTTTGTCTTATTAGTTTCACTGGAAGTGCTGTTTATTTTTCCGTTTATTGATTGTGTTAAGTGCTCCTTCTACTGCAACGTATTGGGTCAGTTAATACAAAAGCAATACCCTAGTATCATTTATTATCATTTTAACTGTACTTTCAGTACGCCTGTTCTATTTTTAGCTTTTTGCTGTTTAACCGCGATTTTATTTATCCGGGTAGCCTTAACCCTACAATATCTCGGTTAATCGAGAGTTGAGTGTATGGAAGAGGAAAATCTGTATCACATACTATATGTTAATGTTAATACCGAGCGCGTTGCTGTCATCTTTCGGGAGACAGTGGGTTCGAACCCCACTGTCGGCAGCCCTGCAGATGATTTTCCGTGGTTTCCTGTTTCCACACCAGGCAAATGCTATGAATGTACGTTAATTAAGGCCACGGCCCCTTCCTTCCCACTTCTAGCCTTTTCCAATCCCATCGTCGCCATAAGGCTTATCTGTGTCGGTCCGAAGTAAAGAAAATGAAAAAAATGACCGAAAGTAAATGTAAGGTTGATTGTTTTCAATAGAGTTATAGTTTTAAATCCAGTTTTTAATTTCCATGGGGTAATATTATTAAGAGATTTAATTCGTCATGAATGTTGTAAATACAATAAAGTCCATCCTCATGACGTGGCTATAGCTCCCAACTCTTTCTTGTTATCTTACTTCTTACTAAAAATCATCGAAAGTAATGTCGAATCCATACTTTTCGGGGTCGCTGAGATGAATACTGGCACTCCGGAATTTTTTAAAGTTCAGCCCCCTTCGTGGTGGGTGGCAATTGGAGAGTGATATATAAAAATAAACGAAAATAATGTTGAATCCATAGTTGTCGAGGTCGCTGAGATGAATGGTGAGACCCCGAATATTTTACAAGTCCAAGTTCATTCCCTTTTCTGGTGGGGGGTGAGGGGATTCAGATTTAAAAATAATCGAAAATAGTGTCAAAGCCATAGTTTTCGGGGTCGCTGAGATGAATAGTAACACTCCCGATTTTTTTAAAACTCAAATTTAGCCCCCTTTAGGGGGCGGGGGAGTGAGATATAATAATCGAATATACTGCCTAATCCATAGTTTTCCGGGTCACTGACATGAATAGTAACATTCCGGATTTTTAAAGTCCAGCTTCAGCCCCCTTTGGCATAGACGGTGAGAAAGGGTGAAAAAAGAAATTGTCAAAAATGCCCCCCTTTGGCATAGAGGGTGAGAAAGGGTGAAAAAATAAATTGTCAAGAATGCCCAAAGTAATAGACGTGTGTATGTTCCAGTATGACTTTCAACTATGACTTACTACCTGGAAAACTTATTGTGGGAGTCAGACGCCCCTAGAACCACTTCAGAAGCGGGTGAAATATGTAATCCATATTAATAAATAGAAGTCAGTTTGGCGCGATCTATATATTCTGTACTATATATATATATATATATATATATATATATATATATATATATATATATATATATATATAAATTAAGGCATCAAAATGAAAACAGACGTGAATTAATGAGACCATTCTAGGCATCCTAGAAACTTAAAACTTGGTACCAGACAATCTGATGACTTCAGGATCCCTAAAAAAATCTAAAATTCTCAAAATTCTCTGAGAGGGACACGTTGGGAGTTTCAAATCTGCATAAGAACACAGTCGGTGATATTTATCCTGAACGATAACCTATAGGTTTCATGGGCTTCAAAGTTTCCTGAAAGTCGTAATTTTTAACCCCCTCCCCCATATCAAGATGGCAGCACAATCTCCCAGACGAGTTAGAAAATAGAAATTTGGCAAAATTACAGCTTTTTGCCTCTAACCGGTGGAAAATTTACGAGATGTTTAAAATATTTTTTTACCCCCCAAAAATATCGAAATATGGGGGCAATTTTAATGACGGTGCAGACCTTCCTTTCGAGGTATTTTTTTTTTTTTTTTTGCTATGGGCTTTACGTCGCACCGACACAGATAGGTCTTATGGCGACGATGGGATAGGAAAGGCCTAGGAGTTGGAAGGAAGCGGCCGTGGCCTTAATTAAGGTACAGCCCCAGCATTTGCCTGGTGTGAAAATGGGAAACCACGGAAAACCATTTTCAGGGCTGCCGACAGTGGGATTCGAACCTACTATCTCCCGGATGCAAGCACACAGCCGCGCGCCTCTACGCGCACGGCTTCGAGGTATTTGGTGGCTAAACGGTAAGTCGTACCACAAAACGGATGGCACAATCTCCGTTCAGTTTGGAGTGGTCTACAACTTTGGTCCTATGACGTTCTGTCGAATCTCTATCCCTTATGTTAAATTTGGCTCTATTTCTGGATTTACGTAAATTTTGCACTTTGTACACGTGTAATTGATGCTTTGATTCACTAATAGGAAAGAGGGGATCATCAAATTCTACACGAATATTGGCCCACCAGCCAAATTCTATGTTTGAAGCTGTCGCATAAGTATCTGAAAAATAATTCAATGTGTGAAAACCTTACACAAATTTCACCCTATTCAACGTTTCTAAAATAATCTTGCCTTTAAATAGATGAGATACGAGGAAATATCATAGGGCCAGCCATTTAGATAACTAACTGGGGCCAGAGTCGTCTTTTTTCTTTTTTTACAATCCGTTTTTCAATATGAATGCACCGTTTAGCAGCAGTTATTCTGTAAATGAAGGTGAACATGCATATACTTCCGTATGTCGATCTACATTTATTAATTAAAGTCGATTTGTAGCGATCTAGAAAGGGGTGTGTCTTACATTGTAATTAATACTTTACAAATCAATAGCGATCTACATTTATTAATTAAAGTCGATTTGTAGCGATCTAGAAAGGGGTGTGTCTTACATTGTAATTAATACTTTACAAATTAATAGTGACTCTCAGCAGGAGGGCGTCTGCTGTTGTAATCAGTACTCCCCACATCGACTTTAACTAGCAATAGGAATAGGGTAGTTCTCCAACGCCTGTGTACCATTGTTATGTATAATTCCGTTCTTGATTTGAATAGCATAAGGCAAGGGAGCGTGCATTTTTTAAAACTCTTTTACGTGACTCTCTTTATCATTAGGTATAGGTGCCCCCGATTATAAACAAATTTACCCATCGAAATGTGACTGACGTTACGCATAGTGAATTGCGGCAGACAAGTGGACCTGTCGTTATCATCACAACTCCGCAACTCGCACTTTACATTGGCAACAACGTCTGCGGACCTCCCTATGCTTTTTCTCGGATAACGCCAAGAGACATGCAATTAAATTTTTTTTATTCACTTCATGTACAGCAATTTACTTCGATATCCGTATACATTGTAGAATACCGTAGCGAAGCACGGGTACATTTGCTAGTATCAGATAAATTTCGCCATCTTCGTTCCTGTGCAAGTAGTCATCCTTCGTATGTCTAAATTCACCTTTCTCTGTCTTCAGTGGTTCCAACATTTTTCTCTGAATTCTTTCCTTTCGCTCTCTCTCCTTTCAAGCTGTCCTGTTTTCATGGAGTAACATACATGTGTTCTGTGGCGTAGATAATTTCTGGCTTGACTACTATATTGCAGTGCCTAATTTTACTAATGCTATTATTATTATTATTATTATTATTATTATTATTATTATTATTATTATTATTATTATTATTATTATTGCGCTAGTCCCGCGGTCTAGGAGAAACGAGCCTGTATCTTAAACCGGAGGCTGGGGTTCGATTCCCGTCCAGGTCAGAGGATTTATACGTGGATCTAAGGGTCGGTCCGAGGTCCACTCAGCCTACGTGAGAACAGTATTATTGTGGAGCTATCTGACGGTGATATAGCAGTCCTGGTGCATAAAGCCAAGAGTAACTGCCGAAAGGATTCGTCGCGTTGACCTCGTGTCACCACGCTTACTGCAGGCCTTAGGGGTGAGCAGCGGTCTCTTGATAGACCAAGCCTGTTCAGATCTGTATTATTTATTTATTTATTTATTTATTTATTTATTTATTTATTTATTTATTTATTTATTTATTTATTTATTTATTTATTTATTTATTTATTTATTTATTTATTTATTTTTCTGTTTAGGGCTATTAGAGACCACGTCAAAAAACTATTTCCATTGAATTGCTTTTGTACTCTTGTTTTGTTTTGTTTGTTTGTTTGTTTGTTTGTTTGTTTGTTTGTTTGTTGTTGGGTAGTTATGTTAACTTTATTATTACACTTCTGCCTGCTGTCATTTCTTGATGGTTACAGTACTTTTGCATCCATCTCTTGGCACAGGCTTGAGCAAAGTGTAGCTTCCACTGACGTCCCA
Organism: Anabrus simplex; assembly: GCF_040414725.1. NCBI lineage: Eukaryota > Metazoa > Arthropoda > Insecta > Orthoptera > Tettigoniidae > Anabrus > Anabrus simplex. The sequence goes on along the minus strand of NC_090265.1, from coordinate 1,768,052,355 downwards.
GTCTCATCCATGGCTGTGACAATATGGCAGCTGCTGGGGTATGGGTGGTGCTGATTAATGACATTCAGAGCACAACCAGTGTGTCTGAGTGTCATGAAAGGTGTTGCTCATAGGGTTAGTTGTGCTACAATAGCACTGTCTGGCCCAGTGAGGAAAGCAATGGCAAACTACCTCACTCCTCATCTTGCCTAGTACGCCTCATTTTGGTACTGCCATTGGTTTTTGTGGTTTCCCTATAACTGCATAGCCTTTGGTGATGCTATTTGAGGATACAACCAGCCTCTGGGCTGATGACCTAACATACAGACATTATTACACTACTGTAAGTGACCATTGCCACCGGGATATTTCGCATTTTAATGTATTTGTTAATAATAATAATAATAATAATAATAACTAATGGCATTTCTTTTAGCCCTTTCTGCAGCCCAAGAGCATTGCATTCTTTCTCTGACCGCTTGTCTTCTCTTTTCTGTCCAGCCTCTGTTCTTCTTCCTTCTTATTATTATTATTTAGGTTTTTCTTTTATTTTTGTTTTACAAGTGAATGGACCACTAAGGATCATGCTACAACTTCATTTCTTTCTCTTCATGCGGAGTTTTCTCTGTGTCTAATACTCCTTCATGCGTTCGCTGGCCTGCTTCCGTTATTCATCTGTGCAGGTACTTCAGGTCTTCTTAGTTCTTCCTGCGGCTTGAACCCCTTCCAAATTCCTCACTGTGTTCCTAAACGTATTCCTTTCTAACAGATGGACTTCCGAGATGCTTAACCTTTCCATATCCTTCTTCGTTCCCTTAATCCATGCTGTAGTGGTTTTCTTTCTCCAGAAGTAATCAAATATATGTTTGGTAAGTCTGTTTGCGTCCATTCTGTACATGTATGTCCGAGAAACGCCAGTCTCCTATTCTTCATGGTCTCTGATATACTTTCCACCTTCTGGTAAACTTCTTTGTTGCTCCGAAGTTTCCATTCGCTTTCAGTTTTTATTATTACTATCATTATTATTATTTTGCTCATCCAGGAAGCCCTTAAAGATGTTGAACACTGATCCGTGTTTTGATCGGTTAGGGGTGCCCTCCTGATTCAGTCCCATGCTTTTGAGGTCTTTCCTCAGTTCCTTGAACCATTCATCCAAGACGTTAGATCTGTTGTCAAACATTAAAAATCTGCTCCGTTATTCGGGTTACGTGCATCCTCAACAGATGTCCGTACAGTCGTCGTTTCCTTATTGACTCCATCAGCCGTTCATTATCTCTGTATAGCTCTTCTCTTCCTCAGAGTCTATGTTGTCCATCTGTTATCTTAAGACCAGTGTTGCCAACTTATATTTTCAAGATCCGCTAAATACTACTAAAATCCGCTAAAATTCCGCAAAGAAATCCGATCTCAAATAATGAGCAATAAAATGAGCAATAATAATAATAATAATAATAATAATAATAATAATAATAATAATAATAATAAAAGTAAATGACTGCACTCACCTGATCTGTGAGTTTCACTGGGATTAACCCCCTGCCTGCGAGCCGGCGAGCTAAAACTTGTAGGCGTTTTACTGCCGGGTGCAAGTTAGGTGAATCCCCTACCTCAAGGGCCACACACAGAACAGGCCAGTTCATTAAACGGTCTTCCTTCTTTTTAGCATAAATATAAATGCTACTCTCTCAGTTTCATTATCTGTCGTCATTCGTCAACTAAGAGATAAGTAACCTTTCCCCAGGCATTACAAATTTCTGATACCATGATCTCATAACAACAAATCCAAATTTCCTCATGTGACTGCTAGCTCCTGAGAAGAAATATGGAATAGCTTGGAGACAGACTGGAGTACAAATTGAAAACAAAAACGTAAAATGGATAAAACACTAAATTCCGCTATAATAAATCTAGAATTCCGCCAAAAAACCAGCTATCCGCTAAATGATATATTTCTCCGCCGACCGTCTTGTAATTCCGCCAAATTTTCCGGAAAATCCGCTAAGTTGGCAACACTGCTTAAGACCCATTATTTTGTGAAGCATCTCGCGCTCATACTTCTGTGCTTCTCTCAGCGAGGCATTTCCTGTCATAATGAGGCATTCACTTGCGTATAGACACTCTGGTTTGATCACTGTGTTATATGGCCTGAATTTAACCTTTCTTGAGATTGCTTTATATATATATATATATATTGGCCATGCATCCTGCGAAAAGCTACGGTCATATTCTCTCGCCCGTTGTTGTTAGCTTCTTCCTCACTAGTTTTCATCTACACTATTTCACCAAGATATGGGAAATTGGCGAATTTTTCTAATTTATTTATTTATTTATTTATTTATTTATTTATTTATTTATTTATTTATTTATTTGGTTGGTTTAGCTTTCATGAAGAAGTACGCACGTCATTGACATGAGACATTTTCGACCCCGTAGGTTTGAAATCCTTGGAAAACATATTCGTGGGTTGTTTCTCGTATCAGCATGAGGAGCTGCCCTAGCTCCCCCGCCTCTTCCCACAATAACATAACAAGATTACAATTAATACAAAATTTACCGAGCAGGTGGCCGTACGGTTTGAGTCACGCAGCTATCTGTTTGCATTCGGGAGATAGTGGGTTCGAATCCACTGTCGGCAGCCCTGAAGATGGTTTTCAGTGGTTTTCCATTTTCACACTAGGTCTAATTAAGGCCACGGTTGCTTTGTACCCACTCCTAGCCCTTTCCTATCTCATCGTTGCCGAAAGACCTGTCTGCTTGGGTGCGACATGAAGGAGAACTACACTTATACGACTGGGTTCGGTTACCTGTAGCAGGTATTCTCAGGCGTGTCTTGTACGTCACAGAGTTCTCCCCAGGTGGTTTATAATTGCTCCCATTAATAACAGAGATCAGCCAGCTGTGTAACATTAAATAATCTTTGCTTGTTATTTACTGAGTCCCTAGCAGAGCATTCCGTTTGGCGAAGGAGATATCAGAAGAATATTCCACATTTTTTATCAACACAGCGCGTAGCCTTGAGAAATATTTTTTCTCTGTTGCCTACTTAAGGGTATTATAATAAGTCCCACAGACTACTTTTTCGGTCCAGGAATTTTGTCCCGCAGGAGTTGTTTTACGTGCCAGTAAATCTACCGACACAAGGCTGACGTATTTGAGCACCTTCAAATAAAACCGGACTGAGTCAGGATCGAACGTGCCACCTTTGATTCAGAAGGCCAACGCCTTAATCGTCTGAGCCACTCAGCGCGGCTCTTTCTCAAGAGTATTCCTTTAGCGTTATTTAAGTAAGGGCTGCTCAACCAATGAGGAAAAGGTGTGTTCAGTTCACCTGAAAGGAACTGGGCTCAGTTTCCCACCAGAAATTTGCAGAAGTTTGCAGTAGTGCTGAGCAAAGCTAACAGTATAATGTTGTGAATATTGTAGTTCTTTGTTAATGTAAAATATAATGTATGGGACCCTCATCAGGTTTCCTTGATTCGAGAACTGGAAAAATCAAAAGAAAAGCAGCTCGATTTGATCTGGGTGGTTTCCGACAAAAGAGTACCGTTACGAAAATATTACAAGTTTGGGCTGGGAAGATTGTGAGAAAGGAGACGAGCTGCTCGACTAAGTGGTATGTCCCGAGCTGTCAGTGGAGAGATGGCTTGGAATGACATTAGTAGACGAATAAGTTCGAGTGCCGTCTTTAAAAGTAGGAAAGATCACAATATGAAGATAAAGTTGGAATTCAAGAGAACAAATTGGGGCAAATATTCGTTTATAGGAAAGGGAGTCTGGGATTGGAATAACTTACCAAGGGAGATGTTCAATAAAGTTCCAATTTCTTTGCAATTATTTAAGAAAAGGCTAGGAAAACAACAGATAGGAAATCTGCCACCTGGGCGACTGCCCTAAATGCAGTTCCATGTTGAATGATCACCGGAATATGTAACAATGTTGTTCCGTTCGTACTCATTCAGGCAAAGTTTGTTTATGGTGTTTCCCCTTCCGTCCTGCTGAGCACAAAACATCTGGCCTTGCTCCAAAGAAGGCTACGGCTCAGACGAATTGTAGAGACATGACGTTTAGTTCGATTTGGTTTCATCTGTTGGAAATTAGAATGATATGCATAAATCAGCGTACATTAATATCGAAGTGTGACCAATTCTTAAAAATACACGTCCTGGAATATGGAGTTCTAATTAAATAAGTGGACGTTTTGATCATTAAGAAATGTTGTGTTTAATTCTTCAGTGTAAAATTCGAAGTGGTCATCTTCCATGTGAATAATTCTGACATCCTAGTGTGCGTGTATAAACACAGGCTTTAGATTACGAGAATAATCGTTAAGTATCGCCTTGTGTCAGATGAAAATGAAAAGTTTCCACAAAGAAGATGAAGTGAAACGAACGTTGAACTTTGCCTTCCCGCTGGGTCGCAGCGCTCCGTCATTTACATCTTCGATACGTTGAAATCGATTATGTTGCTGCTGATTTCAGAAGTATGATGTGTCTGACAGATGCACGTTTATATAATTAAGTGCAGTGTATCAATTGAGCAAGCTTGCCTTACGTTATACTTCAAAGTATGCAGACTGTTTCCAAGGAAAAGCTGTGGTGATATTTTTTGGTTCCTACGAGGGCGAATCGAAAAGTAACTTGCACTTTCAAGTTATGGCCATTTACAAAAACACCTATGCATAGGCAATACGACTTTCAAAACATGCAATGTAAGTTCACTTTTCTACATAGTCCCCAAGAGACTGTAAATATTTCTCGGAACGGTCAACCAACAGCTGCTTTCATCTCGTCGTCCACTGGGATCCTTTTTCAGCTTACCGAACGCATGGCACTAAGTCTGGACTGTATGGAGGATGTTGCAATTTCTCTCACTTCAATCGCAGCAGCATTTCGGACGTTTAGCGGGCCGTGTGAAGCGTTGCATTATCGTGCAACAAAATCACACTGGCGCTCAACTTCTCTGTGCCTTAAAGAAGTGATCTACCTCCAATGATCAAGGTTTCCGAGGCGTATTGTGCTTCAGGTTTGACATCTGAGTTGTAATGTCTTAATTTTGCGTTCCGGGATAATGACTTTTTGTTATCTGTTCCAGGTGAACGTATAGTCCTCCTGTTATTTTGAGATCCTATATTTTTTTTGCTATTTTGTTTTACGTCGCACCGACACAGATAGTTCTTACGGCAACGATGGGATAGGAAATGACTAGGAATGGGAAGGAAGCGGCCGTGGCCTTGATTAAGGTACAGTTCCAGCATTTGCTTGGTGTGGAAATGGAGAAACCACGGAAAACCATCTTCAGGGATGCCGACAGTTGGTTTCGAACCCACTATCTCCCAGATGCAAGCTCACAGCTGCCCGCCTCTAACCACACGGCCAACTCGCCCGGTATTATATTATATTATATTATATTATATTATATTATCACAGAGTGCTAGTATACCGAGTGAAATCGAATCAGATTTTGCAGAACTAATGCAATCAGCTTGCTCGCAGTTGCGATCAACGGTATTCTCTAAGAAAGAAATTCTGGCTGTTTCCAGACGGACTTAGTTGTATGGGAGTGAAAGCTGCGTGGACTCAGAATATTTTATTTGAACAGACTTGAACGCAGAGAGAATGAATTTTGGTACGAACAGGTTGGACCAATGGCAAGAGGGTACTCGGAATGAGGAGGTAAAGGCTAAGTTACTAGTGCATGAGATGCGATGAAGCTGTACGCATGCCTGCTTCATTGATGGGTTGATGTCAGTCAGTGGACGAGGATAGGTTACCTTGGAGAATAATGGACTCGGCAATGGAGAGCGTAAGAGAAGTAGAGGGAGACCAAGAACGACGGTGGGTAACATACAGGTGTTGAACTAGACGAGATCACAGAGCTAGCTAAGAACAGAGGAATAGTGGAGGCGCTAGGCCACAGAACTCGTCTTGATATGCACAATATGACTAAGACAGGCATATCAAAACGAGTTCTCTGGCCTAGCGCCTCCAATATCCTATATTCGTAATGTTGTTTATAATAATTCTCTCTATACAATATTGACTGTACTTCGACCATTTGGGCGTATCTGTTTCTTAATATTTTCAAACCATCTTGCCCGACTTAGTGCAGTGCAACTTATAATTGACCGTGGTTTCCGATTTTCACACTAGGCGGATGCTGGGGCTGTACCTTAATTAAGACCACGTCTTCTTCCTTCCCACTCCTTGCCCTTTCCTATCCCATCGTCGCCATAAGACCTATCTGTGTCGGTGCGATGTAAAGCCAGTTGCATTAATGGTCATGCGGAAGACCAGTCGACTTGATACCTTCTATTCTGTGCGTACGTCGACTGTTTCCTCTTAGCAGCATGTAAGTTACTAGGAACGTTCTGCCATCTGTTGAGTATATTCAGAAGCTGGGGAAGGTCAGAGAATCGAAGAGTATGTAGCAGCGAATATTATTCTTCCATGACCAGAGGAAGTGTATACTCTCTGGCTTGACAGGTAGTAATCAAACATGGTTGCATTCAGTGACATTACTAAGGATGAACATCACATATGTCAGAATATTAATGAAAGTGTTAATCGCTCAGCAACCCGCCAAGAACATAATGTATTACGGGCTAGGGTAAGCCTTCGCCTGCAATTATTGGAGTGGTCATTTAGTGATTTGATTTTAGAATTACTCAATGTGGACTGAACTTAGAGACCTAACAATGTCCGATGATTCATCGGCAAATAATTCTGGAGAAAATGAAAAGGAATGAGGCAAATCGGTCGGGTAGAACGGACGGATTGGACAGAGCTGCTTTTAGTAAACTTTTTAATACAACCTGTGACAATAATGTTCGGCGAATAGTCCTGTACTATGAAAAATGACACGACAGTGACCTTACTGTCCTTCGAAATAGTCCCCTCCCATAACTATGCACTGTTGAGATCGGCGATATATGTCCTGGAAACTTTGCAAGAAGGCTTCCTTTGCGATGGTGTTCAAACGCCTCGTCACGTTTCCTTGGATGTCAGGAATATCGTCAAATCTCTTTCCTTTCAAAGCGAGTTTGATGCGTGACTTTTTGGCTCTGACCTTTTTCCGACGAGGGGATCCCGGAGAACGCCATTCCATGTTTTTCCCTTTCGTTTCAGGGTCGTACCTCAGTGACATAGCAGTTCAAGAAATTTGGTGTCGCATCCCCCGTTTCGACAAAATCCTGTGAAGCCTCTAAACGTGCCTGATTCTGATCGTCAGTCAAGTGATGTGGCACAAGACGAGAACACGTTTTCCTCTTCTCTAACTTCTGGGTAACGATTTGTCGCACGGATTCACGGTTAATCTGCAGTTCATTCGCTATCATGCGCACAATTAATCGCCAGTAGATCGTGATTAATGTTCCTCACCTCAATGTTTTCGTCGATGACGGCGGTCGCCGGTCTTCCGCTACGGGGGTTGTCAGAAACACTTCCCCGGCCTCCTCGAATACGGGCGAACCACTCGAACACACACTTCAAGGACAGTGCTTGATCTTCATAAACACGTACCAGCATCGCATGCGTTTCTTTCGGTGTCTTGCCAAGCGTAAAACAAAACTGTATGTTGATCTTTTGGTTGTTCATGTTCCTGTTCGCAGTTCAGAACCAACACACTAAATACGCACTGTGTCAAACAGGTCGTACACGACACACGCACGATGCTCAACTGAACAACGTTGTGAGCAGGTGGTCAAAACCTGCTGCTACGCAGGTGCAGCGTTGTGTGTCGCCAGTGTTGCCTGATCGACCGTTCTGATTTCATTCACCGAACTTTGTCACGGGTTGAATATAGGTCTAGATTTATATTATTATTATTATTATTATTATTATTATTATTATTATTATTATTATTATTATTATTATTATTATTATTATTGCAGACATCTTGGCCCGCGGAGCACAGTTTGGGAATAGCTGCTATAAAGGACAGTGGTCGATAGGGAAGTAGCTTTGTGAACGTCCTGTGCTGACGAGGCGGTCTTGTTTCTCCTCATCGTGTCTCCTGCCCACTTGTCGGACATTTAACGAGCGCCCGAGTCTAGCGCGGAAGAAGACAACAGCTCACTGTTTCCGCAATCTCGCGTAGGTTTCCTCTCCAGGTGTCGCTGCTGTTCGCTCAGGCTTTTGTGTTCAGGAAATTGTATCCCCCCCCCCCCCAATAGCTGATTCACTCGCTCACCTTGTCAGTCTGACCGACCAGAACTGCACTTTTATATTCTCAAATTTAAATAGTTCTTAAAGAGCCAGCCCGGTGCTGCAGTTCTTGGAAAAAATTTATGTGCAGAATAATTTACTGTCGTTCGCAGAATTACACCACTCAGACATTCAGGTAAAAAAACCCAACGTATAGACAAAAAGAAAAGTGTGTTGCGTACAAAATCTGGCCCGACACTCATCAATTTATGAATGTTGCATGGGGAACTACGTATATATTATGTAGAAATGAACAAACCATAATCTAAGCACATGTAAAATATAGATACCGTGTTACCTTAACTTCTGTTCGCATTATCTTCATGTTTTTTGACAAGCACCTATTTGCATGAACTTTGGGAGACGACTCTACATAAGTGGATAGTAACTGACTTTTCACTTGGGGAACATGAGTTCAATCATTTACAGGGCTGCCGATGGCGGAAGTCAAACCTGTCACCTCCTGAATGGAAGCTCGCAGCTACACGACCTTACAGATTAGCCAACTGCCTACCGGGCGAGTTGGCCGTGCGAACAGGGGCACACGGCTGTGAGCCTGCATCCGGGAGATAGTGGGTTCGAATCCCACTGTCGCCAGCCCTGAAGATGCTTTTCCGTGGTTTCCCCATTTTCACACCAGGCAAATGCTGGGGCTGTACCTTACTTAAGGCCATGGCCGCTTCCTTCCAACTCCTAGGCCTATCCTGTCCCATCGTCGCCATAAGACGTGCCTGTGTCGGTGCGACGCAAAGCCACTGGGCACTGATAACTTGTTCCATGCGCGAAGGCATCGACGCGTATAAAGCGCAACTGGCGTCATGGGGTATAGCCATCCATGCTGCATTCACCCGGTTGCACAGTTAATCTTTGGTGGTTGGCATTGGGTCACAGCGCTGCATCCGTCGTTTCACCATATCCCACACATTTTCGATTGGCGACAAGTCCGGTGATCGGGCGGGCCAGCGCAACAGTCTGACATCCTGTGATAACAAACAGACACGTGTTCGTGCAGCAATACGTGGTCGCGCATTGTCCTGCTGAAATATGGCGTCTGGGTTGTCGTGCAGGAATGGTATGGCTACGGCTCGCGGGATGTCATTAACGTTGGTCAAACTGGCCACAGTGCACTGGTCACGTACCAACTGTGATTTGTGGTTGTGCCCAATAGTACCCCACACCATAAGGCGCTGTATATGTTGCGCGAATGCAGTCAATGTGATCGCTCTCCCCCTGTCTGGTGCGAACCATCATTTTTCAAACAAGCAGAACCTGGAGTCGTCCGAAAACACTATCTGCTGCCATTCCTGTCCCCAGTGACGTCGTTCCATACACCATTCCAGTCACGGTAACTAGACTAGACGGTAGGGGTCACGCGCAGGCTGGCTTTGGCTGATGACGTCATCGGGTCTCCTCTGGCCGGCTAGCAGTGAATGCTACCCATTGTATTTGTGCGTTTCTGTTAATGATTTGCTTGTTTTTATTTAACCATTTGCTTAATATTTTTCAATTTTGTCAAATGTAATTGCCGGTTGTTATGTGTAGATAATTATGTTGTAATTTATTTGAGTATTTTTCAGAAGATTACAAGTAATATAATGACCCTGTGCTTAACGAACTATTCCAGTAGCTTTCTCAGTATTAAATTATCTTTCGCCTCGTAAATAAAGTATTTACAGTTCGGTTTTCGTATTTTCTATCCATCCAGTGATTTTAGAACGATTTTATACATAGATTAATTTCTAAAACTCGTTACTAAAATTAAAAAACATGACCAATCGCACGGAATGTTTTTTACCGTTGTTTTGGCGAATTGTTGGTGTTAAGTAGTGTTGTAAACACCTAATATTATATTTATGTATAAGTAGCTATTTATAAATGTGTATTGGCGGATTGAATGTTGGTAAAAAAAACCCTGAAGAAACGTCAACCTCTTCCACCATATCAGGGGTCACTCTTTTTGGGGGGAAAAGAGGCTTCCACAGGCTTAGGCCATATAGACCTGTGGTACGGAGAAAACCCTCACAGTCAGAAAATGCGATCAAAAGTTCAATATTTAAAAGCACCTAAAAAATACACCCAATTTTTATGATGGTGCTAAAACTGCATACATATTTACATTATATAGGTACCACATAAAATATTTACACCTAGATGTTATTTCGTTGTTTTACATTATTTAAATAATTTTCTTAACTTTTTTCACACTTTTCCTCTTTTCATTAGGAGTTCGTTTACACCTCTTGTAAGAATTCATGTGCCTAAGTTTGTTCATGTTTTTCATCCTTATGAAGGTTCTGGTTCTAACAAAACATGAAACAACAAAATCTTCAAGATCAGGATATTTTTCTTAATTTTTTCATTTAACAATCTAAAGACTCCTGGACATTTCATAATGTAGTTTCCATGGAAGGCACTAAATTCATTTTCCATTTTAATAATAGAATTAATGCACTCATCCGTGGGTTTCATTTAGTACCCTCTCGAAATGTTTTCTAGCCAATTCCTAGGTGAAGGAGAAATGTTCACGGTTTGGATCCCGTACATATTATCTTTCTGGGGGTACTTTTTCTTCACCCTATAAGCTACATAGCCAGCAATCATTTCTAGTAGCTCGTTCTTCTCTCTAACTAGTTCGACAGACATGTTTGCATTATTTTCATCTTGAAAATGTTCCAGAAGTCCATTGTCAGCTAAAGTGAAATCATCATCCTCATTCTCATCCTCAACATTACAATTTTTGTCGCAAGCTTCTCGATTTTGGTTGGACACTGCTTGGCAATGTTCGTCATTATCAAGTATGAAGTATTGAGGCACCTCATTTTGCGCAGACAAAACGTCTGCGCTCAGAGATTGGACATTTTTTTCATCTGGACAGTTTTTGCTGTTTATCACTTCACCTGCATTCCGGCTTAAAATCAATGATTTAATTCGCTGCGATACAATGATAGGGAGAGGATGATCATAAAAGCGACCAAGTCCTCGGATCTGGTAAAAGTAGCTCTCAATTATGTCCTGGTTACATTTGGCCGCCATTACGTAAGTATAGCCTTCTGATTTTAAGTCCTTATATAGACCACGAAGGCTACTTACAGACATTAGAAAACCTTCTTGAAAAGGAAGGAGTTTGTTTTTGCCAATTATTCTCATGGTGAAAATTAATTCGAATAATTTGTCAAGAGCATGATTTTGTTGCTCTATACAATTCCCATAGGCACTTTTTAAGCTGTTTGTGCCACACACGTGGACACGGGAGTTTAGGACGTCAAATCCATTATTAATCGTGATTACAATCTCTCCTACATAGCTGAGCTCTGGGAAGTTATTGCATATTGCTTTCCCCACAGTCAGTGATAACAGTTCAGCGGCTTACCGTATATTTCGCCTCTCCGTTCCAGTCACAAGCATATGCTTCATTGAAAGCTTGTGAGCATATTGTAGGTCTTCGTCTTTGCATTTCAATTAATTTTGTAAATGCTTCTTTTGTGAAACATTGCCCACTTTCCAGCTTATATCCTTCATCAAGAAGGTGATTCCGCAGTAATTTAAGTACATAGGGCACATCACAAAAAACCATATGTTACGTTCTTTACTTGATGGGTTTTTCAGCGACGGTTTTTGCCACGGAATATTCAGATCTGTCATACATTTCCTATTTGAAGGTCCCATGTCACATACAACTGCCCTAACTTTAAATCCGGTGCTTTCTACGACATGAATTACTTCTATTAACAGTTCCCTTGACATCGCTGTATCAAAGTTGTAGTAGATAGGTTGCATCCACTTTTGAACTAAACTTCTTGTAAAAAGACTTGATTGTGTTTTTAAAATATTAATGCTCAACTCAATGAATCCAGGAGAAATAGAAAACTGTCTTAGCCGTCGTTTGATTGTAACTTCGCTAGGAAGAGGGTAATTAATCACGTCTCTAACAAAACACAATGCTTTATATGATATAGACCGTAAGGTTACCGCCTTAGCAATGTCCTCAGATGACCAACTTGAGCATCTGCCTTTTACTAAAGCTTGCGGTGGACTTTTAGAAAAAGTACCCTCAAAAACTTGAACATTATTTTTTCATTTTATTATCTCGGTATTAGCTGCACTAAGACGGTCCTGAAGATCCTTATTTTGCTGTTTTAAGTCACAATTTCCTAGTCTAATTAACTCCAATTCTGCAGTCAGTTCAGCTATTTTCTCATTACAGAAACACTGATGTTTACTTCTGTCATCTAATTCCTTCCTCAAGATTGCATTATTAATATTTTTTGCTTTAATTGGCGCCTGCGATTGTAAAATTTGCCGTATCTCCTTACGATGATTTCGCTTTTGTGCCCTTATTTCACGATCTTTACAGGACTGACTCGCTAAATTATTACTACTCAGTGGTAAATTTAAATGTGGTACTGCGTCAGTCCTTAAATTACGTTTAATTGGAAGGTTTAACAAATCACCCTTCAAGTCCCTTCTGTAGTCCGAATTGTCGAAGTGTACAGAGCATACACGAGCATTCTCAATAGTAAAGGAGTCAGCCCGTTTACAGGCATTAATCCACTTTAATTTAATGTCACTGTTCTTTGGAAAACGATGAAATTTAATGTATAAATCCTTCTGGTGTCTATCGTGGTTAGAGCAACCGGCAACAGCACTACACACCATGGCACACCACAGCACAACACAGCACAGAAAAATTAAATTCTTACACTGTTGACAAGGTAAACACCATCACTAGACTAATAGCACTCTGCTTCGCTTAGCGAACAAGGGTGCCTTGTGACGTCAGGAGGCGTGGCTTGCTATTGCGCACCCAACTGATGACCCCTACCGTCTAGTCTAGTAACCGTGATTCCAGTCAAAGGTAGGCGGAGAAGTGGACGACGCACTGGTAACGCAGATCGTAAAAGAAACCGCGATTGACTGCCACTGCTGATAGTGTACGACGTTCTGGAATGCCATTCGGATGAGTGGTCGATCTTCTCAGGGGGTGGTCTGGGTGGTCCGAAAAGACCCATCTCGTCGTCTTCTACGGCCTTCTGTGAACCATTCTGTACACTTGCACTGCAGACACACTTCGTCCCACACGAGCAGGAGTTTCCCGGATGGATGCATCATGTTCCCTCATGCGCCCTCTTTCAAACTGGCGCATTTGACGGTACGGTTCTCGCGGATTGCCTGCTCACGATATCTGTGGTCGAGTTCTTCTTGTTTCGTTTCGGCCAACGCACCGCGTTTATTTCAGCTGTTTCCTTTGACCTTTAATATTGGTCCAGTGTTCCTTTCGCTCTTTCGTCGATGCCTTTCCAGTTTTCAGCTTCGGCTTTGGTTGGAAACTGATGTGTTTGAAGTTTTTTCGTAAGTGGGTCACGCTCCTGGATATCTTCAAATGAGATCCCAATCTCCTGCTTATCTTTCTGTACCTCACTGAACCATGCCCCCTTTGCCTTTTTCTCTTGGAGGAAAGTGAAAATGCGGTTGGTCAACCGTGTTGACTTCATTCGGGCCATGTGTCCATGAAAAGTAATCCTCCTTTTTCGCATCACGTCGGTTATTTTCTCCACATGCGAGTACAGCTGGTTGTGCCGTCTCCTAAACTCACCGTTGTTTTTGACAGGACCTACGATTTTCCTCAAAATCTTTCATTCCTTGGCCTCCAATTTCTCCATCATGCCTTATTATTATTATTATTATTATTATTATTATTATTATTATTATTATTATTATTATTATTATTATTATTATTATTATTATTATTATTATTTCTTCTTTCGAATGGGCCACCAGAAGACCACGTGCCAATTTTAATTCCTTCTTCTTTGTTCTTTCCTTTTCTTCCAGTACGCTTTCATCTGTTCACTATGTTTCTTCTTTCTGTCTTCAGACCACTTTGAACCAGTCTTTTTTACTTTCCTACCTTGGAATACTTCTATTTTCAATACTTTTTCCCGAAAGCCTTCTCTATTATTTATTTCTTCTGTTGTTATATTGTTTTTTTCTAAATCCTTTCTTACTTCATTGACCCAGCTTGTCGTTGATTTCTTACCCCACAAATATCTGAAAAATCTTACTGGTTAATCTACTATCTTCCATTCGATATAAATGTCCAAAAAACATAAGTCTCCTTTTCCTCATTACATCTGATATATTTTCTATTTTTATATATATATATATATATATATATATTTCAGCATTACTTCGTAATTTCCAACCTTCTGCTGTGTTTTGTGGGCCTAATATTTACCTCATGATTCGCCTTTCTAGTATTTCTAGTTTATCTAAATTATAGTTTAATGCCAGACATTCGCTTGCATATAGGCATTCTGGCTTCACTACTGTGTTGTAATGCCTTATTTTTGCATTTTTGGATAGGCATCTTTTATTGTAGATATCTTTGGTGACACCATAAGCTCTCTCCATTTTATGTACCCTCTCCTCTACTGCAGATTTTCCTAAACCATTTTCTTCGATTATTTCCCCTAGATATTTGAATTCCTTTACCCTCTCTATTTGGCCAATATCTGTTTTCAGAAATTTTGGTGCATCCCAAATATTTGTTAAAAATTTTGTTTTTTCTGCAGAAATTCTTAAGCCAGTTCTGCTGGCGATTCTTTCCAAGACATTTACTTGGGTTATAGCAGATGTCACATTTTCAGAAAGTATTGCAAAGTCATTATTATTATTATTAGTATTATTATTATTATTATTATTATTATTATTATTATTATTATTATTATTATTATTATTATTATTTATTTGCCGGGCTGAGTGGCTCAGACGGTTGAGGCGCTGGCCTTCCGACTGCCACATGACGGGTTCGATTCCGGGTCAGTCCGGTGGTATTTGAAGGTGCTCGAATACGTCAGCGTCGTGTCGGTAGATTTACTGGCAGTAAAAGAACTCATGGTACGGCCACACGAGCAGTTAATGCTGTTGTGGAAGTCAGCAGCAAATACATTACACCTTGTGTTGCAATATGATCGGCCACACTTGCCAATAAATGCAGTTCGCCAGAAGCAGGAAAAGGTCTTGCTGTTAAAGGAATAGACCACAGCATAAGCTGTTTGATAGTGGCCACAAAAGACGGTATTTACTGCGTATTTAATTTTCGTTCATTACGTACTGTATATAACAGGGGTGGCCACTAACCTTACTTCTGGGAGCCGCAAATTTAGGAGACAAAAATTGGGAGCATGTTTAGAAAATGGTTTATAAAATGAAGACACGTTTTTCATTTTATGACAAATGAAGGGACATTTATTTTCTACACTACACAGTACATTATTTTTCAGGTACACATCAATAAATGAGATTTTATTTTTGAGAAGTGCTTTTTTGGGTGTTCATTTTTGCTGTTAGTTTTTTTTTTTTTTTTTTTTTTTGAAATTTTGCTGATAATTGGTAAGACAGTTCGAACAAGTTCACTTAAATGTTCATCAGTTCGTTCAGCTCGATATGTAGATTTAATGAATTTAATCGTTGAGTACAGTGATTCACACACATAAGTAGTCCCAATGATTGAGATAAGTCTCTTAGCACACACTTTTGTTGGTGGGTATTTTTCTTCTGGAACATTCTTCCAAAATTCTACGGTAGAAAAGCCACTTCGTTTGAGTCCTTTTAGTCCTTCGTCCTCTTGCAGTTCTTGTAGCTCCAACCCTACAGCTGCCGTATCCTTTGTTATTGGTGATGAAACAGGACTGCCATCGCCCACAACATCAACGGAAAAGGGATTTTCCAGGAACGAAAATAAAGGTTTAAGTGATCTTAAATCATTAAATCTGCCATTGATTTCTTCAGCAAGGCCAGACATTTTACTCATGTAATCTTCAGTTTCCACCTGAACGTCAGGAAGGCTTTCAGTAATTTTCTTCAAAACATTTGAAGTGAGAAAATGTTTTAGTCTGAAGGTTTTTTCCAAAAACCTTCAACTTGCTATGAAACCTAAATACAGTCTGGGCCAATTCAGAAATATCTTTACAAGGAAGATATTGCTTTGAGCGGGAGAGTGTGTCAGTGAGCCAGTGACGTGAGGTGAAACCAGTCGTGTTCACGTATAGGCAGTAGCGAGTGTCGATACTGGGACCTTTCCCACCGTCCCCCATGACTCATGGGACCATGTGACAACAAACCAACCCTTTCGGGTCACGAACACATGGGACCATGCTCCACGGAAGTCGATAGTCAAGGGATCTTTTTGGTCTGTGCCGATTTCTCCTCATTGGGATTGTATACTTAATCCACTCACATGAAGAGTTATCGACCATTCGACTCAGCTAGATCAGAGCTACTCTCCCGTTCCTGAGGTCTGAACACGGACTCCTCAGGGCCGAAGAACGTTCGCGGCAAATAGAGGCTATCAAACATAAACTACCTTAAAGGCCTACAATGAACGGAAGAGGATTTTTGGATGCTCATTTTTCGGCAAAGAATAAGCACAAACAAGTTTTCCAAATTTACTAAGGCGCTCGTTGAAATATACACATACACTATGACATCCTTGGTAAACTAATATAAATTGACAAGTTGAATACAAATACTTAGCAACGGTAAAATCCGTGCTACCATCCATCAGTTAAACTTCATCCACATTCCATAAGAATATTTATGTGGATGACCACAGTTCCTAAGGATACTTCAGATGCAAGAATACTTCCATCCGAACTAACAAGCTGATGGATACCTGATTTGACATACACAGAAAAATATACATCCCCGAGGGATGACCAATCTCGTTGACATACAACGTTCATACCATCGGTTTTGTCTGTCTATCTCCCGTTGGATATCAAAAGCTGTTGAGTGTTACACAAACAAAATATAACACAGATTACCTATTTACAGTTACAATTCGAACCATTTTCCTCCAAATATCAGTATTCCCTGGGACCGAATCCCATATCATGAAGTTAAAATTTACTTACACTAATTCAACTACCCCGGAGTGGTCATTTTATCTAATATCTACCGCCACCAAATATCTATACGTAAATAAAAGTATACTGGAGGAATAAACATATGTTTACGTAAACCATGGAAAAGACAATAATATTGCGCGTCTCCACCAATTGGAAGACAAATGAAATGAAAATCACACGAACACAGGCTCGACAACGAACCCGTCACTTCCAACAACTACCAGTGAAATTTCACGAAGTCTAAACTCGCCCAGAACAGTACATAACATAAAACAAGATCACACTCTGAAAAGGAACACACATTATATAACAACACGAAGTATGAATGGCTGTATTTCATCTCGTAGCGCCCGCTACTTGAGCGGACTATCGGTCTCTTCTGTGCTCTATTGAGGTTCGAACCTGAGACTCTGGTCGTCTCCATCAGGGACACTGAAATAAAAACCCTAATTAACCTAATCATCTCATTGACAGTCGTAAAATATTCTACATTGCTATCGGGTCATGGCTCACGGACTGGGTGTGGTGGTTACATCAATATTCTGTCCCTCTTCTCACAGAGAACTGCAACGTTTTAAAAGAAACATTCTCTGGCGAGTCAAGTTCTCTAAGCTGCTTCTCGCTCTGACCTGCCTCCTCGGGCAATAACTTACTGCTTGTCAAAGCTCCCTTCCACAACACGGGCGAAAGGACATTTAGCACGCACAAATAGCGGCAGTCACGGGCTCGATAAACCCATACAATTGAGCTAATGCAGGGTACACCTGCACAAATCAACTCATACTATCCTTATGATCCAATAATACACCTTTCAAATTAAGCAGCCATATTATCGCAAAATTCCCTAATTTTGCCAGGAGTCTGGAGTTCAACCACACATTTCTTCCCGTAGCCTTATCGTACATTCGTCAGCCTTTACCAAAAAGCGATGTCTCCTAATCTCTCCCCTTAGAGGCGAGATTGTGTACCTGTCAGATACTACCCTATTGTTCAAGATCTATCGGTATCAAATCACCGATCAAAATACTTTAAGAAATTAATAATAGTAATAATAATAATAATAATAATAATAATAATAATAATAATAATAATAATAATAATAATAATAATAATCCATTAATCTGTTGCTTAAAAATGTATCGGTATAAAACACTGATCAAGTTACATTAAGAAAATAATAATAATAATAATAATAATAATAATAATAATAATAATAATAATAATAATAATAATCAGACATGATCAAAATCAACTAGAAAACTCTCTACTTTGTTAGCCTAGCTAATGTGTAGGGTGGGCCAGGTTTGAACCTCCGCACGTATTTTCTCGAACGTCTTCAGTTACAGCCAAACTTATACACTAGCATGCAAAAACTAACTACTGTCTCTACTTTTATGAATTGAGTGCTGTCACTATCCCACATTAACTTCTGTATAGGCACATGTTAATGATACTGACACCTACTAATCCCTGCTCGTATTATGCAGTCACGCAGATGAAATTATGGCATTAACCTGGCCAAATTTCTATTCATTTTCCCCCCCTCAAATCTTTCTCAGCACTCATGACAAAATATATAATATAGCATGCACATGCAGCTTCTAAAAGGGGTCCCAAACCCTATACATCCTTCCTGGTTCACTTCCTTCCCATATCTACTTACAAAAAACAAATTAAACAAGGGTCATCCGACCACTCCAGGTAATTAACCTATCAATTACCTCATCATTAAGCCTATCCTTACAGTAACTCTATTTACAAGGGGAAATAGCTCAATACTCAACAGTTTATGATGTTTTCTGGCCCCCGCCCGAAGTTTTCAGGGGCCTGCCATCGGTGCTCACTCCATGTCGCTGGCTCGTGCAGTCCTTGGTTCTAGGAGTGTGATGACTTTGCCGGAGTAATCCATCTTCCTGGTAAACAAATCACTGCAATTATATTTACACAATCTTGCACACTTGTTGATCACTCGACACCATCCAACTTCCCCTCTATCGTTCTAGAGCGATGCTAGTTACGTGATGCTAATTGTTATGGATATCTCAGCTAGTCTATTTCGTTAAATCAGGCGAGCTGTAAATTCATGGTCTCCTCCTTCCCAAGTCTATCGCCTCCTACGTCCGTGACTTATATCAACCGTCCTTTTCTTACTTTCTTGTCTCGATGAAATCAGATCCTGAACTTATCATTCCCCTTTACTTGGTGTTATAATCTGTTCCGGAAATCCTGCTCTCAATGTTACATGGATTTAAACTGATAGTATTTCTTCACACGATCTGATTTTCTTTTGAAAAACAAAGTTTACCAAATCCCAAAGTTAGACTGCTCGAAAAATGAGCCCCCTTACTGCTATAGTCATCAACCTCGCGATGAGCGTTCTCCGTCTAGAGTTCGTTTCCCCACGACGTGCTCACCCTTTCGCAGTCACTACCTACGATATACTGACAAATACTCAGAGTTTACTTCGCGATCGGATGTCGCACAAATACCTTTGTCATATAGTTACATTTCCTACTATCACTGCACACTGGAAAACACTTTTAAAACTTCACTCCCGTTTCTTTGTGTCAGTTATTCAGACAAAGAAGAGGTAGACCTCGCTCGCGGACCGCACGTAGTTCCACCTTCTGAAGCTCGTTTCTGACTAGTCCCTCCTCGAGAAACTGCAACCACTTATAGCCAAACCGGGAATAGGGGTGGCTAGCGTGTCCTTCCCCCACTCTGATTCTGGCCTTTCCTGGATAAACCAGCCTGTCGAAATTAGCAATACGCTAGACTGTGTGACTTGGTTATGCACAAGTACGCTATGATATGCGGAGTTGAATATGTTCGGCGGATCTGCCGTAATTAATTAATAACATCGGAGGGGAGGTGGTGAATCCCCAAAGGCATCTGGCTTCAGCCATCGCGTCCGTACGCTATGGGTATTATGTAAGTTGTTTACCAACGCCTTTCGCTTGGAGAGTATTTTCTACCAGAATTCCTGACTTTATAATTCCACCAAAATTCAGCACACTCCTCTAACGGGTGCAGTATTGTTAATTAAGCCTTATTTATGCCGAAAATGCATTAAAATTTGCCCGATTGCTTTGGCATCGCTGTACGCTGGCATATGTTTTCCAATATGGAGTCGCTAAATAGTGTTCTTCTCCTGCTTCTTCTATGACGTGTGCCTAGCTCGGGGATTCCTTAAGCCACCCAGTGGGCGGGTGAAGGCGCCTCTCTGGCGGGCTTCGTATTGCGCAACCTGACGATACCCCCAGCATCCACACAAAGAAAGCTTGCTGCCAGCTTCCTTACCAAGCATATCACTTGAAATAAATACGAATTGTGCCGGTACGGTCACAATACTGTACTGACGTGAACGCTTCACCTCACGACACTGGCTCACTGACACACTCTCCCGATCAAAGCACTATCAAATGGAAGGCGCCGGGACTATCTTCACCTACCATGTCTTACCACTGACCTACAGCGCTAATAACGTTAAGCCGCACATCACTGCTACTGCCTCCAGCCGCGAGATGTCGTTAGATTCCATTAATTATATCATTTAATTTTACTCTAAGGTTGGTGTCAAGAGCCGCACAAGACTGACTCAAGAGCCCCATGCGGCCAGCTCTGGTATATAACAATAGTACATTTACGAAATATGGAGTGTGTGGACAGTGAATATGTCATTCTGGAAGTGGAGAAGTACCCATGTTTGTACAATACGCGCAGTAGCGCCGCTAAGATGCTCGCCCCCCCCCCCGCAATAATTGGAAATGGGCCCCTCATTTCCTGATGAGGAAAGTTACAAGTTTATTTCGTAGTACAAGATTGTATATCATTAGAATGACGAGCAACGACGACCTTTCGCCACTTATAACTGACTATAGATCGTGAAAAGAGTTCAATGACATTCGGTATTATTTAAGAAAATTGTTTGGGTAAAGCTTCACGTTCTCATGTATAAGAACAAATTTACCCTTCGTTGACCTTTCACTGACAGTAGGATGAATCCACCACTTTCTTTTTTTTTGTCAACGCCGGCTCAGTTGTACAATTGTAAGATTCATAACTGAAGTAGATCTTCGGGAACAACAGATGAGGCCCCTTGCTCTGCAGCAACTGTGCTACAACTGCATTTACTGCCGCCGTGTGGTATCCAGCGGTAGCAATTGCCGTGGTACAGTTTTCGCTGCTTGCTGCAACTGTATTTACTGTCTCGTGTGGCCTTAGCCTAAATTCCGGCACGTCGGCGTGTGCGGAAATTGCGAAAGTAGTTACTGGGGCGTAAAGCCAATAACATTAATATTTTTTTGGTTTTGTTTTTCACATTGAGCCTCTATGAACTGCGCCTTAACAATCAATCTCATATGCAGTGCCTTTGTCTTGTCTGACATCCTGCTGGTATCTCTTGAGCCAATCGATCTGCGCTTTCATCCGTTCCTCTGGTAAAGGACCTATTCGTCATCTGCCACCATCCTTCTGAAACAAACCCTGTCAGTGATTTTCAACTGCCTCAGATTTTTCTCACACTCCCGGAACCACGTCAACTTAGATGGCTTTGGTTTTAGAAAATTCCAGAGTTTCTTTGTAAGCCGGTCGTTATTCATACGAAAGATGCGCCCATAAAACAGCAATCTTCTCTATTATTATTATTATTATTATTATTATTATTATTATTATTATTATTAATGATATTATAGTCTTGGTCAAGAGTAATTCCTGCAGCTGCCAAACGGGTAATCTTCCTGTGTCCATCATGTGTATAATTGCCTTCCCTGTTATCCGAATACCGGGCGAGTTGGCCGTGCGCGTAGAGGCGTGCGACTGTGAGCTTGCATCCGGGAGATAGTAGGTTCGAATCCCACTATCGGCAGCCCTGAAGATGGTTTTCCGTGGTTTCCCATTTTCACACTAGGAAAATGCTGGGGCTGTACCTTAATTAAGGCCACGGCCGATTCCTTCCAACTCCTAGGCCTTTCCTATCCCATCGTCGCCATAAGACCTATCTGTGTCGGTGCGACGTAAAGCCCCTAACAAAAAAAAATTATCCGAATACACCTTTATTTTTACCATTTATGTAGCAGACATTAATTCTGTGTGTCCAGGGCGCGCTCGTGGAATGAGCTGTCCTCTGTTCAAGGAAGGCGTGATTTGAATTTTTGCTGTGGAGAGCCATGTGCCGGAAGGTAATGGGGAGGATAGGACGTGACATTTTGTGGAAAGGGCAGTGGAGCGGCGAGAAGATACGGTTGTGACGTCAGAGGCTCGCGTGTGGGGCGCTCTGATAGCCAGCAGCAAAGCTCACTGAACCTAACCCCTGGTAGGAGGTCGTTAACACTGTCCTATTGACAGGAGGAACCACCCGGCCCTCGTGATCATATCTCATGTTCTGGTACTGTACACCTTACATATATATTGCTCTTTGTTTTACGTCGCTCCGACGCAAACAGGTCTTATGGCGACGATGGGATAGGAATGGCCTAGGAATGGGAAGGAAGCGGCCGTGGCCTTCAGCGAGGTACAGCTCCAGCATTTTCCTGGTGTGAAAATTGGAAACCATAGAAAACCATCTTCAGGGCTGCCGACAGTGGGAATCGAACCCACAATCTTCCGGATGCAAGCTCACAGCTGCCCGGTCCTTACATATTAAAAGTTTCATGTTGGCTCCCTATTCACATCAGTAAATATATACAACTACACATGTAAAAGATCCACCAATTGAATACACTGTTTTATTCAGGCAAAAGTTATACGTGAGAGCAAATACTAGTACATGTTTCGTCCACTTAGTGGTCATCGTCAGCTAAATACCATCAGTTCTAAACCATTTATTAGTTTGTCCAAACCTTGTTCCGTTTCTCTGCGGGGTCGGGTATGAGGTGAGATGAATATGTCGTGTCGGATTTTTAGGACCGGATGCCCTTCCTGACGTCAACCTCATCAGAGGAGTTAATGAGATGAAATGAACGACGTGATATATGATAGTAGGAAGGGAGAGGGTGAAACCCCGGTGCCGGCACATAGCCTACTCCTGTCGAATAGCACGAAGACATCTGCTCAAAAGGCTTATCGTCGCCATCCGACGGTCGAATCACCATCAATAGCCCTCACTCCACATGGGGACTGCGGAGACTTTGGGAAGTTAATCCAGGCTTTGGCACGCAATCCAGTGATTAGAAATTGTATACCACCACCTCCCCTGCCCTGCCGATCAGCATTCTGATGGTGAAAATGTTTCGACCAACAGGACTCGAACCGGTTAACCTCGGTGTCAGACCGTTTAGACTTCAGCGCCTTAACGATCATGGCCGCCAGGCGGGCTAGTACTAAACCATTTACACTTAATTATTAAAGAGAAGAATGGAATATAAATATATGGGGGGAAACTAGTGCATGACTCATTAAAATCTAGAACGAAACACCAACTTAAAATAGGAATAGAAACTTCATCTGTAAAGTCGTATAGCATGAAACATATTACTGCAAACTAATCACTGTAGGCCGGCCCCGTGGTGTAGGGGTAGCGTGCCTGCCTCTTACCCGGAGGCCCCGGGTTCGATTCCCGGCTAGGTCAAGGATATTTACCTGGACCTGAGCGCTGGTTCGAGGTGCACTCAGCCTACGTGATTAGAGTTGAGGAGCTATCTCACCGGTGAGATGGCGGCCCCGGTCTAGAGAGCCAAGAATAACGGCCGAGAGGATTCATCGTGCTGACCACACGACACCTCGTAATCTGCAGGCCTTCGGGCTGAGCAGCGGTCGCTTGGTAGGCCAAGGCCCTCCAAGGGCTGTAGTGCCATGGGGTTTTGTTTTGTTAATCACTGTAGTCTTAGTTTTCAATAGTCTTGCATTGTTGGTTCGTTTACATTCGTATTTGTGTGTGACTGTACACACTGGTAAAACTTTTGAGGAGAAATTAAATGGCGTATGACCTTTTTTTTTTCTAGTTGCTTTACGTCGCACCGACTCAGATAGGTCTTATGGCGACGATGGGACAGGAAAGGGCTAGGAGTGGGAAGGAAGCGTCCGTGGCCTTAATTAAGGTACAGCCCCAGCATGGTGTGAAAATGGGAAACCATGGAAAACCATTTTCAGGGCTGCCGACAGTGGGGTTCGAACCTACTATCTCCCGAATACTGGATACTGGCCGCACTTAAGCGACTGCAGCTATCGAGCTCGGTCGTATGACTTTTAGTGCCGGGAGTATCAGAGGACAAGTTCGGCTCGCCAGGTGTAGGTCTTTTGACTTGACGCCCGTAGGCCACCTGCGCGTCGTGAGGAGGTTGAAATTCTAACGAACGAGAGGGCTAGACGACGCTTCCTAAACCGAGCGAGTTGGCCGTGCGGCTAGGGGCGCGTAGCTGTAAGCTTGCACTCGGAAGATAGTAGGTTGGAATCCCATTGCCGGCAGGCATCAAAATTGTTTTCCATGGTTTCACATTTTCATACCAGTCAAATACTGTGGCCACTGTACCTTAAGGCTACAGCCACTTCCTTCCAACTCCTAGCCCGTTTTAACCCATCGTCGCTCCTTCAATTCTTCTCCAAATCCACATCTCATATGCCTCTATTCTTCTCTGTTCTTCCTTTCTTAATGTCCATGTTTCAGCGCCATATAGAGCTATGCACCATACGTAACACCTTGCAAGTCTGTTCCTCACATCTCTCTCTAGCGGGCCACAAAACAGCTTTTTCTTCTCGTTGAAGCTTTCGTTGACTAAGGCAATACGAGCTTTTATGTCTGTTATTGTCTTCAGTCACAATACTCCCAAGATACTTAAACTTATTCACCTGTTCAATCATTTCTCCCCCTATCTTTTCACCTTTACCTCCAAGTATCATGAATTTAGTTTTCCACCGTTATTATTTTGTCGTTTTTCTGCTGCAGTGAAGTGCATGACTTAGGAGTTAATAAACTACTACCGTTGCTGTGGACGGGGACTCATTCTTTTTGTCTCCGAGCTGTACAGATGGCAGGTGGGGCACTAATTGTGCCATAAGTCTGACTGTCGCGCTACGTGCCGGAACGTGTACCGCAGGGAACGATCTTGACAGCAGATTAAATGGCGAGGGTACACACGTTTTGTGCCCACTACTCCTCCTACACCGGGAAACGTCATTGGTAATTCATCTTACACAATCGTACTCCATTCGTCAGGGGGCATTGTCATAAGTACAGCCTGTACCATCAATAATCGCGTGCAGTATAGCTCTGAGAACCTCTCACAAACCCTTGATTGTATTTGACTGTGTCTGGATTCAAAGAACTGTTCCAAATAAATGTGTCTGACATCCCTTCGCCCTTCCGAGGGAGTTCGCTGCGCGGTTCGGGGTACTTAGCTGTGGCTTTGCTTTTAGGAGATGGTGGGTTCAGTTCTGAAGATGGTTTTCTGTGTTTTTCCATTGTCACACCAGGCAAATGCTGGGGGTGTACCTTAATTAAGGCAACGGCCTCTGCCATCCGCAACATGGCCCTTTCTTCCTTTACATCACCGAAAATTCTTCTGTGTGTTAATGCGACGTCATACCACTAAAAACAAAGAAGACATTCCTTCGTTTACTGTCGGACTTCATGACAGACATAAACGCTAGAATATATCCCTAAAAGAGGGTTGTCTCTTAACGATTGGGCCCTGAAAACAAGTGTGTTTGTAAAGGTGAATTCCATACCGAAATTTCTCAATGTACCAGTTGTATGCATAAGTCTTTTTCCTGTTTCACTAAGAGATGGCGCCAGCGAACAGTACGCAGCGTATGAATTTGACACGTACGTCAGTTTGTTCGCGTGACATTCACCTACCAACACACACACACATACAAGTTGAGTCCGCCAAACACTAGCGTGTTGTATCGTTCAGCGATCATTTCGACGTTTGTGCCTGAAAAAGAACATTTGCGGCACACATTGCTTTTCTTATTTAACCAAAAGGAAAAGGCTGCGGGAAGTCATCGTTTACTGGTAGGAACATACGGTAAACACACTCCATAGATTAGAACATCAGACAGACAATGTAAACGTGGTGATTGCAATGTGAAAGAGAGTGCGCGCTGTTGTAGACCACAAAAGTGCGAAGACGAGCAATTACAGGCGTTACTGGATGATGACCCAACTCAATCTCAACGTTATAGCCAACAAATGATTCATTTAAATCACGCATTGATCGGAAAACGACCGGAATGGACCAAAATACATGGCAAAGTGATTTTGTTACTCGACAATGCGCCGTCTCGCAGAGCAAAACCAGTAACTGACACCTTGAAATCGCTTGGATGTGACATCCTTCCGCACGCCCCGTACAGCCCTGAACTGGTGCCATCACTATCACCTCTTCGCATAAATGGGGCTCGCGCTCGCAGAGCAGCACTTCAGCAATTTCGAGGAAGTTGCAAAATGGCTCAACGAATGGTTTCCCGCATGGTATTCATAACTTACCTGAAAGATGGGCGAAGTGTGTAGAAGCCGATGGCCAATATTTTGAATAAACAAAAGTTTCTCTTCAAAATAACGTCTTTTCTTTACCACAGAAATCTGCAAAAATTTATGCATACACCTGGTAGTATTGAGTTTTCGTCCCTGTACACTTGTGAATGAAATGGACAACTAAGTTTTCAGTTTAAATATATATTTTACAATACACGAAATTCCAAATAATAATAATAATAATAATAATAATAATAATAATAATAATAATAATAATAATAATAATGATGTTTGGGTTATCAGTCCATAGACTGGTTTGATGCATCTGTCCATGCTACCCTATCCCCTACCCTGTACTATTTTTTTATTTCTATATAACTACTACACCCTACATCTGCTTGTCATATACCTCGGTCTACCCCTACAGTTCTTACAGCCTACACTTCCCTCAAAAACCAACTGCACAAGAACTAGGTATCTTAAGACGTGCCCTGTCATTCTGCCTTTTCTTCTAGTCAAATTTTACAAAATCGATCTACCCGCACCAATTCGATTCAGTACCTCTTCCGATCTATCCATCTCACCTTCAGCATTCTTCTGTAACACCACATTTCAACAGCTTCTATTCTCTTTCTTTCTGTGCTAGTTATCGTCCATGTTTCACTTGCTACGCTCCAGACGAAAGTCTTCAAAACATCTTCCTAATTCCTGTATCAGTGTTCGAAGTGAGCGAATTTCTTTTCTTAAGAAAGGCCTTCCTTGCTTGTGCTAGTCTGCATTTTATGTCCTCCTTACTTCTACCATACTTAGTTATTCTACTCTCCAAATAATAATAATAATAATAATAATAATAATAATAATAATAATAATAATAATAATAATAATAATGCCCTTTCCTGGTTTTCACTAACGCTTTTTTACGCTTTCCAAAGCAAAATTGCGTCGCGGTCGTCATCATCATCAAAACAAAACCAGACAGGAAATCGAAAAATTTAGAAAAACACTCCACAGCTGGAGTAGCATATGACCCTGGGTTTCTTCTTAGCCTACGCCGAAAAGGCAAACGAGACTTGGCATAGAGGTAACCTCTCTATCCTACTTCGTGTCTTGGTTACGACTAGTCGAAGGTTTTGTCTTCGACTCTTCCTAGGTCCTTCATAGCGAGGACGGATATGGTATTTTGATGATGATGATGACGATAATGATGATGATGATGATGATGATGATGATGATGATGATGACGCTTGTAGTTTAAAGGGGCCTAACATCGAGGTCATCGGCCCCTAATGGTACGAAATGAAATAACAAAAAGTACAAATTCATCCACTGAAAAAATAAAATAAAAAAGTCATGAAGAATGAATGGATGGACATGAACTCGACAAAAAAAGAAACAAAAAAACAAACAAACAAAAAAACAGTGGATCAGACTCAAAAAGGAGGTAGTTAATTAGAGTATTACTGACCAAGGGACCATTTATAAAGCACAATGATGCTTGATGTCTAAAGGGGTGCAAAATCCATGTCTAAGGCTCCACAGAATGGTGCATGTCGCGAGTAAAGTAGATCCATGCTATTTGTCATTTTGGGGTACTGATGAAAAGTAGCGAGACTCACGGTGTTCCACACAAGGTGTTACTACTCACAAGTACTTCGTACAGGGAACGCAGACCTATGGTGTTCCTCACACAATGGCGCCACACATAGGCAACGCAAACCGGTAAGGTTCCTCACCTAGGTGTACTAGTCACGGGCGCCGGCATTCCCGTGGTGTTCCTCACATAGTGGGTAGCAATCACAGTCAACGCTGACCCACGGTGCCGCTCATATAGCGGTACAACTCACAGGCTACGCCCAGACCCGCGGTGTTGCTCACATGGGTACGACGCACGAGTACTGGAAACCACCATGCCAGGCTTTTTACTGCGACTAATCACAAACCTATTTCGTACCAATTTAGTGATACTACTCGCAAGTACATGCAACCCATGGTGTTCCCCGCATGATGGTACGAATCAAGAGTAGTTTGATGGTTCTAATTCAATCATCCCTTGGTCGCCCCTTGTAGTCGCCTCTTACGACAGGCAGGGGATACCGCGGGTGTATTCTACATGTGCGTCCCCCACCCGCAGGGGGTAGTGTGTTTGGTCCGCGAGAGGTATTTTATTTCCCTCAAGTCCGCCGGCAAGCCGGTTAGGATCTCCCTATCCGCCACTTGGGACGCGCCACGAGGGAGTATCACCTCTCCCCCTGCTACGCCTGCGTAGTAGGTTCGTGGGACATATATTTAGAGGAAGCGGTGATTGTTTTAGGAGGAAGAACATCTGGGGAACGTTCTTCTGCTGTTGCCATTTATCCCACTTTTGTGGGTTCGTGGGTGCGAACTGTGTCGTAGTGTGGATTTGGCTCTGTTTTACTATTGCGTATTATGTGATGGTTGGTAATGCGGTGTGTTGTCCGAAGAGGAGAGTGTTGAGACAGAGACAAATACCCAGTCTCCGACCAGAAGAATTAATCAAGCACGATTAAAATCCCAGACCCTGTCGGGAATCGAACGCGACACCCTCTGAACCGAAGGCCGCAATACTGACCATTCAGTCAAGGAGTCGGACAGACACGACAAAATAGTAACTTGTTATTAAATAGACTTATGTGGACGGAGGAAGGAGTGCTGGGAGAGGAGACAACACTAGGCCCAAACGACAGAGACGTCAACGAACAAGAAGAAGCAGAACTAGATGAAAACATTTCAGTAATGACCCTGAACGGTATTTGTACTGGACGGAATGACTATGAAGAGCTCAAGCTAGAAGTATCTAACTAAGGGAGAATATCCGCTACTTCACTTCTAACGTGTCCGTATATTTGCTGACGCTACTGTCTCACATTTAAGAGCTTTCAGATGCGAAACAGACTACTCAGGAGACGAGCACTTCAGAAATTTAAATGCAGAGAGAGAGAGAGTAGTTGAAGAGGAAAGACGGTACGTTGTATTAGCATAAAGTGATCCTTGATAGACATAGCAGAGCCCTGCTGTGATCCTTTGATACTGTTCTGATAGTGCCTGTTTTTAAAGTCAGGCAGGTTGGATCCTAAAAATAGCTCCACCAAAAGTGCTGCAGCTGTGCAAAAATCACTCCCTCAAAAAAAAAAAAAAATGTGGCTGGCGCCTCCGTAATGAAGTGTGCTTTTTTTTTTTTTTTTGCTAGTTGCTTTACGTCGCACCGACACAGATAGGTCTTATGGCGACGATGGGATAGGAAAGGCCTAGGAGTTGGAAGGAATCGGCCGTGGCCTTAATTAAGGTACAGCCCCAGCATTTGCCTGGTGTGAAAATGGAAAACCACGGAAAACCATCTTCAGGGCTGCCGACAGTGGGGCTCGAACCCACGATCACCCGGATGCAAGCTCACAGCCGCGCGCCTCTACGCGCACGGCCAACTCGCCCGGTAATGAAGTGTGCAAGGCATAACGAGAATTAACTAGTTTGCCGTCCCTTTCCATAATGGGTCAGAAATTGTTATTGTAGCACAGCTCATCCTATGAGTAGCATCTTTCAGAACATTCAGACACACTGGCATAAGTAGAGTCAGACGTTAAAAACAGCTAAAATAGGCAGGCATATACTGTGGGAGACATAAGTATATGGAAACATTTTATCACATTTAATTATACAAGGGAACTTATTTAAGTGATAAATATCTCGACTTAAGCATCGTAAATCAACACAAAATGATCCTTTATTAAATAAAAAAATACATCTTAATGGGATAGAAGTTTTACATAGGACATAAGTATTCAAACAAGAATAAACGTATGTTTTCTATACGTAACACGTCCACCAAATCATTTCTCAATACTTGGTATGCATTCCTTTGTTATGGATGACTGGTGTGAGCCGTTTTGGCATGGAACATACCAATTTCCTTGTTATTTCGGAACCAATTGCATTCGATCCTTGCAGTAACAGTTTCTCTAACCTGTGTTTGCTGGTAATGTCATGTTTCGTTACTCTTTTCTCAAGCTCGTTCCATAAATTCTCGATTGGATTGAGGTCTGGGGACTGAGCTGGGGTTTTTAGGGGTGTGTGGTGAATGATAGAACAGCCAGAGACTGACAATTTCCGCAGTATGTTTGGGATCATTATCTTGCTGGAAATAGAAATTATCCCCCAATGCCGAGTTTGTCGACACTATTTTGCAAATTTTCCTTCAGTACATTCAGGTAAGAAATCTGTCCATAATTCCATCAATGAAAACTAGTTCTCTTACCCCTGAAGCTGCCATGCAGCCCCGAACCATTGCTTCATACTTCACAGTACCCTGGATACGTTTGGCGTCCAGCTCAGTATTATGCTCTCTCCAGACCAACACTCGTCCTTCGTTGTGAAATATATTAAATCTACTTTCGTCACTAAATAAAACTCGCTCCCAAAATCCATTATCTTTTCGTACCTGCTCATTGGCATGCTGCAATCTGGCTACTTGATTGTTCTTACTAATGTAGGATTTCTTCCTGGGGACCCTAGTTTTATACTTCGCGCGATGAAGGATTCCTCTGTTGGTTCTGCTTGTGACTTGTTTACCATAATATTTTTCTACACGGTCTTTTATTTCCGTCGCACTTATCTTCGGATTCTTCATGGCTATTTTCACTACCATCCTCCTCCTCGAGTCGCCACGTTTGCATGGTCGGACTGATCTTTCGCTATTTACAAGGGTTCTGTTTGTTTTAAATCGTTCTATGGCACTTTGGGCAGGAGCACGGCTTGTAGGTATACTACATCTGCGATTTGAGGATACAATTTATTTTGATTATGAAGCCGTCTCTCTCTCAGCAATCGTAGTTTCCTTCGTCTTGCGCCTCATTCGGATAAGTATACCAGCTTGTACTGTGCACTGCTCATCGACGTCTAGTCAACAACTGAATAGGGAGGGTGACGTATCCACTGGCTTTACAGTTGAAGGAAAAACTAGTTGTATGAATACTTATGTCACTGGATTAATCCAGACTAATGGCGTATTTCGTTATTATTTACAAACTTTTCCGTTTATTCACGTTGTATCGTTTACGATGTTTAGTGATGGAGCATCTCCGTTTATGTTGAGTGATCTGAACTGTGTACATCATGAATGAATACTGATCTGCATTTAGGGCAGTCGCCCAGGTGGCAGATTCCCTATCTGTGCTTTCCTAGCCTTTTCCTAAATGATTTCAAAGAAATTGGAAATTTATTGAACGTCTCCCTTGGTAAATTATTCCAATCCCTAACTCCCCTTCCTATAAATGAATATTTGCCCCAGTTTGTCCTCTTGAATTCCAAC
The DNA here is from genome assembly GCF_040414725.1 of Anabrus simplex. NCBI lineage: Eukaryota > Metazoa > Arthropoda > Insecta > Orthoptera > Tettigoniidae > Anabrus > Anabrus simplex. The sequence continues at coordinate 1,768,020,528 of NC_090265.1, read as the reverse complement.
TTTATCTTCATATTGTGATCTTTCCTACTTTTATAAACGCCATTCAAACTAATTCGTCTACTAATGTCATTCCTCGCCACCTCTCCGCTGACAGCTCGGAACATACCACTTAGTCGAGCAGCTCTTCTTCTTTCTCTCAATTCTTCCCAACCCCAACTTTGTAACATTTTTGTAACGCTACTTTTTTGTCGGAAATCACCCAGAACAAATCGAGCTGCTTTTCTTTGGATTTTTTCCAGTTCTTGAATCAGGTAATCCTGGTGAGGGTCCCATACACTGGAACCATACTCTAGTTGGGGTCTTACCAGAGACTTACATGCCCTCTCCTTTACATCCTTACTATAACCCCTAAACACCCTCATAACCATGTGCAGAGATCTGTACCCTTTATTTACAGTCCCATTTATGTGATTACCCTAATGAAGATCTTTCCGTATAATAACACCCAGATACTTACAATGATCCCCAAAAGAGACTTTCACCCCATCAACGCAGTAATTAAAACTGAGAGGACTTTTCCTATTTGTGAAACTCACAACCTGACTTTTAACCCCGTTTATCAACATACCATTGCCTGCTGTCCATCTCACAACATTTTCGAGGTCACGTTGCAGTTGCTCACAATCTTGTAACTTATTTATCACTCTATAGAGAATATCATCATCCGAAAGCCTTACCTCCGATTCCACTCCTTTACATGTATCATTTATATACATAAGAAAACATAAAGGTCCAATAATACTGCCTTGAGGAATTCCCCTCTTAATTATTACAGGGTCAGATAAAGCTTCACCTACTTTAATTCTCTGAGATCTATTTTCTAGAAATATAGCAACCCATTCGGTCACTCTTTTGTCTAGTCTAATTGCACTCATTTTTGCCAGTAGTCTCCCATGATCCACCCTATCAAATGCTTTAGACAGGTCAGACAAGTAGTAATTTCATGTCGATACCAGGCTGTACGAATACTGTAGGTATTAAAATGTCCAAAATAGGTACGTAAATATCCACCATTCTGCTAAATAGTCAACCAAATAGTTACGTAATTTCACTGTAACATCTTAGGTGAATAACCTTAGATAATTAAAATGAAACTAAAACAACACCAATAACAGCGCACAATTTGGTACTCACGAGATTGTTCCCCAACAGATTAGAATGTGATATGGACACGATAAATATATCCTCTACATCTGAATGTTTTCGGCTATTATTAATGTTCACGTTCGTAGGGATATACGTCTTTCTCCTTTAAAACAAGGGCGCATCCATTGATGTTTGTTGAACTAATTTACATTCCTCTTTCAAAGAATGTACAAAATGTTAATGCGTTCGAAATTAATGCGAGATGATGCTGAGAGAAGTCCAATTATAACGTGAATAATTGGTTCGGAATTTCTGTTATTTTCTGCTAGGATCGCACAATATTCACTTGTTTCTCATTGACATATTTTGAAGCTGGTATCATGCCATTATTGCTGTGATGCGTTTATTGCTCTCCACACAAATCGATATTCGCATATTATTGGTAGTACTGAACTGGATATTCCTGTCCTCCCTTCGGCTGAGCCAGTTAGCAGCTAACGCCTCTGGCGGTTGTCATAGAAACCACACTTAATGGTTCGTACTTTTGTTTTTTGTCTGAATCTTTCCACTGTTGCACTTAATCAAAATGTTTCGTTAGAATGGTTCTCTTCCTTAGCTTTGAAGTATTCGCTTTGGAAACTTCGTCAAGATTGTGGAGAGTTGTTTGCTGAAGGAAGATATATATATATCAAAGGAACACTGTAGTTGTAAGGAGAAGTTGCGTTTATCTCCATGAAAGATTTGAATTCCACTGAAATAAATTTAAACTTATCATTCTAGACTTTTCTTTTCCGCTCGGATAACTTTGCTTGGTTTATTTATATCATATCTCCAATGCAATGAAGGTTCTATACCTGCTCAAGAGTCTGTTCTTTTTCAATGTGCTGCTTCCGTTGCCAACGCATGTTTTGCATAAGAGGACTGTGCACTGCTGAAGTACCTGTCGAGCTGTAAATAGACTCCACGTGTTTAGGCGGTAATAGCGTGACGAATAGAATAGGCCTACCTCGTAGGATCACTCACAGTTCAAGCGCGGTCCCGCAGAGCGGCGCTAGTGGAGCTAATCACATGGTCGGCTGATACGTAAATAACCAAGCACTAAACCCAATAATTTTTTAGACTAATTAATAGTAGTCAGAGAGTTGTAAATAATATTCTCAGTCCCCACGACTCTTTAGACATAAATAACACAACACACGAGATAAAATGGAAAAGTACGAAAAGCGAAAGCAATATTATGCTCTACATAATTTAAAAAATACTTTTTAAACAAGGGCAAATAAAACATTGAATATTTCCTGTTTTTAATCTGCCCCTGTAGGAAATTAATCCAAGCTTTGACTGTGGAAAGAGACATTTAGCTCTCATTAAATTACAGTTGCGTTCTTTAGTCGCCTTTCGAGGGACACTATTGGCTTTTGGGCATCGGTAAGAGAACTAGACTGGCCGTGACCGGGCGAGTTGGCCGTGCGCGTTGAGGCGCGCGGCTGTGAGCTTGCATCCGGGAGATAGTAGGTTCGAATCCCACTATCGGCAGCCCTGAAGATGGTTTTCCGTGGTTTCCCATTTTCACACCAGGCAAATGCTGGGGCTGTACCTTAATTAAGGCCACGGCCGCTTCCTTCCAACTCCTAGGCCTTTCCAATCCCATCGTCGCCGTAAGACCTATCTGTGTCGGTGCTACGTAAAGCCCATAGCAAAAAAAAAAACAAAAAAAAGACTGGCCGTGAATTTGACTACAACTAAGCTGACCTTGAACCTCACCGCTCACTGTTGCCTTCACTGCTTAACTCGCATCGTGATTCTTGTTTATCCTCGTGATACTCTCTTCATTCCGTTTCTTGTTGGGTGCCTTTCGCGATTTTACCTCAATGGATAGGTATTTCGGTAATTTAAAAAAATAAGAGACAGCGCTCCTGGTTTAAATTTACATCTCACACGAGGAAGTTTCACAACGAAATAATCCACCTTTTATAAGTAAATTAAATCTGCCGAAAAGCAGGTCACATATTCTGCTTTTAGCTGACAATTTCTTGTCTTTTCGCGGAATAACCCTTGTCCACTTCGCAAACAGATTTTTTTATCTTGCCGGTGTAAGAAAATCGTCTGCCATCACGATTCCTTCCGTAACCCGATTTTCAACCAGGAACCAAATAGTACGACATATTCTCCAAGTAATAGTTCATTGCATACACAAAGTACTGCGCAGATACTAATCCAGGTTTTCCGAAAATATCAAAACGAACTAATTCCCACCATGGGCGTTAAAATTGTTACCATGACTTTACGGACGCACGCTAGTACCTTCGTCGACAATTTGGCGCACGTGTTGTTGCAGCTGGTTCGTGGCGACGGCGGCGCCACACTCCGGCGGGCCACCAACGACAATGTTAAGAGAGCGGAGTGATCACACTAGGCACTCTATTCTTCATGGTCATAGGTTAGAGCGCTAACTAATTAGGATATTAGTATCGTCTAGCCTCTTCTTCCGGTAGGTAGCAAAAATAACATAAATTCTAGGGGTTTTGATAGGCCGTACCCCTAAAGTTTATGCAATACTCTTAACATAACCGTTGTGTAATGTAGACTATATTTGTAAACCGCTTCATGTTGTCATCAGTCCATAGACTGGTTTGATGCAGCTCTCCATGCCACCCTATCCTGTGATAACCTTTTCATTTCTACGTAACTACTGCATCCTACATCTGCTCTAATCTGCTTGTCATATTCTAACCTTGGTCTACCCCTACCGTTCTTACCACCTACACTTCCTTCAAAAACCAACTGAACAAGTCCTGGGTGTCTTAAGATGTGCCCTATCATTCTATCTCTTCTTCTCGTCTAATTTAGCCAAATCGATCTCCTCTCGTCAATTCGATTCAGTATCTCTTCATTCGTGATTCGATCTATCCATCTCACCTTCAGCATTTTTCTGTAACACCACATTTCAAAGCTTCTATTCTCTTTCTTTCTGAGCTAGTTTTCGTCCATGTTTCACTTCCATACAATGCAACGCTCCACACGAAAGTCTTCAAAAACATATTTCTAATTCCTGTATCAATGTTTGAAGTCAGCAAATTTCTTTTCTTAAGAAAGCTCTTCCTTGCTTGTGCTAGTCTGCATTTTATGTCCTCCTTACTTCTGCCATCGTTAGTTTATTTTTCTACCCAAGTAACAATATTCATCTACTTCCTTTAGAACTTCATTTCCTAATCTAATATATTCTGCATCACCTGCCTCCGTTCGACTGCACTCCATTACTTATGTTTTGGACTTATTTATTTTCATCTTGTACTCCTTACCCAAGACTTCGTCCATACCATTTAGCAGCTTCTCGAGATCTTCTGCAGTCTCAGATAAAATAACAATATCATCGGCAAATCTCAAGGTTTTGATTTCCTCTCCTTGGATTGTGATTCCCTTTCCAAATTTCTCTTCGATTTCCTTTACTGCCTGTTCTATGTAAACATTGAAAAGGAGGGGGGCAAACTGCAGCCTTGCCTCACTCCTTTCTGGATTGCTGCTTCCTTTTTAAAGTCCTCGATTCTTATCACTGCAGACTGATTTTTATACAGATCGTAGATAATTCTTCGTTTTCGGTATCTGATCCCAATCACCTCCAGAATCTTAAATAGCTTGGTCCAATCAACATTATCGAATGCCTTTTCTAGATCTACGAATGCCATGTACGTGGGTTTGTCCTTCTGGATTCGATCCTCTAATATAAGCCGTAAAGCCAGGATTGCTTCACGTGTTCTTACATTTCTTCTGAAGCCAAATTGATCTCCCAACTCAGCTTCAAATTTTTTTACCATTCTTCTGTAAACAATACGTGTTGAAATTTTGCAGGCATGAGATACTAAACTAATGGTGCGATAGTTTTCATACCTATCAGCACCGGCTTTCTTCGGAATAGGTATAACAACATTCTGCCAAAAATCGGATGGGACTTCTCCTGGCTCATACATCTTACACACTAAATGGAATAACCCTGCCAAGGTGGTTTCTCCTAAGGCAGTCAGTAATTCAGAGGGAATGTCATCACTTCCAGGTAGCTTGCTCCTATTTAGGTCGCTCACAGCTCTGTCAAACTCTGACCTCAAAATTGGCTCTCCCATTTCATCAGCATCAACACCCTCTTCTTGTTCCAGAATCAAATTATCTATATCTTCACCTTGATACAACTGTTGGATATGTTCCTGCCATCTTTCTGCTTTGCCTTCTTTCCCTAAAAGTGGCTTTCCATCTGAGCTCTTAATATTCATACACCTAGATTTCCTTTCTCCAAAGATTTCCTTGATTTTCCTGTATGCAGCATCCACCTTTCCTAGGACCATACAACCTTCGACATCCTTGCACTTCTCCTTCAGCCAGTCTTCCTTAGCTACCTTGCACTTTCTCTCCACTTCATTCTTTAATCGCTTGTATTTTTTCTGCCCTCTTCATTTCTAGCATTCTTGTATTTTTGTCGTTCATCAATCAGGTCTAGTATCTCCTGAGTTATCCACTGATTCTTAGTTGATCTTTTCTTCCTTCCTAACATTTCTTCAGCAGACCTGCTGACTTCATTTTTCATGACTATCCACTTTTCCTCTATTGTGTTTCCTTCAGCCTTTTCATTTAGTCCTTTTGCAACATGTTCCTTGAAACAATCCCTCACACTCTTTTCTTTCAACTTGTCTATATCCCATCTTTTTGCATTCTTTCCTTTCTTCAATTTCTTCACCTTCAGATGGCATTTCTGTCCAACAAGTTGTGGTCAGAGTCCACGTCTGCTCCTGGGAAAGTTTTGCAATCCAACACCTAGTTTCGGAATCTCTGCCTAATCATAATGAAGTATATTTGATACCTTTCAGTGTCTCCATGTTTCGTCCATGCCGTGTAGTCCCCTCCCGGAGATCCGAATGGGGGACTAGTTTACCACCGGATTATTTTACCCGGGAGGAAGCCATCATCAGTACATCATTCATACAGAGAGCTGCATGTCCTCGGGAGTTAGTTACGGCTGTAGTTTCCCGTTGCTTTCAGCTGTGTAGCAGTATCAACACAACTAAGCCATGTTGGGTATTATTACAAGGCCGTATCAGTCAATCATCCAGACTGCCGCCCTTGCAACTTCCGAAAGGCTGCTACCCCCCTTTTGATGAACCATTCCTTAGTCTGGTCTCTCAACAAATACCCATCCGATATGGTTGCACCTGCGGCTCGGCTATCTGCTTCACCGCGCCCGTTGGACTTTCAACTGACAGTCTATTAAAATTACAGTTTTTCCCGTTACAACTGCATGATGTTTCGTCATCATTGACTATCCTCAGCTCTTGAAAACGTTTTACAGTAAGTGTTCACCTGTGTTCCCCGCTATTTATTTGTGTAATACTGCATTCTCGCACCTCAAGCATTTGGAATCAAAATTAGGAAATAAACGTGAAGTAGAGAGTGGCTTAATACTGGCTTTTACGCGGTTTGGGTCATGTAGCTATCAGCTTGCATTCAGGAGTTAGTGCGTTCGTACCCCACTGCCGACAGCCGTGGAGATGGTTCATCGTGGTTTCCAATTTTCACACCAGGCTCATGCTGGGGATGTACCTTAATTAAGGCCACGGTCGTTTCCTTCCCACTCCTAGCCTTTTCCTATCCCATCGTCACCATAAGACCTATCTGTGTCGGAGGAACTTAAAGCAATTTGTACAAAAAAATATTGAAATTATCAGACGTTAAACCCAACATTGCAGAACTGATTCTTTAATAATAATAGTAATAATAATAATAATAATAATAATAATTTCTCACAACAAACTCTTCTCCAAGCAATTAAAAAATGCATTAGAGTTAGTCCAAAACATCGAAAAGAAACATGTAAAGACATATAAAAATTCCGCATTACAACACTACCATAAAGGCAACAATCCTTTACGCAAGTGAAACATTGACCCTCAACAGAAAACAAGAACTTGATGAAATCAAAAATGAATACAGGAAGATCATTAGGAAAATCAAAGGAGTAAGATATATCCAAGACGGTTACAGGTTACAGTCAGTCAGAACAAAAGAAAAGGTCTCAAACATCGAAATTGACATTAGGAAAAGACGAATAAAATTGTTAGATCATCTCACTAGATTACCAGAAAATCGACTGAAAAAAAGGATAGCAGATAATATATCTTCACTTAAGAACTCAACGTCATGGCTTAACGAACTTCGAAACCACCTCAAAATCGCAAACATACGTTCAACAGACATTCTAGAAAGACACATCTTTAAACACAAAGTAAACAACTGGGAAGTTATATCAGAGCAACCACAAGGAAAACAGTACAGACCAAAGTGGTCGGGAGAACGTAAACAAGCCTTCTCGGAAAGAATGAAACCCTATTGTAACAACAAGAAGAATCCACAGATGAATTGAGTTATTTAACGTCTTCCAATATTGGGAAAATTCGCTGCTACTATTACTATTACTATTACTAATAATAATAATAATAATAATAATAATAATAATAATAATAATAATAATAATAATGCCGAACAGGTTGGCAGCGTGGTTTCGGTCATGTAGATGTAGCTTGCATTCGGGAGATGGTGGGTTCGAGCCCCACTGTAGGTAGCCCTGAAGAGGTTTTCCATGGTTTCCCATTTTCTATCCCATCGTCACCACAAGGCCTGTCAGTGTCGGTGTGGCTTGAAGCAAATAACACCCAGAAAAAGGGACTCCAACTACAGTGAGTCTTAGAGGATTACGCCCCCTCTCTCTCTCTCTGGCCTTAAAGGATTCTGAGGTGCCAGCATTTTGCACTCACAGTGGTATCTTTAACATGCCAGTAAATCTAGTGACAAGTGTCTCCTGTATGCAGACAGACATGCTCAGAGGCTGATCTCGCTAACTCGACTAAAATCAACTTGTTATTCTCCTCTACGTTGTTATCTCGAACTTAAAAGTGTCATGCCAACGTCATCTACGACGGAGAAGATTTATTTTTCGCCTCGGCTCCGACTGTGTTATGTTCCTCCTTTTATCTTGACTCTGCCTAGCTTTTCAGTCTTAATTACCCAGTGCATTACTTCTCTCGATATCATTACGGCGAGTGCCATTCTCTGAGACATGTGTTCTGCAGGGGTTTAATTAATTCAAACACCGTGGGGGATAAGTATGCACAAGCTGTCTAGCGCCGCGGTTCTGCGAACTCGTAAAAAGGCCTTCTGGAGCCTGTTCTACAACGCTCCCATTGTGCTCAACTGGGCAGAATGGATTGCGGATCCTATTTGCTTGCTGCAGGGATGACCAGTGCCTTTCCGACACGGCTACTCCGCAATATCCATCATTCTTACGAGAGAAATTTAAAAATTCTAGAAAACGAAGATTCATGCTTAATTTAAAGGTTTGTTGCAAGCCATAAATTTCAGTATCGCATAGCTAGAGTTAATATATTCTTATCCCCCCGAAGCCAACGGCCGTAGCCGTGTTGAAACACCGGATCCCGTGAGTTAAGCAACATTGGGCGTGGTCAGGAGTTGGATGGGTTGTCACGCGCTGTTGGTGGGGGTAACGGAATGGAGAGCGGAAAGGAACTAGCCACCCTACCGTACGTAAACTCCGGCTCAGGAACACCTCTGCGGAAGTTCGGACCTGCCTTCGGGCAGAATAACCCTTACCTTACCTATCCCCCGAATGTCCCAAAAAAAAAAAAAAAAAAAGCAAACCATGTAATTCCCCTTTCCTCCCTTGTATGTATGTATGTACTGTATGTGTTTGTTTGTTTTCTTCGTCTTCAGCCCGAAGGCTGCTTGGATCCACCACAGTTTCATCGTCAGTTGTCAGAAATGGCGTAAGTGTAACTGAAAAGGCGTGCTAGGAAATTAACAGTGTAGTTTCCTGTTGCTTTCCTCACCGAGCTAGAATGTGCACCCGCCCACCTCCTGAGTCCCAGACTAGCATTTATCTCAGGGGTGATCAGTTCGAAAACGAATAAAAAAATTTTATATCAAAAAAATATATATATCGGCGCATCAAATGAACACAGGGATGAACGGGGCATGAAAATTTAAGGTTACGGGGAACGACTCATTCATGGATACAAAATTCTGACTCCACAATAGGACTGGGAAGTGACAACTTAAATTCCATGGGCATACTGGACTAACTACAATGAAAAGATATGGAAGCTGTTTCCTATTGAAATTGCAATGAGGAGCAATTTATTAACTTATTTTGCATACTACACATGATGACAAATTTACATTGGGACACTTTTAATCCTGAAAAATAAATGACATAATATTTGGATTTTACCTCATTACTCTGGTAGTGTAAAACACCTGGTGAATTCGTCCCAATTGGGTACTGGGGATCGAATTCACATCCGTATGATTGGACGTTTCACCGCTGGAGATCTTCTTTCGGCGACGAAGGCACGACAGTAACCTTTTACTGTCGTCTCCTCGTTCCGTTTGGACATGAGACACTTCCGGTATGTACATTCTGGTGAGCCGGACACCCACCGTAGAAAATGTTATCGCCTCGAAAAAACGGGAATTTATAATACGGACAAACTCTAGCCTATTATTTCCAGATTCACAAACACACCAGGTAGAGTTCATTAACTCAAAAGCTACTTTAATATTTACACTTGTCAATACGACAAGACGTACGGAAAGGTTCATTACTATGCTCTGACCCTGCAAACATGTGCCGTCCGTGGGTTATTTACGTATCTACCGCTATCTCCCCGTGAAAACCCAACATGTGGTTCAGAGCAGTTCGACACAGGATGACTGTCCCTAGCATATCCTCCTATTATTATTAGATAATATCATTACCATTCTTTATCTGATCATTAGCATATACTTTGACTACCATCAATTAATTTTATTATTATCATTAATTTCAATTATAATCCGGTATTTGATTATTATCATTTGTCATCCGGGATGATTATATGCCAACCCTTGCCGGCGTTTCAAACGAGGGTCGTTCTTACTCCTAATTTATCCGCACAATATAATGATCAGCTTCCTCATAAATATTTTTATTATTATTATTATTATTATTATTATTATTATTATTATTATGATATTCGTAACAATGAATCATCGCCCATTAAATATCTTAATTTCCTTTCATCATAATTATTATTCTCAAATTACTATTGCAAGTTCTTTATCTTCTGCTCCTTCAACTTTTCATTATTATTATTATTATTATTATTATTATTATTATTATTATTATTAATAGTGGAAATCGTGATTATCGTAACCCGTAATCATCCTTTCTATAATACTTCAACTTCTCGCTCTTATTAATTTCAAAAAAAAAATTTAAAAAAAAAGTACCTTCATTGGTTATTCTTCTTCTCCTTCTTCAAATATTTTATTTATTATTATTATTAGTTAAAAATCTCAAATCCTTCATTTCATCTCCCAACATCATTATTATGTCCAAATATAAAAAAATAAATTCTTCAAAAACAACAAAAAAAGTAGCTTAGTTTTTATTTATTATTATTATTTTTTAAAAAAACTTAAATTCGCCTGTTACACGGTAGTTCACTCTTAATATGTTTAACGCATAACCCCTTTTACAATTTCGATTTATCTTGGCACTAAGCACTCGATTTAAGACAAGATTCACTTGGAGTATGATTATTGTTATTATTATTATTAAAAATGGAAAGATGATATTTTAATATCCACTCTTTAGAATTTAGTCACATATGTTAAATCCCGTTATGAACCACTAAGATCTGCTTTATATCGGTCGGGACCACACGGTATTCGGGACCGTACCTTAACTTTCGTACTGCCGTTAATTTTATATGGGGACACCTGTCCTCCCAAGACACATCTCACAACCTATGGCACATCGCGGCTGGGCAAATACCTCCAATGCCGGCGATTGCTAAACTAATCCTTCAAATTTGAAGTCCATTTCCTTTCATCGGAACTCTTCAAACATTTAATTCATAAAATAATCCTCGGTGCATGGATTCTACCACTAATAACACCGGCATATGCATTTATATCATCTTAGGCCTTGAGATTCATCTATTTCATCATTACAAACAATACGGCTCAATTTATTTCACGCCGGATATTCGTCCCTCATGACTTCCAACTCTAAACATGGGCTCAAATCATTCTGGGCTTTTAACATATCGTGACCATCCTAATTCACGTGCCTATATCGCTTTTAAACAAAATTTTAATGGTTAAATTAAAGTCCAAAAACGTAAAATCAAAAATTTACGTAAAATCAAACTGACTACGCGAATGAAAGTCTTTAACGCTACATGTCATCTCCACTTTGATTATTATATTTGCACTGGCTAACTCGCGAAGCACCGTCATTATTATTATTATACTTTAACTTGCACACGCCCAAATATTATTATTATTATTATTATTATTATTATTATTTTACTTTCCTTTGTCGACTCACAAACATGATTATTATTAGTATTTTAATGACCTTCCGTACGCAACACAAATCTTCCATACTCTGGCTCTTTCATAATCTGGCTGTCTAATAGAAATTATTCCTAATTAAAATACAAATGATCACCGCAGTGAATGAAATTCAAATAAATGGGTCAGCACAAAAAAAGACTTTAACACTTGAAATGAACTTAATTCAAAGTATTACAAACAGCATGCATTAATTGAAAGAAATATATCCCATATTCACATTATATACAACAAACAAATACTCAAATTAATTAACCTAACCCATTATTACGTTAATATAAATTAGTTCGTCCGTCTAACAAAAAAATAAAATCATGGACTCGGGAAGCGGACCATGTTAAGTAACCATAATTAATTTACACTGAACCCCGTTTAGTCGCGATAACATTCCCCAATATCAAAATTGTGTACTCATTCCTAGGTAGAATTCCATTGTCTCGTAGCGGATGAGATATAGGCCTTATGGCCCCATGGTGATTTACCCGTCCATCATGTCGCACAATACAAATTTAACATAATAAAACACTTCTGGGTGACTACCCATGATTAATACCTTATTACACTATTTTACACAAAAATATTAATAACAAAAAAAACACTTATAGGTGCTCCTAGACCCCTGACACTCGCATATACGCCCGAAACACACGTCGTGACACATTACGACGAAATGTCGTTCATTTGAACCGGCGCGTATCGCGTCTTCAACCGGCACTTCCTGGTTTATTTTCAAGCCGTCTTGATCATCGCCTAGCTCCTATAATTCCCTGCTCGGATAGTTATTCACCGTCTATCTTGAGGTGTTTACTTCAGGCTCCGCACACTGCCTTCCAAAGGTACTATCGGCGTTCCGTTAGTTATTTATCATTTAAACACATGACATTCATTAAATTCAACATACAATTGTACTGATTATACACACTCGGTACTATGGATAATTTCACTGTTCGTATTCATTTTCCTAATAATTCACGTACTTTCAGCTCTAACTGACTCCGAATACGTCCCGAGGTACTGACTTACAGAGTCAACGTGTCAGAGTCTCAACTACTTCATTACGACTGACACGACTGGTGACCGATAACGACTGGTGGCTGGTAAGAACTGAGTACTGGTAAGAACTGAGTACTGGTAAGAACTGAGTACTGGTAAGAACTGAGTGATGTGAGGTCCGCTTCTGGACTTTTATGGACGCTCTGCTTTCCCGCCGGGGTCATCCGCGGTCATTTCCTGGAGAGGGGGGGTTGGTTTCCTAAATCGGCATATGCAGGTGGATTTGGATCTCCTGCTTTATCCCACTTAATACACTGGCGATACACATTCATGTGTCGTATTCTGAACTCCTATCGTTCGGTGATCATGGAAATATCACTTAATTTCTGTCCTCCACCTTTCGCGCGCTAACTCGGCGTCCCTGATGGCGTGCTCATCTCGACCAATGGCGAGATAGCGTGGGTCATTTCCACGAATTCATTACTTTAAGTTCTTACGATTACAATTATTCAACATGGGAACGATATCACAAAAATCCCCTCTATTCAATTGTGTGGTTGGAATAATTTAATTATTGTTATCGGAGAAGCTAACTGGAGTTCACTCTGAGTTTTTCTTATGTTGGTTTATCTGCGGGCCTGTGATATATTTTCTCATTGGTCAACACCGTTTCGGTCAGTTTGAAATCTCTCCCTTGAAACGTAACCACACCAAACGCCTCGGGCGTGGAAAAACTGCCACGTCACATTCTCGGTATTGGTGATGCATCTACTCGGCCTTGGTCCGAAATATATACTCTTCTACTTCCTGGTAGTCATTATTCTGTTGTTGTGAGCTCTAGATTTAATCCTCTTATCTTCTGACCAGGAAACCTTTTCCCCTTAATGACAAGCTTACTGTGGCGACTGGGAGTCGCGATAGGTCTAGCTATGTTGAAATTATCCCGTCCACACAAAACTGACACTGTATTCATTTAATATTCCTATATATCTGTATTTCTCATATCAAAATCAAATCATGAAACTAGGGCCTATCTCATCAGGGTACAAATGTGCTATTACATATCAGGCTGCCAAGTCCACTGAAATGTACATACGTCGGGCGGAGTGGCTTAGACGGTTGAGTCTCTGGTCTTAACTTGGCAGGTTCAATCCTAGCTCAGTCCGGTGGTATTTGAAGCTGCTCGAATACGTCAGTCTCGTATCGGTGGATCAAAAATAATCAGAGGAAAAAATGGGAGAGATCCGACACTTCGAAAAATGAAGGTGTCGGGGAAATAAAGCGAAGGGCCACGAAGGAAGTGAAAATGAAAGACCAAAGGAGGTAGGTTGTTGTTGTTGTTTTTTGGATCGTCGGTCCATAGAATGGTTTGATTCACCCTATCGTATGCTATCATTTTCATTTCTACGTAATTGCTACAACGTACATCTGTTTGATCTGCTTGCTGCACCCGACCGCCTACCCTCCTTCAAGAACTAACTGAACATGTCCTGGGTATCTAAGATGTGTCCATCCAACATTCTATGTCTTCTTCTGATCAAATTTCATCAAGCCGATCTCCTCTCACTAATTCGATTCAGTATCTCTTGATTCCTGAGTCGATCTACTCATCTCACCTTCAGCATTCCTCTGTACCGCCACATTTCATAAGCTTCTCTTCTCTTTATTTCTGAGCTGCTTAACATCCGTGTTTCACTCCCATACTGTGCCACGCTCCATACGAAAGTCATCACATACGCCTACATCTTTCTAATTCCTATATCAAACGAAGCGAACAAATGCATTTTCTTAAGAAAGGACTTCCTTGATTGTGCCAGTATGCATTTTATGTCCTGCTTGCTTCTGTCATCGTGTGTTATTCTACTACCCAAATAACAATAGTCTTCTACTGTAATGCTTATCAATCAATCAGTCAATACTGATCTGCATTTTATGAAGATAAAGTTGGAATTCAAGAGGACAAATTGGGGCAAATATTCTTTTATAGGAAGGGGAGTTAGGGATTGGAATAACTTTCCAAGGGAGATGTTCAATAAGTTTCCAATTTCATTGCAATCATTTAAGAAAAGGCTAGGAAAACGACAGATAGGGAATCTGCCACCTGGGCGACTGCCCTAAATGCAGATCAGTAGTGATTGATTGATTGATTGATTGATTGATTGATTGATTGATTGATTGATTGATATATTGATTGATTGATTGGATTGATTGATTGATTGATTGATTGATTGATTGATTGATTGATTGATTGATTGATTGATTGATTGATTGATTGATTGATTGATTGATTGATTGATTGATAACCATGTGCAGAGACTGTACCCTTTATTTACATCCCATTTATGTGATTACCCCAATGAAGATATTTCCTTATGTTAACACCTAGGACTTACGGTGATTCCCATAATGAATTTTCACCCCCATCAACTCAGTAATTAAAACTGAGAGGAATTTTCCTATTTGTGAAACTCACAACCTGGCTTAAGACTTCGGATAGGAAATAGGAGCCTAGCACAAGCAAGTGGAAGCAGTGTCGGGCTCTGCTAGACGACCGGTGTTCTCTCGGCCGTGCTCTCAAAGTTAAAGCTGTTGGGGCCCCCTTTTAGTTGCCTTTTACCATTGACAGGGGATTCCGCCCGCACCCAGAGGTGGTTAACTGTATACCGGTATTTGATAGAAAAGAGAAGTGAAGTGCAAAGTAAGGTAAGAATGGGGATAACTTCTACCCAGAGATGTAGATCTTGATACTCTCCAGGGTTGTGTGTCAGACTGCAAACTAGTTTCTTGATCAGCCTGTCGATCTGAGACACACGTGCGTCTCGTATTCAGGCACGGAGTTTTAATACAACTTGACGGATATGGGAGGTGCGCAAAATCTTAACCTGTCCTAATAAGGGCCATTTAAATACCCGTTGTTACCCGTACTGTCACCTGTAGTAGCTGGTGGGCTACACATTTCTTGGAATGTGGAACGTCGGTTATGAGTATACCTCGGATTTGTAGGTGGTAAAATGTTAGAATGCAAAGCAATTTGATTTATAGGAAGTGTCATGCAACCCGTTGTACCATAATGTAGGAAGAGTAGCATAAATTCAAGGAGTTCTATAAGCTGTACCCCTAATACCTATGCAAATCTCATAGTATAACCGTTGTGCAGTGTAGGGTATACTCTTTGTTGGCTTAAGTAAGTTTGCATTCTAACCTGTCAGCACCTAATAATCCGGACTCTAAGTTATGAGATATCGTAGATGCACCTTTTGAAGGCACTCGGCTCGCAGCCCGTGTTTCCCGGCAGGTATGATTTACAGTAAGACCAATTCATGACAGAAAAAAAAACCGGGGGTTGTCCAGACCTAAACTTTCAGCCTGGTTCCAGATCAAGTTTCAGTGTGAAGAAAAGGAATTATATTAGATTTTGTGCATGAATAATTTGTAACCTTTTCACTGATGCAAGCCACTCTTGTGTTTCATCGTATTCCGGTACTCTACTACTTTGAGTCAGTGTAGAGGCGCGAGGAGAAATTGCGGAAATTACCCTCCGATGTAGAAGCTTTTCGACTTTTCTTAAATTGTTTCACTTTTTTTTTTTTTTTTTTTTTTACAATTTGTTTCATGTCGCACAGACACAGATAGGTCTTATGGCGACGATGGGAGAGGAAGGGATTAGGAGTGGGAAGGAATTGGCCGTGGCCGTAATTAAGGTACAGCCCGACCATTTGCCTGGTGTGAAAATGGGAAACCACGGAAAACCATCTTCAGGTCTGCCGACAGTGGAGTTCGAACCCACTATCTCCCGAATACTGGATACTGGCCACACTTAAGCAACTGCAACTATCGAGCTCAGTTCAATTATTTCAAAAAACTTGGAAATTCATCGAAAATTTCCTTTAAAAGAAAAAGAACGGATTCATTGTTGATAATTCGCCGTGGAATTGGCGTTTTCTAAAACGTATATCCGTATTAATTCCAACGTGCCAGCCCCGGGTTCGATTCCCGCCCAGGTCAGGGACTTTTACCTGGATCTGAGGGCTGGTTCGAGGTCCACTCGGCCTACGCAATTAGAATTGAGGAGCTGCCTGACGGTAAGATGTCGGCCCCAGTCTAGAGAATAACGGCTGTGAGGATTCGTCGTGCTGACCACACGACACCTCATAATTTGCACGCCTTCGGGCTGAGTAGCGGTCGCTTGGTAGGCCAAGGCTCTTCGTGACTGTTGCGCTGTGGGGTTTGGATTAATTTTAATGTAGACTTACGCTCCTCGACAACGGGTAGATGGAAATAAAAAAAAATTAGCCTCTTTTAGTTTAGAACGCGGATATCTCCGAGAATATTTATCACGATTATTTTTAATGTCTCAATAAATTGACCGATAGAGGAGGCTACCCGTTGCAAAAAAAAAAAAAAAAAAAAAAAAAAAAAAAAAACTTTGAAAATCTGAAACGTACTTTTCGTGAAATAGGGCTTCAAACAAGACAAAATTTGTGCATTTGTGCTAAGTATGTGACGTTAGAGGCATACTCTGTTATAAGATGGCGCTGTGTTGACTCGCTCGCTCCAGATTCAATAATGGAAAATAAAATTTTGATTAGGATTCGCCAAAAACGTGTAAAAGAAATTAAATCTACTAAACCCTCAAAACTTTGCGTCCATTCCAATTGTGACAGTCTACCGCCATTTTTCATTTCTTTTTATTTTTTTTTTAAATTACGCGAATGAATAAGAAGTAAGGTGTGTGTTACATTCATGTTTAACAACGTGTGAAGTTTCAAAATTGATATCTCCCATTAACAGGCACTACATTCTTAACGAAATTAATTTCTGTAATGCGTTCGTTCACGCCCTCTTGGGTCATCCATCAGCTCCCAACCTCACCCTAAGAACGTCAGTACTCATGGGAGCGCGAGGAGTTCCTTACTATAATGGAGCGGCATTTTTCTGGGCGTGGGGGAAGTATCATCTTTATAGTTTCACTTACAAAACATACGCCCACAGAAGATCAGTTCCTTCAAACACAAGTGCACAATTGTACGATTTGAATGAGTTATACCGGCTGACTCAAAATGTCGTGTAGAAATTGAAGAAGCCCCATAGATAAGTCGAAATATAATTTTCGAGGTCGTGGATGACAAGCTCCATTTAGGAATCTTGGCTGCCTTGTTAAGGCGAAGCTGATACTGAGGCTTACATAAATGTGGACTCTGACGTTATAGTGGCCGACCCTCCTACAGATACCGTCAACACTCTCCAAGAAGAAGAAGAAGAAGAAGAAGAGTTGGAGCTGCTGTCCCCTGTACCGTCAGCAGACCAGCCGTAAAGTGCAGTGGCTATTCTTCGATTGTACATACAGAGTCAGTTAAATATAAATGGCAGCGTTTTCACAGCAATAACTGTTGTTGAAATGTATATGGAAGAAAAATAATGTTAACAGTAAAAAACAGAAGAGGCTAACGGATTTTCCAAAGGTTTTAACGGAGGTATGTTTCTTTTTCACTACTACATGTACTGTATCCTGTCTTCTAAAAAGGTATTATAATAAGGGTTATAATTAAGGTGATGCCGTAAAATGAGGTTGTTAGTATATTTTTAAAAATAGTTAAAAATAATATATTCAGTATACAGTACCGGTCAAAAGTTTAGGACCACATAAAGGAATCACGAAATGTCATCTAGAACCTAAAATTTTGCCACTAGACCTCTGTAATTTTTTTTCTGAGCTCTCATATCTAACAGGATATATGCCGCCTGATTTCATTGAGTTAGTTTAAATACTGGGGAAGTTATAAAATTTTAACTCCTGGAACGTCGCACCAAAAGATCAAACGTTTTGGTAATATAATGTACTGTATACTCTAATTAGTTCAAGTATCACCACCAAGATTGTTTTGTAGACTTAGCAATAGATGGGGGCCATTTTAGTATAAATATCAAAATTCCGAAAATAGGCGGCACCGTTTTTTTGCGTGTTTTATTTTATTCGAACCAGGGTCAAATGGTTGATTTTTCTTTGCCTTTGTCGTGCATGGCCCAAGGTCTCAGGACGAGCTATCGGCGTCAAACTTATCTGCCGTGATAGCTTCATTTGCACCCTGTGGATGGTATCCAAGAACACATTCCTGATGACGATAGCTCATACTGAGACCTATGACAAGAGCAAGGAAAAATTGACCATTCTAGAGCTGATTTGAAACAAAAAATAAACGCAGAAAAATCTGTGCCGCACTTTTTTGGAATTTTTCTATTGATACCAAAATGACCCCCAACTATTGCGAAGTCTATAAAAGAATCTTGGTGGTGATACTTGAAACCAGTTAAAGTATGTAGTATATACTATTTCCAAAAATGTTGATTTTCTGATGTGTCCTTCCAACAGTTAAAAATGTATAACTTATACAATAGTTGGCGTAAATCACTGAAATCAAGCGACGTATATCATATTAGATGCGAGAGGTCAGGAAGAAAAATACAGAGGTCTAGTAGCATAATTTTAGGTATTAGATGGAACTTCCTGATATTTTAATTTGGTCCTTAACTTTTGACCGGTACTGTAAGCCCGTAAATACACATGATTCAATTATGTGTCATATAAGCTCAGAAACGGTTTTCTGTATATCTCGAAATTATAACTCGAAATAAAATTTAGCTCCCGAATTGATTCCAGATGTCGAGATTCCACTGTGTTAATAAGAAAAGAGAAGATCTGTTAGACCGTCAATGGTAATGCAGCATATTCAATCGGAGTCCACTGTGATGATTGTGGAGGTCGTATTTAAAAAATATATATTACTGTATTCAGGACGGCCAACAGTGGGGTTCGAATCCGCTATCTCCCGAATGCAAGCTCACAGCTGCGCGCCCCTGACCGCACGGCCAACTCACTCGATCATGAATATAGATAACTTCATATATTTTGTCCCTGGTTGATACGGGCCACAAATGACCTTTCGTTACATAATATTTGGAACTTACACAGAAATGGCCAAATTTCTCTCCGGTTGTTAAGGATAGAGTCGCGGTCCCTGAGTTGCAGACCGAGCTCGTCTCTACACTTGTTTAGTTGGCATGCGAGGCTTGTGTAATGAAATTCCTTGTTGTGATTAAAACATTAAATAAGGAAACTGTTCTTAAGTCGTGGTCCAGGTACCGGAGCCGTGTGTGAGAGACGGTTTTATTGGAATTCCGATGAAGACGGGATGCCCGGGGGAAGAGCCGGCCACTTCTGTACCTCCACACATCGCTCTCATCGTATAGCAAGAGCGTTCTGTTGGTTTGGTTCCCAGAAGAGAATGTAAGCTAACAGGAGATTATCCGACAGCCTGACAAACTGCCGTGTATTTATTATTATTATTATTATTATTATTATTATTATTATTATTATTATTATTATTATTTATTAGAGAATTTTCCCTATATTAGAAGCAAATCACTCAATCATTTCTTCTTGTTTTTATAAAAGGTTTTCATTCTTTCCTAGAAAGTGTTTGGGATCCTCACCAAGAATACCTAATAAAAGAACTAGATGGTGTGCAGAGGAAAGCAGCAAGGTTTGTAACAGGGGATTTCAGGAGAAAGGGTAGTGTATCAGAAATGTTAAAGGAACTTGGGTGGGAAACTTTAAGTAAGAGAAGGGAGAAAAGTAGACTTATAGGATTATATAGAGCCTATACAGGAGAAGAAGCATGGAGAGATATCCGTGAGAGGCTTCAGTTGGAAAATAATTATATTGGTAGAACTGACCACAAGTACAAACTTAGAAGGAATTTTAGCAGAAGCGATTGGGGTAAATTTTCTTTCATTGGGAAGGGCGTGAAGGAGTGGAACAGTTTACCAGGGGTAGTGTTTGATCCTTTTCCAAAATCTGTACAGATATTCAAGAAGAGAATAAACAACAACAGAGATAATAAATTAAATGTTAGAGGGCATTCGACCAGTGCAGGATATTGTAAATAAAAAAATGTGTGTGATTAAATTAATTCCATCCCCTGGTCTAAGGAGTTTGGACAGCCAAAGTAGGGGACTGCCTGTAGGGGTGAAGTACAGTGGGGACTTCGAGGGCCCTGGGACCGCTACGGTAGCTGTGAAGGCCCTTCAGGAACTCTGAAAAGTGGTGGCAAAAGGGGCTCTGGTTAAGACGCAGCAGGTCGTTATGCTACTTAGGTTCCAAAATGTGTAAAATATAAATATGTAAATAAATTCAATGTTAATTTTAATCTTATACCAGTTGTATAGTATTATTAGAATTTCACATACCGTACTGTATATGAGTTGACTATGTTTGTAAGATATTATAAGTAGAATTTTGTAAACAATATAAATTTATTAAGGATGATGTGTGTGTTTAATAGAAAAAATTATTAGCGTAAATTGTATAATATTGTATTCTAGGAAAATTTTCTTTGTCTCCTGTTAATTTAAAATTTAGTGCTTGTCAATAATGTATTTTAGTGTACCATTTGCCACCGAGGTAGACACCTCATTTGCAAATAAAGAGATTTTTATTTTGAAAGCCTTTTTACGTTCTTCCGACCACTGTGGTCTGTATTGCTTTTGTTTTGGTTGCTCTGATGTAACTTCCCAGTGTTTACTGCGTGTCTAAAGATGTCTCTTTCTAGAATATCTGTTGAACTTATGTTTGCGTTTTTGAAGTCCTTTCGAAGTTCGTTAAGCGAGAGTGTTGAGTTCTTAAGCGAGGTTACGTAATCTGTTATCCTTTTTGTCACTCGATTTTCTGGTAACCTACTGAGATGACTGAAGAATGTCATTTGTCTTTTCCTAATGTCAGTTTCGATGTTGTTTTGTTTGATTGTAATCTGCAACCTTCTTGGGTGTATCTTGCTCCTAAGATTTTCCTAATAATCTTCCTCTCTTCTTTTTTGATTTCTTCGAGTTCTTGTTTTCTGTTAAGTGACAATGTTTCACTTGCGTAAAGGACTGTTGGTTTTATGACTGTGTTGTAATGCCGAATTTTTGTATGTATGTATTATTATTATTATTAGCCCGCCTGGTGGCCATGATCGTTAAGGCGCTGAAGTCTAAAACGGTCTAACACCGAGGTTAGCCGGTTCGAGTCCCGTTGGTCGAAAAAATTTTCACCATCAGAATGTTGGCCGGCAGGGTAGGGGAGGTGGTGGTATACAATTTCTAATCACTAGATTGCGTGCCAAAAGCCTGGATTAAATTCCAAACCTCTCCGCAGTGCTCATATGGAGTGAGGGCATATGACGCTGTTGATGGTGATTCGTCCGTCGGATGGGGACGTTAAGCCTTGAGCAGACCCCTTGGTGCTATTCGACAGGAGTAGGCTATGTGCCGGCACCGGGTTTCACCCTCTCCCTACTATCATATATCACGTCATTCATTTCATCTCTCATTAACTCCTCTGATGAGGTTGACGTCAGGAAGGGCATCCGGTCATAAAAACCGCCACGACAAATTCATCTCACCTCATACCCGACCCCGTAGGGAAACGGGACAAGGGCTGGACAAACATGTATTATTATTATTATTGGTAGTAGTAGTGAAAATGAAATGGCGTATGGCTTTTAGTGCCGGGAGTGTCCGAGGACAAGTTCGGATCGCCAGGTGCAGGTCTTTTGACTTGACTCCCGTAGGCGACCTGCGCGTCGGGATGAGGATGAAATGATGATGAAGACAACACATACACTCTGCCCCCGTGCCAGCGAAATTAACCAATGCTGGTTAAAATTCCTGACACTGCCGGGAATCGAACCCGGGACCCCTGTGACCAAAGGCCAGCACGCTAACCATTTAGCCATGGAGCCGGACAGTAGTAGTAGTTCAGTCCCCCGTGGGTTATATTTACACAACATTCTTGACTGTTGGTGTTTTTTCCGTTTACGCCAATACTCCTTCATTCTCAGGCTCGCTTTTGCTCGTTCTCCTTCTTGTTCTCCTGGGTTTCTCTAAGA
This sequence comes from Anabrus simplex, assembly GCF_040414725.1. NCBI lineage: Eukaryota > Metazoa > Arthropoda > Insecta > Orthoptera > Tettigoniidae > Anabrus > Anabrus simplex. The sequence goes on along the minus strand of NC_090265.1, from coordinate 1,767,998,065 downwards.
GCAGATCCGTCACCTCCGCAAATTTTCCTTCTGAATACTGTTCTGTTTGTAATATCTTCCTCCTCAGTGCCACATTTTTTAAGATCCTGATGAACTTCTTTCAGCCATCGTACCTGGGTCTTTCTTCTTTCCTGGAAGATGAGGAACTTATTTGCTAGGCGTTCCGGACCCGTTCTCCTCAGGTGCCCATAGAAAGTCGCCTTTTTGTTATCGAGGTTAAAATGTTCTCGACCGAGCTCGATAGCTGCAGTCGCTTAAGTGCGGCCAGTATCCAGTATTCGGGAGATAGTGGGTTCGAGCCCCACCGTCGGCAGCCCTGAAGATGGTTTTCCGTGGTTTCCCATTTTCACACCAGGCAAATGCTGGGGCTGTACCTTAATTAAGGCCACGGCCGCTTCCTTCCCACTTCCAGCCCTCTACCGTCCCATCGTCGCCATAAGACCTATCTGTGTCGGTGCGACGTAAAACAAATAGCAATAAAAAAAAATGTTCTCGCATTTTTCATACACCTCTTGATTTGATCTCAAACGGCAGTTAAACTCCTTTCCTGTTGCTTTCTTGTGTCCCAGAATTTTCCTCAGAAATTTACGCTGTTTATTTTCTATTTCCGTAACCCCTTTCTGGCAATTGTCCCTGCTGCATAGAGGCATTCCGATTTCACCACGATTATTATTTCTTTTTTTAAAGTCCATTCTGACTGGTAACGGCTTTAACGAGCGCCAGGCTGTCGGAATTGTGTCCCAAGGGAACTCTTTAACATGACGGAAGCCAACAATAGGAAATAACTGAAACAGGGATTCAAACAGGGGTCAGGCAGGGAGATGGACTATCTCTCATCCTGTTCAATTGTGTTCTTGACAAAGTGATTAGAGAGTGGCGCCGCAAAATGCAAGGAATAGGAGATATGCGAATGGGATCCAAGAACAAAGGAATTGGAGTTGACTGTTAGCCTTTGCGGATGACATTTTCGTTCTGAGTTAATAGAGGAGGCACGGAACAAAATTGCCCAACTCCAGGAAGAAGCAAGTAAAGCACGCTTACGGATCTCCCTCGAGAAGACAATACATGAGCAACATTTGCGCAGGAGACGTACATCCTAACGGATGCATCAGATATTAAATCACACTCAATATTTGAAAATACACTGACTGACAGAGCAAATGCAACACCAAGAAGGAGTGGTCAGAACTTTATGCCAATTGCAGGGTAGACTGACGTCACTGAGGTATGCTCATGATGTGAAATGCGCCGCTGTGCTGCGCACGTAGCGAACGATAAATGGGACACGGCGTTGGCGAATGGCCCACTTCGTACCGTGATTTCTCAGCCGACAGTCATTGTAGAACGTGTTGTCGTGTGCCACAGGACACGTGTATAGCTAAGAATGCCAGGCCGCCGTCAACGGAGGCATTTCCAGCAGACAGACGACTTTACGAGGGGTATGGTGATCGGGCTGAGAAGGGCAGGTTGGTCGCTTCGTCAAATCGCAGCCGATACCCATAGGGATGTGTCCACGGTGCAGCGCCTGTGGCGAAGATGGTTGGCGCAGGGACATGTGGAACGTGCGAGGGGTCCAGGCGCAGCCCGAGTGACGTCAGCACGCGAGGATCGGCGCATCCGCCGCCAAGCGGTGCAGCCCCGCACGCCACGTCAACCGCCATTCTTCAGTATGTGCAAGACACCCTGGCTGTTCCAATATCGACCAGAACAATTTCCCGTCGATTGGTTGAAGGAGGCCTGCACTCCCGGCGTCCGCTCAGAAGACTACCATTGACTCCACAGCATAGACGTGCACGCCTGGCATGGTGCCGGGCTAGAGCGACTTGGATGAGGGAATGGAGGAACGTCGTGTTCTCCGATGAGTCACGCTTCTGTTCTGTCAGTGATAGTCACCGCGTCGGCGTCGCGTGGCGTCGGCGTGGAGAAAGGTCAAATCCGGCAGTAACTGTGGAGCTCCCTACCGCTAGACAACGCGGCATCATGGTTTGGGGCGCTATTGCGTATGATTCCACGTCACCTCTAGTGCGTATTCAAGGCACGTTAAATGCCCACCGCTACGTGCAGCATATGCTGCGGCCGGTGGCACTCCCGTACCTTCAGGGGCTGCGCAATGCTCTGTTTCAGCATGATAATGCCCGCCCACACACTGCTCGCATCTCCCAACAGGCTCTACGAGGTGTACAGATGCTTCCGTGGCCAGCGTACTCTCCGGATCTCTCACCAATCGAACACGTGTGGGATCTCATTGGACGCCGTTTGCAAACTCTGCCCCAGCCTCGTACGGACGACCAACTGTGGCAAATGGTTGACAGAGAATGGAGAACCATCCCTCAGGACACCATCCGCACTCTTATTGACTCTGTACCTCGACGTGTTTCTGCGTGCATCGCCGCTCGCGGTGGTCCTACATCCTACTGAGTCGATGCCGTGCGCATTGTGTAACCTGCATATCGGTTTGAAATAAACATCAATTATTCGTCCGTGCCGTCTCTGTTTTTTCCCCAACTTTCATCCCGTTCGAACCACTCTTTCTTGGTGTTGCATTTGCTCTGTCAGTCAGTGTATTTGTTTATTTCTCTCCAAACGTATCTGAATGGTGACAAAGCAGCGCTTCACTAGGATAAATCGAATGTGACTTGATAGAATCAGATGATATTCTTTTAAGAACGTAATATGTCAATTTTTGTTTAATAATGTGTTTTTTACAGGTATGTTGTAGTGTAATGTATATATTTAACTTGTGTGTTACATTTGCTCACGATGGCAAGAAAATAACATTTTTATTTCTGTGTTATAAACCTTTCCCATGGACTTCTGCCTCTATTCGCACTGTATTAACGCTTATCTGTTGTGGACAGAATTTGATTTCGTTCCGATGAATGATTACAGCAGCCTCGCAAGCAATCACGTGCTTGCCATCCAGCTGAGGGCTGAGTGCTGAAGCCTCACGGGGTGATAAGTGGAGAGTTGTGTGAGTCACTCAGTTCCACATTACGCACTTGAAGGTCCTTCCTAACGTGCGTTCTATTGTTTAAAAATATCCTTCAACTCAAGTGAATAATTATCGCGTCATGAACGATTCAGTTCAGTTTGACCCGTCAGCAGAACATCTTGAGATTCAATTCGTTCATTGGAGAACTCTGCGATACATTGGAGCTGTTTGTTTAATTGCTATGAGTGTTGGCAGCTCCAATGTTAGAAGGTCGCAATTAATTTGGACTCAGTTTCTGTTTACTGGATATCACCTAAGTGATAACGAAAATGATTTTGAGTCACTTCTGTTTGACTTCACAACTAGTTGTTGGCGGACCGGGCGAGTTGGCCGTGCGCGTAGAGGCGCGCGGCTGTGAGCTTGTATCCGGGAGATAGTAGGTTCGAATCCCACTATCGGCAGCCCTGAAGATGGTTTTCCGTGGTTTCCCATTTTCACACCAGGCAAATGCTGGGGCTGTACCTTAATTAAGGCCACTGCCGCTTCCTTCCAACTCCTAGGCCTTTCCTTTCCTATCCCATCGTCGCCGTAAGACCTATCTGTGTCGGTACGACGTAAAGCCGCTAGCAAAAAAAAAAAAAAAAGTTGTTGGCGGTGGTGGTGTCTTCTTTTTCTTCAGCCTGTGTCCCTCCTGCTGGCGGGGTCCGCTACATGCATTCGTCGACTCCATTTAGTTTTATCCAGGCCTTGTCAGGATGGAGATTGACACTTTCATATCTTCGTGAAGAGTATCGGCCCATCGCTGCCCTTTTAGTCTCCTAACAGCGACTTCTAAGATGTAATCCGTCTTCGCGTTAGTGTCGGCGTCTGCCTTTAGTACATATACAAAGCATCGTAGACGAACGACTCTCGCGCATTTTGTCTTGAATCGGTACAACGCCAAATCTCTCTCTCTGATAGATTCAATGGAGATGCGATCCAGTTTAGTGACGCCAGCTGTCCATCTCAGCGTCATAGTCTCCACGACGCGCAGTCGACGCTGTCTCCGACGTAGTCGGCCAGCATTCGCAACCAGTGTTGCCAGTCCATAAATATTTTCTCCGCTAAAGTTTAGTTGAAAATCCGCTAAATTTTGAAATGAAGCAAAAGAGCATATACCAGCTGTTGTAATAAAAGAGATTAACTCAAGACTCACCAGTATCAGAACAGGAGTTCTCCTCCGCTCTGAACCAGATGTGCTGAGTTGAAGTCCTATGGTTTCATATGAAGCCACATGGTACTATTCTTTTTCAAAGAATATGCTGGCAGTTCACAGCAGCAAAGACCATACGGAAATTTTCAAATCTATTTCGAAAGTTATTTTCACATTCATTAGTGTTTTCATTGTTTCTGAAAAGGGCGGAAAGAATTCGTGTCGAACAATTTCGCGTTTAACAATGATGTGTAATGATTTATTAGAAAATAATTTGAACTTGTTCGGTTTTGAAACCGGAGCTGTCCAGTTTGAAACTCATGTGTTGGACTTGTCCGGTTTTAAAACTAGACGCGTCAATTGTCACTGCAACCGTATGGTAGTAAGGGAGAACTGTGATTATAAGTCTATCACTTACCCGTACATTTGGATACCTCGTCTGGCTTTAACACTACGTATTTCCTGGGGTAATTTCCGGTTTACCAGGCGAGTTGGCCGTGCTTTAGAGGCGCGCAGCTGTGAGCTTGCATCCGGGAGATAGAGGGTTCGAGCCTCACTGTCTACATCCCTGAAGATCTTTTCCCGTGGGTTCCTACAGTGTCACACCAGGAAAATGCGGGGGCTGTACCTTAATTAAGGCCACGGCCGCTCTCCTCCAACTCCTAGCCCTTTCCTATCCCATCGTCATCAGTATCTGTGTCGGTGCGACGTGAAACAAATTGAAAGAAGAAAGAACTCTTCGGATTTTGTTTGACTTCTTCTACTTGAATCCTAGAATGCGAAGATTTTTAATTTTTACGGAGTTCGCTAATATTTCCTGGTCTTTAATTTTGCATGAATGCTCTTCAAAAATGACCAGGATTCACCTGCCTGGATAATTTTCAGTTCATTCTTGATTCACCAGTACCTTCGGCCACTTGTTTCAATGTGGATTTAAGTGTCAATGGAGCAATAAACATAGTCTCTTCTTTCATAAATGGCTACACATTCACACTTCAGGGGTTTGAGTATGAATAAATTTGTCCTGTAACCTGCTTTGTACTGGCGGCATCTTCAAATAATAACAATTAACACCGCATTTAGAAATGCTTGAAAAATCTTTGGAATGAGCTACCGTCACCGAACTTGTGCTTCTCACGTAGTACAGGCTTGGCTCAACAGATCGCAGGGGTTGATACATGGTACAGATCAAGAACTATAGCTGACTGGTATCTTATCTTTGAGGTTACAGTCACCGTCCGAACTGGGCAGTGACGTGAACAATGCAGGAAAATGACCCTGTGATACTTTCATCTTGACGGAAATGTAGTAGTCATAATACCTGCTGTAGTTTAGTGAACTGTGTGGCCTTTATACTTTTATATGTTTACAAAATGTTAAAATAATAATAATAATAATAATAATAATAATAATAATAATAATAATAATAATGCTTTTACGTCGCACTAAGTACTTCTGAGACGCCAAGGTGCCGGAATTTAGTCCCGCAGGAGTTCTTTTACGTGCCAGTAAATCTACCGTCACGAGGCTGACGTTATTTGAACACTTTCAAATACCACCGGACTAAGCCAAGATCAAAACTGCCAAACTGGGGTCAGGAGGCCAGCGTTTCAATCGTCTGAGCCACTCAGCCCCGAATTAAAAACAATTATAACTCATAAACTTGATTGGATATTTCAACGGTTCTTTTTTGTAAGTTATATATCAACACAAATAAGCCAAAATGTATCTTCAGACGAATATTGGTACCATTAATTTTCGCTGATAGTAACATTTTTGCTAGGTACCGTACTGTACCTCTTGTATGAAAGACATCATTCCAGTGAGGTCGTGTCTGAATTTTTACGGCCTCTCACGAAGTATTTTAGAGCTGCTGCCAGCAGTTTCCTAGGTGTTCCGGGTTGAGGGCAGATATTTCTTCGTAACTCAAACCTGTATGGTTTTCCCGCAAATACTCGGGTGGCTTATTGCAGTGCTTTGCCACTGGACGATGGGGTCGCCACATCAAAACGCCAAACAACAGCAAAGAATAACAACAGGCATCACTTATGACCGGAGGATGACAAGTGAAAAATCTATCTGTTGCACTGTGTGGTTGCGAACTGTGTTGCCAACTCGGCGGATTTTCCGCCAAAATTGGCGGATTTTTAAATGGAACAGCGGATAAATTTTCCATTTAGCGAACAGCGGATTTTCAAACTTCTTTCAGCGATTTTCAGCGGTAACAAGATCACCTTTCACCACCAGGAGAAAAAAATAATATAGAACTTACTACGGCATAACAGTCTACTTATTCCCGTTGTATTGGACTGATGCTACATACTGCCAGTCGTTTTCTAGACCATCTCTGGTCGACAGTAATTGTTACAATCGTTACTCTACTCTTGATGAGCGGGTAGTGTAGTGTTTCTTATTGACATTATGTTCTTTTCCGCGCTTTCTCAAAAAAAAAAAAAAATGGATTGATGGACATCTCCAGTTTTGAAACAAGGTGCCTTCCTGCAGGGTCAGTTTAAACCTGTTTCGAAATAAACCAAACCAAACCAAACCCCATGACGCAACAGCCACGAAGGGCCATGGCCTACGAAGCGTCTGCTGCTCAGCCCGAAGGCCTGCAGATTATGAAATGTCGCGTGGTCAGCACGACGAATCCTCTCGATTGTTATTCTTGGCTTTCTAGACCGGGTCCGCCATCTCACCGTCAGGTAACTCCTCAGTTATAATCACGAAGGCTGACACCAGCCCCCTTATCCAGGTAAAATTCCCTGACCTGCCCGGGAATCGAATCTGGGGCCTGCGGGTACGCTACCCCTACACCGCGGGACCGAATGTCTTGAAATAGAACTGAATTGTTATTGGCGGGGCTGTTTTCTACCGAATGCCTACGTATGATCTAAATCTGGCCAGAAACCAACATGCACTTCGTATTCGGGAGATAGTAGGTTCGAACCCCACTGTCGGCAGCCCTGAAAATGGTTTTCCGTGGTTTCCCATTTTCACACCAGGCAAATGCTGGGGCTGTACCTTAATTGAGGCCACGGCCGCTTCCTTCCCACTCCTAGCCCTTTCCTGTCCCATCGTCGCCGTAAGACCTATCTGTGTCGGTGCGACGTAAAGCAAGTGGCAAAAAAAAAAAAAAAAAAAAAACATGCACTTCACAAAATTATGAATGGCTCCGGAATAGAGAAGTGCCTCTTTACAAATAGCGCTCCTTTCCACAACGCTTGCACCCTTCCTTTCCTCGCCGTGGAATTCCCCTGCTGCGCCTGTGAGTGTTCCGTCTGTTTGATTGAGATGTGTGAGCCATTTGAATTCAAGGAGTGGGGACGGGTGGTTGGACAGCCCTACTCCTCCTCGCGCCACCGTAATTGCGATTGAGGTCGGCCCACGGCACGCTCGAGTGCGTGCGTGATGCGTGAGAACGTGCGTGAGTCTCGCTCTGCCCGCGGCACACTCCCAGTCGCAATCTTATCTTCTTTGTTTTTATAGAGACGACGCAGGTTCGATGGCACTTGATCAAGTACTGAAGATCTCAGTCGTCAGCCGTCTTATAGAAACATAGCTAGTCTTGGATTGCCCAGTACATCCTCGGAATGAAAATCCTCATCCTGTGTCCAGGCATTCGACCGGGTCAGGAATGGAATGAATGAAGACGTCGGCTATCTGCGAGGATAGTAATTCTGCCGGCTGCCAAAGCCTGTCTCACTCCTCTGGGGCAATGACTGACAGATGGAATGAAATGATATTGGAGAGATATTATTATTATTATTATTATTATTATTATTATTATTATTATTATTATTCAAAAATGGCTTTCTGATTGTAAGATCTGCGGCCGTGAAAGCCATTTTTGATAATCTAACTCCATGGGGAGTAACAATTTTTGGAAACGGAGAATTCACTTCTCCTTCAGCAGGTTAGCAATCCCTATTTGCTAACACGCCGAGACCATGCTCTCTGCCCTGCACGCCACAAAGTCCACATAACAATGTATAATACACCCTTTGTCGAAACTAACAGACTAACGTATCTAGGAATTAAATTTCAAAATAACCTGCAATGGAACCATCACCTAGATGACATCCACAGGAAAGCTATAAACCGTTTTCGAGCCAAGCAAGAGTCACCACGAAACAACAAATTTACCTTTAAAAATGTGTAAAATATATAACTTGTGCTTGCTATGTAATTATTGTAAATTAATACATATGTAGTGAATACGATCAGCAAGAAGGACTTAAAGACTCTAACCAAAGAAGAAGCTCAAGGAAACAATTATCAAATGTAAATATATGTAAATACAAATGTACAAAGAAAGAATTCAATAAACGGGGTCTAGCGGGGGAAGACTATGGGGGGGGGGGGGGGTGCGGGTCCTCTCCGTGGGTTGGTTCCCCTTGGTGGTCCGGCGATCTCTGCGCCAAATCAACAATAAATAATGACGTATGTACAACACATACAACCACGTTTAAAGCCAAAGTATCAATAAATCAAAAATCAAAGGCCAAAGAGCTACTAGTTTAGCTGACGGCCCGCCTGTCAAAGGACAGGAATGAAATAACCTCAGCAGCAGCAGCTTGGTCGTCCTGGAGGGGCGTGCCAGTCCAGATGATGAGCCCAAATGCCACGTCTGGGCGAAACTCTGCAAAATGCACACGGCCTAACCACCCAAAAGCTGGTTCTATTATTATTATTATTATTATTATTATTATTATTAACAAATACATCGCAATTGGGAAATATCCCGGTGGGAATGGTCACTGACAGTAGAGTGATAATAAGGTGGAGTTAAAACATGATTAAACAAGAACGAAACTGGAACAACAAAAGTTCAACAAGTAATTCCATAGAAATAAAGTATTACAAGAAATACTACAAGTTTAACATTCTAAATGCAACATCATAATGTACGAATTCGCACACAACTTAAATATTTCCAATGCTGAACACTACGACTTACAATACTATGTCTGTATGTTAGGTCATCAGCCCAGAGGCTGGTTGGATCCTCAAATAGCACCACCAAAAGGTTATGCGGTTATAAGGAAACCGCAAAAACCAATGGCAGCACCAAAATGAGGCGTACTAGGCAAGACGAGGAGTGAGGTAGTTTGCCATTGCTTTCCTCGCTGGGTCAGAAAGTGCTATCGCAGCACGACTGACCCTATAAGCAACACCTTTCATAACACCCAGATGCACTAGTCGTGCTCTGAATGTCATTATTCAGCACCACCCATACCCCAGCAGCTTCCAGATTGTCACAGCCATAGATGAGACTGGGACTTCGGTGGAAGCTACACTTTACTCTGGCCTGTGCCAAGAGATGGATACAAAAAGTACTGTATCCATCAAGAAATGGCAGCAGACAATTACAATACTATAGGTTGAGCTTATTACTAGCTTAACATTCCAAGTGATAATGATAATGATGATAATCCACAGCCTATTTCCAGTCAGTCGACCGGGTCAGGAATGGAATTAATGAAGTCCCATCTTGCGGCGAGGATAGGAATAGTGCCGGCTGCCTAAGCCTGTCGCACTCCTCTGAGGCAATAATTAATGAATGACAGATGAAATGAAATGATAATGGAGTGTGCTGCTGGAATGAATTATGACAGGGAAAACCGGAGTACCCGGAGAAAAACCTGTCCCGCCTCCGCTTTGTCCAGCACACATCTCACATGGAGTGACCGGGATTTGAACCACGGAACCCAGCGGTGAGAGGCCGGCGCGCTGCCGCCTGAGCCACGGAGGCTACTTCCAAGTGATAATAAAGTAACAAAAACAACTGTACAGGTATGGTGAGAAAATGTCTGTTTGGGCACCCCCGAGGGGGTGTTCAGTTGGTACCAGTACCGGTGCGCTATTGCGCTCCTCACCTGGTCTGTTCGGAAAAACAGGTGTAAGAATAATAATTTTATAATGGGTGATAATAATAATAATAATAATAATAATAATAATAATAATAATAATAATAATAACACAGATTCCTCTGCAGAAAAGAAAAAACACCCTTGGTGGAACGCAGACTGTGAACAAGCCATCCAATCCCGGCAGAATGCATACAATAAGTGGAACAGCAAAAAGACCGATAAGAAACACAAAATGTTTTTGGCAGTCAGGAAAGAGGCAGCGAAATTAATCCGACAGACCAAAAGGAAATTCGAGAAAGATCAACTACTGGAAATTGAAAAGGACTTCGAAAAAAACCACACACGAAATTTCTACAAGAACTTCAAAACAAAGCTAACAGGTTACCAGCCACAAAACCTTTGCTTTAAGAAAGTAAATGGGCAATTTGCACTGAACAATCAAGAAAACTGCACTGAACTTGCAAGGTATTATGAAGAACTGCTTACTGTAACTGCCCAGAGCCAACACAACCTGACTTCACAAACCCAAATTCAGTACCACCGGATGAAGAAGAAATTACCAGACAGATAAAACGACTTAAAATGAATAAAGCTGCAGGTGAGGATGGGATCATAGCAGAAATTCTCAAATCAGCAGGCCCAAATACTATAAAAGAATTCACCGGTATCATCCAAGAGATTTAGGAAACAGAACAAATTCCAGAAGATTGGAAAAGTGCACTAATTCATCCTTTACATAAGAAAGGAGACAGAACAGACGTAAATAACTACAGAGGAATCTCATTGGTATCTGTTGCCTACAAAATTTTATCTCAGTGCCTTCTCGATAGAGCCCAACAGCAACTAGAACCAAAAATTGGAGAATATCAAGCAGGTTTCAGACCAGGCCGTTCATGTCCAGAGCAAATTTTGAACCTGAAGTTAATCCTAAGGCATCAGAGAATTTGTAGCAAAAATGTAGTTTGTACTTTTGTTGATTTCAAAAAGGCCTATGATTCAGTTGATCGTCAATCATTGTTTCAGATATTAAAAGAGCAGGGTCTAGACCGGAAAACACTCGCAATTGTAAAAGAGACATTGACAGACACAAAATCTAAGGTTAAATTCATGGGGGAAATCTCAGACCCTTTTCCGATCAAAACAGGAGTAAGACAGGGAGATGGGCTCTCTCCACTACTCTTCAACTGCGTCCTTGAAAAGGTAATACAGGAATGGCGCAAACAGAAGTCTGCCCTCAAGATTGACCAACCAATCACTCTTGGTAGGGGCAAATTAGCAGTAGACTGCCTGGCATTTGCGGACGATCTGGCAATCTTAACTCGTGACGTTTCAACAGCCATAAACCAGATCGAACTCCTGAAAGAAACAGCGGAAAAAGTCGGCCTCCAAGTATCATTTGAAAAAACTGAATACATGACCTGCAGCAAAGAAGCCCCTAAATTCATGGAGACAAAATATGGCAAAATAAAACGGGTCCAGCAATTCAAATATCTCGGTGAAATAATTCAGGAGAATGTAATGGAAACAAAAGCCAATGAAGTTAGATGCCAAAAAATGGAAACTGCGTATAGACTCACCCAAAATATCTATAACAAAAAGTCTCTCTCCAAGCATGCAAAACTAAGACACTATAATACAGTTATAAAACCAGAATGCCTCTATGGATCAGAGACACTAATTTTGAACAGGAAAACTGATCTAGAAAATATTCAGAAAAAGGAACGCAAGATCATTAGAAAAATTTTAGGCCCAAAACTCGTAGATGAACATTGCCGCCTTAGAGGGAAACAGGAAATCAAACAATTTGCTAACATTCACAGCGACATCAGAAAACGCAGATTAAGATTCTTTGGACATATAAAAAGGATGAACCCAGATAGACTTACCAAGCAAATAGTTGAATTTTATGAAAACCGAAGTAAAGCTAAAACGGACACAATAAAATGGATTGGCGAAATTAAAACTGATCTCAAACTGGCAGGAATTACACCTGGAGACATCCAAAGCCGGGTTATCTTCAGAACCAAAGTTCATAAGTGGCAAGTTGACCAAGAGGAAAAACCAAAGAAGAAGACCGGAACAACATGGTCTCAAGAGAGAAAAGAAGCACACAGCAAACGAATGAAGGAAGTGTGGGCACAAAGAAAGGCAAATGCCTGTCTCTAAGTACTTTGCGTAGTCCTAATGGGCTCATATATATAATAATAATAATAATAATAATAATAATAATAATAATAATATAATAAAATAGTCAGTGATTTCTGTATCGGATTTTACTGTAATGCGTTAATAGGCTCCATTTAACCTTCGCATGCGTTTTTGACCATGGCTGGGTGTATGGTAAATCTTTTCTAAATTATTTCGTGCTAGCGACAAGGGCCAGGCCTTGGTGATCACCCATCCAAACTCTAACCATGCCCGGTGTTACTTAACTATGACCGGGCCATGCCGCTGGATTGTTCGCTAGAATATAACTATATTCATGTGTGTCAGTTGTTAATGACACTTAAATTTAGAAAAAAACAGCAGTTGAGTTGTGTGCAGCTTTTGATGTTGCACGTTATTTTGTTTAGCATGTTATGCGACCCGCCTCAGCGGTCCTTGGTTCGCTGTTCGCAGACGGTCCTTATCTTGTTGTGGGTGTGTGAATATTTATGTTGAAGGTGTTGTTAAGGGTGTCTGATCTTGCTAGGTGTTAATATGGGTTTCTTAGTATGTCTTTAATAAGAAATATATATTTAGGTAAACGGTGAATTTTGTCGCGTCTGTCTGGTTCATAGTGGCCTAATGATCTGATTAAAGGGTTGCTATGTTGTTGTGCCTGGTTGTGCCGTCAGATATTGTCTTTCAGCATCCCTAATGAGGTAGCCTTCCACTTCAGGTAACCCCACGACCAATAATCACATGGATTGAGGTCTGGGGACCTGGGAGGCCAAGTATGACATGTCACGAATGCAGACGCATCTGACGCCCTCTCTCACGGCCGCTGTTTTTATACCGAACACAGGCTTCATGCGGCATCATTAGCGTGTAGCTGTCCAGCGCCATCTGTTGGCCTATTTGTGCACTCGTTGTTGGTGTCAATAAAACTCCATTCGTATAAAGCATGTGTTGCCATTTGTACCTGGCATGTTGCTGTCCTGCGCCATCTGTTGGTCATGTTGTGCACCATGCCATGCCAATCATGTGTGTCATTTATCACCTACCTCTCTACCTCCAATCTTCCATGATGTATTGCCTCGTCAAATGTTAACGGACTTTTGGGTCATTCTGTATAACAATATATAAGCTTCACTATACCTATTTCCTCAGCAATGTAGCCGTATCTGAAACGTTTATTGAAATCCCAGACGAATTGGCATTGTTACGTTTTCCTTAACAATGTATGCCTACTGCAATTTTTATCAATACTTAACACAAGAACAGTAAGCTTTTACAGTAGAATTCCATTAGTCCGGCATCCGACAATCCGGAACGCCCGATGGTCCGGCACCATTCCAGGATTTTATAAATGTTATTATCTCTTAATAATGATCTCTCGTGAACAATTTGATGCATTATTTGTCGAAACCAATCGAAGTGTATTTTTTTATTATTTCAAAATTAATAGTGCAAATGTATCTGATACAATCCATTTGTTATGCGTTGACTTCTGTAAATATCTCTACAGTATCTCTGGAAATATTCAGCCTAGAAGGCTGTGTACTATACTGAGTACTGGAAAGCCAACCATATAATTAAAAAAAAGTTTCAAAAATAGAATGTATGGGCCACGTTCAAAAACGGATGGAAACAAGCCTTCAAAAATTGAAACGAACAGAAGGAAAAGTGAAGTTGTTGATGGGAAGACTCTAAATGTTAAAGGAACTTATAGATAAAAACATCGATGAACTCCGGCATTATTATGGAATGGCAGTAAGGAACAAAACGTATGAAAAGAGGAGTGTGTTATTAAACTAATGATTCTGCTGATCAACATTTTACTGCAAAACGTCGTGTTACAGCTGTTTTCGCTATACGCCTTACCCTATATCGTAGTAAGAGGTACCGCCCGATAGTCCGGCAGTTTCGGGAATCCGGCACCGGGCCGGTCCCGAACGTGCCGGACTATCGGACTTATACTGTATTTAAAAAACCCTCTAGGTGGGGGACGCAGGTCAAGAGTACACTCACGGTAACCCCTGCCTGTCGTAAGAGACGACTAAAAGGGGCGATCAAAGGATGATGGACTTAGAACCATGAGAGTAGTTCTAATTAGTTCCATTACATGAAAAGCACCATGGGTCTGGGCGTTGCCAGTGATTAGTAGTATCGTGTGCATTCCACCGAGGCGGTGGAGCGGGCGCTCAGTTGCATAGACAAGCATCCAGCGCGAGTAGGTGCTGTAGAATGTGTTCCTTCCACTGCGTTCAGTATGGATCTGCGTTACCTGAGAGTAGTACCGATATATGACGAGCACCATGGGTCTACGTTATCTGTGATTAGTACATTATGAGGGTGATCTGGATTGTGGACCCCTTTGGAAGACAAGCATCATCTCCGAAAATGTCCGGCTCCATGGCTAAATGGTTAGCGTACTGGCCTTTGGTCCAGAGGGTCACGGGTTCGATTCCCAGTCTGGTCGGAGATTTTAACCTTGGCTCGGGGACTGTGTGTTTGTGCTGTCCCCAACATTCCTGCAACTCACACACCACACATAACACTATCCTCCACCACAATAACACACAGTTATCTACACATGGCAGATGCCGACCACCCTTGTTGGAGGGTCCGCCTTACAAGGGTGCACCCGGCTAGAAATAGCCACACGAAATTATTATTATCATAATTTGTTTTATTTTCTAGTCAGTGGATATATTTTGAAGTTTTAATTATCGTTTCATTTCGTTGCCCCTCGTATCATTAGGGGCCGATGACCTAGCTGTTAGGCCCCTTTAGACAACAATCACCATCATCATCATGTTTATGTAGCAAAAACACATTATTTGTAATTTTAGAAATTGATCATTTGCCAAACATTTGCAGTTCTTGAGATACTATGCGCCCTTTATGCTTAGCACGGCAGTATAGGTGAAGAAAGGCAGACCGGCGAAAGGGTTAACAGGTCGCTAACCTCGGGATATGACATGTTGTGAGAGATGTTTTCCTCCAGTGCGCTGTTTTAATTCCCAAAGGGCCCGGTGGTGAGCCCCGGATACGATGATTGTGATAATGAGCGGTTAGGGCACCCAAGTAACATTAACTCTTATTGTGGTAATGAGAGCTGGCTGCCTCAGTGTCGCGTCATAGTGGCCCCGTTCCCACACAACACTTTATATTCATGCCCTTACCAAAATTATTTGCCGTTAATATCCGTAGGCCTATCCTAAAACTAGACTGCTTGTTATTTGATTTCCGTCGCGTAGCTAGTTAGTCTTTGCCCTTCTGTTCCGAGGATAGTGGGTCCGATCCTGGCTACGGTCGGGAACATTTAAAGGAGAACATCTTAACCGGTTAGAACGTTGAACTTTTTATCTTATAAATACAATTCTAGGGGTCCGTTGTCTGTTAATGTCATTATTTTCGCCAAAGTTTGATATACTTATCCGTTTCAGGTCATTCCAAGATCGTATCAATAGTATTTAGCTTTCGTGCCTGTTTGTTCGACCAAATTTCATATTTAGAGTCTACTTATTCAAGCGCAGGTTTCCATATGTATATCATTTAAAAATCACTGAATAGACCGGGGAATTTATACGAAGACCAGAAGAGGTTCTTTTTCATTTTCTCTTATACTATTTATTATAGAATAGAATACTTCCACTCCCTAATTTATTAATATATCTGAGAATATTCTTTCCTCCTCTAGTGAAGACCGCGCGAGTTGGCCGTGCGGTTAGGTTGGCGCAATTGTATGCTTGCATTCGGGAGATGGTGGGTTTGAAATCCCACTGTCGGTGATCCTGAACATCATTTTCCATGGTTTCCCATTTTCACACCAAGCAAATGCTGGGGCTGTAGTCTACCTTAATTGAAGCTACGGCCGCTTCCTTCCACTTCCTAGCCCTTTTACTATGCCATCGTCATCATAAGACTTGGCTGTGAAGGTTCGACGTGAAGCAAATTATTTAAAAAATTGTGATCCCAGTCACTCATCGTCTCTTCCTACCTTCCCATTCTATCACAGACTATGTTTGTAGCTCATTTTACGTAACGTTCATTTGTACACGTATTTTTCATCATAATTAAAATAATCATGACAATTTGCATGGTTGACTGGCTCAGACGGTTAAGGCGCTGGCCTTCTAACCCCAACTTGGCAGGTTCGATCCTGGCTCAGTCCGGTGGTATTTGAAGGTGCTCAAATACGACAGCTCCATGTCGGTAGATTTACTGGCACGTTAAAGAACTCCTGCGGGACTAAATTCCGGCACCTCGGCGTCTCCGAAGACCTTAAAAAGTAGTTAGTGGGACGTAAAGCAAAGAACATTAAAATTTGCATGGTAGTGTATTTTACTTACGTGAACGACAAGCTGTAGGTTCATTTCTTAGGTTTATTTGATTTATTATTTATCTGTTGTCATACGATAAGATGACACGTCATGCGGCGGCAATGGGATAGGACAGGGACTGTGTCCTTAATTAAGGTACAGCCCCCAGCATTTGCCTTGTGTGGAAATGAGAAAGCACGGAAAACTATCTTCTCCGCGAATGTAGCAAGTCGTAACTGGTTCGGCTTGACAGTCCTCTACAGTATTTATAACGATATTGGTCGAGCACAGACATGTCAATGTAGCTTGTAGAATATACTTCATACTTCATTCTTCAAGAAAATCCGAAAGTTACCTACGCTTCTATCTTAGACATCGTACAACTTCGATGCTCAAAGCGGCTGAGAAGAGCTTGTAAACATCATGTTACTATTCATTAGCTGCCAGCATTGTTATATTGTATCGTCTGCAGAACACTGGGTCATTTTGAAACGGAGCAAATTCGCTACACGGTACGAGTCATCTACTTGTAAGTTTGCATTCAGGAGATGATGATTTCGAATTCCATAGTTGGCAGCCCTGAAGATGTTCATCCGTAGTTTCTCAGTTTCACACCAGGTACACTATCAATATGAGATACCGGGTTTAAGCCAAAATTATTTTGGGATACTGTGAACGTGTGATGAAAATGCTTTAAAAATGTTTGTGTAGCGATTTAATAGCTTTATTTACCTACTCTACGTAAACACGCTACAAAGTCACTCACAGAAAAAATGGTGTGCACAAGCTTCGTTGCTGAGAAGACAACGTCGCAGTTACTTCTGGCGTATGCGGTGGAAGATCAGGCGTCGTTTTAACAATGTTAGAGGCAGGGAGGATTCTTGCCAGGAACTCCTCTACAGTTCCTGCAGGTTTCACGTAGATAACACTCTTCACATGATGCTACAAGAAGAAACCAATTGGGGTGAGATCAGGCGAACGGGCTGGCCACGCAATACCACGTCCTCTTCTTATCCACTTGTCCGGTAACATCTCATTAACGTGGTCACGAACAGTGTGTTAAAAGTGGGCTGGGGCTCCATCACGTTGAACTCACATGCGTTGACAAACCTGCTACCTACGGAAAACGGCTTAGGCGTAGAACGGGCTACAGAGGCGTTTCCGGACCGTGGTTTTCATTCTCAAATGGATACGAGTGCCTTTCTCCAGCCTCCGTGAAAATCTGTATCGTCATCATGGAAACACGCCGTATAACTTAACCAAGGAATTGGCCTTTCACATCCCTCCGCCCTCGAAAATACAGGGTGGGCAAAGTATTACTTGCCCGGGAAACATTTACGACAGGACTGACCAGGTATTGACCTTTATTACTGAACATCACAGCAGGTGCTGGCAGTGGCCTCATCTCAAGAAATGAAAAACTGAGAATCCAAAAGTCCTGCTCCACTTCACTCAGAACCCCTGTGGGTGGGGGACGCAGACGAAGAATACACCCATGGTATCCCCTGCCTACCGTAAGAGGCGATTAAAAGGGTCGACCAAGGGATGATTGAATTAGAACCATGAAACTACTTGTGATAAATACCATCCCGCGGAGAAAGCCATGGGTGGCTTTTACTTGCGATTAGTACCAATATGTTAGGTACACAATATATTTGTGATTAGTAGCAGCAGAGAGTAGTTCACTGTGGGTTTCTAGTTCCTGTGATTAGTACCACTAGATGAGCGACACAATTGGTCTGTTTTGCCTGTGATTTGTACCCGCTATGTGAGGAACACCACGAGATAGTACGAGTCGCTGTGATTAGTACACCTATGTGAGGTGGACCATGGGTTTGCGTTGCCTACGAGTGGCGCCATTACGTGAGAAACACCATAGGTCTGCATTACCTGTACGACGTACAATTCTTGTGAGTAGTACCATAATGTTTGGAACACTGTGAGTTTACGCTACCTTTGAGAAATACCGTGGTTCTACTTTACTAGCGATAAGTGCCATTATGAGGGACCGTTGATCTGGATATTGAACCCCTTTAGACAACATTCAGGATGGTGCTTTGGAAGCAGCCCCTCTTTTTAAAATATTATTTGTTCGAGGAGTCGACCCATGTGGTTGCTCCTACTTGACACCATATTGTATAAACCTCCGTGTAATTGGAATGGCGGTAGTCTGGAATGTTGTGTGTGAGGAAAGGAAGATTAAGGATGTCACAAATACCCAGTCCCCAGGCCAGCGATATCATCATTACAATTTTAAAAACCCTGCCCCGGTCGGGAATCGAATCCCTACACCGCGGGGCCGGACAAAGCAATCCCTTGGTCAGTTTCTGGGAGGATGAGGCATTGCGGGTCGGATCCACTGATTGTTTTAAATTCATATCCATCCATTCATTCTTCACCATCATGTTTTGAATACTGGTCAGTGGATGAATTTTTGTACTTGTCATTACATTTCGTCTCACTTGTTACCATTAGGAGCCGATATCCTAGATGTTAAGCCCCTTTAAACACCAAGTATCATCATCATCATCATCACTTCAGTCATAAACCACTGGTAGAACTCAACACTCTAGACGCATTAACGCATGCATAACAGTAAATTTATAAAGATACAGATGCAGATCCTTTTTGATAATGCTTCGACACGACAATCTCTTCCCACTTGAGATTTCGTCGGACTTCGTTCCAGGTTTTCCTTCACTCGTGCAATGTTTTCTGGTGTTCGAACTCTTTTCGGGCAGTTACGGCTTTTATTATCTTCGAGCCATTTTGCCAATAGTTTTGCATTGCAGACTTTGCTAGAGGTTTTGCCAAATCACTTCCATTCATAAAACTCTTGCGCAAACAGTTCCTCACAGACTTTCCAGGAATCGTGCTTCGCGTAACATTTGACAATGAACATACACTGTTTTAACGTGAGCACCATTTTATGTTGCATTCAACTGTGAACCGGGTGAATTGGCCGTGCTGTTAGGGACGCGCGGCTGTGAGCTTGCATCCGGGAGATAATGGGTTTGAGTCCCACTGTCGGCAGCTTTGAAGATGGTTTTCCATGGTTTCCCATTTTCACACCAGGCAAATGCTGGGGCTGTATCTTAATTAAGGGAACGGCCACTTCCTTCCAACTCATAGGCCTTTCCTACCCCATCTTCACCATAAGACCTATCTGTGTCGGTGCGACGTGAAACCACTAGCATGCAACTGTCTCTAAACATGTCTGGACACAGAGACGTACTCGGGCAATGCGGTAGATGCGCACGCGCTGACATGCGACAGCAAGCGTTTGGTGCATCGAAATCGCGGTTTCCAGCATTTCATTAACAAGGGTCAATTGCGCATTGGTCTACAAATAATTTTCTAGCCAGCTTTATTTTTTCCCACCCTGTATATATTTATATGCTGTAAATGCGGAATACCACTCAGTCTCCCACTCACGATATCTTGGGAACCATCAAATAGATGAGAGTGGAAATTTGGCGTACAATTTGGCCTTAGTCCATAAGCAACAGCTGAGAAACCTCTTCGAAAAATTCAAGCCCGAAGAAGTAAAAACCCGAAAAATGGATTTTTAGGTTTTTAGGGAGTGATATGTCGCGGACTGTTATTATAGTTCATTTTTATACCGCTAGTTAGCGTTGAAAAGTCATGAGCTGCTATAATACTTATTTATGTGCTGCATGGTAGTGTGTGAAGGAGAAGAAAACTTCAAAAGAAGCAGGAATCGTGGGCATCCTAAGAGCTAAGGAAGATTGTATATATTATTTACTGTTATATGCAAAGAAAAGAGCATTTTAATAACGTCATGACAGTTAATTCCGCTAGTAAATAAAGCACATAAGTTAAAGCAGTAAAATGCGAAGTGAATTAGAATGAAAAACGATGACATGGATTACATGGGCTTACTCCGATAAGCAGATTACGATTTTAAAGCACCTGTCTATTTTGCATATTTTTCTCAACTCACATAAGACACGCCCTGCTTTCTATATTTGGTGAGATTATGGCGTACTGCTCTAGTTCTCTGCCCTTTTTTATCTGTTATAAATGTTAGTAGTCGAGGGCAAGGAGCGACTAAGGTGCTCCATCATAGCGCGAGTTAATTTTCCGTCGTTGGAAGAAGGCAGTGGCAAGCAACACTTAAGGGAATATAATTTTCGATTTGTCCTTCTGTTACTCTTGTTTTTAAAGATTCAGTCATACAGGCCTATCTTTCCGAGAGTTAGGATTGCTCTTGGCGTGTTAATTTCCCCACAGTGACCAGTAGCATAGTTTGGCATATACACGCCTCAGGGTTGCAGAGTCGATTGGAATTTAAGTCTTTAAATGCGAGCGTTAGGATTATCGTCGGCGTGTTAATTTTCATCCAATGATCAAAGTATATTTACCGTAATTCCTTTTACTGTGTGTTCCTTTTTAAAAAAACCATGCGCATACTTTCCTCTGGGAAGTAAGACGAATTTGATGTATCCGGGCCCTTTAGCCTTTCAACTTTTGGCATATTAACTTATTTACATAATTCTTTCTGTAATGTGTTTCTTGGTCGATACCCGCATGCATCTTATAATTTCTTGAAAAATGTCCACACTGAATGTAGATATAAGGGCTTACGTGAAACTCTGCATTAACTCACGTTAGTAGCGGTTGAAAAAGAAAAACTGATCTAATCGACCGGATAACGATGATTAAGAAAAGTATTGTAGTTTTTGAGGAATAAGTAAAGAATAAGGTCTCATACTTTATCATATTGTATTTGCCTAAAATTCGTAGCTCATATCCCTAGGATGTTTTCAACATTGAGTTTCTTGCCTGAAGGGCTATGTTTAGGATGTTCAGGAAAGTGTATTTATCTACATTTTCAAATTTAAAATACAGACAGAGGGAGTTGTAGACCAAATTATAATGATCAAATTATAGTTGCCGTACATACAAAGACTTTAATATTACTTATCAAGACTCACAGAGCGCGCTCGTGCTATGCGGAAAATTGAATATCTTCGCGCATCGCCATGTTGCGGGCACTTCAGTTTTGAATGCATGGTTAACAATTGGTGATGTTTACAGTGTTCCTGTCGGTTAGCGGGTCTGTGGTTGTGATCAGTGATAAAGTGTTAATTTGTAGTATTAGCAACTATTTTTAGTGATAAATGCGAGCTTACATTGATTGGCGATATTAAAGGAGAGTGGGCCTAAGTGAAGCCGTAAGTGCGGAGTGGAGAACTATTCAAATCAAAATCAAAATCTCTTTATTTGCAAATGAGGTGTCTACCTCGGTGGCAAATGGTACACTAAAATACATTATTGTCAAGCACTAAATTTTAAATAAACAAGAGATTTTTTTCTAGAATACAATAATATACAATTTATGCTAACATTTTTTTCTATTAAACAAACAGATCATCCTTAATAAATTTATATTGTTTACAAAATTCTACTTATAATATCTCCTATACTTACAAACATAGTCAACTCATATACAGTATGTGGAATTACTTCAAATAATACTATGCAACTGGTATAAGATTAAAATTTACATTGCATTTATTTACTTTTTTTTATTTTTACCCATTTTGAAACCTAAGTAGCATAACGACCTGCTGCGTCTTAACCAGAGCCCCCTTTTGCCACCACTTTTCAGAGTTCCTGAAGGGCCTTCACAGCTACCGTAGCGGTGCCAGGGCCCTCGAAGTCCCCACTGTACTTCACCCCTACAGGCAGTCCCCTACTTTGGCTGTCCAAACTCCATGGACCAGGGGATGGAATTATTTTTTAACACACATTTTTTAAATTTACAATAGCCTGCACTGGTCGAATGCCCTGTAACATTTCATTTATTTTCCCTGTTGCTGTTTATTATCTTCTTGAATACCTGTACAGATTTTGGAAAAGGATCAAACACTACCCCTGGTAAACTGTTCCACTCCTTCACACCCTTCCCAATGAATGAAAATTCACCCCAGTCGCTTCTGCTAAAATTCCTTCTAATTTTATATTTGTGGTCAGTCCTGCCGATATAATTATTTTCCAACTGAAGCCTCTCACGGTTATCTCCCCATGCTTCTTCTCCTGTATAGGCTCTATATAATCCTATAAGTCTAGTTTTCTCCCTTCTCTTACTTAAAGTTTCCCACCCAAGCTCCTTTAAGATTTCTGATACACTACTTTTTCTCCTGAAATCCCCTGTTACAAATCTTGCTGCTTTCCTCTACACACTATCTATTTCTTTTATTAGGTATGCTTGGTGAGGATCCCAAACACTGTTAGCATATTCCAATAATGGGCGAACCATACTTAAGTAACTTTTTTTCTTTTAATTCTTTATTGCATCCTTTAAGTAGCCTCATTATGACATGTAACGATGTCACGATGGTGACCTCTTGTGCAGCTTTCAATTGCACAAATAGTATCAGAAAGGATATGGTATTTCTTTTCACAAATGAATAGAAATTGAAATGTTATAAAATTACCATAATCGAGAATGGTTACAGAGTTGTGGATTCAGGGATATATGAACGTGGCATTCTCAATGTTTAGGCTGCTTCTTCTTTGCGTTTTTCATTTCATTAGGGACAATTCTTAAGAGCTAAACACCTATTCTGAAAAAGCGCACATTTTGTTCTTATAGACTGTGTATCCGTATTACAATTTCGATAAACACGGGCCTAGAATCCGAAAAGTATGATTGATAAAGCTTGGTAAACCCATCTATTTTTAGGTCAAATTGTGGCTTCACATTATTAACAATTATCAGAGAAATGATTTATTGATATCATTACCCATGGTTTCACATCTCTTTTATAATAAAAGAATTGTTAAATATGCTGTTCCAGAGAAGTTTGACTAGGAGTCAGACTGAAAAGGCTCCCTGTAGGATTTTAAAAAGGAAGTTAGATTTTGGAGCGACAAATCAACAGATTAACACCATAGATCCCAGTCCATGTAGCACTTCAATCAGTACTGTTGCACAGTGCATTTTATCTGAGCACAATTATTTTAGTGCAGAAAGCCCCACAAAACATATAAAAATCTCAGTATATCTCAGTAGATTTTAGATAGCTATTTTCCAAACCATTTAGAAATCATAATTGAATGTATACTCATCCTGATATACTATTTCACATCCTGGAAATAATAAAAAAGAAAAATTTCATCCAGATGAGAATTAGTAAAATAAGAAAAGTTACTTTGTGGTGAACATAAGGCATAGTTTTTTTTTTTTTTTTTACAGATTTCTGCAGTCACGTACCTTTTCAACAATCTGTTCATAGTACTGAATAATACCTGCTGTGATTACTCATCAGAAAGAAAAGATGTGCCATGTAACTTTCATAGAAAAGATTCTATTTCACGGATTTTCTTTTTGTCAATATTAGAGATTCTTGCTTTTGATACAAATGTTTGTAAAAACTGTAAGTATTGAAAGAATTGATGGATTATGGTTGTTCTTCAGCCTCCTAAGCCACAGGTAACAGATTGTTTTTCTCCTCATGATCTGTAAATCATACTGAGGTTGTAAACTGCTGTGATTTGAAAATGACTTGATATTTTCATGAATGCTTAACTGCCGAGTCTAGGATTTCATTGCATCTGTCTATTCCGAATATGCAAAGAAATCAGTTACAAACATGGTCGTTATAGTAGGTCTAATATGAGCTACATATTCTTTCTTGAAGATTTTTCATTTAATGTACTGGTATACAATGTTTTTTTTCTGTTTTTGGAGAGTGTTCTCTAAATTTAAGACATGTGTTTATCTACGTAGGTATACATTTACTATCATTAGTAGTGTATTTTGAAGTCTTCTTGTCCAGTTTTCTAAATGTTTTATTACATCTGTTACTTATAGGCTAGCTATCCAAATGATTTGTGGAGATTTGCTCAATAACAATGCAAATGTGTTTAGTTTGTATGCATAAGTATCATATTCGTGTTATGACCGTCTTGATTCATGTATATTTATTGCGTGTATTCACTTTAGTCGGTGTAGGCTGTGCCATTTATTATTAATGAATTAGGACCTTGGAATAGCTAAGTTTCACAGATGCTTGCAATGCAACATTTTCGTACGGATCTTCTGTTTTCTAAAGCGGCACCTTTATTATCATTTTATCTTGGATGTATCTAATGAACATCCTTTCTTACCGTGTTATCCTGTCTCGCAGGAATAAAAAATACCCTGTCGACAGGTGCTTTCATTCGTGCGTAATTTAAGTTAATGCATGAATTCCATACTACGATGTCCTCGGCGAGCTGTGGAGTGCCCACAACATGGCGATACGCGCATGGACAGCTCTTCCCCAGTCACCCGCTACTACGCAGCCAGCGGTGTAGGGCCTTGGTTCTATACCCGCTATCTTTCCAACCAGGAATTAAACTGGTACTCATTTCTGGTGTTGATGAGTAAACATCTGTGAACCATGAGCCTCTGCGGAGGCAGAAAACTTTATGTGAACCGGACACGCCTTTACACTTTCGTTTGAGCAAGCTTCAAAGCAGCTGGAGTCCTATTGCTGGCCTCTGCTTGAGAAGATGAAATGAGAAGTAACATCCCTCTAGTTCGCATTACACGGAAAATAGTATAGTAACACAATTAGGGTCTACGGCTTACTGTCATTCTTGCATGGGGGGAGTATCGAACTTTCCAACTCAGCATAGGAGTGAGAAATAAGAACAGCGTGAACCTGATAAATCTGATAATACTTGACTAGAAAAATAAGGAACGAAACGAGAATGTACTTTCAAAACAAAATGATTAAAAGTTTAATTACACTGTTCGACAAAAATGAACCTCTCATATTCATTTGAATTATTTTTTAAATATAATTTGTACGGACAACTCTTCATTGCAGATGGCAAGTTTGGATATGTAACTGTATATTTTGATTTAGGTGTGATTCCTTTAGTATTTCTTAAACAAAAATAACAATCGCTTCGATGATCCTTCGGTTCCCTCCGAATCATGGCAATTGCAAATGGCATATGATGTGCACAATCTTTCCACCCACTCAACAGTCTAACACACGAAACACAGCATATATTTGGGGCCCAGGTCTTATCAAATTCATCCACTCGGCAGTCAAAGTGGAGTTCATAACACTCTTTCACAAGTCGCGTGAAATGTCGCCTTTGAGATTTGAAGGTGAGCAGAATATGAATATGAATATGAAGCAGAATATATCTGCATGATTTACATACTTTCTTGGCATGATGGAAAAACAAAACACTAAAATACAACATACATAATACACTATAAACAGGAAGGAAGGAAATATTTCACTGTTGATATTCGTCGTAACACGATCACAGTCTACCCAATACTGACACATTAAAATGCCAGATTAACAGATTTGCGCATGTCTGAGTGTTTCAGTACAGGAATGAACCTGCCGAGTCTTGTCTTTTGATGCTTCAGGGGGATATCACATATAAGTTCCTTAAATTCAGCTTGAACGAAATCAATACATATGAGGTAAATGTTCCTATGACAGCTAAAAGAGAATGCTGAAATAAAATTTTAAAAAGTTGCTGTCACAAAAAGACTCTGCCTGATGGAAAAATTCTGACTACATATCTGAATTCGGTGTGACAAAATGCGCTAAATTCACTAATATTTCTTGTGAAGAAAACCTTGTCGAGCAGTGTTATTTATTTTTTTCTAAATGAACAGGGACAAGAAAGAATACAGGCACTATCCATTTTCTCCTTCGAAGTAGATATGCATTTTTTGGTGGTGTGTCTGTTAAATTATTCGGGCTTTCGGAGTTGGTGTTTGTGTTCGTCGTGATACTTATCTCTTCATTCGCACGTAACTCGCCACACTACCAAACGCACAGAAATACGCAATAATTAATTGAATCCTTTAGATTCAAAATCCCCTATATCCACCGTCATAAATTGTTGAAGTCACTTGTCCTTGTACAGGGTATTAATTAAGCCGTATTGTACAATGCACATTATCATAGGGGGGATGTAGAAGCAATTAAGGTAATACTATATTCATAAGGACATGTATAATATCCATAAAATCCATGTTAAATATGCACAATCGTATTTGGAGATTTTGAATATAAAGTATTCCAGTCTTCTCTCTACGTACGATTAGCCCTAGTAGAAGCATCTGGTCGTAAAACTCTGCTTCATCTGCATGTAGTGCCGACTGCAAATAATTTCGAATTGCCCACGAAATAACAACAATAATACCGATCTTAGAACTGGAGCGAGCAGCTGATGTACATTGCAGTGGGTCGCCTGCAGGGCCGCTAGCCCGCGGCGCGTGGGCTTTAGGTTGGTGGCCGCCACTCCAGGCTGTCCAAGTAGACGCCTCGGGAATGGAACGAATTACGAAGTGCTACTCTTCTGTCTACTTCGTTTGTTTAGCATACTTATAATAGCATTTATACTCTTCGTCGGTATATATGGACATATCACGATAAATTATACGTGTAAGTGTAGCATACGATTAACCAAACACTCACTTCCGTATACAGGTTTGTGTTGGCCGTTGATATAAATACGTCTGAAAAATGTCAGAGCTTATATGCAACCTTAAGATGTAATTCCTATGTAGCGTCTGATACACGCGAGTAACGTATCAACGTGCGACGTCTACGACTGAAGCATAAGTAACTGATTCTTATGAAGTGTGATATCTTTGGTAGTGAACGGACACTTTTAGTAATAAGTGAGTGTGATTTGTTGTTGTATTTTACTATTTGAAAAAAATATACTGCTACAATTAAAGGCGGAAAATAATAAACTACATCTCATATTTATAATAAGGCGTGTTGAAGGTTTTTCTAGAACACTAAACTGTTGGCACTTGTTACAAAATGTTAAGATATTCAGGGAGAGATTTTCAGCCCAAAATACCTCAGATCAACTTAATCAGTTTAGTCACTCGTGGTGCATGTCCATATCTCCAGCCTCCTTGGCTCAATGGACAGCTCAGGGGTCCTCGGGGATTGTAACCGCGTCTGGTTAATTCCTGTAGCTCGGAGACGGATTTTGTATTCGTCTTGATACACATCTTCACTTACATAGGCTACAACACGTCAGGCTGCCAGCCATATTAGAAACACTCAAAAAAATGGTGGCGTTAGGAAAGGCACCCGGCCGTAAAACTGCGCTAAGCCATACAAATGATCGACTCCAGACAACTGAGAAAAGGAGTCCTGCATAGACAGATTTTACTGTTCATATTATTTCCGATGAGGCCTGCTAAGGACCACGTGCCTATTTCAATTCAATTCTTCATACTTTGTTGTTTTCTCTTCCGTCCCTTCCAATATTTTTCATCCTTTCACTGCGCTATTTCTTTCTGTCCTCAGACCACTTCGCACCAGATTTCTTGGAATCCTTCCATACTTACTACCCTCTTTCTGAAAATTTCTCTGTCCATAGTTTCTTCTTTTATATTATTTCTTTCTAAATCTTTCTTTACTTCTTGAACCCAGCTAGTTGTTGCCTTTTTGTCCCAAAGGTACTTGAAAATCTTTTTTGTTAATTTGGGATCATCCATTCTGTAAATATGTCCAAAAAATTATCTCCTTTTTCTTATGGATTCTGTTAGGTTTTCTGTGTCGCTGTATATTTCGTCATTAGATCTTAATTTCCTTACTTCTGTTGTTTTCACAGGGCCTAAGATTTTTCTAATGATTCTCCTTTCTAGTACCTCAAGTTTATCTAATCTGTATTTTAGTACCAGGCATTCACTTGCATATAGGCATCCGGTTTCACCACTGTAGTGTAGTGCCTTATTTTAAGATTTTTAGATAGACACTTTTTGTTATAAAAATTATTTGTGATAACGTATGCTATTTCCATCTTGTGTACCCTTTCTTCTACTGCAGATTTGTCTAAACCATTTTCGTGAATTCTTTCTCCCAGGTATTTGAATTTCGTTACTCTTTCCACTGGACCAATATCTGTTGCCAAACATTTTGGAGCATTCTTGATGTTTGTAATAAATTTTGTTTTCCTACGAAGATTCTCAAACCTGTCTTGTTGGCTATTATTATTATATGTAACATTGGTTAATTTTTGTGGCATAATCAAACACTGTATGTACTAGTTGTAAGGCGTAAGAAAGTGTCTAAAGCCTCAACTTCGCCAATAAATGTGAGATCGACCGATGTAAATACAATTTCACACTGGACGTGATTACGTATACCTTTGTGCAATCAGAATTCAGAATATATTTCTCGCTATAAGTGGTAATCTGAAATGGTGGTTCTCCACATATTACCCACAGGGTTAGACGCAGTTTTTATGCGTACTCGCCGCTCCTCTTTGGAACAGTGCGCTCCAATCCACGCGTAACGCATGTTACATGCCCCGTCAGTCGCAGCTACCTCGGTGAACCTTGCACAAAAGATTCTGTTGAATACACATGCATTAATACTTGCGTCCATTCATGCAGAATTTCAGTTCCCTCGTTGTATTATCTCTCTCTAGCGATTGGTATTTCTCCCGTAGTGGTAGCTCATATGCCTTTCAAAACACACTAATTACGACTGCTTGCTAAAGCGCGATCCTATTCTTCGCTTGCGGTAATAATCACTCCGTGAATCGCTCTCGTTGGAAGGGCTGAGAATGTGTAAAATTACATTCTAGTGGCAGTGTACACAACACAATGGGCATTTTAAGACAATTGCCTCCTTTGACGACATTCCTTGTTCTCTTGGGCATTCTACATGTCTTCTCTCCCTGGAGCTTACTTGTGTATAACAAGTAGTAATAGATAGTCGCTAAAAATGGAGTGAGTGCATATACAAATTTTGTAGATTCCCACAACAAACATTGTCCTGTAGGTTGATTTGTTTCTGAGAAAACTGTGCCTGCGAGTAGTGACTTACACACTACCTTGCGCTCATTCACTGTACTTCCGAAGCACACTAACGTATGTCTTAAAAAGTAAATACTAAGAAAATGACAAAATAATTTAATAATAATGTTTCTTCTTTACGTCCCACTAACTACTTTTTACGGTTTTCGGATACGTCGAGGTGCCGCAATTTAGTCCCACAGGAGTTCTTTTAGGTACCAGTAAATCTACCAACATGAGGCTGACGTATTTGAGCACCTTCAAATACCACCCGACTGAGCCAGGATCGAACCTGCCAAGTTGGGGCCAGAACGCCAGCGCCTCAACCGTCTGAGCCACTCAGCCCAGCGCACAAAGTAATTTACTGCTGCCCTAAGGTAGCAGGTGATCGAAAGGAAAAATCCCAACGTTCTGTTCACTAGGTAAATTTCGCTCTATGCTCGGTTCATATTTGTCGAGTATCACGATGACCGAAGTTTGCTTCTAAATGGCGAAGCGAGGCATGTTCGTTAGACCTTGCCCCTTGATAGTCGCTCCTTCTCGCACTATCATTGTCACAGGTGCAAGAGCACACCTTCCTCCGTCCTGGTGTCTACGAATGATGGAAGGATGTGGTAACACCTCGGCTATATTTACTTTTGTCAAATTAGCACCGATATTAATCAGTTCTAGCCAGAATTCCTTAATTCCTTCTCCGGCAACAGTGTGCATTGGTCGGAAATCTTTGTGGTGCCTGGCAATGCTGCGCGAGAAACGCTAAAATTAAAGTTGCAAACGTTTCTTTTTTTAATGAGTTGTACTGGATTTATATGTTAACAATGCATCCCAAGTATCACAAGAGATTATCTGACAAGCTATCTGCAGTGACCACAACCAGGAACTTCTTCCAAATATCAGAACTGAGCCATTCTCTATAGATTAGTTTATATCAGCTGTTGTGAATTTATCTATAATGCTGTCCTTCGACTTTTGTGGCATGGTGAACTTCAGCTCAAAAGTAATGATTAATTTAATCATTCCATCTTCCTTCTATACCCCTCAATTCCCGGCCTTTGTTCTTTGTAAACAAGGACCTTCTCTTTTCTGGATGATCCACATTGCTTGCTACGTTAAAAACGCAAGCAAGTCAACCTCTCTAGTCAGCAAAGTCTTGGGTGTTTTAGATCACTCTCTCCACTCATGCGTGATGGTGGTTGCATACCAAGCAAGGCACATCTTGCTCCTCCTTATTTACCCGTCTCAAGTTCGTACAATGCACGCAACAACTAGGAAGTCGGTTGAACCCCACTAGTCGGTAGCCCTGAAGACGGATTTCCGTGGTTTCCCATTTTCACACCAGACAAATGCTGGGACTGTGCGTTAATTAAGGCCAAGGTCGCATCCTATTTCTATCCCATATTCACTATAAGATTTATCAGTGTCGGTGCGTTGTAAGACAGATTGTAAAACTGCCGGCTACGAATACTTGAACTGGATTTTTTCACTTAATTCTAGTCGCTCACTAACCACTTTTATCTTTGCCTCGCTTATCCTCACATATCCACAGTATCTTACAATGTGGCAATATCCTTACAGGAAGACCCAGAAAAAAATCACTCATGGTCAAGGAAAGACATTTTGCTAAACAAAGCAAAGGCACCTCCATATGCCGAGCTGAGTGGCTCAGACTGTTAAAGCACTGGCTTTCTGATCCCAGGATGGTAGGTTCAATCCTGGCTCAGTCCAGTGATATTTGAAGTTGCTCAAATACGCCAGCCCTGTGTTTATAGAATAATAATAATAATAATAATAATAATAATAATAATAATAATAATAATAATAATAATAATAATAATAATAATAATAAGCGCCAGTGGACGAGTGGAAGTAAAGGCTTCCACTATTTCTGACTGCAATGATAAATGGGATACAATTCACCTGATACTAATTTGTGTTGCAGGCTGAGTGAAGCTCGGGGCCAAATGCCTCTCCGGAATTATAAATCACGTCTTCTTCCTCAGTGTCCTTTCGAAGTGAAGTAAACAGAAGCTCAACTTCCCTCCTTTGGCTAGGGAGACCCTGGTAACGAAGGCTACGCGTTTTGGCGTCATATTGCTTCGGCTGTCATTACAGAACTTTTTGAAGTTGTGTAGGTCACTTGAGACGTTCTGTTCTCCCCACTAGACCACACTATTGTTTTATGGTGACAGTGATGGGGACATTATTGTTTTAAGGAGAAGTACGACCAGTATTGGAAAGAGAAGAGGTCCGACCCTTCGAAATATTGAAGATATCGCCAATAAAAAGGTGAGAGCCATGAACGACCCTAGGCTTCGTAAACCTAATATCGCTGAGGTTCGACGAAAACAAAAGTTGACCATGAAAGGACAGTAAAAAGATCCTGACCAAAGTAAATGAAAGCAGTGCAATACTCAGCTCCATGTCCATTTGCCTGCTGATCAAAAAGTTGCTTTGTTTGCTGCTGGGCTTAACTTCACTAGCTTGAGTAGGTTCTCTAATTTTCCTCTATAAGAGGTATTGCTTCACGTTTTCTCCTCGAGCTTTCAGTCTTAAGGTTTTCATTCAGTGTTCGGAGAAATAAACCAGCTACTGTCGAACCTCGATATCTCGAACCTCCATTACTTGAATTTTCAATATCTCGAAATAACATAATCTCCCGGCTGTTTGTCCTATTCTTCCCGTGTACTTATTTCTCTGTTACTCGTAATTCGGTTACACGAATTTCTCGATTTCTCCCTTGAAGCAAAAAAATACTCTATAACTCGAATTTTGTGCAACATTAGCTGTGCAATACGGCATTTGTGGTTTGTGAGGAACAGTTAACAAGTAAAGAAACGATTACAGTGATGCTGGGAGCTAATATGACGGGACCACGAACCTGCTACGCAGGCTTAGCAGGGGGAGAGGTGATACTCCCACGTGGCGCGTCCCAGGTGGCGGATAGGGGGGTCCTAACCGGCTTGCCGGCGGACTTGAGGGAAATAAAATACCTCTCGCGGACCACACACACTACCCCCTGCGGGTGGGGGACGCACATGTAGAATACACCCGCGGTATCTCCTGCCTGTCGTAAGAGGCGACTACAAGGGGCGACCAAGGGATGATTGAATTAGAACCATGAAACTACTCTTGATTCGTACCATCATGCGGGGAACACCATGGGTTGCATGTATTTGCGAGTAGTA
This sequence comes from Anabrus simplex, assembly GCF_040414725.1. Classification (NCBI taxonomy): domain Eukaryota; kingdom Metazoa; phylum Arthropoda; class Insecta; order Orthoptera; family Tettigoniidae; genus Anabrus; species Anabrus simplex. The sequence continues at coordinate 1,767,965,593 of NC_090265.1, read as the reverse complement.
TCACTAAAATGGTACGAAATAGGTTTGTGATTAGTTGCAGTAAAAAGCCTGGCCTGGTGGATTCCAGTACCCGTGCGTTGTACCCATGTGAGCAACACCGCGGGTCTGGGCGTAGCCTGTCAGTTGTACCGGTATATGAGCGGCACCGTGGGTCAGCGTTGTCTGCGATTGGTACCCGCTATGTGAGGAACACCACAGGAATACCGGCGCCCCTTGACTAGTACACCTAGGTGAGAAACCTTACCGGTTTGCGTTGGCTATGAGTGGCGCCATTGTGTGAGAAACACCATAGGTCTGCGTTCCCTGTACGAATTGCAATACTTGTGAGTAATACCATCTTGTGTGGACCACCGTGAGTCTTCGCTACTTTTGATCAGTACCCCAAAATGACAAATACCATGGTTCTACTTTACTCGCGACATGTACCATTCTGTGGGGCCTTAGACGTGGATTTAGCACCCATTCAGAGATCAAGCATCATTGTGCTTTATAAATGGTCCCTTGGTCAGTAATACTCTAATTAACTACCTTCCTTTTGAGTCTGATCCACTGTTTTTGTTTGTTTGTTTGTTTGTTTGTTTGTTTCTGTTTTTTGTAGGGTTCATGTCCATCCATTCATTCTTCATAACATTTTTTATTTTATTTTAGTCAGTGGATGAATTTAAATTTTTTGTTATTTCATTTCGTACCATTAGGGGCCGATGACCTCGATGTTATGCCCCTTTAAACAACAAGCGTCGTCATCATCATCATCATCAATATGACGGGAACCTAAAAACTATAACTTCTGGCAATGGGAAAATCTGCGAAGCCTTGCTGTTACTCGGATGTGAATTAATTAGCGGCCACATAGGAAATCAACTCCCGAAGTCGCGGATGACAAGCTCTAATTACGAATCTCGGCTACGTGTTATTGACGAGAAGTTTCAATGTGAAGGGAGGAAAGGTTAACAGTAACAAACAGAAGAGACTAACGGGTTTCTTACAAAGGTGTTAACGGAGGAATGTTTCTTGTTTCACTGCTGTATGTACTGTATCCCGTCTTCTAAAAAGTTACTGTAATAAGGGTTATAATTAAAGTGATTCCATAGAATAGAATTTATTTGTACATTTTAAAATACTGTTAAAAATAATGTATTCAGTATAAATCCGTAGATACATTGATATGTGTTATACATGCTCAGAAACGGTATTCTCTATATCTCAGAATCACGATAACTCCAAATAAAATGTAGCTCCCGAGGTGATTCGAGATATCGAGATTCCACTGTATATCAGCATTGTGTGGGTTGAGTTTCGGTGAGATGGATATAACCTACCCTCAGAGTGGAATTCCAATCGTATACATATTTAAGAATAGTGAGTTTTAAATATCCTAATATTAATAAAGGTCCAGTACTGTGTCAAACGTACATTCTGCATCATCCCTCACCTCAGCAATAATTATAATTACAATCGTATGGCCTCGTTCTGTCGTGTCCACGTATTTTAATTTGACGTCACCTGGCTGTCTGCTCTTCAGTGTCGACGTTCCGTTTGACTCTAGGCCTACTAGATGGCAGACTAAACCGAATCGCTCCTGCAAGATCCATGGCTGAGTTCTTTCAAATCTTGTGGGGGTAAACACCAAATGGTGTACCACATGGAGTGTCCAATAGACTGTTTTCCGCCTTTGAAAAATCTGACTACCTCTTCCTGGTTTGAAACCATGATCTTCGGATCCGGAAGCTGACACTTTACTACTGAAATAAAATGGCGTATGGCTTTTAATGCCGGGAGTGTCCGAGGACAAGTTCGGCTTGCCAGGTGCAGGTCTTTTGATTTGACTCCCGTAGGCGACCTGTGCGTCATGATGAGGATGAAATGGTGATGAAGACGACACGTACACCCAGCCCCCGTGCCAGCGAAATTAACCAATTATGGTTAAAATTCCCGACCCTGCCGTGAATCGAACCCGGGACCCCTGTGACCAAAGGCCTGCACGGTAACCACTTAGCCATGGAGCCGGACACTTTACTACTGATCCACAGAGAGAGTTACCCGCAGCAATAAACGGTATGCTTTCCAAATGGATTTATACGATCGTTTGAAATCTCATTCTGCCTCTCAGTTACTGAAAAATTCTCTGTTTTTATTGTAGTCCTGGTAGGCTCCGCATTAAGCCATCAAACAATCGTATTTTTTATTCTTTAACGTGTCGGAAGAGCAGGGCGCTCTTTTTCTATCTCTTTTGGTGTTGGAGCTGAAGCTTCTTGGCTGTGAGCAACACGCCGCCTGGGAGAGAGCTGCCCGCGGCACAGTAATCATTGCTTGGTTGCCGCCATGCCAGGGGCGTAATTCTTGTGACGAGTTAGAAAACGAGAGTCGCTTGCCGTTCTACACAGTACTACCAGATTGTATCCATTGTTTATAACACGATAATATGGCTTGATATACATCGCATTATGAATAATAAATTATTAAAAGCAAGCACTCTTCTTTCTCTTGCTGCGGAACTTCGTGTCACCATCATCGATTAGACACTACTTCCATATACACAGCCTAACGCCCTGATTGTCACATCTACTATACTGAAACGATATATTATCGTTCCAATCCTTACTATGGGAATCAGGAGGAATATTACATATTTCCTTTATTTTACATTTTACAACCTATTATTAAGTCCAGTGCCGGGCTGAGTGGCTCAAGCGGTTGAGGCGCTGCCCTTCTGACCCCAACTTGGCAGGTTCGATCCTGGCTCAGTCCAGTAGTATTTGAGGGTGCTGAAATACGTCAACCTCGTGTCGGTAGATTTACTGGCATGTAAAAGAGCTCCTTCTAGACTAAATTCCGGCGCATCGGCGTCTCCGAAAACCGTATGAATAGTACGTGGGACATGACTATTATTGAATGAATGAATGAAAACCTACAACCTGTTTTCCGGATCAGGGATGTAATGAATGTATCATATATAGGCTATTAGTACGATGGGGTCGCCACTCCCAAAGTGATTTTTATTAATGACTGATAGCTGCTATGAAATGAGAACGGAGAATGTTGCTGGAATGAAAGATGACAGGGAAAACCGGAGTACCCGGAGAAAGCCTGTCCCGCCTCCGCTTTGTCCAGCACAAATCTCACATTCAGTGACCGGGATTTGAACCACGGGATCCAGCGGTGAGAGGCCGACACGCTGCCGTCTCTGCCACGGGGGCTATTATTATTATTATTATTATTATTATTATTATTATTATTATTATTATTATTATTATTAAGTCCAGATCGATATTTACTGAGATTCACCGTTTAGAATGCACTTGTAATATGCGCTAGAACCCGTTGGTTATTTTCATCGAACTGTCTCGACATTGTTTGGCTTTGACGTGACTGAGGTATGAACTCTGGGTGTAAAACTGTATCTTACGCATCCATCCCCTGCGATGCGTGGTGTCAAGATGTGAGTTATATGGTCTATTGCTGTGTGTGTGTGTATATATATATATATATACGTTTGTGGGACTGATATGTAATAGCACCTTCTCGCTCTGTGACAAAGCAACAGGGATGTGACATGCTGCTCTTTTCCCTAGTATGCCTATGTAGTGATGTTCGAGGTATGTGTGATGTTGCAGCTATTCGGGATCCAACCACCTTCATGCTGAAGGTTCAATACACATACTACCTGATGGTGGGCTGAGTAGCTCGGATGGTAAAAGAGCTGGCCTTCTGAGATTTCTGGTGGTATTGGAAACGCTCTCAGCCTCGTGTCGAAATATTTAGTGGCGCGTAAAGGCACTCCTCTACCTGGGTGTCCTCCAAACTCTTAAACCGTACAAATCAGTTACTTAATTACAACTTAATATTATTCTGTGTCAGAAGTGCTTTTAACTGTAATTATTTGGACGAAAACGCTGAAGCTTGAAATAGGGAGCTATCATACAACTTTCCTTATCACTGTTATAAGTCATTACAACATCAACGGAGCTTTCGCTAGTATAGCGTTTGAGTCGCATGATATATCTCACTGATTTGGCAATTTCCTGGCTGACGTAGGGCAATAAATTAGAAGGAAACACCTCTTGACTGTTGGAAGAGAGTAGATCTGTCTAGCGATTGCGTGAATATCTAATCACAAACAGCGGAATATCTTGTCAAGTATTCGAGCGTTCTGAAACATGGCAAATGCCGTCTACCCTCATTGGAGAGTCTGCCTTACAAGGGCTGCACCAGGCTATGAACATATCCTCGAACACTCCCGGCACTAAAATTCGCACGATAAATAAATAATTAGGAAAATAAAATAACGAAAAACTAAAAAGATTATCATTTTTAATTTCGTAGAAGCGTCATATGATGCTAGCAGTTTGTTACCATCGTTTTGAAATCTTGAACTCCTTATCTCCTGCTATCGATATGAATAAAAGTATGTGAAAATATGTTAACATGTCTGGCTTGTTAATACAGAGCCTGAGATCCCAGTATGTCAACATTTCCTGCGTGACTGGAACCTTTCTCTTCAGTTCCTTATTATGCAATTCGTAGCCTTTCTCTGGAACAACTTAATGTTTCGTCGCGCGTGACAATTAATTGCATGTATGAATGGCTAATTAGATCCATGTGGGAAGCTGTTCTGGTTACTCATGATTCCCCAAAGGGAATAGTCAAGGTAAACATCACAGCGATGTGTAATCTTTGTTTTTTGTTTCTAATATCCGCATTAGTGTTGGTCTCAGTCATAACATCGTAACATGTACATCTATGGGATATCTGAATACACTGAAGTGGACATGGAGTGGCAGGGCACCCCTCTTCCAGATAAGCTGAGAACGGTAAAAGGAACTACGAACGTCTGGAAGACTTCCCTTCTGGTTTATCGGAGAAAAATGTGGTATTATTTCGTCTTCAGGTCGGCCATGGTATAGCAGTGCGTTCCTACTTTCAGCTGTCATCTTCAATCAATCAATCAAATCAATCAATCAATCAATACTGATCTGCATTTAGGGCAGTCGCCCAGGTGGCAGATTCCCTATCTGTTGCTTTCCTAGCCTTTTCCGAAATGATTTCAAAGAAATTGAAAATTTATTGAACATCTCCCTTGGTAAATTATTCCAATCCCTAACTCCCCTTCCTATAAATGAATATTTGCCCCAGTTTGTCCTCTTGAAGTCCAACTTTATCTTCATATTGTGATCTTTCCTACTTTTATAAACGCCATTCAAACCTATTCGTCTACTAATGTCATTCCACGCCATCTCTCCGCTGACAGCTCGGAACATACCACTTAGTCGAGCAGCTCTTTTTCTTTCTCTCAATTTTTCCCAACCCAAACATTGCAACATTTTTGTAACGCTACTCTGTTGTCGGAAATCACCCAGAACAAATCGAGCTGCTTTTCTTTGGATTTTTTTCCAGTTCTTGAATCAGGTAATCCTGGTGAGGGTCCCATACACGTGGTACACATTAGAGATGGGAGAAGTGACACTCCTAACTGTTTCGAAACATTCCATCCGGCACAGTGAATTGCTTCGAAGCAGTGTGCCGACACACGGAGCACTTCTGTTCCGGACCTCAAGAGAAACAGTGTTTCGCGATGGCGTGGTTAAACATGAAGCACGCTTCATAGCTAAGTTCAGTTCACTGAATAAACTGTTCGACGTTCTGATAACTATCAGATATGAAGTGCATGAAATATTGTATGAGCAAATGTACAAAATACAGTGTGATATCTGTTTAGTTTGCTTCTTCATTAAGCGCTTACAATGATACTAAAAGGGCTGAGTTTTACAGTTAAAAGCAAACTACGACGGTAATTAATTTGAATAATTGTAACATGATTAATGAAAAACATTTAATCTCTTTAAACTTTTCCAGTCGTGAAATTACCATCTTTTCGCCCCAGTGTAGCAGAGTGCTCGTCAGTTGGATTGCTACACCTCTCCAAGACGCTGGCGGCTAGTGTGCCGTTGGGACACCAGTAGGACAGTCGGATCCGCTCAATGGTCAGCGTTCGGTGCAGAGGGTCCTCAGTTCGATTCCCGGCCGAGTCGGGGATTTTAACCTTCATTGGTTAATTCTAATCGCTCGGGGGCTGGGTGTTTGTGCTGTCCACAACATCCCTGCAACTCACACACCACACACAACACTATCCTCCACCACAATAACACGCAGTTACCTACATATGGCACATGCCGCTCACCCTCATCGGAGGGTCTGCCCTACAGGGGCTGCACCCGGTTAGAAATATCAACACGGAATTAGTGTTATTATTATTATGTAGGACAATGCAGTGACGGTACACTAGGGGTAGCATGTGCCTCCACTTGTATAAATGCCTGCCTTCAACCTTTATATCAAAAATATCATTCTAGGAACCCTTTTACTCAATGGCCAAGCAAGCATTTATGAAACAAAGGACAGTGTTGAGTGGGCCTCTAAATAAGGACCTTAAGAAGAGGTTAGTGAAGTGCTTTGTGTGCAGTGTGGTGTTTTATGGGGCTGAGACTTGGACCTTGAGAAAAGAGGAAGAAAGAAGACTACAGGCATTTGAAATGTGGATCAGGGGGAAGATGGAGAAAGTCAGCTGGCAGGAAAAAGTTAGGAATGAGGAAGTAATAAAAAGAGTGGGTGAAGGAAGAAGAACGATATTGGAATGAATTCGAAGACGGAAGAAAAATTGGTTGCGACAAAATTGTTTAATAACCGAAGCACTGGAAGGGAAGATACAAGAAAAACTGGAGAGAGGAAGGAAGGGGTATCAGTTAGTTAATTAATTAATTAGTTAGTTAGTTAGTTAGTTAGTTAGTTAGTTAGTTAGTTAGTTAGTTAGTTAGTTAGTTAGTTAGTTAGTTAGTTAGTTAGTTAGTTAGTTAGTTAGTTAGTTAGTGAGTTAGGTGAATAGAAGCTACTGCAAAACAAAGAGAATGGTTGACGACAGAACAGCGTGGAAAATTCATGCGAAGACCTGCCGATAGGCAGACCACCAGTGATGATGATGATGATGATGATGATGAATGAGATTTAAGAGGAATTCAAAATATGTATTCTCTGTACAATAACACGTTTAAACTAATCCAGTTAGTAAAATAGTAGTCACGAACTAACTTGAATAATAACGAAATGAATAATGAAATCCTACAAGAGAGCGAAATCGGAATTCCACGTACAATATCAAACAACCTAAACTGATTACAACAGCATGGTAAGATGTCAACATCGCGGAATTGAGGTTGGAAGATAGACGAAGAACTGTGGCTGTCTCAAAGCTTTGCTGTTTCGAAGCTTTGATGTAGCTGACTTGTACGGAGGGACTGGAGTTTCTGTTCACGCGACACGACTCACGAAGCAATGTTACTGCTTTGAAACAGTGAAGCGTTGATGTGTCGAGGTGATTGCGCCGCCTCAGTGTTTCGAAACAGTGAAGCGTTGATGTGTCGAGGTGATTGCGTCGCCTCAGTGTTTCGAAACAGTGAAGCGTTGATGTGTCGAGGTGATTGCGCCGCCTCAGTGTTTCGAAACAGTGAAGCGTTGATGTGTCGAGGTGATTGCGCCGCCTCAGGGTTTCGAAACAGTGAAGCTTTGATGTGTCGAGGTGATTGCGCCGCCTCAGTGTTTCCAAACGGTGAAGCGTTGATGTGTCGAGGTGATTGCGTCGCCTCTGTGTTTCGAAACAGTGAAGCGTTGATGTGTCGAGGTGATTGCGCCGCCTCAGTGTTTCGAAACAGTGAAGCGTTGATGTGTCGAGGTGATTGCGCCGCCTCAGTGTTTCGAAACAGTGAAGCGTTGATGTGTCGAGGTGATTGCGCCACCTCAGTGTTTCGAAACAGTGAAGCGTTGCTGTGTCGAGGTGATTGCGCCGCCTCAGTGTTTCGAAACAGTGAAGCGTTGATGTGTCGAGGTGATTGCGTCGCCTCAGTGTTTCGAAACAGTGAAGCTTTGATGTGTCGAGGTAATTGCGCCACCTCAGTGTTTCGAAACAGTGAAGCGTTGATGTGTCGAGGTGATTGCGTCGCCTCAGTGTTTCGAAACAGTTAAGCGTTGATGTGTCGAGGTGATTGCGTCGCCTCAGTGTTTCGAAACAGTCAAGCGTTGATGTGTCGAGGTGATTGCGTCGCCTCAGTGTTTCGAAACAGGGAAGCGTTGATGTGTCGAGATGATTGCTCCGCCTCAGTGTTTCGAAACAGTGAAGCGTTGATGTGTCGAGCTGATTGCGCCGTCTCAGTGTTTCGAAACAGTGAAGCGTTGATGTGTCGAGGTGATTGCGTCGCCTCAGTGTTTCGAAACAGTGAAGCGTTGATGTGTCGAGGTGATTGCGCCGCCTCAGTGTTTCGAAACAGTGAAGCGTTGATGTGTCGAGGTGATTGCGCCGCCTCAGTGTTTCGAAACAGTCAAGCGTTGATGTGTCGAGGTGATTGCGTCGCCTCAGTGTTTCGAAACAGTGAAGCGTTGATGTGTCGAGATGATTGCGCCGCCTCAGTGTTTCGAAACAGTGAAGCGTTGATGTGTCGAGGTGATTGCGCCGCCTCAGTGTTTCGAAACAGTCAAGCGTTGATGTGTCGAGCTGATTGCGCCGTCTCAGTGTTTCGAAACAGTGAAGCGTTGATGTGTCGAGATGATTGCGCCGCCTCAGTGTTTCGAAACAGTGAAGCGTTGATGTGTTGAGGTGATTGCGCCGCCTCAGTGTTTCGAAGCATACACGCACTCTATTACACATCCTTACGGAGTGCGTGGACCTGGCCGAGCTGCGCCGTAGTCTAAAACTTCCGAGTACCATCTCCCTCATTCTGTAAGATGATGAGCAGTTCAGCCGACATTGTCATCCGTTTTATGAGGGAGTGTGGAGATTTTTATTATGTATAAAAGTGAGTTGTTTTATCTGCTTTATATTGTATTTTATTGTTAACTACGTTTTATTCTGTTGACTCTGTTTTAGTTTGTTTTGTATATAACATGAATGATATACAGTATATGATTGCACTTCCAGGCAATGCCTTATTCTACCTTAAACTTCTCTATCATTTTATAAGAAAATACAGCATTGCGAATTAGATATACTGATTATTTTAAATTGATATTCATTCTTCATTTCTGTCAGTCATTAACCATTGCCCCAGAGGAGTGCAACAGGCAGCCGACACAATTCCCATCCTCACCGCAAAATGGGGGCTTCATTCATTCTTTATTATCAGTTGTTTAAATTTTAGTCAGCGGATGAAAGTAAATTTTTCATTATCATTAAATTTGGTTCTGTGTCATACATTTAGGGGCCGATGACCTAGACGTTAGGCCCCTTCAAACAGCAAGTGGATGATATACTGACACTGACCAAGCAAATGAGCCGTATGGTGGAACTGCACTTTCGGCAGATGCTGTCTAGCCCTTACAATTAATGTTGTTCCTGCAAGTGCACACTTAAGCCGGCCACGTAGTTATAATCTTTCTGTTACCGGGAGGTCATGGATTCGATTCTCGGCGAGAGCAGAGATTTCTTATAGAAATCTGAGTGCTGGTTTTTGAGGTCCAGTAATTGAGAATGTATTTGACGGATGATATAGCAGTCTTGACCTAGAAAGCCAAGAATAACGGCCGAGAGTATTCGTCGCTCTGACCACGTCATACCTCCCAATCTGCAGGTCTTTGGCGGTCGCTTGGTAGGACACGGCCCCTGAGTAAGGTAGTGTCGTGTACCGTGCATATGAGCTCTAGAAGGTTGGTCATACTGATAAGTAATTTGGAAAAAATAACTCGATATCTCACTCTGTTGTCACTTTGAGTTCCTCGAGTTAGCCAATCAGATCGCTTCGCGGGCGAATTCAAATGGACTTTGAGAGGCGGTGTTGCTAAATCTGCCCGAGAGCATCGAACAAACATGGGAGGGACTTGAAGACGGAACACCGAGTAGACAGGACCCTGCCTTAGCAGGTACACTACGGTGGCACGAGCTGGAACCCTCGGTGTGTTGGTTGCTGATTTCTCAAGCCCAACCAAGCCACTTTCAGATTCAGCAACGCCGCCTCCTACAACCCATTCGAATTCGCCTGTGAAGTGATCTGATTGGTTAATTTCAGCAGCTTTTAAAAAAAGATAAAGGTGCGAGGTATCGGATTAAGTTTTTCAATTTTTTTTTTTTCATTATGACCAACACTCTAACGAGCATATGCCCGGTTCACCTTGTTTTGCACCACCCTGTATATATACAGTTGTCTCCTGCCTGTACGAGCTGTTAATATCGCGCTCAATTTACCGTGAAATACCAGGAGTTCGATTCCTGATCAGAAAGGCGTTAAAATTTAGAAACGAAATTTTCAATTCTGGGGAGGCTCAAGTCTTCAAATTGTTTTGCTTCACTTTTCTTTCCGCAAGTGGCTTATGGCGACGGTGCGATAGGAAGAGAAGTGACCCTGGCCTTAATGAAGGTACAACCCCAGCATTTGCCTGCTGTGGAAATGGAAAACCAAGGGAAACCATCTTCAGGGCTGGTTCGAACCCACTGTTTCCCGAATGTAAGCTCACAGCTGCGCGCTGCTAATCGCACGACCAACTCGCTCGATTCTTTGCTTTTATTCATATGCATTTAAATGTAGAAAATTTCTTGGCTGAATGGTCAGCGTAGTGGCTCTGGGTTTGATTTCCGCCCGGTAATAAATGTTCATAAATCTCCTCCAGCCCGCAGTGGGTTTTTGTGATTTTCTTAATCCACATCTTCATATACAGCACAAACAAGACACCACACTACCAACCACCACACAAACACGCAGTAGTGAATCACCGTAGCGATGGTGTCAGGAAGGGCATCCAAACATAAAACTGGACTTGATCCTCAGGTGACCAAAAATAATTGGAAAAGAGATCAAAAAACCAAAGAAGTTGCACAAGATATGTTAACAATGCAGTTCCCGACTCTTGAAATATAAGACTTCACTATGTTATAAACATTTAACGAGAACGTTCAGGAATTGACGTCAGAAAAGTTGGATGGCGCAGCCACGCGGAAGAATGTTGAAGCTGCAACATAGTGACTGGTGAGCTTTATTTACATGGCGAAGCATTATCGTCGTGATGGAAACAGAAAGAAAATTGTCAAATTTGAGGAGGTACTGCTCTGTATACGGTTGCAAATCGTATAAGACGGATGCGAAATCTCTTCACTACTTTCCTGTACAAAAAGTTCACAGAGAAAGATGGGCTTCCGCGCTGTCAATTGGAAAACGCGTTACGCGATACATGACAGTGTGCAGTCTGCATTCTCGTGAAGACGACTTCTTTCCACAGCGTAGGTACCGGTACTGTTTATTGTACTCATTGATAGTTATTGTCTCTAATTTGTATTCACAAAGATTTAGCTACATCAAAAATACTGATAAACTTGTAGCCTAATACTTCTGTGCCGCACATAGAATGTAATCCGCTCTTTGTAAACTTCTTCATATGTGTAACGGCAGACAGTAAATTAACTATCTACGTGTGAGTAATATCTCTAACTGGTAGTAATTAAACACTGCATTTATATTGTCTATAAAATACTTCTTTCAATGAAAGAGAATACGTAGTATTTTGCCATCATAAATTAGCTTTTTTTGCTATTTGTTTTACGTCACACCGACACAGATAGGTCCTATGGCGACGATGGGACAGGAAAGGTCTAGGAATGGGAAGGAAGCGGCCGTGGCCTTAATTAAGGTACAGCCCCAGCATTTGGGAAACCACGGAAAACCATCTTCAGGGCTGCCGACAGTGGGGTTCGAACCCACTATCTCCCGGATGCGAGCTCACAGCTGCACGCTAACCGCACGGCCAACTCGCCCGATCATCATAAATTAGAAGCCATAACCTAATTATTTGGTAGAATTGGACAAACCAAGTATTCTTCAACCCCAAGCAGCTGTGACTGTAGAGGTTATAGTATTCTTTAATTATAATTTTCAAACTTTGCTCTGCATATTCTGTAGGTAGTTATAATTTTTATACTTATTATTGTCGGTTCTAAGTTCTAACTTTTGTGCTGATGGTAAAAATGGAAGAATATTAAGATTAGGATGTGGGCTGTTCCAACACAAGCCTGTATAAAGCCTAGGATTTATTTGCTTTACAATATTTACTTAGTAGAATTATTATTTTATTTCTTCCCCAAGATTACAGTTACAAGACAGGTAACTCCCCGTCACCTGGCTAAGGATTTGGCATGGACCAAATCAACAAGAAATTACTCCATAACCTCTAATGGTGGAAAATTACAGTAGCTTAACTGTTAAGGTGCATTAGCGTGTCAACGGTAACATTTCTCTGACAAACCCGCTTTATATGTCCAGTTGCACTTCACATTTTCACTCCCTTTGTTCAAGACATCAACTTTGTGGGGTTTTGAATCGATGTGGGATGATTGTAAACAACGCTACAACACCAGTTTCATCTTCTGTTTCAAACTTTTTACCTACACATATCAAGTAATTACGCTTGAATATTTCTTCCCCTTCCACTAATGGACGCGTGAAATCTCCGACAACTCTCAACAGTTGCGCATACGACACCAAAGACATTTTGAACACTTAATAAATCCTACAGACGCACACCCGATCACTGTCGTGTTTATTTCCCGTCACTATCTCGCCGCCATATTGGAAACAGCTGACCGTAGGCTCCTCCCCCGTTTCGGACGTCAATGGGCAGGCTTGTCCTTGACTGTTATTCTCTTTTGTGAACATATTCCCAGGCTTTCTTCGCATGGAAGAAAGAACTTACGACGATGGAGACTAAGTAAAAAGTGTCAAATGACATGTTTATGGGAAATCTTTCACTTGTGGAGAAGGATGATTATCTATGCCGTGACTCTGACACTTAACTGATCGCTCACGGCTGAGTTCTTAAAGCCACTCTGCACATTGTGTAATGAGCCCAGCCTTCCACTTTATCATTTACTAGTGGACCCGTGCTCCTCCGCGCCATTCGTTATAAATACCGTAGGTCAGATAACTCGTCTTGATGTGGCTGTCGCTGTCATATTGTTTTGCCTGCCCTTTTCTATAGATTTATGAACATTTATTACCGGTACATAATAACTGATTCATTCGTAATATAAATTATAACACTTCGTTCCATACAATATTATCTTTATTTCGACCATTCGGCAGTATCTGGAACTTAACATTTTCAAACGATCTTGCCCGAGATAGTGCAGCATACAATTGGTCTTGGCTGTATACTGATTCGAGTAAGTACACTACCCACTATTTCGAGAGTTTGTCTCTGCGCTGTATTAATAGCCATATAGAAGACTAGTCGACTTGATACCTTCCCATCTGTACGTACGTAAACTGTTTTCTCTTAGAAACATGTAACTTATTAGAAACGTTCTACCGAGCTCGATAGCTGCAGTCGCTTAAATGCGGCCAGTATCCAGTATTCGGGAGATAGTAGGTTCGAACCCCACTGTCGGCAGCCCTGAATATGGTTTTCCGTGGTTTCCCATTTTCACACCAGGCAAATGCTAGGGCTGTATCTTAATTAAGATCACGGCCGCTTCCTTCCCAGTCCTAGCCCTTTCCTGTCCCATCGTCGCCATAAGACATGTGTCGGTGCGACGTAAAGCCAATAGCAACAAAAAAAGTTCTGCCATCTGTTATATTCAGAAGCTGGAGAAGGTCAGAGAATCAAAGAGTGTCTAGCAGAGAATAGTATTCTTCCATGATCACAGGAAGTTTAAGTGTTAGACGCTTAGCAACCAGCTAAGTACAGAATGTATTGCGGGTTAGGGTAAGCCTTCGCCTGCAATTATTGGAGTGATCATTTAATGATTTGATCTTGAACATTAATATATTTCCGTTGACTTTTCAAGAAATGCAAGATTTTTCCTGTACTATTGAGATGATTTGGAATATTTTGATACAAACCGCACCATTTAACTCTTTTTGGTATAATAGCTTGAGTTTTGTGACACACACACGTTGGCGTTATTCAAAGACTCGCTTTCGCCCGGGTGCTCTGCATTAGAAGTGGACATTCCGAAATATACTATGGCGAAACGGTATGTCGCTTCGACAAACAACTGTGCCACCGCGCGGCCCTTTTACTGGCCTGCGTGTTTGGTCCTAATATATTTTCTCGTATATTGGCAATTTATGGTATGCATAGGAGTAAACGTTTCGATATGGGGCAAATTTGGTACGTTTTCACGAGTTGAAAAAATAGTTTATTCACTTACTAGACAGCTAGTCTTCAAACTGTCACAGGACCAAACTTATAGATTTCTTCATTCCAGGGACAGAAAGTTCTATCCAATTTTGGTAGGAATCACCGTTTAGGCATAAAGTACCTCGAAACGACGGTCTCTACCGGCATGAAAATTGCCTGAATATTTCGATATTTTTCGGAGGTAAAAAGTTAAACATTGAACCTTTTTGGAGTTTCTCCATCGGTTACAGGGTAACAACTATAATTTCGCCAAATTTCAATTTTCTGGAGCACCCGAAAATTGAGTCCCGCCATTTTGTTTGTGTGGTTGTAAAAAAAAAAATCATAGGAATTATTCCTTGGGTTACAGCCTAATAGCTATCAGATTGACGAATTTCGAGTGTCTAACTCATCTGGAAGTGGATAAACATTAATGTCAGTGAGTCAGTCTGTCAGTTAGCCTTCTGGCTTTAAATAATAGGGATAGATATTTGCAGACCATATTGTTTTTCACTCTCAAATGCATGTATGTTTGTTAGGCTAGTTGGCTGAATTGTTTAGCGTATTGGTCTTCAATTCAGTGTCTCCTGGGTGTATGGTTCTTAACACACGTGTTCATATACGAACAACACACGATACCACCAACCGCCTCACAAACACGGAGTAGTGAATACTTCCCTCCACATAGAGTTGGCGTCGGAAAGGGCATCCGGCCGTTTTATAATTATTTCGTGTCAGAGCGTTGATACAATACAGCTATATAGAGTATATAAACATAACACACACGTTATAATTACAGAAAATACATGGACTATACAGATATAATTCGTGCGGTCATACTGGGTCACTAACATTAATTCCGTCTTTGGCCACTTGAACGTCGTCTTGAAGTGTACAATGGACTGGGCACATGTGTCGGTTAGTTTGTATTTCCGCGTAATCACAATCTCTAGATCTTTCAACACCACTCCCCGAACGATTAAATGACCTCCAAGCAGGCCAGCTGAACTGCTGTCCAGGAGGTGGAGATTCAAGTAGAGGCATGATATTTTCGCATTAATTTATATACGATTTCGTGAAAAGAAAACCTGTCCCACCTCCGCTTTGTCTAGCACAAATCACACATGGAGTGATCGGGATTTGAACTACGGAATCCAGCGGTGAGAGGCCGGCGTGCTGCCGCCTGAGCCACGGAGGCTCAGTTTTTGTCTGTATCAAGTATAAAATCATAATAAAGTTACACAGAACATCCTGTTTGTGTGAAAGTTTCACAAAACGCTAGATTTTAGCCTCATTACCGAATTAATAAATAAGGATGAACAATTTTCGATCTTAAGGTGACATTCCGAAGATAAAAATCGATATTTTTGTGACATATCTTCTTCTTCTTCTTCTTCTTAATCTGTTTACCCTCCAGGGTTGGTTTTTCCCTCGGACTCAGCGAGGGATTCCACCTCTACCTCCTCAAGGGCAGTGTCCTGGAGCTTCAGACTTTGGGTCGGGGGATACAACTAGCCAGTACCTCGCCCAGGCGGCCTCACCTGCTATACTGATCAGGGGCCTTGTCTGGGGATGGGAATACTGGAAGGGATAGACAAGGAAGAGGCCGTGGTACAATCCCGGCATTTGCCTGAAGGAGAAGTAGGAAACCACAGAAAACCACTTCGAGAATGGCTGAGGAGGGAATCGAACCCCCCTCTACTCAGTTGACCTCCTGAGGTTGAGTGGACCCCGTTCCAGCCCTCGTACCACTTTTCAAATTTCGTGCCAGAGCCGGGAATCGAAACCGGGCCTCCGAAGGTGGCAGCTAATCACACTAACCACTACACCACAGAGGCGGACTGTGACATTTTTAATGAGTGAAATTGAAATGACTGAGTTTCTTTTTCCTTGTCACGAATTTATTCCGCTGAATTCAAACAATTTATCACTGTAATAATGCTTCGTTTGCCAAATGTAATTTTATATTTAAATCCCATTTTCTCCCATAATATTGTGCCAAATGTAACAAATTTTGTGTGGTATATTTATCACAGCTATATTAAAAAACTTGCGAATGGAATTTTTGATTGCATAATTTTTGAGGTGTTCTTTGTCCAAAATTGTAGAACGTAAAAATTACACAAACTTTAGTACGATAGGATCTCCTTATATACATTATGTAGGGAAAAATCGATACGTGGTGCTTTTAAAAGAAGTATTAAATACCTAATTACGAATTGACATTAACATGTTTGTTAAATTTTATGAAAACATTGAATTAAACATTTCATTTTTTTTTTGCTAGTATCGACACAGATTGGTCTTATGGTGACGATCGGACAGGAAAGGGCTAGGAGTGGGAAGGAAGCGACCGTGGCCTTAATTAAGGTACAGTCCCAGCATTTGCCTGGTGTGAAAGTGGGGAAACCACGGAAAACCATCTTCAGGGCTGCCGACAGTGGGTGGGGTTCGAACCCACTATATCCCGAATACTGGATACTGGCCGCACTTAAGCGACTGCAGCTATCGAGCTCGGTAAAAAAAATTATTTTGGAAAAACTATTAATTGCATATGAAAGAAATGGTCGTGATATCTCTACTTTTGTGTAGGGGACATTCCCAAAACGTTCCGTGAAAATCCATGCGTTAGGTAAAAATACCTTTTTATCTCCGAGCTGTCGCTTTAATTTTGAAATACAGGCATTGCAAAAATTGAAATGCGATAGCGACGCAAGGATCAGAAAGGTCTAGGATTGGGAAGGCAGTGGTCGTACTCATAATTAAGGTACATTCCCAACATGACCTCGTGTGTAAATAGAAAACCACGGAAAACCATCCTCAGGGCTCTCGACGGTGGGATTCGAACCCACCATCTCCCTAATGCAAGCTCACAGCTGCGTGACGCTAACCGCACGGACAACTCTCTCGATATCCCCCCTGTTGCAATGTGTGTGTTAATAATACTGGACTGGTATTGAAATGGACACTATTTCACTTCAGGAAAAGATAGGTATAAATTCTACTGATGTTGAGCTTATCACGAGTAAATGGTTCTCATTCGTCTAAAACGTGTGAATTAACTGTAGTCAAATGTGGCTGTAAATTACATCTTGTGATCACGCCATTAGCACATTTAGTATCCGCAAAAATCCCTCATTAAAACTTGATGGCTAATTTACAGTGATGTCGGTTGCTTATTCCTATAACTATACGTAAAGTAGATGCCAGCTGGAAACCTGCTGTGTGAAAACAAGATCTCAGTGAAGTTGGATCCTTATCGCCTTATTATATGGTCCGTTTGGAACTCATCGCCGCGCTATTACGTGGGTTACACGGCAATACCACCTCAGCACGCGGGCTCTCCTCACTCGGAAAGGATACTCCCAGCACATTCTCGTCTGAAAAGTAGGGTTTGTGCTTGATTTTTCACTTCTCCACATACAAAGAGAGTTACACATAAATGACTATTCGGAATACACAGGCCAACAAAATGTTTTGTTTTTTTTAAATAACGTTTATAGTTGATGTTATAGTTTAGTTGCTACAGATTCCAGATCTGACCCCAATTGTTTGCTATCACCGATGGTTTCCTAACAATGTGACTTCGTTACAAACATACTATAGGAATGAAAATTAAATTTGTTACAATATGAACAACCTGCCCCAGTCCGATGGTATTTGAAGGTGCTCAAATACGTCAAGCTCGTGTCGGTAGATGTACTTGCACATAAAAGAACTCCACCGGGACTGAATTCCGGCATCTCGGCGTCACCGAAAACCGTAAAAGTTGTTAGCTGGACATGAAGCCAATAACAATTCTTGAATGAAAATGAAAATTCTCAGCCTGCTTCCAGTCATTCGACAGGGTCAGGAATGGAATGAATGAACCTCCATCTAGGGGCAAGGATGGAAATTGTGCCGGCTGCCGAAGCCTGTCGCACTCCTCTGGAGCAATGATTAAGGAATGACAGATGGAATGAAATGACATTGGAGATTGTTGCTGGAATGAATTATCACAGGGAGAAACCCTTTCTCGCCTCCGCTTTGTCCAGCACAAATCTCACATGGAGTGACCGGGATTTGAACCACGGAACCCAGCGGTAAGAGGCCAGTGTGCTGCCGCCTGAGCCACGGAGGCCCAATATATTATTATTATTATTATTATTATTATTATTATTATTATTATTATTATTATTATTATTATTATTATTATTAGCCCGCCTGGTGACTATGATCGTTAAGGCGTTGAAGTCCAAACGGCTTGACACCGAGGTTAGCCGGTTCGAGTCCCGTTGGAAGAAAAAAATTTCACCATCAGAATGTTGGCCGGCAACACTAGATTGCGTGCCAAAACCCTGGATTAAATTCCAAACCTCTCCACAGTGCTCATATGGAGTGAGAGCATATGACGCTGTTGATGGTGATTCGTCCGTCGGATGGAGACATTAAGCCTTGAGCAGACTCCTTGTTGCTATTCGACAGGAGTAGGCTATGTGCCGGCACCGCGTTTCATCCTCTCCCATCCTACTATCATATATCACGTCATTCATTCCGTCTCATTGACTCCTCTGATGAGTTTAACGTCAAAAACTTCATAATGGTCCGTATTGAAAAAAAATTTACATTCAAAGACAAAGGTAAAGTTATCCACCTGTTCAATACTACTTACAATGTGTTATCATTAAGATGTCACATGTTTATTATTCCATTTAGTGGGTACCGGTTTCGGCATTATTTTATGCCATCATTAGCCCAAGATTTTAGCAAGCAAGGACACTTAATAAAATACATATATATGTACATAGATAACTAGCAATAATAGTTACATCATAAAACATTTGACCACACAATATCTCTAAAAAACATATTAAAATTCTGGAATTCTGGATTTAAGATAAAAAAGTTTCTTATGTACAATTCAGTGTATTCCTATCACCCAATAATGTTAACTAATGATTTCTATGAATAGAGCTACAATAGCTGCCAAGTTATGTAAGATCTTCTTTTTAGACTGTCTATACAGCTAAATGACAATTATTCTATTGCTCTAGAACGCTGTATAGAGTCTTTGTGAACGTTCTATCATGTAAGATTGAAGCCTATATACATAATTATCACATTTTAGAGTATTACTGTACAGTATAAAATAGAGAGAGAGAAGAGGGCTGATGATGGCCCACTAAATGGAATAATACAAATGTGACATCTTAATGATAACACATTGGAAGTAGTATTGAACAGGTGGATAACCTTACCTTTGTCTTTGAATGTCCTCTGATGAGGTTAACGTCAGGAAGGGCATCGGGTCATAAAAATCCGCCGTGACAGATTCATCTCACCTCATACCCGACCCCGTAGAGAAACGGGACAATGGCTGGACAAAAAAGTTATTATTATTATTATTATTATTATTATTATTATTATTATTATTATTATTATTATTATTACAATATGTACTGTACAAAGTTTTGATTAAAGTCTAAACATGAAAATATCTATTACATAGGCTTATGTGTCCATTTACTTATACTTCTTTTCCCTTTTCTCCTTAGAGCTTCTGGTACCACTTTTTCTCCTGCGAGTCTCTTGCCGAACTTCTCGGTGATGGGACCAGCAGTAGTCTCCCGTCATACTGGCATTCCAGCGGCCCTGATACCTTGTTTACATTACAGTCGAACCTCCATTACTTGAATTTTCAGTATCTCGAAGTAACTTAAATATCCCCGCCGGTTGTCCTATTCTTCACGTGTATTTATTTCTCTATTCGCGAAATTCGATTACATGAATTTCTCGATTTCTCGAAGCAAACATTACCCTGTGACTCGAATTTTGTCAACATTGACTGTGCAATACGGCATTTGTGGTTTGTGAGGAACAGTTAACAAGTAAAGAAAGGTTCACAGTGATGCTGGGAGCTGATATAACGGGAACCGAAAAACTAAAACTTCTAATGATCAGAAAATCGGCGAAGCCTCGCTGTTTCTCGGGTGTCGAATTAATTACCGGTCACCTGAAGTCGCGGATGACAAGGTCCATTTACGAATCTCGGCTTCGTGATATTGACCAGAAGTGTGAACGTGAAAGGAGGAAAGGTTAACAGTAACAAACTGAAGAGACTAACGGATTATTTTCTAAAGGTGTTAACGGAGGTATGTTTTTTGTTTTGCTACTGTATGTAGCAAAGTCACAAAGTCACAATAATAAGGATTATAATTAAAGCGACGCCGTAAAATAGTTTGTATATTTTTAAATACTGTTAAAAATATTCAGTATAAGCCCGTAGGTGCATATGATTCAATTATGTGCTATATATGCTCAAATTGCCTGCTGCCATTTCTTGATGGATACCGTACTTTTGTATCCATCCCTTGGCACAAGCCAGAGTAAAGTGCAGCTTTCACCGAAGTCCCAGTCTCATCCATGGCTGTGACAATATGGAAGCTGCTGGGGTATGAGTGGTGCTGAGTAATGACACTCGGAGCACAAATAGTGCATTTGAGTGTTACGAAAGGTTCTGCTCATAGGGTCAGTCGTGCTGCAATGCACTTTCTGACCCAGTGAGGAAAGCAATGGCAAACTACCTCACTCCTCGTCTTGCCTAGTACGCCTCATTTTGGTGCTGCCGTTGGTTTTTGCGGTTTCCTTATAACCGCATAACCTTTGGTGGTGCTATTTGAGGATCCAACCAGCCTCTGGGCTGATGACCTAACAGACAGATATGCTCAAAATCGGTATTCGATAACTCGAAATAAAATGGAGCTCCCGAGATAATTCGAGATATCGAGGTTCCACTGTACTTTGATATCTCGATGGAAACGCTCACCTTGCTTGCTCTCCACTCACATCCCCCAAATTTACTGGCGGAAAAATCAAGGTGATTGGTCAGAAAGTGAATCTTGAGGCTCATCAAACATCCTCACCTTCTGAACTTATCCAGCATGCTGGCTACAAGTCCATTTTGGTGCCCAAGAACTTTGTAACAATCTGCTTGAATGATACCCAAGCCTTCCTCTTATTGACTTCCATATTTGATTCAAAGTTGGAATCGAACCTCATTTTTCGGATATCAGATCCAACAAGCGAAACTTCTTTCAATTTTCCTTCTGTTCAATGATGAAACTTCTCGTAGAGATACTTGAAACATTGCCCACCTTTGGGTAAGGCTTTGACGAACTGTTTCAATACGCCTAATTTGATGTATAGAGATGGTCGTCGAATTTGTTCCGGATTCCACGAGGTTCTTCCGATAATGTTCATCTCTCTTGCAAGCCAGTGTATTCGGACCAGTGTTGCCAACTTATATTTTCAAGATCCGCTAAATACTACCAAAAATCCGCTAAAATTCAGCCAAGAAATCCTATATCAAATAATGAGCTTAAACATGAGCAATAAAAGTAAATGTCTGCACTCACCCGATCTGTGAGTTTCACTGGGATTAACCCCCTGCCTGCGAACCAGCGAGCTAAAACTTGCAGGCGTTTTAGTGCCGGGTGCAAACTAGGTGAATCCCCTACCTCAAGGGCCACACACAGAACAGGCCAGTTCATTAAACGGTCTTCCTTCATAGCATAAATATAAATGCTACTCTCTCATAGTTTTGTTAGCTGTCGTCATTCGTCAAATATGAAATAAGTACTCTTTCCCCACGCATTAGAAATTTATGATACCATTATCTCATAAAATCTAATCCAAATAGTTTTCCTCATGTGACTGCTAGCTCCTGACAAGAAATACGCAATAGCTCCGAGACAGAGTGGAGCACAAATTTAAAAAGAACGTAAAATGGATAAAACACTAAATTCTGCTATAATAAATATAGAATTCCGCCAAAAATTCCGCTGTCCACTAAATGATATATTTCTCCGCCGACAGCTTTCTAATTCCGCCAAATTTAGTGGAAAATCCGCTAAGTTGGCAACACTGATTCGGACCAGTATTGATCTCTTGCCCCACTGTCCCTTTCGCGTAAGAAACATGGAAATTTAATTTAAACCCATTTTTACGCATTTCAATATTGTATTAAAAACCTTCCAATTTGCTACAAACGTATTTTTTTAATATTTACTGCGGAAATATAAACGTGATTGCTGATACAGCTTTCTTTTTTAATGATCATATGCGGACTCAGTACACGAAAAACCATAAAAACATGGCAACTTCATTTAACAAGTTATTTTCATCGTTGGCCTGTGTTACTTAAGAAAGTGTTATTTTTACGTTCGTTTTAGCCTCTATGGATTGAATGTTACCAGTCTTATTTTCAAAACCTATTGCAGATTTGTTAAGTGTGCCAGCTTTTGATATCCTAACAATATCCCTTAAGCCCATACATCAGTATCTTCTTTCAATATTATAACAGAGCCATATTTCGTGTTCCGATCCCATTTTAAAACCTTGATATATTCTAACCATTTTGTAAAAACGCCAGAGTGCCGGAACGTTGCCCTCAAAAATGTTCTGTATCTTTCTGGTAAATTAGTGGCCCGCATCTCTCATATTTAACTGGTCATCTTGATACAAGTGAGAATATCAAAAGGATCAGTACTGATCTGCATTTAGGGCAGTCGCCCAGGTGGCAGATTCCCTATCTGTTGTTTCCCTAGCCTTTTCCTAAATGATAGCAAAGAATTTGGAAATTTATTAAACATCTCCCTTGATAAGTTATTCCAATCCCTAAAGCCCCTTCCTATAATGGAATATTTGTCCCATTTTTTCTCCTGAATTCCAACTTTATTTTCATAATCAGATGTTTCCTACTTTTAAAGACACCACTCAAACGTATTCGTATTCTAATGTCATTCCACGCCATCTCTCCACTGACAACTCGGAACATACCACTTAGTCGAGCAGCTCGCCTCGTTTCTCCCAAGTCTTCCCAACCTAAACTTTGCAACAGTTTCGTAACGCTACTCTTTTGTTGGAAATCATCCAGAACAAATCGAGCTGAATTCCTTCGGATTTCTTCCAATTCTCGAATCGAGTAATCCTGATGAGGGTCCCATGCACTGGAACCATACTCTAGTTGGGGTCTTGCCAGAGATATGCTCTCTCCTTTACATCCTTACTACAACCCCTAAATACCCTCATAATCATGGGTAGAAATCTGTACCCTTTATTTACAATCCCGTTTGTGTGATAACCCCAATGAAGAGCTTTCTCTATATTAACACCCACGTACTTACAATGATCCCCAAAAGGAACTTTCACCCCATCAACACAGTGATTAAAACTAAAAGGACATTTCCGATTTGTGAAACTCACAACCTGACTTTTGACTCCGTTTGTCATCATACTACCTGCTGTCCTTTTCACAACATTGTCGAGGTCTTTTGCAGTTGTTCACAATCTTGTAACTTATTTATTACTCTACACAGAATAAATACATCCACAAAAATCCTTATATCTGATTCCAAATCTTTACTCATATCATATAAGAAAACATAGGTCCAATAACATTCCCTTGAGGAACTCCCCTCTCTTTCTGTACCAGTTATGGTGTGTGTTTTACTCCCATATCGCTGCCTGTTACACCACCATAGAACCTGGAAGCTCCTATACAGTAGCACCAGTAAGAAGAGGCAGTAAATGATGAATGAGAAGAGCCCTGTGTAAGGTGGTCAGGTCTGCCCCTCCGGCAACGGCTGAGCCGACCTGGACGGAACAATGGCGTCACTTCCGGCGCAGCGTAACGGCCTGTCGTGAGAAGGGTGAGGGGGCGTGGCCTGTATTAGCATAACATGTCTTAATGTGCTCAACCTTGAGAATTTGATATGGCTTTTATTCTTGTTTCGCACTGGTGAGTTTCAGTGCGTTCTTGAACTGTCAGATTTAAATGTGGACATTTCTGTCTGCACCTTCAGTATTCGAACATAGCCTGGAACCCATATTCCCCTCATCATCTCCGAGTAAGGCTGTCATATTGTTGAAGAAGGATGACAATCAGTCATCTCTAGATGTCATTGTTCGACACTCTAAAATAATCCTAATGACGCAATTATTTGCTATCCGGTAAAATTAATTTAGCAGCTAGCCTTGATATTCATTTGGTACATGAAGGAGCTCGTGATTATTATTATTATTATTATTATTATTATTATTATTATTATTATTATTATTATTATTATTATTATTGCGTTCCGGCCTTCTAAGGACCACGTTACAATTTCAATTGTTCCTCCTTAGTTGTTCTTTCCTTTTCTTCCAGTATTCTTTCATTGTTTCACTGTGTTTCTTTTTCCTGTCTTCAGGCCACTTTGTGCCTGTTTTCCTTTCCTTCCTCCCTTGGAATCCTTCCACTTGTAAGACTTTCTTCCTAAAAATCTTTCTTTCCAATAATTCTTCTTCTCGTAGGTTGTTCCTTTCCAGGTCTTTCTTGACTTCTTAAATCCAGGTGGTAGTTGATTTCTTTTCCGAAAGGTACTTGAAGATTCGTTTAGTTAGTCTATTGTCATCCATTCTGTAAACGTGTCCAAGAAATAGCAATCTCCTTTTTCTTATTGTTTCTGATATGTTTTCTACGTTCTGGTAAATTTCATTGTTACTTCTTAATTTCCAAAACTCTGCAATTCTTAGAGGACCTAATATTTTCCTTATAATTCTTCTTTCTAATATTTCTAATTTATCAAGCTTGTAGTTCAGTGCTAGACATTCACTGGCATAAAGACATTCTGGTTTCACTACTGTGTTGTAGTGCTTTAAGTTTTCTTGATAAACACTTTTTGTTGTAAGTATTCTTAGTTATACCGTATGCTCTTTCCATCTTTTGTATCCTCTTATTATTATTATTATTATTATTATTATTATTATTATTATTATTTCGTGTGGCTATTTCTAGCCGAGTGCAGCCCTGGTAAGCCAGACCCTCCGATGAGGGTGGGCGGCATCTGCCATGTGTTGGTAACTGCGTGTAATTGTAGTGGAGGATAGTGTTATACGTGGTGTGTCAGTTGCAGGGGTGTTGGGGACAGCACAAACACCCTGCCCCCGGGCCAAGGGAATTAATCAATTAAGGTTAAAATCTCCGACCCGGCCGGGAATCGAACCCTCTGAACCGAAGGCCAGTACGCTGGCCATTCAGCCAACGAGTCGGACATTATTATTATTATTATTATTATTATTATTATTATTATTATTATTATTATTATTATTATTAATCACTGATTGTTTCCTTGCGGGCCCACGAGGTTTTCATTCTTTCGGTATGTGCTTTCTTCCATTCATCAGAATGGACATGCTTCAGTCGAATTTGCGACTTCTTCTTGATGAACCTGCCTAAGTTAGTGTGAGTGGTGCTCGGAGATGAATGTCTGTTTCTGCGATTCCATACTTCGAAAGATTATTATCGATCTCAGCCAATGAAGGAAAAATCGTTTTGAGACTTCTGAAGCAGGATAACAAACGTTTACAGATACTTTCAGCTGGCAATCTGAAGAGGTGAGCATAAAAAGTTATCGGTGTATAAGTTTCTTCGAAGTCTGTAAATACCATCTTTGAGACTGGGACCAAGCGGCTCCATGGCTAGATGGATAGCGTGCTGGCCTTTGGTCACAGGGGTCCCGGGTTCGATTCCCGGCAGGGTCGGGAATTTTAACCATCGTTGGTTAATTTCCCTGGCTCGGAGGCTGGGTGTATGTGTTGTCTTCATCATCATTTCATCCTCATCACGACGCGCAGGTCGCCTACGGGAGTCAAATAAAACGACCTGCACCTGGCGAGCCGAACCCGTCCTAGGATATCCCGGCACTAAAAGCCATACGACATTTCATTTTCACAGGGACCAAGATTTTTTTTTTTTTTTTGCATATTCCTCCTTTCCTTATTTGCCAGATTTCAAGCAGGCTCTGTGCTCGATGTTAAGCATTGTGCTGTATATAGTCTAATGCTTCAGGTCTAATTACAGTTTGATAATGTCGAATTTTTGTATTTCGAGAGATGGAAGTTTTGTTATGTATATGTTTTGAGTGAGTTTCAAACTTGCTGACAAGCGTTCAGACGGCGAACTTCTCAGAATTGTTCAATTCAACCCATTCACCAAGGTACTTGAATCTTTCCTCTTTCAAGATCCTACCGTCGGTAGTCAGGAAATGTCTGATGTGAGAAAAGAAGTGGATTTTGGTATAAGAGATTTTGAGACCACTCTTAAGTGCGCATTCATGCAGGCAAATGATTTGATGAGTAGCTAGTTCAGGAGAGGAAGTAAGGTGAGTGAAGTCATCTGCGAAAGCAAAACGGTCAATATTAATACCATTACGAGTTCGGCCTATTTGAACTCCATTAGGAATTCCTTTAGATTGAAGAACATATTATTATTATTATTGTTATTATTATTATTATTATTATTTCTTTCTTTCTTTCTTTCTTTCTTTCTTTCTTTCTTCGTTATGCCCTATTAAAGAGCGCGTTTGGATTTGTTAACTTGGTCTGCCGGCTTCCTCTTCTCCCCAAATTCTTCACATATTCGCTGTAGTGCTTTTTCCGTTCTTCTGTCCACTGTTTTCCAGTGGTGTTTTCTTAAGCTTTTTCCACAAATCTGTTATTTACTACCAGAATTCCAATGAGTTTACAACTTTTTATGATATCGTCTGTAGCGTTTATTCCCTCCAACCAGTTTTAACTGATTATAGTAAGCAGGGTTTTTTAGCAAATCTGTTCTTGTCCATTCTGCAGATGTGACCATATAATTTCAACGTGTTGCTGTGTACAGCACTGTAGATTTTTAAAAAATAAAAATGCCATTCACAAGAGAATGACCATAGTGTACAGTATATTTTCTTAAGAATTTTACCTTCTTCCTTTACAATTTCTTCGATTTTAGGGTAGCCTCGTAGAGATGTAGTTTCTGAGGCTTCCAGCAAAACAACTGTCCTATAATGACTTAGTCTTGCATTCCGCGATATGACTCCTTCATTGTAGTGATTCCATGTTACTCTATACGCTTTCTAGAGTTTAGTGTCTTTACTATTGAGTCCAGATGGTAGTATGACTTCTCCGAGATATTTGAAAGAAGACATATGAATTGATCTCGTCTTAAGGTGATTGGGATCAGATACCGAGAACGAAGAATAAAAATCAGTCTGCAGTTATAAGAATCGAGGGCTTTGAGAAAGAAACAGCAGTTCAGAAAGGAGTAAGGCAAGGTTGCAGTAGGGGCTTTTCAATGTATATATATGGAACCAGCAGTAAAGGACATCAACGAGGAATTTGGAAAGGGAATCACAATCCAAGGAGAGGAAATCAAAACCTAGAGATTTTATCTGAGACTGCAGAATATCTCGCGAAGCTGCTGAATGGTATGGACGAAGTCTTGGATAAGGAATACAAGATGAAAATAAATAAGTCCAAAACAAAATTAATGGAGTGCAATCGAACGAAGGCAGGTGATGCAGGAAATATTAGATTAGGAAATGAAGTCTTAAAGGAAGTAGAAGAATATTGTTACTTCGGTAATAAAATAACTAACAATGGCAGAAGTAAGGAGGACATAAAATGCAGACTAGCACAAGCATGGAAGGGCTTTCTTAGAAATAGAAATTTGCTCACTTCAAACATTGATATAGGAATTAGAAAGATGTTTTTGAAGACTTTCGTGTGGAGCGTGGCATTGTATGGAAGCGAAACATGGACGATAACTAGCTCAGAAAGAAAGAGAATAGAAGCTTTTGAAATGTGGTGTTACAGAAGAATGCTGAAAGTGAGATGGATAGATGGAATCACGAATGTATACTGAATCGAATTGGTGAGAGGAGATCGATTTGGCTAAATTTGACCAGAAGAAAGAATGATAGGACATATCTTAAGACACCCAGACTTGTTCAGTTGGTTTTTGAGGGAAGCGTACGCGATAAGAACGGTAGAGGTAGACCAAGGTATGAGTATGACAAGCAGAGTAGAGCAGATGTAGGATGCAGCAGTTACGGAGAAATGAAAAGGTTAGCACAGGATAGGGAGGCATGGAGGGCTGCATCGAATCAGTCTACGGACTGTTGACTCAAACAACAAATAACATATCGTTAAAAATCGTTAGCTGTCGTTGTGAATACGTCGTCCTCAGTTGTATAGAATAACATACTTAATAATGGAAAATAAAAGGTTTGATTAGGATTCGGCAAACACGTGCGAAAGGAAGAGTTGAAACGAGAGAAGTGAATGAGGAAGGAATAAAAGATTAGGCGTTACTATGAGGAATTGAAAAGGCAAAAACAATTTACAATAAGTAACATTAAATTATGTCTCCTCTTTCTCATATCACACACCAATACTACACCAAGTTGTCATCCAAATTCGAAGCGTATCACGTTCCATTGAATGAAATGTTTTCCAAATGATACTTGTAATGAGTCTACAAAATCCTTGCCCCCCACTTTGCGGAGAAATCATAACATTTTTATTCCATTTTATCCGGTTGAAACTAGGAATTATATGAATTATTAAAACACGCAATTTGCACAAGCCTTGTTGTCTTATCAGCTAATTATTTTCTTTAATTATTAACAAAATTACTAGCGGAAATATGTACAAGATGTCGCACTTACCTTGTTAAAGTGGATGTCAGATGTCATTTCATCCAACCGACATTGATGCTTGTAACGAGTTGATGACTACTTATAAATAATTTCTTGAATATCATAAAATGTATGATAAATAAAAATATATAAAAACTTAATAAACATAATTAACCGAAATGTCCGTAGTATGGGCGCCAGAGTTCACCAGAATGGATCCCTCGAATTTAGATAGAGCATGATAATTCTTTATATCCCAGGGCGGGTACATAATGCTGTGTACTGGTACATCTGCTACAGGCCTTACCTTACCTTCTGAAAACGATTAAATAGCTAGGAACTGCACCTAGGTTCATCAATAACTCCACTGATTCTAAAGTATATAACTATATTCTCAATAAAATCCGCGCATGAGCACCTCAACACACCAAAATACACCTATAATACACAAACCAAAATATTGTTGGAAAAGTCCATATTTAAAACAACAACAATGAAAACAGTGGGAAAACGAAAGCGAGAACTAAGCCACAATTTGTAGTTAGTTCGTTGAACAATGTACATATATGTAGATAAGAACCCTTCACTGTCTCTGTATCAACACGACTTGCCGATTCTCATAATCGGCAGTTATAACATCACACAGATACTGTACCTCGTAATACTGTGTTCACAGACTTTAACACCTGTTGTAAAGATATATACATTTGAGCAACACACGCTTGTCGATCCTGAACATAAATTGTGGAAAGTCTGAGATAGCTTTCACGAACATATAATGCCAGGCTGCCACAAGTGCTACAATACATAATGCGTAAGCACTCCACAATTTGTCGATCAGCCACTTTCCACGAACATAATAAGACTACGTTCCACGAACGTTTGAAGTCCAGTCCAGTATAGTGCAGCAGTCTCACTCCAGTACAGTGTATCAGCACTACTTCCTTCTCGTACTGTGTGTCTCGTTGTAGTTTTTTTTCCGCTGTGATGTCAAACTATATAAAGACCTCAGCATACCCCTTCCTCTCACATAATACGTTGAGATTGATCCTGGTCACCCAATCATGAATGATCCTCTTGTCAAGACCATGCCCTGAAATACTTCTTGGTTCCAAGACATAAACAAACTCTCTGGGGTGTTTCACATGATTCATCGAACTTACCGACAACAACAAGTACATCGCATAAGACACTGGGAAAACCGCATGAGTCATACAAATTACCAGTGTCCAATATAGCAATGTTTTCCCACGCGTTGTTCGAAACAAATTACTCATACTACATATATGGATACCTTCCAGCTTACAAATATAAATGACAAAATATACAAATGAAATAATAATAATAATAATTGAATACTGGCAATAACATCTTTCACTTCTGCATATAGTGCGAGAGTGTGATATATATGTACTATCACGTGCTGTGTGTAACGGCAATAGCTGACGTGACGTCAGTACTAAGGAATAGACCCCAGATTTGTATGAAGTAACAGGTTAGAATGCAAACTAATTTTATTATTAGGAAGCGTCGTCTAGGCCGCTCTTTCGTAATGTAGTGAGAGTAACATAAATTCTATGGGTTCTGATTGGCCGAATTCTTATGCAAAGCTCATAACACAACCGTTGTGCAGATTAGACTAATTACTCGCTTTAATATGTTGCATAAAAATCCTAGCTCTAGTGATGGCAGATATTAGATACTTAAGTTTATCTGTCATCATTAGCGGTTCGACACCGAAGAAAATTCCTTCCACAGTCGTCCTTCAAACGGAACCCACTTTTGAAACACGGTGTGGCGCGCACGGAAGCTGCTGCCTGTGGGATGATCTTCCCTTTCTTTAGAGGAGAGAAAACAATTGAATTGATACGGAGCACTTAATGACGCAAAGCTGTGGTTACTCCGCCTCGCAGAATGAAGGATACAAAAGAAATATTCCGATGGGAAGGCAGTTGCTCATACAATAAGGAACAAATGAAAATAAAAAGAAGAAAGAAACTCGTGACTCAAGAAGACAGACTACTGCTGAATCCTTCCTGCATAATTTGTGAGGTGGGTGAAGTGAAAGCAAATAACCAACCCGGCTGTGTGAAATACCGAAGGTCAGGGCGTTGGAGGGTGCAGTGAGTTAGAACTGATCCATGTATTGCTGCATTGGTATAGATTTTAAACACAAATTCTTGATTCATTTTGCTACTGTGTCGAATAGGTTCGTGATCACTAGGGCTTGGAAGTTGAGGACCTACACATTCCCTAAAAGAGACTTGTGAAAAAGAAAGTAAAATTATCGAAAACAGGGACCTAAAAACTGGCATGAAGCAGGTAAAAATGCGGTCCAAACTAATTCATTATTTCAGATGTAATTATCAATCAATCAATACTGATCTGCATTTAGGGCAGTCGTCTAGGTGGCAGATTTCCTTTCCGTTGTTTTACTAGCCTTTTCTTAAATGATTGGAAAGAAATTGGAAATTTATTGAACATCTCCCTTGGTAAGCTGTTCTAATCCCTAACTCCCTCTCCTATAAACGGATATTTGCCCCAATTCCAACTTTATCTTCGTATTGTGATCTTTCCTACTTTTAAAAACACCACTCAAACTTATTAGTCTACTAATGTCATTCCACGCCATCTCTCTACTGACAGCTCGGAACATACCACTTAGTCGAGCAGCTCGTCTTCTTTCCCCCAAGTCTTCCCAGCCCAAACTTTGCAACATTTTGGTAACGCTACTCTTTTGTCGGAAATCACCCAGAACAAATCGAGCTATTTTTCTTTGGATATTTTCCAGTTCTTGAATCAAGTAATCCTAGTGAGCGTCCTAAACACTTAGGGGTTGTAGTAGGGATGTAAGGGAGAGGGTATAAAAGTCTGTGTTAAGACCCCAACTAGGGTATAGTTCCAGTGTATGGCGTTGCTTCCACTTATTTGTGTCAGGTTCCTCGCTCTCATCTTTCATACCCGTACTCACTTGGTCAACTCTTGTTCTTTTCCGACCCCGACGGTATTAGGTTTTCGGACCCTAGCGAGTTTATTATTCTGAAGGCTTTCGTGGCCCTTTCCTTTCGTTTGCCGATAGCTTCATTTTTCGAAGTTTCGGACCTCTTCCACTTCCCTTCTGATTAGTGTTAAAAGAAGTCGGTTACCAAGTTGTTCTTTCTCTTAAAACAATAATCACTACTGCCACGTAGTCTCACGTAGCAGGAACGGGACCTGGCAACCCTCTCGACCATTTTATAATTAACACACTGCATTGGAATCATATTTTCTTTTCCTTCCACTGTTTAATTTTAATATATAGATAACCGAGCTCGATAGCTGCAGTCGCTTAAGTGCGCTCAGTATCCAGTATTCGGGAGATAGTAGGTTCGAACCCCACTGTCGGCAGCCCTGAAAATGGTTTTCCGTGGTTTCCCATTTTCACACCAGGCAAATGCTGGGGCTGTACCTTAATTAAGGCCACGGCCGCTTCCTTCCCACTCCTAGCCCTTTCCTGTCCCATCGTCGCCATAAGACCTGTCTGTGTCTGTGCGACGTAAAGCAACTAACCAAAATATATAGATAACAGCAGAAATGAAAGAGCAGATTCTTGAGCAAAATTACATATGATGAACCTCCAGTGTGCCATGTTAAGTGACAAATCGAAAAATATAGATCAATAGAACAATAGCTGCACTTCTAGTTTGAAAGGATCTGCTACAAGAGAACTGTTCTTTCCCGAAGTTAAAGATCGACTTCAGAGTAAAGTAATAGTGCCTGACTTTGTCCTAACGCAATTTCTATCCGGACATGGAAGATTCTAATATTTAAAATCCAAATTACAGATGTTTGTTTATGCTTTTGTGGTTCTGCTCAGACAGTGGATTATCTACTTTCCTCCTGCCCCGTGTTTGGAATGAAAAGACTTATATTTGAGTACCATCTGAACAGTTGTGATCTTATATTTTCTAAACCATTGCGTGATATTTTTAAGTAGCCTTGTTGTTATAAGCAATTTTTGACATTCATTCAGCACATCTTTAACGAACTGAACTCTTGATCCTTCCTTCCTTTTAAAATATTTAAAGATTATAAACTACAGCCCGTAATGTACTGGATATTCAATAATAATAATAATAATAATAATAATAATAATAATAACAGCAGAAAATATCCACAACAACTCAAAAGAGGCATTAAACTATAAAATAGGCACCGAAAGCTGATACAGGCAGAAAAGGCAAAATAAAAACCGGTCCTACCGTTTTCAAACTTACGGAAATGTGTTTATGTCTATGTGACACAAACACCCAAATTAAAAAAGGCATGTTTCCTAACTTCCGAGCAGTGTTGCCAACTTATATTTTCAAGATCTGCTAAATACTACTAAAAATCCGCTAAAATTCCGTCAAGAAATCCGATCTCAAATAATGAGCAATAATAATAATAATAATAATAATAATAATAATAATAATAATAATAATAATAATAATAATAATAATAATAATAATAATGGCGTATGGCTTCTAGTGCCGGGAGTGTTCCAGGACATGTTCGGCTCGCCAGGGGCAGTTTTTTTAATTATTTGACCCCCGTAGGCGACCTACGCGTCGTGATAAAGATGAAATGATGATGAAGACGACACATACACCCAGCCCCCGTGTCAGCGAAATTAACCAATGATGGTTAAAATTCCCGACCATGACGGGAATTGAACCCGGGACCCCTGTGACCAAAGGCCAGCACGATAACCATTTAGCCTTGGAGTCGGAAATAATAATAATAATAATAATAATAATAATAATAATAATAATAATAATAATAATAATGAAAGCAAATGTCTGCACTCATCTGATCTGTGATTTTCACTGGGATTAACCCCTGCCGGCGAGCTAAAACTTGTAGGCATTTTACTGCCGGGGGCAAACTATGTGAAGCCCCTACCTCAAGGGCCACACACAGAGAACAGGCAAGTTCATTAAACGGTCTTCCTTCATAGCATAAATATAAATGCTACTCTCTCACAGTTTAATTATCTGTCGTCATTCGTCAACTAAGAGATAAGTAACCTTTCCCCACGAATTACAAATTTATGATACCATGATCTCATAATATCAAATCCAAATAACATGTTTTCCTCATGTGACTGCTAGCTCCTGACAAGAAATACGGAATAGCTCGAAGACAGACTGTAGTACAAATTTTAAAAAAAGTAAAATAGATAAAACGCTAAATTCCGCTATAATAAATCTAGAATTCCGCCAAAAAAATCCGCTGTCCGCTAAATGATATATTTCTCCGCCGACAGTCTTCTAATTCCGCCAAATTTAGCGGAAAATCCGCTAAGTTGGCAACACTGCTTCCGGGCTCTACATAAATGTTCCTTGTATAATTTTTTTGCAATGAGTATTATGTCCGTGATATTTCTCATATATTTTCTCCTATTGACCATGAGGGACCCTGAAAGTTCCGTGTCCTCACTCTATTACTTAAAATCCAATTAGTCGTTGGATCCGTGCGACTGACCTGACATGGCTTGCCTCTTAACGTAGTGTCACCCGTATTTGTCTGACGGCCTAGCAGGAACACAGTGCCTGATGTGGCGGTGAGTGTGTTAATGAATGTATCTTAAGCATGCAAAATATTGTTTAAGTAGCATTTATAATTGATTAGCTACATAAAATCGAATTTGACTTAATTTAAATCAAATTTAAGGGTCTTTAAGGCTAGGGTTCTGCCTGTAGTGGTGAAGTACAATGGAGATTTCGATGGCCTTGGAACCGCTACGGTAGCTGTGAAGGTCCTTCATGCAAAAGGGGCTCTGGTTAAGACGCATGAGGTCGTTATGCCAGTTAAGAACCAAAATGGGTAATGAAGTGCAATGTGAATTTAAATCTTATAGCAGTTGTATAGCATTATTTGAAGTGATTCCATATACTGTATGAGTTGATTATGTGTGTAAGTACAGAAGATATTATGAGTGAAATTTTATAAATAGTATCAATTTATTAAGGAAGAACTGTGTGTTTGATAGAAACATTAAATTGTGTAACACTGTATTTTAGGAAAATGTCTTCTTTTCTTTTTAATTTAAAATTTAGTGCTTGATAATAATGTGTTTTTGTGTAGCATTTGCCACCGAGGTACACACCTCTTTTGGGAATCAAGTGATTTTGATTTGATTTTGAACTGTGACAGGAGACGAACCCACTACCTTGAGAGTACCTAACCAACAGAAGTGTATGAAATTTGATGTACCAGACTGATAAAATTGCCTTGTACGAGGATATACGCTAATACGTTCCGCCTCCTCTGATGTTTACATAGGAGATTATGATGGCAATGACACGGGTTACTCTTTCAATTACTAGAGGTAAAAAAAGGTAAACAAAGGCTTGCTCAGTCAGTTAACGCTCGATCAGGCAGCTTCCTACTGTTAGATCAGTGATCTAGAACGGAAGGTAATGAAATGAAGAGTGGAATTTGTGTTTTTAGGAGATCGTGAAGTTTCGGTTGACCTTAATACCGCAAGATAGGTAATCCCATCTCGTGCTATACAATCTCAACTCCAATCCCGGAAGCCTGTGGTTACAGTCCTTATATGTGGCCTTGAATCTTAATCTGTAATTGATTCTCAATGACCCTTGAAGTGATTCAAACGGTCTTCATCCTTCCCGTTACGTTCAATCTTCTTACAATATTAAAACAGGAATTTTTAATCCTAGTAAACACGCAGTCCGAGAAACAAAAAGGAAAGGTCACAAATTAATCACAACAATATTTTCTCATCTCAGCGTCCAGCTGCCACCGCTCTGACTCACGCGGGGATCATATTCATCCCAAACTCCACATGCTTAATTTATCACTTATAACACTGTGCCTAGGTCGCTGGCGGGTTCGATCCCAGGTGATATTTGAAGGGAGTGATGGGATAATCGAATACAAAATAATAGCTTATTCGATTTTTCGTTTATTTTTCACATTAGATTATATTTCGATTATTCATTCGAATGAATGAGGCAATCGAGCAGCGAATATTTTTCCATTCGATTAATTTTTCGATTATTCATTCGAAACTCCATTCGAATGAATGAGGCAATCGAATAGTGAATATTTTTCCATTCGATTATTTTTTTCGATTATTCATTCGAAACTCCATTCGAATGAATGAGGCAATCGAATAGTGAAATATTTTTTCCATTCGATTATTTTTCGAGTATTTTTTTGTTTATCCGTCCAAAACTTCATTAGAATGAATGAGGAAATCGAATAGTAAATTTTTCGGTTCGATTATTTTTTCGAATATTTATTCAATTATCTAAATAATCGGATGGAGGTTATTCGATTATTAAAAGTATTCGATTGCGTCGTCTTCACTACTACTGAATGGTATTTGGAACTTATTCGATTATTTTATTCGGTTATTTATCCGATTATGTAAATAATGGGATGGAGGTATTCGATTATCCCATCACTATTTGAAGGTGCTCAAATATGTCCGCCTCGTGTCAGTGGTTTTATCGGCACGTAAACGAAATGCTGCTGCACAAAATTCCGGCACCTTGGCGTCTCTGAAAATCATAAAAGTAGTCAGCTTTCTGAAAATGAGGAATTTATCGTGTGACAAATGCCTCGGCTTGGAGACACGCCACTACTTCGTCATATGATATGTGTATTCAATGCTTCTGTACGGTGCTGAAACATGGACTCTGAAAGGTAACACCATGAAGAGAGGTGTGGGTGTTCCGAAGGTTGTTACGGATCTCGTGCACTGACCACGTCTCCAATGCTGCCGTCCTCAGACGCACGAGGAGAGATCGAATGTTTATGTGCACAATCGAGGAAAGAAAGTCACTCCACCTTGGGCATATCATGAGGAATGAAAAGTACGGCACTTAACGCCCTTGAAAGGGCCTTGGCCTGCCCAGCTACCGCTGCTCAGCCGGAAGGCCTGCAGATTACGAGGTGTCGTGTTGTCAGTACGACGCATCCTCTCGGCCGTTATTCTGGGCTTTCGAGACCGGGGCCGCCATCTCACCGTCAGATAGCTCCTCAGTTCTAATCACGTAGGCTGAGTGGACCTCGAACCAGTTCTCAGGTCGAGAGAAAAATCCCTGTCCTGGCCGGGAATCGAACGCGGGTCCTCCGGGCGAGAGACAGGCATGCAACCCCTACACCACAGGGCCGGCATAATGAAACGTACAACCTACTAAATTGATCATGCTGGGTAAAATTAATGGACGTAGGGGTCGCGGTCGAAGGAAACGCTCTTGGGTGAGATACTTAACGAGATTGTACAGCACTAGATTCTTGTAGATTGATGAGGACAGACGAACATCGTATACAGACTTCGCTGTGATTGTGGCCAACCTTCAGTAATGGAGATAGAGAAGGCACTACATCAGGAAGTTAGTGAGACTTAAAGCAGTATTATTGTTATTATTTGGTTCGTTTTGGCCTACTAGGGACCACGGGGCTCGTCTTAACTAGCGAAGGTCTTCTGCTTTTTCTTGGCCC
This sequence comes from Anabrus simplex, assembly GCF_040414725.1. Lineage (NCBI taxonomy): Eukaryota > Metazoa > Arthropoda > Insecta > Orthoptera > Tettigoniidae > Anabrus > Anabrus simplex. The sequence goes on along the minus strand of NC_090265.1, from coordinate 1,767,928,469 downwards.
GGTACGCTTTCATTTTCTGCCTGTGTACCTTCCACTTAGGCTGGTGGTCCCTGTACTTTTTTTGCCCGTGAGGATAAATGAAAAGAAATGGCGTATGGCTTTTAGTGCCGCGAGTGTCCGAGGACAAGTTCGGCTCGCCAGGTACAGGTCTTTTGATTTGACTCCCGTAGGCGATCTGCGCGTCGTAATGAGGATGAAATGATGATGAAGACAACACATACACCCAGCCCCCGTGCCAGCGAAATTAACCAATGATGGTTAAAATTCCGGACTCTGCCGGGAATCGAACCCGGGACCCCTGCAACCAAAGGCCAGCACGTTAACTATTTAGCCATCGAGCCGCACGCTTGTGAGGATGATGCAAGTGTAATGGACGAGCATAACTTGGAAACAATTCTCTAAACCCATGGGTAAATAGTGAAAATATCGAGCTCGGTTAGTAGGTATTATTATTATTATTATTATTATTATTATTATTATTATTATTATTATTATTATTATTATTGTTGTACCGGGAGGTACACCCCAAAGCCGCACATTTAAATCTAGCGCCTAAAAGAACTCCTCTACTGGTGAAACCGTGAAATTGAAACTAGACCAACTTATAAATTTACTCAGAATATGTCACCACTAAAATACGATATAATTTTGTTACTGTGAAGTTTCCTGAACTGACTGCTCCTCTACTTGTTTTGTTTTCCATTCATCAAGAAGTTTGAACATTCTTCCATAGATGTCACTACAAAACAACTATGATCATGCACCCTGGTGCGAACCGAAAGAACTTTCGATTTAAAGAAGTTTTGTATTCATAAGTTGTTGTTGTTTTTTTTTGTTTTTTTTTTACTAATTGATGTTCATTTACTTTTGGGTTGGCAATATTTATCTTTTCTTTCCGCCAGTTTTGAATCTAGCCAATCCCTAATTTCTGTAATTAATTTTCTACCAATCACAATCTTCTTCTTCGATCCTGGTAGTTACTTTTGAAATTAACCAATAAAATCCTGTGGGTGTGTCTTGATTATTCATCAATGATCTCGAACTTTCCCCGGGGGTTTATAAACTGCGGATTTTCACGTCTCTTGGCCAGTTGATCGTCATCTGACCTAGAGTGTATGTCAAAGCAGGAGGCGGGCGGCGCCTCTTTCATCAGGCAGCAGTACACCGACAAAGTAATGGCCACATAACATCTTTATTTCTTGCTAGCTCCGCAGTTTAACCTGAGGGAAAGGTCCGAATCATTAACTATGTAAACTAGCTTTCCTAAAAATGTAACTTACTGCCGGCTAATGTAAAAACTTCATTAAATATTTAACTGTAAATCGGGGATAGAGAGTGATGTAGCCTCTCAAGCTCCCCTTCATATTGGTTTGAAGTGACTACGTTTTGTAACTGGCTTTCTTCCTTTCCGTAATGTCTTAATTTATTCTTATACGAGTCACCTCCGTAGTTTGGGAATAGCCCCTGTCTCATCGGCCTAGTGCCCTTTAGTTTTTAATTTGTGTTTCGGGCCATTTTCGTAACCAGTTATTTTCCTCAAAGGCCCAATAAGTTGGGTACTAGATACCCTTGTTTCAAATTTTGTGCCTTGATGGCGAGGGATTGTAATTTTCTGCTAATGCCTTGAATAGGCTTGGAAAACTAAGAGCAAGTAAGCTCTTTTCAAGTGTTGTAAAAGCGCTTCTGGGAGACTTGATATTGTAAGTTGGGAGCAAGTGCTCCGTGAATTAGGGGATTTCTGCCCTTCGAACAAATTGGTGGTCGTCTGTAAATTTGAGCTGGGAGCTCAAGAATTGTAAAACTAGGGGCTTGAAGCCCAAGAGTGTTAAAGTCCTGAAATCTTGTATTTTCTAAGTCTTGTTTCCAAATTGCTATTTTGTACCTGAAATGTCATTGTTATCTCACTATGTGAAAATTTGTTAAGTTGTTGTTTTTCAAAAATATAACCTTCAGTTTACGTTTTAAATTCAATTCTTGACATTGTAGTTAGACCCATTCACCCCGGTACCTTCTTTCACCTCTGCGTTCCACGGGTAACCCCGTAACAATTATTATTATTATTATTATTATTATTATCATTATTATTATTATTATTATTATTATTATTATTATTTTACGTTGTTATGTACGGAGTTTATTTGGTATAAATCGCAGTCGTATAATTTATTATTTGTGTGATCTGTCTTGTGTAACAAAACATGTGAGGTTATATCACGATACTGACCCCCTTCTATTGTTGGGATTCAGAGCAAAGCTCACAGAAGGAAGAAGTAAAGGGAACTGCCTACCTGCCTTACATTCATAACACCACAGATACGGGAAGCTGTGGAAATACGTAGAAATCCTATCAATACCAACAAAGACACTGACTATTAATTATCGAATTGCCAAGGTCCTCCGCAAAAATATAAAAGCAGTGTTTGGCACCGTCACTAAGTAATACGTGGTTGCCAGCCATTAAGGATTTACGTAGGTAGTTCCCTTCCCTGCCCCTTCACTATTGTTATTTCGTTTCAGTGTTTTCCAAATTCGTATGTTCCCCATCGCCAGATGTTTCATTCCAGACTTGTGTTAATGTTATGTGACCCTCTCAGACTGATTCTGCTAGTTCCGTCAGCTTCCGCTTCGAAAGCTAGCGCTGTATCGCGTCCGAGGAGCCATCTGGTGACGAATGAACGTACCATTTCCACTTCTATTGAGTAACGTCTAAATTCACATCTCATTGTTTTAGAAGCCTTTCTCGAGGACAGTCGAGAATTTCTTCTGATGACGCAGAGCATAGTTCTCTGCGAAACGTAAAATCCCCAAATACTCAGCAAACATAAATTAACTTAGGACGTTATAAGGGATACATTTATCCGAAAATGTGATTGAAATGTTTCGTTTAACACGATATGTCAACGTTGTACGAAGCGATTTTTAAGTACAGTGTTTATATAGGATTTAGACGCCGTTATATCCAATATGTCGTTATAAGCGATGTCGGAATAAACGGTTTCGACCGTATTTTCCAGTTTATTGTGCATGTTCTGTCATATGATAGTGCATGCATCTTTCGAGATTTGATAGTGCATGGAAATCCGGGCTCTACTGAGTATTTGTTGAAAAAGTAATTAGTAATTTGTAAATTGAGTGAAATAGTTCTCAGGTAACTAACTTATTGCAGTTACTTTCTTCTTGTAGTCCTCCCATCGCTCTATAATAGAGATATATGTACATTTGGTCAAAAATCCATACCTGCACGAATTTTTGGACACTGTAAAATTCATCACATTTTAGTCCCGAAGGTCAGCAATTCGAGAATGAGCTTGTGTATACTATTACCTCAGCAATTTGTAAGATGTGATCAAAGCAAGATACAAAGTTATTACCGCAAACTTATTCATGCGTCTTTTCCAAGCTCGCGTGTTTGCGTGTGCAGTTATGAAAGAGGAGGAGTATTAAAAGGATATGCAGATTATTACTTCTTCACAGATTGCGGAGAAAGAAACCGTTAACTTTATGTAGACACACATGGTATTGTAGTATATTTTACGTATATTCTCACTGAGAAATCTACGATGAAGTCGTGACCGCAATGAGTGTCCTATGCTCCTGAATCTCGGATACTAGCACGCGATGGCATTCGAATGTACATTGACCTTCTACCTTCGACCATTTCACTCTATCTGAATGTTCTTAGCAGACAAAGTAGGGTTCCTCATTCTACTAAAAAGGTAAAATTACACAATTTCCTCAATTGTGCCGAAAGCTGAAGGACTAAAGGCCCGGAAATGTTTTATATTGAGAGTCTTGGATATTCAAAGATGACCCAAACAGAATTCCCTCCATTCTTAACACTGCAGACTGATTTTGTATGTAGGCCTGTGTATGTGAGAGTACAATATATATTATTTTCTAAAAGCAGGTTGGTTCTATTGAGGATTCAAATACACCACGTTATCCCGCAATCGTTTTGCTACAATACCCTATTTTTCAATATAATCTCCGTACAGTGCGTAGTGTGAGGGCCTGTACGCCTGCATGGTACCACTCGACTGGTCGATGTCGCAGCCAACGTCGTTCTGCGTCGATAACTCCCCCATCATCCTCGCAGTACTTCCCGCGGAGGGCGTCCTTCATTGGGCCAAACAAATGGAAGTCAGAAGGCGCGAGATCCGGGCTGTAAGGAGGATGAGGAAGACCACTTCAGATCAGACAGGTTTACTTGACCTTGTGATGATGAAACACGCCTCGTCCAACGTTTCACCGTGCTTTTCTCCACTGCCGTAGACATTCTACAATATCTGTGATGTCCTCGTTTTCCGCCAAAAGAAACTCTATAACTGCTCTCTCTTTGGTGCGCACCTCCGTTACCGACGCCATTTTAAAGGCTAGTCATAGTGCTGCCACCTGTCGGAAATTAATGGAACTCTACGAGACGAAGCGCGAATATTCAAAAATTTCCAGAACAAAATTCAATTTTTTAAACCGAAATTGGCCGAAAAATAAAATGTGTTGCATTGTATACTGAACACCTCTCGTATGTATGTTGGTTAGGTCCAACACGTCACACAACCAACAAACACAGACATACTCAGTAGTGAGTATTTTACATCCCTCCACATTGAATTAGTGACATGGAGGTCATTCGGCTCAGTTCAGAATTTTACCTGCTCCAAATAAGTTGAGTGGGGGGAAAGACCATAAAAGAGGACAAAGAGCTTGGTGTAGTTTCAGCCGGTGCGTCATTGTTCAACATCAACGCCGTAAGGGACTGGAAAGTACGATCTTTAGCCTTGATTTATACCACTTAGTTTTCCACTGAATTTAAATATGTCCTTTCTATATGTATTGAATGCAAGGGTAATTATGAGAGGCAACACATTGTAGTTTACCTTACGCTGATGATATATATATATATACTGAGTACGTCCAAATTATTTGCAATGCAAAATAGGTAGTAACAGCAATAGAAGTAAATAAAGAAAAAAATTAAAGCACAGTCCTTCAATGTAAATTACGAGGGAATACATTGGAACAGGTGTCTTAATTTAAATATTTATGAAACTTAAAGCGTAGGGGATGGGAAAAGACGGCGTTCAGTTCACACTTTGTTACCTTTGAGACGGAAGTTGTTAAAAGGAAATACTTGTCTGTGTGTGGAGGAAAGGAAGTTGGAAACTTGCGTGTGGACTTGCGTGCATTCGTTGATCGGAGTATTTTTCCTATGATTTTAAGTATCAAAATAGTTTCTCGTTGCTGGACAATATTTTGATAGGACGACTGGTAGAGGTGATCATTGTTTTAAGGGGAAGTGCAATAATATTATCTCCTATTAACAATCATTAGATGAAAAAATGTCGGCAGTCCCCAAGATGGTTTTCCGTGGTTTGCTATTTTAATAATAATAAATTTCATTACAAACAATAGCCAAAAAGGAATTTACATCTGTATATAAAATAACATGTCCTGACTGACTGACGGACTGATTGATTCATCATCGCTGAGCCAAAACTACTGGACATCAAGAAATAAAATTTTGGGGGATACATTCATATTACAATGTAGATGCTCACTAAGGGAGGATTTTTGGATATTCCGTCGCTAAGGGGTGAAAATGGGGATGAATTTTTAAAATGAGTATATCTCATAAACGTAACAGTTTAAAGACGTAAAAATTGGTATATGTGATCTTCTATGAAAATATTTTTCTTGTTTTCGGAAAATCCACTGTAGGGGGTGAAAGTTAGTTAAAAGGGGGTTGAATCCTCTTTATGAGGATACTTATATCTCAAAAACTGAAGATGTTACAGACGTATAAAATTGGTACATGGAATCTCCTTTAAAAATAAAGAAACATGCATTTTCTGTCTTCGAAAATTCCCCTTAAGGGGTTAAAAGTAGGGAAATGGTGGTAAATTTTTAAAATTATTGTATTTCAAAAACTTAATATGTTACAAACGTAAACATTGGTATTAGGAATCTCCTTTGAAAAAAAACCCACATTTTTCTTTTCGGAAAATTCACTTAAGGGGGATTAAAATAAGTGAAAAGTTGGGTGAATTTAAAAAAAGAATATATCTATATCTCAAAAACTTAACATTTAAAAGACGTCAAAATTGATACATGGAATCTCCTTTCAAAAAAAAAAAAGAAACGCGTATTTTTGTTTTCGAAAAATCCACTTAGGTGGGGAGGGGGGCTGATAAAGGGTTTGAATTCTTTTGTGGGAATAGATATATCTCAGAAAAACAGGAGGTGTTACAGACATGGAAATAAGTATTTGGAATGTGCTTTAAAAATAAAGAACACGTACTTGTTGTTTGTTTTTGACTTGAGAGAGGACTGTTTCTGACATGTTCCAGAGTTAGCTCTGCCAACATCCTGGTCTTGTTAGCTCCAAAAGGCAATACTACCACAAACGTGGTTTTCAAAGAGATTCTGGGGTAAAAAGAAACTTAATTTTTCGGGGAGCTTCTATACTTTAGGGATTTTCAGATAATATCTTAATGCATTACGGATGACGGTTACTTGCATCAAATAACGAAATTCAGGCAAGCAAAGTCGCGGATAACAGCTAGTTAATAATAAAATTGCATTATTCATCTTTTCAAAAGGCTGTGAGATATTCCTACCGACAAGTACAAATCATAGCATGGTATCTTTCACAGATCTTGCCACAACGTTCACAAACTTGATGGAACTTGTTGGTTTTAGACAACTTATAATGAAAGCCATGTATGATGAAGTGTCGCCGAGTGTCTGCAGTATTGTCTTCCTTGCCAGTCTTTGTATATCATTGCATCCGACGAGTAAAATTCGCTCCATATGTATCTCTTCTTTGTCCTTCATTTCTCTACAAACTGCAGATAAGTTTGTGTAGTTGGTAGCGACAAGTGACGACGAAAGCCCTCTACGTACCAGGTGCATGCATAAGTTTTTGCCGGTTTTTGTGGTGAAGAAAACTCGTAATTTTCAAGGGAAATTCATTTTTTGTTTATTCAAAATATTGTCCATCGGCTTCTACACGCTTCGCCCATCTTTCAGGTAAGTTATAAATAGAGTCCTGATTATTTATTAGGTGCTGATAGGTTAGAATGCAAACTTACTTAAGCCAGCAAGAAGTATACCCTACACTGTACAACGGTTATGCTATGAGATTTGCATAGGTATTAGGGGTACAGCCTATAGAACTCCTTGAATTCATGCTACTCTTCCTACATTATGGTACAACGGGTTGCATGGCACTTCCTATAAACCAAATTCCTTTGCATTCTAACATTTACCACCTACAAATCCGAGGTATAGTTATAAATACCATGCCAGATAAACTGCTTCTCTTTTGTGCCAAACCATTCGTCGAGCCATTTTCCAACTTGCTGAAGTGCTGCTCTGCGAGCGCATACTCCATTGATGCGAAGAGGTGATAGTCAGGTGGTGCCAGGTCGGGGTAGTACGGCGGGTGCGGAAGGATGTCCCATCCAAGCGATTTCAAGGTGTCTTTCACTGGTTTTGCTGTGTGAGACGGCACATTGTCGTGTAACAAAATCAGTTTCCCATGCCTTCTGGCCCATTCCGGTCGTATTTCGATCAATGCGTGATTTAAATTAATCATGTATTGGCGATTGCGTTGTGCATTAACGGTTTTGCCGGGCAATTGCTCGTCTTCCCACTTCTGTGGTCTATCAGAGCGCGCTGTATTTCACATTGAAATTACCACTTTTAAACTGTCGAAACCATGTCTCACATATTCTAATCGATGGAGCGTGTTCACGATATGTTTCTACCAGCAAATGATGACTTTCCACAGCCTTTTTCTTTTGATTAAATAAGAAACGCAATGCGTGCCGCAGATTTTTTTCTTTTTCAGACACAAACGTCGACATGATCACTGAACGATACAACACAGACGCTAGTGTTTGGCGCACTCAACTTGTGTGCGTTGGTAGGTTGATGTCAGACGAACAAACTGACGTATGTGTCAAGTTCATATGCTGCGTACTGTTCGCTGGCGCCATCTCTTAGTGAAACCCGAAAAGACTTACGCATACACCTGGTAGAAAGGTTCACCTGTTAATTCATACAGAAGTTTTGAGGTATATATTTCGAGACACACAGTGATTTATTTTCTTCAGAAAAATTGGATTCTCTCTTTCTAGTTGCTGGAACTGCTTCATTTTCAAATGTTGCCATACAACTTTCAGACCGTACATCAGCACGGGTGAGACTTACAGTAGAGATCAGATAATTTCAGGGCTCTTTTGATAAACAGATTTTCAGGATTCTTTATGTCGTGGATGCTCTGATTGCTGTCGTTGATGTTTGTAATGTGACGCCCAAATACTTGAAGCTCGATACATTTTCCAAATGCTAGGGTTGTAGCTTCCGGCCGCTTCCTTCCAACTCCTAGGCCTTTCCTATCTTTTTTTCCTATCTTAATGTTGCCATAAGACCTATGTGTGTCGGTGCGAAGTAAAACCAGTTGTTATGAAAAAGAGAAAAAAAGGACGAGTTCAGACGCTTCGAAGAAAGATAATATCGCCAAAAAGGCAGTGTTTGTTATAAAGAGCACGACAATATGACCCTCTATGCTTCGTAAACCTAATACCGCCGGGATTGGATGAGAACAGTCGAGGTTCGAATGGGAAATGTGAAAGTAGGAAAATCGTACAAAGTGGAAGCAAAGGCAGCTTCTGCTACTGGAGGCTTTTTGGCCATCAATCCTGCTCCCAACCGCCTCTGACGACGGGCAAGGTATATCGTAGATACAGGTATTTTCTATGCCCTCAGTCACAGGGTGTTCTGAGGAAGACAACAACTCCAGAATCATGCAGATGTTGAGAATGACGAGTGAAGTTCTGAATATGATATCAGTTCTCTCCTTCTTTCTTTCTTTCTTTCTTTCTTTCTTTCTTTCTTTCTTTCTTTCTTTCTTTCTTTTTCTTTCTTTCTGTCTTTCTCTCTTTCTCTTTCTTTCTTCTTTCACTTTGAATCCTAATTTAGCGTACTAGTCCAATACTCTTCCGAAGGCCAACAGATTTGTTCGTTTCTTCATTAGAAATTACCTTTAAAAAATTGGTTCCACTTATCCCTTTCGACAATCATCGGAATCGTCAATATTACGATAAGTACCTCGGTCTCCACGTGAGCCTCAAAGCTTACAGAGCACCATGAAAGAAGTTGATGACTTTCGACAGCTATCCGAAATATACTTTTCCCTGGAGCTGTCACAAGGGACACAAATTGATTATACTTGATAAATCTGAAAATGTCCACTTTATTGGACGAAACATACCATTCTGCGGACAATAATGTTACATATTTATTTTTTACAAAGTATTATTTGTAAAGACTGTTCGTTTGACTGGAAAAACTTTTACATTTTCACCACTGGCAAGTCGGCACTGAAAAACGTGACTTCCATAATTTTGAATGACACGTGGCCACAAAACGATTATTTAGTATTATTTATTACCACAATCTGTTCAGAAATATGCAAGATCTAGAGAAAAAGGGTGAGGCCCCATGTACATACTGTATAAAATAGTCTCTAGACCTATCTTCAGGTGATGCGATATTTACGTTGTTTACAAAATACTTAAACAGTACTCTGCAAAATATACACACAGTATGTACTTAATTTCCTACTGCTTGTTCATTCCTGTACTTCATTTCACACTGCCAATCATTCACCCACACACGTACAGACACATGAGCAATTCCATTAAATTGCATTTTTCTTTACATACGTTTGAAATGTTTGAAGAGTCAAGTTCCTGACATCCCCTAACAGCGAGTTTCATAGCTTTGCGGAACTCCAATAGAAACCGTTCTGAAGGGCAGAGGTACGAGCGAAAGGCGTAAAAAGGGTAACTCCTTCGCCTCTCTGAGCTGAGCGATAAACAAGCGATATAACATCAATTCCTTTCCGTTTTAAGAAGAGGAGTTCGTACGCCTCGAAGAATGGTGCTGTGAGCTAAAGAAATGGAAAGGCGGTGATGATAATGATTTGCTACAGCCCCTGCAACATTCTGCAACTTATCCATCTTCTAGTTGTAGTGGGTACCCATTTCATCCATCACAAGGAATACTCCCACAGCGGACTAGGAGAGACACCAATTTTACTGCGGAGTACGCATCTGAACCTCCCGATTCAGATGGAGCAAATTTCAAGGAAATAGTTGCAGGGATATTGAGACTCTTTGGTTGAATGGTCAGCGTTCAGGCATTCAGTTCTGAGGGTCTCGGGTTCGATTCCCGGCCGGATCGAGGATTTTAATCGCCTCTGATTAATTCTTTTGGCCCGGGGACTGGGTGTTTGTGTTTCTCCCAACACTTTCCTCTCCATATTCACACAATGCACTACACTACTAACCACCACAGAAACACGCAATAGTGATTATATCCCTCCATATAGGGTTGGCGTCAGGAACGGCATCCGGCCCTAAAACAGGGCCAAATCTACATGTGCGACACAGTTCACACCCGTGACTCCACAGGTGTGGGAAAAGCGATAGAAAAAGACAGAGTTGCAGGGATATTGAATATTTTCTGATATGTTCGTTCGCTTCCGACTTGAATAGTAGCGACGTTCAGAGATCGATGAAGAAATGAAGCGAGATGAAGTTGCTTGGTCATAGAATTACAGTATATTCATATCTTTTGTTGTTTTTACGATCCAAGACACTTCAGACCTTGTCGTGTCTACATGAAAATAGTTTTCCAGGAGCTTGCCATGTTCCCTATCTCTCGAAAGCGTAACCAACTGATACCATTGTTAATGTTCGGCCTAATAACACGTGGAGAACTGTTATTGTGATTTAAGAAAGCTGTTAAATTGCCTCTTAACTGCCAGTATTTTGTGTCTTCTGTATTATACTTATAAATTCATTGCCATTGGAGATACGATATCTTGAATTGGTCCAAAGTTATGTTTCTGCAGACAGGTGTTACTACTACAGCCAGGAAAATAAATAGCAATGTAGGCAGTGCTTCAGTAATCAATGCATATGCTTTTGTTCAGTTTAATGGTGGGATATTGGTATATAATTTCTCTTACTAATAAATTTATAATGCAGAGAACCTCTTGTACCATTCAACGATATCGTACCAGGTCATTTAATTTTGTATGCATTTTTATTGGTGTTTGCTCCCTGGAAGATCGTTTTATTAATCTTGTTTCCTTTCTTATCTCTTACAGGTGAGTGCTGGACCGTTGTATCTTCCCACGCGGAGGAGTCGTGTAAGATATGCTGTGCAAGTACAGGCTAGTTTCCATTCCGAAGTGGCGATCAAATTGCACCTATAGAGGTGTCGGAATGCTTGAACGCTGTCTCGTACAACAGTATGCCATTCTTCTGTTCTGTGATGGTATGTTAGCAGACTGCGGACAATAAATAACTTCCCTCTGTTTTGTATTTCTGTTTGTATGACCTTCTGTAAAGACTTACCACTGTGCTCTTTAAATGAAGCCACATGCTGTATAACTTTCAGAGTTGTCCTATTCCATTTCCTCAAGTAACGTTTGGGTGAAGAGGGTGATTTCCATTTGAAGCAACTTCAGTTTGCTTGCTCAAACAGGGCGCGAGATTAAATCCGGAGTAGCGAGCGAGAGGGCGAAGAAGAACGCCCAGCGCTGTTCATTTGTTTCGGTCTCTCGACAAGTTTTCTCTCAATTTTTTTTCTTTCATTCTTGAAAGGCGGGAGTACGCTCCGTTTACACTTTGGAAGGAGAAAAGAGAGCCATTGTTTGGTGTACTTTACTGGTATCCTCAATGCATCCGAGTGACAGGGTGGAATCTCTTGTATTAAACATACGAATAAATAACTGATTACCAATTCCTGTGTTCAGTTCTGAAGAATGTCCATTCTTCTTGTCCTGTCGCTCACGTCAGAAGGAATAATCTCAAGAGGTTTCTCGAATGTTATATCATTTTCAACTCACAGGAAATGCTCAAGATTCTTTCCTTCCTTCCCTAAAAACTCAAAAATGTCATATTTAGGGAAAGGAATTTTAGGTACGGATAGGTTACAAAAAACGCATTTGAACAAGGCGCAAGTATCATCTAACTGCTCTACATTCATGTCGGTGAGATGCAGACACTTTAAGGGTTCTGATAGTTCGGATCGCTAATATTTATACAAATCTCACTGCAGAAGCATTGTGCGGGTAGCAGACACTTCAGGGGTTCTGATAGTTCGGATCGCTAATATTTATACAAATCTCACTGCAGAAGCATTGTGCGGGTAGCAGACACTTCAGGCGTTCTGATAGTTCGGATCGCTAATATTTATGCAAATGTCACTACAGAACCGTTGTGTGGTTGCAGACACTTGCGCCTTCGCTAAGGGAACCCGGACCCTGAAAATGATGAAGTTTTTGATTTTCAGTTTGTTTTGAAACAAAACACTACAGTTTTTCCTCTTTAAAATGACATATTGATGTTCCCGGTAGCTCAACTCCAAGAATTAAAAAAAAAAAATTTAATAATGTGCTGTAGTGGGTGTGTCACCACATACAATTTCTATATATATGCGTTGTGTGATAACATCCTTATTAAAAATTTCCCGGTATTTCCAAACACATTATATTAAGTATGTAGCGGATATTTTTTGTGTTGGCTTCTTGATTTGATTAGTTGGTGTTTTGTCTGCATTGCTGTATTCCTTTACATCGAGTCATTTGGTGTTTAGTTCAAGATTTGTATTGCATTATTTCTATGTAACTGGAACTTATCGAGCATGCGTCGGTTTAGTGATACAGTTTATAAGACGAAAAAGCCTCCTTAGAGGTACACTAGTGTAACTCAGACTATTTCTCGTACCGTAGGAAATACTGAGGTTATACATGAAGTGATATCTACTCCTGTCTGTAGTACAAGCAAGAAATTGCATGGATCAACTGAAAAATACTCAAATTTATTACAACGGTTTATTGGTGATAATGTGAACGAAATTATGAACATTTAATCGCTCTAAAAGATGATACAGCATTCAGTATTGTGTAATGAATGTTGCAAAATGACGTATGTCACTAAATGTCAAGCGATGCAAAGGACTTCTAAATTAAACTGAGCGTGTGAATAATGTAATTTGGAACAGAATCCCAAAAAATGGGTTCGTGGAAATTTGTACTCTTCATTTTGGAGTAAAAGATGGGGGTGATGCCCGGAAAATACATAATCACTGCAATGATGTCGATAGACAATGAGAGGAAACGGAATGCTGAAAGGGAAGAAAAGGCGTGTGAGAGGCAAGTCAGACAAAGAATGAAAGCTATTAAAAAAGAAGGCTAGATGGGGAGATGTCTACTGACAGTGAAAACCACTGTTATGGTACTGGATCCACTAGAGAATTAGTTAAACTTTGAACCTCGCTTTCCATAAGATTACTTTGTTTGCATATAAGGGGCATTTTCTCCTAAACTATTACAGATACAGGCCTCAAATTTTCAGGGATTTTAACAATACCAATATACACCTAATTCGTTCATGACATATTTTATGTCGAAGAGCCAAGTAAAAAATAACATCTTCCCAGAAAATACCAATACATTAAAATCCCTATCGTACATGATGGTAAATAAATGTAATGTTCTACGGTAAATTTTCATAATTTTAGTGTTAATAGTTTAGAAGAAAATGTTCCTTACATTTAACATTGGAGGTATAGAAAGGTCCGGGTCCATTCTTACGTTCTCGTGCCTAAATTTCCTGACCCTTGTCGTAATAGTATAATATTATCATAATGAAGACATTTTCAATATGTATGTTATTTTCTTTCCCTGGGAACTTCCTGTCACTAGATTTGTCATTGAATACCTGAGTTCCTGTTGTGAGTGGCGGGTAAATGTCGCCCATAGGTTCGATTTCTGCGTGCATTTCGGTAGTACAATCTCCAAATATCCGTGTCTCAAAATATCCGAACATGAAATTGACAGAAGGCAGTAACAACGTATCTGGAAAAAATACATAGCCGAAGGAAATAAGCTAATGAGTCTCAAAATATCCGATATGTGTAGGTAGCCGCATAGGTGGCAGGGGTTTGAAAACAAACAGGTATTAGGTTCACTAGCTCTGTGTCCGTACTCCGCTGTGGTGAGGGTGAATTTTTATTTTTATTAATTTTATTTGGAAGATTTCTTCGACTTCTTCGTCGACCAGTAGCTGAACTTGAGTTGTGGAATTGTCATGGAAAATGACACCAATTGAACTTTGCCGTTGAAGAATGGAATTCTACTTTCCAAAGACTGCTTAAAAGACATTCCCGCTTCAAGGAGTTGTAGCCTATGTGGTTTGAAAAAAAACCCTGGAAGATCTGATTTTCAAAGAACCAGGACGGTTATGAATCTAGAAGATTCGAAGGTAATAAATAACTATCGCATTTTAGGCGAAAGAATTAAAAAGTTTACAGTTAGATATGTCGAAACTGAAGATATAGATATGTTTCTGAGAAAAATCTCCTACGTCATCAAAATGGACAGAAAACTATGGCAACATTCGTAGTAACATTTGTAAATCAGATTATACGTATAGTATATGGCAAAGCAATAGCTTTGCGGGGTTCGTAGCTTCCGTGGGTCTACTGACGTATACAATACGTTTGTGCACAGCTGTATGGCGGACCCACGTCAAGATTGAGGTACCATTCTTAGAATAGGCGATGAAGTCCGGCCGAAGCCAACATTGAACCATTTCGCATATTTTCGTATTATCTAGAGATTATTATAATTGGGGTTCTGAAGTTTGTGACTTAAAGAAGTACATAATATGCCAGCAAATATTCCCTAAAAACTACCTAAATTTGGCCTAAAAAGTAAAATATTAGAGTATTACTAAATTTAATCGTGCCTAAAAGTCATTAGCGATAATACAGCAGACACACCAATCATACAAACTGACAGAACTACAGTAGGAAAATTAAAACTTTATACATTCACTCTCATAGCACTGAGGTGCAGGTCTCGCTCTGTTTTAGTAAGAAAGAATCAAAGACCGAAGTATTATCATACATTTTAGTATATGTCTGCGTACGTTCGTCCAGCAGTATCTCCTATTTTTGTCGGAATCATGTCTTCTAGGCCTGCTACTTATCAGTTTCGGGAAAGGAAACAAAAATTCGCCTACTACAGTATTTTGAAATCCTTGGTTTGAAACTCGACGCAGACAACGTGTACCTACCTCGTAAACACGCAAATAGTCAACATATGACCGTACATCACTAAAATGAGCTAAGCATGACCGTACATCACTAAAATGAGCTAAGCATGACCGTACATCACTAAAATGAGCTAAACGTGACCGTACATCACTAAAATGTGCAAGATATGACCGTACATCACTAAAATGAGCTAAACATTACCGTACATCACTAAAATGAGCTAAGCATGACCGTACATCACTAAAATGAGCTAAACATGACCGTACATCACTAAAATGAGCTAAACATGACCGTACATCACTAAAATGAGCTAAGCATGACCGTACATCACTAAAATGAGCTAAACATGACCGTACATCACTAAAATGAGCTAAACATGACCGTACATCACTAAAATGAGCTAAACATGACCGTACATCACTAAAATGAGCTAAACATGACCGTACATCACTAAAATGTGCAAGATATGACCGTACATCACTAAAATGAGCTAAACATGACCGTACATCACTAAAATGCGCTAAACATGACCGTACATCACTAAAATGCGCTAAACATAAACGTACATCACTAAAATGAGCACGATATGGCCGTACATCACAAAAAAGAGCAAAATGTGACCAAATAAGACTTTATATCACTAAAAGTAGCAAAATGTGACTTTATATCACTAAAAAGAGCAAAATATTACAAATTCAATCTTATATATCACTAAAAAGAGAAAAATATGACCAATGGAATAAAAATGGTCGAAATATGCATTTCTGTGCAACATAAACGGGGTCAGGAAGCCATCATTAAGTTATTTTTCAGATTTTGGGTGAAAAGACTTCAGGAAAGAAATGTGACTTTTTCTTAACATCCGAATCTTAATTATTATAATATTGTATACATATAGGGTGTTTTAAAACAGTACTACCATTGGAATTTTCGACAACATCCAGTTACGGATATTTTGAAACGACACGATTCTAGTGAACTTGGCAGGCTGGTCGCTCGGTGAGGAAAGCAACGGGAAACTACTTCAATCTTCATTTCCCTCCTACACCTCTTCAGTGATGTCTAGGGTATCTATGACAGCCGATGGCAGAGCTGTTTAAGATCTAACCAACCTTCGGGCCGAAGATTCAACATGGACATAGAAAGAGGAGGGGACGTGACTGCCCTGCAGTAAAATTTCCATAGTTAAGCATCGGAATGTGTTATTCATATTAACCTTCAGATGGCGCTGATTGTTGTCGAACCTCAGCCGGAAGGAAGCGACATCCTGCTGCTGTTGCCTGCAATCCAAGCGAGACGGCAAACAAACAAGGGGGGAAGTCCGAGGGCTCAGCGCAACGGCTGGGCAAGAAGCGAGTAATAGCATATTGCGGCTAATTTATGTGGGCAATTTATGCGTTAAAAAGGGAGAGCATGGGACGTGTAGGGAGAGGGAGTAATCCGTCACATGCTTTGTATTGTTCTTGGCTCTTAGGGCTGTGCTGGTATTTGGTCCTCAGTAATCCTGTTACCTGTAATAATCGTGTGCAAGTATTTTACATATGCCGACATCGTACGACATGGAGTGTCGAATGGAATTTTCTCCGCCCTTCAAAAATCCGACTACCTCTGCTGGGTTTGAACCCGCTATCTTGGGATCCGGAGGCTGACATTCTACCACTGATACACAGAGGCAGCTATCCTGTTACTTGAGAGAGAGAGTTTTCCTACTGACAAATTGGATAAATATTCGTTTCTAGGAAGGGGAGTTAGGGAGATGTTCAATAAATTGCCAGTTTCTTTGCAGTCATTCAAGAAAAGGCTGGGAAAGCAACAGATAGGAAATCTGCCATCTGGGCGACTGCCCTAAATGCAGATCAGTAGTGATGGGACGGTTAGGGCCGCACAGCAGTGAGTTTGCGTCCGGGAGATAGCGGGTTCGAAACCCACTGTCGGCAGCCATGAAGATAGTTTTCCGTGGTCTCCCATTTTCACACCAGGGAAATGCTGGAGCTGTACCTTAATTAAGGTCACGGCCGCTTCCTTCCAATTCCAAGGCCTTTCCTGTCCCATCGTCGCCGTAAGACCTATCTCTGTCGGTGCAGCGTAAAGCAAATAGCAAAAAATAGCATTGATTGATTGATTGATTGATTGATTGATTGATTGATTGATTGATTGATTGATTGATTGATTGATTGATTGATTCACATGCCCGATAACCTGTGTTATTGATGTATCATTCATTCATTCACTCCAAAATGCCTCCGAGTAAATTGGCTACACGGTACAGGTTGCTTAGCTGAACGGCTCCGTGGCTCATTGGTTAGGACGCCGGACTTCGGTACAACGGGCCCGGAGTTTGAATCCCGGCTGGGTGTGTGTGTCTGTCGTTCACGAGAAAACGGCTGGACATTGGTATTTGAGGTCGTTCAGGGGAAGGTCTGAAAATTAATTCTCGAATATATCCGTTAATACGGGTGTCCGACTCGTTGGCTGAATGGTCAGCGTACTGGCCTTCGGTTCACAGGGTCCCGCGTTCGATTCCCGG
Organism: Anabrus simplex; assembly: GCF_040414725.1. Lineage (NCBI taxonomy): Eukaryota > Metazoa > Arthropoda > Insecta > Orthoptera > Tettigoniidae > Anabrus > Anabrus simplex. The sequence goes on along the minus strand of NC_090265.1, from coordinate 1,767,910,801 downwards.
CCGGGTCGGGGATTTTAATCGCTTCTGATTAATTCTTCTGGCTCGGGGACTGGGTGTATTTGTCTATCCCAACACTCTCCTCGTCATATTCAAACAGCATACCACACTACCAACCACCACAGAAACACGCAATAGTGATTGCATCCCTCCATATAGGGTAGGCGTCAGGAAGGGCATCCGGCCGTAAAACAGGGGCAAATCCACATGTGCAACTCAGTTCGCACCCGCGACCCTACAAGTGTGGCAAAAAGCGGCAGCTAAAGATGATGATCTCCGTTAATACGGGTCGTACCGAAAAATGCTGAACAAAAAAAAAATGTTGTAGAAAATAATGTTTCCAATATTATGCATAGAAAAAATTGATCGTACGACTAATGTTAAAGGAACCATTAAGTTTCATTTTTTCATTTATTTCCTGCGTCCTACCGTTGTTAATATTACCTAAGAATCATTTTTAACAAAGAAATAAGGAATGGCCAGTTCTGATATTATTTGCCTCACACATTTTTATTGTAGTAGGCAGGTTACCGGTCCTAATATTTGAATAGGTGCGCGTCGTGAACACTTTGCGCGATGTAGGAGAATTACCTTGTTGGTGGGACAGCCTGTCTGAATATTGGCGTTGAGGAGTTAGATAACTTTTTAAAACTCTTGCCATTGTTCTGGATTATTCTCATTCTGTTACCTGATACACTGGTTCATCATGGCATTCCAATATTCAGTACGTACTGTGTAGGCCCTCATAGTAGTGGGAGTTCACACACTGAAAGGAACACAGCAGAGAAGTCTTCGTCGCTGGTAGGAAGTGGTCCACAGAACGCAAGATGCAACACAGTTCATTCTTGAAGAGATTTTGGGAGGATAAGAAGGCGAAAATCATCAGGCCAACGAACAAATTCAAACGCGGTCTTTGAATGGGCATAAGTCTCAGCTTTATCCTTGGCTTTGACAAGATGAAAGTGACTGAGGTATGAGTGACGCTAGTAATGCCATTCCTTATGCAGCCAGTCCCTGCTATGAATGGTGTGAAAATGTTGCTCATAGGGTCAGTTGGTGCATGCATTTCAGTGGGCTTGGCAGACTGATATGTAATACCAACTTCTGGCTCGGTGTGGAAAGCAACGGGGAAACTACCTCACTCCTCATTTCCCTAGTACACCTCTTCAGTGATGCCTAGGACATTTATGACAGGTGATGGCGGAGCTGTTGAGGATCCAACCAGCCTTTGGGCTGAGGACTAGACATACATACAAGGAAGAAAGAAGAAGAATTGGACAAATAGAAATAATCAGTTTTTTTTACTTTCACTTGAAAAGTGCACGAAATTTGTATTTGTTTTTACCAGTTGACGATTCAGTTACGTGAACTCGAACGATGTCTCTGATACCACACCACTCCCTCCATCAAAGCTCTCCTATATCCGTTTAGCTGACCTACTAAAGAACATGGATTTGGTTTCGCTCATGAGGGTCTTCAAATTAACGACCCAAGCCTTCATATTCCTCTGACTGTAAATAATCAGCTTAATTTGCTAAGGCTGCTGTGTCCATCATGCTGACATCTCATTTACCACGCTAATCCACTTCACTGACAAGATGGAGCGTAGAACAATTTTTTGGGCTTGAACTTTGACTTTCAGTTTGTGAACTCTCATCTTGCGCTGTCCTTACAACATCCGCAGAGATGTGATGGTGCTTATGTAATCAGTACGTCCCGAATTTTAACGTAAAATAAAAGTGCGAATAAAAATGTAGTAAAGATCAGTGAAAAAGTAATACTAATAAAATATGCAGGAGTATTATTTCATTTAATGTACAAGAGTATTCATTTTACGATGACTTCGTTATGATGTAAGACAATGAAGTTGTTTTAAAAACATTATTTTACGAAAAAGTTATCATTGTTGATTTAAATTATTTTCACAATCTACTATTCTCTAATTTTTGCAGTAAGTATAGTTACTTATTAAATAATCAGTTTTTTGCGAGTGGCTGAGGTATGAGTGATGCTAGTAATGCCATTCCTTATGCAGCCAGTCCCTGCTATGAATGGTGTGAAAATGTTGCTCATAGGGTCAGTTGGTGCATGCATTTCAGTGGGCTTGGAAGACTGATATGTAATAGCAACTTCTGGCTCGGTGTGGAAAGCAACGGGGAAACTACCTCACTCCTCGTTTGAAAGGAAGTGGCCGTGGTCTTAGTTAAGGTAAAGCCCCAGCATTTATCTGGTGTGAAAATGGGAAACCACTGAAAACCATCTACAGGGATGCCGACAGTGGGATTCGTACCCACTACCTCCCGGATGTAAGCTCACAGCCGCCCGTCTCTAGCCGCACGGCCAACTCGCCCCGTAATTACCAAATGAAAAGTATAATCTGCAAACTGCTTCAAAAGTTCAACAAAAGTTATGTTCTGTAAATCGCGCAGTGTATATCGAACCCTTGCCCCGTTTCTCTACGGGGTCGGCTATAAAGAGAAATGAATACTGGTAGCGAGTTTTACGGCTGGATGCCCTTCCTGACGTCAACCTAATCAGAGGAGTGAATGAGATGAAATGAATATCGTGATGTTAGCTAGTAGAACGGGAGAGAGTGAAACCTACTCCCGTCGAATAGCACCAAGGAGCGGGCTCCAGGCTTAACATCCCCATCTGACGGACAGCGTCATGCCGGAATTTAGTCCCTACGGAGTTCTTTTAGATTCCAGAAAATTACCGACACGAGGCTGATGAATCTCAGCACCTTCAAATACCACCGGACTGAGCCAGGATCGAACCTGCCAGGTTGGGGTCAGAAGGCCAGCGCCTCAATCGTCTGAGCCACTGAGCCGGGCCATTTTCTTAACAGACAGAAGTGTTAGTCCCCTTCGAAGTTAAGCGCTCCAAACTGCACGGATCTCCCTTATTATTATTATTATTATTATTATTATTATTATTATTATTATTATTATTATTATTCCTGTGGGTGGAGGACGCACACGAAGGATACACCCATTTGTATGCCCAGACTATCATAAGAGCCGACTAAAAGGGGCGACCAAGGGATGATGGAATTTGAACCATGAGATTACTTGTGATTAGTACGATTATGTGAAGTACACCATGGGTCTACATTACCTGTGATTAATACACAGTGATTAGTACCACTATGTGAGAAACTTTTTTTTTCGCTATCTGCTTTACGTCGCACCGACACAGATATGTCTTATTGCGACGATGGGACAGGAAAGGCCTAGGAATTGGAAGGAAGCGGCCGTGGCCTTAATTAACTGTACAACCGCGGCATTTGCCTGGTGTGAAAATGGGAAACCATCTTCAGGGCTGCCGACAGTGGGGCTCGAACCTACTATCTCCCGATTACTGGATACTGGCCGCACTTAAGCGACTGCAGCTATCGAGCTCGGTCATGCGAGGAACACCACGGGATTATGCGTTACCTGTGATTAGTAGGTACTATTATCAGGGGCCGGTGACCTGGATTTTGGACCCCTTTGTACGACAAACATCTCAGATATGAGTTGCATCCACTGGTTGTTTGGTATTTATGGTCATTTGTTTTCATCATCATTCGTTTTACACTCTCGTCAGTAGGCACATTTTGAAGTTTTAATTATCCCGTCATTTCGTTGCAGCTCGTGCCATTAGAGGCCGATGCCCTAGCTGTTATACCCCTTTAAACAACAATCATAATCTGTTGTCATCGTATGGCCTCGGCTACCACGTTGCAGACATTTTTATCTGATGCCATTTAGTCTGCCTCCGTGTCTATTTCGAGGTTTCGTTTTACTCTGCCAGATGGCAGAAAAGTTGGAACTCTGATGGACAACCAATGACTGAGTTTTAATTTATTTTTTCGGGTAAACACCACATGTGTCAACAGAGATTGTTCAGTACCCACATCATACGGCATTAAGTGTCGAATGGAGTTTTAATTCACCCTTCGAAAACCTAACTGTACTGGTTTGATTCCGCGACCTTTGGATCCGCTCTTATCACAGCGATACCGCCACAAATACAGAGCTCTCGGATCATGCGAGGTCTTCAACTGTACAGCTACCAACTTCGAGATGAAATCTGATCTTAGTGTGCGCAATGCATTACTGGAGATCGCAGAGCAGAAGGTTGGCAGTAAGAAGAGTCGCCTGCCCACAAATCACTCGTGCCAGAGATGAAGTAGAACTTTTCCGCTTCCACTGGCCTCACTGACCGCATGTGTCACCCACACCCAGATGGCGGCGAATTAGAATTCATGAAGTCGCACAATATATGAGGGAGGGTCACATCTCAGTTTATATTTTATCACCGTTAAAATTGGCGGAGCGCCATCCACAACTCCATTGTTCCCGTCACTACAAGACATGTCACAATCCTGACCATTTTTATGACCTTGCCCAAAGAAATCGACTGCTTCGTAAAGACATGGTATTTTTGTCGTGTAGTAAAAAAAAGGGACAGTGAGGATGTAATTTTTTTTTTGCAAGTTTGCTTTTACGTCGCACCGACACAGATATGTCCTATGGCGACGATGGGATAGGAAAGGCTTAGGAATGGGAAGGAAGCGGCCGTGGCCTTAATTAAGGTACAGCCCCAGCATTTGCCTGGTGTGAAAATGGGAAACCAACTTCAGGGCTGCCGACAGTGGGGCTCGAACCCACTATCTCCCGATTATTGGATACTGGCCGCACTTAAGCGACTGCAGCTATCGAGCTCGGTAGGATGTAATTTGAAATACTGGTTGTTTGGAGGGACATCCTGTTCGAAGTGTACTGTCTGTTAACTGGGATGTTCTACCGGGTGGTCAAAAAATATGGTCCGGAAAATATATACAGAGTGAACCGAAATTCGCACACTCGGGCGTCGCAGCGTAACTCCTCACATGTCAATAATAAAAAAAAGGTATCTCACAAAAGTTCGTCCTGCGAGTATATCCGGCAGAAAAATCACGTTGAAGAGTGACAATCTAGCAACACTGTAACCACATGCAGGGTAAGTACCTCTGTCTCCACATATTATTCGTGCTGTACAGTTGATGCAGTGGATAGCGTCGGGTTAGCATGCACGAGATCGAGAGGTCGATCCTGGGTTGAGGCGAATGTTTTCTTATTTCGTAAATGTACTCCAGGTGGTATGGTATCTGGCATCTCAATCGTCAACAGCGAATAAATTCACGCCCACGAGTTGGAAAGGGTGTCTTTCAAAGCTGACCAATGAAAACGATTGTTCGTCCATTTCTAGGATCGTAGTATGTAAGTGCAAATGGTTCCTAGAGGACCCGCTGCAATTGCAACTGTGAGTTCACTGCATTACCTTTACTGCAACTTGATTCAATCTCACTTACTATATTACCATTCTGGGAGAACACACATCCTAAATACTTGAATTTATCTACCTGTATCACCAATCTGGCATTCAGATCGTTGAATTTCTTACCTACCGACATCAATTTAGTCTTCGAAATGTTAATTTTCATACCATACTCATTGCACCTATTTTCAAGTTCCAAGATATTAGACTGTAGGCTTTCGGCACAATCTGCCATTAAGACCAAGTCGTTTGATTTGATTTGTTTATTTATCATCAACAGAGCTATTGATTCTCCAATTACAGATGATATAATACATTCAAATAATAACAATATTAACAGAACTTACTACTACCACTAGTTATAAATAAGCAATATATAATATATACATATTTACGAAACACATTAGGAAGGAAAAGACATGTTTTGAAATGACCGAAGGAAGTAAGTATAACTTTCAGTTACTAAATGGGCAGAACAAGATACAAGGAACACTCTGTCTATGAAGCGTCCATAAGATGTCTGCGAGTTTCACTAGCTGACGATTGAAATATATCCACTGTCTCGCTAATTTCGTTCAGGGATCTCAGGGCCTGCATAAACCAAGAGTTCCTGTGTGATTCCGTTCTGCACATGGGAAGGAACATGAAATGGAAATAAACACTTCACTTTCTTGATTGTGTTTCAAGTACTGATCATTAGAATGGCTTCTGATTTGAAGATCCTGAGCTGTTATTTAACCCAATTAAAGGACCAGTCTCCCAGAATACAGTGTTGGTCATAACATTTATACATATGAAACAGGAAATATATGAATCTGGACTAATATGGACAAGCTAATGAAAAAACAAGTCCACCGTTTTATTTAACTTGCTGCTTTGAATTATGCAGATGAATACAGACAAGTCAGGTCGTACATTAGAAATTTCACACTCATTTATCGTGTCTTAATTCTTTCCTCAAGGCCGGTCATAACATAAATGATAATGGTAGTTGGCTACAGCCACAGTAACAAGCTTTATTAACACCACTGTTCTGTAAATTGTCTGGCTCAAAATGAGGTGAGCAACGTTATTCACCTGATGACTAAGACAGCTGAGTTGACAGCAAAGGGATATTTTAACTCGTGAGCACAATAAAATGGTTTTAAAAAATAGGAGTAAATACTTTTCGATTTGCTTTCGTATACACATCAAAGACCAGTATAATGTTTTACGAGAACATAATGAAAGAGAACTAATTTTTTTTAATTCTGCATTGTATGGCCTACATTGGACCACTCTAGACAATTATACAAAGGATTTCTTGATTTCCTATCAGCCCAATATTTTTTCGTTCTGAGCGATGCTGCCTTCCTTTGTTCTGTTGAAAACACCCTCCCATTAGACCTTTCATTAATCTTGGTCTATAGCCTGGTGTATCTTGAAGTATCTCATTTTTTTCTGCTTTGTTTTTGAGATCGTCTATTGTTGTTTGTAGTTCTTTAACATCATCCTTAATTTCCGTGATCCATTTAATCTTGGTCTTGCTACCCCGTAATTTTTCAATTATTCTTCTGCTAATTCTGGTGTTAGATGTTCTGTTAAGATTTCCAAAGAATGATTTTTTTTTTCCTAATCGTACTCAATACTGGCTCAGTCAGGTGGTATTTGAAGGTGCTCAAATACGCCAGCCTCGTGTCGGTAGATTTACCGGCACGTAAAAGAACTCCTGCGGGACTAAATTCCGGCACTTCGGCGTCTCCGAAAACCGTAAAAGAGTAGTTAGTGGGACGTAAAGCAAATAGCATTTTTATTAGTACTCAATACTGGTTCAATTTCCTTATAAACTGTTTCATTTGATGCTATTATCCAGTGTCCATCAACTCGATACTGTTTATCTATGCATGTTCAAATTATTCTTCTTTCTGGCTTAAGTATTTTGTCTGTTTCAGCTGTACTAATAGTTTTAAAAATGGTTTCACTAGCATAAGTTATTTTTGGCTGTGTGACTGTTTTATAATACCTTAATTTTGCTGCTATCGATAAGCGTTTTTAATTGTATGTAGTCTTGGTAATATAATTTTGTTTGTTTAATTTATTTAAGTTATTCTGTTTTGACAAGCTGGATTCTCATTAAGATTATAAGTTATGATTTCTCCTAAATACTTAAATGTATCAAGAATTTTGATTTCTTGCCAATCAGTTATTATTTTATTTACTAGTGTGGGATGTGTCAACATGATCTCAGTTTTTAAAAGGATATTGTAAGACCTATTTTTTGTGTTATGTCCTGTAGAGATTTAATTTGGTGTCGAGTTTCCTGAATATTGTTAGACAATAGAGCAAGATCATCAGCAAGCCCTAAACAGTTTACAACTTAAATTTTGCTTGGAGCTTCCAAATAATAATAATAATAATAATAATAATAATAATAATAATAATAATAATAATAATAATAATAATAATAATAATAATAATATCTATAACAAAAAGTGTCTCTCCAAGCATGCAAAACTAAGACACTATAATACAGTTATAAAACCAGAATGCCTCTATGGATCAGAGACACTAATTTTGAACAGGAAAACAGATCTAGAAAATATTCAGAAAAAGGAACGCAAGATCATTAGAAAAATTTTAGGCTCAAAACTCGTAGATGAACAGTACCGCCTTAGAGGGAAACAGGAAATCAAACAATTTTCTAACATTCACAGCGACATCAGAAAACGCAGATTAAGATTCTTTGGACATATAAAAAGGATGAACCCAGATAGACTTACCAAGCAAATAGTTGCATTTTATGAAAACCGAAGTAAAGCCAAAACGGACACAATAGAATGGATTGGCGAAATTAAAACAGATCTCAAACTGGCAGGAATTGCACCTGAAGACATCCAAAGCTGGGTTATCTTCAGAACCAAAGTTCATAAGTGGCAAGTTGACCAAGAGGGAAAACCAAAGAAGAAGACCGGAACAACATGGTCTCAAGAGAGAAAAGAAGCACACAGCAAACGAATGAAGGAAGTGTGGGCACAAAGAAAGGCAAATGCCTGTATCTAAGTACTTTGCGTAGTCCTAATGGGCTCATTCACAAAATGTAAATGTAATAATAATAATAATAATAATTTTATATCGCACAAGCTGAGTCTGTAGTTTTCGAAGCGTCAATGTTCCAGAATATTGTCGGGCAGATGTTCTAATAAATAATGTTATTTGCATTACGCCCCACTAACTACTTTCTTACGGTTTTCGGAGACGCTGAGATGCCGGAATTTAGTCCCGCAGGAGTTCTTTTGCGTGTCAGTAAATCTATCGACAAAGGTTTTTCTCGCATTTGTGCAACCCAGACTGGGTTTGATTAGAACAAGCGAGCGTTTGCCTAATTCATACAACACGTTAATGAAATAAGAAGAAAAAATGCTGTATAATGTATGATTTAAACCACGTTTTTGGAATTTGTTTGTTTCGACCGCCACTGTATATGAAAGAGAGAGAAAATCCTGGCAATCTGGATTAAAGTGAATCCTGTCCACACACAGAATAGACGCACAGCATATTATGGCTCTGTGGTACGAAAGGTTCTTGGCGTTCTCTGCAGTATTTTGCACTCCCCAGCTCCTCATCACAACGTTCGTTCTTTGTACAAAATGGATTAAGCGAGTCTAAAAGGACTGCGAAAATTCAAAGGAAAGTAAAATGTTCTCCACACTCGACAAACACAGCCGTACAATTTAAGTACGAAGAACAGTTTTCCATAAGCCTTCAGATTATACCGACTGTTTCCTTCTACTGTACTCTGAGATTAAATCACCTTTGCTTTCGCCACATGCACTTGCGGCTCAAGTCTTTTCATTCACGAGAAAAGAAGACATTGCTTTCCTCCCTTTTCTCTGACTAGTAGAGACGAGCCATTGGTAATGCACCCTTTTTCGTTCCGGCATGTGGATTCTTTTCCAGCGACTCACAACAGGAACGCAAACACCTAGGTCTGGTATTTTGATTCCCTACATATATATGCTGGTCTTCTTCTTACATCGTGACTGTCTGACATTTCGTGGGTCATTTTTTGTATGATCTGAGTAATGTTTCGCCATCCCTAAATATCTAATTTGTCTCCCTCTCTAAGAGCCTCCATGGCTCAGGCGGCAGCGCGCCGGCCTATGAAGAGAAAGAGGTGAATCAGAGTTGTGGGAATGCATCGGAAAAACTTGACCATTACTGGTATGTTCAAGACTATTCCGAATTTTTCAGCTACGGTTAATGTTGATACAATTAAATCTGCATTTAGAAGGGCGCTAAAAATGATGCCTGAGGCGCCATGGTGCCTGCGGGCGTCGTGTTGGACAGGCCTGACTGAACAGTACTGTGTTACATCAGTGCAGCAATAACTTTCCGAAGATAATAATAATGTTATTTGTTTTACGTCCCACTAACTACTCTTTTACGATTTTCGGAGACGCCGAGATGCCGGAATTTAGTCCCGCAGGAGTTCTTTTACGTGCCAATAAATCCATCGACACGAGCCTGACGTATTCGAGCACCTTCAAATACCACCGTACTGAGCCAGGATCGAACCTGCCAAGTTGGGGTCAGAAGGCCAGCGCCTTAACCGTCTGAGCCACTCAGCCCGGCCATTTTCCGAAGAAATGAATTCTTAAAAGCCTCGCTACATCTCTTGAATTCATGTCACAAAGGGGGAAAAACAAATGCATGGAGGACTGGCTTAGAATGGTATTGACAAAGAGCCGAGCTATCACTGTGATGGGGACAGTGGGCCAGATCAGCGAAGGCCAACCGAGGCGCAACACAGACAGTTTTATGGAGCTGCCGAACATACGCAATATTTTACGGATCGAATGGCTCAGTCACTAGACATCACCAGCTGGCCCTGTTAGCGCTAATAAGGCTCGCAATATAATCCGCGGTGCGGACACATCCATATTACACCTACATGATTTAAGTCGTGCTGAATATATCTTCTTCAGTAGGAACTTGGCACTCCTAACAATAAGCCAACTTCATTAAACTTCACTTCATTTGTATTTGCAATTCTGAGATAGTAGCAAGTCAATTGTAGTGTTCAAGTGTTGGAAATATTTAAGTTATGTGTGATGTGTGAATTTGTGAATAGGAAGGATTGCAACAACTATCGAGGTATCTCACTGATTACTATACCAGGCAAAGTATTCACTGGCATCTTGGAAGGGAGGGTGCGATCAGTCGTTCAGAGGAAGTTGGATGAAAACCAGTGTGGTTTCAGACCACAGAGAGGCTGTCAGGATCAGATTTTTAGTATGCGCCGGGTAATTGAAAAATGCTACGAGAGGAATAGGCAGTTGTGTTTATGTTTCGTAGATCTAGAGAAAGCATATGACAGGGTACCGAGGGAAAAGATGTTCGCCATACTGGGGGACTATGGAATTAAAGGCAGATTATTAAAAGCAATCAAAGGCATTTATGTTGACAATTGGGCTTCAGTGAGAATTGATGGTAGAATGAGTTCTTGGTTCAGGGCACTTACAGGGGTTAGACAAGGCTGTAATCTTTCACCTTTGCTATTTGTAGTTTACAGGGATCATCTGCTGAAAGGTATAAAATGGCAGGGAGGGATTCACTTAGGTCGAAATGTAGTAAGCAGTCTGGCCTATGCTGACGACTTGGTCTTAATGGCAGATTGTGCCGAAAGCCTACAGTCTAATATCGTGGAACTTGAAAATAGGTGCAATGAGTATGGTATGAAAATTAGCCTCTCAAAGACTAAATTGATGTCAGTAGGTAAGAAATTCAACAGAATTGAATGTCAGATTGGTGATACAAAGCTAGAACAGGTCGATAATTTCAAGTAGTTAGGTTGTGTGTTCTCCCAGGATGGTAATATACTGTAGTGAGTGAGATTGAATCAAGGTGTAGTAAAGCTAATTCAGTGAGTTCGCAGCTGCGATCAACAGTATTCTGTAAGAAGGAAGTCAGCTCCCAGACGTAACTATCTTTACATGGGTCTGTTTTCAGACCAACTTTGCTTTACGGGAGCGAAAGCTGCGTGGACTCAGGATATCTTATTCATAAGTTAGAAGTAACAGACATGAAAGTAGCGAGAATGATTGCTGGTACAAACAGGTGGGAACAATGGCAGGAGGGTACTCGGAATGAGGAGATAAAGGCTAATTTAGGAATGAACTCGATGGATGAAGCTGTACGCATAAGCCGGCTTCGGTGGTGGGGTCATGTGAGGCGAATGGAGGAGGATAGGTTACCTAGGAGAATAATGGACTCTGCTATGGAGGGTAAGAGAAGTAGAGGGAGACTAAGACGACGATGGTTAGACTCTGTTTCTAACGATTTAAAGATAAGAGGTATAGAACTAAATGAGGCCACAACACTAGTTGCAAATCGAGGATTGTGGCGACGTTTAGTAAATTCACAGAGGCTTGCAGACTGAACGCTGAAAGGCATAACAGTCTAAAATGATAATGTATGTATGTATGTATGTATGTATGTATGTATGTATGTATGTATGTATGTATGTATGTGAATTTGTATATGATTGCGTTATAATTAATCTGCTACACTACTCGAAATGGAAGATTATCACTAGGGCTCGAAAGTTGAAGAGCTATATTTTATATCTAGAATGAATTCAGCGAACTCGCAATGGGCATCCTGGAGAAAGGAATTGAACTTAGTATAACTGGAATTAGGACATGTTCATTAGTATGTTCTGCAGAAACGATTAGCATTTGAAGCATCTCGGCCCTCAGGTTCAAGGTCCACATCGATATCTCGACGCACCACCACCGACTGCGGCTCTCGTTGTCTCTATAATGGATCAGTGTGACTTGAGAAGACGTGCAGGATGCCTCGCAGACGTATTCGAGAACCGTACCGTCAAATGAGTGAGTTTGAAAGAGGGCATGTTATTGGCATGAGATAACGTGATGCATTCATGCGGGAAAGTGCTGCTCGTGTGGGACGAAGTGTGTCGGCAGTGCAACGGCTTTGTACAGAATGGTTCATAGAAGGCCGTAGAACACGACGAGATGGGTCTGGTCCCACCACCCAGACCACCCCACGAGAAGATCGACACCTCATCCGAATGGCGTTGCAGGACAGATCTGCGCCCTCCTCAGCAACAGTGGAACAGTGTAACACATCGTACACTATCAGGAGTGACAGTCAGTCGCCGTTTAGTACAGTCTAGGTCGTCCACTTCTCCGCCTGCCTTTGATTAATGTGCACAAACATGTTGGACTGCAATGGTGTATGGAACGACGTCACTGGAGACAGGAATGACAGCAGATACTGTTTTCGGACGAATCCAGGTTCTATTTGTTTGAAAATGATGGCCGCAGTTTGGTTCGTTTGTAGGAAGGGAAGTTAGGGATTTGGAATAACTTAACAAGGCAGATGTTTAATGAATTTCCAATTTCTTTGAAATCATTTAAGAAAAGGCTAGACAAACAACAGATAGGCAGTCTGCCACCTGGGCGCCTGCCCTAAATGCAGAACTATAGTGATTGTGTAGTGTAACTTAATTTTATTTCGGTTAATGGACGTTTATACTGTAGTTCTCTTTACAGTGACCTTACAAGGCTGAGTAAACCTTACTTTAGCCCTTATTAGGGTTTAGAGTCTCAATGGTTTAGCCGAGACTCAAACTCAGGGTCAATCTGCTTGAAACTCCAACATTCATTCAGTGGTACTAAGAAACACTGAAGAGCGTTAGCGAGATGAGACGAGCATCGCACTTCAGAACAGTTCTTTCTTCCGAGCTGAGAAAATTTACTTGAACAAACAGATTCAGGCTTTCATGGTCAGCGTCACGATTATGAGAAAGGATTCCCAATCTTGATCATTGTACTCATCAGAAAATACAGACCGCTTGAAAATACCAAACGCAGATTACTGTATAATGTCGCAAACTTCAAACTTGTTAGATCACAGCCTACACGCCCAGAAATTCTCCTGAAGTACTGCTCAAGTTACTGAGTGTGTGTCTTATTATTATGCTGGAGGAACGTAATTAGGAGGGTTGTGTTTATGTATCAACGTCAATCAAAGGAAAAAATTTACAATTCCACGCATGCACAAGAAACACAGGGGTTTTAAAGAAATGTTAAATCGCAGTAATCGGAAGAAAGATCTTCGAATGGGCATTTCATTGATTTTTATCAGACAAGGGGTATAGAAATGACTCTCACTGTTGGCAGCCACTAAACACACTCCTGGCTGGATTCCAGGTGGGGGGAGAATCTTAACAATCATTCCAGACTACTTCCAGCTACACCTCAGGGGACATTGAAAATTAATTTTGCATTTCTACGTTCCTCCAGTACGAATCAAGATATATTCTTGATAGAAATATATCATACCATATTTCTGGAGCTACGCAGATTTATTTCCTGGCCCAGTCTGGTGGTATTTAAAGGTGCTCAAATATGTCAGCCTCCTGTCGAGAGATTTACTGCCACGTAAAAAACATCCTATGGAGACTAAATTCCGGCACCTCGGCGTCTTCGAAAATCGTAAAAGTAGTTAGTGGGACGAAAAGCAAATAACGTTATTGCATGTTTTGGAATCTTGCCCTCATCGAGTGATGCTGCGCAACGCAAGGCATAACAAGATTCGGTCTTTTATAGCAAATTCCCTCAGAAAGGAAAATTACAGGGTCGTCGATGAGGTATCGGAACGGTAGCAGAAGGAGAGTTTGACATCATAGCCTACAAGGAATCAGAGGGTGTGGGAAATATAAAAGACCCCACAGTTCGTTTTGAAATCTCTATAGGCCAGCCAGAAGACGTTGATAGGGGAAGAAGCTGATCTATGAACCGACCTTAATTTATTATAAAGATAAATTTGGATTGGAGGACATTAAAGTGATAGGGTTAATAGTAGGAGTTCGAGGGACTATTCCTCGATTCATTGTGAAGTTTTGGAAGCAGTTTAATTTAGAGGTTCCGGAACTACAAACTATGTCTTTGTTAGCTTTACGAGGTTCAGTTTCATTACGGAGAAATCTTTGCTACGTGGAATAATTCTTACTAGGCGACCCGTGCGAGAAATCTCGCATCATCATAAAGTATGAGGTGGAGCACCCCCTGTTGAACTAAGGAATACACAAATCAGCACAATATTAGACAGTCTTACTTACTACTTAATGTAATGTTTGATTTTTAACATTTATGGTATCCACTTGAACGGAAGCACATGCAAGTGCATTATTATACTGACAAACGATCCGGAAGTAATTTTTGGTTTCACTATAATTCTTTTCTTAACTGATAATGACAGCATATTGAAAATGAAAACCTACAACCTGTTTTTCAGTCAATGACCGGGTCAGGATTAGATGAATGGAGCCACCATCTTGCGGCGAGGATAGGAATTGTACCGGCTGCCGAAGCCTGTCGCACTCTTCTGGGGCAATGGCTAATGACTGACAGGTGAAATGAAATGTTAATGGAGAGTGTTGCTGGAATGAAAGATGACAGGGAAAACCGGAGTACCCGGAGAAAAACCTGTCCCGCCTCCGCTTTGTCCAGCACAAATCTCACATGTTGTGACTGGGATTTGAACCATGGAACCCATTGGTGAGAAGCCGACGTTCTGCCGTCTGAGCTACGGAGACTTTTAACTACAGCATATTATAATGACATAAAACAAGCGTCCCAGCGGCCATACTGTGAAGTGAACAGCAATGATTACGCGTATTTTCCTACAGCAACAGTATTTGCAAATCGCACACTTCGTACAATTTTTTAAACTCAATTTTTAAAGAAAGTATAGATATTTATGAAAAGTGAGTGCAATTCGTCACTGCTAATGTCTGTTCTCTTTCTTTTAAATGCTCATTTATCACGCTCGGTTACTTGTGAGCGCCGCAAAAGACATTAAGAGAATAATGTAATCAACAAAATTATTGTAATTCGAAATTATAATTTAATTTGTTTTGTTATGCTTCGTTCATTGTGGCGACTTTCAACTGAGGGAAGTTTTGTAAAAAAAAAAAAAGATACCATTATTATGGACATACATACCATTTTACAAATAGTTTGTTGGGGGTGATCACTGCATTTAGGGAAATATGAGAAAATTATCCGTTTCTCTAATAATTCTGTATTCCCATTTCTTGGCAGAAGATTATTTATTTATTTATTTATTTATTTATTTATTTATTTATTTATTTATTTATTTATTTATTTATTTATTTATTTATTTATTTATTTGCTACTTGTTTAATCTCGCACTAACACAACCAAGGTCTGCGACGGAAGGATAGGAAAGGATTAGGAGTGAGAAGGAAGCGCCCGTGGCCTTAAATAAGGTACAGCCCCAGCCTTTGCCTAGTGCGAAAATGAGAAACCACGGAAAACCACCTTCAGGGATGCCGTCGGTGGAATTCGAACCCGCTGTATCCCGAATGCCAGCTCGGAGCTGTGCGACCCTAACCGCACGGCCAACTCGTTCGGTAAAAATGAAATACACAACCGGTGACTTTTGCGATCTCTCTCAAATAAGGACGACGTCTGAAACTGCCATGTGCACACGAAATCGGTTCATGAAAGCGATCGAAAAACATTTCACATGCTAGTATTTATGGAACATGTCCGTTCCTGTGACAAGATCCACTCGGAAACAAAGAAAATCATGAAGACAAAATATGGTAATTTCAATTTCTAAGAAGAGAGGTAAGAACTCATGGCAAAGGCAGCCTTCAACTGCTAAGCAGAATACGCCAACTCCCTGAGCCAGACAATCCAAGCGTTCAGCCGTGTACTGTGTGATTCCAAAGTCACTGCAAGAGTCTACTAGTCAAACAAAAGTCCATTTCTTAGAACTCAGTGTACCAAGGAAGGCACTTTAATTATTCTGTGCAATTCTCTTAGAAGAGTAAAATGGGACGCCGAAATTGATATACAAGCAGTGCAAATGGCGTGCAACAAAAATGACTGCACATGAGAGCCGAGGTGAATTATTATTATTATTATTATTATTATTATTATTATTATTATTATTATTATTATTATTATTATTATTATTAGCGTATTCTCCCAAGAATGGAAGACGTTAAGCAAACAACTCAATCAAGCTTTCTTTGGGTTGTTCTTGTTCTTCCAATAGGCTTTCATTCTCTCTGAGAAGGCTTGTTTACGTTCTTCCGACCATTTCGGTCTGCACTGTTTTTGCTTTGGTTGCTCTGATGTAACTTCCCACTTGTTGACTTTGTGTCTGAAGGTGTATCTTTCTAAAATGTCTGTTGCACATATGTTTGCGTTTGTGAGGTCCTTTCGAAGTTCGTCCAGCCAAGGTGTTGAATTCTTAAGTGAGCTAACATAATTTAATATTCTTTTTGACAGTCGATTTTCTGGTAATCTTGTGAGGTGTCCAAAGAATTTCATTCGTCTTTTCTTAATGTCAATTTCAATGTTTGAAACTTTTTCTGTTGTTTTGATTGATTGTAGCCTGTAACCATCTTGGGTATATCTTGCTCCTAGGATTTTCCTGATGATCTTCCTCTCTTGCTTTTTTATTTCTTCTAATTCTTGTTTACTGTTAAGTGACAATGTTTCACTTGCGTAAAGGACTGTTGGTTTTATGACTGTGTTGTAATGCCGAATTTTTGTCTGTCTTGACATGCATTTTTTGTTGTAGATGTCTTGAACTAACCCTAATGCCTTCTTGACTTTTTGGAGACGGTTTTGCTGTGAGATCTTCTCAAGGCCTGTCGGTTCGATGAATTCTCCGAGGTATTTAAAGTACGAGACCCGGTCGATTTTACCGTATTTTGTTCTCAGGCTCGTGATATCTGTCTTTGAACAGAAGAATTTAGTTTTCTCAAATGAAGTCTGTAGTCCCACTTTTTCTGCAGATTCCTTAAGTATCTCAAGCTGCTTGATGGCAGTCTCCTCATCCTCTGTTAAAATCGCTAGATCGTCCGCAAATGCAAGGTATGGTACGTAGAGGTGGTTTTTGGGAAAGCCCAATCGGATCGGTTTCCAAGATTCACGTTTCTTGAGTTCCTTCTCCCATTCTTCCAATACCTTGTCTAGGACGACGTTGAACAGAATAGGAGAGAGTCCATCACCTTGTCTCACACCTGTTTGAATGTCGAAGGGTTCTGAAATTTCTCCCATAAATTTCACTTTAGATTTTGTGCCCGTTAGTGTTTGTCTTATGAGTTCTAGGGTTTTGGGATCTAGTCCTCTCTCTTCTAGAATTTGGAATAGTGAGGGTCTGTCTATCGAATTATTATTATTATTATTATTATTATTATTATTATTATTATTATTATTATTATTATTATTATTATTATTATTGGTACCGGTATGTCTTTGCTGGCGAGATGTAGTGTTTACAGTGCACTGTGTCTTCCGGTACGGGTTAGAATAGATTGGTTACTTCCATTGAACTGTGTCAGACTCATCCTTGGCCTTGACAACATGAAAGTGGCTGAGGTTTGAAAGATGCTAGTAATACCATTCCTTATGCAGCCAGTCCCTGTTATAAACGGCGTGAAAATATTGCTCATAGGGTCGGTTGGTGCATACATTTCAGTGGGCTTAGTAGAGTGATATGTAATAGCAACTTCTGGCTCAGTGAGGAAACCAACGGGAAACTACCTCACTCCTCATTTCCCTAGTACGCCTCTTCAGTGACGCCTAAGCTATTTATGAGAGCTGTTGGCGGAACTGTGGAGGATCAAACCAGCCTTCGGGCTGAATACCCAACATACATATGTTTTTTGGGGCTGGGATTTAGCCGAAATTACCGTCATCAGTTTCCACAACACCATTGTAACCATGACAACCACTAGGTCAGTAGCGCCATCTTCTCACTGTGAGCTTTCTTTCTGGAACTAAGTGCTTGAGAAAATTTCTTATCAAGGGAACTCAGTCCAGAATTAAAATACTTGAACTGGCCGAGAAACAAACCTAGGGCCTTGTAATAAGAGACAGGTAAGCTACCTCTACACCGCAAGCCTGGCCAGTAATAATAATGGCCGTGCGGTTAAGGGCGCACAGCTGTGAACTTGCATCCCGGATATAATGGGGTTCGAACCGCATTGTCGGCAGCCCTGAAGATGGTTTTCCGTGGTTTCCCATGTTCGCATCAGGCAAGTGCTGGAGCTGTACCTTAATTAAGGCCACGGCCGCTTCCTTCCCACTCCTAGGTTTTTCCTATTCCATCGTCAACGTAAGACCTATCTGTGTCGCTGCAACTTAAAGCAAATTCTAAAAAACAAGAAGAAGTGGTGATCCGGGAGGGAGATATACAGGAAAGAACAACCTTTGCTATTTGCTTTACGTTTGCTAAAGAGGGATGAGGGATGCGTCTGAGAAACTCATCAAATCACGCAACGTCTCGGTTGAAGAGCGGCAAAGGAGAAGTCAAAGACTTAAGAACGTCTAGGAGTCCAAAGAAAAGGGACGAAGATTGAGGGAAGATCTGGTGGATTGTGTGAACGTGATCCGTACATGACGTTAACGAATGTGAAGAGGAAGAAGAAGGAGAAGAAGAAGAATATTGCAGTTTTAGGACATATTTACAGAATGGATGATTCCGGATTAGCAAAACGGATTTTCAAGTATCTTTGGGACAAAAAGGCAACAACTAGCTGGACTCAAGAAGTAAAGAAAGATTTAGTAAGAAATAATATAAGAGAATAAGAAAGTATGGACAGAGTGATTTTTAGAAAAATGGTAGGAAGTATGGAAGGATTCCAAGGAAGATTGAACAAGAAACCTGGTGCGAAGTTGTCCGAGGACAGAAAGAAACAGCATAGTGAAAGCATGAAAGAATATTGGAAGGAACGGATGAAAAAACAACAAAGCAAGAAGAATTAAATTGAAATTGGCACGTGGTCCTTAGCAGGCCTCATCGATAATAATAATAATAATAATAATAATAATAATAATAATAATAATAATAATAATTATAATAATAATAATGTCCATCGGATCATTGGAAAGAGAAAAAGGAGAGGGGAGTTAAGGTACAAGAAGAACGAATATATCTATAAAGTCGCAGAAAGAGAAAATAAATGTCAGTAGAATCATAAAGAGAAGAGTTAAATCTTTTGGCCACAGAATGAGAATGGACGAGAACAGAGTCACCAGACAAATGTTTCAACATGTTTACAGTAGTAAGAACGGCAATACGTGGGTTCAAGGAATAAAGAAAAACATGAAAGAAATGGGGATAACTGAAGACATAATACAGGATAGAAAAAATTTAGAAGGTTAATACAAGATTTTAAGGGTTTCCAAGAGAAAGAAACCAAGAAAAGAAGTTACATTTGGACGGAACAGCACAGGTAACAACAAAATGATATCTATATATACGTAGCACCGACACAGACAGATCTTACGGCGATGATGGGATATGAAAGGGCTAGGAGTGGAAAGGAAGCCATCGTGGCCTTAATTAAAGTACACCTTGGTGTGAAAATGGGAAACAACGGAAAACCACCTTCAGGGCTGCCCACATTAGAGTTCGAACCCACTATATCTTGAATGCAAGCTGATAGATACGTGACCCAAACCGCGCGGCTACCTGCTCGGTAAGCGAAAGAATGAAGAACTATTGGCGTGCAATAAAAGAAGCGGGAATTAATTAACGCAAACAAATGCAGTGGGATCCACCTCCATGGCTAAATAGTCAGCATAGTGCTTTCTGTCCAGAGTGCCCCGAGTTCCAATCCCAGCCGGCTTAACTTTGTCTGTTTAATTCCTCTAGTGCCGGGGCGGTACGTGTTGTTCGTATAACAACCTATAACCTATAACAACACAACCCAACACAACACAAAACAACACACTACCAAAGAAACAAAATAGTGATGAAATCCCTCTACATGGGGTTGGCGTCAGGAAAGGTATCCGTCCATGAAACTGGGCCGACCCCAGTTAATTGGGAAAAGTCCAAGAGGGTGAAGAAGAAACGTACCAATCTTAGTTTCCTTTTCAACTTCTGAGAGAAGTTGACAGATCCAACCTGCAGTAACGAACAAGGCACCGCAAGCCAGACTAGGTGCATTAGGCTCTAGTAATTGGCCCATATATGTGCAAGGTGGTTCTCAGCATCCCACATGAGTCCAGCAGAACAAGGTCACACCAATTACCATGCAAGGTCTCCACACTCAACCCATCTGGCACAGACTTCAGAAAGGTATTAATGAGGCACAGATACATGAGGAGTCGCCAATTTCAATTCCTCATGATTCATAGGAAAATATATTCCGCGCGAAATAAATAATGATATTCTCAAGAATATGTATTACATTTAAACGAGATCTGCATTTAGGGCAGTCGACCAGATGGCAGATTCCCTGTCTGTTGTTTTCCTACCCTTTTCTTAAATGATTTCAAAGAAACTGGAAATGAATTCAACATCTCCCTTGGTAAGTTATCCCAGTCTCTAACTCCCCTTCCTATAAACGAATATTTGTCCTCTTAAATTCCAACTTTATCTTCATATTGTGATCTTTCCTACTTTTAAAGACACCACTCAATGATGATGTCATTCCTCGCCATCTCTCCACAGACAGCTCCGAACCTACCACTTAGTCGAGCAGCTCGTCTCCTTTCTCCCAAGTCTTCCCAGCCCAAAGTCTGCAACATTTTCGTAACGCTACTCTTTTTGTCGGAAATGACGCAGAAAAAATCGAGCTGCTTTTCTTTGGATTTTTTCCAGTTCTTGAATCAAGTCATTTTTGTGACGGTCCCATACATTCGAACCATACTCTAGTTGGGGTCTAACCATAGACTTACAACAACTTCTTACTACGACTCCTAAATACCCTCATAACTATGTGCAGAGATCTGTACCCTTTATTTACAATCATGCTTGTGTGACTACCCCAAATGAAGATCTTTCCTTAATTTAACACCTAGGTACTTACAATGATCCCCAAAACGAACTTTTACCCCATCAATATTTTTGGCGTGTGGATTCATTACCGATCACGTACGAAAGCAACCCCGGAAGTCGTGGATGGCAAGTTCCATTTACGAAACTTTGGCTGCGTGGTTTCGAACCTACGTAGAGAGACAGTCGAATATAAATGACAGTGTTCCTCACAGCAATAAATGTTGTTGAAAAGTATGTGGAAGAAAAGAAGGTTAACAGTAAAAAAACAGAAGAGACTAAGGAATTTTTCGAAAGGTGTTAACAGAGGTATGTTTCTTGTTTCACTACTGCTGTATTCTTACTTACTTACTTACTTACTTACTTACTTACTTACTTACTTACTTACTTACTTACTTACTTACTTACTTACTTACTTACTTACTTAATCTGTTTATCCTCCAGGTTCGGTTTTTCCCTCGGACTGAGCGAGGGATCTCACCCCTACCGCCTCAAGGGCAGTGTCCTGGAGCTTCAGACATTGGATCCTGGGATACAACTGGGGAGGATGACCAGTACCTCGCCCAGGCGGCCTCACCTGCTATGCTAACAGGGGCCGTGCGGGGGACGGGAAGATGAGAAGGGATAGACAAGGAAGAGGGAAGGAAGTGGCCGTGGCCTTAAGTTACGTACCATCCCGGCATTTGCTTGGAAGAGAAGTGGGAAACCACGGAAAACCACTTCCAGGATGGCTGAGGTGGGAATCGAACCCACCTCTACTCAGTTGACCTCCCGAGGCTGAGTGGACCCCGTTCCAGCCCTCGTATCACTTTTCAAATTTCGTGGCAGAGCCGGGAATCCAACCCGGGCCTCCGGGGGTGACAGCTAATCACAAGTGATGCCGTAAAATAGAGTATGTTTGTATATTTTAAAATACTGTAAAACATATTGTATTCAGTATAAGCTCGTAGATACATATGATTCATTATGCGCTATATACCCTCCAGAAACGTGTTCTCTATGTCTCGAAGTTTCGATAACTCGGAATAGAACTTACCTCTCAGGTTGATTCGAGACATGGAGGTTCTACTGTATAATGAAGCATGAGAATTTATACTTTATTTATTCGTAAACATTATAATCCTTTTCTCAATCATCGTTATCCCGTCGATTAGATTAGTAGTTTGCTTTTATGTACAATTAGGAGCGCTAAAGTGAGTCAGTACAGAGTTTCACTTAAGCCCTTATAACTACATTCGGTGTGGACATTCTTCAAAAAATCAAAGAACACATGAGGGTATTGAACTAAGGAACACATTACAAAGAGAATTTTGTAAATATGTTAATTTGGCTAGAATTTTAATCAAAAAAGAAAACGTGTAACAAGCGTCTTTAGGCCATAGAGGGGAGTACCTCAAGGGAGTATTATCGGACCATTATGTTTTCGTATATATAAATGATATGAGTAAAGAAGTGGAACCAGAGGAAGTACTTTGCGTATGAAGTTATTCTCTATAGAGTAATAAATAAGTTAAAATATAGTGAGCAACTGCAACATGACCACGATAATGTTGTGAGATGGACAGCAGGCAATGGTATGTTGATAAACGGGGCTAAAAGTCAGGTTGTGAGTTTCACAAATAGGAAAAGTCCTCTCAGTTTTAATTACTGCGTTGATGGGGTGAAAGTTCCTTTTGGGGATCATTGTATCTAGGTGTTAATATATGGAAAGATAATTGGGGTAATTACATAAATGGGATTGTAAATAAAAGGTATAGATCTCTGCACATGGTATGAGGGTATTTAAGGGTTGTAGTAAGGATGTAAAGGAGAGGGCATATAAGTCTCTGGTTAGACCCCAACTAGAATATGGTTCCAGTGTACGGGACCCTCACCAAGATTACTTGATTCGAGGACTGGGAAAAATCCTAAGAAAAGCAGCTCGATTTGTTCTGGGCGATTTCCGACAAAAGAGTAGCGTTACAAAAATATTGGAATGTCTCTGCTGGGAAGAGTTGGGAGAAAGAAGACGAGCTGCTCGACTAAGTGGTATGTTCCGAGCTGTCAGTAGAGAGATGGCGTGGAATGACATTAGTAGACGAATAAGTTTGAGTGGTGTCTTTAAAAGTAAAAATGATCACAATGTGAAGATAAAGATGGAATTCAAGAGGACAAATTGGGGCAAATATTAATTTATAGGAAGGGGAGTTAGGGATTGGAATAACTTACCAAGGGAGACGTTCAATAAATCTCCAATTTCTTTGAAATAATTTAAGAAAAGGCTAGGGAAACAACAGATAAGGAATCTGCCACCTGGGCGACTGCCCTAAATGCAGATCAGTATTTATTGATTGATTGATTTGAACTGCATTTAGAGCGGAAGTGATTTACGAAATTTGTTTTTTAGTTTGATAGAGCTATCCAAGACAACTTGAAATCTTTCGGTCCCTTTAGCCCTTCAACTTTCACACAATTGAGGAACTTGATTAATTTTACGTTTATCGTAGTATGGGGATCCCTACTTTGTCTGCTAAGAAATGTTTTAAAAAGGGTAGATATGTGTGAAAAAGTTGGTAAAGACTGCTTTAGGGGACGGGTACGACTCGTCTTTTTCACCGTGTTAAGCGTATCGGCCATGACTTATTTCGGGGTCACACCGTCACCTCGAGGCGACAGTGGGAGAAGATGAGAACTTGAATAAGTATCAAGATATTTTTTTAAAGAGCTACTCATTACATTCGAAAGGTGAAACGGGGGCATGTCCTGTAATTTACTGTTACATTCTTATGTTCGTCTTGGAAGAACTTCACATTCCGCTCACAATTTATGGCGCACAGAGACAATAGTGGCCCACATTAAGCTCTCCTTGTTTTTGTCTCTGGCTACAGATGCCGACCACTTGTCGAGTGAACA
This sequence comes from Anabrus simplex, assembly GCF_040414725.1. Classification (NCBI taxonomy): domain Eukaryota; kingdom Metazoa; phylum Arthropoda; class Insecta; order Orthoptera; family Tettigoniidae; genus Anabrus; species Anabrus simplex. The sequence goes on along the minus strand of NC_090265.1, from coordinate 1,767,886,768 downwards.
CTCAGCTTCTTACACTTGTAGCCCAGGCCCATTACCACAGGAAACAGTAATTATTACTTGCTCGTCATTATGTACGGCAATAACAATTTCAGAAGCCTAGAAAATAAAATTGTAGAAATATTGAACAGTGTTACATAAATAACTGGTTGGAAACTAAAAGCCTAAAAGTGAAGACCGTGTGACCAACAAATCAGTCTTTTCAGGAGAGAGGAATATTATTTTTTCGCTTTTTTTTTCATGGTAAACACTACTTGAACCAATTGCATATGCAGGTATACAAATGAGTTCATCCATTAGAAACAATATTTTATTGCAGTTGGAGGAAAAAGAATTCAATGCATTCGATTTGCAGATGACACTGAGAAAATAAAAATGATTAATGCTATGTTTGAAAAAATTGAACAGATCCTGTAAGAAGTTTGGCATGAAAATTAATAGGAAAAAGACCAAGGCAATGATCATGGGGTCAAAGGACTCAATAGCTAAAATAATACTTTCGGGGGAGGAGATCGAACAAGTGTCTAAATTCAAATATTTCGGAAGCATAATCAGAAGTGATTTTTATTGCTGGGATGAAGTGAAGACTAGAATCGCAAGGGCCAAGGAAGCATTTACGAAACAAAGGACACTGTTGAGTGGGCCTCTAAATAAAGTCCTTAAGAAGAAGGTAGTGAAGTGCTTTGTGTGGAGTGTGGCGCGTTATGGGGCTGAGACTTGGACGTTGAGAAAAGAGGAAGAAAGAAGACTTGAAGCATTTGAAATGTGGATCTGGCGGAAGATGGAGAAAATCAGCTGACAGTAAAAAGTAGGCAATGAGGAAGTATTAAAAAGAGTGGGTGAAGAAAGGAGAACGATACTGGAATGAATTCAAAGACGGAAGAATAATTGGTTGCGACAAAATTGTTTAATGACCAAAGCATTGGAAGCGAAGATACAAGGGAAACTGAAGGGAGGAAGGAAGAGGTGTTAGTGGACAGTGTAAAGGTAAATAGAAGCTGTTGGAAGACAAAGAGAATGGCTGAAGACAGAACAGCGTGGCGAATTCATGCGAAGACCTGCCGATAGGCAGACGACCAGTGATGATAATGATGATGATGATGATGATGATGATGGTGATGATATAAAACCCCACAATTGTTGAAAATAGTCGTGCATTTCGTAATGTTATGCGGCCCTAGTTTTAAAACTTTTTGAGCATTCCTTTAGAAGTTCTACGCACCTTGGAAAACAAGAGAAGTGTTTTATGGAAATGAAACCTCGCCTTCAGCGAAGAAAGTTGAAATTTATATTGTATTCTAAACATAAATTGTGAGCCTTGGTTGTTCTACGCATTTATCGACATCGCAGGTAGTGTCAGATGGAAAGAAATGCGTAGGCTATGTTCAGACAAGGTCAGTATGTCTTCAATGTGAACTGACCCGCACGTTCGCTGCCTTCAGCGAGACTTCAGGACCGTTTCAAAAATACGAACACTACTGGTTTCAATGACAATGTCATGAGAAGATTGGTCCCAGTATGATATGTCATACCTCTGACTTTCGGATGATAAGATTTTACGTTCTCAGCTAGTTCTGCCGGGCTGTGCCTCGAATGTCATTAGTTTGGGATCATTGTTCAGTACCTATATAAAGAAAGATTTCGCTGGGATAATCACATAAATGGGACTGTAAATAAAGGGTACAGATCTCTGCACATGGTATGAGTGTGTTTAGGGGTTGTAGTAAGGATGTAAAGGAGAAGGCATATAAATCTCTTGTAAGACCCCAACTAGAGTATGGTTCCAGTGTATGGGACCCTCACCAGGATTACTTCACTCAAGAACTGGAAAAAAATCCAAAGAAAAACAGCTCGATTTGTTCTCAGTGATTTCCGGAAAAAGAATAGCGTTACAAAAATGTGGCAAAGTTTGGGCTGGGAAGACTAGGGAGAAACGAGACGAGCTGCTCGACTAAGTGGTATGTTCCGAACTGTCAGTGGAGAGATGGCGTGGAATGACATCAGTAGACGAATAAGTTTGAGCGGTGTCTTTAAAAGTAGGAAAGATCACAATATGAAGGTAAAGTTGGAATTAAGAGGACAAACTGGGAAAAATATTCGTTTATAGAAGGGGAGTTAGGAATTGGAATAACTTACCAAAGGAGATGTTCAATAAATATCCAATTTCTTTGTAATTATTTAGGAAAAGGCTAGGAAAAGAACAGATAGGGAATCTGCCACCCGGGCGACTGCTCTAAATGGAGATCTCGACTGATTGATTGATTGATTGATTGATTGATTGATTGATTGATTGATTGATTGATTGATTGATTGATTGATTCTCAAGGACTAAAGAGGTGTGTACTCAGCCCAGATAACGCAACTCAAATTATTATTATATTATTATTATTATTATTATTATTATTATTATTATTATTATTATTATTATTATTATTTCTTACTCCGTTTACCCTCCAGGGTTGGTTTTTTCCCTCGATCTCTCTTCCGCCTCAAGGGCAGTGTCCTGGAGCGTGTGGCTTTGGGTCAAGGATACAACTGGGGATGAGGACCAGTACCTCACACAGGTGACATCACCTTTAATGGTGAACAAGGGCCTTGTGAGTAGGGGGGGGGGAGATTGGAAGAGATAGGCAGGGAAGGTGAAGAGAGCGGCCGCGGTGTTGTGTTAGGTACCATCCCGTTGAAATGAAATGGCGTATGGCTTTTAGTGCCGGGAGTGTCCGAGGACAAGTTCGGCTCGCCAGGTGCAGGTCTTTTGATTTGACTCCCATAGGCGACCTGCGCGTCGTGATGAGGATGAAATGATGATGATGACGACACATACACCCAGCCCCAGTGCTAGTGAAATTAACCAATTAAGGTTAAAATTCCTGACCCTGCCGGGAATCGAACCCGGGACCCTCGTGACCAAAGGCCAGCACGCTAACCATTTAGCCATGGAGCCGGACACCATCCCGTTATTTTTCCTGGAGGAAAAGTAGAAAAACCACGGAAAACCAGTTTGACGATGGCTGAGGTGGAAATCAAACCCCCTATAATCAGTTGACCTTCCAGCCCTCGTACCACGTTTCAATTTCGTGGCAGAGCCAGGAATCTAACCCGGGCCGCCAGGAGTAGCAGCAAATCATACTAACCACTCCATCACAGAGGTGGAAGTAATAATGAAGATAATAATAATAATAATAATAATAATAATAATAATAATAATATCCGGAAAAGACAAAGAAGAATGTTAAGAAAAATTCTAGGTTCAAAAATAAAAAATGGAATGAGGATATTCAAATCTAACAATTTCAAAGAACTGAAGGAGTGGTTGAATTGATGAGGAAGAGAAGATTACAGTTCTATGGACACTTGCTGAGGATGAACAGTAACAGACTGACGAAGAAAATCTTTGAATTCTTCGGGAAGAGGAGGACAGATCTGAAATGGTTTCTAGAAGTGAGGTTGGACTTTACGAAGATGGTTTTTTTTAATGCTATTTGTTTGTGGCGTCGACCTATGAAGATCTTTTGCCCCTAAGAGGGGGGTTACGAAAGATTATATCGTGCACAGAAATTAATTTAGACCACTCGTCAAAACGTGCCGCGGTTTCCAGAAGACTGGGGAAACTAGTGAGAAAAGGGAGGTCCAATAAAGAAGAACAGAAGAAGTAGGAGAAAGGATAAAAGATACTCGTAGGGAGTGAAGGCAGAGAGAGAAGACTAAAAATACCGCAAAGATTGTCAAGCGTGGTCCATACACAGCTGAAACAAACTATTTTACGATGAGCCAGGGTCGAACGATCCAAATTTGGCTCAGAAAATTAGTCTTTATTTTCCATTTCGTAATAGGCTTTAATGGCGCACATGGAGATGGCTTCGGGATTTTTTTGTTTGTTTTTTGTCACTAAGAGGATTAATGAAGTTAGTTTTATGTCTGATCGCCATTGTGCCGTGGTTAATGCCAGGTACTCATTTACGTCGTAAGTAGAGCAAACCCCAGTACCTAGTATCTCTCCATTATCCGAAGTCTAAATTGCCAGACTTCCAGGCGGCGAAACGGCACCTCCTCGTTCTGGGTGGACGAAGTACCAACTCACCGTCTTTGTTTGACAGCTGCAGTCAGTCCCTATTGATCTGCATTTAGGGCAGTCGACCAGGTGGCAGATTCCCTATCTGTTCATTTCCTAGCGTTTTCTTAAATGATTGCAAAGAAATTGGAAATGTATTGAACATCTTCCTTGGTCAGTTATTCCAATCCTTAACTCCCCTTCTTCTAAACGAAAATTTTCCCCAATTTGTCCTCTTGAATTCCAACTTTATCTTCATATTGTGATCTTTCCTACTTTTAAAGACACCACTCAAACTTATCCGTCTACTAATGTCACCCAAAGAGGAAATGTAAAATGTATCCGTCAATATTATCTCTATCGAAAACCTCTACTTTATAAAAGTTGAACAAAATATAATTCCCAATCTCTTATGCTTTTTAAAATAACTGAGATATTATTTGTGATTATTACATTTTTCATAAACGTCCAATGCATCACTTGTAAAGGAAATGACATTTTGTTAGTCCGACTGGATATAGGCCTAACCCTGTTAAATACGCAGAGCTCAGCGTTGTAGATATTAATTTTTAGGCGGTATATGTTGCAAAGGCCGGCCCCGTGGCGTAGGGGTAGCGTGCCTGCCTCTTACCCGGAAGCCCCGGGTTCGATTCCCGGCCAGGTCAGAGACTTTTACCTGGACCTGAGGGCTGGTTCGAGGTCCTCTCAGCCTACGTGATTAGAATTGAGGAGCTATCTGACGGTGAGATAGCGGCCCCGGTCTAGAAAGCCAACAATAACGGCCGAGAGGATTCGTCGTGCTGACCACACGACACCTCGTAATCTGCAGGCCTTCGGGCTGAGCAGCGGTCGCTTGATAGGACAAGGTCCTTCAAGGGCTGTAGTGCCATGGGGTTTGATTTGGTTTTATATGTTGCAAAGACTTTTATGAACACATACTAGTACACAATAATTCCTTTCTCCTTCTTATACCACTTTTACCGCACCTGTGGGGTCGCGGGTGCGAACTGTGTCGCACATATGGACTCGACCCTGTTTTACAGCCGGATGCCCTTCCTGACGCCAACCTTATATGGAAGGATGCAATCACTATTGCGTGTTTCTATGGTGCTTGGTAGTGTAGTGTGTTGACTGAATATGAAGAGGAAAGTATTAGAACAAACACAAACACCCAGTCCCCGAGCCAGAAGAGTTAATCAAACACGATTAAAATCCCCGACCCTGCCGGGACTCTCTGAACCGAAGACCTCAACGCTGATAATTCAGCCAATGAGTCGGACCACGAGTACACAATAATATTAATAATAAAACGCTGGCCATGTGCCGACTCTTGTCGGAACAACAAGAAAGAAACTTAACAAGACGTAAGCTTGTGTGTAGACGGAAATCGCTTGCTAGAAATTATGATTAATAGCCGGCATGACCCTTGTCCGTCACAGGATCATGTGTTTTCGATTTCATTCATTGTCACGTGTACTTCATCAAGTAGAGAAATTCTCTTATTGTTGCTTTACATTCTAACTTATTGTCGCTACGATGGTAAATTGTGTCTGTAAATTTATTCAGCTGGAATTTTCCCAGAGATTAAAGGTCATGGCTGTCTGCTTACAAAATTTCAGTCTAGCGGCAGCTGATATGAAGGTAATGTAGATTTTAGAAAAGGGACATCTGGATAACACTTTTTTTTTATTCATAATATGTTGACAGTACTTACATATTTTATCTGACAGAAAACAGCGCCCCCACTCCACTTTTTAACCCAGTTTTCCGACCTAATTAGTTCATACGGTTGAACGGTGGCTTTCAGTGTCAAGTTGCCGGATTCGATTTCCGTAAACCAGTAACTAATGGAGCGTGGAAATAAATAACATTATTATGATTATGCAGGATACTCACAATGAGAAGATGAAGCCTAAGTTAGGAATGAACTCTATGGATATAGCTGTACATATGATCGAAGTTCGGTGATGGAACATGTGAGCCGATTGGGGAAGGTTTGGTCACCAGAAAAGAGAATAACACACTCGGGCATGGAGGGGAAATACAAATGGAGAGAGACTAGACGACTTGACTTTTAAAAGTTAGAAGCATAGAACTAAACGAGGTCGCAGAGGATTCACAGATGCTTACAAACTAAACTCTGAAAGGTATAACTGTCTATAAAAATGTAAATATGAAAGTGGGTAAAGCTGCCCTTGACCATACGCAAAATATAGGACGCCGTAATTAATACACAAGGCTAGCCAACATCGGAAAGTTACGAAACGACACATCACAACAGTGCATTCTACGTTCGAAAGTGGACAAACCTGGAATTAATGACCTGCCCGTTCTGAAAGAGACTAAAGTGACAGTGACAAGTGCATTGGTCTGGCTCGGTTAGTCCATTGGTGGATTTACCAGCACGTAAATGAACTCTGCGGGACTAAATTCCGGCACATCGACGTCTCCGAAAGCTGTGAAAGGATTTAGCTGTATAACATACATACATTATCATTATAAACTGTTATGCCTTTCAGCGTTCAGTCTGCAAGCCTCTGTGAATTTACTAAACGTCATCACAATCCTCTATTTGCAACTAGTGCTGTGGCCTCATTTAGGTCTGTACCTCTTATCTTCAAATCGTTAGAAACTGAATCTAACCCTCGTCGTCTTGGTCTACCTCTACTTCTCTTCCGCTCCATAACAGTCCATTATACTCCCAGGTAACCTATCCTCCTCCATTCGCCTCACATGACTCCACCACCGAAGCTGGTTTATGCGTACAGCTTCATCCATCGACATCATTCCTAACATAGACTGCATCCCCTCATTCCGAGTACCCTCCTACCATTGTTTCCACCTGTTTGTACCAGCAATCATTCTCGCTACTTTCATGTCTGTTACTTCTAACTTATTAATACGATATCATGAGTTCACCCTGCTTTCGCTCCCGTAAAGCAAAGTTGGCCTGAAAATCGACCGATGTAATTCGTCCGGGAGCTGACTTCCTTCTTACAGAATACTGTTGATCGCAACTGCGAGCTCACTGCATTAGCTTTACTGCACTTTGATTCAATCTCACTTACTATATTACCATCCTGGGAGAACACACGTCTTAAATACTTGAAATTATCTACCTGTTCCAGCTTTGTATCAACAATCTGACATTCATTTCTGTTGAATTTCTTACCTACTGACATCAATTATTATTATTATTATTATTATTATTATTATTATTATTATTATTATTTCCTGTCCGATAAGATCTAAAAACACATCCCTGTGAAGAGTTGCGCGTACTGTCATCTTACAAATTGCTTCACGTCACACGGGCACAGATAGATCTCATGGCGACTATGGGATGGGCCTAGGAGTGGGAAAGAAGGGACCACGGAAAACCATTTCCAGGGCTACCGACAGTGGGGTTCGAACCCACTTCATATCGTGTTATATTGTGAAAAGAAACCACTACAGTGCCTTCTGCAGGATGGTCACTCGTTACTAATATAACGATGCTAAGGAAATCAACCAAGACTGTAATATGAAATTATCACGCTCTTTTCACATAAAATGCCGATTGCAAAAACGGTGTTTAGACTATATGTATGGTTAAACAGTGTCTAAGTATGGCTGCCGCATTGCAAAGACGTTACTTATGACTTAGACACTGTCTAAAACCGATGTTCAACCAGCAATGTTTAAACACTGCCGACAACACTGCTTAACCTCAAATGTGAAGAAGTTATGTACCATGAAACATGTAATTTGTATTGTCATGTGACGTTTCCGGGAAGAAAGGTTAGTCCAACGGCCTCCCTGTAGGTCGTCTGCTGCAAAATCGCAACAATTCATTTGAAATTTACGGTGAGGTACAGTTTAAGATGTGATTTCGCTTTTCTAGAGACTTGCTTTCTTGAGACTGACACAAGGGACAATCCGGTGACTGTCAAATTTACTACAATGCTTGGCAACCGATATATTTTATTATACGTGGGATAATTTCTGTGTAATTATATCAGAATAACTTTTCAATGTTTACATAGAACAGGCAGTAAAGGAAATCAAAGAGAGATTTGGAAAGGGAATCACAGTCCAAGGAGAGGAAATCAAAACCTTGAGATTTGCCGATGATATTGTTATTTTATCTGAGACTGCAGAAGATCTCGAGAAGTTGCTGAATGGTATGGATGAAGTCTTGGGTAAGGAGTACAAGATGAAAATAAATAAGTCCAAAACAAAAGTAATGGAGTGCAGTCGAACGAAGGCAAGTGATGTAGGAAATATTAGATTAGGAAATGAAGTCTTAAAGGAAGTAGATGAATATTGTTACTTGGGTAGTAAAATAACTAACGATGGCAGAAGTAAGGAGGACATAAAATGCAGACTAGCACAAGCAAGGAAGAGCTTTCTTAAGAAAAGAAATTTGCTCACTTCAAACATTGATATCGGAATTAGAAAGATGTTTTTGAAGACTTTCGTGTGGAGCGTGGCATTGTATGGAAGTGAAACATGGACGATAACTAGCTCAGAAAGAAAGAGAATAGAAGCTTTTGAAATGTGGTGTTACAGAAGAATGCTGAAGGTGAGATGGATAGATCGAATCACGAATGAAGAGATACTGAATCGAATTGGTGAGAGGAGATCGATTTGGCTAAATTTGACGAAAAGAAGAGATAGAATGATAGGACACATCTTAAGACACCCAGGACTTGTTCAGTTCGTTTTTGAAGGAAGTGTAGGTGGTAAGAACGGTAGGGGCAGACCAAGGTATGAATATGACAAGCAGATTAGAGCAGATGTAGGATGCAATAGTTACGTAGAAATGAAAAGGTTAGCGCAGGATAGAGTGGCATGGAGAGCTGCATCAAACCAGTCTATGGACTGATGACTCAAACAACAACAACTTGTATCGATCGTCAGAGTGCTGCGATATACATCAACCGGTAGGGATTCACTTACGTTTACTGCCAAGTAAGCACACACTAAAAAGTAGGGTTTTTTTCATAATCGTCGCGCTAATTCAGATAAGTTTTCGGCAACTTTGAAATAGGAAAAGACAGGGACTGGGAAAGAAGATCCGTGGCCATAATAACGGCCCTACTATTAGCCTGGTGAAAAGTGAGGAAAACAATTTTCAGGGCTGCCGAAGGTGCGTTTCGAACCTATGATCTCCAGAATGAGAGCTACATTCGTATGGCCCATACAGCTCATTCGGTTATACAGTACTGTTGTTTCATCTTCCCTTCACCGAAGCTATTTAGATTACACGCCCTTACAACGCCGCCATCAAAGCTACACTTCCTCGTACGATGGCGTGTCGCTCTGGTGTCGATAATATTATGAGATTTAATTCCATCGAAAACGATATCCGTATCTGTGGGCAAGTCGTGCTCATGCTTAGCCACATCTGAGAAGACGACAGCTGACTAACGTTTGGCACACGCACCGACGAACTTCATTGGTTGCGACAAGCAAAGAGTTGCATGAAAGGTACTTCCATTTCCATTTTCGAACCAATATTGAAACTTTAAACAACGTCTAGCTAAACACCGGCTGAACATTGTTTTTGCAGTGGTAGATCGTGCGCAGCTTAATGGTTGTTTAGGTACGCGTTGTCTAAAACTTAAAAGTAGACATCGTTTCTGCAGTCGGCCCAAAGTATTTATTTAAACAAACGTATTTACAGTACACAGACCATTTTACCGAGTGGTCGGGGGGACAATGCGCCTATGACTGGCGGTTAAGATGGATAGCCGAGGTTTTACTGTGCGAGATTTTGCACGTAGCACGTGAGCGGATCTGCAGGCTAAGCATGAAGCAACCACAAGAATAGTCCCAAATGTGTCCCTACCACTTACTGATATAGGCCTACGTTCGTAGGAAGGGGTTATTATTTTGTTAATCATGGAATTAACATGGAAGCAATACCGATAAAATGAATCCAGCAATATAACGTAGCTCCTATTGTACTCCGACGTTATTGCAATGCTGAAATTTATAGGTCGATAACTCACAAGCTCACACTGTTTTATGGGCTTATGAGAGGATAGCTCTGCTCTTAATGGGACTCTCCAGTTGATGACACGGGTCGTGAATCTCACCTTCTTGACCACACACCTGTGTGTACCCTCAGGTTGTTTGAATCCTCTGTTAGTGCCGCCTCCAACATAAACTCGGATGATGTATTATAACTATGGCAGCGCTTCTTCTTTACTTCCCATTGAATTCGTTTATACAATGCTTGCCTGTGATGAATAGTGCATTAACCACTCTACGTTGTTTATACACAAGATACCATGTTCATGAATGTCACAACAGTAAATGACGAAGCCCATATAGCATTTGCTCATCCTCGATGTATTTCACCCAATAGCTGCCCATGGGAGAAACAGCCGTTCCACATATCGACGCCGCCGCCTATAAAGACTGCCTAGGCATTGCAAAGCAGACGTTGACTAAGACAAACTGACACCAAAGCTTTTAAAAAATGCGTACATGGTAATTATTACACCTGTACGAAAATTTCGCCAAAATATTCAATGTAAGATCGTTGCCTACGCTATAATACATTATAACGTAGCAACGGTACAGACACATGGTCGTTACGATTTTATTTATATAGACTAGTATGTAAGCCTGTCATCGTCATTAAAATTAGTATGTAAAATGTAATTGGAAATTTGAAATAAATATGTTCATACACTGTATCTTAGGGAAAACGTGACACTTCCCATGTTACATACATATCGTCGCTCGACCGGTAAAAGGTTGTATTCCACAAAGCTCTTCCTATCAATTATTCTCCTTAAGACTGGTCACGTCTCCCAGCCACGTATGGATATGCAGTCTATCAGAACAAATTTTGTTGTGTTCATTTTTCTATGCCCATGTGTAAAGGAAAATGAACCTTACAGTACCGTACTGTAGGAATGTACTTTTGCATTACGTATTTACGCACTCCTAGTGTACAATGCACGTGAGTTTCATTTTCGTTTAATCGTCGACATAGGGAAAACGAACACAACGGACATTGTTCTGATGGACTGCGTATCCATATGTGGCTGGGAGGCGTGACCAGTCTTAAGGAGAATAATGGATAGGAAGAGTATTGTGGGATACAACGTTTCACCGGTGAAGCGACGATATCAATGGTATAGAATTGCAACAGGAATTATGAAATTTTCTCATGAACCATAGTGAATATAGTTGTAGATAGGAGTTGTACTTTAATGTTTATGGATCTGGGAACTCTTTAGAAATCTACAGTACATAGGCCTACATCCATGGGTAATCACTGGATTGGAGAGATTCATCCCAAATCTATGCAAAGTTTGTCCCAGTGCCTTGTTACCTATGATACAGATAGTTAGATTTGTAGGAAATTACCTCCGCTTAAGAATGAATGGTATGTCAAAATTCCCAAATCTATCGTAGCATAAAACACGTTAATCCTGAAACTGCCATCAGAATTTCTGCATAAACAATATTTTTGTCTAGGTTTACCACAGTCATACTCGTGGCGCTATTTATATGTAGATTTCTGATTTCTTCCCTAAGTCAGTACGTTAATTTTTTGTTATAACTCCTTTCAACTTTTCAATAAACTCAAATAGTAATACTGAATCCTTGTATTTACTTAAAGTATAATCAATAACAGACAGCAAGCGATCTATAATATTGTAGGCAAACAATATGGCGGTCATGCGTGTACGTTGCCTTCAATTCTTGCCTCACATTGCTGAGGTTCTCTATCGTATCTTATTCTGCTGGCACAGACGAAGTTGCTAATATGGTGACGGGAACAAATCTTGGTCTCAGCGAGCGAATGCATTGCGGTATTAGTCGCCATCCGTATGTTATTCTGTGTTCGTTGGCAATCATCTACAGCGAAGCTTCACACACGTAATGTTCTTTAATAGGAACCAAATTACTGAGAGAGAGTTTCATTGTATTTTTCTTGTAAAGAAGAGACAACAACAGTTGTTGAAACCGTCTCGTTTTTACATAATCGCTGTGAATGTCAGATGGAGTAGGGATTTTATATAGAGAGATTACTTATAATAATTACTGGCAAATAATTTGGATGAGCTACAAACCTTAGTTACAGATCTCATACTGAAATAATGTCAGTTGGTTGGCTTAAGCATGAACCTTTCCAAAAAGAGTCCGCCTCCATGGCTAAATGGTTAGCGTGCTGGCGTTTGGTCACAGGGGTCCCGGGTTCGATTCCCGGCATGGTCAGGAATTTTAACCATCATTGGTTAATTTCGCTGGTACTGGGGCTAGGTTTATGTGTCGTATTCATCATCATTTCATCCTCATCACGACGCGCAGGTCGCCTACGTTCGTCAAATCAAAAGACCTGCACCTGTCCTCGGACATTCCCGGCATTAAAAGAAAGTCATGTTCAATAAATGGGCCCAGGCTCGAATAGTGACAGTTAAGGACACGCCATTAGTACTGTAGTGTTCAGTGAATATATATACCTTGGCCAGATTTTAAAATATGAAGGGAGATATAAAACCAGAAATCTGTCGGCGTATCAAGCTTGGGTGGCAAGCTTTCGGAAGGAATTAATCGGTGTTTTTTTTTTTTTTTTAAGAGAAATGCCGGTAAATTAGAAGAAATCAGTTATTGATCAATACATTCTTTCCGTTTTGACATATGGTTGTGAGACTTGTACACTAAACAAGTTTACGAAAGGAAAACTTAAGACAGCTCAGAGAGCCATGGAAAGGGCTAAACAAGGAAAGACAGGAAAAGAGCAGTTGACATCCGATCGATCACTAAGGTGAAGGCAGTGGGCTGATGAGAGATGGCCTTAGCTAATGTTGGTATGGAGCCCGCAAGAACATCGGAGGCCTAGAGGAAGACCACAAGGTAGATGGGACAGAAATATCAGGAAGGTTGCTGTCATCACCTGGCAGAGAACCACACAAAACCGTTCCACTTGGATAAGACTGTTAAAAGTCTATGTGGATATATGACTTAAAGATACCACTTCATTTAATGATTTATTTGGCTGATAGTGATAGTGACTTATAAAAAATAATGTAACTTAATACTTACAAACAAACAGGAAATTAAATGGAAACTAAAAATTTCGTGTGGCCTGGTGCAGCCTCTGAAAGGGAGTCTCCGGCGAAGGTGGACGTCATCTGCCGTGTATGGGAACTGCGTGATTTTGTGGTGGAAGATAGTGTTATGAGTGAGTTGCAAGGATGTTGGTGACAGTACAAATACCCAGTCCCCGGGCCGTGGAAAATAACCATTTAAGATTAAAATCTCCTACCCGGCCGGGTATCGAATCGGTACCCTCTGACCGTTCAGCCTAGGAGCAGGACAAATGGAAACTAGAAAATGTATGGTGACGAAAAAAGTATGAAAAAATAAATAACATGAAAATTAATAATTGATTACAAATGATGCAACATGTTAATTACAAGCTATTGCACAGACGTTCGTGTAAAATATACAGTATTATCTCATTCTACTTTCTCGCAAAACAATCATCACCACCACCACCACCACCACCACTGCCTGAGATAAACTTAGTCTGAAGTAACATAATGGAGAAGGTTAATAACTCTCCTCCGAAGTCGTTGTCGTCCCCCTCGTTTTTGTAGAAATTACAAGACTTCCAGTCTGACAACGTACGAAATGTAACATTTATAATTGTCCATATTTTACAGGTTTGTTATAGTGTTCTAATAGTTAAATTTCTTGTAAGGTCTAGAAACTGTTTTCAGTAAATTTGCTAACTATATTTATAGATAAACATTTAAAGATGGCACAGATTTTTTAGGTAAAATTCAAATGTTTATTATTTTGTCGGTTCACCCTCTTTGGGATACGTTAAATCAATCATTTCTCTGTGTGTTCTTTTCTTAGTGCCCAGTATTTCTTCATTCTTTTTGATCTTCATTTTCTCTCATCTTCCGTTTTAATAGGTTTGGGTTTTAATGTAGATTTGTCTCGGAACCTTGTATTATCGTCTTTAGTTATTACTTTAGCTGTTCGAATGAATAGTGAATTTTCTGTAATTTTTTAATTCTTCTAGGTCTTTTTCAGTTTCTTTAAAACAGTTGGATTTTGTTTTGCGGTTACGGACCCGCAAGTCAAAATCTAAATCTACTAGATTTCATTGTTAGAAGATGACCGTAAAAATGTATCCTTCTTTTTCGCATTGTATCAAAGAGTTGTTCAGTTTCCTTTTAGGTGTTTCATTTTTGATATGCATTACCTTATTATCCCGAAATTTTTGTCCTATTATCTTTCTTAAAACTGTCCCTTCTTTTAGCTCGAGTTCCTCCATCTGGGCTTTGAAATACATGTTGAGTGTTTCTGCTGCGGGCTCTGAACTTTGGAGCGTGGGTTGGCAGCCACGGGGTCCTTAGCTGAGTCCTGGCATTGCTTCCACTTACTTGTGCCAGGCTCCTCACTTTCATCTATCCTATCCGACCTTCATTGGTCAACTCTTGTTCTTTTCCGATCCCGACGCTGTTAGGTTTGCGAGGGCTAGGAGTCTTTCATTTTCACGCCCTTCGTGGCCCTTGCCTTTCTTTGGCCGATACCTTCATTTTTCGAAGTGTCGGATCCCTTCGCTTTTTTCTGATTAGCGTTATATAGAGGATGGTTGCCTAGTTGTACTTCCTCTTAAAATAATAATCACCACCACCACTTTGGACCCCTGTGAAAGGGATTTCTTGTTCTATGTCTCTTTTGTTTATTTATTCAATTGTTTATTTTTCAAATATTTGTTTTTATAATTTTTCTTATTTTTTGTAGGTTATTTCAAAACTCGATATGCTGTTTAAATGTGTCAATTTCTCTTTTATTTTGGAGGGGTTTCGAACCCCTCTAATCTTCCCCAAGGGTACGGCCTTGATATAGAGCATAGTCGCTTTATTTCCAATTCTAGCTTTAATAAACTAGAATTATGCACCACGGCTCACAGATTATCAGACATTTCTCTCACATCAAGTACCCTAGTAGGTTGACCTCAATATCCTAAGCCCCTTCCTTAGATGAACTAACTGGAATGGAGTCGTTGGAAGCACTGTGAATTATCCCCGCTTCTAAGTGATTCATACACTAGATTAGATATAGGCTGTATTGGTGGCGAAGTTAGGACTCTAGGTGACGATGGGGTAGAGAAGGGCTAGGGCACGGAAGAAAGTGGCCATGGTGTCAATTAAGGTACAAACCGGATAGCTGCTCTCGTTGATAATGGAAATCTAACCCGAACATAGGCTGGACGACGCTAGGCCATCCCAGTGAGTACGTAAAAAAGCAAAGCAAAGTCGTCTCCATACAGGCCATGAAGGCCCTTGGAGCGGGTGGAAGTTAAAGGCGTCCTCTATCCGTAAAATCGGCACTTCCTGGGGTAGAGTGGTTAGCTCTACGCCGAGCCACCTTTGCCCGCCAAGAATTAACCTGGTACTCATTTTTGGTGTAGGCTGAGTGAACCTCAGGGCCATATGCACCTACGAATGTGGAAATCTCGTTTGTAATTTTTCTCGACTTCCTATCGGCGAATCAAACTCACGTCCTTCCGGGTGAACCAAACACGCCTTTACCGCCTCGGCGAGGCAGCCCCTCACTGAGTACGTCCCGGCGTAAAATTGGGGAACCATGGAAAACCATTTTCAGGGCTGCCGATATTGGGGCTTCGAACCCGCCATCTCCCGAATGCAAGCTCACCACTACGCGACTCGAATCACATCACCAAGTTGCTCAATAAATGTTGGGGAAAAAAGAAACCACGTTTCCATTTTGCAGAAATCAAATGGTCGTAAAAAATATGTATCTTGGTCATGGCCATCCATCCAACATCACAGCCTGCACGGTTGTTACGGTTACACTTCCGACACACTTCCGTAACTGAAATTTCCAGATGACCCCTAGACATAACTGGTCCGACGGTCAAAACATTCCGAAGATATTTTTGTTTTATAAGGAAAGGTTGCGGTTGAACTGGTCCGACAGGTAGTTGGCAGGTAGAGGCAGGAATTCCCTCAAAAACTGCCTCATTTCTCTAGACTCAGTTCTCAGTCACTCTCAGTGTAGTGTAGAGGCGTAAAACGTTTTCCATGTTGAGGGCAGCGGGGGGGGGGGGGCTTTAAGTTGGTAGTTCCTGAGGGATTTAAATATTCAAAATGTTAACTTAAATATTATATTAAGTGGCCCGCCTATTCAATACATATATAGATTTGTCAATATTTTTATTTTAAATGTCCTATCATACAACACTGTTTTTAATGTGTCTTTCCAATTTAATAATGTAATTTTGGTATTCTGATATATTATTGTAGTCTATTATAGCTGATGATGTACGTTAGGGGACGAAACATGCACAAAATGTAATAAATTATATATGTATTGAATAGGCGGACCACTTAATATCATTTTTAAGTTAATATTAAATACTGTATTCGTTATTTGATTTATAGTCAATACGGGATTATTGTCTAAAATGAAGCTGTTAAAGCTTGTTATATGTATTCAAAATGTGACAAGACACAAGCGGGTCAAAAGTGGCGATCCTAACCTAACCTAACCTAACCTAAAGGCCAGTGCATATCTACGTTATTTGACAAGGCCCAACGACCGCTACATATACTGTATTTACTATATTGTCCTGTGTCATTTTATTGGGACAATTGTTATAATTTATGAGCGGACGATAAGGCTTCTTCGATCCTTGATTTTGATATTTAGCGTCGGACGAGTTCGTCCCCACTATTTGGTTAATCTCCGAATTCCTATAACCATCAAACCAATTCGACAACACCCCATAAGATATATTATTTATGTCAAAACTTGCGGACAATTCTGAACATGACATGAAACAATTTAAGTGAACCAGGCTGGCCTCAATGCTGTAAATACTTATTATTTCATAAAATTATGCTGACAGCATTGAAGCAACTCCACGTGGAGTTCTGGGTTTAGGCCTAATGAGCGGATTTTCCCGGTTACCGAAATTCGAAGGTCATTACCTATTCAATGAGCGTAAACACTCAGGCGAACAAGTGCTTGAACCTTTTGTTAGCTTCGCAACTACAATTCCATTTCCAACACCAGCACCATTCAAAACTTCTTTCCTTTTCCACCCAGGAAGCGTTTCATCATCCTTACACATCTGCGCTTTATTTTTTATTTTTTTATGTGAGCGTTCTAATATCTTATTCTTACTTCGAATTAAACAATAGAAGATTCGAATGAAACACAAATGTTTGACGTTGTGTTTTATAGTAATATTAAAGGACCACTAGAAGTGTTCGAATTTATCACGAATTCAAATTTTAAATATTCGAATTTACCGGTTTTAATTATTCTTACAGATTGGTAACTGAAGTGGGTACCACATCGCAGCGTTTCTAGGGATGTCCCAGTCACCCATGCAGCATTATAAAAGTAGTACTGTATATCTAATTCTGTATTGTCCTTATATTCTCACTAGATAACGTGTTTTGAATGCATCTGAGTAATCTTTTACTATATCATACTCTAGTAACGGCTCCGTTGATTCATAACACCTTACAGGTTAGTGCCTAAATATG
The DNA here is from genome assembly GCF_040414725.1 of Anabrus simplex. Classification (NCBI taxonomy): domain Eukaryota; kingdom Metazoa; phylum Arthropoda; class Insecta; order Orthoptera; family Tettigoniidae; genus Anabrus; species Anabrus simplex. The sequence goes on along the minus strand of NC_090265.1, from coordinate 1,767,869,173 downwards.
TAGCCACCGTCTTTTCCTCTGTACGTTCAACTTAATTTTTCTCCCTAGTCTGCAAGATAATGTGTGAGTGCAGTTTTTATGGGTGTAATTTTGATCAGACCAGTGTGTTTTGACTGCGTATTATCACAGTTGTTCCTGTATTGAGTGGGTAAATAATAAACTAGTATTCATCCAGATTCAGAAGAGCCTCCGTGGCTCAGGCGGCAGCGCGCCGGCTTCTAACCACTGGGTTCCGTGGTTCAAATCCCGGTCACTCCATGTGAGATTAGTGCTGGACAAAGCGGAGCCGGAATAGGTTTTTCTCGGGGTACTCCGGTTTTCCCTGTCGTCTTTCATTCCAGCAACACTCTCCAGTATCATTTCATTTCATCTGTCATTCCATTAATCATTGTCCCAGAGGAGTGCGACAGGCTTCTGCAGCCGGCACAATTGCTATCCTCGCCGCTAGATGGGGGCTTCATTCATTCCATTACTGACCCGGTCGAATGACTGGAAACATGCTGTGGATTTTTTTTCATCCAGATTCAGAAAGCGAAAGATGGTCAAATATTTGTGGACTGTGCCCACATATGTAGCCACCGACCATCTATGCAAACGGCATGAAGAATTGTGATCGTTTAGAATTAAACAATACAAGATTCGAATGAAACCAGAAGCGCAGCCAGGATCGGGTGATGGGGTGGAACAGTGGGAGGGGGTTATAGTTACAAAATGATGATAGAACACAATTAAGGTGCATTGGTTTTACAATTATGCCTCTGAATCTTTCAATCAATCACCAAGTCGCCCAGGTGGCAGATTCCCTATATCTTGTTTCCTAGCCTTTTCTTAAATGATTGCAAAGAATTTTGAAATTCATTGAACATCTCCCTTGGTAAGTTCTTCCAGTCCCTAACTCCCCTACAAATAAACGAATATTTGCCCCAATTTATTCTCTTGAATTTCAACTTTATCTTCATATTGTGATCTTTCCTACTTTTAAAGACGCCGCCCAAACTTATTCGTCTACTAATGTTATTCCACGCCATCTCTCCAGTGACAGCTCGGAACATACCACTTCGTCGAGCAGCTCGTCTCCTTTCTCCCAAGTCTTTCCAGCCCAAACTTTGAACATTTTCGTAACGCTCCTTTTTTTTGTTAGAAATCATCCAGAACAAATCGAGCTGCTTTTCTTTGGATTATTTCCAGTTCTCGAATTAATCCTGGTGAGGGTCCCGTACACAGGAACCATGCTCTAGTAGGGGTCTTACCAGATATTTATATGCCCTCGCCTTTACATCCTTACTACAACCCCTAAATACCCTCATAGGCATCTGCAGAGATATGTACCCTTCATTTACAATCTCATTTATGTGATTACCCCTATAAGTCTTTCCAATTCTGTATTGTCCTTAAGTTGTCACTGGATAACATTAATCTTTTACCGTTTGATACTCGAGTAACGCCTCCGTTGGTTCGTAAGTCGTGGTTCCTGAGTGTGCATGTGATGGTGTAAGCAGCCCATTATCCGGGATATTTCTCTCTGCGAGTAACTGTAGTAGCATTTGAAACTGTATGATCCGTGAACCGTGGTTGCTGAACATGCACCGTGATTTGTGCGTGTTAGTGCGAGAGAGCTCATCCTTCCCAGCAGGGCGTGAGCACGGATATGTCATTTCCGCTCAAGGCGCCCCGGCAACTTGTTTCTTTCAACCGACCTAACGTTCGTCTGCCCGTCGTTCTGGACCCTTGCATTCACCTTTGTACCTGCAGTACAGCCTCCTGTGCAAACGGCAGGTAAAGGGCGCACTTCCGCCCTAATTATCAGCTGGTGTTCGCCCCCTCAAGACATAAGTCGTTGGAGGATTCACTCAGCCTTCACCGACATGCGTCATTACACCGGCGTCGAAACGTCATTTGGGGGGTATTTTTAGGCTCCTTCCTCTGTTATTCCTTTTCTTAAACTCTTTTCTAATGACGATAAAAAATATGAAAGTTAGCCCAACCACAATGTCTCCTTATATTTAAGAGAGATTTCTTCGAAATTTCCCCCTTTGTGGGTAGGGGACGCAGACGAACAATGCGCTTACGGTATCCCCCGCCTGTCGTAAGAGGCGACTAAAAGGGGGGACCAAGGTATGATGACATTAGAACCATGAGGCTACGTGTGATCAGTACCATTACGTGCGGAACACCATGGGTCGACGGAACTTGCCACTAGTACCACCTTGCGACGAAAACCATGGGTCTACGTTACCTAGGAGCAGAACCATTTTACGAAAAACACCACGAGTCTGGGCGTTGCTTGTGATAAGTGCCATCGTGTGCATTCCACCGGTCAGTTCCACTGTGTTCAAAATGGGTCTGCGTGACCTATGAGTGGTACCAATTTATGAGAAACACCATGGGCCTACGTTGCTTGTAATTAGTGCCACTCTGTAAGAAACACCACAGCTTTGGCTGGCGCTCGTGATTACTACCACTATGTGTATAAAACCATGGGTTTGCGTTGCCTGTGGGCGTTGCCATAATGTGTGATACACTGTGGGTCAACATTGCCTATGATTAGTACCACTATGTGAGCCAACACGATGAGTGTACGTGACCTGTGATTAGTTCCACTGAGTCAGGAACACCACGGGTTTGTGTTATCTGTGAGTGGCACCATTGTGTGCGACATACCATGAGTCTACGTTACCTGTGATTAGTACCACTGTAGGAGCAACACCATGGTTCATGCTTTACCAGTAATTAGTACCGTTATGAGGGGCCGGTGACTTGGATTTTGGACCCGTTTGGATGATAAGTATCATCCCAGTAATTTAAATAATTTCGTGTGGCTATTTCTAGCCGAGTGCAGCCCTTGTAAGGCAGACCCTCCGATGAGGGTGGGCGGCATCTGCCATGTGTAGGTAACTGCGTGTTATTGTGATGGAGGATAGTGTTAGGTGTGGTGTGTGAGTTGCAGGGATGTTGGGGACAGCACAAACACCCAGCCCCCGGGCCATTGGAATTAACCAATGAAGGTTAAAATCCCCGACCCGGCCTGGAATCGAACCCGGGACCCTCTGAACTGAAGGCCAGTACGCTGACCATTCAGCCAACGAGTCGGACATCCCAGTAATTGAATCCACTGATTGTTTTTGTTTCACGATCATATTTTCCTCGTCATTCGTTTTAGATTGTAGTCAGTGGATACATTTTTAGTTTTAATTTTCATTTCGTTCACCTCGTACTATTAGGCGCCGATGACCTAGCTGTTAAGCCCCTTTAAACAACAGACACCATCATCATCATCATCATCATCATCATCATCATTATTATCATCATCATATTCGATGTTTATTGTCGCTATGACTCTGATAAGTTTCGGCAACGGTAGGATACCAAAGGAAAGGCCTTAAGGTACAATCCCAGCATTTGTCTGTTGTGGGAACGGAGAAACCCGAAAAGTCATCTTCATAGCTGCTCACAGTAGGGTAATGAACGTAATTTAAGTTATGAGGAACAGTGTTCGTATGTTGCACTATAAATGACAGTGGAACGCGAAAAATAGCAGAAGCCAGGTGTTAATAGTAATATTCCATTGTCTCATAAGATTTAGCACAAAAATATATGCAAAAGTATAAAGAGTAGCTTTTATATCATAAGAAACGACTAGATAACATCTTAAACTACTGTTCAGAACCACATAACACAGTAGTGAGTGCAGACGTGTCTATGTGCGGCCCTGGAAGTGTCAGACAATCGTCTAGGTGCGGCCAAGAAAGTTTAGGTGCGTTACGAGAATATCTGAGTTACGATCGAAGTTGCAACCATATAAAAAGTAATATCCTAACCATCTTACGGACGTACGACTGCCTGTAACAATACTGCAGTTTTCCTTTTAAGGGTGCTACTAAATTTGAGACTAATAACGTTTCAGTTTCTTCGCACGATTATATTGTAACTCTATTGTACTGCATGATTTGACGTGAATTGCCAGTAAAAACCTCTCGAAAATCCATTCTGAAACTATTTATGATGGCGGAACTTAATTTGTCTTTCACAGTTAAATCCTGCACTTTTTGGATGATCATCAAATGAATGACATGCATGACGGATGACAAACGCGAGCTAAACAGCCACAAGAGTAGGTTATGTGTATTTTGCGAGTAATAGTAATGCTATTTGCTCTACGTCCCACTAACTACTTTTACGGTTTTCGGAGATGCCGAGGTGCCGGAATTTAGTCCCGCGGGACTTCTTTTACGTGCCAGTAAATCTACCGACCGACCGCCAGACTGAGCCAAAATAGAACCTGTCAATTTGGGGTCAGAAGACTAGCGGCTCAACCGTCTGAGCCACTCAGCCTGGCAAATATTCTGCCAGTCTGCACCTCTTGATCCATAAGGTTATCGAGAGATCTCAAGGAGAAATCTCAACAGGGTCAAATTAAAATCACTATATATAGCAAAATTAGGAAGTGTGTAAGGTAAAGTATATAGTATTTTATTATGGAGAGTTGAAGCCCTGACCTAGTGTTGGGCCTAATATGGGACATGAAACAAAATACTGTATCCCAGGCCGCACTTGGACACCCCGACTCTTCTCTGGGCTGCCCATGGACGGTCCGCAGTGAGCCTAATATGTCTCGGACGGCCAAAAAATGAATTATTATCGCCATTAATAGTAGTACTACAGAAAATCCGTTCCCGTTAGTTTGTCGTGATTCGTCAACATAAATTAATTGCTCTTTAATTAATTCCCTGTCGCTCGTATCACTAAAGGAAAAAAAAAACTCATTCCTGGCAAATACACTAACACTTAATGGATATTTAATTGTGACTTCCGCTTTCACAATCTTTTTTCTTTTTAATGCGCGTTTGCACATCACATGGGATAAGCGGAACAACGCTATTCCCGTCTGTTTACAACGTCAGTTCGTTAAGTGACCATTATTAGAGATTGATAGACCATCATAACTGGATGTAAGTAAGCTTGTCTCATTTCTGTACGTTGACTGTACGCCAAATTATTCAGCGATTTGTTGATCATACATTCTTTGTGTCTTTCAGTACGTCATTCTCTAAAATGCTTAATCACTCTGATGCAGTCCGGCTCCATGGCTAAATGGTTAGCGTGCTGGCCTTTGGCCACAGGGGTTCCGGGTTCGATTCCCGACAGGGTCGGGAATTTTAATCTTAATTGGTTAATTTCGCTGACACGGGGGCTGGGTGTATCATTTCATCCTCATCACGACAGGCAGGTCGCCTACGGGCGTCAAATTAAAAGATCGGCATCTGGCGAGCCGAACTTGTCCTCGGACACTCCCGGCACTAAAATCCATACGCCATTTCATTATTTATTCTGATGCAAGTAGGCCTAAATGAAATATTCAAGGAGGAAAAAGAATTGTACTGAAGAACACATTTCGTTACTATGTACGGCTACTTTGCTGAATGGCCAACGCCTTAGAGATTCCTGGCTTCGATTCCCAGCCGGGTTGGTTATCCGCGTCTGGTAATTCCGCGCGGCACGCGTCGAACTCCGTATGACTCTCGTGGTAACAGTGTGTTCCATGTATTGTTTCCCCGATGTCGAATTAATCAGATTGATACTTCGGCTTTTACTGCAAGAGAAAAGTAAAGTTAAAGACAAAATGTTTTTAAAAACTTCAGTTCTAGCCCTTCAGGCAAGCAACTCAGTGTTCAAAACATCTTAGGGATATGAGCTACGAATTTTAGGTAAATAAAATATAATAAAGTATGAGAATATCTCCGCGGTGTAGGGGTAGCGTATCTGCCTCTTATCCGGAGACCGCGGGTTCGATTCCCGACCAGGTCAGGAATTTTTACCTGGATGTGAGAGCTGGTTAGAGGTCCACTCAGCCTACATGACTAGAATTGAGTAGTTATTTGACGGTGAGATAGCGGCCCCGGTCTAGAATGCCAAAAATAATGGCCGAGAAGATGCACCGTGCTGACCATACGACACCTCGTAATCTGCAAGCTTTCAGGCTGAGCAGCGGACTCTTGGTAGGCCAAGGCCCTTCAGAGCTGTAGTGCTAAGGGGTTGGTTAATTGGTTGGTTAGAGGTATCCAAGCATCCGGGAGATCGTGGGTTCGAGCCCCACTGTCGGCAGCCCTGAAGATGGTTTTCCGTGGTTTCCCATTTTCACACCAGGCAAATGCTGGGGCTGTACCTTAATTAAGGCCACGGCCGCTTCCTTCCAACTCCTAGGTCTTTCCTATCCCATCGTCGCCATAAGACCTATCTGTGTCGGTGCGACGTAAAGCAAAAAAAAAAGTATCCAAGACTCACAATTTGAAAAGTTTCCGGGCCGTTGAGCCCTTCAACTTTCGGCACAATTGAGGAAATTGCTTAATTTTACATTTTTCTTAGTACGGGGACCCCTACTTTATCTGCTGAGAAATGTTTTCATCGTTAAACAGTCCGGCTCCATGGCTAAATGGTTAGCGTGTTGGCCTTTGTTCGAGAGAGTCCCGGGTTCGATTCCCGGCCGTGTCGGGGATTTTAACCTTAATTGGTTAATTCCAATGGCACGGGGTCTGGGTGTATGTGTTGTCTTCATCATCATTTTACCCTCATCACGACGCGTAGGTCGCCTACGGACATCAAACAGAAAGACCTGCACCTGGCGAGCCGAACCCGTCCTGAGACATCCCGGCACTAAAAGCCATACGACATTTCATTTCAGTGTCATCGTAGTCTTCAAAGTATGTAGCGCATTCGTTTTATCCACCTAGACCATTTTATTTTGTTATCCTGGTTATATACTTATATACACAGCAAGCGACGTATTTGAATTACACAGGCACGGCTCCCATTATATGTGGGAAAAAGTGGAATACCGCACTCACAAAATCATATTGGGTCAAAGGGGGTTTTCGTAAAAGGAAGTGCTTTTTTTTCTTTCTTTTCAAATTTGCTTAAAGTACTCCTGCCTATTTTTCGTGGACAAGCGAAATAAAGTACCTAGCACTTTTGTTTTACACCAAGAGGATTTCATCGACAAAACAAAAAATCTTTAATTCTAAAATGATTCATTTTAATTATAATTGAAAGAATGGAATGATTTCGTTTTTCATTAAAATTAGCTTTGGTATCTGGTCACACAGGGTTTCACCGTAGCCAGTATATATTTTTTACGATTTCTTTTTTGAACTGCACAAAATAAATATCTTTCTCTCACTTGAAACTGCAAGCAGAGAATGGGCGTGTTATCCGGAAGTAGGACAACGTTGACCGGCCACGCAGACGTTTTTAATCCCGTTGCTCGGGTGAGAAACAAGGCTCGTTCATTTAATCTGAATCGTGAGTACTGATTACCTTTATTCGTAGAAAGTTGTTAAACAAGCCAGAAGTGGCATGCAATGTAGAAAAGACAGGTAAATAAACATGCTGAAGTAGTTGTAACCACTTACTGTACAATAATGAGTGGTTCATCAATAATGAACTGTGTGAAAATGCATTACCTACACTATAGTGTGATGCAGATTGACAGCACGTCACATTATTAAAGATTTAGGTTATGTAAACTCGAACTGAGCACACAAAAATTAAAATACTGCACTGAAATTGGGCATAATCCATTTTAAATGGTATGTTCGAGCCGAGTGCGGCTAGTTTTCTTTACATAATGGCTACTGCAAATTGAGATCTACAGTATAAAATATCGGCAGAATGCTGTTATATCTATTCCCAAGAAAGCCGGTGCTGACAATTGTAAAAACTACGGCACCATTAATTTAGTATCTCATGCCTGTAAAATTGTAACACGTGTTGTTTACAGAAGAATGGAAAGACAAGTTGAAACGGAGTTGGGAGAAGATCAATTTGGCTTCAGGAGAAATGTAGGAACACGTAAAGCAATCCTCACTTTACGTCTGATCTTTTTTTTTTTCATCTCCGTACAGGCCATGAAGGCCCTTGGAGTGGTGGAAGGTAAAGGCTTCTACCAACCGTAACCTCGGCACATGATGGGGTAGAGTGGTTAGCTGTACGCCCGGCCGCCTTTGCCCCCAGGAATTAACCTGGTACTCATTTTTGGTGTGGGCTGAGTGAACCTCAGGGCCATGTGCACCTCCGGAAGTGGAAATCTCGTTTCTTAAATTTTACGACTTCCTCACGGGGATTCAGACGCACGCCTTTACACGTCTGATCTTCGAGGATCGAATTAAGAAGGACAAGCCCACGTTCATGGCGTTTGTGGATCTAGGAAAGGCATTCGATAAGGTTGATTGGACCAAGCTATTTGAGATTCTGAAGGTGAGCGGGATCAGATACCGAGAACGAAGAATTATCTGCATTCTGTACAAAAATCATCTGCAGTGATGAGAATCGTGGGCTTCGAAAAAGCAGCAGCAATCCAAAAAGGAATAGCTCTTGACTCAAACACATTTATGGCTTCTCTGCTGTATTATCGTGCTTCAGTTGTTTTCAGTACGCTATGACATTACATTTACGCAACTCTGTTATTTTGATGAAGCCGACAGCAGACATATTTATAGATTGTGGCGTGAGAGTTTAAATGGAAAAATAACAGCGCATTTCCATGTGCTCTGTATAGCTTATGAATACCCATGTATTTGATTTGTTTTATATTTATTCACTTTAATTATAATTACTTATTTCATTTTCAATCAATCACTACTGATCTGCATTTAGGGCAGTCGCCAAGGTGTCAGATTTCCTATCTGTTGTTTTTCTAGTCTTTTCTTAAATGATTGTGAAGCAATTGGAAATTTATTGAACATCTCCCTTGGTTCCTTGGTAAGTCATTTGTAGTAAAAATAAACTCGAGCTTCTGATTCTCTCTAAATTAATTCTGGCGCCCTCATTATATTACCACACATGGTGAGCATTCCCTTCATTTACATTTGTATTCATGGAATTTAAGCTTCTTCAGCCGGCTATTTTGTCTCAGAAAGTCTATATTTCTGTTAAGAACTAGCTGGATTTAGAACCTGATGAGACAATAATTTTAGTTTGGGTTAAGGAAAGTCAGTCCGGATACTGCACGAAGCTAAATGTCACACTAGGATTGTTTATCCTTAGAAAATTATGGGCGAGCGAGTTGACTGTGCGGTTAGAGTCGCGGAGCTGTGAGCTTGCATTCAGGAGATAGTGGGTTCGAACCACCCTGTCAGCAGCCCTAATGAAGGTTTCTCGTGGTTTCCCATTTTCACAACAGGCAAATGCTGGGACCATTTCCTTCCGACTCCTAGCGCTTTCCTAACCTATCGTCGCATCTGTCTCTATGCGACGTAAAGCAAGTTGTAAATAAAATGCTATACTTCGGGATTTCATCAACTTCCTTTAGAATGAAGGTAAAATAATTTTATAATCTTGTTAAAATCTCCTCAACTCTGGCCATTTCGAATATTATCACGCTCGAAACTGACAATTTTTATCGAAGGGAATTTTGGAAACGAGGCTTGTCTCGACACTGGCGGCCTGTCCAAATGGAGCTGAGAATTTTACGTCGTGCATGCCTTTTATACTCTAGAGGGCAAACATACAAACATGATATACCGAGCAAGTGGCTCCGCGGTTTGGATCACGTAGCTATCATCTTGCATGTGTCGAACGCCACCGTCGGCAGCCTTGAAGATAGTTTTCCGTGGTTTTCCATTTTCACACCAGGCAAATGCTGGGGCAGTACCTTAATTACGGCCATGGTCGGTTCCTTCCCACTTATCTGTGCCGGTGCAACGTAAAGATAATAATAATAATAATAATCTGAACTGGTATCCGACAGGGAGATGGACTATCCCCACTACTATTCAATTTAGTTTTGGAAAAGTGATTCGTGAATGGAGAAAAGAAACTAACGGTATAAACATTGGCAGACTTCTTAAAGACAAAATTCACCTTGATTGCTTAGCTTTCGCAGATGACCTTGCGATCCTTTCGAACAACAGACAAGAAGCAATCCACTCCATAGAAAAATTGCATGAAATAGCCGCAAAAACCAGACTTCAAATTTCATTTGAAAAGACGCAGTTTATGGAAGGAACTAAGATTCGACAACCAACCATTAAGCACCAAATGTGGAATAATTTCCCAAGTAGACAAATTCAAGTATCTAGGTGAAATTGTTCAGCCAGCAGGGTTAAATCAAGAAGCTAACAAAGAAAGAACTGCTAAACTGCAAAGGGCTTACAAAATCACATGGAACAGGTACAACAAAAGATGTATGTCAAAAAATGCAAAATGACGACACTACAATACAGTCATCAAACCAGAGGCACTTTATGCATCTGAAACACTGATCATTGGTGGCAGGTCACAAATGAAAAGCATTGAGAAACAAGAGAGGAAAATTCTCAGAAAAATCCTAGGACCAAAGTTCGAAAATGGAATTTGGATGAAAAAGAAACTACACGAAATGTTTCAATTCACAGAAACAATCACAGATACCATCAGAAAGAGACGACTAAAATTCTACCCACACCTACACAGAATGGATAACAACAGGCTGACAAAGAAAATTATAAATCTAGCTCTAACCCTGAAATTCCGCAACAATTGGTTAGCAGAAATTCATGAAGATCTACAAGAAATGGGTATTGAGGACGAAACCATTCAAAATAGAATGAAACTTAGAAGCTTAGTAAACAAACATAAATTTGCAGAGAAACCAACAAGAAAAAATACAGGCTGGACAGAAACACGCAGGAAAGAACACAGTGAAAAAATGAAGAGATATTGGGAAGAAAAGAAGAAAGAACATTGTGCAAAATAAGTTCCAACGCGCTCCACATTTGGGCACAACGAATAATAATAATAATAATAATAATAATAATAATAATAATAATTAGAGGACCCGTGCTGCTCCGGAGGTCGGATGACTGGTCTTGATACGCCCATCATAGTCAGACTTCATCCATTCTGACGTCATCATGCCGTCTGATAAAAATCAGTCACATATTCAGTTTTTTATCCTGCAATTCTTGAAGTAAAGATTGGCATTGTGTCGTAAAAGGCAATGGTACTTTTAATCGCAATTCTTCTATATAGCACGGTTATCTTGTGAGCTCATAGGTTAGTCTCGAAGGTGAAATTTTTCCCCGGCAGAGACTTTTTTTTTAAGACACATGGCCTTCACTCTTTGTAGTGTAGCTAGGCTATCCTTCGATAGGTGTTCCGAGATAACGTCTAAGGCGTATGTCATGATGGGATCTGTTTATACGTAGCCGTTTTTCTCTTAGCAGCACGTAAGTTATTAGGAATGCTCTGCATCTGTTGAATATGTTTGAAAGCTGGGAAAGGTTAGAGAATGGAAGAGTATCTGGCTGCGAATAGTATTCTTCCGTGGTCAGAGGGAGTATATGCTCTCTGGCTTGACAGGTAGTAATCAAACATATTTGCATGCAATGACATTCCTAAGGATGAAAATCACATACATCAGAATATTAATGAAAGTGTTAGTCGCTTAGCAACCTGCTAAGTACATAATGTGTTGCGGGTTAGGGTAAGCCTTCGCCTGCAATTATCCGTGATCATTATTGTAATGATTTGATTTTATGATTGCTTAAAGTTGGCTGAGCCGGCCCCGTGGTGAAGAGGTGGCGTGTTTGCCTCTTACCCGGAGGCCCCGGGGTTCGATTCCCGGCCAGGTCAGGGATTTTTACCTGGACCAGAGGGCTGGTTCGAGGTCCACTCAGCCTACGTGATTAGAATTGAGGAGCTATCTGACGGTGAGATAGCGGCCCCGGTCTAGAAAGCCAAGAATAACGGCCGAGGGGATTCGTCGTGCTGACCACACGACACCTCGTAATCTGCAGGCCTTCGGGCTGAGCAGCGGTCGCTTTGTAGGCCAAGGCCCTTCAAGGCCGGTAGTGCCATGGGGTTTTCAAGTTGGCTGAACTTACAGACCTGTCAATGTCTCATGATTCACCCGCAGGTAATTCCGGAGAAAATAAAACAAAAATGAAGAAAATCGTTCCAGTAGAATGGACGGACGGATTTGCGAAAGCTTATTTAGTGGACTCTTAATACATATGATGGTTACAATATAATAAACCTGTCAGGAAACAGCCGATTACAGCCTTGGCCTGCCAAGACGACTGCTGCTCAGCAGGTAGCCCTCAGATACTAGAGTGTCATATGGTCAGCGTAACAATAATCTGAACCAACTCAGAGATAGACTTTCCACCTGAGATTCAAACAGATACTATAAAGATATCGCTGAAATGGCCTCCAATAACTGGCTCTTCCCGGTACTGTAGGACTTCACATTTCTGCAGAGGCAGTCGAGTGGTGTACAAACAGTAACACATTTACTCAGGGGCAAGGCGTTGGTTTTGTTACTATTCTCGGCTGTCGCTTCGTACTTCGTCACAGGTACACTCAACGGCACAAAAACTGGCCATCCTCTCTTCGGCCAGCGACTATCCACAGTGTACGAATAGCCTCGCTTTTCGAGTATTTATAGAATCAAATGTTTATTTGTCGGCCAATTTTTGTGTTGTTGAGTGTACATGCTGTGTGCTCGCCTGTAAATGCGTAATATAATGAGGCATGCACAGGTGCCTCCCGAGCCTACCATTATTTCCAATTGAGTCAGCGCCTACTTTCGTCTTTACCCTCATTGGTCAATGCCTACCGGCCAATGCAAGTAAGATTTTGAAAATGAAGTGTCATATCACTGTAGATGGGATTCCTCGTAAAACTAGAGGCACCGTGACTATGATTACGACATCAACGATCACTAAAACCTTCAAACTTGCTTTTATTTTTTTGCTCATCTTCATCGATTCCGACAATCTTTGGCCTCGAAGGTGATCTTACAATAGCTTTTAACTTAAATAATAAATATACAACTCAGTACGAATTTGATGATTAAGGATGTCTAATACGGATCAACAAAAAATGAATTCTGCCTTATTTTTTGAATCAACTGTACAATGTATAGGCTATACTTTGTTTTTCTTTTAATTCTCTATGATGTTAATGCTTTCAGCGACCAAATTCAATAACAATTAATTTCCTTGGAACGTCTTATCAGGTTTCTTTCTTCGTTTCTGCTCAATAGCGGACAAAATTTATGACAAATTATTTGCAAAGCCCGAATGGAATCAAAAACTTCTTTACATTTCGATAGTGGCGTATTAATGTCTTTTCCGTGCTTCAGTGTGAAATATTAAGGTTCAAATTCAGATTGAAACGAAAACTTAGTTTTGGTAAACTGAAATAATAAATTATGTGGTGAATACGGAGGTGAGCGTTATCCGAGTTTTAAAAATCTAAGATAACACCAAAAGTAACTGACGTTGACGAATACGGGCTTTAGTGTGTGTAATTTAGTTTTATAGTTGTAGAAAGTGTGTCCAAAGAAACAGATAAGAATTGGCGACGGAGGCTATTAGGTACCTGTCGTCTATCCACGTTCCCGCACCACAGGGGAGTAATTAGCGACCAGGTATTTCCACTTTCCATTGACTGGGAGGGATAAGAATAAACTCATAGCACGCCAAGAACGTAACTATTTATGCAAGACGGCGTCATGGCTGTAATCCTCAAGAATGTTGTGTAAAGTGAACTGGGTTGGTTTCATTGCAAACCACAAGGAAGACTGGTGGGCCTAACAGACAACACTGATGAGACGTTATTCATATTTTACAGGACTTAAAAGCAAAGTTGACAGTTTAATCTAATTTTATTTTAACATACGTAATACTGTATGCGGAAACAATTACATTATTTATTTATTTACTTATTGAAGTTAGCCGCTGGTTGAATGCGTAAGACGGGCTTCCGAGCCCAGGTTATCGGGTTCAATCCCAACTCAATCCGGTGCTCAAATAAACCATATATGTTGTTGTTTGAGTCATCAGTCCATAGACTGGTTTGATGCAGCACTCCATGTTGCCCTATCTTGTGCTAACCTTTTCATTTCTACATAACTGCTGTATCCTACATCTGCTCTAATCTGCTTGTCATATCCATACCTTGGTCTACCCCTACCGCTCTTACCCCCTACACTTTCCTCAAAAATCAAATAAACAAGTCCTGGGTGTCTTAAGATGTGTCCTATAATTATATCTCTTCTTCTCGTCAAATTTAGCCACAACGATCTCTTCTCACCAATTCGAGTCAATATCTCTTCATTCGTGATTCGATCTCACCTTCAGCATTCTTCTGTAACACCACATTTCAGAAGTTTCTGTCATCTTTCTTTGTGAGCTAGTTATCGTCCATGTTTTACTTCCATACAATGCCATGCTCTAGACGAAAGTCTTCAGAAACATCTTTCTAATCCCTGTATCAGTGTTCGAAGTGAGCAAATTTATTTTCTTAAAGGCCTTCCTTGCTTGTGCTAGTCTGCATTTTATGTCCTTACTCCTGCCAATCGTTAGTTATTTTACTACCCAAGTAACAATATTCATCTACTTCCTTTAAGACTTAATTTCCTAATCCAATATTTACTGACTTCGTTCGACTGCACTTCATTACTTTTGTTTTGGACTTATTTATCTCCATCTTGTACTCCTCACCCAAGACTCTGCCCACACCATTCCAGATCTTCTGCAGTCTCAGATGAAATAACAGTATCATCGGCAAATCTCAGGGTTTTGATTTCCTCTCCTTAGATTGTGATTCCTTTTCCAAATTATTACATTAAAATGGAGGGCAGACAAACTGTAGCCTTGCCTTACCCCTTTCTGGATTGCTGCTTCTTTTTCACAGCCTTTGATTATTTCATATAGATTTTAGATAGTTCTTCTTTCTCGGTAACTGATCCTGATCACCTTCAGAATCTCAAATAGCTTGGTCGACAGATATGAGCATGTAAAATAACACCTCAGCCCCTCCTAAAACCGTAAACTAGCTAGTGAGACGTAACACCAGTGACTTTATTGTGAACAGTTATTTAATTTGTTTCTGTCGAACGATAAATGAGCCCCTTACTCAGAGGCCACGGGTTCCATTCCCGGCCAGGTCAAGGATTTTTACCTAGATCTGTGGGCTGGTTCGAGGTTCACTCAGCCTACGTTATTACAATCGAGGAGCTATCTGACGGTGAGATAGCGGCCCCGGTCTACGAAACCAAGAATAACGGCCGAGAGGATTCGTCGTGCTGACCGCACGTTACCTCATAATATGCAGGCCTTCGGGTTGAGGAATAAAATATTATTTTGCAGGCTAATGGATCGATCCCCTTTACTCGTAGCAGTTGATTCCCATTGATATAGATCGGATTATAATTGTCACAGCTCTAATAAGAGGCGTCTAAAATGGGGCTTACTTACTTGTGCCAGGCTACTCGTCTTTCATCTATCCTGTCTGACCTCCCTTGTTCAACTCTTGTTCTTTTCCGACCCCGATGATATTAGGTATCGAATCCTAGGGAGTTTTTTATTTTCACGCCCTTCATGGCCCTTGTCTTTCTTTGGCCGATATCTTCACTTTTTCGAAGACGCGGATCCCTTCCATTTTTTTTTCTGTGTGATTAGTGTTATATAGAGAATGGTTGCCTAGTTGTACTTTCTCTTAAAACAATAATCACCACCACCACCACCTCAAGTCTTATTTATGATCACGATTTTTATTTCCACTCTCATTCAGAGAAAACTGTGAGATATTTTACGTCATAGGGTAAATTTCTTAAACCTGCTCTACTGGCACAATATTGCACACACGTTTCAGGTTCTCAAACGATGAAACAAAACTGATTGTTTCGTAAAGAAATCCGTTTGGTGTCCCTCCAGTTATTATTAGAAAATACGCTTCCTGGAAAATGAATCTTATTCTTCCTAGCCTTTGGCACTGGCTGTGAATTTGGTCCATTGTTACAGCCGGATGCCCATCCTGACGCCAACGTTATGCAAAGGGTTGTATTCACCATTTTTTTTTTTTTTGCTAGGGGCTTTACGTCGCACCGACACAGATAGGTCTTATGGCGACGATGGGATAGGAAAGGCCTAGGAGTTGGAAGGAAGCGACCGTGGCCTTAATTAAGGTACAGCCCCAGCATTTGCCTGGTGTGAAAATGGGAAACCACGGAAAACCATCTTCAGGGCTGCCGATAGTGGAATTCGAACCTACTATCTCCCGGATGCAAGCTCACAGCCAAGCGGCTCTACGCGCACGGCCAACTCGCCCGGTGTATTCACAATTTATTGTTTCTTAATGGTTGGCAGTGTGGTTGTGTTACATGCGTGTGAAGACTAACACAAGCACCTAGTCCCGTGCCAAAAGAATAAACCATGCGTGGTTAGAGTTCTCGGCCCGGACGAGAATCGAACCCGGGATCGCTACTGAGTCAAGGAGCCTTTTCCTGTAAAATGAATACTCAGTTAAACTGGAATTACAAGCAGGTAAGAAAACTGCGAATATACTGCGTTTCCGAATTAAAGAGATGAATTTATAGACTAATTTCCCGTGAGTGATATAAACGTGCTGTTTGTCTTGCCTGAAATGGAAATGCGATAAAATGAAGTAAAACCTGTAAACTTCGCGCGAGGAAGTCTTTAGCCGGCGACCTTACGGAAGTGAGGTCAGCACTTTGATCCTTGACCTAATGCTCTTTACTTTCGTAGATCCTTTGTTTATTCTTAAAGCTACACTAAAGAAAGATAAATCAAGTAAGCGTATTGTTCTGTGTGACTGTTGATATCGGGCCTCCAGTTTTACGTGCAAGGTCATCCTTAGCGACGTGAATTCTCATCTCTTCAGGCCCCTGGGCATTGTCCAGAATTCCAATCACGCTCATCTGGTCGAAACTACTGACTTTGTCACTAATGTTTACCAAAATATTATATGTAGCGGGTGGCTTCATCTACTGTATATAAATAAAATCGTAACTACGGTGTGTCTGTAAATTGACTATTTTGGCGAAATTTTCGTTCAGTTATCCGTTTCAGGTGTAATAATGACCATCTGCATATTTTCTTAGCTTTGGTGTCTGTTTGCCTGAGTTCTTATCAGAAATTTATATTTAAAATTCATCTGTCCTTTGGTAGGTTTTAGGGGCGATATTGTTTCTTTGCCTTTTCTGGCGAGATGTAGTGTTTACAGTGCACTATGTCTTCTGGTATGGGCTATATCAAATTTGTTGCTTTCATTGACCTGTCTCAGTTTCATCCTTGGCTTTGACAATATGAAAGTGACTGAGGTATGAGTGATACTAGTAATACCATTGCTTATGCAGCCAGTCCCTGTTATGAATGGAGTGAAAATATCACTCATAGGGTCGGTTGGTGCGTGCATTTCAGTGGGATTGGCAGACTGATATGTAATAGCAACGGCTGGCTCGGTGAGGAAAGCAACGGGTAACTACCTCACTCCTTTTCGGTGACGCCTAGGCTATTTATGACGGCTGTTGGCGGAGCTGTAGAGGATCAAACCAGCCTTCGGGCTGAATATCCAACATACAACGTACATACATTGTTTCTAAAGCCCTGAACTGACTGTGGATTTTTAGGAAGTCAAAACAGTGATTTTACCCTCCCACAAAATATGCATGGCCAAACTTAATGGACATCTACCAGCTTAATGGAAATCAATTTCTAAAAAGTGTTTTATCGTGTGCACCTTTTCGATAGGAGGATAAGGTAGAGATCTTTAATGGACTGTTTTACAGGCTGTCATCTCATTTCAAGGTGAGTTAAAGAGTTTAATTAAAGAGCCATTTTACTCTTTGTTCTATAACAGATAATAAGGGAGGTTATCGTCAACGATTGGTTTCACGAGTCTTCGGCCCCAGCGCCACTTCCGGCTTCAGTTGAACAACAATATGTAACCGAGAAATAGGGCGAATTTCGCACAAATTCGGACCAGAAACTGTACCGTTCAATAAACTCTGTGATCTACGCCATTCTGTCTCTACTTGGTACAGCTTTATCGTACTTCACGTTACTGCCACGTGCTCTCGTAGAAGAATATCGGTTTAACATGCCGTATTGAAAAAATTAAAATCCACAGCCTGTTTCCAGTCATCCGACCGGGTCAGGAATGGAATGAATGAAGCCCCTATCTAGCGGCGAGGATAGGAATTGTGCCGGCTGCCGAAGCCTGTCGCACTCCTCTAACATGCCATATTAAACGTTTGAATAAAGATATGTAACTTCGCAGAAATTTGTGAAGGAATCGTGAAATTGATTACACACATGCTAGTATGCACTAAAAACGGAAAAATATGCATGCATCGATGTACTAAACACAGCAATATATGCACTCATTTGTGCACTATTGCATACACTGCGAAATGCGTGTTTTTCCTCTATGTATAAGGTTAGTTCTCTAAATATCAACTGCTAAACATAATACTTGTTGTGCATTTTTCCTTTCTTTCTTTCTAGTGGCTACTGGTCTTCATTCAACGAAGAAATAAAGGTATGTTATAGATCCATAGATCTCTCCCGCGAGCTCGCAATGAACCAAACACCTTGCCCACTTCGGTGCATTATTCACAGATACTGAATAACACGAAAGATGAACGGTAAAGATAGGTTAGAGCTACAAAATATTGGCCTGGACTGGTTAGGTCCTACTAGTGACAAGAGCATGGACACAGAAAATGGTGGCATTATTTAGTTTCAGGGTGTTTCTGTTTTAATTACTCTGATGTAAGTAAGAATATTTTTGGGGCAGGTAGGTTGGTCCCTGCTGAGCATCAAGGAAGGATCTCTTCTCTGCTACTTGAGGTCTGGTAAAACATTAGTTTTCTATGGTTCCAACATCCGAACCGAATACCAAAACGCCACCGAAAAAAAGCTCCTGTTAATGCATTCTAAACGCTACCGGCGGTGATCGGAATTTTTATATATTTATTTCTTTGCATTGTTGTACCGATCTGAATATACAATATAGTGTTATACAAAATAGTCATAACAAAAATGCAGTTACGCATGGGCTGTCACTAGAATTAGGTTACCCCTTTTCGATGGCTGGTTTAGTGAAGTCAAGCCTTCAGCGTTCTGAGCTGCAGCCAATAGCCAACGGAGAAGCCTGCTGTGCTGTCAAGGCTGCTTCACAATCTATTGCCCTGGCCTCTGCTACTGCCAATGCTCAACCCCTGATCAGTGGAGAAGGTAGACTAAGGTTTAGCAAATTAAAGTCCGGCTTTGTGGCTAAATGGATAAAATACTTGCCTTTGGTCCGATGGCCCCGGTTCAATTTTCAGAATCAACCTCCTCATACTGTTAATTCCCCTGGCTTGGGGACTGGGGTTTATGACGTCTTCGCCATTCATTTTATCCTCATTAGGTCACCACCAAACCTGTACAGATGCCATGCACCATTATTATTATTATTATTATTATTATTATTATTATTATTATTATTATTATTATTATTACCGGTACTATTAAATAAAAATGTTGAATTTTGCAGGGGTCGTACCCATTGTTCACTGCTTAATTAGCTTCGAGTGATCAGTGGTGGTGTCCGACCCATGATCACGGCTTCGATTCCAACCAACAAAAGAGAACACTAAACCCGAAAGACTGCATTTCATTTTAGGAGATATACAATAAAAAGAAAACTATATTGCAGCCCTGCAGTGTCTTCCTACAAGGATGTAGAAGTAAACGGGAGTGAAATACCAACACTCTGTTGTCTATAAAATTAAGTCAGAAGTATGAGGTGAGGAAGTATATGCGATGAGACGCATGGTTGATAGCAGTGGCGATCTGACGAACCGAAGCCTAGCACACCTCTTCTCACCGGGCACCGCTCCTATCCGATACAGAGTCTGGACTGCGATATCAGTTTCTGATGCCTTGCTGTCAGAAATACGTCCGACGTTTTTTCTCACTGCTTTGAAGTTTTTTTTAATAGAGCAATGTGTCAGATACGTACATTATAATGTGCTTTAGAGTCCCACCATTCTCAATTGAGGTTTGGGCTTCACTGATAGCCTTGGTAGCCTTCAGTATACGCCACTGGTATTAATATGCACTATAAAACTTAGCCATTCGGTTTCAAATGGTGTGAATCACCTTTATTTCTTATGGACATATTATACCTATCTTGAAACAAATAAAACGTGTAAATATTCCAAAATCCGCCTTCTAGTAAAATGTACTCGAGTATGGAGGTTGTTTATGAAATAACCAACAGACCTATAACACCATCATTTTTCTAGTTTCTAGTTAGGTGATGAAAGTTTGGAATTTTTAATTTATACTGTTTTTTATCCCAGACGGAACGCAAAATGTGCCCGTTTTTAAAAGTGTTTCAACCCTGCGCCAACTATAAGAAATTGTTTCTAAAAAACCCGTCATCTGGTCGAATATACATTGGGATGTTTTATACAGCGTATACATGGAATGTACTGTATATGTGTTAAGTGTCCGACCTGACATATACATCGCCGGGCTGAATGGCTCAGACGGTTGAGGCGCTGGCCTTCTGACCCTAACTTGGCAGGTTCTATTCTGGCTCAGTCCTGTGGTATTTAAAAGTGCTCAAATCCTCAGTATCATTTCGGTAGATTTACTGGCAGGTAAAAAGAACTCCTGAGGGACTAAATTCCGGCACCTTGGCGTCTTCGAAAACCGTAAAAGTAGTTAGTGGGACGTAAAGCCAATAATATTGTTATAATAGTTTTTAAAGCTGTGATGCTGGAAATCATCATCAGTGTCTTAAGGCAATTCCTTGTCTATGTAACCAATCTTCTCTGTTGTCAGCTCTTCTTCATTTCATAATAGGAACCATTATGAAGACTCCGTGCTAAATCTTGAAGGAATTTTTTCCTCAGTCGTCCTCGGCCTTTCTTACCCGTGATTTTCCTTTCCAGCAGATTGATAAGAAAGGTAATATGTCGCAAGTAAATTTAGCTCTTGTTTGTATCGTTAGCATCACTTCTCTCATCCCTTGAATTTCCCCCTGAACACTTTTGTTTGTTCTTTTTTCAATCCATTTAATCCTTAGCATTCGTCTCCAGACCCACGTCTCAAACGCCTTCAGTCGTTTCCAATCCTGATCTCGGATTGTCCAAGATTCACGGCCATACAAAAGAAATCAGAAATTTCTTCCTAATTTCAAAATTTAAATTTGTAATAATTAAAATATCTCTGTTATTACTAAACGCCTGTTTGGGAAGCGCTATTCGCCTTTTGATCTCTCCGCTGCAACTGTTGTCATCAGGCTTCCTGGATAAGGGAAACTGGTGACTTGTTCCACTCTCTTGTCTGTATGTCAATAAGCTTGATGTTGTTGTGAATTTGTTCAGGATGCTTACTCACAATTAATATCTTGGTCTTCTTAACATTAATGTTTAAGCGTGAATCTGACAAGGTTGATGAGAGTACATTCAGCATCTTGGACAGCTCTTTCTGGGAGTCTGCTACAATTGCTATGCTGAAAATAAGACATATAAATAGGAGTATAAATGTTATCCATGGATAAGAATTTTAAAGATTCTTGGCCTAAATTTAGAGTACTTAGCTGAAATAAATACGGAGACATCTTTGGCTATGGAAGGTGCTGACAACTTCTAACAATTAATCAGCTTTCTGTCATTGCTATGGTAACGAATGCTTTTTATTGCTTTGTTAAAAGCTTCTGACCAAATCAGACATTTAGGCTACATTAAATGAGTTGGAAGTGTATCTCGTTCTACTTGTCTAACGGCAATCTCTGTAACAAGTGGCTAGAGAGCTTGATGTTCCTTCTTCTGTGGTGTCCAGTGTTGTAGAAGACTGGTTGGAGCCGTAAACGTAAGTCAATCCTCTGGTCTCTTCTACTCTTCGACAGCGTACAGCACTGCCAGACTTGCTGAATGACTATGGCTACCGGAGACCGGGTTTCAGACCAAACCTTGAACACATTAATGGAACAGGATGCATGGCCAAAAGGGCCTGTTAAAAACCATGCTTAGCAAGTCGACATAAGGCATCCGGACATATGTTTACTGAACACCATGCTGATCGGAACCTGAACCGGTGGCAGTCGGTGCTCTTCTCCAGGTGCCGTCATACACGTTGTGATGGTCGTTTAAGGGCGTGGGCTCTGTTAGGAGAAAGATTTTCTCCAGCCTCTGCGCAGGGAATTTATAAATTTGATGGAGGTTCTATAATGGTCTGGGCCGGTATTAAGTACAAACATCGTACGGATCTCGTAATGATTGACGAGAGGCTGAATGCTGTCCAGTATATAGAGGGTGTTCTGGAAGAACATGCAGTTCCTTCTACCACTGGAGTAGACCCTAGATCTCTGCATATTCAGAATGTCAGAGCACATTCCCCGGCTGTCACAAGGTATTTGCTAAGGCAGAATAAAACTGAGGTAATGGAGTGGCCAGTGATTAGCCCGGACCTGAACCCAATTGAACACCTATGGGATCTTCTAGACAACAAAGTCAGGAATCCACCTGAACCTCTACAAACCCTGCAGCAACTTGGAGATGCTCTAAAGAAAGAATGGAAGAACACCCCCCAAAAGGAAATCCAGAATCTCATAGGAAATATACCACGAAAGTGCCAAGCTGTCACCTGATGTCATGGATGCCATACACCTTACTAGACCTCTGTATAAGATGTTGAAGTTGACAAGTTAGGACAAGATTTATTTGCTTGCTTAATGATTTTATATGAAGTTGTTCGTTGGCGCTAAAATTCATTATGTATCTGTTTTTATTTGCATCATATTAAATGGCGTCATAAATAACGTATTTATCAGTTTGGTACAGATTAAATATGTTTAAGATTTTCAGTATATCAAAACCTTGCATGTAGGATATCTTATTTAACTAAAAAGTAAAGATAATAATAATAATAATAATAATAATAATAATAATAATAATAATAATAATAATTGTTTTAACGTCCCACTAACTTCATTTTTATGGTTTTCGAAGACTCCGAGGTGACGGAATTTTGTCCCGCAGGAGTTATTTTACGTGCCAGTAAATCTACCGGCAGGAGGCTGACGTATTCGAGCACCTTCAAACAACACCGGACTGAGCCAGGATCGATCCTGCCAAGATGGGCCCAGAAGGCCAGCGCTCTACCGTCTGAGCTACTCAGCCAGGCAAAATAAATATTTATTTATTTGTTTGTTTGTTTGTTTATTTGTTTATTTGGTAGGCAGTCACTGTTGTAACGACCAGATGTTTTTTGAGGGTTTTGTAGACTTACTTATTAGAAATAAAGGACAAATATTATGTGGATAATAACTTTTATTCACTAGATCCTGGTACACTTGGAATGTGGGTTATAACTCGGTGTAGTATGGGTCTGTAATATGAGAAATAAGAGACACAATTTAGGAGTTCGGGAGTAATATTACGAGTGAAAGTACGATCAGTAAACGTCAATCTTTCTTCTCCATTAATAAAATTTGTTATTCTATACAACGGCAACTATCCTCCAACTGAGCGCGTGAGTCAATACAGCGCCATCTTGTAACAGACTATGCGTGTGACGTCACATATTTAGCACAAATTTTGCCTTACTTTGAGCGCTATTTCATGAAAACTCCGTTTCAGATCTTTTTATCTTTTAAAAGATGAAAACATTTGTTAGCAGACAAAGTAGGGGGTCCCTATAGCCTCTACGTAAAACGTAAAATTAAGCAAATTCCTCATTGTTCCAAAAGTTGAAGAGCTAAAGGGCCCAAAAATGTTTCAAATTGTGAGTCTTGAATCGTTCTATCAAAATAAAAAATAAAAAATCATTTCCGAAAAAAACCTGCCTTAAATCGCTTGGTTCTTTACTAGTTTTCATTTTTTTGCTAGGGGCTTTACGTCGCACCGACACATACGTCTTATGGCGACGATGGGGTAGGAAAGGCGTAGGAGTTGGAAGGAAGCGGCCGTGGCCTTAATTAAGGTACAGTCCCAGCATTTGCCTGGTGTGAAAATGGGAAACCACGGAAAACCATATTCAGGGCTGCCGATAGTAGGATTCGAACCTACTATCTCCCGGCTGCAAGCTCGCAGCCGCGCGCCTCTACGCGCACGGCCAACTCGCCCGGTAGTTTTCTTTTTGATTCAAATCCTAGCCAAATTAACTTATTTACATAATTCTTTCTGTAATGCGTTCCTTGGTTCAATACCCTCAGGCGTTTTTGATTTTTTGAAAGATATTCACACCAAATGTAGTTGTAAGTATTCAAGTGTAACCCTGCATTGACTCACATTGGCACTCGTAGTGGTAGAAAAAGCCAACTGCTAATCTAATCGACGACATACCGATGATTAAGAAGAGGATTGTAATTTTTAGGAATAAATAAAGAATATATTTCCATACTTTATTATGTTTACCTAAAATTCGTAGCTCATACCACTAGGATGTTTTCAGATGGAGATGCTTGGCCGAAGGGCTAGAACTATGGATATTTTACAGCAGGTAGGCTCCTCCTCTTGAGGAGACATTAAACTTAATCGTAAGTTAATAAACGCGTTCTGTCCAAACAGTAAAATTTTTCTTTTCACCGTCCCGTTGTCGGGGAACGTAAGTCTACATTAAACGTAGCTACCATATTTGCTCGCGGGGGCGAATGCATGTATCGTTGGCAATCGGTAGGGAGTGTGTCTGGGGAACTACACAACAAGAAAACATGAATGAGCCATTAGAAGTTAACTAGTGAACATATGACAGCTAGCGAGCTTACGTCAGACCAACTTGGCATGTAAATTTTATAGAACTCTCCCATATGTAACATCTGCGGAGTGTTTAGTACTGTGAGTGGCCGCTAGGAGGGCCCTCGCTGGAGGAGAGAACAGGCTGGCCCTGCAGTCAGTGTGGTGTGCGTGTCGGTGCTGTGTAGTGGTGCGAGTGAAGTGTGGTGAAGTGATGGCAGAGTGAGAGCACTGGATATCAGACGAGGATCTGTTCAGGCGGCTCATACCCGCCTCTTTCCTACTGACAGCAGTCGGCGTCTCATACGACATCGACGCCGACCCCTGTTTGGCGCATGCGCCATGAAGTTCTCGACGACGGGACGTCGTGAATCCTACACGCTGATTCGGAAACGGTGCGTCTTTTCAATTTTCCCTAAACCTAAGTTTATAGCTAGAAGCTGCGTCCCTGCCATTGAATAAAATGTGTCACCATTATTTTAATGCAAAGGGTTGGATTATTTTTTTAACATTGTAATGTTTACATTGGACTGCTATCATTTGATGGAATTCGTGACCAAAATATCAAATTCAAAAAAGCTGACATGCCGTGTATTGTTTCATTGATGCCAAAATTTGGCACTGGACGGTTTTGGAAATAAAATACCCTATGTCCAATTGCAATATGGGGGCGTGATAGCCGAGTGACATAGTCACTGGCTTATAACCAAGGTTGCCACAGTTCGAACCCTGGCCAGTGCTTATGGGGTTTTTAAAATGAGAAGTCACTCCATGGTATGACTGCCCGGTAAAACTCAGAAACTCCGGTGGCTATGATCATGGCATTGACAATCTCGTAACACAAAAATCTTGCTGTTCCAAAAAAATATATATTTTAACGACTGATTAATTAATCAGTTGATTGAAACGTGAGTTCATGACAGAAATACAGAATGGCTTTTCGTCGTATGTATTTCGGTAGGTGCGCATCAGCGGTATCAGCGTCGTCTTTTTTTTTTTTTTTTTTTTTGCTAGGAGCTTTACGTCGCTTCGACACAGATAGGTCTTATGGCGACGATGGGAAAGGAGGGCCTAGGAGTTGGAAGGAAGCGGCCGTGGCCTTAATTAAGGTACAGCCCCAGCATTTGCCTGGTGTGAAAATGGGAAACCACGGAAAACCATCTTGAGTGCTGCCGATAGTGGGATTCGAACCTACTATCTCCCGGATGCAAGCTCACAGCTGACAACCGGCGTCGTTGTTTGACGTTTAAGGGCGCTTAAGAAACCCGTGTAAACAGATTTACCGGCACGAGGATTAATTTGTCGGGGCAAAATTCTTGAACTTAGTCGTGTCCATGATATTATTTTTTTATTATTATATTTGTTTACGGCCATTTGAGACCACTTTAAGCAACTATCACACATTACTGGAAGCCTTTTTTGCAGCCCAAAACCTTTGTATTCTTTCTCTGGCAGACTGTCTTCTTTCCTCTGTCCATTCCCTATTCAGTTTCTGTTCGGCATGGAATCCTCTGAACCTGTCGATCGCTGATCTATAATTTGTTCGGTTTAGGATATCTTCCCGATTTAATACAGACTGCTCAAGATCCTTTCTTACCTCACTGAACCACTTGTCGGAAACTTTAGGTCTATTGCCAAGTGTTTTAAAAATCTGTTTTGTCAGCCTCTTCTCGTCTGTTCTGAACAGATTTCCATAAAATTTGAGTCGTCTTTTCTCCACTGACTCTATCTTTCGCTTTCTTGGTACAATTAACTCCTTCATTATTATTATTATTATTATTATTATTATTATTATTATTATTATTATTATTAACCTGTCGGTCAGTATATTCTCTTTAAGGCAAGTAGATTGTTAATAGAGCAATATTTTATTAGTCGAGTTCGCCTTGCCCCTGTGTGTAGAAGGGAAAAGTGTTCCCATGCTCCGCAGTAAGAAATGCTATGTCCTATGCATATTCATGCAGGTGAACTCAAAGGCTTGACATGCACCCATTTAAATGGGAAGTAAAGGAAATAGATGCTAATAATTTTCTATTTTTAAGATGATGAATGCAATACTTACTTTATATCGAACTGAAAATACCCCTGCATTGAGTCCTGACTTCTAATACTGTCAAGATGCATCTGCACATGCTGATGATAAAAGCAAAACAACACGGTAAATGTTAGTATCGTTCATGGGACCGGATAGTTCTACGAAGTACAGCCGATTAGCGCGCTGGTGATCCGTATAATCCACCTGTCTCCGGAGAGATAGGTGGTGTGTGACGTACCGATACCGGTGCGGTTAATTGCGCTCGTCTGTCGGTCTTTCATGCAGTTTATACATGTGCGATTTTGGTGTTTTAAAGACGTTTAAGGTGTCATACAATATGATGTGGTTAAAACGTTAAGTGTGAGTAACATTTTGACAGCTGTTTACCAGGGTGTCCGAGCATTGTTTGTGATGTCTGGCGCAGCGTACAATGCGTTTCGGTATGTGGCAGCCTTGGGTGGTCACCCATCCAGGTACCGACCACACCCAATGTTGCCTAGGTACCGCAACGGGACTGTACAGTGTTGTTTCGCAGTGACTGTCACATTTCCGTAGACTGACACATTTACTTTAATGTGAGTGTGCAGATGTTAAATTCTGAAAAAGCAGCATAAATTTTGTAAGTAGCATTTGATGTGCGCCTGCCTCGGTTACCTGTATTCTAGTGCTTCAAGGTTGAGGATGGATTTGCTTCAGTAATGGTGGTGATGATTACTGTTTTGTGAGAGTGGCATGGAATTAAGGCTAGAAGGAAGGTAAGTTAGGAAGTGAAAACATGGTTTTACTTGGCTGGGTATTGGTTCTTGGCTGGGGGTGTGGTGAGTCTGTTGACTGTTGTGCTGGGTAGATGGGGGTAGTCTATTGTGGGATGAGAGTAGGTTTAATATTGGTGTGTAAATTATTATACAGTATATGCTTCTTGGTTGGGAGGGAGGGGGATGTTGGTTGGTCCTGGGTTCGTTGGTGGGGTGATTGGGAGACTGTGTAGTGGGGGTAGGGGTGTTTTGGTTAGGTGGTGTGCCTTTATTGCTCTCTTAATGAATGGGCAGCCAGGAAACGAAGCGGCATGGCTGCTGTGGCAGTTCAGCCGATTGGCATTTTACAGACTGATCTGCTTGCAAGTGACACCAGGATAGGATCAAATTCAGACTCTCTGGCAACTCTTAAAAATCTGCAATACCGTAATTCTAGAGTTGCTATATCACATCAATTGGAAATATATTATCATGAGTTATTATGTTGAGTCCTCATTACGAAAGTTAGTTGGATTGCTTTCAGTTCCAATTGTACTGCAGATAGCCTGGGCGTCACTGCGAAAGTTGTGCTGGAGAACTGAGGGGTGCATTAATTTCCCATTGTTTTCCTCACCAAGCTAGAAGCTGCTAGAACATAACAGTCCACCGAACCCACTAAAATACACGCACTAACCGACCGTATGAGCAATACTTACATACTAGTTATCGCAGGGATTGCAGTATAAGAGGTAGTCGCTCGTACCTCATCAGCCAAATACAGACCTCCGAAAAATAACATTCTTCTTCTGGCCTGTATCAGAAGATACACTATGAATATACTGTAAATACCGTGAAAGGTATGAATGCGATCTTTAAAATAAATCTGACCACTGCTTAATTTTGTATTCTGCCAACAAATAGAACGTCTAGACATTATTATACACAATAAATCTCATAGGCTATATGAGGCTATAAGACAGTTCTGTGGTGTATAAGCAGCCTGTTCGATCCCTGGCTCCTCCAAGGATTTTAATCTTTGGCCGAAGGTGGAACGGTCTCACTCGGCCTCAAGAGCTCAACTGTTGAGCTGTTTGATCTATGAGAGACAAGAAAACCAGACAATACTAACTACATGACACTCCAGTATTCTCTGGGCTGCATTCATCTCTACTTTCAGCCGTCCGTATTTGGCACAATTATTTGTCGTACAATTCCAAGTACCGTAACTTTCAAAATATTCCATGCGCCTGTATTGACAGCCTGTTGCAACGGATCTTCTAATAGTGACTTTGTTAGTTACTATGCCTAGATTTTTCGGTGAACACTTTTAACTTCACTACTGAAGTTCCCGCCTGCGCATCATATTGAATTGATTTTGCGAGACTCTGTTCGTGTGATTTATTGATAGCTTTTTACTCTCTCGAACACAGTATTAAGCAAAGAATGCTATGTTATGTTCTTAAAAGAACATAATCATATTCTGTCAAGTCACATTCAGTATCTGGAAATATTTGTGTACTTCTGTCCAAACATCTATCATTCTTAGGCTCATGATGATGGTAATGATGCTTCTTCTTTAAAGGGGCCTAGCATCTACGTCATCGGCCGCTACATAGATTATTCCTTGTTTGATAATCACTAGAATAATAATAATAATTCAGCATCACTACCCCCTGGCAGTAGCATTCTAATAACGAACCTTGAGATCTGTTCTTGTTGTCCCTCGGCCATTACCTATTGATGGCCATACACGCGCCACTCCATTATCGCCTCATAAATATGTAATAAATTACTTAAGGAACGATACAAGGGCAATCGTGTGTAATGAGGACAGGTGATGGTAATTCTTCTCTCTTGACTTTCTTCCGTTTCCGTAAGACTGAGGCAGTCCAGCATTTTTATTCTTACTTCTTTTTTTGTGTTATACTGTTTAAGTTCTAATAACACACTTCAGCTAGTGTACATGAAGTACTCCTATATGTTATTATTATCATTATTATTGTTATTTGGTTTAGCCCGCGTGGTGGCCATGATCGTTAAAGCGTTTAAGTCTATACGGTCTGATACCGTGATTAACCGGTTCGAGTCCCGTTGGTCAGAAAAAATCACTATCAGAATGTTGGCCGTCAAGAAGTGGTGGTATACAATATCTAATCACCAGATTGCGTGCCAAAAGCCTGGATTAAATTCCAAACCTGTCCGCAGTGTCCATATACAGTGAGGGCATTTGACGCTGATGATGGTGACCCGTCCGTCGGATGGGGACGTTAATCCTTTAGCAGAACCCTTTCGTCAGGAGTAGGCTATTAGCCGGCACTGGGTTTCACCCCCTCCCTTCCTACTATCATACTTCACGTTCATCTCATTTATTCCTCTGATGAGGTTGACGTCAGGAAGGGCATCCGGTCATTAAAACCCGCTACGACAAATTCATCGCACCTCATACCCGAACCCGTAGAGAAACGGGACAAGGGTTGGACAAACAAACATTATTCTTTGCTTTACGTCGCACCGACACAGATAGGTCTTATGGCGACAAAGGGATATGAAACGGCTAGGGGTGGGAAGGAAGCTGCCGTGACCTGAATTAAAGTGTGAAAGTGGGAAACAAACGGAAATCCATCTCCATGGCCGCCGACAGTGGTTTTCGAAGCCACTATCTCCCGAATGCAAGCTCACATCTGCACGACCCTAACCGCACGGCCAACTCGCTCGGTGCTCCTATAGGTTAATGTATGGTTTCGTCAAGGAAAGAAGTTGGCATGATTGAGTAACTCCGACGGTAGAACGGCGGCCTTCTGAGCCTAAGCTGGCGGGTTCGATCCCGTCTCAGTTCGGTTTTATGTGAAGGTGCCTTCACGTGAAAGAAAGCTTACGGGACAAAATTCCGCCAGCGGATGGCCTGCAGGTACTTCGGTACTTCGTGGTCAGCTTGACTACAGTGTTACCAAAACGTTTAGGGACACCCGTATATTTCAGACTTGAACAGTGTGTCCCGATACTTTTAAACTTATGATTTATTTTAAGTACAACTGATATAAAGTACTCTAAAATCATGTTTGGTTGAAAATTTGAAGATTGTAACTCAAATAGTTCATGTGTTATGATTTGTTTTGTCTTTTATGATCAATCAAAATTGACCTTGATAATAAAGAAACAAATAATACAATTAAAAAGCTACCCAAGAATGCATACTGATTGTTGCGTGGTTACTAGGCGGTAACAACACCCTTAAAATGACCCCTGTTAGGTGTTAAAGGAGTTCTTACTCATTTTGCCATAATTTTAGTAAAATTTCAAATCGTAAATAGCTGAGCGAACAGTTAGGTTCCAGGTATGAACACCTGTGAGCTGATGATTGTGCGCGCAGTGAGCTCCCCCAGCTACTGCAACACAAGGAATCCATCCGTGAAAACGTCATCGCGTTAACTGCCTCCGTTCAAAAGTTGCAGCAGTTCAAAAGTCAGTGCCATTAGGCCTACAATTTACAGGAATTGAAATTTTACTAAAATGATGGCAAAATGAGTAAGAGCTCTTTTAACACCATCTAACAGGGGTCATTTTAAGGGTGTTATCGCCTAGCAACCACGTAACAATCAGTATGTATTGTTGGATGGCTTTTTAATCGTATTGTTTTGTTTCTTCAAAATCAAGGTCGATTTTGGGTGGTCATAAAAGACAAAAAAATTCATAAGTCATGAACTACCGGTAAGTCTGAAAATATGGGTGTCCCTAAACTTTTTGGCGACACTGTATATCCTCAGCCGTAGGCCTATCGCTTGGCTTTCTTGACCGTGTTGGTAGACATGATGTATGTATGTTGAGTATTCAACTCGAAGGCTGGTTTAATCATCAACAGCTCCGCGATCAGCTGTCAAAGATAGGCTAGGTGTCATTGAAGTGGCATGCGGGAAATAAGGAGTGAGCTAGTTCCCCGTTGCTTTCCTCACTGAGCTAGAATTTATTACATTTCGGTCTGCCAAGCCACTGAAATGCACGCACCAATCGACTCTGAAGAGCGATCTTTTTACACCATAACAGGGACTGGCTGGGTAAGGAGTGGTATTCCTTAGCATCGCTCATACCTCAATCGCGTTCTTGTTGTCAGAGCCGAGGATGAGACTGACACAGGTCAATAAAAGTAACAAAAATGTCTAGGCCATACCAGAAGAGAACTGCACTTGCTGAGAACAAGAACCAGATCGTCCTGATGACAGCCGACATCCAATAAGGACATGGTAGAAGAAGAAATCAAATTAATTGTGTTTAAACTCTGCTGATCGATAGTTCTTGGTATCGATTGCCTCCTCGTTTTATAGAACGAACAGTTGTGTCATTGAATCTCGCAATACATTGAGATAAGATTGGCAAGCACTTTCCAGTATTCGGAAGGAAAGGAAAACAGGTGTGTTCACCTTTTACGACGGATGTTTTGCAAGAGATTTGTGCGTAAAAACTCAACATAATCTAAAGTAAACAGGTTGAGTTGTTATTCTCAGTCGGTGAAAAATAAAGCTTGGTTTCCTTTTAGGAACTAGTTATTTGTTTTGTCAAACGGTGAAACAGCATAATTATCTGCCCCCTACATCGGTATCGTGGTGAGTAAAAGCCTTTTTATCTAGGTTTAAAACTAAGAAAAGAGAGATAACAGTTACATTTGTATTCACCAACATCATCTCGGATAACGGGTATTGTCTCGGTTTAAAATTTTTCCGAAGAAATGTTGGAATATTGAACTGATAGAGAAAATCACAACGACCAGGAATGTGACAAAAATTATGCAATACAACGGTCTAGGTGGATAAGAACACGCTACGTACTTTGAGGGCTACGATAACACTGATTTTGAAACGCGTTTTAGGTTATCTAATGCTTCGACACTGAACATAACCTTGAAATTCCCAACACACAGGTAGGCCTAAGATGAATTCTCGATTGTAGCTTATATCTTGTACGGTATACGACTGGTTGGCTTTTTTATGAAGAACTAAGGAGTATTAGCCTGTTGTTTGAGTGAAATACGCTGTACCATGTGTGGTAGGCTATGATTTATGTTCTTATTCCCTATGATGTTAATACTTTCTGCCACCGAATTCAGTAACAATTCTTTCGCTCGGAACGTCATATTAGGCTTCTTTCTTCGTCTCTGGTCAATAGCGGACATCACTCATGATCAATTATTTGCAAACCCGAAATGTAATCAAAAAGTTGTTTATATTTCGAGGCGAATGGAGGAGAATAGGTTACCGAGGAGAATAATGGACTCTGTTATGGAGGGTAAGAGAAGTAGAGGGAGACCAAGACGACGATGGTTAGACTCAGTTTGTAACGATTTAAAGATATGCAGGGTCTTTATTTATGCTTGGAAGGGACTTTCTTGCTCGACCTTGGCCGCCAGTGACGGTTCAGTTGCCGGCTACCGCGCGTGCGTATGTACGGCAGAATACGGTGCTCAAAATCATTATCATGCATTTTACTCACCATGTTTACAGTTTATGCTGAGAATGTTCCCCATGCGCTGCCAAAATAATCGGCATTTCCTAATGAAGTTTCCGGTTACTCTACAAAGTTCTTCAGCACTGATGGATGCAAATGCAACTCTTATATCGTCTTTAAGTTCATCTGGTGTGTGAGGGTTGTTCCCATAAACTACATCTTTTAACATTCCCCATAAATAAAAATCACATGCCGTTAAATCTGGGCTACGATGGGGCCACAGATTTTTACTTATGATCCTCGTACCAAACACGCTTCAGTAAGGAGATAACGACCTTTAGTCTATTTTTATTGTTTACTGAACCTGTTGGTTTGAATCTCTTGGCCAGTTGTTTCATTGTCGGATTGACAGGAATGGGTCTCCCTGGAAATTTCGCTCGAAACTTTTGTCTTGTCCTAGCGCACGATTTTCTGCACTTAATGTAAGTATTATGCAGATATATACACGTTCACGTAACGAATATTTCACATACATTACAGCACTATACACAATCACAATAACACACTATACAATACGACATACAGTACGCAGTAGCTTCATTGAACACCCTACTATCTCGGAGCTCGGCCCTCAACAACTGCAGAGTGCCGGAAACCGCGCGCGCCAGCGGCCGGTAGCGACCTGCTATCGGCGGCCAAGTTCGAGCTATAAAGTCCCTTCCAAGCATAAATAAAGACCCTGTATAAGAGGTATAGAAATGAATGAGGCCACAACACTAGTTGCAAATAGAGGATTATGGCGACATTTAGTAAATTCACAGAGGCTTGCAGACTGAACGCTGAAAGTCATAACAATCTGTAATGATAATGTATGTATGTATGTATGTATGTATGTATGTATGTATATTTCGATAGTGGCGGCAACAAGTAGTTATTTGTTTTCCACGAGTCAGTATGAAAAATGTAAAATTCAGATTGAAACGAAAACCTAGTTCTGGTAAACTGAGATAGTAAATTCTGTGGTGGATACAGAAGCGAGCGTTATCCGAGTTTTGGAAATCCAGGATAACAGCAAAAGTAACTGACTTTGGTGAATACGGGCGGACTTGAGCGAAATGAAATAGCTCTCGCGGACCAAACACAAAACCCCTGTGGGTGGGAGATGCAGACGAAGAATGCACCCACGGTATCGCCTGCCTGTCGTAAAGGGCGACCAAGGGATGATCAAATGTGAACCGTGAGACTACTTGTAATTAGTACCATCACTCAGGGAGTAGTACCATTATGTTAGGTACACAATAGGTTTGTGATTAGTAGCAACAGTGTGTGAATCAGGGTGGGATTTACAGTCCCCGTGATAAATACCACTACACGCGGAACATCACGGGCTTACGTTGCCTGTAATTAGTACCACTATATGAGCGACACCGTGGGTCTGCGTTGCCTGTGATTAGTGACCACTATGTGAGGAACACCACAGGTCTGCATTACCTCTTAGTAGTACCATAATGTGTCTACGCGAGTCTACGCTACTTTTGATTAGTACCGCAACATGACAAATGCCATGGTTCTACTTTACTAACGATAAGTACCATTGTGAGGGTCCGATGACCTGGATTTTGGACCCCTTCAGACAACAAGCATCATAGATTCAGGATTGTGCTTTAGAAACAGTCGATTGGTCAGTAAAACTATTGTTTACGCTAGTATCTGGGAATGCCTTTGTTGGCGGGACCTAGTGTTTACAGTGCACTATGTCTTCTGGTGTGGGCTAGAGCAATCTTGTTACTTTCATTGATGTCTCAGCTTTATCCTTGGCTTTGACAAAATGAAAGTGACTGAGGTATGAGTGATGCTAGTAATGACATTCCTTCTGCAGCCAGTCCCTGCTATGAATGGTGTGAAAATAATGCTCATAGGGTCGGTTGGTGCGTGCATTTCAGTGGGCTTGGCAGACTGATATGTAATAGCAACTTCTGGCTCGGTGAGGAAAGCAACGGGAAACTATCTCACTCCTTATTTCCCTAGTACGCCTCTTCAGTGATGCCTAGGCCATCTATGACAGCTGATGGCGGAGCTGTTGAGGATCCAACCAGCCTTCAGGCTGAGGACTAAACATACATACACATACAGTATCTGGGAATGTAGGCATTGCGGGTCGGATCCACTGATTGTTTTAAATTCATATTCACCCATTCATTCTTCATCACGTTTTGAATTCTGGTCAGTGGGTGATTTTGAACTTTTGAATTGTCATTACATTTCGTCTCATTTCGTACCATTAGAGGCCGATGACCTGGATGTTAGGCCGTTTAAACACGGAGGCTATAATAAGTATAAACAAAAGAAATGATAACTTTGCTATTTCTGATTGGCAAAACAGGCACGTTTGTAGCAAGTGGAGTTCCGATCTTGATCCGTTTTGTGATCTTTCTTCAAACATATTCATCTGCACCTTTGTTCAGGTTCAGTCTCATTTTTGAAAAGTCTTAGGAGGGATATTCATTGGATTGACGCACTCGGTTCCGGACGAAAAACCGTCAATGGTGGGCGAACTGACATTTCTCTTCTAACTCCGTGCCGAGCACTGGCGAACACATTCGTCACAGATGCTTTCTGTGGGATAATCTCTTATGCACCTTCGTGTTGCGTCATTATCATCTTAACGTAAGGAACACTCCTGCTCTACATACCTCTTTCTCTACCCGCGCACTTTTTACGAGCTACGTATGACTCATGTTCATGGAAGAGTAAGCGGAGCGTAAGCTTCACCTCATATCTTATCAGGTGTCTGCAAATATTTCTTGATCAATACGGAAAATGAATTTTACAGTATGCTATTGTTTCCAACCAGACCACTCGAAGATGATAATTTAGGGGCTGCCTTGCGTTTTTGTGTACTCGTAACGCATGACCGGCAGGCCTGGCTTCTAAGCGTCCTTCAGTGTGAAGGCTCTAGTTCTCGCTTTCGCTATGGGGCGTCCGTTGCGTGCAGCCAATTCAGTTGTGCACTTCACTTGCCAACGTAGAACACGTTTTTTCCATAGAGCCTACTTGGACGAAATCGACGCACGAAGAGCGTTATCAACTGCCCTATAGCGCATGCTTGTTCTCTGCCATGGTCTAGTTACCATGAACCATCGTTATACTCCACGCCATGTAAGCTCCCCTGTTAATAATGAAGGTAGTTATTTATAATTACTTTCTGGCTGTTTGATTTGATTCACTGTCGCTAACCATACAGTTTAGGAACCCTACTTGCCGATACGACGTCTTAGTCATCGTTAATCTTCCAGGTTGGCGCAATGTAGTCATGACTTTTTTCGTGACTTGCGAGAATAAACTTATTGCCACTGGCGTGCTATGAAAATCACTAGTGTCACATTTGCGAGTATAAATAAAGCATATTTTCTTTTTCTGTAGGATTGTAAATATGTTCGGATAATGCCATGTAAGTAGAATTTAGGCATGTTCCAATAATGCATTTAATAACATAGTTGGTGCTAAATGACGAACGCAGTATGTTATTATTAATACGGTCTTATTTCGCCCAATTCGTCTACATACAATTCAACTAGGATGTATAAGAAGCAAGAAAAAGAATATGTAAGAACTCCTTCGAATAGGAAAGCAACGTTACCTCCTCTATAAAGATCAATTCAGTTGAAATGGAAGGACATTTCGTTATCAACCTAATCTAACCTAACCTTGTCTTGTCTTGTCACGAATTTGGTGCGATTTGCAGACTTAGGCTTTGTGTATTCTTATGGGCTTACGGGTTATGTACATGCAATATATAGTACTTACTTGTATATATTATTACAGCGGTAAGTCCATTACGTAATAGCAAATTTCAAGAAGGGAGCTGAATTATTTAGACCTCGCAAACCCCGAAGAATACGATTATAGTAATGCGTATAGGCAGAAATATATAACATTAATTTGAGTGTGTTTATTTCATCATTGAGCTTGAAAACAGACTTAATTAAGAATATCTTGATTTACCATTTACTTGGGTGAGGGAACCTCCATTATTGATACCGGTACATACATTGAGATTAGTTTTTTGATGGTTATATCTCGTGATTTCAGTACGGTATATCACTAGTCAAGTTGGCAGCAGTGATGAGCCTTTCAAAAAAATAGAATAGAACGGTGCCAAGTACTATAACTCCAGACTGTAAAAAAATTAGCCTGTCTGTCTGTATATTGTATGTTCCATTTTTCTATTTGTGCTTTAGGACAAATAGTAATTTTCTGTTGAAACAAAATAGTAGTAACGATTATACACACACTGTAAATAATTGCGCGAGGATCTGTCACAAAATTAAGTTAATTTCTTTCTTTGCCGGCTTCGTGGTGTAGGAGTAGCGTGCCTGCCTCTTACCCGGAGGTCCCGGGTTCGATTCCCTGGCAGGTCAGGGATTTTTACCTGGATCTGAGGGCTCGTTGGAGGTCCACTCACTCTACGTGATTAGAATTGAACTATCTGACGGTGAGATAGCGGCCCCGGTCTAGAAAGGCAAGAATAACGGCCGAGAGGATTCGTCGTGCTGACCACACGATACCTCGTAATCTGCAGGCCTTCGGGCTGAGCAGCGGCCGCTTGGTAGGACATGGCCCTTCAGGGGTTAGTTAATTTCTTTCTTCGTTTTGGTATTCCTGTTTCGTTTCTAAAAGATGCATGTTCAGATGTTTTACGTGAATCACTGTCAATGTTAAATCACCATTTATATGGTATATGCAAAGAAAAATAAAGCTTTCCTGATCGGGGCTAACTGTACAACAGGGGAATTTCAAAATTCAACTAGATATAAACCATTTTATCCTAAGGTAAGTAGTGCGAAAATTATCTATTTGATGCTGTTACCGTACGGTACCCCTTGTTCTAGGGCAGCTATCTCTTGTGGATTCTCTCCCTAATAATAATAATAATAATAATAATGATAATAATAATAATAATAATCGCATTTAAGGCTGTCGACCATATGGCAGATTCCCTACGAGTTGTTTACCTTGTTTTTCTTAAACATTTTTAAAGAACTTGGAAATATCTCAAACATTTCTCTTGATAATTTATTCCATTCCCCTACTCATCGTCCTATAAATGAATATTTGCCACAGTTTGTCCTCTAGAATTGCAACTTGATATTATGATCGTTCCTACTTTTAAAAGCTCCACTCAAGCTTATTCTTCTACTTATGTCATTCCACGCCAAATCTCATCTTACAGTTTGGAACATACCACATAGTCAAGCATCTCGTCTCCTTACTCCCAACTCTTCCCAACCGAAAGTATGCAGCATTTTAGTAACACTACTCCTTGGTCGGAAATCACCGAGAACAACCCATGCTGCTTTCCTTCGAATATTTTCTAGTCCTCGTATCAAGTAGTCCTGGTGAAAGTCCCGTATACTGGATCCATTTTCTAACTGCGGTCTTACCACAGACTTATACGCCCTCTCCTTTACATCCTTCCTGTGAGTTGAATTCGGCGTTAAATTTGTCACATCCAGAGAGCCTTTCAAGTTGGCGTGTTAACCATTTCTATGCCATATTTGAGAACACCACACTGTGTCTACCCTGTCTTCGCGCTTATATTCTGAAATACTGTACTGTACTAGAAATATTTGATAGCCAACATTAACTGCATCAGGGTGGGGCCTCTTTCTCCGCCCCTTGCCTCCTATTAAAAAAAAAAAAGACCATTGTCTGACAGAGCGAACAAAGTTGACTACATTGAAGTTCAACGTTCGTGGACTTCGCCAAACAGGGGTCACAGTTAATTACACTAAATTATATAGAGCTCTCAAAGTTTAGGTACTATTTCATGGCTATTATGCCATTTTCCTCTTTCTATAAAAGAAATAAGGAAGCAATTTTGAATAATGTCCAGATGATGACTTGGGGCTGGAGGAAATCTTTCTTTCCTTCACATCCTGACAGTATTTTGTTTGAAAGAAAATAAGAGTTGCATAGCATTCCCTGGATGCCCGCATAAATAGAACATTTTCTTCCGGCGTCGTCCGACTCTTTGGCTGAATGGTCGACATTCACAGAGGAATTGTCTGTATAGAGGGAAAGAAAGTGATTTCTAACAGCGTTGAAAGACTAAGAGTGGAGTGGCCGTCGACGCATTCGTTAGTGCCATTGATGAAATGATACGAGAACACAGACACGTTCAGTCAGTGGTGTTCAACGAAGAGGACGCCACTTTCCGTCGTCGAGGAATGACAAGTGCTTGAATAACTTTGCTCGTTCTGTCGAAAAATCCGGGTCACTTCATATGATATTTGTGCTGGATAAAGCGGAGTTACTCAGGTTTTCCCTGTCCAATCATTTCATCTGTCAGTCATTAATCATTGCCCCGAAGGAGTGCGACTGGCAAAATTCCTATCCTCGCTGCTAGATGGGGATCTTCATTCATTCATTCATTCATTCATTCATTCATTCATTCATTCATTCATTCATCCGGCTCCATGGCTAAGTGGTTAGCGTGACCATTGGTCACAGGGGTCCCGGGTTCGATTCCTTGATATTCATTTATTAATAAAAGAACTGACCCAGACTTAAAGATTGTAGAAAATATACTGGAGCCTGTGATGGCATTGGTATCTAACTTAATTTTCATTATGGTCACCTTGTTTTTTAATTGATTGTCTGGGTAATTTGTGATGAATAACATGCCCTAAAGAGGTGTGATACGCAGAAGATAACATTTTGGGTGGGATATATTATTGAAATTAACTACTGCATTAATCAAACCTGCATCTCCATTGAATCATCTTTCCAACTGTTGTTCATACTACAATTAGATGCCCGCATAGCGTAATTTTCATTGTGCGTAGAGGTTGGGCAGCCCTGATCGCGAGTGTGTATAATTATTACGCGATTAGTTCAGAGGCTATACTACGTCCTTCCTACGCTAACTTCCTCTGACAGGTAGTCTACAAGTGTTGATTTGTGAGTGCTCTGACCATTTGTCTTCTTGTCTTGCTAATAAGCATTCAGCATGTTCATGCTCCCCACTGCTGGGTGAAAGTAAAACAAACTTTGTCCTGCATGAAGATGAGATTTGTCGAGTTCCAGTCAGGGCTCGCGATCATTAAAACAATTACTGTATTACACAAGATCTTGAATTTCCGGTAACTTGAGAGTATTCTCTTAGTTACAAAATTAGACAAAGGAAATTGATCATTTGACGCTTAATGTATGCATTTCGACAAAGACATTTGACTGTGTTAAGGTTTGACATTCCAAGGGCAATATATGCGAAAATATATTGAAACACAATGGAATTGGCATTTCACGGGGAATATATGACGCAAACGATCATTTGCTCTATGGAGAATGAAGAAGAAAGCGAGGCGAATAAACTTGTCAATAAAATATATTTCAGGACCAGTGCCATTCCTAAATCCATTTATCGTAGAGACAGTTCTTATTTTGGGCGTAGCCATTCATCCTGCGTTCCCATGCGCATTTTTCTGAGCGTTCGTGGATTGATGAAACAGCTGATTAGTGATTGACAGTTTTAAGTCTGTCAGTGTGGAAAGCAATGTACTTTCGGCTTTCTCCTAAGTTGAAAATAATATATCTTACTCATTTATTTATTTATTTATTTATTTATTTATTTATTTATTTATTTATTTATTTATTTATTTATTTATTTATTTATTTATTTATTTAATCAGTTTATCCTCCAGGGTTGGTTTTCCCCGGACTATGCGAGGTATCCCACCTCTACCGCTTCAAGGGCAGTGATACATTTGGTCCGGGATAGAACTCAGGAGGAGAACAAATACCTCGCCCAGACGGCCTCGCCTGCTATACTTAACAGGGGCCTTGTGGGGGGATGGGAAATTGAAAGGGAGAGCGAAGGAAAAGGGAAGAAAGAGGCCGTGGTCTTAAGTTAGGTACCATCCTGGCATTTGCCTGGAGAAGTGGAAAACCACGGAAAGTGTGAATCGAACTCCCCTCTACTCAGTTGACCTCCCGAGGCTGAGTGAACCCCGTTCCAGTCCTCGTAGCAGTTTTCAAATTTCGTGGCGGAGCCAGGAATCAAACCCGGGCCTCCAGGGGTGCAGCTAATCACACAGAGGTGGACATATCTAATAAATACCAAAATGAACCGTTTCTTAACGTTAGAGATTCTCCTTCCTACTCACTAAATTGCTAATTTAAATATTTTCCAAATTAGCGAGCGAAGATTTGGTTTCTTCCCTGATTTGGAAAAAAATACCACCTTTCACCGTCAGTGTAGTAAACACAGATTTTCCAACTCGTCGAGTATTCTCGGAAACAGATGACTAAAAAGGACATAGTCGTCGGCAGCCCTGTGTACCTTACTTAATGCCACGGCTGCTTCCTTCCCATACCTAGGCCTTTCCTATCTCATCGTCATCATAGGACCTATCTGTCAGTGCGATGTTAAAAACTGTAAATTAAAAAAAGGGGGGGGGGGCATAGTTTTCGCCGTGGGACTCTCATATACTGGCTCTGAAAATTAACTGAACGTGTGAACCGGCCAAAGCTATTCCGCGATTCTCTGCCGAAAATAGAGCGTCTCCATGATCAGAACTTCCGGCGACATGCAAAGTTGCAGCTTGTGGCAAATTAAACTTAACATTTTTGTTAACTAGAAATCTGTGCCACTTCATTCTCAAGTTTTTGAAGGGCGGAAATGAGCTCGTTCAGTACAACATGATGTACGATGTCTGTAGACCTCTGGTGGTACATTTCGTATTCACCCGATAAAATGAATTGAGAATTCAGCCATAGGTCGCCGGACAGAGATTTTCTCTGCCATCTGGTGCAGTAAAAAGAAACGTCGAAAGTGATATACAGGCACCCTAAATGGTGATAATGCCTACACACGGTCGTTAGTCCCACGGATATTATTTGCTCTGTGCCCATTCTGTGTTGGATTGACCATGGCATGGCCGTTCTTTGTGAACAGTTTGTGGCAAATAGGCCTAGTGGTTTCCGGCAGAAACCACTGTCGTTGTTTTCTTGTCTGCTCTACCGGAAATGTAAGTATGTCACGGAGCTTCTGGTGTTGAATATCTTTGTAGTATTTTAGTGTTAAAATTCAAGACCACATTACATAATTATTCCCTTCCCGTTCCTTCGTCAAGAGCAGGGATGGCAAACCTTTACCGACTCGCGTTCGCGTGTCAATTAAGGTCTTATTTATTGTTTTTCACTGTGTAGTGTGTCACCGGTTGTTTTCCTTTCAAATCATCGTGGAAATCGTCATTTGACTTTATTTAGGTATCAGATTGCATTGCATGTAAATCCATTTGGCTGAATGTTTAATGTTTTATTCTGCAAACATCCCTGAAAATTGCATTTTTTTAAACCCAAACTTTAAGAAAAAGATATATTTTTGTTTTAATCTAATAACATTTGTAAAAATATGGCTACAGAATTGTGACATAGGCCCTACTTCTTTACTAAAGCGTAATGTTAAAATATGCTATGTTGAGAGAATTCTGACCTATTCATTCTTTCTTTCTTTCTCTCTTTCTTTCTGTTTTTCTTTCCGTGTATCTTAATCAGTTTACCCTCCGGCGATGGCTTTTCCCTCGGACTCAGCGAGGGATCCCACCTCTACCGCCTCAACGGCAGTGTCCTCAAGCGTGACACTTTGGGTCGAGGGGGTACAACTGGGAGGTGGACCAGTACCTTGCCCAGAAGTCCTCACTTGCTATGCTGAACAGGGGCCTTGTGGGGGGATAGACAAGGAAGAAGGAAGGAAGGAATGAAGGAAGCTGTCGTGCTCTTAAGTTAGGTACCATCCCGGCATTTGCCTGGAGGAGAAGTAGGAAATCACGGAGAACCACTTCGAGGATGGCTGAGGTGGGAACCGAACCCCTCCCCTCTACTCAGTTGACCTCCCGAGGCTAAGTGGACCCCGTTCCAGCCCTAACACCACTTTTCAAACTTTCGTTGCAGAGCCGGAAATGGAACCCGGGCCTCCGGAGGTGGCAGCTAATCACACTAACCAGTACACGACTGAGGCGGCCCCGACCTATTTGTTACATGTTAAAAACATTAAAATATATTAGTATGTTGCCTCAAGTGCCTTGGAAGTCGTGTTCGCGTGTCATAAGTTCGCCATCCCTAGTCTAGTGTGTTTCAGACCATCTTCCCATGGTTCTGGTGATAACCTGGATGCGATTCATGTTCTTTGAACTGAGTCATCATTTAATAACTCTAGTACGGACATCGAAAGAGGATCAGATGTCACTCATTGAGTACTTTGCCCTAAAATGTAGGCACGTTTTGCCACGGAGACAAATTTGATGAAGTGTCGGAGTGTTGTGGCTGGTTATCCTTAAACTTTTAAAAATAAGGTAGATGAAGCAACACTGAGTGTGTCAGGCTTTCCAACTGAAAAGAATGGGGTTCGATCACACGTAATGATCCTGAGTGGTGGACTGTTCCTCACTCTCTTGTTGAATCTTGAATCTTGTTTCAACAAATGAAATGGCGTATGGTTTTTAATTTATAACCTCGTTCACAAACTTTCTGTATCTAGCTATTTGTCACAACTGCACTAGTCGACTCGAGGTGTTTAAAAGAGTGCTGCAAGGATGTTCTTACTGGCCGATTCTCCCTGGAGTTTAAGAGCCCGTGAGTAATGACATTCACTGCCGTTCTCTACGTGCTAGACCACGAATTTATGAAGCCTTACGATCCGAAGATCATCCCCACCACATTGTAAGAAAGGGCCCATATCTGCGAAAAAAAAAACAACGTAGGCCTAAGTGACCCACAGACGAGAACTAAGGACTGCTTGCAAGGAGGTGCCTGACTCAGCCAGAGGCCCCGGGATCGATTCCTCGCCCTGGATTTTGAGGGCTGGTTCAAGGTTCACTCAGCATACTTCGTGGCCCTTGTCTTTCTTTAGCCGATACCTTCATTTTTCGAAGTGTCGGATCCCTGATTAGTGTTAATAGAGGAAGGGTTGCCTAGTTGTACTTCCTCCTAAAACAATAATCACCACCACCACTCTGACCATTCCCACCACTTGCACTTCCTTTTTTTTTCAGTCATCTCTTTCATCCGCACCACTGCGTGGCCATTACCCCCCCCCCCCCCCCTTCCGAATCTCCTGGTCAAAGAGGATATTCAGTTTGCTGAGTAGCTCAGCTGGTAGAGCGCTGGGCTTCTGGCTCAATTCGTTGGTATTTGAAGGTGTTGAAATACGCCAACCTCGTGTCCGTAGATTTACTGGCACGTAAAATAACTCTTACGGGACAAAATTTCGGAATCCAAGAAAAACTAGTGGGATATAAAACCAATAACATTATTATTAGAGGATGTTCTCCTTTAGGTGGTCAGCCTCATCCCTTCAGGGCGAGGAGTGGAAACGTACGGTATAAGCTAGAAAGTCAGGAATAAGGGTGGAGACGATTCGTCACGCCGATCACGCATCATTCGTAA
The DNA here is from genome assembly GCF_040414725.1 of Anabrus simplex. NCBI lineage: Eukaryota > Metazoa > Arthropoda > Insecta > Orthoptera > Tettigoniidae > Anabrus > Anabrus simplex. The sequence goes on along the minus strand of NC_090265.1, from coordinate 1,767,825,000 downwards.
TCTGCAGGCCTTCGGGATGAGAAGCTGTCAAAGGCCCATGAGGGCTATAGCACCATGGGGTTTGGTTTGGTTTGCATGGATGAGTATGAAGTCTCCTCAACCCTCTGTAAAGAACTCTCCTCTCGTGGTCTCCTAAAAGCGAGAGTGGTTGTTCCAGTCTGGTTGTCACGACTCTCGCTCTAGACGTATGACCATTATTACTGTCAGCATGAGCGAGTAATTTCCGCTTCCGATTAGGCGGAAAGGTTACATCAATCATGTTGGCAACTCACGCACCCATTCACATGTATGTACACTGGTAAATGCTCCAAACCGCCGAGTATTAGTTAGGAATCTCCGTATACCAGAAGGGGCAGCGTAGCCGAGGCGTGCTTGGTTCGTCTGGGAGGATGTGGGTTCGATTCCCGGAAGTCGAAAAATTTAGAAACGAGATTTTCACATATGGAGAGGCACATGGTCCTGAGGTGTACTCAGCCGACACCAAAAACGGATACCTGGGAGCAAAGGCGGCCAGGCATAGAGAGAACTTATCCAGTCCTTCACGGGCTTTTATGGCTTGTACGGAGACGGATTATTTTTCCTTATCTTTTAGGGACTTCTGTGATTATTCTGCAACACGAACAGGATGAAAAATGAGGGTTTGTGGAAATAATACAGACCTACTATCTGCGTTTGGCGAGAAGTTGCGGTAGCTTTTAGGTACGACAGGGGTAGCAGATACAAACATCAGCCGTGCCAGACAATGCAAGCTCTCTCAATTAGTGCATATTCCTTATAAAACGGTGCATTATGCAGTAGATACAGCACTTTGGAACTTCACGACAGCACATTTAGTTCGCAAGAATCATCGCGGACCGTTTATTTTTTTATTTTTTCGAACTGAATGAGCTGGAATTTTGACTTGTTTGAAACATAAATTGACTCTTTCCCTTCTCAGCCTTACGAGTCTCAGGTTAAATCATATGATAGCTACTTCAACCCGCTGGTACTCAAAACCGAGTTGTCGGCCATCTACGCATCAGCAGAGTTTAAGAAGTCCTGTATACTAGAACATGTTCAGGATTAAATGTGGCATTACCTGAAGTAACCAAACTCTGTTCTTTAATTTTGATTATTCCTGCTCCTAGCGCCTCTGTCGAACGATCTTTCTGGGCAATAAAACGGATAAAAGTGATTTAAGAACCACCCTAATACAAGAAAAATGATCAACATTGTCATTAATTTCAATTGAGAAGAACCTCTTGGAAAGCTATAGGAACAATTCGGGTTTCGATGATTCTGTTATAGGCACTTTTGCTGCCAAAAATCGCCGGATAGAGCTGTGTTACAAGGTGCAATATATGTAGATGTACGAGAGGATTGATTTCTGTATGTTTAAAAATGCATCATTCTATTTGAGCTTTAATAACCATAGTTTGTTTTCATCCATGTTTCTACAAACTTGTGTGCTAACACTTTGATAAGGGTCACGCGCCGCCACTGATTATTATTCTTTAACAGGGATGGCATCTACAGCTTGTCAAATCGTTCAACATACCCATCTTTTGTCTCCCTACACCTTGACCATAAATATAGGACATAAAACAAATAAGAAAATTGTGAGTTCAAGGGGGTAAAGGTGCGCGGAGTGTGGGGGATATATCTGTGGCTTGGTTCTAAAAGGGCCAATGTCATTTTTTACCGAAATTGAGATATTAACTGATACAAACACGTTTTATCCTGGCTTGCAACATGTTCAAAGGGCCAATGTCTCTGTTAAGTACTAAACGAACAGTTAACGTTTAATTAAATAAGCCTTTGCCAATAATGTTAGATTACCAATAAAGATTAGGGACCTGGCAATTTTTAAAGAATACGATAGAAAAGATTAGCGTTTAATAAGGTGACTTCCACAAAGAAAGTATAAAGTCATTTAAAGTTAGTTGTTAAAAAACAAAATTGGAAAACTATAAGCAAAACTTCAAATGGTCATAGCTCAAAAACAGGTTTTGTGACATTGGCCCTTTTAGAACCAAGCCACAGATATATCATGTGTACTCTTTTCCACACCAGCCAGCGGTAAAATACCTGGCTCGAAATGTGTATAGAAATACACTAATTTTACGGAGTTAGTATTTAAAATACTGTTCTACTTAATAACGGCCACAAAACAGAAACAGAACATATCTCAAACTGAACCGCTTGCGAAAAGATCTAACTCAGAAGTGAGAGGTTTGGCAACTCCTAGCGACACGAGCCGGTCAGCAGGCTTATCTCCATGGTAACCGCAGTGGGACCGCCCCTGTTTCCATGGCAACCGCAGTGGACACACCCCTGTTTCTATGACAACCACACCCCCATTCCCTTTTCTCCACCTTGGCAGGCAACAAACTAACTTCTTTCTAAGAACTGCCGGAACGCATCTTTTAGTATTACGACCTTAGAGGTCACTGACGTCCTCCAGAAAGTGGGTAAATTTTAACATGTAATTTCAATTTTTTGTTCGATAGTCAATTGGCTTGAACGTTCCGTGTGTTGTTTCATAAAATAATGCTAAGTGAATTTGGCCATAAACATGTGTAATGGTCACTAGATTGTTCATCAATTAAATGTACATGGATAAAGTCGTGTTCTCACTAAATAGGGAAATTGGTTCATGGAACTTGTTTTCCTTGACGTTTCACTCTACTTGCACTGTTTTACCTAATGAAGACGTTTATAGCTATTGCAAGTACGGTAGTTACTTGCAAACATAACGAAGGTAACATTTATAGAACCATTAACTTAATTTGTACTTTTTCCTATCCATTTATAATACTCCGGCCTGTTCTTTTTATATGTTGTGGACTGGATAAACATGTCCCGCCCATCGTAAAAAGGGAAATGTTTTGTATGTCGGTCGGTTACTAGGAACTGACTTCCGGGTGTCGGCTATTAACCCCAATGTGCGCTAATCCTGGTAGTTAGCAGTTTCCCTGCCTGTCGTGACCCCAAGGTCAGCTCGCCCATTGTTCCAGCTGCTGATCTCGACCGTATTTGGTTTCTCTGCAGAATGTGAATGAGAGGAGTAGTCGATGTCGTAGCCTGGAGTCAGGTTAACTTCAGCCTTCTCCTGGTGTTGGAGGGTGATATCTCCTCGTAGGAGTATGTAACTTAGTACACATGTTCTAAAAGGAGCAGTACAGGGCTGATGTAGGAGTACAGACAAGTGCACAGACTCACTCGGCTTGTACTTCCCTACGTTACTGACCAACACATGAAAGATATCGACTGCTAAACATATTCGTTACAGCGCGCCTGGTTGAAGCACAGCGAACTAACTTTTGCCTGTAACTGTCATGGTGGCTGCCACTTCTTGGCCTTGATAGTTAGCCCTATTATCAGTTCAATGTGTTGATGAGATTATTTGTTATTGAACATTAGTTTTTTTTTAATAAACACGACATTTTCAAACACTCGTATGCCCGGTTGCAGAAAGGTCCATCAAATCAGTCCTTGATGGCAGATCAGCAGATTGCCAGTCAACTTTAATTTCAGAATGCGTTGCAGAAAACCTAAACCCCGATCAACTTTCTCCAATTCACTGATTGAAGATCTGAGAAGGAAATAAATCTGGCAACAGTGCAATTAGTCACCACTGTCGTGTTGATTCGTGAAGGATAGTGTCTATTCTAATCCTCTTTGGTGTCTAGCAGAGACATCAAAGTGGCAGTGAATCGGAGAACATCTGATCCTAATCGTGTTTCAGAAAGGTGAAAAAAAAAGTGGATTTTGAGGCCTTCGTTTGATTTAATTATTTTTTGACAATATGAGTGATATCTCCACTAAGAAAGTGAGGGGGCCAAATTATTCATTGAATGATAGAGCCCCCTTACTTTATATCGTTGAGGGATACTTGCATATAATTGAAAATTTAAGAAAAACGGATGCTGTATGGGCAAAACAGAGACAGCTTGGAAGGAAATTGCTTCTGATTTCAATGCCTGGTGAACAGGCCACCACAATACACTGAATGATCGGAGTACGGCACGGTTCGAAAAATTACAAAAGATTAAACAAGCATGCTGCGGTTAGGTTGAAGTTTAGTCACGTTAGCTTATTAATTCTAAAAGTCTGGGTTTACATGGATATTAATATGCCAGAGATATGTATTCATTTCAAGATTTGGTTTATATAAATTAACTCGTTCCATATTCATGATTGAGGTTGTATGTGAGAATAATTACTACGGAAAACAAAATAGTACGTCATTTAAATCGTACTCTCTACATGAACTTGAATTTATTTATCATTGGGACGTTTAATCAGATGTATTTAATGAAGGAAAAGCATCCTTGAATTTAACGACTGCAAGCACTGATTGGAGAATCAGTGCTTGATCAACATGAATTTGCGGGACAAATCTGGTGGGAGACTGATCGTCGATCATACACTGATTGCTGTTTCTGCAACTCCCATAGGATGATTGCCAATCAAATTCCGGTCAAACTTTGATTGGCTTTTCTTCAGCCGGGCATTAATAATAATAATAATAATAATAATAATAATAATAATAATAATAATAATAATAAATAACGAAATAAGCGCAGTGAATATGGTAGGCATTTGCATGGTTATAAGGAGAATTACGTATGTAGGCCTGTAGGATTATACACTAACAATAAAGTTATTCACTACAGAAAGACATGTTATACATACAGCAGTTCATTGAGGAATTCACACGCGTAGAGAAAGATACCACTGCCTTTTAATGACATACGAAGGTCAATCAAATATAAACGGGATTTTTGTTCCTGAACATCAACAGTTTGTAGGACTGGTCCCGCGCTTCTGCTATGCATAGCCGGTACCGTTAGGAGTGGGGAGAGCGTGCTGTTAGATATTTCCCGCCGATTCGTCAGTAACGCTCACGATGTCGGAGCAGTAGGTGCTCCCCTCCACTGCGCAACGCATAATTATAAAATTTCTTGCTCGCGAAGAAGTTACAGGTGCGGAAATTTCTTAGAGATTGACTACACAGTTCCGTGGTCAAACATTGCCAAGGACGCGTGTTTTTACCTGGCATAAGAAGTTCAAGGAAGGACGAGAACGTGTGGAAAATCAGCAACACTATCGCCGTCCTCGGACCAGCATTAGGACGAAATACATTAAATACATTATTGGCGAGCTGTTGTACAAGGCGAGGGTTTCATATCGCCGGAAAAGACGAAAGCAACCGATTCAACAGGTCATCCTCCTTCACGACAATGCGCGGCCCCATACTGCAACTCTGTCTCCAGGCTACAGGAAATGCACTGGACTACACTTGATCATCCTCCTTACAGCCCGGACTTATCGCCCTGCGATTTCCACTTGTTCGGGATGCTTAAAGAAGCTCTAAGAGGGCAACGATTGGAAGATGACGAGAGTGTGAAAGACTTCGTGCGCAACTGGCTGTTCTTTTTACGACGAAGGCATCAAAAAGCTGCCCATACGGTGGGACAAATGAATTTCCAAAGCAGGAAACTATGTGGAAAAGTAAATTGTAATTGCCAAGTGTTTTTCAATAAATTAATTTAAATAAAAAATAAAATCCCGTTTATATTTGATCCCCCCTCGTACATTCAATGTCAATTCTGGTTTATTTTTAAATTTTTTCTTCTTGTTCTACTTTGTTATTTTTTTCTTTTTGCTACTTATGGCTACCTTCTGAGAACTGCTGTGCAACAAACAGCACTCACGTCCGTTGGTTGCGGCGTATAATATCTCTACGGCATCCTCTGCCTGTCGTAAGGAGCCACTAAACTGGGTAACCCCAGATTCTAAACTTGAGACCACCGGACCCCTGGCTGAGTATAGCATTCCTTCCAAATACGGTATTCTACCTGCTTTACCGCTTTAATAATTCTATCGGACCTCTTTTGGTCAACCCTCGCCTGACTTCATTCTACTGAATTCATAGCCTACATTTATTTATTTATTTATTTATTTATTTATTTATTTATTTATTTATTTATTTATTTATTTATTTATTTATTTATTTATTTATTTATTTATTTTAACATTGCACGCCTTCTCAAAGATCGTACTCCATCACAACACTTCTCCAGATCCTTTCTATGGCAAATACAGATGAAATAAGCATATTATGTTTTGTCTTCAAGTGTCATGGCTGCCAGGGATTCAAGTAGATTCAAAGATGGCCATCAGTCTATATTTTTAATGTCGTTGTTGCTGACCGAGGCCTCTCACTTTTAGAAGAGTTACGTACAAAAGGACACAGCGGGCTGAACGAAGAGAACGAACAAGTGAACCGGAAGCGAAAGGAAGAAGAAACGAATGCAGCAATGTGGCAACAGCGTGCAATGCTCCTCCCTCCAGCCCTATCAGTCAAAACGCTTCTTTTAATATTACGGTTATTACCAGTGTCATGAAAAGGCATATATTACGTAATTTGCCCAAAATTTCAATTTTGTTAGTGTTAATTGCCAACTTCGTTAACAACTGTTTCCTGCAGTTCCCGACATTCGCATTCAGTCCTTTCAAAAGTAGTCGTAGTCATGTAACGGAACCGAAAATAGAACTTTCATGACCTGTGTGGGCAGCCACTTTGCGGAACCATATAGCACGCCCTTTTAAAATCGTGCTAGGACCGAGAATGGAATCTGAAATTCTCTAAAAGCTAATCTGGGAGGTGGTCCTAAAAGGAATCTAAATTAATTTTAAGCTTGCAAGGCGAGTGAAGCTGAGATAAGGGGACATTCATGAGGTGCGTCATAATAATGAGAGGCCGAGTGCGTCAGAGCGCGTGCCCTGGTCGACACGTTATAATCATTACCACAGATTAAAGCAGCACTGTTTATTGCTTGCTGCTTCTGGGGGCTGAGTTAAAGCATTCATATATTTGATAGAGCCGTGTTGGCGTGTCTCAACTACAACCACCTGTTTGTTCAACTGCACAGCCTATAAGTAACTGCTCTAATTATAACGATGATACGAGGCTAGCTTTCTCTACATAGACCCAGCCTTTCGCGTGCTTGTCATCCCAGAAGTACCGCCCGTGTCCGAAGGGTGTAGGCCTACAGCGATCCAGAGAATTATGAAGTAAACAGTGTTGCGCTTGAATCCCCTCGAACTACACATATCACTTGCGCTTGAAACCCCTTCAAGTAGACAAATAAGTTGCGGTTGAACCTCATCGAAGTAGACTCATCAGTTGCGCTTGAATCCCCTTGAACTACACATATCACTTGCGCTTGAAACCCCTTCAAGTAGACAAATAAGTTGCGGTTGAACCTCATCGAAGTAGACTCATCAGTCGCGCTTGAATCCCCTCGAACTACACATATCACTTGCGTTTGAAACCCCTTCAAGTAGACAAATAAGTTGCGGTTGAACCTCATCGAAGTAGACTCATCAGTCGCGCTTGAATCCCCTCGAACTACACATATCACTTGCGCTCGAAACCCCTTCAAGTTGACAAATCAGATGCGGTTGAACTCCTTCGAAGTAAAAAAAAAAATCACTTGCGCTTGAATTCCCTCGAAGTAATCACATAAGTTACGCTCGCCGCATGGTTATCCTCAATAAGTGACAACACTAATCTCTTCAGAATCTCTGGATATTTCGTCTGAATATAAGGAACATTCTGTAATTTGGAAGTGGTTACAGGATACGTTTGGTTTGCCATTCTTCCATCTTGCAGATGTTGAAGATATTTTGCAGATTATTCGGTTACATCCTTCATAGCATATAATGCATTATTTACTTATGAAAGAATACAAATGCATGCGAGGCGTTTCGTAGAGCTCTCTCATTTGATTTTTCTTTTTTTATTTGCTGTATGTCGCACCGACATAGATAGGTCTTATAGCGACGATGGGATAGGAAAAGGCTAAAAGTGGGAAGGAAGCGGCCGTGGCCTTAATTTAGGTACAGTCCTAGCATTTGCCTGGTGTGAAAATAAGGAAAACCATCTTCGGGACTGCCGACAGTGGGGTTCGAACCTAAGCTGACAGCTTACCCATTGTTTCCTGCCTCCTTTCTTGCTTTCCAAGAGTTCTTCATTATTTCACTGTGTTTTTTACCTCCTCTCTTCTGTGCAGATGGTATTCCGTTCCTTCTTTTCTTTCTCCAGGAAACCGTTGAAGCTTTGTATCAATCTCCTAAAAGTTGTTCTGTCCTGTATTATATCTGCTGTTATTCTCATCTCTCTTTATACTTTATCCACTGATTGTGATTCTTACTCTTATAAACATGATTAAGAGATTATTTTGTGTCTGGCATTATCCAGCCTCATTATGTGACCAAAGAACTTAACTCTCCTCTTCCTAATCGTATCCCACATTCTTTCATTTTCTTTTGTAGACGTCTTCATTATTCCAGCGTCTAAACTCCCCATTTTCAGTCTTTAATGGACCCTAGATTTTTCTCAGAATTTTTCTTTACTTTTTTCTCTAGCTCTTTTATTTCTCCTGTTTTCGTGGAGATCGTACACTTTGTAGCATAGACACATTCTGGTTAAATTACTGTGTTGTAGTGCCTGGTTTTAGTTTTAACTGAGAGACTCTTCTTATTACAGGTATCCCTCTTCAGTTGGTAAGCTTGTTCCAATTTCCTTACTCTTGATTTATTTGGTCCTTTGTTTAGACTATTCGTTTGAATTACCCCCCCCCCCCAAGTACTTTTCTACATTGTCCATTTTTCCATAAACTATTCCAGTATTAACAGGTGAATTTCCAATGTTAGCCATACATTTGGTCTTCTCGAAAGATATTGTGTGAAGTCCAATTTTCTCTGCAATTTCTTTTAAGAGGTTTACCTTGATAAGAATAGATTGCAATATTGTTAGTGAAGGCTAACAATTTATAGCCTACCCTTATCTCATAATGGATTCCTCTTTCTTTCAGCTTTTCTTCCCATTATTATTTTGAATTTATTTATTTTCTTAATCTATTTACCCTCCTGGATTGGTTTTCCGTCGGAAACAGCGAGGAACCCCACTTCTGCCGCCTCAAGGGCAGTGTCTTGGAGCGTGAGACTTTGCGTCTGGGATACAACTGGGAAGGAGTACCAGTACCTCGTCCAGGTGGCCTTACCTGCTATGCTGAACAGGGGCCTTGGAAAGATGGGAAGATCGAAAGGGATACACAAGGCAGAGAGAAGGTAGCGACCGTGGCGTTAAGTTAGGTACCATCCCGGCATTTGCCTGGAGAAGAAGTGTGAAACCACGGAAAACCACTTCGAGGATGGCTGAGGTGGGAACCGAACCCCCCTCTGATATTTTTAATTTAATTACATTGCTGATATACACTGTTTAATCAGAAAGTCATTAAGTCATTCCCGAGAACTAAACTTAAAATTGAGTTATCATATTAACCCTAATACAGTGTTTATATAGAATTTAGACGGGACCGTTACATTTCGCCGTTATATCCAGTACGTCATTATAAGCGATGTCGCTATAAACGGGTTTCGACTGTATATCTTTCTCCACATCAAAGTTGGTCTCTCTCCATCGTGGCCATAATCCTGCCGTAGAGAAATGTTTCAAAACCCCTCCTACTTTTGGAAATATGTTGTATGTGGCGTGATAAAGTTAAGGGTCAAAAGTTTACTGAAGTAACATGCTCTGCTCAAGTGTGGGTCATGCCTGTTATGACGTAATCTAACAGTGTCCGCCATTATACTTTCTTGCAATATCTGTAACTACTCTGTGTTTTCTTTAAATGAACAAAACACGGCAATCAGTGTGATATCGTGTCCACTGTGGGCCATGAGCCGTGTCCGACTTACGAAACACACCTGTATAGAGAATGATTTAAGCAAGGGCATTACGAAGATTGGGGCAATGTTTACTGAGCAGCTATCTGTCGGTCCGGCTCCAAGGCTAAAAGGGGTCAAAGGGGTCGCGGGTTCGATTTATGGTCGGATGGAGGACTTTAACCTCCATTTGCTAATTCCTCTGTCTTGGGGACTGCTTGTGTTTGCCGTCTTCGTAGGCAGGGCCCCATGACAGATTGGTTTATCGCCCGCCAGTGTAGAAGAACAGATATACCGACTCGTCGAGTAGCCCTCGAAAATAGATGAGTAAATGGGCACAATTTCGCCCTGGGACTCTCCATCTATTCGCCCCCTTCCCCAAAATAGATCCTCAAAGATAAATGGTCGCCTGTAGGCGTCATTTTGAAAAATCCAGAGTTCAGGTAACCAACACAATGTTGAAAATATCCTAGGGATATGAGCTACGAATTTTGGGTAAATAAATTAGGCTATAGTAAATTATGGGAATATAGGTATTCTTTATTTATTCCTAAAAATTACAATCCTTTTCTTAAGCATCGTTATTGGGTCGATTAGATTAGCAGTTTACCTTTTCTATCACCACGAGCGCTAATGTGAGCCAATGCATTGTTTCACTTAAGCACCACTACGAGCGCTAATGTGAGCCAATGCATTGTTTCACTTAAGCACCACTACGAACGCAAATGTGAGCCAATACATTGTTTCACTTAAGCAACACTACGAGCGCTAATGTGAGTCAATGCAGTTTCCTTAAGCCCTTCGGTGTGGACATTAAAAAAAATATCAAACACGCCTGAGGTTATTGAACCAGTGAATACATTACAGAAAGAATTATGTAAACAAGTTAATTTGGCTAGGATTTGAATTAGAAAGAAAACGAGTAAGGAAAGGAGAGATTTTAGTTTGTTTTTCCGGAACTCCATTTAGGCCAGAAGTGATTTTCAAAATTTATTTTGTTAGTCTGATAGAGCTAACTGTCTTTAGGGGTGGCAGGGCTGGGGTTAGGGTTCACCGTCTCCCGAATACATGCTCTAGCTGCGTGACCCGAAGCACGAAATCATTTTGCTCGATGGATTTGCAAATTGTGCTACTTGAATGGACTTTCAATGAAAGTACCGGTAGCCAGCTTTAATACGCGTTGAAAGATGTGAGGAAAAGTGTATTATGATTCTTATCTCACAAGCTCACTGTAATATTGGTATTTCCGTCTCCATTACGATTCATTGCACTCACACCAGCTATCAAGTAATGAGGAAGTTCCTTCTACCAACCCGGGGCATTTATCACGTTCCTAGACTGACGATCGTATACAGACTGGTCGGAAATAACGTGAGCCGGGTATATGAGCGTTAGAGGTTGGTCATACTGATAAATAATTGAAAAATAATAATTACATATCTCTTGCAATTGTCATTTCATCAGCTGCTGACATTATCCAATCAGTTTGCTTCGCGGGTGACTTCTGTTGGCTTTGCGAGGCGGTGTTGCTAAATCTGCACTTGACTTATGACCGTCTTGAGAGCTCCAGTAGAAGCAATAAACTGCTCCAGGGGAGACTTATGAACAAGAACATCCTTGTTGATAGGATCGCCCCATAGCAGGCATGCTACGGTGGCATTCGCTGAAACTCACGGCGCGTCCACACCAAAATGTTTTCGTTAACTTTGTTAATAAATGTTCATGAGCATTTCTTTCTGTTAATAAACAAAATAGCGTGTTCGTTAACTTTTCGAGCATTTTGATAAACAAAATTCCTTTAACTTTTGTGAATGAAACTTTTCATTAACCTTTCGTGTTTTCTTTAACATTTCGGTTCGCACATGCGCAAAGACGCAATTAGATTTTTTTTTCAATTACTAGTGATCTGCATTTACGGCAGTCGCCCAGGTGGCAGATTCCCTATGTGTTGTCTTCCTAGCCTTTTCTTGAATGATTGCAAAGAAATTAGAAATTTATTGAACATCTCCTGGGGTAAGTTATTCCAATCCCTAACTCCTCTACCCATAAACGAATATTTGCCCCAATTTGTCCTCTTGAATTCCAACTTTATCTTCATATTGTGATCTTTCCTACTTTTAAAGACACCACTCAAACTTATTCGTCTACTGATGTCCTCCCACGCCATTTCTCCACTGACAGCTCGGAACATAACCACTTAGTCGAGCAGCTCGTCTCCTTTCTCCCAAGTCTTCCCAGCCCAAACGTTGCAACATTTTTGTAACGCTACTCTTTTGTCGGAAATCGCCCAGAACAAATCGAGCTGCTTTTGTGTCAACATTCACAGGAGGATTGTGTCTGAATAGAGGGAGAAATTGATGTTTAACAAGCTAGGAAGGGTTGAATTAATTTCCAGGGGTCGAATGACGGAGTTTAGTGGGCGTCGATTAACATCAGTCACATTTGTTAACACTGCAATGCAATGATACGGTAGAACATAGAGGCGCGTAACGCTGTCTCAGAGGTGATCAACGAACAGGACCCCACTTGCTTTTGCCAGGGAAAGGAGACGTTGGTGGTTATGTTGAAAAATAAACGAACTGTGCCGAAATTAAGCAATGTTATTTATCTTGGCCATTTTCTACCCGTTCACCTGCACTTATGTACGTGTTCAAATACGCCAGCTCCATGTAGGTAGATTTACCGGCACATAAAAGAACTCCTATGCGACAAAATTCTAGCATCTCAGGGTCTCCGAAAACCAATATCATTATAACGCAGCAGCAATAATAATAATAATAATAATAATAATAATAATAATAATAATAATAATAAGCGAAAAACACAAGTCAATTATATAAAAGAGAACGCAGGCCACTACGTAGAGCAACAGGTGGGTTGACGGGCAGGTTCGACTGAAATTCAGTAAAGAAGTATATAGCAAGATGTAACCGATGACGACAATTAGACAGGGAAGATTGCTGTTATATGGACACATCTTCCGTATGTATAACGACCGGCTCATAAAGAAAATCTGGAATTTTCTAAAACCAACGGCATCTAAGTCGAGATGGTGGCAAGAGTATGAAAAAGATGTGAGAGTTGGGCATTACGGAGGAAAAAATCAATGCCAGGGTTAGTTTCAGAAGGACTGTGAAAAACAATCAGGGTTTTATGGTGATGACAGAACCCAGAAGATGGAGAGGCCCTTTACCAGAGGAGCGGAAGAAAGCCCTGATCGACGGGCTTAAGAGATACTGCCAGGATGTCAAAGCCGGGAGACGAACAAGACACAGACACTGAAAATGAGATGGGTTGTTAACAGGCGCAATTCGAAAAGAAAAAAAAATATATTAATGAAAAACTGTAGTCTGTTTCCAGTCATTCAACCGGGTCAGGAATGGAATGAATGAAGCCCCATCTAGCGGCGAGGATAGGAATTGTGTCGGCTGCCGAAGCCTGTCGCACTCCTCTGCGGCATTGATTAACGAATGACAGACGAAATGAAATGATATTGGAGAGTGTTGTCTCTGTCCAGCACAAATCTCACATAGAGTGATCGGGATTTGAACCACGGAACCGAGTGGTGAGAGGCCGGCGCGGTGCCGCCTGAGCCACGGAGGCTAATTTTTATTAATATTTATTTATTTATTTATTTATTTATTTATTTATTTATTTATTTATTTATTTATTTATTTATTTATTATCCCCGTTTCAGCAGTCTTGTAAAATTATAATCGTCCCTTCTTCCCTTCGAAGAGTTATTGATTTGGTCCCTCAGAATTCTGAAGACGTCCGGATGTGGGAGTACGCAGGGCAGGTGTAGCAGTTCTCACAGAGCAGGGTTGTTACAAAATTACGTTTCTACCCACTAGCTAGTTGCACTGTTATTGTTCTTAAACACAATAAAACTGGTAATAACTCTCTCTGTTTATTACTTAAGACACTCTTCCTTGTATGTGAGGCAGGTCGAGGTGAGTTATTGCCGTCGTGGTGGACTAACTCGCGCGCGCTCCTCATTCAGACCTCTGGTGTGCACGCTTCCGTGTTCTGTTTAAAAATAAACACCTGTTGTTGATGGGGGGAGTAAGTAATGGCGTAAAAAACTTCAAGGTCAGCCACCGGGTGATGGATGAAAACATGCGATTGGAATCTTTCTCCTGATAAGAACATTCTTGTTGGATGGAAGGCCATGTAGTCTTATTCCTGATTTATTGTTTTACCTTTTTAATACGGCAACAAATAAGTATTCGTAAGAGAGGCCATAGTTGGTACCATTGCCTGTGATGCTCAAAGGCCATCTCTTCGTTCTGTAATTTTCAATCTCCTAAGAGTTTGTGCTGTATCTACGGCTTAGTTTCTAATCATTACTAATCAGTGAGAAATTTCTATAATATAACATTCCGGAAATACGCATGCATTTGTATATCAGAATCGGCTGTTTTGGTATCACAATGGCATATCCAACATTTGAGCCATTTTTAGAAGTATGTTTGGTTAAAGGGTTGACCAAAGTGTTCACAAATTCATTTCCACACGTATTCGTAGATACCTTTCATGTCTGGCAGTGTAGAAGCAGGGTGTTAGTAAAGAAGAACAGTCAATTATTTGACAAAAGCACTACGGAAGCGAGAATCGATCATGAGCTTTTGATGCAGAGAACATCGTCGTTGCGCTGTGCGCTGCTTGTGGGAATGTCTTGCGTAGCCTACATTTTGACGTAGACCAAGACTCCCAAAGTTTGAACGAAATCAGTGACCGCAAAACTGTAGCCTTGCATCGTTAACAAATATCCCAAGTTTTCCGTGGCTTCCCATTTTCACACCAGGCAAATGCTGGGCTGTTCCTTTATTAAGACCACAGTCGCTCCTCTCCCACTCTTAGCGCGTCGACATAAGGCCTTTTTATTTATTTATTTATTTATTTATTTGTATTTGTGGCGAAGTTAGAGCTCACATCCCTCTCTTACACTGAACCATTTTCAATAATATAATTTAAAAATATAAACATAAAAGTTAGATATAGGTATTCTTCAAAGAATAATAATACGGACAGATGCACTATGATTAGGTTACAGATCAACAAGGCAATACGAATTATAATACTAGTAAAAATAAAGATAGCAAATATAATAACAATAATAAAATGACTAAAGTGCGTAATAGATAGAAGAGAACCCATTCACACTACATGCACACGGTGATTCACACAACTCAGTTATATGTGCCCATGAAAAACTTCCGGCAGGCAGATTTCAATTTATTAGAGGAAGGTGTTAAGTGCCGAATGTCCATCGGGAATGCATTCCAGAGTCTCTATGCGGTAACTAGAAAAGAATGATTGTAGGAATTCGTTCGATTTACTGGAATTTCAAGTAGGGAACCAGAACGGTTACTAATTTCATAGAACGAGGAAACCAAAATTACAAGATAGGTAAGTAGGAGTGTTTGTCGAAATCAGTTTGTAAACAAGTGTCATCAGGTGAAAATTCCTTCGTTCATACATACATACATAGCCATTCCACTGTTTTGAAAAATGGCGTAACATGAGCGTCATGTCGCAGTTGGAAGGCATATCGTATGCATGAGTTTTGTGTTCGTTGAAGTCGTGAAGCTTGTTCAGCATTTACATTGACTATTGCCGTATCACAGTAATCTAAAATTAGTATTAGGAGTGCGTGAATCAATTTTAATTTAAGGTTTTGAGGAAAAGCATTCTTGTGACGTTTCAGAGGATATAGAGCTGCATGAACCTTTCTACAGATTCTTATTGATTGAGATTCCAAGATTAGTTACATTTTTAAGGTACGGTACAGCAATGCCACTGATGATAATTGGAGGAGGATTCATATTGCTTATTACGTGTAATAATTTAGAGTTTCCTATGATAATATTTTAGGGCTGCTTGGCCGAGGTGGTAGAGGCGTGCTCGGTTCGGAACGTGGGTTCGAATCCCCGCCAGGAAGTCGTACCATTTAAGAAACGAGATTTTCACTTCGGAAGGTGCATATGGCCCTGAGGTTCACTCAGCCTACACCAAAACTGAGTACCAGGTTAATTCCTGGGGGCAAAGGTGGCCGGGCGTAGAGCTAACCACTCCTCCCCCCCCCCACCCCCACCCAAGGGCCTTCATGTTCTGTACGGAGATGACTCTGCTCTGCTTTTATAATAATACTTTGTGTTTTACGAGGATTTAGGATTAAGTGATCGTTTTTAGAATGGCCTTTCAGTATCTGAATTGATGTGCTGGACTGCTATATGTGTCGGCGCGAAGAAAAACCAAATAGTAAAAAAAAAAAAAAAAAAAAAAAAAAAAAAAAAAAAAAAAAAAAAAAAAAGTCCCAACTTCCTAACACCACATGACAACAAAAGGAACTAACTTATTTATAATGAAGACCATTTTCGGATATCATATACATATTCTAGTTTTAGAGTTCGGGATAGCATGCAGTTGTTGGAAGTGGACACGCTGCTACGATACTGGGAGAACAATAAAACACAATGAAGCATCGTTTAAATGTAGCCTACCCTTACAACTGACCCAGTGTGGCTGACAGCCAACCGCCTTCTCGCTGTCCACCTCCTCACCAATCAAGGACAGCGACTCTCTTTATGGAGCCACCCCCAGAATTTAAAAAGACGGCTGCCTTCCATTGCTCAATCACTCTGACATTCGTACCACATAAACTGCAGCTCTTTCAGTTCGGATGATCACTGTAATTTCCTCCCTTCTGAACCCTATTCTTTAAACATGCTGTAAATGATTATAACATAGTAGTACAACCGTGGCACAACTGCCTGCCAGATCGACTGCTACCTAATCAGATGGTGTGCAGATAATGCCTGGCTCAGAACATGACTACCCTTTAGCCTGGAACTGTAAGCTTTCACCCCTTCCTGTTTTATTATGCGGTACACCTAGCGTTGTCAACTATAAAAGGATGGGGATGTCCTTCAGTCTGTTCACACTTGTCGATCACCAATAATTGTTATATACATGTTTAGTCCCCAGCCCGAAGGCTGGTTGGATCCTCAACAGCTCCACCATCAGCTGTCATAGATGGCCTAGGCATCACTGAAGAGGTGTACTAGGGAAATGAGGAGTGAGGTAGTTCCCCCGTTGCTTTCCTCACCGAGTTGTTATTATATATCAGTCTGCCAAGCACACTGACATGTATGCACCAACCGACCCTATGAGAAATATTTTCACACTATTCATAACAGGGACTGGCTGCTTAAGGAATGGCATTACTAGCAGTAGTATTCCGCAATGTATCAGAACACGTGACTTTCAACGGGAGATTTAAGCATCACTCAGTCAATCAATCAATCACTACTGATTTGCATGTAGGACAGTCGCCCAGGTGGCATATTCCCTATCTGTTGTTCTCGTAGCCTTTTCTTAAATGTTCGCAAATAAATTGGAAATTTATTGAACATTTCCCTTGGTAAGTTATTCCAATCCCTAATTTCCCTTCCTATAGACCAATATTTGCCCCAATTTGTCCTCTTGTATTCCAGCTCTTCCTGATCGATGTTGTTTCAAGCAGCTTCGACAAATTTGAGAGAAATGTACCAGTAAACGATTTGAAAATGTGGTGAACCGTGACACATTGAAAAAGTGCGGGTGATACAAATTACAGCTTATAGTTAGACCTATTATATTAAGGAATCTGCTACACAGGTTAAACGAATACATGCAATCCAGTAGCTGAGGCCATTCGATGATGATGATGATGATTATTATTATTATTATTATTATTATTATTATTATTATTATTATTATTATTATTATTAAATGATTCGAAGATACCGGAGAAGAGTGTGCGTTTCCTAAAGTAAAAGGTATAACATTCTTTCTTTCTGTGTCCGTTTATCCTCTAGGGTTGGCTTTTCCCTCGGGCTCAGCGAGGGATCCCACTTCTGCCTCCTCAAGGGCAGTGACCTGGAGCGTGAGATATTTGGTCGGGATACAACTGAAGATGAGGACCAGTACCTCGCCCAAGCGGCCTCGCCTGCTATGCTGAACAGGGGCCTTGTGGGGGGATGGGAAGATCGGAAGGGATAGTCAAGGAAGCGGCTGTGTCCTTAAGTTACGTACGATCCCGGCATTTTGCCTGGAGAAATGGAGAACCACGGAAAACCACTTCGAGGATAGCTGAGGTGGGAATCGAACCCACTCTAGTCGCTTGACCTCCCAGGGCTGAGTGAACTCCGCTCCAGCCCTCCGCATCACTTTTCATTTTCGTGTTGGTGCCGGGAATCGAACCCAGGCCTCCTGGGATGGTAGCTAAGCACACTAACAACTATACCACAGAGGCGGACAATATTAACTTAATTATAAAAATATCAAGGAACATTTGACATTTTTGTGCTCGCTGTATGAGGAGTGTTTCTGCTGCTTAACGATGAAGGAATGTCACTCTACTTGTGACCGGTGGTTGCTTTAGGAGGAAGTACAACTTTCCTCTGTTTCTTCAAAAATGTCAGTATTTATTTCCGTAATTAGGGATAAGTTTGACTCTGGGTGTGTTTGGCTAACAGATAAACACATATGTGGCTTTGGGGTTTGTCTTGACATTTCCTGAACTCTTTAGCAGGTGTGTCGAATAGAAAAATAACATTATTTTAGTTTAGACAAGAACGCACTATTTCGTTTTTAGAGCTATTTACCGACATTTGATGAATCATTGCACTTGAATCACTTTCCTGTATGTGATCTCTAACTGGGCTTCAGTGAGTTTCTATTTGTGAACAGTGTTAGTTTATATAATCGATAGACTACATTGATAACTCCAGACTCATGTAAACAACGGACCAAAATGGATACCGAAAAGCGATTCTATCAATATTGATATTCCTATGTCACGACTCTTCCCCAAATATTATTTTAGCAGAACGGCCAGTGTGCCAGATGAGAAATCACGAGCTTAGGCGTTGCCGTGCAGGACCGGCCAGTCAGCGCTCGCTTTTCAACCTCTGTAATTTGCTCTCTATGTTTCTGTTCTTAATGATACATGTAAATGGCTTTCAGTCCTTTCTGCACGTATTTTCTTGCTTTGTGGTTTTTATTGTTTCTCGACTAGTTTTATTTCTTGAAGGCCGGGAAGTCGACGTGATACCAGTTGGACAAGCAGAGGCCGATGTCCCACCGCACTCGGGAGTTCAGCATCAGACACTGATAGCCCCAAAGTGGGCCCCATTAACTACGTACTGATATCTTTAAACTCAAAGTTCAAAATCCCCATTGCTTGACTTTTCTTCTTGGATAATACACTTTCATCGAGTTCGTGGTTAAGCAGTCAATAAGATCCATCCTTTGTTTTAAAGATAAAAGTGTCTGTTCATATCATCATTGCACCTGTAAAAACTTCAATGTGAAGTATTTCAGCTTGAAATTTTGGCCGGTAAGGTTCTGTTATACTCCCAACCATGTAATCGCATACACCAAGGGCGCAACCTTACTCTATCCCCCTGTCAATATCGAAGGTAGTGATTTATAACAATTTTCCAACTGTTGAGATAAGTTCATTGTCGCTAACCATACAGTTTAGGGACCTTATTTGCCAATACGACGTCTTACAGTATTGTGAAAATCACCAGTTATACCTTTGTGGAGTAAAGTAAAATATATTTTCTTTTTTCTGTAGGATTGTAAATCTGTTTGGGTAATACCAGGTAAGTAGAATTGTGACAGGTTCAAATAATACATTTAATGACGTATTATATGCGAACCTTTTCTTGAGCGCGATTTTTACGGGGTGGGGAGTAAGGAGGGAGCGCTGCCGATTCAGGTTTTACTGCCAACCGGATGGAAATGAAATCTGAATTGAATCGATAATATGATCGATCGATATGAATTTTCTAAACATTTATGATCTTACGCCAACAACTCTGTCACACATACATTATTTAACATTATATAACATTTCTCGATGCGAATCTTGTTCCTAGCATGAATTATATAGTTTGGCTTTGCTGTGTAAACATCATCAGTACTAGTTCGTAAAGTGTACGCCAGATGTCGCACAGCGATGCATAGCTTGTGTTTCAAAAGTTGCCAATATTAATGTCGAAGATTACCGAGGTCTACCGATTCAGCACTAGGGAGGTCAGGGCTCAAGAAAAGGCTCGCGGATAGTATTGTAGTTGGTGTGAAATGACGAACGTGGCATTTATCTTATTTCGCATGTATAGATTTCAACTAGGATGTATAAGGAGCAAGAAAAATCTGTAAGAACTCCTCCGGAAAGAAAAGAAACGTTACCTACTCTATAAAGATCAGTTCAGTTGAAATGGAAGAAATTTCGTTTTTAACCTAACATAGTCTAACCTTCTCTGCTCACGGCTATGGTACGTTTTGCAGACCTAGTGTTTGTGTATTCTTATTGACTTAAGGCATATGTACATGTAACATGTTTGTATGTATTAATACAGCGTGGTTTCACGTAAGTCTGACAATGAATAGCAAATTTCAAGAAGGGAGCTGAGTTATTTACACCAGGCAAACACCGAAGAATTCCGGTACGGTTATAGTAACGCGTACATCAAAATAAAGGCAGAAATAGACAACGTTAAAGTGAGTGAGCATGAGGGTGTTTTATTTCCTTAATTCCTCATTGAGCTTGAAAACAGATTTAGTTATGTATATCGTGATTGTTCATTTACCTGGATAAAAGAGCCTCCATTATTGTTACTTACATTGAGATTACGTTGTTGGTGGTTATATCTCGTGATTTCAATATGTAACTAATCAAGTTGGCAGCAGTGATGAGCCATAAGGAAAAGAGAATAGGGCGGTGATATTTGCTTTTTAGTGTATAGCCTTAGTGTGGAGTAGGTACTATAGATTTTTTTTTTTGCTAGGGACTTTACGTCGCACCGATACAGATAGTTCTTATGGCGACGATGGGATAGGATAGGCCTAGAAGATGTAAGGAAGCGGCCGTGGTCTTAATTAAGGTACAGCCCCAGCATTTGCCTGGTGTGAAAACGGGAAACCACGGAAAACCATCTTCAGGGCTGCTGACAGTGGGATTCAAACCCACTATCTCCCGGATGCAAGCTCACAGCTGCGCGCCTCTACGCGCACGGCCGGTACTATAGCTAAAGTTTAGTATTTTTAAAAAATTGATGCTAATTGTTCGGGGCGTCGACACATGTGGATCTTTTGTCCCTACTAGCACCATATGGTATGATCCTGCGTGTAATGGAATGGCGGTAGTGTGGAATGTTGTGTGTGAGGAAAGGAAGATCAAGAAGTCACAAACACCCAGTCCCCAGGCCAGGGATATTAATTATTACAATGAAAAACCCCTGACCCGGCCGGAAATCGAACCCGGATTTGCCGGGTGACAGGCGGACGCGTTGCCCCCTACACCGCGGGGCCGGACAAAGTTTAGTATACTACGAATTTGTGCTGCTGGTCATAATTTCTCCAAGAACATCGTAACTGTGGTACCTCGCGTTTTACCCCATACAGTAGGTATTTCCTGGCTCAGCGTTCAAGAATACATATTACAGCCGATACTCAGGACTTGAGATCATAGGAGACTGGTGTAATTCAGAAATTTTACGTTAGGGAGAACTGTTATAAATAATATACTGTATATTCCTTATAATACGACTTCGTTTTCTTACAGTGCAAAATTATAGTGGATAGATAAAGGAGGACTTTTATTTACCTTAGGAAACACATGATATTGCAGTATGTAGTCTACATATTGAGCATCATATACGCTCTGTACCCAAGTCCGCCTGGGAGTTATGATCTTTAAGGTGTCAAGTCTGCCACCGTGGTTGGCCGGTTCGAGTCCCGTTGATCGAAAAAAAATTCACCATCAGAATATTTCCCGGCAGGCGAGATTGGGGTATACAATTTTTAATCACTAGATTGTGTGCCAAACGCCACCATTCAGCTCCAAACGTCTCTGCAGTGTTCATATGTAGTGAAGGCAAATGACCTTACTGATGGGGATTCATCCGTTGGATGGAAACGTTAAGCCTTGAACAGACCACTTAGTGCTATTAGACAGGAGTGGGCTATGTACCGGCACAGGGCTTCACCCTTTCCCTCCCTGCGGCGTCATCACGTCATTCATTTTATCACATTAACTCCTCTGATCACATCAACGTCGGGAAGGGCATCCCCACCGCGTCAGGAATGGAATGAATGAAGCGGCAAGGATATGAATTGTGCCGGCTGCCAAAGCCTTTCGCACTCCTCTGGGGCAATGATTAATGAATGGCAGATGAAATGATATTGAAGAGTGTTGCTGGAATGAATAATGACAGGGAAAACCGGAGTAGCCGGAGAAAAACCTGTTCCGCCTTTGCTTTGTCCAGCACAAATCTCACATGGAGTGACCGGGATTTGAAGCACAGAACCCAGTTGTGAGGGGCCGGCGCGTGCCGCCTGAGCCACGGAGGCTGCCGCTTCCAATGAAATGGGAAGAAGAAGATATTGGTGAGTGGGCGGTGAGGAGCAGAAACAGAGCACTCTACCTAACATTCCTTCTGGCTTAATACGTCTCACTAGTACTATTATTGCTGTGGTATTAAGGCAGAACTTTATTCTTTCAGGACGAGCTTTTAAAAGTTGGCAAGCTCGCTGAAATGCATAATGTATTACAATGACCTCTAAACTGCAGTGGCATATACTGTCTGCGTCTCACGAAATTGCGGCAGCTTATAGGTACGGCACGGGTAACAGTAGGTTACAAACATTAGTAGTGAAAGACAGTGCGAACTCGCTGAAACAGATGCATGTTCACTATTCACTTGTGCATATGAAATACTTATAATTGCAGTAGGCTAAATGCGTAACTAAAGCACAATTGCACTACCATTTCGAAGCTTCAGAATAGCACCTCATTTCGCAAGATTAACCGCGGGCGGAACAGATGTTTACCGTCAGGCCTTGAGACTTCAGATTGGCGCATGTGCGGCAGTTATGTTTACCCCTCGTACCCCTTACCCCGCGTCCATGCGACTTCTCGTCAGAAGACCATAGTATTTGTGAAAGTAATAAAAAGACTGAACACGTTTTATTCTCATTTATTCAGAAAGTTCATGGAACAAATCACTCAGTTGCCTCAATATCTGCACTGGACATTATCGGAATCTTTATTTAGGGAAGAGCGTATTCTACGGGCACCAGAATCATACCGGGTTTGCCATCATACTCTTCATTGCAAAATCTACCATATTGCCTTTAAAACAGAAAATTTGATTTTTGTGACATATCGTGTTCTGCCTTCCTACCGCAGATTTGGTGCTACAGTAAAGTGATTTTTTTCAACAGTAGGGTAGAGAAGTGTAAGTTATGAGTACATTTTAGGTACTAAAATTGGCTCTCAAATGTGAAGAAATAGATTATAAAAATATATTTCAGGTAGCTTCAATTTTACGTATTTTAATAGATATTTATCAGTTCAAATACCATTTTTATTTTAATCCCATGGTGCAACAGCCCGTGAAGGGACTTGGCTTTCCAAGCGACCACTGCTCGGCCAGAAAGCCTGCAGATAACGAGGTGACGTGTGGTCAGTATGACGAATACTCTCGGCCGTTATTCTTGGCTTTCTAGATCGTGGTTGCTATCTCACCGTCAGATAGCTTCACGGTTCTAATCACGTAGGCTGAGTGGACCTCCGACCAGCCCTCGTTTCCAGGTAAAAGTCTCTGTTTTGGCCGGGAATAGAACTCGAGGCCTCCAGGCAAGAGGTAGGTACCCATTTTTATTTTGGTAAATTGATAATAACTTTTTAAATGGAAATATCAAACAAATTTCACTCACATCTTTGCTACAAACGTCACAGAATATAATTTTACCACCCGATGTGAAATGGGGATTCTTTCGTGACCTTATAAAGAAGACATGGAAGCCGACACTTTTCTTATTTTCAATAGGTCAATGGACACTCGTGACACACACTACGGGCATGTACTTCTGGAGGTCCTCAAGAACTTGCGAGGAGTATGGTTTACAGCTTCCGGATTTGTTTGAGAAGTATTTCAAGATACTTAAAACGACTTGCAAATATGTTAGTTTCTCGTAATAAATTTAAAAGTATTTTTAATCGATTTAGGGATTTTAAAAATAGGACTCAAAAATATAGGAATGTATAGTTTCTAACGTGGGGCTGCTTGGCCGATGCGGAAAATGGGTGCTCTGTTCCTCCGAAAGGACCCAGGTTCGATTTCCCGTTAGGAAGTTGAAAAATTTAATGAACGAGATTTCCACTTGCGGAGGTGCACATGGTCCTGAGGTTCACTCAGCCTACAGCATAAATGAGTACCAGGTTAATTCCTGGGGGCAAAAGCGGCCGGGCGTAGAGCTAACCACTCTACCTCATCACGTGCCGAGGTTACGGATAGTGGAAGTCTTTACCTTCCACCCTTCCAAAGGCCTTCAAGGCTTGCACAGAGATGACTTTGCTTTTTAGTTTCTACCGTCATTTTACGCATTATAGGAACACTGTTATAAGGTTAAATTATAAATACAGGGCCGATGACCTTAGATGTCAGGCCTCTTTAAACAACAAGCATCAAATTATAAATACACAGAACTTGTAAATACAACTTTATTTTAAGTTACCTCTTAAAGGAATAAAATAGATTTTTGCCCAATATCTGACGTCTAGTTATGATAATTCCCACTTTAGCTATGTCCGCTGACCGCTAGTTTAAAAAATGATACCGGTATGCGGAAATTCTGTTCTAGTAGGCTTCTTCCTCTCTGCGGGAAGCCACCATATTTGCCCAGTTAAGAGAGAGAAGTAAGAAGGCGGCATACACGTCCTTGATATAACACTGTAGGACGTACTGCAATATACTGGGCGCCTCCTTATCTTCGTGCAGAGGGTGACCAGGTTTTATGGCAGGCACAGTACGGAAACGGCCAGCACGTGAGCTTACGAAACCGCTAATAATAATTATCCATCACCCAAACGCAGGTAGGATACACCGGTAATTATGTTGGCCAATACTAACTTCGCAGTGTGGGGTATCGCAAATTGAAAGCAGGCATCGTAAAGATGTCTGTTTTGAAGTATTAATATTCTGTCCGTTCTCATACATAAAAGCTGGACAAGATTTGTTTCGACACCCAGGCGGCATCATTAGGTGTGGCACAGCCAAGGGAAAGTGGCCGGCGGGTCACCAGATCGAGTCCGGCCAAGGGCATAGCAGGGTATATGACCTGTTTAGATGGCAGTTCCGATTGAGACTTCAAAAAAAAATATTATTTATGAGTAACCTGTTTAACAAAGCACGAAATCATAAATACACCTTCGATGTAAATATTATGTTGAGCTGTCTTTAAGGTAATAAATCAAGGGAACAGTCATTTCGCTTAGTGACTGATATTTGAGTAGCAGAGTTGCTGCCTTTATGCCACAGGCATCCAGTTGATGCTCTGCCTCCGTTCCATCGAGGTTCTCTTCAACAGAGTCGTGGTTTTTTGCCATCAGACTGCGAGGGCTCAAGTTTGGGAAACAAAGAATAATATTGGAGCTCGATACATCGACTGGTGTTTTCTAAGGGCATATATTAGTAGAAAAGGGCTTCCGTGAGTCCTCCCTACCCCTTTTGGACCAGCCGCCGCTGTCCATAACTGTTGAATCTTTTATTTTGGCTGGGAAATTGAACCTGTTTCAGCTAGTTTTATTTTAAGAACATGGTTAGAGTTTTAACGTCGCAGTAACATTCCTCTCCCCTTTTATTCAGTATTTGTATAGAACACGCAGTAAAGGAAATCAAAGAGGGTGAGTTGGCCGTGCGGTTAAGGGCGCGCACCTGTGAGCTTGCATCCAAGACTCAAACCTAAACCTGACCGCTTGTTACTGAAACCCCCAACAATTACAGTGCCTTGGCGCGAGAACAGTTACCGGAACACGGCTGGTGACGACAGAGCGAACTGATGCGACATCTTACTTAGTGAAAAATGTTATGCCTTTCATTATAACAGACTGTCTACCATATAGAAGTGTACCGGAATATGAAGATAAACTCTCCTCTGCTTTAAATTTCAGGATATTTTGTGTTAATTGTCAGCAGTAAACCTGTATACTTCTCGATGAAGACCGGGGCCATTGGCTCAGACGACTGAACAGTTTTTCTGAGTCCAAATTGACAGACTCGATCCTGGCTCTGCACGTATGTTGAGTACCTTCAAGTACCTCAGCCTCGTGAGTAGATTTGGCGGCACGAAAAAGAATTCAAAGGGTCAAAACTGCTACTCCCCGAGTCTCGTAATGCCGTAAGAGTAGTTTGTGGGGCGTAAATTTTTTTTTAAAGAAGCCATTCGAATTGGCCAACTTGAGAGCCACAGTCATTGTGTGTGCGTGTTTAAATCTGAAAATTCCATCTTGTTGGCTTGGCAATTTAAAAAATACTGTTGCGGGACAAAATTCCGATATTCTATTGTCTTTAAAAATATTTCATACTACTACTATATGTTTAGGGGCTGCCTGGCCGAGGCGGTAAAGGCGTGCTCGGTTCGCCCGGAAGGACGTGGGTTCGAATCCCCGTCAGGAAGTCGTAAAATTTAAGAAACGAGATTTCCACTTCCGGAGGTGCATATGGCCCTGAGGTTCAGTCAGCCTACACCAAAAATGAGTACCAGGTTAATTCATGGGGGAAAAGGTGGCCGGGCGTAGTGCTAACCACTCTACCCCATCACGTGCCGAGGTTAACAATGGTGGAAGCCTTTAGCTTTCACTCCTCCAAGGGCCTTCATGGCCTGCACGGAGGTGGCTTTGCTTTGCTTTTACTACTATATGTATATACAAACAAGCCCATTAAGACTACGCAGAATACATCGAGGCGTGCATTTGCTTTCCTCTGTGTCCATATTTCTTTCATTCTTTTACTGTGGGCTTCCTTTCTGTCTTCAGACCAGGTTGTACCAGTCTTCTTCTTTGGTCTTTCCTCTTGGTCAACTTGCCATTTGTGAATTTTGGATCTGAAGATTACCCTGTTTATAACATCTTCTGATGTAATTCCTGTCTTTTTTCAAATCGGTTTTGATTTCGCCAATCCATTTCAATGTGTCTGTTTTAACTTTTCTCCTGTTTGCATAGAATTCGACTATTTGCTTGGTAACTATGTTCGGATGCATTCTTTTAACATTCCCATAGAATCTCAACCTGCGTTTTCTAATGTCACTGTCAATATCTGTGTATTGTTTGATTTCTTGTCTGCCTCTAAGTTGGTACTGTCCATTAGTGAGTTTTGGGCGTGGGATTTTTTAATGATTTTGCGTCCCTTTTCCTCATTGTTTTCAAAGTATGCTTTCCTATTCAAAATTAGCGTCTTTGATCCATAGACATTCTGGTTTAACGACTGTATTGTAATGTCTTAGATTTGTGTGATTGGAGATATTTTTTTTGTTACAGATATTTGGGGTTGGTCGATGTGCAGTTTCCATCTTTTGGCATCTGATTTCATTGACTTTTGTTTCGAGTCCATTTTCCTGAATTGTTTCACCAAGATACTTAATTTGCCATAGTTTGTCTCCATGAATTTTGGAGCATGTTTGTTGCAATAATAATAATAATAATAATAATAATAATAATAATAATAATAATAATAATAATAATAATAATAATAATAAACTGAAATGGCGTATGGCTTTTAGTGGCGGGAGTGTCCGAGGACATGTTCGGCTCGCCAGGTGCAGGTCTTTCGATTTGACACCCGTAGGCGACCTGCGCGTCGTGATGAGGATGAAATGATGGTGAAGACGACACATACACCCAGCCCCCGTGCCAGAGAAATTAACCAATGATGGTTAAAATTCCCTACCCTGTCGGGAATCGAACCCGGGACCCCTGTGGCTAAAGGCCAGCACGCAACCATTTAGCCATGGAGCCGCACAATAATAATAATAATAATAATAATAATAATAATAATAATAGAGACTACAAGAACAATTTAAACATATTAATAGTATAGCCACTTGCACATCGCCTTGCTAATAGAAATAGAGCCAGTTTATGAAATCAATTGTAATATAGAAGAATATATTTTATTTTTGGATTTCTTCATGTATGAAGTTTGTTCGATTAATTCGTTGATGGCACAAGTAGAGTATGTTTTTCGATGGCCGCTGAAAAATATTTAGGTTGCCCAGCATGAACACAGAGCTAAGCGCGAAGTATAAGAATTTTGTATTTGGTTGTCTGTGATGGTGGTATAAACTGAATTTTTGTAGTGTTCCTCTTGGATTATAGGTGAAGTTTTCGTGAGTTCTGTGTCAGTCTTCATGAATATAACGTGTGTTATACGACGTGACGAATATTTTCCCTCGTTTGTCGTTGATGCACGTACACTCAGTAAGCGAGTGAAACTATAAAAGGTCGGCGACGGTCAAGTACCAGTTAGATTTTGCTGATTCAGTTTAGGCTAGGCTTTTTAAGTTAAAAACAAATAGTCCCAGTATATGTTTGTGAAAACCATGACTGTACTATCACGAAGCATCACCGGGTGAAACTGTAAGTACATTGTTTAAAATCTGCTATAGATGACGATGGTTTCGTCACTGCCGTGAATATCAATTTCGAAATATGTGCGAGTGCGTGGTTGAAAATATTATTGAGAGAGACATTTCTATCCACGTAAAATGCAGCCTTATAAAATGCTAATGTTGACTTCAGAGAGTGTAGTGGGGCTGCGATTGCTTGTATTTAAAAAACATTTTTGCGTCTGGCGGAACGAATGTGTTCGCCGCACGCCACTCGCGCCTGGCTGGATCATTTCGCAATATTTCAATTTATTAAGAGTTCTAGAAATATCCATGCGTGGCGCATGTCTTCTCTTTCAAGTATAATATTGTTTAACTTGGACGGTGTTTTTTCTGAAGTGCACACTTGAAATCTTCAAATCGTCGAGAAAGGTAGAAACAGGTAAGTTTAGATCAAACTTCGTGGCCAGGCATGTAAAGTCATAAGATATTCACTAAAATATAAAACTGAAAATTTATCGCTGTTTACAATCGAAATGTCCATCCTGCGGCGGCAGATCCAGTACGTCACGCTCCGGCAGGTGTACCGTTCGGGCGAGGCTTCCTCTGCACTCCACGCCAACCTGCTAACTCCCTACGCCCATAAAATGTTGCTACGTCGTGGAGCAGCCTTGTTTCTTGGCCTTGGGCTGCCTTTTAATTTCTCTCCAATTTGTATTTGGCGCGGTTACAACATTCTCGTGCTGGTAACACGAGAAAGAGATACACAGACGAGATAGTTTTTAATAGCTGTCGGAGTCCTCGGGGGAGACAACTCACCCACCAGCAATTGACAGTTGCGTGCAACATTGCTACGTACTCAGGATTTGAATAATTTACTTCGTTTTTTCTTTCGATTTCATAAGTTGTACAGGTTAATTTCGAGCGCAAACAATTTTTGGTAGTAACTTCGATTACAACACATCGATTATAACTAGCGCCCGTATTATTATGTTACTTGTTTGTTGAAAACCTGCAGCCTGTTTTCCAGTCAATGACCGGGTCAGGGATGGGATGACGATAGGAATTGTGCCGGCTGCCGAGGTCTGTCGCATTCTTCTGGGGCAATGATTAATGACTGGCAGATGAAATGAAATTATAGTGGAGAGTGTTGCTGGAATAAAAGATGACAGGGAAAACCGGCGTACCTGGAGAAAAACCTGTCCCGCCTTCGCTTTGTCCAGCACGAACCTCACATGGAGTGACCGGGATTTGAACCACGGTATCCAGCGGTGGTTATACGGCTATTTCAAAGTTCTTTGTCGAGTTTATTTGCCAATTCCTTCTATCTATCTATCTATCTATCTATCTATCTATCTATCTTTCTTTCTTTCTTTCTTTCTTTCTTTCTTTTTTCCTTCTAACATCTGCGACCACTGCACGGGTTATGCATGAAACAAAATATTCTGCGATATTCGATTGTGCTGTGGTTCATGATCGGGTTTTTACTTTGTCTTAAGAATACATTAAATGCTAACATGTTTCAACAATCGACGCAAAAATGTGAAAACTCACTTGGCTTTTAAAAGACACGCCCCCCTTGTGTTCTTAGGAAAGAAACCAAGTGACAACCCTCATTATCACTAGGGTGGCCCGATTTTGGGGATCAGAAGCTGCTGCATGGGGATACGTTCAGCGTCAGGAGTATAATTGGAAGTTCAATGAAAGCAAAGTTGTTACGAATTGTTTCCGCAGCACATTATAAAGATGGCACGAGTAGAAAATGTGGGTGATATCAGCGATTGTTTGATGATCAGAGTAATACTAAAGAGAGTTTAGGACTCATCCGGTAGAGATGATTCGCAAAACTGCCGTGATTGAACCACGTGCGAATAAGAGAAGTGACGTATCGGCGGCAAGCATTCCATTTGGAGAACCAAGGTGAGTGAGGTGGTAATATTTGCACTGCAGCGTATTGTTTTCCCCGTTGCCTTTTTGTAATATTCCATTCTTCTTCAATTCGCGTTGAACGGTCCTTCTCAGCGCCAAAACACCACAATGGAAAACATGGAGAAGGACTTCGTGACACACTGCCCATTACGATTCAGACTTGTAAGGTCTACTGAGGTGCTGGATGATATGAGAGGCAGTGGACCCAGTCACGAACGTCAAGAGATCGTTTGAGTACATCACGCTGACCATGTAACACTCCAGTATCTGCTCGCTATCCGGCTGTTCTGCAGTCATCTTGACAAGCCAGGACCCTTAACGGGTTTTTTCTCTTGATATTATGTAAGTTAGAATAGTATGTCCCGCAGCTGTGAACTTCTGTTCGGAAGATGGTAGGTTCGAATCCCAATGTTGGCAGCTCTGAAGATGGTTTGCCGTGGTTTTAATTTCACACCTGACAAATGCTGGGGCTGTACCTTAAGATCACGGTCCCTGCCTTCCCAATGCTATCCTTTTCTCATCCTTGCGCAACCGAAGACCTTTGATATGTTATGAACGTTTAACTACTGTACCAGCAGTATACAGTATGGCCCAAAAGTCTGTTAACATTTGACGAGGGAATATTCACGGAATATTGGAGGTGAAAAAGTAATAACTTACACACACGATTGGCATGGGGTTTTATTGACACAGAAATAGACTAAATAAACCTTCACTAACAGATGGCGATGGACAGCAACACGTCAGGTACAAATGGCCACACATGCTTAACATGACATGGGATTTCATTGACACCAACAAGGAGTGCACGAACAGGCCAACAGATGGCGCTGGACAGCAACAAGTCATTGATGCCGCATGAGACCCGTGTACGGTATAAAAGTTGTTGTCTTGAGAGAGGGCGTCAGATGCGCGCGCTGATTCTCCAATTCCATCATACTTGGCCTCCCCGGTCCCCAGAACTCAGTCCGCGTGGTTATTAGTTGTGGGGTTACCTAAAGTCGCCAGTCTACCGCGATCGTCAGACCTCATTTGGGATGCTAAAAGACAACATCCGACGGCAATACCTACGAATATGCTGTTGTCCCTCGACTACAGGTGTTGATGAATGACGGTCGACATGCAGAGCATGTGTTATAAAGAACATCGTCTTTGCTAAACCTCGATTGTTATGCTCATTATTGCTTGTGTATGCCTTTGCTGGCGGGACCCAGTGCACTATGTCCTCTGGTATAGGCTAGAGCAATTTTATTACTTTCATTGATCTGCCTCTGTCTTATCCTTGGCTTTGACAATATGAAAGTGACCGGGGTATAAGTGATGCTAGTAATGCCATTCCTTATGCAGCCAGTCTCTGCTAGGAATGATGTGAAAATGGTGCTCATAGGGTCGGTTGGTGCATGCATTTCGGCGGGCTTGGCAGACTGATATGTAATAGCAACTTCTGACTCGGTGAGGAAAGCAACGGGAAACTACCTCAACCCTCATTTCCCTAGTACGCCTGATCAATGTCTGCACACACCAACGCGGGAGCGGGAGCGGGA
This sequence comes from Anabrus simplex, assembly GCF_040414725.1. Lineage (NCBI taxonomy): Eukaryota > Metazoa > Arthropoda > Insecta > Orthoptera > Tettigoniidae > Anabrus > Anabrus simplex. The sequence goes on along the minus strand of NC_090265.1, from coordinate 1,767,793,363 downwards.
ACGATCCCGTCGCGAGCTATTATGAGTACAGCGGGATATGGATTCATTCACACCGGTGCGTCACTCTGCTGTGAACCATTTTCAGTTCGCTGCATGCAGCGTTTTCCCGCGTCCCGCGTTCATTGTGACAGTAGCAATGGCGACTGAGCTGTTGATAGAGTGCGTTAAGAAACATCCAGTGCTTTACGACATGAGTAATGACGATTACAAGAATGTAAGGAAGATAGATATATTCTGGGATGAAATAGGAGAAGAATTGCATCTACTTGGTAAAATAATAATAATAATAATAATAATAATAATAATAATAATAATAATAATAATAATAATAATAATCGTATGGCCTCAGCTACCGTTTGCAGACATTTCGATTTGACGCCATCTGGCTGTCTGCTCGTCAATTTCGACGTTCCGTTTTACTCTAGGTCCGCTAGATGGCAGACAGAGTAAACCGGATCTCTCTTGGGCATCTATGGCTGAGATTTAATTAATTTTGTCGGGTAAATACCAAATGTATCACCAGAGATCTTTTACATGCCGACATCGTACGACATGGAGTGTCGAATGGACTTTTCTCCGCCCTTCAAAAATCCGACTACCTCTGCCGGGTTTGAACCCGCTATCTTGGGATCCGGAGGCCGACACTCTACCACGGATCCACAGAGGCAGCTATCTACCTGGTAGTATCAGTTCTTTAATTATCACTGTTTGTGACATTTTTTTGCAGACATTTCTCCGTTCGTAAAATTTCAGATACATGTAAGATGTATATTATTATTATTATTATTATTATTATTATTATTATTATTATTATTATTAAGGAGAAGTATAAAAAAGCAATATATGAAAACAATTTTTATTTTCGTAAATTTGCAATGTTTTTTCTACAGCATTTCTTTCCCTACGTATTTCCGCCATGTTATCGTACTGTGGGTCCCCTCTACTGAGACCAAGTCTGCCTATTAAAGTAGTTTCATTGCTGGGCAACGCAGGGCCACATCCAGATGAACACGAACTAGTATGTGATGGAATTCGTGCTTTATTTTTTCCCCCTAACGTAACAAGTTTGATCAAACCTATGGATCAGGCCTTTTTGGAATGTCTAAAAAGAACGTATCGGCACCGCCTGCTACATTCACTCCTGGAAGCAACAGAACGTGAGGAAACCACCACGAACTTCCTCCTCAGACAGCCATGAAGGACGTAATGTATTGGACGAACTTCGCAGCGACCGCGAGATTGTAGATTTCGCTCCCGCTCCCACTTCCCGCGTCCCGCGTCGGTGTGATGCCTAGGCCATCTATGACAGCTGATGGCGGAGCTGTTGAGGATCCAACCAGCCTTCGGGCTGAGGACTGAACATACGGTACATTGCTTGTGTATCGTATGTCATTTTGTGTCCTTTATTTTGGTGTCAATAAAACCCCACGTCATGCCAGTCAGGGGTGTCAATTATTACCTTTCTACCTCTAATATTCCGTGAAGTATAGCTTCGTCAAATGTTAACGGACTTTTGAGTCACCGTGTATATGATACCGTCGCGGCGTATCATCATCAGTTTCAGAGAAGAGAAACTGGGTTTCGTCATTGTGTCCTGGTTTATTTCATTCTTTTCCTTCCTGAAGTACGATAGCAATTTCCGTTTGTGGCAGGAAAGAGCGAGTCACTGGCTCCGTATATCCTGTGAAAAGTTTGGGGAGTTCGTGAGTGAAATGCATGAAGGATGTCTGCTCATAAACTTGCTGCTAAGGCGTACATCTCTGGACTGTCAGAATATCCGGCCGCTTTTAAGGTCTGTTGTTTTCTCTTTAATCCAAGAAGCTTTCGAGATTCGGTACTATAGTTATTGCTCTATGAGTTTTGCGGTATAATTCTTGGGTTTATACCGCGTAAAGTGTACGTAACGTTGAGAACGTTATTCGGGTTAGATATTTCGCTGCTAACTACACTTTAACTGGAAACTTCATTGATTAAGTCGAATTGTATCTTCTCTTCAACTGGAATTTCGTAGATTACTTTACTCAGGTTGAAGATTTCGTTGAACAATGTATTCAAGTTTTTTATATTTCCTTTGCTAACTTTATTCTATCTAGGGATATTCTTATTCAAGCTAGAGATACCCTTGATAATATAACTCCGCTTGGTAATTCCGTTGATAACTTAGATCAGGTTGTAGATTTCGTTAAGGTGGCCATATACACTAGGAATAATTTTTTTAAAGAATAATCTCTAGCAATGTTAATTTTTTCTGTTGTTCTATCATGATCAAACTAAAAGTTTTGAAGTTCATTTTACATCAATTTTATGTTCATTGTTTATAAAAAATATTTGTTGATATTTACACTGGGGTACTTGGTCTTCTCTCACATTTTTAAACCAAAATCCATGAAACTTGAACAAAAAAAATCTAACTTACATGGGGAATGTTCCCTACCACTTTTGTTTGAATTAGTCACAAGCAAGTGTTTTAAAATTATATTACAATTTAAATTTCTTAATTTTGTTTAACAAAATAGTTTAAAATGTTGTTAAAATTACATTTTTATGAATATCATTTTCTCAATGCTAGGGAACATAGATACATGTATTAGCTTTAATTTGACAAAAAAAATTAAGCAGATACCATTTCTTTGACAAAAGTCAAACACTTTCAATGACTACAAATGTCAGAAAACGAATTAATGAGTAAATTGCATTTAAAGTATACTTAGTATGTTTTCACTCACATTCTGTTTTGATTACATCAGAAAACTACTGTGACATACACAGGTCCTTCCTTGGAAGCTGTATGGTCTTCCATCGTCTTTTTCCGGCCTCTGAGGTACCTCCTCCTTGTCTTCCCTTCTGGAGTAGACTTTCTGGCACATGTTGAAATACGAAGTTGGTCTGAACATTTCACTGAGTCTACCATGTACTTTCCAGGAATTATGTTCATTCTTTTCATTACCTGAAGCGCTGTTCGTTTTCCACAATTAAAGTGACATACAGCATCCATTACTGATAGTTTTAATGTGGTGAGGTTTCCGGACACTGCAGCCAAATGGTGCCATTGAACGACTCATTATTATTATCATTATTATTATTATTATTATTATTATTATTATTATTATTATTATTATTATTATGTGTCTTGCCATGCAGACACTTAGCAAGCAGATCAGGAGCACATGCACTAACATGAAACGGAAACCAGTGGGAAAGCTGATACGCCAGACGTGACATGACAGCTGTCGGTCAGAACGGTTGCGCCCTCTTACAGTAAATAATTTATTTCGACATGAAAGGTTAATGGTATATTTATGAACCATAGGCCTACGTTTTCTAAAACTAGAAGAAATTTCCTACAAAATGGATTGTTTTAAAAGTGAAATTTCTGAAAAATAGTGTATAAGGCCACCTTAATAACTACTTTCGGATTGTTTTCATGAATTACAGTTTTTTTAAATCTCGCATTACTCGCCCGTGATTGAACTTACGATCATAGAAATATGAAGCACTATCTAGACGCGGGAAGCCTGGCGCACTCCTCTGGGGTAATGATTGATACTGGAGAGTGTCGCTGGAATGAAAGATGATGGGGAAACCCGGAGTTCCCGGGAAAAAATCTGCCCCCCTTCGCTTTGTCCAGCACAAATTTCACGTGGAATGACCGAGATTTGAACCACAGAACCCAGAGGTGAGACGCTGGCGCGCTTCCGGCGCTGCCGCCTGAGCCACAGAGGCTCTGAAAGCCTAAAACGTATTATTATTATTATTATTATTATTATTATTATTATTATTATTATTATTATTATTATTATTATTATTATTATTATTATTATTATTATTATTTCGAGAGTTCTTGCACCATGTTAAGCGCCTGTTACTTTATACTGATTAGGGAATTCTGCTGGACAAAGGTGTGATTGTAAGAGGATCTTAGATACGACACATGTAGGAGCAACTTAATCACCGCGCGCGTACACACACGCAAGCAGTTAAATCAACAATGAGGAGTTCCGTTGTCTCCTATAGGGCGTGTGAGTCATCAGCTGTGGCTACTGAACGTGCTCTCCCAGCAGTCCACAATCAGTAGCAGAACGGCACGTAGAACGGCACAGGTAAGATACACTGCCCTGGATCTTATCTCCCAAGTCCTAAGCCGTATTTAGTAAAGTACCTGTTATGGCTGATTAAATTCAATACGTACCTTTCTCTTACTTTTAATGGCACTAGTTACGTAATTTCTGAAGTAAGATATTTCCTTGATATCAGTAATACTCTACCACGCGGAATGATTACCTTTGTGTCAGTAACTTGCATATTACTCGCTGCAAAATGAATGTATCATCCATGGAAATTGTGGAGCTGTATCTTTTATCTCGAGATCATATTTTCAAACGCGACAGAGATCGTTGGATTTTTTAAGGGCGGAATGAACTCCAAACGGCATTCGATGACGGCATGTAAAAGACCTCTGGTGACAGATTGTGTTTATTCGACACTATTAATAAAAACCTAGCGATGGCTTGTCCATTAGAGTTCTGTTTCACCGCTATTTTAGTAAAATAGAACGTGGAAATTCATACGCAGGCAACCTAAGTGGTGTCGTATCAAAACGGCACTCTGTACTGAGCTATTATTATTATTATTATTATTATTATTATTATTATTATTATTATTATTATTATTATTATTTTTATTATTATTATTATTATTATTATTATTATTATTATTATTATTATTATTATTATATTGGTTTTACGTCCCTGAAGCTACTACTACGGTTGTCTTAGGCGCAGATGTTCCGGAATTCTGTCCTCCTTTTACGTGATGGTTGATCCACCGGCAGGAGGATGGCATGTTCGAAAACCTCCAAATATCACCCGACTAAGCCGGGAACGAACCTACCAACTTGAACTCAGGTCAGCACTGTATCGTCTCAGGTACTCATGCCGGTGATGATAATAATAATAATAATAAGAAGAAGAAGAATAAGAATTAATGCTATTGGCTTTACTACAGACGCGAGGCTCACGTATTTGAGTACCTTCAAATATCACCGGACTGAACCAGGATCGAACCTGCGGAGTTAGAATTAGAAGGCCAGCGCCTCAACCACGCAGCCTGGGTATTGAAAACCCTCAGCCCGTTTCCAATCATTCGACCCATCTAGCGGCGAGGATTGGAACTGTGCCGGCTGCCAAAGCTTGTTGCACCACACTGGTCAACTGATTAATGATTGACAAATGAAATTAAATGATATTGGACAGTTTTGCTGGAATCAAAGATGACAGGGAAAACCGGAGTACATGGAGAAAAACCTGCCCCGCCTCCGCTTTGTCCAGTACAAATCTCACATGGAGTGACCGGGATTTGAACCATGAATCCAGCGGTGAGAGGCCGGCGCGCTCCCGCCTGAGCCACGGAGGCTCTAGCCCGGTTATTATTATTATTATTATTATTATTATTATTATTATTATTATTATTATTATTATTATTATTATTATTATTATTATTATTATTATTTAAGGTTAGCGTTGCATTAAAAGTAACTGGATATTTACTTTTTAAATTGCAAATTATCATTTATAATGTGCAACAAGTTGATGCCCCCGTTGTGAAGTGAAGGTTAGTGTTGGCAGTCTCTCCCCCTCCTCCCAGTTGGTCCATGGTCGACTCTTGGCTCTTTCACGAATGTGACTGATTTGATGGACTCAGTGGGCTTCATATAACACAGTTGAGAAGAGGACTGTGTTATAAAAAAACTCCCCACTCATGGGTATCCTAGGAATCGTTTTACATTGTATCCCGTTCGTACGCAAGGAGAGACTTTCGATCAACGGTCATCGTGGAGAAATGACATTGCATATGTCTAGAAAGCCGCGAAAATTCATGTAAGTGCTCCTAGGGCTTCCACGATTATCTCGCATATTGTTTTGAAAGTATCCTTACCAAAGCCGAGGAAATGTCATGATTTCATCTGGGTCGTAAATCGCTCAAAACACGACCGTGTGGTGTTAAGGGAACATTTTCAGCGATGTTTTGGCGGAATGACGTCAGGCTCGTGTGGAAAGTTGATATAACTTGTCCTTTCTTTCTTTCATATTCCCTGCGTCATTTCTCATTCTTGTGAACTAAGCCTGCTAGATAGCTTTCTTATTGCATTCAGGTGATGAGCGTTGTTTGTCAGATTGCAATAAATTGAGTGAATGCTGTAATTTATTTGGACTTGGGAGGAAGAAATGTCATTTAGATGTATTCCCTCGCACTGACGAAAGATTTTTCTACTTGCTTCAAGTCGCACTAACACATCGAAAAGGGAGGGGCTAGGATTGGAAAGGAAGCGGCAATGGCCTTAAGGCTTGGTGTGAAAATGGGGAATCCATGGTAAACCACTTCCAGGACTGCCGACGGTGGGATTCGAACTCCCTCTCTTTTGAATGCAAGCTCACACCTGCGCGACCCTGACTGCTCGGAATTGACCAGGGAATCCCCTTACATGTACTTAACGGAGGTCATCTAACCATGGTACACGTCCTTGCCGATGGACACGCCATACATCATACAGCCTATATTATTTCAGTAGTATAGATCCCTTTTGCGGCGCTCACAAGTAACCGATCGTGACAAATGAGCATTCAAAAGAAAGAGAATAGACATTAACAGTGACGAATTGCACTCTCATTTCATAAATATCGAGAATTTAAACAGTGAGTTTAAATAATTGTACGAAGTGTGCGATTTGCAAATACTGTTGCTGTAGGAAAATACGCGTCATCACTGCTGTCCACTTCACAGTTTGGCCGCTGGGACGCCTGTTTATGTCATTATAATATGCTGTAATTATCAGTTAAGAAAAGAATGATAGTAAAACCAACAATTACTTCCGGAATATTCGTCAGTATAATAATGCACTTGCATTTGCTTCCGTTCAGGTACATACCATAAATGTTAAAAATGAAATGTAGGAATTGTTTATATTTCGCGTACACTTCACTGCGCGTCGTCAGAAGAGAAATACGTCTGACTCCCTCTGTCGCGTTTCTTTCCTCTGTATAGTTACAGAATTCATGGGCAGACTTGTTGCACAAAGTCTGCTCGAATCGTAAAGAATCCCTACTGTTCGATCAATCAATCAATCAATCAATCAATTTAGGGCAATCGCCCAGGTGGCAGATTCCCTATCTGCTGTTTTCCTAGCCTTTTCTTAATCGATTTCAATGACATTGGAAATTTATTGAACATCTCCCTTGGTAAGTTATTCCAATCCCTAACTCCCCTTCCTATAAATGAATATTTGCCCCAATTTGTCCTCTTGAATTCCAACTTTATCTTCAAATTGTGATCTTTCCTACTTTTAAAGACGCCACTCAAACTTATTCGTCTACTAATGTCATTCCATGCTATCTCTCCGCTGACAGCTCGGAACATACCACTTAGTCGAACAGCTCGTCTTTCTCCCAATTCTTCCCAGTCCAAACTTTGCAACATTTTTGTAACGCTACTCTTTTGTCGGAAAAAATCCCAGAATGTTTCTTGTCTATTTTTAGAGAGGTTTTAAAATTTTTATCTTAGTATTTTAATTAACTTTTAACTGTTATTTTATGCAAGATTTTTGGTTCATCAGGTTGGGTTTTTCCTTTTATAAGCTTAATATTAAAAATTGGTTTCTTTTACTTTATAATTTGAAGAATGCCTCGTTGCTTTTATTTACATTTTTATGACCAGCGGCTCTGTCCACGTTGAAATTAGAAATGGAAGTCGGGTTTGCACACTGTTGGCAACAGCAATGAAGAGTCTAATAGTAACTCTGTCGCGTTTCATCTCCCTTATAAGCTCCCAGATCATTTCCCGCAGTCACTGGACATTATCTGTTGTTCAACTAGTATCTGAAATAATTGCAAAGAAATTGGAAATATATTGGACATTTCCCTTGGTAAGTTATTACAATCTCTAACTCCCCTTCCTATAAACGAATATTTGCCCGAATTTGTCCTCTTGAATTCCAACTTCATCTTCATATTGTGATCTTACCTGCTTTTAAAAACACCACTCAAGACTATTCATCTCCTGATGTCATTCCGCGCCATCTGTCCACTGACATTTTAGAACATACCACTCAGTCGATCAGCTCGTCTCCTTTCTCTCAAGTCTTTCCAGTCCGAACTTTGCTACGTTTTCGTAAAGCTACTCTTATGTCAGAATCACCCAGAACAAATCGTGCTGGTTTCCCTTGGAGCATTAAAATTGCTGTGTATACTATGGTGGTATTATAAAGAAGGAAAATTAACGAGTAAGGTACCCGAAACCTGAGAAATAACTGAATGATGGGTTCCTGACACTGTTTAAAGCAAGTTTGTGTTGCATATAAATGCATAATTCGGGCGTTATTAATGCTTTGTTCATATTTTGCTCATTTTAGGGATAGAACTTCATGTTTAGTTATTTTTTTTGAGCATTTTTGTTTAATGTGAAGCGTCGTTTTTAACAAGTGCATTCTACCTGCGTCGATTTTCGAACACAGGATTTCAAAATACTGTAGCAGATGGATCTTCCTTTCTTTTCCAGAAAGATAGAGCTATCGGGTGTAGAAAATATTCCGAGAAAGAGATGCTGTATGAACATACGCCCACTAATACCAAATAGTATTGTAATAAATCATTTTTCATTATATTTTTCAGGAAAACAGAGTCAGAAGTGCGACTCATGGCTATGTATGTATGTATGTATGTATGTATGTATGTATGTATGTATGTATGTATGTATGTATGTTCAGTCTTCAGCCCTAAGGCTGGTTGGGTCCTCAACAGCTCTGCCATCAGCTGTCATAGATGGCCTAGGCATTACTGAAGAGGCGTACTAGGGAAATGAGGAGTGAGGTAGTTTCCCGTTGCTTTCCTCACCGAGCCAGGGGTTGCTATTACATATCAGTCTGCCAAGCCCACTGAAATGCATGCACCAACCGACTCTTTGAGCAACGTTTTCACACCATTCATAGCAGGGACTGGCTGCATAAGGAATGGCATTACTAGCATCACCCATACCTCAGTCACTTTCATATTGTCAAAGCCAAGGATAAGACAGAGACAGATCTATGAAAGTAACAAAATTGCTCTAGCCCATACCAGAAGACATAGTGCACTGTAAACACTAGGTCCTGCCAGCAAAGGCTATGATACTGAATGAATGTATAGTTTTAATTTACCTATAGTAGCTCTGTCAGTGTGTATGATTAAATGTACCTGCTGTATTATCGCTTATCACTTTCTTGATACGTTCAATGTTAGTAGTAGTCTCGACATCTCCAACATCCATTACTCGAATTTTCTCTGTCATCTGTTGTATACTTCACGTGCTTTTATTTCTCTATCACTCGAAATTCGATTACACGAATTTCTCCATTTCTCGAAGCAAAAGTTTCCTCCATAGAAGCTGAAAATATTCTGTAACTAGAATTTTGTAAACATAACTGTGCATTACAGCATTTAAGGTGTGTGCTTTTTATTTGTCCACCCCTGGTGCGTTGACCATACGCAGTTGGGAGTTTAATGAACCCTCTCCTGAATCGTCACTGGACCAGGGGCCTTTGCAACTTTTCACTTTTCAATTCTTGCAAAGTGCAGTCTTTCCGTTCCACCATGATTTAGGTTTTTACTCTTCAGTTTTTTCGCAAAGTGATCCGATCAAGTTTATTCCATGGGCAAACTGTATATTACTCCATGATTTTAATGCTTTAATTTTCGCGGCGAACTTGACAGTATAATTGTGGTACCGGTAGTTTTAAAAGTTTTGATCTTGTGCTCATTTTCACCGGACGAGTTGGCCGTGCGGATAGAGGCGCGCGGCTGTGAGCTTGCATCCGGGAGGTAGTGGGTTCGAATCCCACTGTCGGCAGCCCTGAAGATGGTTTTCCTTGGTTTCACAAGTTCACACCAGGCAAATGCTGGGGCTGTACCTTAAGACCACGGCCGCTTCCTTCCAACTCCTAGGCCTTTCCTCTCCCATCGTCGCCATAAGACTTATCTGAGTTGGTGCGACGTAAAGCCACTAGAAAAAAAAAGTTTTGATCATGGGAAAGAAAGATGATTACAAGAAGCTGGCTGTGCTAGAAGTTGTCAAGGAAAAAAGGGACATTCTTTTTTGGCAACTTTAAAAATAACCTCTCAGATGATGACAAGCATCAATATTAACGAGGGTATCGTCAGCACATACACACACAAAAGGAAATCCACCCTTCATTATTAATCCCGTCGCCATATTATGTGAATTATCAAGCCAACGTACTGTTAGGAAATATTACATTTACTATAACATCTACGACTTTGGCAACAGTTCTGCAAATAATTGATTTTGATGTCCCATGCGTTGCTGCTACACGTGCAGCTGGGCACCATTTTCTAACCAATGTAAGCACATAATAATTTGTTCTTTTTCGGAAAGGGATGGACTTCTTTTTGTTGCATGTTTCAATAAATGACCGATCATTTCAAGAATATAGTCAGCCTGTGTTGGGGTAATACGCAAACACTCGCGGAATTCCGTCGAAGTGAGGCTATGGAAATGTATCCTCTCTTTGTACGTTCTCTTGTTGTATTCTTCATCTCTGTCCTAACTTGATGATAACAAACGCTCTCGTCGTAATACGTTTATATCACTAAACCAAATTCTACGCCGAGAAACTAGTGAACGTACTTGTTAATTATCAGATGAAAAGGGAATCATCTCCTTGGAAGATTTATACCGAGCTCGATAGCTGCAGTCGCTTAAGTGCGGCCAGTATCCAGTAATCGGGAGATAGTGGGTTCGAGCCCCACTGTCGGCAGCCCTGAAGATGGTTTTCCGTGGTTTCCCATTTTCACACCAGGCAAATGCCGGGGCTGTTCCTAAATTAAGGCCACGGCCGCTTCCTTCCAATTCCTAGGCCTCCCCTACCCCATCGTCGCCTTAAGACATATCTGTGTCGGTGCGACGTAAAGCAAATAGCAAAAAAAAAAAAAATATATGAAAACTATTCACTTCACTTCTTTGCACTTTGCATTGCTGTACCAATGAAGGACCATATCAGGCTTGAAAAGTCAAAAGATTCCTAACTTCTCACGTTTCACTTTGCAAGCTAAATCTGAAAAGTGATGATGGAACAAAATTTGAACTGAAAAGTGCAAAGTGAAAAGTTGCAAAGTTCGTTCGTGGAACAGGCCTCAGGCGTTACGTGCACCGAATCCCACATACCGAGTCAGTCGAATGTAAATGTTTTTACAGCAATAACCTACGTGAAATAAAGGAATCTTGAGAGTGAAAAACATAAGAAACCAACAAATTTTTGCCAAGTTGTTAACGGATGTATGTTTCATATTCCTCTACTGTGAGTATTCTGTCTTCAACGACTTGCTATAACAAGTGCTGTAGTTAAGACGGTAATATACTTCGAGTTTGTTTTTATGTGGTTAAATAACACTTATGGCAGTATCAAGTCGTGGTTACACGTGGTTCGATTGCGTGCAATCGTCGAAGGCGAGAGTTTTCCCTATCTCGAAATTTGGATAAATAAAATTCAGCTCCCGCAGTGATTCGAGACATCGAGATTCGACTGTACACGTTACCTGTCCCTAAAATGTTTTTGTCATATTTTATCTTTAGGTCATATTTACCTATTTCCCCCTGCGGGTGGGGGACGCACGTGTAGAATACACCCGCGGTATCCCCTGCCTGTCGTAAGAGGCGACTACAAGGGGCGACCAAGGGATGATTGAATTAGAACCATGAAACTACTCTTGATTCGTACCATCATGCGGGGAACACCATGGGTTGCATGTACTTGCGAGTAGTATCACTAAATTGGTACGAAATAGGTTTGTGATTAGTTGCAGTAAAAAGCCTGGCCTGGTGGCTTCCAGTACCCGTGCGTTGTACCCACGTGAGCAACACCACGGGTCTGGGCGTAGCCTGTGAGTTGTACCGCTATATGGGCGGCACCGTGGGTCTGCGTTGCCTGTGATTGGTACCCACTATGTGATGAACACCACGGGAATACCGGCGCCCGTGACTAGTACACCTAGGTGAGGTACCTTACCGGTTTGCGTTGGCTATGAGTGGCGCCATTGTGTGAGAAACACCATAGGTCTGCGTTCCCTGTACGAAGTGCAATACTTGTGAGTAGTACCATCTTGTGTGGACCACCGTGAGTCTTCGCTACTTTTGATCAGTACCCCCAAAATGACAAATACCATGGTTCTACTTTACTCGCGACATGTACCATTCTGTGGGGCCTTAGACGTGAATTTAGCACCCCTTCAGACATCAAGCATCATTGTGCTTTATAAATGGTCCCTTGGTCAGTAATACTCTAACTACCTTTTTGAGTCTGATCCACATTTTTTGTTTTTTTGTTGGGTTCATGTCCATCCATTCATTCTTCATGACATTTTTTATTTTATTTTAGTCAGTGGATGAATTTTAATTTTTTGTTATTTCATTTCGTACCATTAGGGGCCGATGACCTCGATGTTAGGCCCCTTTAAACAACAAGCATCATCATCATCATCATTATTTACCTATTTTTAGGGCACATTTGCTGGCAAATTTTGTACTTCGTCATAAACTTCCGATTATTTCAGGTTTCAAGTCCTTGCCTTCCAGAGCGCAGCCGCCTTCGTCTTTGAAGTTGATAACCAGGTTTTACAGTTCCTTCGCTCCGTTTCCTTCCTTTGTTCATTAATTTATGATCAAATCCACCTTACATAATATTCGCCATGGTTTGTTTCACAACATGGAACTGACCGGCGAGGCGAGCGAAAGCCGGTTATCTCATCGACAAATTGATGGACTGCGATAAGAAAGTTGTTTATTACGCTGATTGCAGAGCAAGATCAGTAGCGCGAGCTTGTAATTGGGAAATAAGAGAATGGTTCAGAAATTAGTTACAAATCGGTTTTTATCAAAAATGCGATGTAGTCATGCACCGGGAATGTAGGGAAAGGAAATTAAGTGTAGCGGTGGATAGAAAAAAGAAATAGATTTTTATTAATAATAAAATATATTATCTCTACTTGTTTTAAGGCTGGTATTATAAAAGAGGTTTAAACTGTTGGTTCAGTTTAAACTTCGGTTTATCTGTTAGTCGTTTATTATAAAACTTAAGTTTAACTAGAGATTAATTTTACTGCCACTCATCTACCGTTTAAACTGAAGTCTAAGAATACATAACCTTACAACATGGCAGAACGAATAGATCTCAAATATATTTTTGAGATGTTTGAAGAAATACTAAGCGATGACGAAGAAGTGGTTCAAATTATTGAACGACCACGGGCACTACGAGTTTTCCGAGCAAGGAGACCTCACTTTCATATGTGGAATGAAAAATAGTTTTTGAGTAGGTTTGGGCTTACAAAACAGACTGTCATAACCCTATTTCAGCAAATTGGTGCTAGAATAAAAAGTGCAACGAAAAGGTAAGAATGTAAAAATGACTTTTTGAACTGTTTGAATGTCAAAAGTGTGAATTTTAGAAAATAAAGTAACTCCCTTCTATTTCAGAAATCATGCTGTAGAACCCCTCAATCAGCTACTAATAGCAATACGGTTTTATGCCTCGCGTAGCATATTTATTAAAATGGGAGATTTCGGAAGAATTCGTAAGACCACTGTTTCGCGGACTGTATAAATATTTCTGTACTAATTGCACAAGCAATTCTATTTCCTTACAAGTAAAATTAGGACAACGTTTATTGCTTTTATCCGCCATTTTACCTACAAGAAGTAAACAAAACATTATCGATAGTCATCTTTCCTTGCAAGTCACTGCTACCAAAATCGTATATTTCCTTCTTCACTTCAGTTTAACTTAGACCGGCCATTATAAGACTCAACATAGGTTTAAACTCAGTTACAGTTTAAATCTTCAGTTTAAACCCTCATTATAATACCGGCCCTTAGTAGTACTAACGTCAGTTATTTGAATGAACCGATAGAAAGAATGAAGCCATTTAGCTTGTGCACGATTTGGAACCAACTCTGTAGAAAATAAAGAATTAAACTAATTAACGAAAATTTCCGTTGCCGTCCATGAGTTAGGTTCATTGTCGGAGTCTCAAGTGGATTTGGTCGGTATCCTTGTAAACTCATTTTTTGCCGTCTTCTACTTTACTTACATGTCAGTAGTGCCCTTTCTCCTTGTCCTCTTCTTTTCCACCTCTTCTTCTTTTTCCCTTCCTCCTCCTTTTCTTCCTCTTCTTTCCTCCTTTATAATGTTGTTCATGTAAAATGCAAAATTAAGCAATTTCCTCGATTGTGGCGAAAGCTTAAGGGCTAAAGGACCCAGAAATGTTTCAAACTTGGTCCAATACCCTCAGGCATTTTTGTAAATCGTGTAGGCCTACACCGAATGGTAGGTATAAGGGCTTAACTGAATAATAATAATAATAATAATAATAATAATAAAAATAATAATAATTTCTGGGACCTACTGGATGAAAAATTAAACAAAATCCCCAAACACCATGTCAAGCTTCTTTTGGGTGACTTCAATGCCCAACTAGGTCGTGAACAGAAGTACAAGAAAGTTATAGGAAATTACCCTGCTCACAAAAGAACCCATCCCAACGGCAAAAGACTGGTGTCCATTTGCGAAAATCACAACCTGCAGGTCATGTCGACCCACTTTCGCCATCTACCCAGAAAGCAAATGACTTGGCGTTCTCCCGTCCAAGCTCTCGGAGAGTTCCAAATTGATCATGTTGCAATCTCCAGGAGAAACAGCCCTGAGATTATGAATGTCAAGGTAAAGAAAGGCATCAATGCGGCCTCAGATCATTATATGTCTCTTATCAAATTCAAACCAATTCCTGCAAACACAAGGAAGACAACCAAACGGATCACACGCTTCGACAATGATAAACTTCGGCAAAGGGTCGAGGAGTTCCAGGAGAAGGCTAGACCAAATGACTGTGACTTTAACAACGCCAAAAGTCTCCTTGTTGAGGCCGCCAAAGACGTTGCAGAAATCAAGAGAAGCAAAAAGCATGCCTGGTGGAATGGTACCTGCGAATCAGTCCTCCAAGAAAGACTCAATGCGTGGAAACAGTACTACTTTACGAAATCAGAAAATGATTGGGAAACCTACAAAACCCAACGTGCCCAAGCAGCTAGGGTGTTCAGAACTGAGAAACGTAAA
Organism: Anabrus simplex; assembly: GCF_040414725.1. Taxonomy (NCBI): domain Eukaryota; kingdom Metazoa; phylum Arthropoda; class Insecta; order Orthoptera; family Tettigoniidae; genus Anabrus; species Anabrus simplex. Next base: position 1,767,778,209 of record NC_090265.1, on the reverse strand, counting down.
TACGAAAAATCTGTCATTGAAAAGATTGAACAAAACTTTAGGAAGAACGAAAGCAGAGAGTACTACAGAGCCTTCAAACGCAAACTCACTGGCTATAAACCACCATCTCTATGCTTTGAGCGAAAGGACGGGTCACTGGCGACGTCAAATGAAGAAAATTGCAGCATTCTGGCAGACTACTTCAAGAATTTACTTAATTGCTCTAAACCGCAAAGCCCTATTGAAACCAGGGAACCCTTACTCAGGTACCCAGATTCCAGACCACCCGACAAAGATGAAATCAAGCGCCACATTGCCCGTCTCAAAAATAACAAAGCGCCGGGGGAAGACTCAATAGTAGCAGAACTATGGAAATATGCCCCAGAGGAATCACTTGATATCTTGCAAATAGAAGAAATTTGGAACAAGGAGACCCTACCCGAAGATTGGAAAATAGCTTTGATCCATCCATTACACAAAAAAGGCACCATAAAGAACATCAACAACTACAGAGGAATATCTTTGCTACCCGTGACTTACAAAATTCTATCACTTGCCATCCTGGAGCGTTTGGAAGCACAAGTCGAACATCAAATAGGTGAATACCAAGGAGGGTTCAGAAAATGTCGCTCAACAGCTGAACAGATACAAAATCTCAAAACGATCATCAGATATTGTATACTAAGGTCCAAGCAGTATGTGTCTGTCTTTGTGGACTTTAAGAAAGCGTACGACTCCATTGACCGGGAAGTCCTGCTAAACATCTTAAATGAATTTGGAGTTGATTTGAAACTGCTGGCATTAATTAGAGCCACCCTGACCGATACAAAATCCAAGGTGAAGTTCCACGGATGTCTCTCGCATTCCTTTGACATCAAAACAGGAGTCCCCGATACTCTTCAACTGTGTTCTTGAAAAGATCATCAGAACCTGGCGGGTGAGATTACAGGAAACCAACTACAGTCCATTGAGAATAGGAACCAAATCTAAGGGGATCGCAACAGACTGCTTAGCATTTGCCGATGATATTGCTGTTCTCTCAAACGACATAGAACCGCTAGAGCTCAAGTTGAAATTTTAAAGGAAATTGCCGAACAAACTGGTTTGCAGATATCGTTTGAGAAAACAGAAGTAATGACTAACATCAAAGAGGCTCCACCAAAACTCCATACAAAATACGGGGACATCACCCGAGTAGACAAATTCAAATACCTGGGTGCGATCATCACGAAAAATGGACTGGACAAAGAAGCACTTCAGGAGCGAGTACGCAAACTGGAAATAGCCTACCAAACATCCCGCACAATCTACAACAAGAAATGCCTTTCCCAAAACACCAAGATACGTCACTATGAAACAGTTCTGAAGCCAGTAGTTCTATATGCAGCCGAAACCCTGTCTCTAAATGCCAACAAAGGACTCCTTGAAGAACTGGAGAAAAGAGAACGCAAAATTGTGAGAGGAATCTTGGGATCCAAGTACAGAAATGGAGTCCATCAAAAGAGATCCAACAAGGAAGTCTACAGCAAAATAGAGAAAATTACCGACACAATCAAAAAAAGACGGGCTCGATTTTACGGTCATCTGAAAAGAATGGACGGAAGAAAGTTAACTAAAGAAATATTTCACTTTTTTGATTCAAACCCCAAAACCACAATTCCCTGGTTTAGAAATACCAAAGAAGACCTTCAAATGCTACATATCTCAGCTGAAGACGCCCTTAACAGAGATCTCTTCCGCAAGAAAATATTGACGAACGGGCTAAACCGAGACGAGCAACCGAGGAGAAGACACGGAGCCCCTTGGACAGAGGAGCGTAAGCAGGCCCACTCACAAAGAATGAGGGAAATTTGGGCTCTAAAGAAGGCCAAGTTCAGTGTCAAATGCAACAAGACTTAACGTGGTCTTTGATGGCCCCAGCGAATTATATATATATAATAATAATAATAATAATAATAATAATAATAATAATAATAATAATAATAATGTTATTGGCTTTACGTCCCACTAACTACTTTTACGGTTTTCGGGTATGCCGGGATGTCGGAATTTAGTCCCGCGTGAGTTCTCTTTCGTGGCAGTAAATCTACCGACACGAGGCTGACTTATTTGAGCACCTTTAAATAGCATTGGACTGAGCCAGGAACGAACCTGCAAAGTTGGGGTCAGAAAGCCAGCGCCTCAACCGTCTGAGCCACTCAGCCCGGCCGGCTTAACTGAAACTCTGCATTGACTCACATTAGCGCTCGCAGTGCTAGGAAACGGCAAACTGCTAATCTAATCGACCGGATAACGATGATTAAGAAAAGGATTGTAATTTTAAGGAATAAATGAATATATTCTCATACTTTATTATATTTTATTTACCTAAACTTCGTAGCTCATATCACTAGAATAATTTCAACATTGAGTTGCTTGCCTGGACTGTGGATTTTTTCCTTTTTGCCTTCTCGGGTTTAAATGATGACTTTTTTTTTTTTTTTGTGACGAAGTATAAGCACATTCATCTCATCACTATCCGACGCCGAATCCATTTCAAACATAAAAAAACTTCAAAAGATAAACTCCAGTTAATTCAAGACGTATATGTTGATGCGCTTCGTGCTACGGAATTACCACGAACAAACGTTAATTTGGAAGTCGGAAGTTACATCCGGGACGCTTGTCCAAAGACGCTATAACCAGCTTCTTTTCACTTTCGAAGATGATACTGTTGGCAACGATTACGCTATATTTAGTAGAAGCTAGATGGCAGGACGGTTTCGTATTGTAAAAATTCGTACCGATGGCAATAACACGAAAATTCGTTCAGATGGAAAAGGCAAAAATTGCGGGACAGGTGAGGTCCCGGGTGGGACATTTACAATATACTTTAAAATGTGTGAAGTCCCGCAAAATGGGTGACGGTTGGTCATCGTACAGCATAGGCCAGTTTCTTTTCTATCTGGTAGAGTAAACGGAAGTTCAAAACTGTCACACAAGCTGCCTCGCGGTAGCTGAGGCCATCCTAGTGTCATTGTTATTGTGGACTTAACGTTCCCATGACAACAGCAACCACTAACACCACCACTTAGTACTATTCAGACTCCCCAGATTATCATCTAGTTGCTCAAACCAGTATACACCAAGGGCTAAACAAGGCGTTAACATCAGTCATTTACGCTTCACTGCAGTCGGACTGGTAATCGAGTTTTCTCTTCTCTGGAGTGCTTGTTACGGCAGCTCTGATTGTGCTAGCAGGCTTGGGAGGTGCCGTGTATTGATAACAAGAACGGTGAAAGTGTAATCAGAGTCTCCTCTGGGCCGGGTACCAGCGAGCTCCAGATATGTCGTAGCCTACATTGGAAATGACCCACATCATCAAATATTGTTCGCGTTTAAGTACTGTACAGTACTTGCTGTTGAACTTACATAACAGTCCACAGCTCAGTCATAATCATCACGTCTCAGAAGCACCGACTGTATAGCGCCAATAATAATAATAATAATAATAATAATAATAATAATAATAATAATAATAATAATAATAATAAAAGGAGGATCATGCGTGGAACAGATCTGGAGCCTGAAAAGTATACTGGAAAACTACATCTCCAAATATTTGGTAGTGGTCTTTGTAGACTTCAAATATACGTATGATTATGTGGACAGAAAGTCCTATTCGACATGGAGTAGACGTCAAAACAACTAAAATTATTAAGCAGCCATTAACGGACACCCGTTCAAAAGTAAGATTCATGGAGGAGCTCTCGAAGGAATTTGAAATCAAAACAAGTGTCAGTCAGGGTGATGCACTATCTCAGGTTCTCTTAAATTGGGTTTTAGAGATTATCCGCGAATGGGGAAAAATATACGGAGAAGAAAGGACTGCTCAACCAAGTATATATTGGAGGATCAAAATATGGTAGCAAGATCAACTGCCTTCCATTCGCAGATGACCTCGCGATCCTGTCTACAAACACGAACACAACCACAGAGCAGATAAATATACTAAAGCAGGAACCGCCCTGGTCATCCGTATAAGCCATTTATCTCCGAAAAGACAGGTGGATTGAGAAATACCGATACCGGTGCGGTTCGTTGCGCTCCTGGTTATCATTTCAAGAGTTTTTAATGAGTTCAAAGAAAAGAATGATATTTGTGTTCGTTTTAATATAATATTAATATCATATTTGTTGAGTTTAATTTTTATGACATATTGCTAGGAATCTCGGCTCGTATCGTATCCTGACATGGCTGACGCGGAGATTTATTGAAATACAGCATATGGTTAGACACGGGTGGTTGCCCGTCGGTGTATTAACCACGCAGGGTATTGCTTTTGAGAATGCAATGGCATATGCCGTATACAATGCGCTAATTTATTTGTGACTAAATTTAATTGCGGATGTTGAGTTTTAATTTAGTTCGACTTTTAGCGGTGCGCCTGCCGTGGTTTAGTTGGTTCCAGTGCTTTTAGAAGGCTTGGGTTGTTATAGGAAATGAGAACTTTTATGGAGACTTGGCGGTTAGTGGGAGTGTGAAGGAGGTGGGGGGGGGGGGGTTCAGGTTTGGTCTTGTGTTAGTACATGGTGTTAATTGTGGATAAAGCAGGACTCTAAATTTCCTTTCTAAAAAACAAATACATTACAAAGTTCAAAACAGTCCCTCATCACTTAAAGGGCGTGGTGAGATGGAGTTGGCAGCTTCCAGTGCCTCGGAGAAATCGTACAGTTGAAAACTGGCGAGAGAGAAGCCAACTACACCAGACGAGAAAAGAAAGATGGCCTCTCCTTTTCACATGCTTTGTGCAAGAGGGAAGCCATCTCAAGGCGAGACACTACAATACAGTGTCTTTATGCTAGGGAATGCCTCCGAATGACAGGAATCTCGGGACTAAGAGAAGCCGAGAAATTTGAGAGAAGGATCCTCCGCAGCCCCAGCGTTTTCCTGGTATGGAAATGGGAAACCACGCAAAAACCATCGTCAGGGCTGCCGAGAATGGAGTTCGAGCCCACTTTCTCTTGAATGCCAAATATATATATATATATATATATATATATATATATATATATATATATATACAGTATATATATTAGCCTGCGTTTTAGTATCTATAGGTGTACGTTCATACAGCATAACTTTCTCGGAACCTGCTCTCTCTTTTGGGAAAAGAAAGAAAGAAAAATACATCTACAACAGTATTTTGAAAACCTGTTTGAAAATCGATGCAGATAACATGTGCCTTGTTAGAAACTATGCCTCAATTTAAACAAATATGCTCACGATGACCTGTCATTAAAATAAGCAAAATATGACAAAAGCGTTAGTGTTATTAGCTGGCACTCCCGAAGGCCCAGGTTCGATTCCCGGTTCTGCCACGAAATTTGAAAAGTGGTACGAAGGTTGGAACGGGGTCTTTACTCAGTACCGGGAGGTCAACTGAGTAGAGGGGTGTTCGATTCGCGCCTCAGCCATCCTCGAAGTGGCTTTCCGTGGGTTTCCACCTCTCCTCCTAGGAAATGTCGGGACGGTACCTAACTTAAGGTCACGGGCGCTTCTTTCCCTCTTCCATGTCTATCCCTTCCAATCTTCCCATCCCCCCATAAGGTCCCTGTTCAGAATAGGTGAGGCCGCCTGGGCGAGGAACTGGTCCTCATGTGCGGTTGTACTCCCGACCCAGATTCTCACCCTCCAAGACACTGGCTTTGAGGCGGTAGAGGTGGGATCCCTCGCTCAGTCCGAGGGAACAATCAACCCTGGAAGGTAAATGGATTGAGAAACAAAGAAAGAAAGAAAGACGACCAAAGCAATAAAAATGCCCGAAATATACATTTGTATGCAACATAAACTTGCTTTAAACAGCGTCAGAAACCCATCATTCAGTTATTTTTCAGATTTCGGGTAAAAGGACGCCAGGGATGAAATATAACTTCCTTAACATCCGAACCTTGTGATTATACCGCGTACAGACCGCTCGACTCCTCCCCAACATGTAATACGCGAAATTGCTTCTGATCTCTTGTCATTCCCCGATAATGGGGGGTACTTTCTACGATTATCTGGTCTGATTACATTCCACAGCACTTTCTCTGTGTTGAGGCAGCGCTGGTCATTCTGTCTTAACAAGATGCTACAGAGCTGATAATGGTATTGGTCACGCCAATGTAGCAGGAAATGTGTGGGCGTAGTTCGCATTGTATCCGTTCTGTTTCTTGAGATGCTGACATGAAGTCATTCAACCGCAGCTTGCATGTCACACCACGCGTGGGTTCATCAAATTCTCTAGTCTTGAGCATAAAATACGTTGGTGTTAATTCTATCATCGTTAATTTCGCGACCGTGATGACGTTGAATCCATTCTCTACTAGCCGCGTGACTGTACCAAAATGTGCTTATTCAACCTCATTGTAAGTCCCGTGGGTTGCGGCTAGTGACGAGTTTCGTTTGTCGTAGGGAATGAACAAGTCAGTTACCGTGTTTTGTTGTTTCTTTAAGTCCCACTAACTATTTCTCAAGTTTTCAGTGACATCGACGTTCAAGGGCTAAAGGGCCCGGAAAGTTGTATCAAACTTAAAAAGCAATGGAAAATCACTTACTGCCTAAATGCAGTTCCAGAAAAACAGCCTTAAATCGCTTGTTTTCTTCCTCGTTTTCTTTTTCATTCAATTCTTTCTGTAATGTGTTTCTTGGTCCAATACCCTCAGGCGGTTTTTGATTTTTTTGAGAAATGTACACACCGATTGTACAGTAGTTATAAGGGCTTAAGTGAAACTCTGCATTGACTCACATTAGCGCTCGTAGTGGTAGAAAAAGACAAACTGCTAAGGTAATCACGACCGACTGGATCCCCCGCTGCACTCCGCTAGCTAGAGCGACGCATCAAGTTGGCCGTGATCTAATCTACCGGATAAGGATGATTAAGAAAAGGATTGTAATTTTTAGGAATAAATAAATAATAAATATTCTCATACTTCATTATATTTTATTTACCTAAAATTTGTGGCTCATATCCCTACGATGTTTTCAACGTTGAGTTGCTTGCCTGAAGAATTGTTTTCAACGAACCGGTAAATCTCATCTACCGTCACGAGACTAGGGGACTTTAGCTCTTTTAATACGTGTACTAGCCGTGATCGAACCCCGTCACCTTGTTCTCATAAAGCGAGCTTTCTGCTGCCTGAGCTGCTTGTTAAATAAATTGGAATTGTTCCAGTGACAGTTCAGTTCATTCTATTTCAAACCATTACTCGCTGAAGCGTAAATTTCCAAACTAGCTGCCAACGGCCACTTTCGTATTATTATTATTATTATTATTATTATTATTATTATTATTATTATTATTTATTCCTTTGCTGGCGGGGCCTAGTGTTTACCGTGCACTATATCTTCTGCTGGTATGGGCTAGAATAAATTTGTTACTTCCATTCACCTCTCTGTCTTATCCTTGGCTTTGACAACATGAAAGCGACCGAGGTAGGAGTGCTGCTAGTAATACCATTCCTTGTGCAGCCAGCCCCTGTTTTGAATAGTATGAAAACAGCACTCACGGGGTCGGTTGTTCCGTGCATTTCAGTGGGCTTGACAGACATATGTAATAGCAACTTCTAGCTCAATGAGGGAAGCAGCGGAAAACTACCTTGTTTCTTAGAATATTCACGGAAACAACACACGTGATTTCCTCCTCTAGTGGCGTAAAAATGTATTATAGCAGTTCGCGACCTATCGCTCAGATTCACTGCACATTTTCTGTAGCTCTTACTCCCTTAAGAGGTTGAATTTAAAACAAAATTATAAGCTTATGACCGAAGAGGAACTTCTATGTTAGATGCCACTCTCATTCGTTTGTTGTTTTATATGAGTTACGGTGATGAGGGAGTAGTAATATTTCGATCCACCTGAATGGTCAGTTCAGAGGACCTCAGGTTCGATTCCTGGCCGGGTCGGCAATTGTATCTTTTAATTCCCCTTCATCGGAGACTGGGTGTTTGTCTTAATATACAGCCTCATTTACATAGAGTGTATTACACTACAAGCCTCCACAGAAACGCGCGATAGTGAATATAACCCTCCACGTAGGGTTGGCGTCAGGAAGGGCATTCGGATGTAAAACTAAGGTAAATTCCTACGATGTGCTGGCCCCAAATACTTGGAAAAATGCCAAGAAGAAGAGGGAGGAGAAGAAATGCCTATAAATTGTATGTTTGTACCTGCAATCTTCCAGACCCCTTGTAGATGACAGCAAGGAAATCACCCAGAACAAATCGAGCCGCTTTTCTTTGGATTTTTCCACTTCTCGAATCAAGTAATCCTGGTGAGGGTCCCATACGCTGGAAGGATACTCCAGCTGGGGTCTTACCGGAGACTTAAATGCCCTCTCGTTTACATCCCTAATACAACCCCTCAACACCCTCATAACAATGTGCAGAGATCTGCACCCTTTATTTACTATCCCATTTATGTGACTACACCAATGATCTTTCCTTATATTACGACCTAGATACTTACAATGATCCCCAAAGGGAACTTTCACCCCCATCAACGCAGTAATTAAAACTGAGAGGACTTTTCCTATTTGTGAAATTCACAGCCTGACTTTTAACCCTGTTTATCATCATACCATTGCCTACTGCCCATCTCACAACATTGTCGAGGTCTCTCTACAGTTGCTCACAGTCTTGTAACTTTCTTGCTCTATGCAGAATAACATCATCTGTAAAAAGCCAGTTCTTTACTCCTATTCTCTAAGATCGATTTTTAGAAATAGCCACCCATTCAGTCACTCTTTTGTCTAGTCCAATAGCCCTCATTTTTTGCCAGTAGTCTCCCATGATCTACCCTATCAAGTGCCTTAGGTAGGTCAATCGAGATACAATCCATTTTACCTCCTGAATCCAAGATAGATCCTATATGTTGCCGGTATCCCACGAGTTGAGCTTCAGTGGAATAACCTTTCTTAAACCCGAACTGCCTTCTATATCGAACCAGTTATTAATTTCGCAAACATGTCTAATATAATCATGCAACGCATGTCAAACTGACGGGCCTGTAATTTTCAGCTTTCTGTTCATCACCCTTTCCTTTATACACAGCGGCTGCAAGAGATTGAACATATTTCATTATCGTAATGACCTGAGTTGCATTGCTCTGTTTTGAAGTTCTCGAGTAATCGTGATAAAAACCGGTATTTTTGTACCGTTACGCTCCCTGATTCTAACTCTACGTTCATTCTTCTCTTTTTCTTTTGACAGGTGAAGAAAAGGCTGTTGCTTCTCTTAACAGTTACACATAATGACTAACGTAATATAAGAAGTGAATCAGTGGGTTAATAAAACACTTAATATATTCTGTTATTCCTTCCGCTTGTCTGCAACCTCTCCCTCGTGGACCAGCTGTCTGCTGGCGCTCCGTTGTTCTCCGCCCACTCCAAATCTGGACTCTTAATGTGAATGCTAATTTTATAGTCACTCTACTGTTCACTCAAGGGTAGAAGGAGGCTCCACCAATACCGCAGACAAGTCGTGCTTCAGCATTGTCAGTCCTAGTGTACGTGTGTTAGTAAAAATCGTGCTTTTTGTGACGACTGTGTTAATCTGAATTGTTTGACGAATTACAGACAGTATTTACAAGGCTAAATCCATAGAATATAGGGCATTTGGTATTACAGAAATCTACTATACATCATTATGTAGATAAATGTCTAGTTTAATATTCTTTCAATTAAAATGCTTAATTTTCCATTCAATTAGTATATTTAATTGCAATGGTTCTTTAAAATTCCATTTACGTCGCACCCACACAGATAGGTCTTACGGCGGCGATAGGATAGGAAAAGGCTTGGAGCAGCAAGGAAGCGCCCGTGAACTTAACCAAGGTACATCTAAAGCATTTGTCTGGTGTGAAAATGGGAAACCACGAAAAACCATCTTCAGTGCTGCCGATACCTAATCAAAGAAATTAACCATAAACGATTTAAAATCCCCGACCCCCATTGGAAATTGAAGCCGGGATCCTTTGAACCGAAGGTTTCGGAGTTGATCATTCAGCTAAGGATTTGGACTGATGACGATTTAATAATAATAATAATCATGTGTTGTTTGAGTCATCAGTCCATAGACTGGTTTGATGCAGCTCTCCATGCCACCCTATCCTGTGCTAACCTTTTCATTTCTACGTAGCTATTGCATCCTACATCTGCTCTAATCTGTTTGTCATATTCATACCTTGGTCTACCCCTACCGTTCTTGCCACCTACACTTCCTTCAAAAACCAACTGAACAAGTCCTGGGTGTCTTAAGATGTGTCCTATCATTCTATCTCTTCTTCTCGTCAAATTTAGCCAAATCGATCTCCTCTCACCAATTCGATTCAGTATCTCTTCATTCGTGATTCGATCTATCCATCTCACCTTCAGCATTCTTCTGTAACACCACATTTCAAAAGCTTCTATTCTCTTTCTTTCTGAGCTAGTTATCGTCCATGTTTCACTTCCATACAATGCCACGCTCCACACAAAAGTCTTCAAAAACATTTTTCTAATTCCGATATCAATGTTTGAAGTGAGCAAATTTCTTTTCTTAAGAAAGCTCTTCCTTGCTTGTGCTAGTCTGCATTTTATGTCCTCCTTACTTCTGCCATCGTTGGTTATTTTACTACCCAAATAACAATATTCATCTACTTCCTTTAAGACTTCGTTTCCTAATCTAATATTCCCTACATCACCTGCCTTCGTTCGACTGCACTCCATTACTTTTGTTTTGGACTTATTTATTTTCATCTTGTACTCCTTACCTAAGACTTCATCCATACCATTCAGCAACTTCTCAAGATCTTCTGCAGTCTCAGATAAAATAACAATATCATCCGCAAATCTCAAGGTTTTGATTTCCTCCCCTTGGACTGTGATTCCCTTTCCAAATTTCTCTTTGATTTCCTTTACTGCCTGTTCTATGTAAACATTGAAAAGGAGAGGGGACAAACTGCAGCCTTGCCTCACTCCTTTCTGAATTGCTGCTTCTTTTTCAAAGCCCTCGATTCTTATCACTGCAGACTGATTTTTATACAGGTTGTAGATAATTCTTCGTTCTCGGTATCTGATCCCTATCATCTTCAGAATCATAAATAGCCTGGTCCAATCAACATTATCGAATGCCTTTTCTAGATCTACGAATGCCATGTACGTGGGCTTGTCCTTCTTGATTCGATCCTCTAAGATCAGACGTAAAGTCAGGATTGCTTCACGTGTTCCTACATTTCTTCTGAAGCCAAATTGATCTTCCCCCAACTCAGCTTCAACTTGTTTTTCCATTCTTCTGTAAATAATACGTGTTAAAATTTTGCAGGCATGAGATACTAAACTAATAGTGCGGTAGTTTTCACACCTGTCAGCACCGGCTTTCTTGGGAATAGGTATAACAACATTCTGCTGAAAATCGGATGGGACTTCTCCTGTCTCATACATCTTGCACACTAAACGAAATAACCTTACCATGCTGGTTTCTCCTAAGGCAGTCAGTAATTCAGCGGGAATATCATCAATTCCAGGTGCCTTGTTCCTATTTAGGTCACTCACAGCTCTGTCAAACTCTGACCTCAAAATTGGGTCTCCCATTTCATCAGCATCAACAGCCTCTTCATGTTCCAAAACGAAATTATCTACATCGTTACCTTGATACAACTGTTGGATATGCTCCTGCCATCTTTCTGCTTTGTCTTCTTTCCCTAGAAGTGGCTTTCCATCTGAGCTCTTAATATTCATGCACCTAGATTTCCTTTCTCCAAAGGTTTCCTTGATTTTCCTGTATGTAGCATCTACCTTTCCCAGGACCATACAGCCTTCGACATCCTTGCACTTTTCCTTCAGCCATTCTTCCTTAGCTACCTTGCACTTTCTATCCACTTCATTCTTTAATCGCCTGTATTCTTTTCTGCCCTCTTCATTTCTAGCATTCTTGTATTTTCGTCGTTCATCAATCAGGTCTATCTCCTGAGTTATCCACTGATTCTTAGTTGATCTTTTCTTCCTTCCTAACATTTCTTCAGCAGCCCTACTGACTTCATTTTTCATGACTCTCCACTCTTCCTCTACTGTGTTTCCTTCGGCCTTTTCATTTAGTCCTTGTGCAACATGTTCCTTGAAACAATCCATCACACTCTTTTCTTTCAACTTGTCTAGATCCCATCTTTTTGCATTCTTTCCTTTCTTCAATTTCTTCAATTTCAGATGGCATTTCATGACCAACAAGTTGTGGTCAGAGTCCACGTCTGCTCCTGGGAAAGTTTTGCAATCCAACACCTGGTTTCTGAATCTCTGCCTAATCATAATGAAGTCTATTTGATACCTTCCAGTGTCTCCAGGTCTCGTCCACGTATACAGCCGTCGTTTGTGGTGTTTGAACCAAGTATTGGCGAGGACTAAATTATGGTCAGTGCAGAATTCAACCAGCCGACTTCCTCTTTCGTTTCTTTGTCCCAATCCAAATTCTCCTACTGTGCTACCTTCTCTTCCTTGGCCTACCACTGCGTTCCAGTCTCCCATCACAATTAGATTCTCGTCACCTTTGACATATTGTATTAAATCTTCTATCTCCTCATATATTCTTTCAATTTCTTCATCATCCGCTGAACTAGTAGGCACATAGACCTGCACTATTGTGGTGGGCATTGGTTTGGTGTCTATGGCGACAATAATTCTTTCACTATGCTGGTCGTAGTAGCTTATCCGCTGCCCTATTTTCTTATTCATTATCAAACCAACTCCTGCATTACCCCTGTTTGATTTCGTGTTGATAATTCGGTAGTCGCCTGACCAAAAATCCTGTTCTTCCTGCCAACGTACTTCACTTATACCAACTACATCTAACTTTAGCCTATCCATCTCCCTTTTCAGATTCTCTAACCTACCACAACGATTCAAACTTCTAACATTCCACGCTCCGACTCGCAGAATGTCAGTATCCATCTTCCTGATGATCGCCCCCTCTCGTGTAGTCCCCACCCGGAGATCCGAATGGGGGACTAGTTTACCTCCGGAATATTTTACCCGGGAGGAAGCCATCATCAGTACATCATTCATACAGAGAGAGCTGCATGTCCTCGGGAGGTGGTTACGGCTGTAGTTTCCCGTTGCTTTCAGCCGTGTAGCAGTATCAACACAGCTAGCCATGTTGAGTATTATTACAAGGCCGTATCAGTCAATCATCTAGACTGCCGCCCTTGCAACTACCGAAAGGCTGCTACCCCCCTTTCGATGAACCATTCGTTAGTCTGGTCTCTCAACAGATACCCATCCGATATGGTTGCACCTGCGGCTCGGCTATCTGCATCATTGGGACACGCAAGCCTCCCCACCGCGGCAAGGTCACATAGAAATGTTGAAGTACCTAATAACTCCGAGTGAGTAGCATTCACATCTAAAGTAAAACTCCAGAGGTATTCACGCAAGAATAAGGAGGTGATATAGAATAAAGCATGCAAAACTCACGTGGAATTCCTTTTGGAGAAGAGATGTGTCGATTTCCCTGGCCAGGGACACACCAATCCACCCCAAGAAGTACTTTTGTAATCTAACGAAGAGTAGTGCACGCCATTTTCCATTGCTGGAATTGCTATTGGCTGTCGTAAAAAGCGTTGCTACGTCATTGCCATTAGTGATTAGAAGCACATAGCGTTGCCAAGCAACGAAGTAAAAAAGCACAAGCAAATATAACCTGAAAGTGAAGCAATGTATAACACAGAAGAATGTTAGCCAATGATGACTGCGCTGTTGTAGTAAGGTGAGAAGGGTAATTTTGGTCCAGGGCTCACTACCCTACCCAATCCAGACCAGTGGTCTTGTCCAGGCCCTACCCTAACCAGTGCAGACCAATGGTGTGTCCTCAGGTAACTAGATGCCTAAGGCCGCTTCGCGGCTCTAACCGGGGGGTTTACGCCCCCAGAACCCCTTTGCTTGCCCTCATATCGCTGGTCCGCGGCTCTAAACTAGGGGCGTACGCCTTCAGACCCCCTTTGCTCACTGATGGTCTAGTTCCTAAGTAGAGTGGTTGGCAGCGTTGTGCTTCGGTCGATCCCGTCGTCGGAGAGTCATCTGCGAGAAAGAGACATAGGGCAGTCACACCGCGCATAGATATTGGCGATGCAAGTGGTACCTTATGGTATTAATGTTGCGTGAACACGACTGGAGTTTTAGTACATCTAGGATGAACAAGATAGAAGTGGCATACCAAATAACTAGAAATATCTACCACAAAAGATCAATGTCTATCTCCGCTAAGCTTAGGCATCATTGTTTAGTTATTCGTCCAGACGCCCTGTAAGTAGCATTATGTCTTGCATTGAACAGGTAAGGTCTAATTGAAAAGTTAGAAGCCAAAGAAGGAAAATTCCTGAGAAAGATCGTAGGACCAATCAGAGAAAATTGTGAGAAGAGGAGGCGGTATAGCAATGAATTGTACCTGCACTACACCATTCGGCCACCTAACACGTATGAGCAGTCCGGCTCCACGGCTAAATGGTTAGCGTGCTGGCCTTTGGTCAAAGAGGTCCCAGGTTCGATTCCCGGCAGGTTAATTTCGCTGGCACAGGGGCTGGGTGTATGTGTCGTCTTCATCATTATTTCATCCTCATGACGACGCACAGGTTGTCTACGGGCGTCAGATCAAAAGACCTGCACCTGGCGAGCCGAACATGTCCTCGGACATTCCCGGCACTAAAGGTCATACGCCATTTCATTACACGTATGAGCACGCAGAAATCGACCCAGCGGATCTTTTCCTACTCCGTAAACAAGAAAACCAAGGGAACCTGGTTCACCGAAGGTGAAAAAGACCTTCAAAAAATAGGGATTACACATGAAGACATCCAGGAACGTGTTCTTCTCCAGAAGAAAGTTCCAGCATACCAGCGATTCCAAGAAAAGCCGAAGTTAAAAACAGACAAGAAGTGTACTGATGAAAGAAAAGATGCTCAAAGAAAGCGAATGCGGGGAAAAGAATTAAAGCTGTAGGATGCAAACGGTTGATACAACGTGGTCGACAGCTCGCCGAAACGAAGCAGAATAATAATAATAATAATAATAATAATAATAATAATAATAATAATAATAAATTAAAAAGTCGTATTTCCATGATTAGACCAGTGCTAGGAACATCGCCAGTACGTCCACTGCTCGGACAGTGTGCGTTATTGAGAGGACTCTTAACTCCCTACTCGGAGGCTGATTGGTTGGGCGTGGCGATTTCCTCCCCTCCTCATTAGCTGGATTATCCCCCTCGCACGCGCCACGATTTATTAAACTTGACTTCCCTTCTTGTGTGAAGTGAAGTGTCCCGCGCAGCGACAATACAAAACACATTTGCATGTCCAGAATAATGGCGGTGTTGTTGCTCGCTTTAACGAATAGTTTTTTAAATGTTTATTACGAGCCCTCGTGAATGAAAGGAAGAGTTTTCCATGTGAACAGCTGGCTAAAAGGGCTGAGTACAATGAATACAAAGTCTAATACCGTGCAGTTAGACACATTGTCCGTGCAGCTGCTATGTTTACTAGAAATTTATGATTATTTAATAACCTCCCCGCTGTTATCCCTGCATTTTGCAAGCTGATGATGCTGCTTGTAATAACCTTGAACAACTTTCTGTTGTAATTACATTTTATTTTCAATATCATTTCAAAATTGTACTTCATATGCTTTAAAATTATTCCACAAAACACTGCTTCATCGATAACTTGCAGGAGTGCGTTCATCCACGTTTAAATGGGGTTGTTGTTGTTCTTGGAGTCATCAGTCTATAGACTGGTTTGATGCAGCTCTCCATGCTACCCTGTCCTGTGCTAACTTTTTCATTTCTACAAAACTACTACATTCTAAATCTGCTCTAATCTGCTTGTCATATTTGTACCTTGATCTACCCCTACCGTTCTTACCACCTACACTTCCCTCAAAAACCAGCTGTACAAGTCGTGAGTGTCTTAAAATGTATCCCATCATTCTATATTTTATTCTGCTAAATCGATCTCCCCTCACCGATTCGATTCAGTATATCTTCATTCGTGATTCGATCTAACCGTCTCACCTTCAGCTTTCTTCTGCAACACCACATTTCAAAAGCTTCTATTCACTTTTTTTCTGAGCTAGTTAGCGTCCATGTTTCACTTTCATACAGTGCCACGCTCCAGATGAAAGTCTTAAAATATCTAATTCCTATATCAATGTTCGAAGTGAGCAAATTTTTCTTAAAGACCTTCCTTGCTTGTGCTAGTCTGCATTTTATGTCCTCCTTACTTCTGCCATCGTCAGTTATTTTACTACACAAGTAACAATATTCATCTTCTCCCTTTAAAGACTTCATTTCCTAATCCAATATGACCTGCATCACCTGACTTTGTTCGACAGCACTGTATTACTTTTGTTTTGGACTTATTTTCATCTTGTATTCCTTCCCCCACTATATCTTCTGGTATGGGATAGAACAATTTTGTTACTTTCATTGACCTGTCTGTCTCATCCTTGGCTTTGACAATATGAAAGTGACCGAGGAACGATGCTAGTAACACCATTCCTTATGCACCCAGTTCCTGTTATGAATGGTGTAAAAATATCACTCATAGGGTCAGTTGGTGTATCCATTTCAGTGAGCTTCGCAGACTGATATGTAATAGCAACTTCCCCTAGTATGCATCTTCAGTGACGCCTAGGCTATGGCAGTTGTTCTTGGAACTGTGGAGGATCAAACCAGTCTTCGGGCTGAATTCCCAGCATGCACTCCTTCCCCAAGACTTTGTCGATACCAATCACCAATTTCTCCGGATCTTTTGCAGAGTAGGGTAATGTGGTATTTAAATTTCCTTATGACACTTCAATTTAAGATTTCATTCAAGGTCGGAGGAAAGCCGACTTCCCGCAGATATGCTGTTCTGAAAAGTCATTTGTTCTGCACAAGGCACTACTTTGTGCCTCACTGAGACTTGGCTTGTGTTCTAGGAATTTGGACGTCTACCACTAACAGTGACGTCTGTCTGCGTCCCGCCGCAGTTTTTGTGTCCCGAGTGCATCACAGCAGGATTTTGTCATTGTGGTTGCGGTCCAGAGACAGCCGGCCATATATTTGAACAGCGCTGTGGCTTTGTGGCAAATGAAATTAAATACAGAACATTGACTGGCCTCACTATGACTGTTCAAACCCTGTGAATATTGTGTGTTCGGGGTGGAGGCTGGCGGCCTCGATAGTCTTTCGTTCCTTACTAGTTCAGGTGTGTGTGTGTGTGTGTGTGTGTGTGAGAGAGAGAGAGAGAGAGAGAGAGAGAGAGAGAAAGAAAACGGGGTTACAATATTTCGGATTACCAAAATTTCGGATAGGAAGTAAATGGTGATTCTAGCAGTCAAAAGGTAGATAATGATTCATACAGTACTTTACATTGAAATAATTGTTTCAGTTTACTGTAATATTTAATTTTAACATTATATATATTTATTTCAAAATATCTGGCTACAAATTGTGAACGGTAGATAGGGAAAAAGCAAGCCCCGGACATACAGATGTCACTATCTCTGTATATCAAATCAATTTGTACACCGATTATTGTTCTTAAATACAGTACTGCCTTAGGTTTTGAACTTCCTTCCACGGCATTTTTTGCGGCCATATCTTGATTAGGTGGTCGTCTGATGGCCTAGATTCATTACTTGGTTTAAAAATGCTTAAAGCTGTTTGAAAAGTGAAAGTACTCTTGTAGAAAAGCTGTAATTCTGAAATAAATTACTGTGTTCTAATTGCGGTAAGAGAAATAAGGCTTACCCCTAACGCATTGACTCAATCTTCGATGGTGACCCGCGTGTTCTGTACTAAGTCGTCCTGAGGGTCTTCATTGCTGTTAATGTGTTTTATCCGGTCGTAACACCATATTTAGAATGTCTGGTTATTAAAGATAAGTTCAGTATTGTCCGCTATTCACTAAGCTGTTGGGAAAACTGAACGATTATTATACTTTTTAAAAAAGCAGCTGGTCATTTCGGTTAAAGGTTTTAATGTATGTATAGGGTGGTGGGAAAAACGTGAACCGGGAGTATGGGCGTTGGAGGGTTGGTCATGCTGATAAGTAATTTGGAAACAGAATTCGATATCTCTCGCCGTGGTCATTTTATCAGCTGCTGGAGTTAGCCAATCAGATCGCTTCGCGGGCGACTTTAAATGGGCTTTGCGAGGCGGTGTAGCTAAAACCGGCTTGAGAAAATACAAATACACCGGTGTCACCGTAACGTACTTGCTATGACGCGGATGTCGCTGTTTGAATCCCTCTTTTGGCGAAGGTAACATTTTCGATTCGTGTTCTCTGTCGATATGAATTTTCTAAACCTTTATTATCCTAAGCCAAAAACGTTGTCACACACACATTGTATAAAATTATATAACATTTCTCGATGCGAATCTTGTTCCTAAGTATGAATTCTATAGTTTGGCTTTGCTGTGTAAACAACCACGGCTGACTAGTTCCCTCGGCTAGCTAGAGCGACGCATCAAGTCGGCCGGGTAACAACAATACTAGTACGTAAAGTGTACGCCAGATGTCACACAGCGATGCATAAGCGACTCATAGTTTGTGTTGCAAAGGCTGCTATTACGAATCTCGAAGATTGCCTAGGTCGACCGATTCATCATGAGGGTGTCCATCTATCACCCCAAGTGTGCGAGTAATAGTTTCTTTCTCCTGCCACACATGTAGTTAACTAAAGCAAGCAAGCGGCTGTATAGTTTGGGTGACGTAGCTATCACCTCGCATTCGGGAGATAATGGGTTCGAAGCCCACTCCCAGCAGCCTTCTAGATGGTTTTCCGTAGTTTCCACGTATTCACACCAGTTAAATGCTGGGGCTGTACCATACTGAAGGCCACGGCCACTTCCTTCCCACTCCTAGCCCTTTCCTATCCCATCGTCATCATGAGACCTATCTATGTCGGTGCGATGTACAGCATATTGTAAAAATTATTGCACTTAACTAAACACAAATACATACAGTACTAGTTTGTGAAAGAGTAAATCGGGTGGTTAGTTTTTTCTAGTTGGTTTCAGTCAATCAGTCAGTACTGATCTGCATTTAGGGCAGTCGCCCAGGTGGCAGATTCCCAATCTGTTGTTTTCCTAGCCTTTTCTTAAATGATTGCAAAGAAATTGGAAATTTATTGAACGTCTCCCGTGGTAAGTTATTCCTGTCCCTAACTCCCCTTCCTAAAAACGAATATTTGCCCCAATTTGTCCTCTTGAATTCCAACTTTATCTTCATATTATAATCTTTCCCACTTTTAAAGACACTACTCAAACTTATTCGTCTACTGATATCATTCCACGCCATCTCTCCACTGACAGCTCAGAGCATACCACTTAGTCGAGCAGCTCGTCTCCTTTCTCCCAAGTTTTCCCAGCTCAAACTTTGAAACATTGTCGTAACGCTACTCTTTTGTCGGAAATCACCTATAACAAATCGAGCAGGTTTTCTTTGCATTTTTTGAATCCAGTAATGCTGGCGAGGGTCTCATAGACTGGAACATACTCTAGTTCGGGTCCTACAAGAGACATATGCCGCCTCCTTTACATCCTTACTACAATCCCTAGATACCCTCATAACCATGTGCAGATATCTGTTCCATTTACTTACAATCCCATTTATGTGATTACCCCAATGAAGATCTTTCCACCGGGCGAGTTGGCCGTGCGGTTAGGGGCGCGCAGCTGTGAGCTTGCATCCGGGAGATAGTGGGTTCGACCCGCACTGTCGGCAGCCCTAGAGATGGTTTTCCGTGGTTTCCCATTTTCACACCAAGTAAATGCTGGGGCTGTACCTTAAGGCCACGCCCGCTTCCTTTCCATTCCTAAGCCTTTCCTATCCCATCGTTCCCATAAGACCTACCTGTGTCGGTGCGACGTAAATCAAATAGAAAAAAAAATTCCTGATAACACCTAGATACTCACAATAATCCCCATAAGGAACTTTCACCCCATCAACGCAGTAATTAGAACCGACGACTTTTCCTATTTGTGAAACTTACAACCTGACTTTTAACCCCGTTTATCATCATACCATTGCCTACGGTCCATCTCACAACATTATCGAGGTCATTTTGTAGTTGCTAACAATCTAGAAGTTGTTTAGCGCGCACTGTACCACGATTTGAAACCACCATTTGAAAATTGTGAATATCAAAAATAGACATGATTATATAGGTTTTAAGCTGTTGTCGTGTCGTGAAAACGAGGAGAAATTATTTACGTTTCGCGAAGACTTTGGCCCACGTCTTCAGAAGAAACTAAGTCTCAGCAAGGATTCCGCCTCGTTTCAGTGACAAAGCAGAAGCCTAAAAGCTGTATTATCACATCTATTAATATTGGTCGAGAAAGCACCAGTCTAATTAAAAATAATATCTAGAATATCTGGATGCAAAAGTTGGAAGTTTGTTGATATAAAGAAGGATGAAAGGTCATTAGTTGTGTTCTTCTGTTCGTTTTGTACTGCTACAACTGTAATCCCATGAGTGATGCATTTGCATCAAACCAAACATTCGAAGTGCGCAATTTCCTGAGACTAGATTTTAAAGTCGCTAGGAAAACAAATGAAGAGCTTAACGGATTTAAAATTCAAATGTTGTCCATATAAATGAGACAGAATAGGGGAATTAGTAGAGACGTGAATCAACAAAGGATCATTAAAGTGTCTTGTTAACAGTATGTAAAACATCAACAGTGACATCATGTGAGATTAGACCGCATCTGCATGAAATCCGAACAAGTATTATTACGCCCTCTCTCGCATTAGCATGACTGTGTTGCGAGTGGATTATTTGTTTAGTAACTACGTTTCCTTAAGACGGAGATCAGACTCCACTTAAAGAACTTCCATAAATAATGTATCTAACTCCTTGGGTAACATGTCTTCATTCTAAACCCCTTAAATTGAAACAATTCAGCTGAAATGAAAATTCCTTCAAATATATGGGCTGCTACGTCAATAACCAAGTGGATTGTGATAAAGAAATTAAACGAATCATGGAGGGGGTTGTGTGTGTGTGTGTGTGTGTGTGTGTGTGTGTGTGTGTGTGTGTGTGTGTGTGTGTCAGCTCGAAGGTTGGTTTGGACCTCAACGGCTCCGCCAACAGCCGTCATATGTGGCTTAGGCATCACTGAAGAGGCGTACAAGGGAAATGAGGAGTGGGGGTACTTTCCCGTTGCTTTCCTCACTGACGAGGCGAGGCCAGACCCTGCGTCCAACCGATGTCAACGAACTTCAATGTACCTGTAGGGGGACACTCAACAGTAACTTCTGTATAAGGGTTTAGGTCAGTACGCTTTCGTTTTCGGAAAAAATAATAATAATAATAATAATAATAATGTGGTTAAATGTCGTGAAGCAGGATCCGGTTTTGATGAAGTGATAGAACATTAGAAGGTGAACAAATTTTAATCAAACATGTCAGGTTCCCAACCTAGTAATTTCCGAAAAATTGATGGGGTGAAAGTTCCCTTTGAGGATCATTATAAATACCTAGGTATTAATATAAGAAAAGATCTCATTGGGGTAATCCCATAAATATGATTGTAAATAAAGGGTACAGATCTCTGCACATGGTTATGAAGGTATTTAGGGGTTGTAGTAAGGATGTAAAGGAGAGGGCATATAAGTCTCTGGTAAGACCCCAACTGGAGTATGGTTCCAGTGTATGGGACCCTTACCAGGATTACTTGATTCAAGAACTGGAAAAAATCTAAAGAAAAGCAGCTCGATTTGTTCTGGGCGATTTCCGACAAAAGAGTAGCGTTACAGAAATGTTGCAAAGTTTGGGCTGGGAAGATTTGGGAGAAAGAAGACGAGCTGCTCGATTAAGTGGTATGTTCCCAGCTGTCAGTTGAGAGATGGCGTGGGAGGACATCAGTAGACGAATAAGTGAGTGTCTTTAAAAGTAGGAAAGATCACAATATGAAAATAAAGTTGGAATTCAAGAGGACAAACTGGGGCAAATATTTGTTTATAGGAAGGGGAGTTAGGGATTGGAATAACTTGCCAAGGGAGGTGTTCAATAAATTTCTAATTTATTTGCAATCATTTAAGAAAAGGCTAGGAAAACAACAGGTAGGGAATCTGCCACCTGGGCGACTGCCCTAAATGCAGATCAGTAGTGTGTGATTGATTGAATCCCCGATTCCAATGCAACGCATACATACTTCGAGATTTATATCGCAGTCAAGAGTGGTGGCCCACTGGTCCCCGTAATTGTCTGCGAACCTCGAAAACGTAAGTTCCAGTCTCATCGCAGCTGTATTTTTTCTACAAAATAAATTAAAATTTGAAGGAACATCAAGATAAAAATTCGAACAAAAATACTCTGATATTTTCGCACAATTCAAAACAGGGACTGGCTGCATAAGGAATGACATTACTAGCATCGCTCATACCTCAGTCACTTTTATGGTGTCAAAGTCAAGGATAAGACAGAGACAGATCAGTGAAAGTAAGAAATTGTTCTAGCCCATATCAGAGGACATTTACTGTAAACACTACATCTCACCAGCAATGGCAAGATAGAGGTAGCTAGAACATAGTAGGCCTATGTTCGTAATAAAAATCTGCATTTGAAGCTGAGACAGAATGCTTAAGTGCTACATTTGTTTAGTGTTGTTATACGGGTGTGAAGTCTGAACACTAAAAGCAGTTTGTGTCACATAGTTGTTAACTTGCATTCGGGAGTTGGTTGGTTCGAACCCCACTGTCGGTAGCCTTGTAGATGGTTTTCCGTGGTTTCCCATCTTCACACCTTACCACTTCTAGGATTGTACATTAAGGCCACGGCCGCTTCCTTCCCACTCCTAGCCCTTTCCTATCTCATAGTCGCCGTAAGAACTATGTATTATTTATTTATATTATTGTTTCAAAGATCCCGTAAGCTAATGCTCGTACTGGGACAGTACATTAAAGAGCTAGCACAGTTACAATATTAAAAACAAATTGAATTATTTTTAATACAGAGGTGATAAAAATTTAAATCTAAAATACAATTGTTTTTCAAGGATACAATTGTATGTTTAAAAGTTTATGTAAACTGAACCATATAGCTCAAAATGAAACCGGTTAAGTTCATCTAAACAGACTAAACCCATGAGCATTACATTTTTTCCATAAATGTTTCTTAATATTTTTTTGTGAATTTATTGAAATTCTGACAAGCTTTCATGGAGCCTGGAATGGAATTAAATGCTATTACAGCCCTGTACAATACACCATTAGTTGAGTTCGTGGTTTATACCATTCAAAAATCAGATATTTGGCGTTTTAGTTGTCCAATTTAATGTTTTGTAGCATCTATACTTATCAAATTTAGAGTTTTGTAGAAAATTGGTTAAAAATAGGTATAATTTGCGAAATTGCACACACACACACACACAGACAGAGTTGGGAGTAAAATCATATTGCTTAATCACACATTGCTCGTTATGCAGTTTTGAATACACTATGGAAAATAAACAAACATCAACATAAGACAGTAAAAAGTATTCACACACGAATATGCATATTTACAAATTTACAAACACAATAAATTTCAAAGTGGAAAACACTATTCTGAACGAATTTCATTTATGACAGTACAACACACCGTCCGGCTCCATGGCTAAATGGTTGGCGTGCTGGCCTTTGGTCACAGGAGTCTTGGGTTCGATTCCCGGCAAGGTCGGGAATTTTAATCATCATGCATTTATTTCGCTGGCACGGGGCCTGGGTGTATGTGTTGTCTTCATCATCATTTCACTCTCATCACGACGCGCAGGTCGCCTACGGGTGTCAAATCGAAAGACCTGCACCTGGCGAGCCGAACATGTCCTCGGACACTCCCGGCACTAAAAGCCATAAGCCTTTTTTTTTTTTTTTTTCAGTACAACAGACCTATAAGGAAGAGGAATTTTAATGATGAAGTACAACATGCCAATTGTTTGAATGGTGTCCTTCATTCCGGACCGCTTGACGCCACGCTGTTCACATGCTCGTTGGGAGAAAAACTTCTCCTTTAGTAGCACATGGTGTCTGTTCTTGCAGTGTTCATCCAGAACATCTTTCTTCTTCCGTTCAGGTCTTTGATTGCGAAGTCGGCACATCAGTATGTTTGTATCGCTTACATAAAAATGTTACGATTTGTAACTCTCGGCACGCTGTTTGATCGTCATATCGCTTCTGCCCATGCCTACCAGAGAATAAATCGCTATCGTACTTTAAAACAAAACTACTACTGAACACCTACAGTATGTCAAGAATAACAGACTATGATCAAGGGTCAACACAAAGTGAATGAACGTGTGTGCTTGAAAGGGTTTGATTGGTTGTCCTTTGCACTGCTCTTTGGCCGATATTCCGCACATTAAAGATTTAAGGCGCCGTAATGATTCTCTCCTCTGAAACAAATAACATATATCTTATTTTTAAGAAAAATGCATCGTTTATACAAAGATATTTCGCATAAAACCGAGAATTTCGCATCTAGTTCACATAACTTACATCATTTCTCATTTTGAAATAATTTCGCATTTTATCGCTAATTCGAAATCGCTAAAAACCACTCGTAAGGGGTCTTATAAGGTGAAGGCACATGCATTGACAAAGTTCCAACATATTTCGCATTTGTCGCAAATGCTAAAAACCACAAACTCTATTCATTTTAGGGACGGTAAGTTTCCAGATTGCTGTGTTGCATGATCATGAATTGATGAAATACTAATTAATTTTAGCTTTATTTTTGGTGAGCCAAACTAGCCTATGTTTAATTCTGAAGTTAAGTGTTACCAAAGAGTAAGCTATAGATAACGTAACCGGAGTATATTATTTGTCTGGACATTACAAATGGAAAATAAAGGGCTCTGAGAATCTGAAGTTCTGTTTAAACTCGGGTGCAGCACCTCCATGGAACATTAGTGTATTGTAGATGGCTATGAATTAAAGCATAGTAAACACAATTTAAGTTAAAATCAGGAATTATTCCACATAAGTCTGTTGAATACGCCTACAGTAGGTACTACTTTACTCTTAATAAATTGCAGATGATGTTTCGGTACGACGTAAAGAAAATAGTAAAATTGTCGCAACCTCATCATTATTCTTCCCCTTCCTGAGAAATGAGCGATAGTTCGTGGAACTTGGTTGGGATACAGGATATTCTCGAGAGACTCCAGAAGAATGAAGGAGCTTTCTCTGAACTGTATACGTTTACGAGCACCCGACCGCCAGAATGGATGGCTGGCTGGCTGCTCAATATTTCGCAATAATAACTGGCCGACGGAGGCCGTGTCTAATTGGTGTATCATTAGAGGCAGTGTGTAATGGGAGCTGTGTGGGATACTGCTACCGCTGTGGGAAGTAACGGAGTTTTGCCTGCACTTTTTGTCTCTTTAAACATATGTGCATACTTCCCTCTTGTTTTTGTCTGGCACAGTCTTCCCTAGGGTATTTAAATATTTCATCTTGCACTCGTCGAGATTTAGTTGCGTGTAGCCGGCGAGCTTGCGGTATTGTTAGCAAGATAAAACATTGATAGGGGACTGTAATTGGCTGCTTTGTTTTCTCACTAAGAGCCTGTCAATGCCACCACTCGCCTTGTCGAAGGAGTAATTAAACAGAGTAGCTATGGTAACAGGAAAACTAAGCAGAAGTCGGGGTACGCTGTGACAAAATTGGGAATATTAATTGCTTTGGCTCTGTGTTCGTAGACTGGTAAATCATCATTTGGTTGTTGAAGATTCATTTCGTCCTCTAAAATGTACTTCAGCAATGTCTCCAATTAAGCTAGAATCAAAATGAGCTCGTTGACCAAATCATCATTACATCTTTCTTTTGTTTTTGGGATTGAATAATTAGTAGACGTGGGATTTTGGGCTCTAAAT
Source organism: Anabrus simplex (assembly GCF_040414725.1). NCBI lineage: Eukaryota > Metazoa > Arthropoda > Insecta > Orthoptera > Tettigoniidae > Anabrus > Anabrus simplex. The sequence continues at coordinate 1,767,752,344 of NC_090265.1, read as the reverse complement.
AATGTTGTTTTAGGCACCTAAAATAGGCTTTTAAAGGAGAAAATAGCCACTTAAAATATGCTTTAAAAATGTTACAGTATACACTTAAACTTGGTATACCTACTCTTAACAGAAATAACAGTAAAATTACGACAGAATTAAAAAGACGTTCATCAAAAGCAGTTATGGATTATATGAAAAATCATAACCTGTACTGAACTAAAACCTTATTACTAAACTTACCAAGGGAGATGTTCAATAAATTTCCGATTTCTTTGCTATCATTTAAGAAAAGGATAGAAAAACAATTGATAGGGAATCTGCCACCTGGGCGACTGCCCTAAATGCAGATCAGTAATGATGTGTTTATTTATTTGTCAGGAAGATTCCTACAACACTTCCATTCGTAGTTTCCTTTACGATGCATAATAATAATCTTCTGCAGATTTTCCAGTCAGGTTGTGTCTTTTGTCTGTTAAAATCATTTTGAAAGCAAATAACGCTCCACACTCACAGATGTTAGAGAGGCGTCGGGAAATTTACCTACATTTACAGTTCAATTTCACAAGGTAAGTCTACATTTTCCCCATCCATTACCTGATTTGCCCCTTTTAGCACTGAATAGTCCAACTCGTTGGCTGAATGATCAGCGTACTGGCCTTCGGTTCAGAAGGTCCCGGGTTCGATTCCCGGCCGGGTCGGGGATTTTAACCTTCATTGGTTAATTCCAATGGCCCGGCGGCTGGGTGTTTGTGCTGTCCCCAACATTCCTGCAACTCACACACCACACACAACACTATCCTCCACCACAATAACACGCAGTTAGCTACACATGGCAGATGCCGCCCACCCTCATCGGAAGGTCCGCCTTACAAGGGCTGCACTCGGCTAGAAGAAATAGCCACACGAAATTATTATTATAGCACTGAATAACATGGATTCTTCTGCAGTACACTAGCCCACTTGCCGTATGTCGTCTCCTACCTACTTATAAATAGTTCAGTCATTTTAAATCTACGATTTTCATTAGTTGAATTGATTATTTTTTGTTAGTTGTTTTACGTCGCACCGACACAGATAGGTCTTACGGCGATGATGGGACAGGAAAGGGCTACGAGTGGGAAGGAAGCGGCCGTGGCCTTAATTAAGGTACAGCCCCAGCATTTGCCTGGTGTGAAAATGGGAAACCACGGAAAACCATTTTCAGGGCTGCCGACAGTGGGGTTCGAATCTACTATCTCCCGAATACTGGATACTGGCCGCACTTTAGTTGAATTGTAAACTTTGCTTTCATTATAGGCATTTTAGGCACTAAAATAGTAAAATAGGCTCTAAAGGTCCAAATAGGCATTTTAGGGCACTATAAAACTCTATTAATGTAAGGGATTTATCAAAAAACGTCAACACATTTATAAAAAATAATGTTATTTCTTCAGGTACAAAATAGGCATTTGCCTTAAAATCCCATGTCGACTTGAGATTTTTTCTTTATCTTCTTTCTTCTTCGTTTTCTTCTTCCCACGCCTGTGCGGTCGCGGGAGCGAGCTGTGCGGCATACGATGGTTTCGCCCTGTTTTGCGGCTGGATGGCCTTCCTGACGCCAACCCTATATAGAGGGATGTAATCACTATTGCGTGTTTCTGTGGTGGTTGGTAGTATATTGTGTTGTCTGAATATTTTGTTCATTCTAAAATGTTAAAGTATATTTTTAAGAAACATGGAATTCCATTCTTTAAATTATGTTAATATAAAAATATCTAATATCTGAAAGAAGTATTATTTCACTCATACAGTATATGGTTGGACTGTGTGTTACATACCACCAGAATTTTGCATTTTGATAAATGATATTCCTTCATTAAATATGTAATTAAAACTAACATTATTAACGAAGTTGGATGGATTTTTTACGTCCGTTTTGCCCGTTTTCATGGCTTTCTTTTGGAAATTTGAGGTCTTTTAACAGGGGTTTTTTATCTCTTAAACTTCCGAGCCCTCGTTATTACTTTTATCTTGGTTTTTAATTCTTCAAGAATTTTAGTTTCCGGGTTATTGTTTGCAACAAAGTTCATTACCGACCACATTATGAAAGGAGGCGTTGAAGCTGGCCGCCTTCATTCTCCACACATTTACGGCACCTCGTTAGGAAATTATTCATCAGTCGCTTAGTTGTTTTTTTAACAATTCGCTTTACGTCACACCGACAGACAGGTCTTATGGTAGCGATAGTGATTAAATAAATAAACTGAGGTTATGGTCGTCCGAGTAAAGGTGGTGCAATGGTGTACAAACTTCTGAAGAACATGAAAGTAGAAAGAACTCGTGAGAATTACTGTATTTACTTATACATACATCATCTTTTCCCCCTGAATATTCAGCCTTAAATCGGAATGCAAGGTACGAAGGGCGATCAAATATAAACAAGATTTTGTTCCTGAACATCAACAGTTGCTAGGACTAGCCCCGCGCTTTTGCTATGCTTAGGCGGTGCCATTGGGAGAGGGGAGAGCGTGCTCTTAGATATTTCTCGCCGTTTTGTCAGTAACGCTCACGATGTCGGAGCAATAGGTGCAGCCCTCCATTGCGCAACGCATAATTATAAAATGTCTTGCTCGTCAAAGCGTTACAGCGGCGGACATTTGCCAGAATTTTTTTTCTTTACGTCGCACCGACACAGATAGGTCTTATGGCGACGATGGGATAGGAAAGGCCTAGGAAGTGGAAGGAAGCGGCCGTGGCCTTAATTAAGGTACAGCCCCGGCATTTGCCTGGTGTGAAAATGGGAAACCACGGAAAACCATCTTCAGGGCTGCCGACAGTGGGGCTCGAACCTACTATCTCCCGATTACTGTACAGTATACTGGCCGCACTTAAACGACTGCAGCTATCGAGCTCGGTTGCCAGAAATTGACTGCACAGTTCGGTGATCAAACATTGTAAAGGACGCGTGTGTTTGCCTGACATAAAAAGTTCAAGTAAGGATGAGAACGTGTGGGAAATCACGTTTGCCGTCTTCGGACCAGGATGACAGACGAAAACATTCGTGCGGTTAAGGACATTACTGACGATGATCGACGTGCATGAGCGACGCACAATCAGTGTTGCTTACTACTGCCAACTGTTGAGCAAGGCGAGGGTTGCATATCGCTGCAAAAGACGAGACCAACCGATTCAACAGGTCATCGTCCTCCACGACAATGCGCGGCCCCATGCTGCAGCTCTGTCTCCAGGCTACAGGAAATGCACTGGACTACACTTGATCATCCTCCTTACAGGCCGGACTTATCGCCCTACGAATTCCATTTGTTCGGACCGCTCAAAGAAGCTCTAGGAGGGCAACGATTTGAAGATGACGAGAGTGTGGAGAACTTCATGCGCAATTGGCTGGTGACACGGCCCTGTTATTTTTACGATGAGGGCATCAAAAAGCTCCCCATACGCTGGGACAGATGCATTTCCAAAGCAGGAAAGTATGTTGAAAAATAAATTGTAGGCCTAATTGCCTTGCGTTTTTTAAAGAAATTAATTTAAATAAAAATAAAATCCCGTTTATATTTGATCACCTCTCGTATATGCAGGAAGTTAGTAAATCGAATTTGATTAGAATTGAAATACTCTTTCACAGTAATAATGGCTCACTATTTAACATAATGGATTGCATTTTATTGAGTTCTAACCATGTTATTGAACATCAAAATATTAGAAGCTTGTAGCTTGTAGGGTTCCATTCGTAACAGTCAAGTATGCTCCTCTGCCGTTCCACTATCTGTCCATGAATTGAATATGAAGAGGGAACATGAATATGAAGAGGGAATTATCATTACATTTCGTTCTACCTCGTACTGTTAAGGGCCGATGAACTAGATGTTAGGCCCTCTTGAACAACAAGCATCATTAGCATGAAACTTAGGAACGACTTTCGAGGATACGAAATATTTCATAGAGGCATTCCTAAATTTCCAAATGTTCAGTTTTGCTCGTTCTCATCACCTGGCGATTTCCTTTTGTGCCGTAAAGTAATTCTGTCAGCCTCTTGAGTATAACATCAGTTTGAAGTTCGTCCCCTTGCGTGCCGCCCACTAGACACTAATCGGTCCTGCCAAGCCCGTATTTCATGTGGGCTTCGCTAATTACGGATGGACTCATCAGGTGGCTCACCAATTACTCCCACTTCCCTACACCTCTGTATATAAATCTGTACTTATCCTAAGAAATATGGACATAAAAGAAGCAATTGGAATTGGCAGTGGCTGTGGAGAATGTGGGAGCAGAGAACACTGACCGCATTACTCATTTCCTCCGGGTTTGCTGTGTGCTCTTATTTGGGGGCTTTAGAAATCGTTTGTTTCCGGATACAGGTTGTGTGTGTTACTGTCTCAATGTTGAAAAAAATTCTAAGCATTGCAGGAGTCCCCATACTGTGAAAAACGTAAAATTAAGCAATTTCCTCAATTGTGCCGAAAGTTGAAGGGCTTAAGGGCCTAGAAAGGTTTAACATTATGATTCTTGGATAACGCTATCAAACTTTTAAAAAATCGATAAATGACTTCCGGCCTAAGTGCAGTTCCGGAAAAACAGCCTTAAATCGCTTGTTTCTTTGCTCGTTTTCTTTGTCGTTCAAATCCTAGGCGAGTTAACTTATTTACGTAATTCTTTCTGTAATTAGTTCCTTGGTTCAATACCCTTAGGCGTTTCTTTATTTTTTGAAACATGTCGACACCGAATGTAGTTATAAGGGCTTAAGTGAAACTGCGCATTGATTCACATTAGCGCTCGTAGTGGTGCTTAAGTGAAACAAGGCATTGACTCACATTAGCGCTCGTAGTGGTAGAAAAAGGCAAACTGCTAATCTAATCACGGCCGACTTGATGCGTCGCTCTAGCTAGCTCCATCGACCGGAGAACGATGATTAAAAAGATTGTAATATTTAGGAATAAATAAAGAATATATTCTCATACTTTATTATATTTTATTTACCTAAAACCCATAGCTCATACCCGTGGGATGTTTTCAACATCGAGTTGCTTGCCTGAAAGGCTAGAACTGTGGATATTTTCAAGAACCCCTTGATATCCAGTGTTTTGTCGTAACATTCGAAGCGGAAATTTCGCTCACCACGAGCATCGGTGAAGGCAGATTTGCCACAGTTACATTTCTGGGTCGGAATGTCACTCGGGAAAGAAACGGCGTGAACATTACTGTGGCCGTGCGGTTAGGGGTGCGCAACTGCGAGCTTGTATCCGGGAGATAGTGGGTTCGAATCCCACTGTCGGCAGCCCTGAAGATGGTTTACTGTGGTTTCCCATTTTCACATCAGGCAAATGCTGGGGCTGTACCTTAAGGCCTCGGCCGCTTCCTTCCCATTCCTAGGCATTTCTCGTCCCATCGTCGCCATAAGACCTATCTGTATCGGTGCGACGTAAAGCAAAATAACCAAACAACCAACCATTTGGTGACCCCCTGTGGGTGGAGGACTTAGACGGAGAATACACACACGGTATCTCCTGCCTGTCGTAACAGGCGACTAAAAGCGGCGACCTAGGAATGATTGAATTAGAACCATGAAGCTACTTGTGATTAGTACCATCACGCGAAGAACACCATGAGTTTAGTACAACTATGTTAGGTACACAATAGGTTTGTGATTAGTAGCAGCAGAGAGTGGTTCACTGTGGCTTTACAGTACCTGTGATTAATACCACTATATGCTGAACACCACGGGCTTACGTTGCCTGTGAGTGGCGCCATTATGTGAGAAACACCATAGGTCTGCGTTACCTGTGCGACGTACAATACATGTGATTAATACCATAACGTGTGGAACACCCTGAGTCTACGCTACTTTTGATTAGTACTGCAACTTGAGAAATACCATAGTTCTACTTTACTAGCGATAAGTACCATTATGAGGGGCCATTGACCTGTATTTTGGACTATAAGCATCATTGGAAGTAGCCCCTTGGTCAGTAATGCTATTGTTTTAAATTCATAACCATAGTTCATCGCAGTCTTTTTTGGAATTCTAGTCAGTGGATGGATTTTGAAATTATTTTTAACTTTAAGTATTGTGAGTTGGATCCGCTGATTATTTTAAATTCATATTCATCCATTCATTCTTCATCACCACGTTTTAAATTCTGATCAGTGGATGAACTTTGAACTTTTAAATTGTCATTAAATTTCGTCTCATTTCGTACCATTAGGGGTCGATTACCTAGATGTTAGGCCCCTTTAATCAACAGTAATCATAATCATCAACATTACTCTGAAGATTTCACGTGTTGCAATAAGATTGCGACAAAACACGCACAACGGATCATTTTTCCAAAAATATGCGCTTGCAGTTAATGATGAATCAACGCGTGGATTTTTTTTTTGCAACGTGTCTAGTCAAAGAGTTTTAAAATTAATTTACCCGACAGAACATTAATAGACGAAAGAGGACAACGGTATTTCAAACTTCATTGAACAAAACCATTCGTGTAGTAATGGCCAGTGGACAAAAGTAAATAATTGTAACAAACAAATAAACAAAAAGGAAACAATTCATCGGGATTTGAACACTGGAAGCAAAAGTGTGAGGTCGCGGCGAAAGCCACTGTGCCAGCACGTCAGTTGAACTTACTACGCGCTAACATGCACCTCGGAAACGGTCGAGTATCTACGGATAAACCGAAAAAGTGCTCGTTTATTTCGGCCCTCTTTCACTGGGCGCAGTTCCTGGCAAAATGGGGTTGTTACACTTCGTCAGTCCAGAATTTCACTCACTACAACTAAATCCCTGAAAGAGACTAATATCGGGCGAGTTGGCCATGCGGATGGGGGCGCGCGGCTGTGAGCTTGCATCCGGGAGATAGTGGGTTCGAATCCCACTGTCGGCAGCCCTGAAGATGGTTTTCCGTGGTTTCCCATTTCCTCACCCGTCAAATGCTGGGGCTGTACCTTAAGGCCACAACTGCTTCCTTCCCACTCCTAGGCCGTTCCTATCCCATCGTCGCTATAAGACCTATCTGTGTCGGCGCAACGTAAAGCCACTAGCAAGAGAAAGGAAGACTAATATTTTGCCCAGTCATCTTGTAGTAAAGTCTACCGATGTACGGAGATCAAATTGAAGCAGCAGGCTCGCGGACATAGAATGGCGATTCTATAGTTTGTACATTTGTGGATACTTCATGGGAATGAATTGCAGATGATTTTTCGATCCTTTTCTCGCATTTGGAAATAAAATTGTTCTAGGCTGCCTCAAGCTCGCAGTTCATTTTGTGCGCTCCGCGACCTTCCTTTTCAACTTATCTAAAGCAGAATCTGAAGTATGACCATTTGAAACCGAGAAGCAATAACATTTCTCTCTCTCTCTCTCTCTCTCTCTCTCTCTCTCTCTCTCTCGCTCTCTCTGTGTGTGTGTGTGTGTGTGTGTGTGTGTGTGTGTGTGTGTGTGTGTGTCCAGCATTCAGCCTTGATGCTGCCATAATGATCTGATGTTTCTTTAGTGCCCGGCCTTGGTGAGACCCGACACATTCGTTTATATATCTGCTGTTGGCGTAAACAATCGTTCAGCGTCATATGTTTCACTGTTTTTGACTCGCCGAGAAAGATTCATTAATCCCTTTCCCATCTGAAGACGCCAACAAAACAGTAAGTTTAACAGCTTGTCTACGTTCTTTATTTCTGCTTCATACTTGTTGCAAAGTTCTTTAAGAACGGACAACACGTCACAGAAACACGCAATGTTAAATGCACCCCTCTACCTTTATTCTGGAGATTGTGGGTTTGAACCCACTACTGGCAACTATGAAGAGGATTTTCCACTTTCACATCAAGCAGATTCTGGGGATGTTCCGTAATTAAGCCTAAGCCTATGGCCGCTTCCTTCCCAATCCTAAACTTTTGCTATCGCATCGTCGCAAAACAACCTGTCTGAATTGGCGCGACATTCAGCAATTGAACTACTATAGTCGTAATATTGAAAGTTGAATTCTGACAGTTATTAGAGGGAGGTCCGTTTACTGCCTGCGTTGTAGCGGAGAAGGCATCAAAGCGGTATGGTTGCCATGGAAACGTGGACGGCTGCACTGCGGTTGCCATGGAGATAAGCCTGCTGGCTGGCTCGTGTTGCTTGGAGTTGCCAAACCTCTCACTTCTGAGTTACATACAACGGAACACAGCGATCTGAACGAAAAAGTGAGACGGAAGCGAAGGGAAGGAGAAAGGAATCCAGGAATGTGTCAACACCGTGCAATGGCACGTACAGTGCTCTCCCCCACTCCTGTCTAAACGCTTCTTTTAATATTACGGATAGAGCATCCCTCCGCATAGGGTTGGAATATTTTGTCACAGCGAATGCTTCCATTCCATGCTCTGACGTTTGCTCTCTGGTTTGAAGTGGTGAACCCATCTTTCATCTCCAGTGATGATCCGCTTCAGAAACTTTTTACCTTCGTTAACATGACAGTCGAGTAGGTGCTGACAGATGCTCACACGATTGCTCTTCTGCCCCTCATTGAGTTGTTTTGGAGCCCATCTCGAACAGACTTTGTGAAAGTTAAGCCTGTTATGCATGATTTCATATGCAGAACCATGGCTAATATGCATATGTTTTGCCACGTCACCAACAGTCACTCGTCTGTTATTAGGATCATATCACGCACTTGTTCAATATTGACATCAGTTCCGGCTGCAGATGGACGCCCAGATCTTTCCTCATCCCTCACGCTCGTGCGACCCCTTTTGAACTGTTCAATCCACTGGCAAACACTTCGCTGTGGCAAAACATTGTCCCCGTATTGTGCTGAAAGTCTTCTATGAGTTTCTGATAACGCTGAAACCTACCACAGAGGTAGACAACGGTGCCATCTAGCGGCTGGTGAGCACACAACGCCGTAGAGCCAACCTAAAGACAATTAGAGTAAAATTGCAGATACATTGACTTGCCTATGTATTTCTTAGCTCTTTAACAAGAAGCAGCAGTTGTGAAGGTCGTGTTTGTATCCAGACAGGAAGGACGAGCTTGTTGTCAGTGAAGTATCGTAAGATAATAGTGGTACGTTTATCGTATAATGTAGATAACTTAAAAGTTTGCCCTTGACAAAATATGACGCATTAGCAGAAGGCCAGTCAGGTCATCGTATATTTAGCAACTAAATTACAAAATAATGTCCTTTTCGTATTAATTGATTCTACTGTTATTTTCTACTTGAAAACACACACCTCCCAGCCCTTCCCTACCTTTGCGTCGCCGGGACTCATTTCTAAAGATAATAGGCAACTTGATATATTTGGAGTGTACAGATCGGGAAAGGGTAGCACTGATGCGGATTCGGAATTATTTGATAGGATAGTCAGCTATGTGGGAAACGACATGGAAAGAAATGTGATTGTAGCGGGAGATCTGAATTTGCCAGATGTCAATTGGGAAGGAAATGCGAACGACAGGAAGCATGACCAACAAATGGCAAATAAGTTAATATGGGAAGGACAGCTGATTCAGAAAGTGATGGAACCAACCAGAGGGAAAAATATTTTGGATGTGGTGCTGATAAAACCAGATGAGCTCTATAGGGAAACTGAAGTAATAGATGGTATTAGTGATCATGAAGCTGTTTTTGTGGTAGTTAAAAATAAATGTGATAGAAAGGAGGTCTTAAAAGTAGGACTGTTAGGCAGTACCATATGGCTGATAAAGCAGGCTTGAGGCAGTTTCTAAAAAGTAACTATGATCGGTGGGAAACGGTAAATAAAAATGTAAACAGACTCTGGGATGGGTTTAAAGAAATTGTTGAGGAATGCGAAAACAGGTTTGTACCTTCAAGGGTGGTAAGGAATGGTAAAGGCCCACCTTATTATAATAGAGAAATAAAGAGACTAAGAAGGAGGTGCAGACTGGAAAGAAATAGAGTTAGAAATGGCTGTGGAAGTAAGGAGAAATTGAAGGAACTAACTAGAAAATTGAATCTAGCAAAGAAGACAGCTAAGGATAACATGATGGCAAGCATAATTGGCAGTCATACAAATTTTAGTGAAAAATGGAAGGGTATGTACAGGTATTTTAAGGCAGAAACAGGTTCCAAGAAGGACATTCCAGGAATAATTAATGAACAAGGGGAGTGTGTATGTGAGGATCTTCAAAAGGCAGAAGTATTCAGTCAGCAGTATGTAAAGATTGTTGGTTACAAGGATAATGTCGAGATAGAGGAAGAGACTAAGGCCAAAGAAGTAATAAAATTTACGTATGATAACAATGACATTTACAATAAGATACAAAAGTTGAAAACTAGAAAAGCGGCTGGAATTTATCAGATTTCTGGGGATATACTAAAGACAATGGGTTGGGATATATTACCATATCTGAAGTACTTATTTGATTATTGTTTGGCCGAAGGAGCTATACCAGATGCATGGAGAGTTGCTATAGTAGCCCCTGTGTATAAAGGAAAGGGTGATAGACATAAAGCTGAAAATTACAGGCCAGTAAGTTTGACATGCATTGTATGTAAGCTTTGGGAAGGCATTCTTTCTGATTATATTAGACATGTTTGTGAAATTAATAACTGGTTCGATAGAAGGCAATTCGGTTTTAGAAAAGGTTATTCCACTGAAGCTCAACTTGTAGGATTCCAGCAAGATATAGCAGATATCTTGGATTCTGGAGGTCAAATGGACTGTATCGCGATTGACATGTCTAAAGCATTTGATAGGGTGGATCATGGGAGACTACTGGCAAAAAAAATGAGTGCAATTGGACTAGACAAAAGAGTGACTGAATGGGTTGCTATATTTCTAGAAAATAGATCTCAGAGAGTTAGAGTAGGTGAAGCTTTGTCTGACCCTGTAATAGTTGAGAGGGGAGTTCCTCAGGGCAGTGTTATCGGACCTTTATGTTTTCTTATATATATAAATGATATGAGTAAAGGAGTGGAATCGGAGGTAAGGCTTTTTGCGGATGATGTTATTCTCTATAGAGTGATAAATAAGTTACAAGATTGTGAGCAACTGCAACGTGACCTCGAAAATATTGTGAGATGGACAGCAGGCAATGGTATGTTGATAAACGGGGCTAAAAGTCAGGTTGTGAGTTTTACAAATAGGAAAAGTCCTCTCAGTTTTAATTACTGCGTTGATGGGGTGAAAGTTCCTTTTGGGGATCATTGTAAGTATCTAGGTGTTAATATAAGGAAAGATCTTCACTGGGGTAATCACATAAATGGGATTGTAAATAAAGGGTACCGATCTCTGCACATGGTTATGAGGGTGTTTAGGGGTTGTAGTAAGGATGTAAAGGAGAGTGCATATAAGTCTCTGGTAAGACCCCAACTAGAGTATGGTTCCAGTGTATGGGACCCTCACCAGGATTACCTGATTCAAGAACTGGAAAAAATCCAAAGAAAAGCAGCTCGATTTGTTCTGGGTGATTTCCGACAAAAGAGTAGCGTTACAAAAATGTTGCAATGTTTGGGTTGGGAAGAATTGAGAGAAAGAAGAAGAGCTGCTCGACTAAGTGGTATGTTCCGAGCTGTCAGCGGAGAGATGGCGTGGAATGACATTAGTAGACGAATAGGTTTGAATGGCGTCTATAAAAGTAGGAAAGATCACAATATGAAGATAAAGTTGGAATTCAAGAGGACAAACTGGGGCAAATATTCATTTATAGGAAGGGGAGTTAGGGATTGGAATAACTTACCAAGGGAGATGTTCAATAAATTTCCAATTTCTTTGAAATCATTTCGGAAAAGGCTAGGAAAGCAACAGATAGGGAATCTGCCACCTGGGCGACTGCCCTAAATGCAGATCAGTATTGATTGATTGATTGATTGATTGATTGATTGATTGATTGATTGATTGATTGATTGATTGATTGATTGATTGATTGATTGATTGATTGATTGATTGATTGATTGGAAAGGGCTAGGAGTGGGAAGTAAGTGACCGTCGCCTTAATAAGTAGGGGCGATTGGGGGGGGGGCGAAAGGGGCAGTGGCCCTTACCTTCTACTTTGTGGAGAAAACATTACACTTTAATTCCATTTTATCCGGCTGAAACTAGGAATTATAAAAAATATTAAAACTAGCAATTTGCACAAGCCCTGTTATCTTATCAGCTAATTATTTTCTGTAATGATTAACAAAATGATTAGCGCAAATACGCACAAAATTTCTTTCGTCGCGGCTAACCGATTTGTACAGCTTAACAACTTTGCATGTGCTGTGAGGAAGGGTGGTAGGGCTATATTTTTTTGCTAAGGTCACAGAAGCCAAATCTAAGTCAAGTATCCCCTTAATCCAAGCGCCCAACCCAGAAACACTATATGCCTCAGCTGCAACAATGCATCCCCAAATCTCCTCTAGTACTCAAGCCAGCAAGACAGATGGCTAGAACCTCGTAATATGTTAGCATTCCTACAATCCCTTGTCCGCGAATTATGGTCTACAACCCCTTGCCTACCAATTAGGGTCAAACAAATCGCCACCACCATATTTCAACATCTCGACAATTGCAATCTTTCCTACCTATCCTGAAATAGTATACTTATTGCAGCAAGAAACATGTTGAAAACAATATACGTAGAAAACAACAAAGCTCAATCAATTGATATGGGACATGGGACCGTCAGGGTCGGAGGTACCACCTTATCAATTATCCACTTATTATTCTTCAGACGCAGTCTCCATACGAAGGTTGGCGATCTTTGCATTGTACTGAGCCATTACAATGCGAATTTATAGGGTTATCTGAAGATCTTGAATGCAAGGATTTCAATAATAATGTTATTTGCTTTACGTCCACTAACTACTTTTACGGTTTTTGGAGACGCCGAGGTGCCGGAATTTAGTCACGCAGGAGTTCTTTTCGTGCCAGTAAATCTACCGGCACGGGGCTGACTTATTTGAGCACCTTCAAATACCACAGGACTGAGCCAGGATCGAACCTGCCAAGTTGGGGTCAGAAGGCCAGCCCCTCAACTGTCTGAGCCAGTCACCCCAGCGCAATGGTTTCTCGTTGCCTTCTGGATCCTGATGCAGTTGACCAATATTGAGTTCCTCCGCCTTTAGGGACAATTTCTTGTCCGCAGGACAATAGTGCCCTAGCCTATACCTCCTCATCCATTCTCAGAGAGTCTGTTGGCACTTGGTATAGGGGATCTCCTTATACCGGGAGTTTGCCCGCCCTAAAGACGGCTAAGTAAGGGCCGAATGTGTAGATAAACAATGCAAACTTTGTGGCCTAGGCAACGCAGAACATGAATAGTACTGTAGAGCCCCATCTGAAGCATGCTTTCCATGGCTATGGTCTTAAAGCATGCAAAATGGCCGACACTTAGGGCAGTACGATCGACAAAAATAATAAATTGCACGTCTTACTGGTACTATCTATGGATTGACTGTAAGAAATCAAGATGTCGGACACTTTGGGGACAAAAATATAACAAAATACGACCCTTATATCACTAATAGCAGATCGTAATCAAAAGAAAACGTCAACACACGCTCAGCACATATAATCAAACCACAGCTAGCTCCTAGAACCCAGAACTGCGGCACAGTTCTTCGTAATGGATCGATGTATTACTTAGCACATCTACACCCGATTTTATTCAAGACCTGCTGTAGAAAAACTCCTGCGGGACTACATTCCGGCATCTCGGCGTCTCTGAAAACTGTAAAAGTAGTTAAGTCAAATTTATTATTATTATTATTATTATTATTATTATTATTATTATTATTATTATTATTATTATTATTATTATTATTATTATAAACCTCCGACCCTCTCAGTAAGAGACTAGATAATAAATATTACGCTGATTTTGAGTTATGGACCGTGACTTCATGGTGGGAAATTTAATCAGAGATGCTTCTTCGAACTATAACACGATATATTTTAAACTTCAGTATATTTGCCCTTATCAACTCTTTCTTTATGGTTGTGACATATTGCACCGCTCTCGGTCTGGTAGAGATCAGTGGATAATGCGGATAGCTAGAGGCGAGATCCCTCTTGAAGTCTCAGATGACCACCCTGAAGTTGCAGTCGAGAAGTGCTCTGTGATAGCGAGGTGATTTGTGCTGTCAGTTCACCTCTTCCCTGCAAAGGGCTACGTTATACTTCCTGGCGACTACAATACACCAGGATGGGCTGAGGGACAGAGCAGATAAGCGTGCCACTTCCTGGATAGCGAAATGCGGGCTTGCTCCCACTTCCTCTGCGACCATTGTGTGCGGAACGAACTTCTATCAGCAGACCTTACCTCGTGCCTGCAGGTACATTGCTGACGAGATACCTTTCTCTCCTCCTACACTATAAAAACATGCTTCATGCCTTTGCTTTTGTTGACTGCAATGTACAGTGCGGTTCTCTAGATAACATAGGGAGACATCTTTACTCAGCTACAGAAATTCCTGTTCTTCGCATTATTTACTGTCCAACACAGTTCATTCCCCGCCGCTATATTCACTGTTATTCTGTATTAACCACATTTCTCATATCTTCCCCTCCTATACACTTTCATTCACTAAAGTAATCTCACTTTCACAGCAGATCCCCCCCGGTGTGCTTCGAGGGAGGGAGTGATAGCTCAGGGTTGTAGTCACTCGCTTCTCACAGAGGCGACCGCTGTTCTAATCCCGGTTGAAGCATATGGAATTTTTGAAATGAAAATGTACGTCCCTTTAGTTCGGATTCCACATAAAACTGGCGGTCGGGTGGCTATGATGTTGATGCTAATGGTCGCGTAGAAGAACTGCAGGCTTTTTTTTTTTTTAATATCCATGGTCGAGCGTGGTATGCAACCTGTGGCCTCTAGATGGATGTATTTGATTGATTGATTGATTGATTGATTGATTGATTGATTGATTGATTTGATTGATTGATTGATTGATTGATTGATTGATTGATTGATTGATTGATTGATTGATTGATTGATTGATTGATTGATTGATTGATTGATTGATTGATTGATTGTGGCCTAGGAAGTGGCTCTAATGCAGTTCTTTCTATTTGTCGGCCATGGCTTGCCTTCGCGTCTGGGTGTAAGATTAAGGTGTTGGCATATATGCTACTCCTGTCGAATTACACCAAGGGGTCTGCTCGAGGCTTAACGTCGCCATCCGACAGACGAACCACCTCAACAGAGTCATATGCTTTCACTCCATATGAACACTGTAGGAAGGTTTGGAATTGAATCCGAGCTTTTGGCATGCAATCTAGTGGTAAGAAATTGTATCACCATCTGTCCTAGACTCCCGGCTAATATTCTGTGGGTGATTTTGTTTTCACCGACGGGATTCGAACTAACTTACCATGGTGTCAAACCATGAAGACCTGACACCACCAAGCGGGCTGGCCTACAGGTAAATTTTAGAGACCTCACCCCTACACACCGCCAGGTATTATTGTTGATTTCAGCAAATAAACATAGGTTTCAAGTGAGCGGTTATTTTAGTTAGATATCTACCTACTTGTTTGTTTTGATATAAATGCGGAATGTAGTTATGTATAATAATAATAATAATAATAATAATAATAATAATAATAATAATAAGTTAAACCCTTACATACACTATCTCGAAAGTAAAATTGATGGGTGAAATATCTCGTCCTTTCAAAATAAATACAGGTGTCAGGCAGGGCGATGGTTTATCCCCACTCCTTTTCAACTGTGTCATGGAGAAAATTGTAAGAATTTGGAATGAAAAACTGAAAGAATCCAAAATATTGCCACTCGTGCTGGGGAAAACGAACAAAGGTGTTGCAATAAATTGCCTAGCATTTGCAGATGACTTTGCCATACTTTCAGATAGCCTTACAGACGCAGCAATGCAAGTCAATCTCCTTGAAAAGACAGCCAACATTTCACACTTGAGACTCGCTGCCGAGAAAACAAAATTTTTGACGAATATAAGAAGTGCCCCGAAGTTTTTAGTAACAGATATTGGTCAAATAGAAAAGGTATAGAAATTCAAATATTTGGGTGAGACAATTCAAGAAAGTGGTTTAGAAAAGTCTGCCATAGAGAAGAGGATACAAAAGATGGAAAGAGCTTGCGGTATAACTAATAATACTTAAAACAAAAAGTGCTTGTCAACAAAACTTAAAATAAAGCACTATACACAGTAGTGAAACCAGAATGCCTGTATGCCAGCGAATGGCTGGCACAGTACTACAAGCTTGATAAATTAGAATTATTAGAAAGAAGAATTATAAGGAAAATATTAGGTCCTCTAAGAATTGCAGAGTTTTGGAAATTAAGTAGTAACAATGAAATTTACCAGAACATAGAAAACATATCAGAAACAATAAGAAAAAGGCGATTGCTATTTCTTGGACACATTTATAGAATGGATGACAATAGACTAACTAAACGAATCTTCGAGTACCTTTGGGAAAGGAAATCAACCACCACCTGGATTCAAGAAGTCAAGAAAGACTTGGAAAGGAACAACCTACGAGAAGAAGAATTATTGGAAAGAAAGATTTGTAGGAAGAAAGTCTTACAAATGGACGGATTCCAAGGGAGGAAGGAAAACAAAACAGGCACAAAGTGGACTGAAGACAGGAAAAAGCACTTTGAAAGAAAGAAAGAATACTGGAAGAAAATGAAAGAACTGAGGAAGAATTGAAATTGTAACGTGGTCCTTAGAAGACCGGAACGCAATAATAATAATAATAATAATAATAATAATAATAATAATAATATCGTCGCCATAAGACCTATCTGTGTCGGTGCGACGTAAAGCCCCTAGCAAATAATAATAATAATAATAATAATAATAATAATAATAATAATAATAATAATAATAATAATTGTAAGGCTTGCGTTAGTGTTGCAGGCGTAGGCCTGTATGTCAATATCGAAGATCCGTTTTACTCTTCCAGGTGACATAGAATTCTTTATTATTTAGTTAATCCGTTTACCTTCCAGAGTTGCTTTTTCCCTCTGACTCAGCGAGGTATCCCGCATCTACCGCCTCAAGGACAGTGTCCTGGAGCGTGAGACATTTGGCCAGGGAAAAACTGGGAAGGAGGACCAGTACCTCGCCCAAATGACCTCAGCTGCTATGATGAACAGGGGCCTTGTGATGGATGGAAAATTTGGAAGGGATAGACAAGGAAGGGGGAAAGAAGCGGCCGTGGCCTTGAGTTAGGTACCGTCCCGGTATTTGCCTGGAGAAGAAGTTGGAAACCACGGAAAAACACTTCGAGGATGGCTGAAGTCGGAGCCGGGAATCCATCCCGGGCCTCCGGGGGTGGCAGCTAATCACACTAACCACTACACCATCGAGGTGGACAGATAACAAAGAAACGGGGCGATAAATGGCTGAGTTTTGATGTTGTTGGGTTAACTCCAAATGTGCCACTAGGGATCTTTTACATGGGCATTTTTTTCATCCTTCGAAAATCAGACTATTTGAACCCGCCATCTGACACTCTTGCCACTGACCTACATAGGGAGCTAGCACTCTTGTGGGGGAGTAACGGCAAGCATCTCCCTCATTCAGAAACATCAACAATACAACTTGTCTCTAAGCCCTGTTGTGGAGCCTTAATCCATGCAATGACCTGTGATCTGCAATATTAATGAGACCTATTCTTAACGTGAGAACAACTCTCAAGTCATAAATTTGCATACAAATCCGTGCACGTGGTATTTATAGGTTTCTGTGACGTCATGCCCACCTGCTGACGTCTGGTCTCTAACAACAAGCTATTTTAACCTTCCTGTGCTGATCAGAATTACCAGTAACTTCGAGAGGGCGAGCAACGGTTTTTAAGCCCTCCTTATGGACCCTGTAATACCCCTCGATTTTCTCGTAAGTTACTTCAGAAATTCTGCTGGAATTCCCATTCTATTTCCTCTAGCCTAGAATTAAAACTTCGTTCCAATTACCTCTGTTTTCCGTGTGTGTAGGCTTTGTGCCGCGTTTAGTATAAGATTTTTGTATGCCATCAACAGTTAACACTATATATGACGAAGGGAACCAGAATCACATATAACATTTTTAAAACCATGGATATTTTTTATCCATCATACGGAGGTTGATCCTGTAGATTAGTAATACAAGAGGAAGACGAGGTATGTTTGGAATTAGGTGTCCACGAATTTGTCACTCCCCCCGAATATTCTCTATTCCTCGATCAAATGATAAGACTCCCTGAAGATGGCACTACTGTTGCTCCTCCTTCTAGCCCTATCTTTCAAAATGTTTCTTTCAATATTACGGATGTAGTAGTGCAGGAAACTCCAAAAATATTAATCATCCCACAAGGAAACGATGTAATTGAACATTTCGAAGAAGTTTTCGGGATCCTGGAAGGAACATCGGTGAATTTTGCCTAACATGGGATTAACTATGAAATCTACATAGGTTGCATTTTAATTCGAACATTCTAATAATTAATCTTTTCTTTGCATTCCAGTGGTGCATGCATGATCTTTGCATAATTATAAAAATGACTTCATAGAGACATACAGTAATAGTAACAGGGAATATTTCATTATGGAAATGGTTGTGTCTGTTAGGAAGTTAAAAGAACTTTACGGATAGATTTCTAAATAACATGTGAATGCTTACACAGTTCGGGTTATTCCATTCTCTATTTTAGTCCTGCTGAGAATGGAAATCGGGCAGACTAAGAGGAAAGGCTTACCGTTTCTAATGAAGAAATACAGATTTAGAAGGCAAAATTGTCACCTGTAATGTTAGGTGGTTGCGTACCATTAACGTAAGAGGGTGACCCATTACACATTCCATTATTCCTCCCTTGTCCCTAGACTTTAGGCTAATTAGTTGTAAAGAATGTTGAATTTCCTTGTTGTCCCCTGTGTGATATTTAGGTAGGGAAATCCTAAGCTCATTACTGCGTTATCCACGCGCAGGATACTTCGTGTGCTGAACATATTCGAAAGTAGATCAAGGATAAAAAGAAATAATGGTTCTGCTCGCAGGTGAACAGAATATTTTGTGAGTAGTTCCAAAGATATTACAGCTTTCTAGATAACCTGAAATAAATGTCAGGCTTTGTTTACACAAATAATGTTTGAACTGGACCCGATAGCTTATCTTGCCTGTAACACACACTGTCGGATTTTTTTAACATTCGAGTTTGAACTTTAATTACGGCGAACCGATATGCCCAATGTAAAATGAGTTATATCAATATTTTCCTTCGGCCTTTGCTAGCGAGACGTGGTGTTCAAAGAGTATTATGTCTTCTGTCTCAGTCTCATCCTTGACTTTGGCACTATGAAAGTGACCGAGGTTTGAATGATACTACTATTTCTTATGCAGCCAGGCCCTGTTACCAATAGTGTGAATAGGGTCGGTTGATGCACGCGTTTCGGTGGGGTTGGCAGACTGATATGTACTAGCAACTTCTGGCTCGGCGAGGA
This sequence comes from Anabrus simplex, assembly GCF_040414725.1. Lineage (NCBI taxonomy): Eukaryota > Metazoa > Arthropoda > Insecta > Orthoptera > Tettigoniidae > Anabrus > Anabrus simplex. The sequence goes on along the minus strand of NC_090265.1, from coordinate 1,767,732,981 downwards.
AAGCAGCGGGGAACTACCTCACTCATTTCCCTTGTATGCCTCTTTAGCGACATACATACTGTAATTCTGCATTAGGGTGTATAAGACATTATTTTTAATTTGCGGTTGTAGTAAATATTGTCCGGGTTTTGGCTTCTTCTCTAGAAAATGCCCACTTACAAGTGCCGAGCGTTTTTACCTAAATGCCGGGCCATTTACTTAGGCACGTTTATTCTTTAAACAAATTTAAGCGCGCTAAGATAGAGAAGAGTTATACTTGCAGCACACCATATTACTCAAAAACCTCTATTTAACCTGCTCATATAAGTATTAGATAATTAACTTGCTTTTTTGTTGATTATCAGGCTATCATAATTTTGTGAATCTGAATAAGTTATGTTTTTCATATTTTCAAGTTCACCATTAAAGTTAAAAAGCAATCATTAAAAAATACGAAAAAACAAAAAATCTTCTAGTTTTTATAACTATTATCAAAGGTAAATACAAAAAAAATAATTAAAAGTTCAGTTTAGTCAACCACAGAGCACACTACTCGTAGCCATTCTCAGAGTTCTCTTTTCCTGCCACTCCTCATAGGTGTCCAGAAGTCCTGCACAATTGCACTTCAAAAGAAACAACGTTAAATAAACTCAAAAATCGGTCGAAAGATAACGAAAGGTATTCACGGAAACTAACAGCAACAGCGAGGGAGGTACATATCAACTAAGATGACAGGGGGATGAATAATAAAACAGCTGACTTTATACCTACTCTGACCTTGATTAAATCATTTTCGGCTAGTGAGGAATGTATGACAAATGACTTGAAGCTTCGTGAAAGCATGAGTGAAAGATAAATGATATTATGGCTGATTAAACGATTGCATCTATTATGCGACGTTTGGCATTTCTAGGGTTAAAATATATACAGTATGCACCAATTCAATTCGTACGGGCTGTTTGCTTTAGTACCTCAACGCACTGCCAGAAAATAATAAACTGAAAAGGATTTTATTCACTGAAGATATATTCAACAAAGCCTTCAGAATACATATACCTACTATATCTGTTTGCAACCATGTTAACAAAACATACAACTTCTAATAAAGAAAAGCGCACCCATAATCGTGTATCTTTCCTATTCCTACAAGCAAACTGAACACTTGAAATAAACAAAAAACTAAGGGTTCCTGGTACATGTTAATATCTAGTAGAATGTCCCCCAGCCTTTATAACTGCCTGACATCGTCGCCGCATAGAATACACTAATTTCTTGCACATGTCAGAGCTGAGTTACTGCCATTCCTGAAGAATCACACTTTTAAGTTCCTCATTCGTATGTACACGTTGCCTACGGATATATATTCCTCTTTAACGTAGCCCGAAGATATTCGATGGGATTTAAATCCGGAGACTGGAAGGTGTTCTTAGCTGCTTAGGAATGTTCCAGATCAACCGTGTCTTATCAGCAGTGTGTTTTGGGTCATTATCATGCTGGAACATATAAACAGGTGGCATCCCCATTTTTTTCGACACTCTGCTTCACGTTTGCCCACGGGATTGCATTACAGCCCTCCTTGTTCATTATACCGACAATGAAATATGTTACCCACACCTCTGGCTAACATACAGCCCCAAAACATTACAGACCCACCACCGTATTTTACAGTTGGGAGTGTATTTGCCAAATCATTGTCCGTACCAATTTTTCTCCATATTCTGTGGGTGCCATCTGACCAGAAAAGGTTTATTTTTGTCTCATCATACCAGATAACGTCATTCCAGAATTCGTTCTCCTTATTTATATGCTCCTTAGCGAATGTCAGTCTAAGCAGTCTGTTTTTTCAACTTACGTATGGCCTTTTTCCGTGGGATTCTTCCATAGTATCCATGATACAGGATCCGACGGATGGTGGAGTTGCTTACCCGTAATGTACGTTTTATTTCAGTTTTTCAATCGTCAATGTGAATATACGAGACTTGATAAGAAATTGAAGCCTGTACGAACAAAAGAGCCACATACTGTACATGGTAAATTACTTGTTTAATGGTAATATTTTTTGTATATTGTAGCCACATGTATTCATAGTGTAATACTCAAGTTACAATTTTTTTTCAACCACCCGAAAAAAAAGTTCTTATCGTTTCTTTAAACCAACTTTTTCTCAGCTTAGGATAAACGTACAGCAGGAAACATGGGTTTATTTTGAAGCACCCAGTCGTGGTTATACTGTAACCGTACAGTATGATACCGAATTTATGAAGAGTAATATTGATGGGAGGTTGGATGTGTGTATATTAATAGCATTTCCTGTTTCCTATTTAATTATAATGTTGAAAAAGTTTCTTGGCAGACAAAGTAGGGGTCTCCACACTATAAAAACGTAAAATTAAGCAATTTCCTCAATTGTGAGTCTTCGATAGCTCTATCAAACTAAAAAAAAAAAATTCGAAAGTCACTTCCGGCCTAAATGTTGTTCCGGAAACGCAGCCTAAAATCGCTGGTTTCTTTACTCGTTTTCTCTTTTATTCAAATCCTAGCCAAATTAACTTATGTACTTATTTCTTTCTGTAATGTGTTCCTTGGTTCAGTACCCTCACGCGTTTTTTTTTTATTTTTTGAAAAATATCCACACCGAAAAAGGGCTTAGGTGAAACTCTGCATTGACTCACATTTAAAAAAAGCAAACTGCTGATCTGATCGATGATTAAAAAAGGATTGCAATTTTTTAGGAATAAATGAGGAATGTATTCTCATACTCTATTATATTTTATTTGCCTAAAATTAGTAGCTCATATCCCTAGGATGTTTTCAAATTGAGTTGCTTGTCTCAAGGGCTAGAACTGTGGATTTTATGCGCACTTCTTTCTGAAACACTGGCAGTGTCCTCGTAACTGAAAGATGATCATGATAGGTGGTGGTGTTGTCTCCAACGACAACAGTCATCACCATCGACAAGTTTGTAGGAACAAGTGAGACCGGCCAGGCGATTGGAGAGTTGGCCAATGAACGTGTTGTATTGTGTTACGTTACCTAGTAACCCCGCTGTCCACAGTGATTGATGTCATACCTGTTGCAGCCTTCCATTACCATAACTCGGCCCGAGAAAGTGAATAGATTATAGTCGCTTGTTTTAGAAATAATAACCGTTGATGGGATGTGATAACGGAGTCGCGCTTCGAACCTCGCCAGTCCCGTTAGAGTGAATCGAGGGTCAATAGTTCGATTCCCAGTTCTAGATGATGACGATGACCTTTCTGCGCCAAGTTCGTTGGCCCTAATGAGAAATGGAGGGCCGGAAGGCGAGCAGACAAGACGGTGACGTCACTGACAAAAGGGCGGACGATTTACAGTATCACGGGGCGTATTCAGATTCTCAAGTATTCTGACCTTCAGGCTACATGTGTACTCTTCTGGAGCCTCGGTTACAACGTGTTTTGTATCGCGACCGTCGTCCTATGAAGAGTAGCGTTCTAGAGTAGCTCGGTACTGCTGCCCTGTCGTCTAGGAATTCATTCCTATTGGGCTAGGTTCGATTTCAGTTCTGACGTGAATTGAGGATCTGAAACGGGAGGTTCACTCAGCCTCAAAAATTCGAATGAGATTAGTATAGTAAATGTAGAACGGATCGTACTTAATTTTTTTAAATCCGTAGATAATACAAAGTTGTCTAAACAGCTGATCCTTTCACGAGACGGCTCTGTAGCAGGGTTTTCCAAACTTCTTGTCTCCGAGGCCCCCGGAGCATATCGCAAGCAGGTCCAAGGCCCCTTAGCTACAGAACATAATACTGCATTCATTAAACAAAAAACAGAATTTTGTAATAACATGTTTGATTTTATTCATATAATTTAGGACGAATATTTACTTCCTTTGAAAGTTTAATTTAACTCTATAAATGCACAGAAATAATAAACAGTGTGTCACTTTGTTAATAATTGCAACACTCTGGATCTGGAAACTTAGTTGAAAAAAGTCACTGTTGCAGTTGTTGGGTCAGTGGGATGGATGGTGCTAGTTTCCGAAGACGAAGCGTTTTACAAGCGTTGTCACTCGAAAGGAAGGTCAGCCTCCACACGAACTCTGTTTCTGTACTTTGTTTTCATTTGTGTGAGAACAGGAAAGGTACACTCACACAGATATGGATCATAGATCATGAAAGGCATTAAATGCAGTATTTGCTTTCTAGAAATTGTAGGGTATAGGGGATCTATGGATCCAGAAGTCGATCAGAGAGGTGGAGTTGTGAATACATTTATGAAGCTTCCTGGAGCTGAACATGCCACTCCATCTGATACCCATATCACACTCCAATTTATTTTTCACTTTCTCTCTGCCAACATACTTCGGCTAGTTGATCTTCAAGGGAGGGCAGTTAATGTTCAATTTCAAAGAAGGGATTTCTCATCCACGATACTTTATCAACCAGAGACAGAAAATATGGTCTGAGTGTGGATACTAGCGATTCCACGTGTCTCACAATTACATCACGTTTACTGCTTTGTAGTATTTCTTTCTTCCGCTGCTAACTTGTCAAGTTAAATACTGCACGTAAGTTATACAACAGTTTAGACACAGTTCCTAAATTATAATGGTCTATGAATTGCGCGTGTATAGTAAAACTTCAATCTTCAATTACTTACAAATTATTTCTTCGTTATGCCCGACTAAAGAGAGCGATTGAACTTATTTAGCTGATGTCGTTCGCTTTTTTCTCCCAGAATCCCTTCGTCTTTATCGCTGTGGCTTTTCCTGTGATCTTCTGACCAGGTTTTGTTGGTGGCAGTTCCTGGATGGTGTGTAAAGAAGTGATTATCGACTAATTTTCTGAGCTTAGATCTGTCTAATACAGTGCCGTCTGTGATTCCTGTTTCCTGAAGATCTTTTCCAACTTCGAGCGGCCAATTGTTTTTTAGTTTCATTGATGGGCATGGTTCGGAATTCTTTGGTCAATCTCTAATTACTCATTCTGAGAATATGCCCATAAAATTTCAAACGTATTTTCCTAAATGTGTCTCAGATGTTCTCTGAGCATTGATACAGGTCTTGAGATTTCCTTATCATCCATATTCCCCCTGTACAGATTGGTCAAAAAAATTCCTTTAAACTTTTCTTTCTTGCTTTTCTACTTCTTCAACCAATGATCTTCCCCCAGTGATCAGTATTTCAGATGCATATAGTACTTTAGGCTTGATTACAGTGGTATAACGCCTTAATTTGGCATTTCGGGATATGATTTTTTTATTATATCTGTTCCAAGTGAACCTGTATGCTCTTTGTAGATTAGAGAGCCTTTCTTTGTTTCACGATTGAGTCCTGAAGGTTGGATGACTTCTCCCAGGTATTTGAATTTAGACACTTGGAATATTTTGCCATATTGCGTTTTCATTGGTTGTCCATCTACGTACCGAAGAGGTCCTTCCATGTCGTGGATTTGTCTTTTACATCGTTATGCCCTACTCAGGAGTACGGTTGAACTTGCTTAGCTGATGTGTTGGCCTTCTTTTCCTCCCAAAATCTCTTCATCCTCTCGTTGAGCTTCTTCCTTCGTTCATCTGTCCAAGTTATAGTAGCTCTGGTGTTGGGTTTGTCTTCAAAGTGGTGATTGTCGATTTTGGTTCTGAATTTACATCTGGTCTGCACAATGTCTTCTGAGATGTTGATTTCCTGTAGATCTGTTTAATTTCACGAAGCCAGCTGTTCTTCGTTTTTAATGAAAGGGCCAGGCTGAGAATTCTTTTAGTTAGCCTGTTACTGTTCATTCTGATAATGTGTCCATAAAATTTCTATCGTCTTTTCCGAAAAGTGTGAGAATTTTTTTCAGAATGACAATATATCTCCTGGTATGATTTTTTTCCCTCCATATTCCATCTATACACACTGGGCCAAAAACGTTTCGTAAAATTTTCCTTTCTTGTTTCTCAATGTCTTTGGTTAAAGATCCGTCACCAATGATTAACGTTTCTGAGGCATATAACGCTTCGGTTTGATCACTGTATTATAGTGTCTAAGTTTTGCATTCCGAGATATTGATTTTTTATTATACCTGTTCCAAGTGATCCTGTATGCTTTCTGTAATTTGGAAATTCTTTCTTACCGAGCTCGATAGCTGCAGTCGCTTAAGTGCGGGCAGTATCCACCCCTTCCCTGTCCCATCGTCGCCATAAGACCTATCTGTGTCGGTGCGACGTAAAGCAAATAGCAAAAAAAAAAAAAAAAAAAAAAAAAAAAAAAAAAAAAAAAAAAAAGCTTTCTTTATTTGCTTCGCGGTTTAAACCAGAGGGCTGAATAATTTCTCCCAAATATTTAAATTGGTTCACTTGAACAATTTTGCCGAATTTAGTTATCATAGGTTGTCCATCCAAGTATCGTGAGGCTCCTTCCATGTACTGAGTTTTCTCATACGAAATTTGAAGTCCCGTTTTGTTGGCAATTTCATGTAGTTTTTCAATGGAATGAATTGCTTCATGCCTATTATTGGAAAGGATTGCTATGTCATCATGCCGGCCCCGTGGTGTAGGGGTAGCGTGCCTGCCTCTTACCTGGAGGCCCCGGGTTCGATTTCCGGCCAGGTCAGGGATTTTTGCCTGGACCTGAGGGCTGGTTCGAGGTCCACTCAGCCTACGTGATTAGAATTGAGGAGCTATCTGACGGTCAGATAGCGACCTCGGTCTAGAAAACCAAGAATAACGGCCGAGAGGATTCGTCGTGCTAACCACACGACACCTCGTAATCTGCAGACCTTCGGGCTGAGCGGCGGTCGCTTGGTAGGCCAAGGCCTTTCAAGGGCTGTAGTGCCATGGGGTTTGGTTTGGTTTCTATGTCATCAGCAAAGGCCAGACATTGAACGTGAATTCTGTCTTTACGTAGTCTTCCAAGGGTTATTCCTTTAGTTTCCTTTTCCCAGGTCCTGATTACTTTCTCAAGTACAAAGTTAAACAGTAACCGACCGGGCGAGTTGGCCGTGCGCGTAGAGGCGTGCGGCTGTGAGCTTGCATCCGGGAGATAGTAGGTTCGAATCCCACTATCGGCAGCCCTGAAAATGGTTTTCCGTGGTTTCCCATTTTCACACCAGGCAAATGCTGGGGCTGTACCTTAATTAAGGCCACGGCCGCTTCCTTCCAACTCCTAGGCCTTTCCTATCCCATCGTCGCCATAAGACCTTTCTGTGTCGGTGCGACGTAAAGCCCATAGCAAAAAAAAAAACAGTAACCGCGATAAACCATTGACGGACCCCGGTGTTAACAGGAAAAGGCTCAGATATTTCGCCTAGGAATTTAACTTTTGAAGTAGTGCCAGTTAATGTTTGTTTAATTCTCTTGTTTTTTTTTTTTATCCACTTGAAATTCTTCTAGAGTATTGAAAAGTGTTTGACTGTCTATAGAGTCATATGCTTTTCTGAAATCTACAAAAGTAATGACTGTTCGTCTGGTTTTGCGCATTTGGAGGATAGTTTTGATATTAAGGGTTTGTTCTGTACAAGATCTTCCTTTTCGGAAACCTGTCTGGTATTCACCAATTAGATGGTCTGTTTGTTTCTCAAGTCTAGCGAGCAGGGCTTTGGAAAACATTTGTAAGCAACTGGTATCAAGCTAATTCCTCTATTATTATTGATATTGATGTTCGTTTTATCCCCTTTCTTGTGTAGTAGATGGATTAGCGCACATTTCCAATCTTCGGGGATTTCTTCAGTGATCCAGATGTTCTCAAGAATCGCGTGGATTTTCCGGGCTACGCTGTCACCTCCTATCTTCAGCAATTTTCACACGCGTGTAGGCATTCCTGTTTGACTATTGTGTTGTAGAGTTTTACTTTGAGGTTTTTAGATAAACACTTTTTGTTGTAGATATTCCTAGTTATACCGTATGCTCTTTCCATCTTGTCTATCCTTTCTTCTACAGCGGATTTTTCCAAACCTTTTTCTTGAACTGTTTCTCTCAAATATTTGAATGTCTTTATCTTCTTTATTCGACCAATTTCTGTTACTAGAAATTCCGGAGCACTTTTTTTTTTTTTTGTAATAAATTTGTTTTATTCTAGAGAAATTCTTAGACCTGTTCTACTGGCTATTTCTTCCAAGAGACTGGCTTGAATTGCTGCATTTTTCAGGTTTTCTGATCCCCCTGTGGGTGGGGGCGGTAGAATAACACCCACGGTATCCCTTGCCTGTCGTAAGAGGCGACTAAAAGGGACCTCAAGGGCTCTGAACTTTGGAGCGTGGGTTGGCGACCACGGGGCCCTCAGCTGAGTCCTGGCATTACTTCCACTTACTTGTGCCAGGCTCCTCACTTTCATCTATCCTGTCTGACCTCTCTTGGACAACTCTTGTTCTTTTCCGACCCCGACGCTATTAGGTTTGCGAGGGCTAGGGAGTCTTTCATTTTCACGCCCTTCGCGGCCCTTGCCTTCCTTAGGCCGATATCTTCATTTTTCGAAGTGTCGGACCCCTTCCATATTTTCCCTCTGATTAGTGTTATATAGAGGATGGTTGTCCAGTTGTACTTCCTCTTAAAACAATAATCACCACCACCACCACCATCAGGTTTTCTGAAAGTGTGTTAAAATCATCTGCAAATGCTGGACTGTTTATTTCAACACCTCTGTTCTTTCTTCCCAGTGTTATTGGTGATAGCTTGTGTACATTCAGTTTTTCATTCCGAATTCTTACCATATTCTTCAGGACGCAATTGAATACAAATGGAGATAAACCATCACCTTGTATGATTATTATTATTATTATTATTATTATTATTATTATTATTATTATTATTATTATTATTATTAATTCCAGGCCTTCCTAAGTTTCCAACCCACCGTCCGCCACTGAAGGATGTCTGCGAATGATGTGTCTCGAAGTGAATAAAGATCGTGTGTTTAAATTTATCAGAATTATCCGTGTTTATTCTATTGCTTTCTTCACCCGAAGAACGTAACTGAGAATCTATTGGTCGTATATACGAACCGGACTTCACAGAAGCTTCCAGTAAACGTTCCGACACACATTTCGTCTGGTGAATCATACTTGGTTCTTGCAATTCACACTCGCAGCAGAAGCCTGTTCCGTGGTAAACAAAACTGACTCTGTGTTTATGTTTATGCTACTGCTGAGTCATGCGAAGCAACTAATGGAAACCATCCGTCAATTACGGTTATGTGTTAGACGCCACCCACGCCAGCCAAGACTTCCGCCAATTTTGGGCATAGTAATTATTTATTCGTTACTACAATCGTAAGCAGTGTGGCAATCGTACACGAAGTTTTCGGAGACTTTACGCTGAGAAGTTCGCCTCGTTACACTGGAATGGTTCTCTGTTCTATGTCTCTACTCCTCCCCCCCACCCCCCCCCCCCACCCCTTGGCTTGTCGTCGTCATTTTTGGAAGATTACATGCATGTTCAACTCTCTTTATCAACGGCTGATACCATCACAGTGTCCGTCTCCATGGCTAAATGGTTAACGTGCTAACCTTTGGTCACATGGGTCCAAGGTTCGATTCCCGGCAGGGTCGGGAATTTTAACCATAATGGGTTGATTCCGCTGGCACGGGGGCTGGGTGTATGTGTCATCCTCATCACGACGCGCGGGTTATCCGCGGGTGTCAAATCAAAAGACTCGCATCTGACGATCCGAACTTGTCCTCGGACACTCCCGGCACTAAAAGCCATACGCCATTTCACTACCATCACAGTAACGTCCTATAACTATAGCGTCAGCGTCCATGGCACCTTCGCCAACCCTTACGGAAATTATTAAGTGTATTAAAGTCCTTAGGGGACGGACGGGGCCATAACTTCCGTCGGGATCGCATTAAAAAAACTAATTGTTTCCTCGACGTTGGACTGTGCTTGTGCATTGTGTTTGTGCCTACGCCGGGCTGAGTGGCTCAGATGGTTGAGGCGCTGGCCTTCTGACCCCAGCTTGGCAGGTTCGATCCTGGCTCAGTCCGGTGGTATTTGAAGGTGCTCAAATACGTCAGCCTCGTGTAGGTAGATTTACTGAATCGTGAAAGGATTCCTGTGGGACAAAATTCTGGCACCTCGGCGTCTCCGAAAACCGTAAAAGTAGTTAGTGGGACGTAAAGCCAATAACATTATTACTATTATTACTATCGAACATATCAAACATTGAAATACTAGGGCTGATATACGCGTTGTTCTCTAACTTCTAAACATGGAAGTTCCAGAATAATTTGCGTGGAGATCTCACTACACAGTAAACGTCTCAGATTGATCGTACGCTTACGTTGCCATCATTGTCTTTCCTTTCCTTTCCCTTTTTAACCTTTGATTTAACGATTCTATAAAACCTTGATGTGATCACTTACCTGTTCCGTTATATAAAAATCATCAGAATTATGAATTACGTTCGTAAGTTGATAGTAAACTGTCTTAGAAGTGTGTTAAAAGTCGAAGTTCGGGCCTGGCATAGAATATCCATGAACTTACGATGGTATCCTAGAGGTAGTGACTTTTCACGAAAGTTTAAATCATCAGAAGCTGTGGAGATGTCGCTACTCAATCTCGTAATCGTGACGTGTCAGAACGGCACTCCAGGGGGCTGAGACGTACTGCACGACCTGCTTAGCATAGATCGTATCGGTGTGGTGTGCACCTGGGATCAGCACTGCACCGGAAGGGTTTCCTCTGCCTGCGCATTGTTGTTATTGGTGCTTTTGTTGAGGTAGTGGTGGTGTATTTTATCTTAGAAGAGTGTGATGAGTGATGACACAGGACCAGACTGATTTACGAGGATTTGCCACCTTGATAGGATTTCGGCTCTGGTGCTCAATTTCGGCTGATAATCTCGACTTTTTTTTACCCCCTTGTGAAACAATCACCAAGTCTGTGCTCAAAATTGAATAATCTATTTCTGGCAAAGTCGATTGACTCTCTAAAAATATTGTTTATATACGAGAGATCTGTACCGATATATTGACATACATTGAATAAGCAAACTGGTGGCAGGCCTGAAGATAGTTTCCCGTGGTGTCCCGTTTTCACACGCTGTACTTTAATGTCACGGCCGTTTCCTTCCCGATCTTAGCTAGTGCTTGACTGTCCGATCATAGCTAAAAAACCTATCTGATTTAGCTCGGCATTAAAAGCCTGGCAAAAAAATAAAACATTAAAGATCATGTTTCTTTTTATAAGCAAAGGTCGTACACCTTTGGATCTCCAAACACGCGAAGGGGGGAGTCATTTTTTTCTTAAATTGTTTTCCTGTTTAATCTGGTGAAAAAATAAGTATCTCCACTACTTCGAACGATATGTGTGTACCGAGAAAGTTGCTGTGCGTTTCACGTAGCTATCAGCTTGCATTCGGGAGACAGTTGGTTCAAACCCCATATGTTGCTCATTTAGCTTAAATTTGATTTGTCCTTATGGTTTTCATCAGAAATCAGAAATTTCAAAAGATATTTACACGATATTTTGCATGGTGGCGTATTTTATTAATTGGGTAGAAAACGTGGTATAGTATCTTTTTTCAGACACGAGTAGATTCATTTTCAAAAGATAATGATTGTGCAAAAATTAGAACTATGAAACGGAACTGTTAAGAAAATATCTTGTCTGAAGGAATGTCTCATAGAGTTTGAGGAGTACGTCGTTTATAGGTTTTCAAATCATTTCGGAAAAAAAAATCATTTACATTTTCAATGAATTATACGATGTATAGCACAAAATCCATTTCACTGCTATGATTTGATTACAGATTTTTTAATTGCTATACTTTTTTAAACAAATTCTGGAGATAGTGTATATGCTGAGCATGTAACATTTTTGTATACGTTGCATTTGTAATTCCTGAATTACTACGTGTCTGTCCCTTTAAAACCTATAACAACTGAAGGAACATTCAACTCCTACCATTATTATTTGAGGAGTCTGAGGGATATTGGCAAATAAAAACTCTATTCTGGTCCTGATTACCCATCGAGATAAGTACTTGTACTGTTCGTAACCTGGACATAAAATGGTTAGTCGTGTCTCCGGCCGCACTTTTCGTTCCTAATTTGCTGCACTTGCCGACGGGGAATCTAATCCAAGCCCTATGCTCCTCTTTACTGCCTAGCTCGGAGTATTATATTTGCAGTTGTTAAAGTAAGAATTCAAGTGTTTATCGAATTGACTGTTAGAAGTGATATCCGATGTTATTGCCCCTGGCTTCTCACCTTCGAATCAATCAATCAATTAATCAATCAATCAATCAATCACAACTGATCTACTTTTTGGGCAGTCGCCCTGGTGGCAGATTCCCTATCTGTTGTTTTCCTAGTCTTTTCTTAAATAATTACAAAAAATTTGGAAATTTATTGAACATCTCCCTTGGTAAATTATACCAATCCTTAACTCCCCTTCCTATAAACGAATATTTGCCCCAATTTTTCCTCTTGAATTCCAACTTTTATCTCCATATTGTGATCTTTCCTACTTTTAAAAACATCACTCAAACTTATTCGTCTGCTAATGACATTCTATGCCATCTCCCGGCCATTCCTGTAGTTCAGAATCGACGAAAAACTAGCGATCCCACGACTATGATCACTGTATCAACAGTGGCGTAAAGCTACAGACTGCTTGTTTTGTTTCGACTTGACTTGCTGAACAGGGGTTAAGATGCGGGTTAATGTGATAGTGAGACCCTGGGAGTGGTGCTACAAATAATAGTTCGCTTTCTCATTTACCACGAAGATTATTGGAGTACCTAGCTGTGGAGAGCGAATTACTAATTTACATACTGTAGTCCTTATCTTGGCGAGTCATCGCCTTCCACTGGCAGCTAAGACGAGAAAGTTCTTACGAAGAGAAATTAAGTGGGGTCAGGTGTTAGACACTGTGTTTATTAGCGCCCAAAATGACAGGCTCCAGCCACAAAGATAACGGAAGAATTTGAGGCGTTACATATTGCTGTCTGCCCTCAGACACCAACATGCAATCACCCTGTTAGCTAGTTAACAGTTTCCACCGAGTGTGTTGTGTACGCGGTGTGAGTCGCAGCTGTGAGCTTGCATTCGGGTTCGAACCCTATTGTCTGTAGTTTCGCTCTTTCGCACCAGGCAAACGCTTGGGCTGTACAGTAATTAAGACCACGGTCGCTTCCTTCCCGCCGAGCTAAGTTGGTACATGGTTTCGGTCATATAGCTTTTTTGAGCTTGTAGATGGGAGATAGTGCTGTCGGATCCCAGCGCCCGCTGCCCTGGAAATTGTTTTCCGTGGTTTCGCCCCAAACAAATGCTGGAGTTGTACGTTAAGGCCACGGTCGCTGCTTTCGTAGTCGTACGCCTGTCGTATCCCATTGACGCCATAAAACCTGTCAGTGATAGTGCGCGTAAAACAATAGCAGTAGTCTCCAGCGAAAATTCTATCTCGTATTTATTAAAGCACATTCAAAGAATAGTTACAAGCTGAAGGCCCTAAGTGTTGTCATTTTAAACACTTTCTCTTCTTGGAATCGGGTAAAAGAAGTCCTCGAGCGCAATATTGACCGAAAGGAAAGAACAATTTGTAGAAAATGAAAATCCTCAGTCTGTTTCCATCATTCGACCGGGTCAGACAATGTTACCTAGCAACCGTGCAGGCTGTGATGTAAGGTATGGATGGATGGTCAGACAATGTTACCTAGCAACCGTGCAGGCTGTGATGTAAGGTATGGATGGATAGTCAGACAATGTTACCTAGCAACCGTGCAGGCTGTGATGTAAGGTATGGATGGATGGTCAGACAATGTTACCTAGCAACCGTGTAGGCAGTGATGTAAGGTATGGATGGATGGTCAGACAATATTACCTAGCAACCGTGCAGGCAGTGATGTAAGGTATGGATGGATGGTCAGACAATATTACCTAGCAACCGTGCAGGCAGTGATGTAAGGTATGGATGGATGGTCAGACGGTGTTACCTAGCAACCGTGCAGGCTGTGATGTAAGGTATAGATGGATGGTGAGACAATATTACCTAGCAACCGTGCAGGCTGTGATGTAAGGTATGGATGGATGGTCAGATAATATTACCTAGCAACCGTGCAGGCTATGTCTTTTGGCTGGTTGCCGTCTGACATTAGCAGCCATTGATGGATGGCCATGACCGAGAGACATACTTACGATCATTTGATTTTCGCAGTGGAGAAAAGGGTTTTTTTAAAATTTTATTTTATATTTTACTCTTTGCGCCACAGTCTCCCAATATGTCCGCTGTCGGCTGCATCAGAATAACAACAGTTATGTAAATGTATTATTTAAGACAAGTAAAGCACGATATTAGAGCAAAGAAGTCACCATGTAGCGGCAAGGATAGGAATTGCGCCGGCTGCCGAAGCCTGTCGCACTCCTTTGGGGCAATGATTAATGACTGACAGATGAAATGAAATAATACTGGAGAGTGTCGCTGGAATGAAAGATGGCAGGGAACAGCGGAGTACCCGGAGAAAAACCTGCCTCGCCTCCGCTTTGTCCAGCACAAATCTCACATGAAGTGACCGGGATTTCAACCACGGAACCCAGCGGCGAGAGGCCGGCGTGCTGCCGCCTGAGCCACGGAGGTTCTAAGGAACAATTTATCATCATATACATTTCCTTGCCAGTTAATACGCAGAGGTTTATCTACACTATGCCAATAAAAGGATGGATTTTTTTACATTTTATAATGAGTTTATATAATAATAATATTCGCAACAAATTGCCCTAAATGCAGCTTGTAACACTCGTAACATAATAGAATGAGGCAAGTTAATTGGTAAAGGGTAAAGTGTTTATTGAACTCGTATGTTTAAAGAGCAAGACAAAAATATTTCATTACAAAGGACCATGATACTGGACGAGGCATGGAAGGTCTGACGCCGATTCTTTACTACAAGGTACTAGTCAGTTTCTATGTTAGGAATTGACGCATTGTACAGTGAAACCTGTTCGAAACTCATGGAATCACGTCTCTTTTCCGCTGAGCTCAGGTTTCCGTTGAGAACAAATAAACGTGATGCAAGTTAGATTGCACTCGCGTGTTGTTTCTGCACAGTAGTCTGGGATGTTTTCTGCTCACTTTACCGCGTTGTGGACCTTGTACGATAAACAACAGACTACTGTATGTTATAACACTGTTTACTTTATTAATCATTACACAAGAGAGAGACTACATTAAAAATGTCCTTTTTACTGCTTTTCATGTACTCAAGGAATGTATTTATTTATTAGTGCCTTTTTACAGTGGCGAAGTTAGGACTCGAGGCCCCCTCTTACACTTAACCACATACTAATTAAAATCTTAAATAACATGCTAAGACTTAAAATAGTTAAAACTACATACATTAATAGTATTAAAAATGAATTTAAATACATTACTATCTAAATTAAATTTAAAACTAATTAATATTAAAAACTCTTAATAATGACTAATCCTCAAACACGCACACATTCAGTCAGCTGTCCTCAGCAGGTAGTCTCGGCAGGCGACCTTAAATCTTGATAGAGAGCTGGTTTCTCTGACCAGAGCTGGCAGGGAATTCCATAATCTGGCGCCGGTCACCACAAATGATCTATTAATGTTATTTGTGCAGTGGGCTGGAATAGAAAGACATGATCTCGAACGTGTGTTTAAGTTCTGAAATGATGATAAAAAAGGTGAATACAAAAGAAATATACAGTGGCTGATTTTCAGCTAATATTGTAAACACCATCGTTAAAATGTGTAGCTGCCGACGTTTATCAGGTTTCAGCCACGAGAGAGCCTGATAGTATGGGGTGATATGAACATCATACCTGATATTGTAAATAAATCGCAGGCAGGAATTCAGTGCTCGTTGAAGTTTGTGTTTCGTGTCTGGTCATGCCATCTAACATGACGTCACAATAATCAAGAATAGGAAGAACCAGTGTTGAATTTCTCGTAACAATGACTATATTTTAAATGTACAAGAATTCATTTTTCGACATAACTTGTAGGATTGTCACCATTACTGTTTTCCTTAAAAGATTAAAAAAATTCAAAAAATGCCGGGCTGAGTAGCTCAGACGTTAAGAACTCTGGACTTCCGAATTCATCTTGGCAGGTTCGATCCTGGTTCTGTACGGTGATATCTGAAGGTGCTCAAATACGCCAGTATCGTGTCGGTACATTACCGGACACGTAAAAGAACTCCAGCGGACAAAATTCTGGCTCCTCAGCGTGTACGAAAACGGTAGAAGTACATGGTTAGTGGGCCATATAATCAGTAATCAACTTGTAAACATTTCGTCTCTCATCATGAATGAAAAATTACACATAAAATTGTATATTTCCCGCTTTACACTGGGAAACTGTTTCCGTGTCCGCTTTGGACAGGTTCCGCTGAGTACATATTTTAGTTTTAATCTCATGGCGCCATGGAATATTTCCGTTTATCCCAGGTTTCCGCTATGTACAGGTTCCGTTGCAAACGGGTTTCACTGTACATTCTTAATTATTTTATTTATATTCGACGTAACAGGTATACCAGAGGGACTTTTTTCTCCGAAATATCTGAAAATTAAATGGGTTCCCCGCTGTACCGCGCTGGTCACTTCACTGAAGATAGTACAAGTTTTACGCTTCGTGATAAGGTTAAGACCACGCCTCGAGGAAGGAAGGTGAGGAGAGGCGGAAATGGACTGTGATGTAGCAGTGGGATCGAAAACATACGGCTAGGAGCAGCAATAATGCAGACAGAGTAGGCGAAACTATGCGGAAGAAATATATTTCCTTTTGTTGTATTTAGTTTGTTGCTTGGAAAGGGACTGTGAATTCTGAACGGTTGCAAATATTTTAACGTCAATTAGCTACAGCTTTCGTACGTAGACAGTAATGATCCTGCTACCTCTTGTGGATATTACCAACTTTGTGGCGGTGAAAAGACAAAATTCCTTCTAACCATAACTACGATTTGTCTTCACGCCAGTGTCTAACTCCGTAGGTGGAACAGATACCAATAATTTAAGCTCCTTCGTGGAGAACGTTTGGTGCTGACATTGTATTTAAATGACTCCATTAACATGACGCATTGCCGCCTGAATTACAGGTTCAAAGACAGCGTCGCCTCTGTCTGCAGTGAAATGAGAATCAGACTAGAATCGGAATGATATACCATGAAGTTTACAAGGTCATCCGTGTGCGTGAACTTGCTGAAGTGCCTTGATCTTCAGCTGGAAACCGTGTGGTAGAACATCATCCTCTGTGTCAACATTTTGCACTTCATTCGGAGGCTGGACACACCCCGAACTGAGTCGCTCAGAGCGCAGTCTGATGTCGGTAGATTTACCAGCACGGAAGAGAACTCCTGCGGGACAAAATTCCTGCACCTTGGTTTCTCTGAAAATCGCTCAGAGCATGAAAAAAATTACCATTTTGCACCCTTTTTAAAAACATTTAACGTATTTAATGCCCGTCAGCTGTATACCACAAAGCAATCATCAATCACTACTGATCTGCGTTTAGGGCAGTCGCCCACGGGGAAAATTTCTGATCTGTTGTTTTCCTAGCCTTTTCTTAAACGATTGCAAAGAAATTGGAAATTTATTGAACATCTCCCATGGAAAGTTATTCCAATCCCTAACTCCCCTTCCTATAAAACGAATATTTCTTCCAATTTGTCCTTTTGAATTCCAACTTTATCTTCATATTGTGATCTTTCCTACTTTTAAAGACGCCACACAAACTTATTCGTCTACTGATGTCATTCCATTCCATCTCTCCACTGACGGCTCAGAACATACCACTTAGTCTAGCAGCTCGTCTCCTTTCTCCCAAGTTTTCCCAGCCCAAACTTTGCAACATTCTTGTAACGCTACTCTTTTGTCGGAAATCACTCAGAACAAATCGAGCTGCTTTCTTAGAATTTTTTCCAGTTCTTGAATCCAGTAATTCTGGTGAGAGTCCCATACACTGGAATCATACTCTAGTTGGGGTCTTACCAGAGACGTATATGCCCTCTCGTTTACATCCTTACTACAACCCCTAAATGTCCTCACAACCATGTGCAGAGGTCTGTACCCTTTATTTACCATCATATTTTATGTGATTACCCCAATGAAGATCTTTCCTTGTATTAAGACCTGGGTACTTACAATGATTCTCAAAGGGAATTTTCACCCCCATCAACGCAGTAATTAAAACTGAGAAGACTTTTCCTATTTGTGAAACTCACAATCGACTTTTAACCCCGTTTATCATCATACCATTGCCTGCTGTCCATCTCACAACACTATCGAGGTCATTTTGCAGTTGCTCACAATCCTGTAACTTATGTATTAATCTGTACAGAATAACATCTGCAAAAAAGCCTTATCTCTGATTCCACTTCTTTACACATATCACCATCCACCTTTATGGTTGATGCATGGTTTTTATAGAGACCATTTAGTAATGATATTAAATGCGGTGGAACGCCAAATTCCTGTAGCACCTGCCACAATTTATCCCACATAACACAATCAAAGGCCTTTTTTGTAGTCAAAGAAATAAAACAAGGCAGGGACACAAAACTCGCGAGTTTTCTTGATTATCTGCCTTATGTTCAGGGTTGACTCTCATGTTCATTTACCTGCGACAAAGCCTGTTTGAATGAAAAAAATGAAAACCTACAACCTGTTTTCCAGTCATTGACCGGGTCAGGGATGGAATGAATGAAGCAGATAGGTTATTAGTACGATGGGGTCGCCACTCCCAAAGTGATTTATTAATGACTAATAGATGCTATGAAATGAGAATGGAGAGTGTTGCTGGAATGAAAGACGACAGGGAAAACCGGAGTACCCGGAGAAAAACCTGTCCCGCCTCCGCTTTGTCCAGCACAAATCTCACATGGAGTGACCGGGATTTGAACCACGGTATCCAGCAGTGAGAGGCCGACGCGCTGCCGTCTGAGCCACGGTGGCTACACAAAGCCTGCTTGTTCTGCGGAAATCTGAGGTCGCAGGAATGGTATATAATATAATATAATATAATATAATATAATATAATATAATATTCCAAAACACGAACGAAGATTAGTAATAACTATTTTGAATACAAATTGTAATCTCCTGTCCTGTATCCCCTCGCGGTTGTGCGTCATGCCTTCTTACCCAGTCATCTACGCAGCACCATACCGGTTTACCGCTAGATTTGATAAACTAAAGTAGCAATGGTATATGAGTGTGAAGGAACAAGATGTTGCCATAATGGTTGTTACGGAAAGGCTGTATGTACTGACGTTGAGTAAGCCGCCATCCTTCCGGCCAGCTACCATTTCCTGTGGGACGCATAACTCAGCGAATTGGTTCACAAAGCTCTTCTCTGTGACTCTGTTCATATCGTCATGTCGGCTGTGTTTTACACTTCTCTTATGTAAGGTGAATGACATTTAGTTCAAAATGTGATAAGTTTTGATCGTGAGAGTGATGTGAATTATTTTCCTGTTCCAGGCGGCAACCCACGGACGGCGAGCTGTATTGTCAGCCGCACATCCCCGCCGCCGCCACGGACCCAGACACCGGCCAGGACAAGCTCAAGGTACGTAGCATTCCCCTTTCATGTTTTAATTGTAACTTTAGACATCGGTACAGGGATTTGAAAGTCCCACCACTGTGCATTTGTTTTATTGTTGAAGTCATTTCTTAGCCGACAAAGCAGGGTGCCCATACTACGAAAAAGTAAAATTAAGCAATTTCCTCAATTGTGCCGAAAGTTGAAGACCTAAAGGGCTCGAAAAGGTTTCAAATTATGAGCCTATCACTTCCGCCCTAAATGCAGTTCTTAAGAAAGCCTAAAATGGCTTGTTTCTACTAGTTTTCTTATTCAAATCCTAGCCAAATTAACTTATTTACCGGTACATAATTCTTTCTGTAATGCTTTCTTTGGTTCAATACCCTCAGGCGTTTTTTTAATTTTTTGAAAAATGTCCACAGCGAATGTAGTTCTATGGACTTCAGTGAAACCCTGCATTAACTCACATCGTAGTGGTGCTTAAGTGAAAAAATGCATTGACTCACATTAGCGCTCGTAGTGGTAGGAAAACTCAAACTCCTAATCTAATCGACCGGATGACGATTAAGAAAAGGATTTCAATTTTTAGAAATAAATAAATAATATATTCTCCTAGTCCGACTCATTGGCTGAATGGTTAGCGTTGAGGCCTTCGGTTCAGAGGGTCCCGGGTTCGATTCCCGGCTGGGTCGGGGATTTTAATCGCCTCTGATTAATTATTCTGGCCCGGGGACTGGAAGTTGGTGTTGTCCCAACATTTTCCTCTTCATATTCAGACAACATACCACACTACCAACCATCACAGAAACACGCAACAGTGATTACATCCCTCCATATAGGGTTGGCGTCAGGAAGGACATCCGGCCGTAAAACAGAGCCAAATCCACATGTGCGACAGAGTTCGCACTCGCGACCCCACAGGTGTGGGAAAAGCGGTACAAAAAGAGGAAGAAGAAGAAAGAATATATTCTTCTACTTTATTATAATTTATTTACCTAAAATTCGTAGCTCATATCCCTAGTCTGTTTTCAATATTGAATTGCTTGCCTGAAGGAACGTGTATTTTTGAATCAGAGCAACAAATTTAACATTCGTGTTTTCTACGTACCTTACCAAACCATGCAGGCCATCACTGATCTCGATCTCTGAATAAACAACGGAGACAGTAATTGAAAGTGTCACATTACCGTGTGGGGAAGCTATAGAAGTGGGAACTCTTCCCAGAAAGAAGGTATGTGGACACGCATATGGTGTGAACAAAATTATTTCTACCCAAGAATTGAATGTTACAGGCCTCAAATCAGTATCAGCAGCAAAGGACGCTTTGGTTAAATATGACAGACATAAGTGAATTTTTTGTTGATGTTTTGTTTATTATATCTGCCCCCACCGAAGTTGGTACAAAAGACAGATCTCGTTTCAGATTTTACAAATCCCATTCGGTAGATGGCTGAAATCAGAATTTTTGTAAGACAAGGGTAATTGTGGGTTTCATTAACAGCCAAAATTAGTTCAAGAGCAAATGTCAGTTGTGAGCTCATATAGAGCAAGGAAAATGACAGAATTTATGTAATAGGCCTATGAAGTGATTAGTTAGTATTTGACTTAGCATGTACAACTGTGGTCAGCAGTGTAAAACAAAGGCATGTCCAAAGTTACCCCACATGAGGGCCTAACTTTGGACACCCTTATATTTTTTAAACTTTTCGTGCATAAAATGATGTCCGACCCGGATTAAACGTAACATATATTTAATGTAGTGGAAGCCTCCGCGGCTCAGGCGGCAGCGCGTCGGCCTCTCAATGCTGGTTTCCGTGGTTTAAATCCCGGTCCCTCCACGTTACATTTGTGCTGGACAAAGCAAAGGCGGGACAAGTTTTCCTCCGGGTACTCCAATTTTCCCTGTCATTCAGCAACTCTCCAATATCATTTAATTTCATATGTCAGTCATTAATCATTGCCCCAGAAGAGTGCGACAGGCTTCGGCAAGCGACACAATTCCTATCCTCGCCGCAAGATGGGGCTTCATTCATTCCATCCCTGACCCGGTCACTAACTAGAAACCTTGTTGCAGGTTTTCATTTAATTCATATATTTAATGTGGTTTCTCTTAAAGAGTTTGGTGTCAATAACTATTTTATCTTTCTAACTGTATCAATTGTTAACAGTTTAGTCCGAATTTACCCCGTTTAACGGTACCTTGACATGTGCTGCACTAGGGGACACTAAATGACATAACATCTTTTACCTACTACCTAATCAAAGAGTAGGGGTTTTCAAAATAGTTTCGCATTTGAAATGTAGGCCTGTTCTTGACAGTATCAAAAAGTTATTTTCCCGCATACTTCGTGGCCTACTCTAATACGTCACTGCCTTTACAATGTGCCTACATCACAAAGTTAGTGATTTTTTTGTTTTTAATTTGCTTTACGTTCCACGGACACAGGTAGGTCTCAATAGTGACGATGGGATAGGAAAGGGCTAAGAGTGGGACGGTAGCCCCAGGATTTGCCTGGTATGAAAGTGGCAAACCATGGAAAACCATCTTCAGAGCTGATAACTACGCGACCCAAACCGCAGTCACTCGCGCGGTTTAATGAACAGTGTCATCCTATCACTATTCCCAATGTTCACATCTAATCATAAGAATTAACTAATGTATTTTACTACCCATCTGCCGCCTCATGCGTGGAAGGTCCGATTTCCTCTCAACTTCCGCATGCACAATGATGATGATAGTATATTTTTTTATTAATACAACTTCCCCCATGAGGAGTCTGCCACAAGGACATAATAGGAATAATTTCCCTACGGCGTCTGTGAAGATGCAACACTGTACGCTTTCTGAACGTTTCTTGTTATCATTTGATCTTCGAAAATAATATCTAGGTATATTGGTTTGTAAGTTACTCTCCGAAGACCAGTTCGTTTGTCACAGATATAGAGGACATTTCCCTCGATGCCTGTCTGTGCAAGAAAGATAACTCGTCAAGAATTAGTAGCGCATTCACGAAATAAGCTGACGCTGCTGATACCAAGGCCCTGATAATCCTAACGTGTTAGATATTGACCATTTCACCACTCTTGTCCTATATCGATTACCTACGGACATTCTTGGCTTGCAATTCTCTGAACCATGTGGCAAACAGCTGACTGTTGACCTTTCTACGGACAGCTGCTGGTCAATGGCTGTCCTATGAGCAATTTTAAGAGATAAATTATCTTCAGAATTTGAAATTTTAAAGCCGGGCTAGGTGGCTCAGACGGTTGAGGCGCTGGCCTTCTGACCTCAGCTTGGTAGGTTCGATTCTGGCTCAGTCCAAAGGTATTTGAAGGTGCTCAAATATGTCAGCTTCGTGTCGGCAGATTTACTGGCACGTAAAAGAACGGGACTAAATTCCGGCACCGCGGCGTCTCCGAAAACCATGAAGGTAGTTAGTGGGACGTATTATTATTATTATTATTATTATTATTATTATTATTATTATTATTATTATTATTATTATTATTATTGCGCTTTTACGATCGCATTGGGCAACTGTAGTCAATTTCTATCCGGTCTTCTATGATGTTTTATGTTGTTTTTTTTTTCTTTCTGTCCTTCCAGTATTTCTTCATTCTATGTGATCATCGTTTTCATTCTTCTTCTGAAAATACCCTTTTTGTTGTTTCTCTTTTATCAATTTTTGGTAGGAATCTAATTTTAGTCTTCTTCAATTTATGTACTTTGATTATTTATTCTTTAAATCTTCAGTGTTATGTCTAATTCTTTGATGTCTTCTTTTATTTCTTTTATCCAGACAGGTTGTTGTTTTTGTTTTCAAAGCTTCTCCAAAATTCAGCGTATTAACCAGCCTTGTTCTCAGCATATGACCAAAGAATGATATTCCCGACTTTCTTACGAAATTCATTAGAGGTTCTATTTCCTGATTTACTGCTACACGTTTTATATTATTATTATTATTATTATTATTATTATTATTATTATTATTATTATTATTATTATTATTATTATTATTATTATTAATGAGATTTCGAACAGCAACAATGCATCTGGATAATTCACAAAATAATGTGAACTTCTCTTCGTGTTCATGGAGAGGAAAGCCCTTTCGAGTGCTCTAAAAACTGCTTTGGTTATAGTTCTTATCCGTTTCAACCTCCGAGGCCGGAGATTTTGCAAGTTAAAGTATCGTACACTTTGTTACCGATGATCGATCGGAGATTTACGGTAGAGCCTACCCATGCAGTGTTTAGTCTCGTTTCCTGATGCGCCGTTAAAGAACGAATATCAATGCTAGTATGTAGTAAATCGTTGTTCAGTGTCTATGCTATCTGCCACTACCCCCTGTGGGTGGGGGACGCAGATGAAGAATACACCCACGGTATCCCCTGCCTGTCGTAAGAGGCGTCTAAAAGGGGCGTTCAACGGATGATGAGACTGGAACCATGATATTACTTGTCATTAGTACCATTACGTGAGGAACACCATGGGTCGATGTTCCTTGCGATTAGTACCATTACGTGAGGAACACCATGGGTCGATGTTCCTTGCGATTAGTACCATTACGTGAGGAACACCATGGGTCGATGTTCCTTGCGATTAGTACCATTACGTGAGGAACACCATGGGTCGATGTTCCTTGCGATTAGTACCATTACGTGAGGAACACCATGGGTCGATGTTCCTTGCGATTAGTACCATTATGTGAGAAACACCAAGGCTCTGGGCGTTGCCTGTGATTAGTACCATCGTGTGCATTCCACCTTGACGGGGGAACAGGCACCCTGGACTACATGCACGAGAAGGTGCCGCGCGCTGCGCTAAATTGTGTTGGTTCCCCTGTATTCAGAATAGGTCTGCGTTACCTGTGAGTAATACCACTGTGTGAGGAACACCATGGGTCTGCGTTGCTTGCGATTAGTACCTTTATGTGTAACGTTGCATGGGTCTACATTACTTCTGATTAATATCACTATGCGAGGAACACCACGAGTCTGCGTTACCTGCCATTAGTACCACGATGTGAGGAACACCATGGTTCTGCTTTACCAGTGATTAGTACCGTTATGAGGGACCAGTGACCTGGATTTTGGATCCCTTTGGACAACAACTATCAACTCGATAAATAAGGCATTGTGAACTGGAACCACTGATCGTTTTGGATTCACGGTCATTTTTCATAACCATTAATTTCACATTCTAGTCAGTGGATACAGTTTGAAGTTTTAATTATCGTTTCATTTCATTTCATTTAACGTCGTATCATTAGAGGCCGATGACCTAGATGTTAGGCCCCTTGAAGCATTAAACATCCTCATAATCAGAGACAGCTTAACCGTCTAAGAGTACCTGGTGAATGGCCTTGCGGTTAGGAGTGCGCAGCTATGAGCTTGCACCCGAGAGATAGAGAGTTCGAACCCCACTGTCGGCAGTCCTGAAGATGGTGTTCCGTAGTTTCCCATTTTCACACCAGGCAAATGCTGGGGCTGCACCTGAAGGCCACGGCCGTTTCCTTTTCACTCTTAGGCCTTTTGCTATCCCATCGTCGCCATAAGACCTAAAGCAAAATTGTTTAAAAAACGTCTTAAGTGTCCTGCCTCCCCTGGAAACAGTAGTAGTAGTAGTAGTAGTAGTAGTAGTAGTAGTAGTAGTAGTAGTAGTAGTAGTAGTAGTAGTAGTAGTAGTAGTAGTAGTAGTAAAGAGAAATAAATGTTGCAGAGCTTTCGCGCACGCCATGTTGTACTTTTGTCGGTCTTTTTTTTTTTCAGATTGTCCATATGAGTGTTATTAATGCACACATTACAGTATTTTGCTAATTTTTGTTTTAATTTCATAGGCCCATAGAAAGAGACCTCAGATTGATGTGTGGACGTTTTAAATTAATGCCATATAACTTACAGTAAGGTATTTTAAAAATGAATGGTACGGATTCCAAGTCTGAGACTCGTAACCGACCTACTTGACTGTCTGGCTGAGGAATGCCATTCATGATTGCGTCAACACGAGACAGCTTATCTCTAACGACATGTAATTGTCCATAATTGACTGGCTCAATTGAGGGAGCGGGTGTCCTGCCTCCCACAACACTTCACCTAGATACACATCGTGCACACCTCTTCGTCGGGATCCTACACATCATTGACCAATACATCCCTTTATTTTGCGACCCATAATTAACCATTTAATAAGAAATAAAACTCTGGTTCCAAGCGTTCACCCAGGAAATTCCATCCCGACAATTCTACCAGTGCAATTTTACTGTCGTTCCCTGTTTCGCCATTAGAACCGATGATTATGATTATGATAATAATAACAAAAAGTAATAATTCGACCTGAATATCTATATGCAACAGAATGCCTATCAATGAATAAGAAAGATCTGATAGAACAAACTAGAAGCCAAAGAAAGGATGATCGTAAGAAGGAATCCTGCGCCCAGTAAAGGAAAATGGAGAACATAGAAAGCACAATCATCAACTACATCTGCATATGGAGAAAATAAGGCACTATTAGGATTTCTCTCTGTGGTCACTTGACACGAATCAGACCAGAAACACTGTCCACTTGGATCTTTGCCTGCTTTCTGAATAAGAAAACTAAAGGGGTCTGGTTCACAGAGGTGGAAAACGGTTTATAAGAATTGGGGTTCTTATGTGATGTCATCTTGCAACGTGACTTTTTAAAGAAGAAACTTGAAGGTCTGCAGAGTTTTCGAAAAAAAAACCTAAAATAAAGACAAGAAAGACTTGGGCCGAAGAACGGAACGAAGAAGGGTGCGGGAGTACTGGGCAGAAAACGGTTGAAATACCGTGGTCCATAGCTGGCTGAAACGATTATTATTATTATTATTATTATTATTATTATTATTATTATTATTATTATTATTATTATACAGCCTTGGATCAGGTCGTTCCAAACTCAGTAGACAAGTTAGACTCGAAACTCAGTCTACTGTCCATGAAATGGTTTTCCATCGTTCCCTATTATCAACTCTATGCGAATACCTTGAATGACACCTTTCTGAAAGGTTTCTTCCCAATTCTCTGCTTATTGTTATTTCGCAATCAAAACCTTGTCGCCGTGGACGTATGTCGATCCTCCGAATGAAAAAATGGTCACAATATCCAATACACTGTCAGTTAGGACGGCAGAGTAATAATTCCTCGCCCAATCAGAGGGTAAAGCCCCGCTGGATAGTAAATAGAAACCTAGTAATTACACATAGTTTAATTAATTGTCGGAGGGTGGAATTTCCTTCCAAAGCCGTTAGGTTTAGATTGCATTGCCATCCTCCATAGACCTTGCAATTGAAGAATTGAAGTGGTTTAAAGAATGAATATGAAAGTCTTCAGCCTGTTTCCAGTCATTCCAGTCAGGAATGAAGTGAAGGAAGGATAGGAATCGTGCCGGCTGCCGATGCATGTCGCTCTCCTCTGGGGTAATGATTAATAACTGACAGATGAAATGAAATGATATTGGAGAGTGTTGCTGGAATGAAAAATGGCAGGGAAAACCGGAGTACTCATAGAAAGACCTGTCTCTCGCCCGCTTTGTCCAGCACAAATCTCACGTGGAGTGACCGGGATTTGAACCACGGAACCCAGCGGTGAGAGGCCAGCGTGCTGCCGCCTAAGCCACAGAGCCACAGAAGCACTTTATTAACTGTTTACTTTTAGGTATTTTATTACTTTATTACTTGTTAATTATGTATGAAGTGAATGTTAGTAGATTTCGTTATTGTGATGTTGACTGATACTTCACGCACTTTCCACCCACCCACCGCCCAGAGGGTGAACACAAATATATCCATAATCTGGGCCATTTTTTACTTTTTTCACCCCTTCTCACCCCTCATGCCGATGGGAGTTGAAGTTGGACGACATGCGGAGTGTCACTGTTGATTTCAGCGACCCCGAAAATTATGGATTCGACAATATTTTTGAGCCCCCACAGTGCTCTTCTCCAGATAGTCATATGTGTACCAGAATCTCTCCTTGGTCTAGCCTGCATTTACGCACGTGCCTACTTCGAACCGCAGGCCTGTATTCTACTGTAGAATCCTTTTGCTGACATTGCCATGGTTACGGCTGGTCTTTTCTTCATCCGATTCCTAGAGCGGGGGAGTGAGATGGCAATATCTCCATAACGGTTGGTTTTAGTCCTTAAAATACGGTTTTCGGGGTCCGTAGGGCCTGGCCGAATTTTGTTCTTCGCCTCGTGGAGCTTAAAATGAGCTTTGTCTCGTCCTTGTGCGACAAATTCGGTATTTCGTCCATATTGGCCTATAATGAATTTTATAGGCAAATTTTTGATATCTTGTGTTACTTTGTCAATATTCGTAGGTATCTCCAATTGTTTTAAAAATAAAATACAGCCCATGTTACTCATTGATAATGTAGTTTTCTGTAGGTGAATTTTTTTTTTTAATCGCTTCAGAAGTTTCTGAGTTTATCCATTACAAACAAATATACACACATAGAAGTGTTTTTCTCTTTATAATATTAGTATAGATAAATCATCTCATTTTGCTCCCTTATCCCGTCATCCTTCCTAGCTGGCCACTTTCCTTTAAGCTAGAAAATATATCTTATTTGAAGTGGGTAATAATCTGACTTTGAGGTACTGTGATGCGCCGCTACTTTCGCAATTATCAAATTCCATGGTAGAGTCGTGTTGTATCTGTCTATGGGTCAGTGCTGGGAGCTCCGTTAGGCAGTTGGAGATCACGACTCGACCTTACTGAGGTTACGAGCCCTCCTCCTGGGCTGTACTCGATGGAGTTGCGTGCAGTCATGTTGTGTTTACAATCCATGACTTTAGATATTCTCTGAAACTTAAAAATCGATATATTGTTGCTCATTATGTAACAAAGGAAGGCGATATTAAAACCTCGACTAATGTTTATTGACCAGTCAGCGTTCCTTTGGTGTGTAGCCAGTGGCCTATCGTGACTCGAACTGGAGCATGCGACCTGTAGGCTACCCTTTAAATACGCCATGCAGAGCTTTAAAAAAGGCGTTAGGGAAAACTGATAACGAGATTTGAAAGAGGAAATAAATATTCTATTTATGTATTTATTTTTTTTGGTAAAAAACGCAAGATTTCAGTCTCTACTCCCTTTAAGGCAGTGGAGGAGTGTACAATTCTCATAACCTCAGCACATAGTGGGATAGTGGTTAGCTCTACACTCGGTTGCCTTTGTTCCCGGAAGTAACCTGGTACTCATTTTTGGTGAAGGTTGAGTGAATCTCAGGGTCATCTGCCAAAAGGTGGTGTGTTATTTGCTTTATGTCCCGCTAAGTACTTTTACTGTTTTCGGAGACGCCGAGGTGCTGGAATTTAGTCCCGCAGGAGTTCTTTTGCGTGCAAGTACATCTACCGACACGAGGCTGACGTATTTGACCATCTTCAAATACCATGGGACCGAGCGAGGATCGAACCTGACAAATTGGAGTCAAAAAGCCAGCGCCACAACAATCTGAGCCACCCAGCCCGGCAGTGTTGCCAAATCTACAAATAAAATATCGCTAGATTGTACGTAAAAATTTCGGGAGTTTTAATGAAAATTTTGGTAGTTTCTCGAGCACTGAAATGTTATAACTAAATTAAGAATGCATTAGTCATGAAAAGTTATTATGAGAAAATATAAAATTTCACTCACCCATACTCCCTGGCCATTCTATGTTTTTCCTCCTGCTTCTTCTTATTCTTCTCTTTCTGCCCAATCTTCCTGTAAGTGTGATTATTCGTCAGGTGTAGAAAATGTGTATCAATTTTGAAGTTGTAGCAGGATGATCTTTTGTATTCTACATGCAGGTCGGGGATTTCCCTTCGGATGATGGAGTCAAGCGTGAGTTTTGAGTTCAATAAGAGGGAGAGATCGCGTAATTAGAGTCTAAAATGAATGCGGGGAAGTACCTAACGAGTGATGTTATCGATAAAACGTCACTCAGTGAGACGAGGAAAAAATTTTCGGCAAAAATATGTTATGTGCCATTATTATTAATCTTCCTTAAGTTTGGATTAGAAGAAATTTCGAGAGATTTTTTGTTTTTTCGGGTTTTCAGGTGTGTTGCAAATAAATCGGGACATCTCCTGAAATTTCGGGAGACCTGGCAATACTGCAGCCCGGCACTGCCGAAAGGTTTAACGGATCAGACTATAAGATACAAGTTAAGCTGCGAACCTGTTAGATTGAGACGTCTTTCTGCCCCAGATGTCAGACATCTGGTAATTTAATAATGTTATGAAAGAACATGGAAACTTTAAACAATGAGATCTTGGAAATTACGTGTGTAAAAGCCACGAACAGCCCGCAAGTTGCGTGACGCATGCTTTGCTCCTTGAAGAGGGAGCTTTTCCTTATTTTGGAGGTTGCGGTGAAAGTATCACATCAGTGACGGTGACGCTCTTGGGAAGACCAAATGATGTGTAGTTTATATATGTATGCAGCCAATGCTGCATTCACATTGGATTGTTCCAGAATAGCGAAGTACACCAGGGAAAAAAGGAAATTGCAACACCATGAATGGGTGTGCCTACAACCCCGTTCCTCAATTATGCATGGGCACGGGTGCGACGATAAAACGTCAAGTTCCTCTGTGCGCACATGAGGACAGAGGTCAGTACAGGATGTGCCAGACAGCCTCAACTTGGTCCCATGTCATAAGAGTGCACTGCCGCCCGAAGTTCTGGAGCGGACCCTATGCTGTAGATTACGATGGCAGTATAAGTCTGTTTCATTGTTGATAATTTTAATATAATTTCATTGCAATTTATTGCTTGCTGCAGGATTTTAAATCCAAATTACAACAGCATCGTTTGTGATACAGAGTGAAATTACAAATAGTTATTACTTAATGTTACCTAGCTTAATATAATTTTTCTGTATATGATTTGAACGTGTAACAAAAAATTGTGAGAAACCCGCAATAATAACGCCTATGTGTTTTACTTCGAAAGAAAGGTCTCCTTGTCAGGATTACTCGAAAAATATTTATTTCATTAAGTCCTTTATTTCCGTAAATGTATTGGAATAATAATATGATGCTTAGGCCACGGCCGACTGGATCCGTCGCTGCGCACCTTATCTGGCTAAAGCGACGCATCAAGTCGGCCGTGCTTAGGTCATTGCTATTCACTGTATCGCCGGTAGATGACTCTATGAAAGTTGTCTCTGCTGATATTTCTATGCCAGCCCGATAGAGGACTCGGTGAAATCAATTTATCACCAGAGTGTAATTTGTTGCTCCGTATGACAAAATTTAAAAAAATAGAAGTCATTACAGGTGCTTCCAAAAATGAGAATTACCGAGCTCGATAGCTGCAGTCGCTTAAGTGCGGCCAGTATCCAGTAATCGGGAGATAGTGGGTTCGAGCCCCACTGTCGGGACAAATCCCGGGGCTGTACCTTAATTAAGGCCACGGCCGCTTCCTTCCAATTCCTAGGCCTGCCCTACCCCATCGTCGTCATAAGACATATCTGTGTCGGTACGACGCAAAAAAAAAAAAAAAAAATCTATCTATGACTGGTTTGGTGTCTACAGACAGTAACCTGCCTTTGAAATTTAAAAGGAGGCAGTTACGTCTTTGACCAAAACAATTCTGAGCCTTGCCCTATCAATGAAAGTAAAATAAAACAATTGGCTGCTCAAAGTTGGAAGAGGTCTTCAGGAAATTGGCATCACAGATGACATTGTGTTAGACAGATCTAAGTTCAGAAAATTAGTCGACTGTCACCGCTTTCCACACCATCGAAGCACTACCACCGGGAGAGTTGGCCGTGCGGTTAGGGGCGCGCAGCTGTGAGCTTGCATCCGGGAGATAGTGGGTTCGAGCCCCATTCCCGGCATCCCTGAAGATGTTTTTCCGTGGTTTCCCATTTTCACTCCAGGCAAATGCTGGGGCTGTACCTTAATTAAGGCCACGACCGCTTCCTTCCAACTCCTAGGACTTTCCTGTCCCATCGTCGCCATAAGACCTATCTGTGTCGGTGCGACGTAAAGCAGATAGCAAGCACTACCACCAACAAAACCTGGTCAGAAGATCTCAAGAAAAGCCACAGCGAGAAGATGACGAGATTTGGGGAGAAGAAAGCGGCAACGTCATCAGCTAAATAAGTTCAATTCCACTCCTTACTCGGGCATAACTAAGAAAGAATAATAATTATTATTATTATTCTTATTTTGCTTTACGTCCCACTAACTACTTTTACGGTGTTTGGAGACGCCGAGGTGCCGGAATTTAGTCCCGCAGACCTTTTACGTGCCTCTTGACGTATTTGAGCACCTTCAAATACCATCGGACTGAGCCAGAATCGAACCTGCTAGGTTGGAGTCAGAAGGCCAGCGCTTCAACCATCTGAGCCACTCAGCCCGGCATCCAGCCAATGAACTATGTATCTGTGCACCAAGTTTAATGCTTCCAGCTTGAAAATGCACTGCTAAAATGATATATTTCCAAATGACAGATCAACGTCTGACTAATATTCTTAAGTAGGAATGTTTATATCAACTTCAGTAGAAGCCCGATCATCCGCTCGCTAGCACGTTCTGAAAGGTACAGGACCAGATTGCGACAGCCTTCGTGAGGTTCTTTTTTTAATGGTTATCTCGACATGACGTTGAAATAATGATTGGAATTTCACATTTCACCACACTTTCCAAAGCTGGTCTTAGGCTGTTAGAGATTTAGAAAAACACTGACACCTAAAAACCACAGGTTATCAGATGCTCATAACAGTATTCTGCATTGGTAAATAGCTTGAACGAAATGTCCTCATAGTGGATACCCGACCAAGCTCTCGCCTCGCTTCCGGATTTTATTTCTTCCTTATACTTATCAGTAAACAATACATCCGGTACTTACTTATCACGCATTAAAGTGACCACTGCTTGACGACATCTCCATCTTGAAAGTTGCTATATATACTTATTAAATATTGCCGTAAGTATAATTGTGGTTCATTGCAATCTCCCTCGCTCTATAGCACAGTTTCATTTTGAGGAAATTGTAGTACGCTAAGCATCATTTAGGGAATGACAAAATATAAAAACCAACAGGTTAGAGTTGTTATAGGATACAATACTTCCTCTAGTAAAAATATTTTGGGTTTCCAGTGATTAGGTTAAGGATCTCGATCAGCTTGACTCAGTATAGAGATGCCAAGTCACGGGCGATGGAATTCGAAAAATAGATTCCATGATGTAGACATCTTAGATAACTTGTCTTACTTGGATAAAATCAAACCCAGTTCTAATAATAATAATAATAATAATAATAATAGAAGACGGACGTTCGCCAGTCATGTTCAACCGTGTTCTGGATAAAGTCGTTAGGGAATGGAAGAGACTTTCAAGATTGGGAGAGGTGGGGAGAGTATACGTATAGATTGTCTGGCATTTGCTGCTGATATAGTGATACTCACCAGTGATATTAGCAACAGCTAAGAAAAGGATTGAAGAACACCAGATTATAGCAAAGAACACTGGGCTTCAGATTTCTTTTGAGAAGACAACGTTCATCACCAACATTAAAGAGGCCCCTCAGCGGTTCAAGTTTGAAGAGGGGTGGTCACGGCTCTACCGTGGCCCTACGCCTCTGCATTCGGGAAACAGGACAAGACTGGACTTCACGACTGGCTCCAATCGTCGGTTGTCCTGAGAATGGTTTTCCATGGTTTTCCATTCTCTTGCACTAAGGCGAACGCTGGGACAGTTCCTCGTATAGGCCACGACCGCCAACCCCCTCACCTTCTCCGAGCATATCCTTCACCGTAACAAATCTCCCGGCCTGAGAGACGGCGTCACCGTCTAAGAGGCCCGCCTCACCCTTTAGGGAGGAATGAA
The DNA here is from genome assembly GCF_040414725.1 of Anabrus simplex. Classification (NCBI taxonomy): domain Eukaryota; kingdom Metazoa; phylum Arthropoda; class Insecta; order Orthoptera; family Tettigoniidae; genus Anabrus; species Anabrus simplex. The sequence goes on along the minus strand of NC_090265.1, from coordinate 1,767,699,682 downwards.
AACATTTTAGTAGTAGTAGTAGTAGTAGTGTTCAAGTTAGGAGACGAAAAAAATAAGGAGATTTAAGAGCTTTACGTACTTGGGAGAAACATTACAGGAACATGGGTCGGAAAAGAATGCCATTAAGGAGTAGGTGAGAAAAATGGAAATTGCATTTCAGCTGACGTGAAAACATTGGATATGGTTGGAAAAGGTGGGCTTGAAGATGTATGGAAAAGAGAAAGAAAAATTCTAAGAGACATCTTAGGTCCAAATGCAAACAGTGCAATGAGGAGACTCAAAGGATTATATCAAAGAACTGAAGGAGTGGTTGAATTGATGAGGAAGAGAAGGTTACAGTTCTGTGGACACTTGTTGAGGATGGACAGTAACAGACTGATATGAAGAGAATCTTTGAATTCTTCAGAAAGAGGAAGACAAGTGTTGAAATGGTTTTGAGAGGTGAGGTTAGACTTGGCGAAGATGGAAGTTCCGGAAGATTATGTCATGGACAGAAATCGATTTAGACAACTCGTCAGAAAGTTCCTTGGTTTCCAGGAGACGGGAAACGCTTGTGAGAAAAGGGAGAGTCTATACAGAACAGAAGAAGGAAGTACGAGAAAGAATGAAAATATGCTGGTAGAGAAGGCTAAAAATTCCGCAAAGATGGTCAAACGTGCACCATAGACGGCCGAAACGAAGGAGATTAATAATAATAATAATAATAATAATAATAATAATAATAATAATAATAATAATAATAATAATAATAATGCCTTTATGCCAGCGAATGTCTAGCACTGAAATACAAGCTCAATAAATTAGAAATATTAGAAAGAAGAATTATAAGGAAAATATTAGGTCCTCTAAGAATTGCATAATAATAATAATAATAATAATAATAATAATAATAATAATAATAATAACAATAAGAATGTTTAATGTCCCTTCAACTACTAGCGGTCTAGACATCAGTTTACAGCAATTTTGAAATAGAATTCTTCAACGTTCCAGTGAATCTTCCAAATGAGTTTCTTGAGTTTGTGCACTCTTTCAGTCCTAATTGACGAAGCAGAGATGAGATTCTGAAATCTGGAACACAAAAGGCGAGCGTCCATCCCACTGCTCTATTCCGGTGATGTAGGATCCGAATGAAGATAGCTGTCTGTCATGAGGGCTAATTAATTCTCCTTCTTTGCCGAACCGCTTTTTTTTGCAGTAAGTTAATTTACGACTTAACCATAAATTCATCCGACGTAGGCGGCTAATTTAGGACTTAAATCGTCACAAGTGGCTACGCAAGTTTTTTTTTCTTTACCAGTAAATCCTTTGAATTCTGTGTCACGGCTCAGCAAGTTTCATGTCTCCGAGAATGATTATGATCTTAAATGCCATCAATAACGTAGGTCATGAAATACTGAATGACGAGTTTTTCTTCTTGGAATTTTATAATAATTCTCAGTTGTTTTTAATCAAAGGATTGAAAGCTTCCGGTGTAATAAGTGCACAAATCTGAAGTGTAACCTTATAAAATGCGTTCGAAAACTTCAAAAAGGATAATGAAGACATAGGTAACAAACGATTACAGTTCATTTAGGGTATTTTACATATCTGTTTTTTCCCAATATTGCTCGGATTACGTGTTGGGATGTAAAGGAAACAGCTTGCAAACTCACTTACAAGGGGAGGTCGCCTAGTGATTTTTTTAGAAAAATTGTTCAAATTTCGAGGATTTTCCCTTCATTAAAAACATATTTTTGCGCTGTTCAAGCTTTTTTGCGATTGGGCCTTATTTTTTTCAAATTGAACGTTTAGAATCTGCCTCAAACTTTTGTAATATTATTCCCGTAGATATTTCAGACTTGTCTCCATGGCGTAGTCGCTGACGCATAGGCATTGGGAACTGAAGTTTCCGAATTCGAATCGGACCTTGATTCCTTTTGTTAAATTTGTGAACAACATTTGCTTTTCGCGTGAAGTAATGAGGTCAAAATGAACAGTGAAAATATAACAAATATTATAAATAATCCCTTCCGATCTTCCCATCCTCCAACAAGGCCCTGTTCAGCATAGCAGGTGAGGCCGCCTAGGCGAGGTACTGGTCCTTCTCGCCATTTGTATCCCCGGACCCGAAGTGCCACGCTCCAGGACACTGGCCGTCAGGGGGTAGAGGTGGGATCCCTCGCTGAGCCCGAGGGAAAAACCAACCCTGGAGGGTAAATATATTAAGAAAGAATGAACGAAAGAAAGAAACATAAAATTACAAGAAAAAATGAACAAAGAAAGGAAAAAAATCAAGGTCGGATCCGAACTCGGAAACTTCAGTTCCCAACGTCAATGCGCTAGCGACTAAGGCAAGGAGACAAGTCAGAAATAAGACTACAAAAGTTTGAGGATAGATTTTAAACGTGCAATTTTGAACAAAATGGGGCCCATTGGCAAAAATGCTCGAACCGGGCTAATTTCTTTATGAAGAGCAAAATTGAACACTTTCCTAGAAAACCACATGTCAACCTTTCCATGTTAGTATAACGTTGTCTTCTGGAAATGGATAAGCTTTTTATCATTTCAGCGCAGATTTCTCGTTGGCTCACAGCGTATAGGCGATACTTATGGGAACTCTCGGTGCAAGGGATTCATTTTTGACATGAGCGTTGCTTGCGAGAGGTAGAGACAAGTCTCCAACAAATTGTAAAAGTAACGGCGGTTTTTTTTTTCCAATTGCGAAAGAGGAAATGCTAAATCTTGAACACATTTGCATTATAAATTTTATTAAATATCAAGAGAAGTATAGGCTAATGAAGTACAAGGTTCATATTTCTACACAGTGTTTGAACATGTCCAAACGAACTGTGTTTCATTCTTAATGTCGTAACTTTGAATGATAGCTGTTTTCGGTGGTACTGAAGGTGCTCAAATACGTCACTCTCGTGTCGGTAGATTTACTGGCACGTAAAAGAACTCCTGCAGGACTAAATTCCGGCACCGCGGCGTCTCCGAAAGCCGTAAAAGTAGTTAGTGGGACATAAACACTAGTAGTATTTTTGCTGGAACAGACTGTATATTTCCCCGTGCATGTGTGGCGCAGCCTTTCGGGCATCCATCGAACTAGTATTTAGCATATCGTGACGTTCGCTGAAAGCGATCACTGCTTAGTTCAGGAAGTTGATTCTAGCTTAGTGATTACCAATACATTTCGCAATGGAAAAAGAAGTAGAGCGGATTTGGATCTGTAAAGGTCTTCTAGATTATTGTTGGAATCTCATAAATTATTAATGAGCAGCAGTCACCTGAGTACGTAACCATAATAATGTGTAAGTTACCCACGCCTCACTCTCGTTTTAGAACGAGCTTTAAATGTGGTCTTCTCCGCCAAATCGTGAGGGAGTTGACCTTTTGAAATGTTGTGTGCAGCGGCGCTCTGTCCAAACGAGGCTGGGAGGACAACACGCAGATGTTTACGATGCTGCACACATACACCGCCTGAAAAAAAAAAAAATAATAAAAAAAAAATGAAGCACTCAGAAGAAATGGTCAGATGTCAATACCGAGCTCGATAGCTGCAGTCGCTTAAGTGCGGCCAGTATCCAATATTCGGGAGATAGTAGGTTCGAACCCCACTGTCGGCAGCCCTGAAGATGGTTTTCCGTGGTTTCCCATTTTCACACCAGGCAAATGCTGGGGCTGTACCTTAATTAAGGCCACGGCCGCTTCCTTCCAACTCCTAGCTCTTCCCTGTCCCATCGTCGCCATAAGACCTCTCCGTGTCGGTGCGACGTAAAACAACTAGCAAAAAAAAAAAAGGATGTCAATATAACTTCGTGCACATACACAACATCGGCTGACCCCCGTGGTTAGTCCCATTATGTGGGGAGCACCATAGGACTGAGTAGTACCCCTACGGGCGAAACACCATGGGTTTTATGTTAACTGCGGCTGGTGCCATTGTGTGTGACATACCATGGGTCTACATAAGCTGTGATTAGTACCACTATAGGAGGAACACCATGGTTCTGCTTTGGGTGGTTAGTACCATTGTGAGAGGCCAGTGACCTAGGATGTTGGACCCCTTTAGATAATAAGCACCATTTTCTTTCACGATCATTTTCTCATCACCATTCATTTTAGATTCTAGTCAGTGGATATATTTTGAAGTTTAAATTTGCATTTCGTAACACCTCGTACCATTACGGGCCGATGACTTAGCTTTTAGGCCCCTTTAAACAACAATCATCACCATCATCTTCATCTATTTTGCGTTTTATTGTCAAGTTATCAATTTTCGTTTGCTTTAAAAACTATTCAAATTTCCAGGTGAGCCTCCGTAGCTCAGGCAGCAGCGCGCCGGCCTCTCACCGCTGGGTTCCGTGATTCAAATCCCGGTCACTTCATGTGAGATTTGTGCTGGACAAAGCGGAGGCGGGACAGGTTTTTCTCCGGGTACTCCGCTTTTCCCTGTCATAATTCATTCCAGCAGCACTCTCCAGTATCATTTCATTTCATCTGTCATTCATTAATCATTGCCCCAGATGAGTGCGACAGGCTTCGGCAGCCGGCACAATTCCTATCCTCGCCGTTAGATGGGGGCTTCATACATTACATTCCTGACCCGGCTGAATGACTGGAAACAGGCTGTGGATTTTCATTTTCACAAATTTCCAGCTGGAGTAATCAGATGTAAAAACACTTAGTTTGCGAAAAATAAATCACTAGTTTCCCAGTGTTAATTAACATTTAAAAGCAATTTTATGCCTCCTCATAATATAGGGACAGAGTCACATAGGAATAAATAATAGTGATCCCTAAACATTCTGACAAAACTATAGGTGGTCCCGGAATGTTTAGATGAGGAGGCGTAATGACGACAGAACAGACAGATGTTCCGTTAAGAGTCAAGTGATGTCAAACGATTCTTACTGTCACCACTTCTTGGGCACTATGACTAACTCTACCAATGACCGGAAGTGATTCAGATGGAGGAAACAGTTCCCGGACATAGTGGGACGAGGAATTTAATATTATATTATCTCGTCTTTAAACTCTCCTGCTATCTAGTCTGCTGGAATATTCATTGTGCCTCCTATGATGCCTGCAGTGCAAGTGATACTGATAAAATGGGCTTTGCGGGGCGGTGTTGCCAAATTTGCAACTGGTTTAGACCAGCTTGAAAACTATGCCGAGAGATCGGCAACTAACTCAACCCCCCCACCCCCCCGCACGTGTCTTTCAGCCTCCGTGGCTCAGGCGGCAGCGCGCCGGCCTCTCGCCGCTGGGTTCCGTGATTCAAATCCCGGTCACTTCATGTGAGATTTGTGCTGGACAAATCGGAGGCGGGACAGGTTTCTCTCCGGGTACTCCGGTTCTCCCTGTCATCTTTCATTCCAGCAACACACTCCAATATCATTTCATTTCATCTGTCAGTCTTTTATCATTACCCCAGAAGAGTGCGACAGGCTTCGGCAGCTGGCACAATTCCTGGTGTGGGCGTTGGTAGCCGAGTAACTTCGTCCTTTCTCTGGTTTGATAGGATTGTGGTATCGTCCTCAGCCTTTTATGACTATCGTATTCTTACACAAGGAAAAGGCGTGTAAAACAATACTCTATTGGAATACCTGTATATACAGGGTTATTCTAAATGATTGTCGGGGTTTCGTGATTTTTTTTTTTTTGAAAACGTGAAAAATGTACCATTTTTATTGTTGCAGTAACGGTTAGACAAACTCTCAAAGTTTTGTTTTGCATCAACTGTAGTATATAAGTTATCACCAGATGGCAGTAATAGCAGTGTTTAACAATATGGTGGTTAGCAATGAGGAGAAAGCTTTTTGTACTCATGAATTTCATCAACACCGATCCGTTACCAGAGTCCAGCGCCATTTTCGGACAAAATACGGGAAGGAGCCTCCTTCCGACAACTCTGTTCGCAGATGGTGCGCACAATTTGTGGATACAGGTTGTTTGTACAAAGGGAAAAGCAGTGGGCGTCCCGCTGTGTCAGAAGCAGATGTGAATCGGATTAGGGGCGTTTATCTCCGTAGTCCTAAGAAATCAACTACGAGATGTAGCAGGGAACTGCAAGTTCCTCAAACGACAGTATGGCGTGTGTTACGAAGGCGCCTGAAGGTAAAGCCATATCGCCTACAATTGCGTCAAGCTTTAACAGCTAATGACAAAGCCCTAAGTTTCAACTTTTGCATGGCACTACAGGAACAGATTGAAGAAGATTATGGTTTTCTTGATAGAGTAGTTTTCATGTAAGTGGAATGGTACACAAACACAACGTTCGCATTTGGGGTGCAAGGAATCCCCATTGTTATGTGGAACATGTTCTGTGCCGTTTCAAACACGAAGGTGTACGGCCCGTTCTTCTTCAATGAACAGACAGGACTTACCTGGACATGCTCACAGATTGGCTGTTACCCCAGTTGAGTGACGACAGGAATGATAACGTGCTGCAACAGGATAGTGCACCACCTCATTTCCACAGGGAGGTTAGAGCATTTTTAAACCAAGAACTTCCACAACAATGGATGGGACGCGGAACGGAAGGTGATCTGATGCTCTTACCCTTTCCACCACGTTCACTAGATTTTACACCATGCGATTTCTTCCTGTGGGGATATCTTAAAGATCAGATATTTGTTCCTCCTCTACCGGTTGATATTCAGGAAGTCGAGCAGCGCATCCAAGCCGCCTTCGAAAGCATCGCCGTTGCCATGTTGACTCGTGTGTGGGAAGAGATGTACTATCGAGTAGAAGTGTGTAGAGTGACACAAGGCGCACATATCGAGCATTTGTAATGTATGTCAAAATAACTTTGAGTTACAGTACACAATAAAACAGCATTAATATATCCTACGTCAATTGCACTGCGAGTTATGAATTTTTGTAACCCCGACAATCATTTAGAATAATCCTGTGTGGCTCAGACGGTAGACGAGTGGTCTTCTGACCCCAGCTTGACACGTTCGATCCCTTCGTTTTTGAAGTTGCTTCAAATACGTCAGCTTCTTGTCGGTAGATTTACTGGCACGTAAAATAACTTCGGCGGGACTAAATTCTGGCAATCTGTCTCTCCTAAAACCGTAAAAGTAGGTAGTGGAGCGTAAAGCCAATAACATTATTATAAATTGAATCGATTATTTCAGAAAACAGTCAAGTGCAAAAAAAAAATGAAAAAATGAGTTAATGGCAGAATACGTTTACTAAGAGGGTATACGCACATTTTGGTGCTGAAACCAGTCAAGAAACGTCCTCCTATAATGGTCAGGCATACCGGAGCTTGATAGTTGCAGTCGCTTAAGTGCGGTCAGTATCGTTTATTCGGGAGATAGTGGGTTCGAACTCCACTGTCGGCAGCCCTGAAGATGGTTTTCCGTGGTTTCCCATTTTCACACCAGACACATGCTGGGGCTGTACATTAATTAAGGCCACGGCCGCTTCCTTCCCACCCTAGCTCTTTTCTGTCCCATCGTCGCCACGTGTGTCGGTGCGACGTAAAGCAACTTGTAAAAATATATATATATGGCCAGGCATTACGTCGAATTTCGTATTTAGTTCAGTAACCACCACTTGGCTGGTTTCTGCAGTAAACTGCTGGTGCATTTTGTGATGAGCCGCACCTTTCCGGTTTGCGCTGTTGTTCTGAATCCAGAATAGGCAGCTGTTCAGGTGTTTTTGTTGTCATTGTTGTGTTTCTAGAATCTCATGTTCTTAGTTTTGTGAACAACTGATACAAAAAGTGTTTCTTTTCCTTAGTGCAGTGTTTTTATAATCTTAGTGATATGCCTGAAAGTTCAGAAGACGAACCTGTATCTAAAAGGAAACGAGGAGTGGTAGACAAAAAACTCACACGCGTAATATTACTCGGAATGCAAGGGTAAAAGGAGAAGGTTATATTTCTTACTCAGACAAGGAAGTACCTGGCCTGAGCCCTACATTATTCTTTGTTATTGTTTGTTTTAGGTGTCCATCAATATCAAGAAGATACGTGACCTGAATGCCTTAAAACCTTACCTGATGGGATATGAAAACTTTTATGACAGCATTTTACAGTGGCCTACTACAGAGACATAATGTGCTGTGGAGTTTGTTTATGAGGATTGATTACCTCCCGTCATGATGAGCAGGCATTGCTGATTTCATCCTTTTGTATCAGCAATGCAGTCTAAACCTATTAAAATATTTTCTATTTCCAAAATATGGGGTTTGTGACAAAATCCTTTCAAAATTCAAGAATTACCCCATAAAATATGTTTCAACACTCCTTTATTTCAGAAACCAGTTAAGTGGAAAATTTTTCGGATTTTTTACAGCAAATAAGCACAAAATATTTTTCCGTTGATAGAAAGTATTAAGAGATATAATACTTTCAAGCTAAAATGTTAAAACCCCTACCATAACATTTTGTCTGATGCTAGACATTGTTTTTTTCATTTTCCCAAAAATGACAGACTTGGCGCTTGACTGGTTTCTGAAATAACCGATTCAATTATTTGCGATTGTAAGTCCAGTTTTTTACGATTAAAATCTAGCATTCATATCCTACAAACTGGTATTTATGTCATTTTTTCTCACTTCTCAAGAACAAGCGTAAGAATATTAGTTCCCCCAATGGCGTGGCTGTGGGTGCCAGGTTCCTAAATGTTCTCCAGTAAACTGGAATTTAAAATGGCTGCCTATGTCGCTATTTAATTTAATGCTATTTGCTTTACGTCCCACTAACTACTCTTTTACGGTTTTCGGAGACGCCGAGGTGCCGGAATTTAGTCCCGCAGGAGTTCTTTTACGTGCCAGTAAATCTACCGACACGAGGCTGACGTATTTGAGCACCTTCAAATACCACCGGACTGAGCCAGGATCGAACCTGCCAAGTTGGGGTCAGAAGGCCAGCGCCTCAACCGTCTGAGCCACTCAGCCCGGCATGTCGCTATATGACTGGATGTAAAACTTGATAGGCAAATCGTTCAAATCGGTGAAATTGAATAGATGTGTGTTACATCGCCTTACGTGCCTGAGTTGATGGATCACCTGGCTGGCAGACACGCGCTGCCCCGCTCTGGACGGATTACGATGTTATCTGGTTCGCCCAGCGGTGGTCTTCCAGCCACACGACACTACTGATTGATTCCTATTTTGTTTTTACTCTTAACGAGTTATTGTTCAGAGACGTTCTGCTCCGGCTGTTCTTTAAGGTCATTCGTGCTCTGTCGGTATGCGGGTAAGTGGGGTGAGATAAGGAATTCAACAAGAATTATATTCTATACCCAATAACTAGCCATACCCGTGCATTTCGCTGCACGAACTCATCGCAGTGAGTTTGAAACCAAAATGTTGAATGATAAAATGCATGGGAATGGACCGGAACATATTACGTAACTAGCTTACAGGAAACATCTGAGCCAAATTGCAACTCTTCCCTTCGTGTTACAAATATTGTATGTCCGTTGTTAACGGTTAAGTCTGATTACGTGGACCTGAATAGCTTAGTGTGTCTAATGTCAAGTTAAGCCCATCGACCCGTGCTTTACAGATGGGATAATCGAATACTTTTAATAATCTCCATCCGATTATTTAAATAATCGAATCAATAATCGAATGAGTTTCAGATACAATTCACTTGTAGTGATGAGATAATCGAATACTTCTAATATTCGAATAACCTCCATCCGATTATTTAGAACCGGGCGAGTTGGCCGTGCGGTTAGGGGCATGCAGCTGTGAGCTTGCATACGGGAGATAGTGGGTTCGAACCCCTCTGTCGCCAGCACTGAAAATGGTTTTCCGTTGTTTCCCATTTTCTCACCAGGCAAATGATGAGACTGTACCTTAATTAAGGCCACGGCTGCTTCCTTCCCACTCCTAGACCTTTCCTATCCCATCGTCGCCATAAGACTTATCTGTGTCGGTGCGACGTAAAGCAACTAGCTATTTAGATAATCGAACGAGTTTCAAATATCATACAGTCATATGGCATAGAATATTCGGATGCGTCATGATTCAATTTTTCGGTTTAAGTGTGTCGGATGGATAATCGATTGAAATGAGTGAATAGATGAACTCTTGTGAAAAATAGAAATAACTTATTCCAAACGTATTTCCAAATGCTGAAACGAAATGAATGAATTAACTGTCTTAATAAAATCACTTTTCATTTGATTATTTAGAAAGCATTCACTGTTCAATTGCCTCACTCATTCGAATGCAGTTCCGAATGAATAATCGAAAAAATAATCGAATCGAAAAATTCAGTATTCGATTGCCTTATTGATTTGAATAGAGTTTCGAATAAATATGGAAAAAATAATCAGATGGGAAAAATATTCGCTACTCGATTGCCTCATTCATTCGAATGAATAATGAAAAATAATCGAATAAGCGATTATTTTGTATTCGATTATCCCATCACTACTATGGTTAACATCCGCGTCTGAGCCGTTACGACCATCTGGGGCTTACAGAACCTATGTGACATGAACCTAACGTGCCTGGAGAGATGCTTCAACAGTGATTTCCGAGAGTGCACTGTAACAGCTGTATGAGCAGACACATGGCAGACACTGTAACACATATGGTCTGCGATGACAAGAGCGCCTTATCCTCGTATCCGGTCACTGGGGCATGTTATATAAAGATATCTCAGTTCAAACACTAGTATCACGGATACTAGGAGCAATGCCCACTCGGCTATGTGGTGTGACGGTAACCTACTCACTTTATAGGAAAATAAGGAGCACTGCTGAGGAATTCCACTGGCTCGAAAGTTGATTGAACTTTACTTGCCAACGACTGAAACCTACTTCTCACCAAGATTATTCCAGTTTGAATGTGACCTTTTGTTTCAGAGCATAAGTTAGCATCGGAATTATTTCTTGTCCATTTTTGACGTATAAAGCTTGAGTGGAGCTTTTAAACGTAGGAAAGATATGAAGATAAAGGTGGAATTCAGCACACGATAGCTGAGGCCATGCGAGTATTATCAATCAATCATCAATGATCTCCATATAGGGCTGCCTTCCAGGTGGCAGATTCTCTTTCAATTGTCCAGTCCCTTGCTTCTCATCCTGTAAACGAATATTTGCCCCCAATATATTTTCTTGAATCCCAATTTTATCTTCATATTGTGATCTTTCCTACTTTTAAAGACACCACTCAACCTTATTCGTCTACTAATGCTATTCCACGCCATCCCTCCACTGACAGCTCGGAACATACCACTTAGTCGAGCAGCTCGTCTCCTTTATCCCAAGTCTTCCCAGCCCCAACTTTGCAACATTTTCGTAACGCTACTCTCTTGTCGGAAATCAACCAGAAAAAAATCGAGCTGCTTTTCCTTGGATTTTTCCATTTCTTGAATCAAGTAATCCTGGTGAGGGTGCCATACACTGGAACTATACTTCAGTTGTGGTCTTACCACCAAAGACTTACACGCCGTCCCCTTAAATATGCACAACCATGTGCAGAAATTTGTACCCTCTATTTACAATCCCGTGTATGATTACCCCAATGAAGATCTTTCCTTATATTAACAGTGATTGTAGTGATCCCCGTAAGGAACTTTCACCCCATCAACGCAGTAATTAAAACTGAGAGGGCTTTTCCTATTGGTGAAACTCACAACCTGACTTTTAACCCTGTTTATCATCATATCATTGCCTGCTGTCCATCTCACAATATTGTCGAGATGTTTTTGGAGTTGTTCATAATCTTGTAAATTACTTATTACTTTTTACATCATCCGCAAGAAGCCCTATTTCTGATTCCAGTTCTTAACTCCCTTTATTCCTTTACTCACTTTATATCGACTGTATCGGCCGCGCGGTACCTTTTCTGTATCAAAACTTGCTGTGACAGAGACACATCCCCGTTCGAATTTTTTCTCCCAAGTCACCACCACCTACATTAGGATAATTCCCGGTTAAGGCGATATCTAAACATGGAAACGGACCTCCAGACCAACAAAACAAAACATGACTGCATTTTGAGCTTCTCACCGCTTGTCGACAGTTCAAATGCTAGTGTCTCTCCTTACAGAATCACACACTCAAACTCCGATCGTTCATTGCTGACAACCTCAAGTGCACGGCATTGAGCACCGATCAAGAAAAGAAACTGAAAGCCTCAGTGTGAAATCAAACTGAGAATTTCAATGAACAGTGTCCTTACTTTCTGCTTACAGACGTTAGAACTGTGTCGAGTCATCCCAGGCTTTATGAATAATGGGAGTAGTTGAGCGCCTTCAAGGCAATCTGCTCGACGTTGCCTTCATGTTTCAGAAAATTGTTTGTCGCTTGCCGTATATCATCACATTAGTTTCTAGTTTCAACAAGTTAAACAAACTGACGAAGGAACTCGTGTATTATCCGTTAGAGCGTAGATGTCCGTGGTGTACCAACAGAAATATAACAAAATGTTGGGAAATTTGATCAGAGAAAGTAGACTATTCTCCAAGAAATCGTAGCCTCAGAATCCTGTTATAGTTTTGTTTCTGTTTATTCTTTATTTTTCATTCCGGTTAAGGATTATTGACGGGTACTTGTTTTACCAATTTAGCAATTAGGCGCTCCTTTCACTCGAAGGTTATGAGTTCGATTTTTCACTAGGGAGTCGAGAATTTGAGAAACGATAGTCCGTCTTCTGGACCAGCATACACAAGCTAAGTACTGCAAGCTGTTCATGTAAATCCCGTCTTTAACTGACCACCAATGTGTATCCACTTACGAGTAGTCTTCTTCGACCGCTTTTCCAAAACCATGGTGGGATCACGGGTTCGAATACTGTCTCGCATTTGGGACTTGGCCACGTTATACAGCGGGATGCCCTTCCCGCACCTTTCCTTAATGTTGAAAACATTTCTTAGCAGACAAAGTAGCGGTCCCCACACTACGAAAAACGTAAAATTAAGCAATTTCCTCAGTTGTGCCGAAAGTTGAAGGGCTGAACGACCCGCAATGGTTTCAGATTGAGAGTCTTGGATAGCTCTATCAATTTAAATAAAATCTAAAATCACTTCAGGCCTAAATACAGTTCCGGAAAAACAGCCTTAAGTCGCTTGTTTCTTTACTCGCTTTTTAAATTCAAATCCTAGTCAAATTAACTTATTTATAGAAACCTTTCTGTAGTGTGTTCCTTGGTTCAATACCCTCAGGCGTTTTTTGATGTTCTTATATGTCACACCGAATGTAGTTATAAGGGCTTAAGTAAAACTCTGCATTGACTCATTAGCGCTCGTAGTGGTGCTTAAGTGCAACAATGCATTGGTTCTCATTTGCGCTCGTGGTGGTAGAAAAATGCGAACTGCTAATCTAATCACGGCCGACTGGATCCCTCGCTGCGATCCGCTAGCTAGAACGACGCATCAAGTCGGCCATGATCTAATCGACCGGATAACGATGATTAAGAAAAGGATTGTAATTTTAAGGAATAAAGAATATATTGTCATACTTTATTATATTTTATTTGCCTAAAATTCGTAGCTCCTATCCCTAGGATGTTTTCATCATTGAAGGGTTAGAACTCTGGATTTTTTTTTTTACAAGCTGCTTTACGTCGCATCGACACAGATAATCTTACAATGGGATAGGAAAGGGTTAGCAGTTGTAAGGAAGCGGCCTTGATCAAGGTACAGCCCCAGCATTTGCCTGGTGTGGAAACCCCGGGGCTACCGACAGTCAGGTTCGAACCCGCTATCTCCCGAATGCAAGGTCACAGCTGCGCGCCCCTAACCGCACGGCCAACTCACTCGATCCCAACACCAACCTTCCGTTGAAAGATGCTCACTATTGCGTGTTTCCTCAAATATTAGTAGACCGGGCGAGTTGGCCGTGCGCGTAGAGGCGCGCGGCTGTGAGCTTGCATCCGGGAGATAGTAGGTTCGAATCCCACTATCGGCAGCCCTGAAAATGGTTTTCCATGGTTTCCCATTTTCACACCAGGCAAATGCTGGGACTGTACCTTAATTAAGGCCACGGCCGCTTCCTTCCAACTCCTAGGCCTTTCCTATCCCATCGTCGCCATAAGACCTATCTGTGTCGGTGCGATGTAAAGCCCCTAGCAAAAAAAAAAATATATATATATATATATATTAGTAGTACGGTGTATTGCTGTATGCATATGAAGAGGTATGTTTTGGTACAAGCACCCAGTCTGCGAGTCGGGGGAATTAAGCACACCCGCTTAAAATTCCCACCCCATTCGGAAATCGAATCCGGGACCCTCTGAACTGAAGGGAGTTGGACATCCACATATGCATAGGTTGGCAGTACTTAGTTGCTCGGGAGGTTAGAATCAAGTTGTCATTTCGTAGACTGGCCTATACTCTGGTATTACAGTAATGGAGTTTTGAGTGACATACCACTTTATGTGACTCATTTAGCTTTGTAAACTCCTTCCTGAATTTTCTGAAAGTTTCCTCTTCGTAGCTGACTATATCGAGTGACTCAGCTGTGGTTTCTATGTCAACTGCGTGGTCGAGTTCCTTCCCGAATCCTCTTTGACGGGGCTTTACCGAGAGTCGAGACACTTGCTTAGTAGTTTGCCCATACTCTCTCCTTAATCGATTACGTTAAGTTTTCTTCGTTAGTAGAGTGATCTATGAACCGCGGGATGGTTTTGGGAATATCCATACGAAGGCATAATCCATTCATAAGTCAGATTTTCCTGATCAAACCAAACACCATCGCGCTACAGCTCTATTGAGCCCTGGCCTGCCAACTGACCGCTGCGAAGCACGAAGATTACCAAGTGACGCAGACTTTCTAGACCGGGACCGCTATCTCACTATCAGATAGCTCTTCAGTTGTAATCACATAGGCTGAGTGGACCTTGAACTAAAGCTCCCTGACCCCCTGTGGTTGGGGGACGCAGATGAAGAATACACCCACGGTATCCCCTGCCTGTCGTAAGAGGCGACTAAAAGGGGTCCAAGGGGCTCTGAACTTGGGAGCGTGGGGTGATGACCACGGGGCCCTTAGCTGAGTCCTGGCATTGCTTACACTTACTTGTACCAGGCTCCTCACATTCATCTATCCTGTCCGACCTCCCTTGGTCAACTTTTGTTCTTTTCCGACCCTGGCGGTATTACAGTTTCGAGGCCTTCGTGGCCCTTGCCTTTCTTACTTCATTTTTCGAAGTGATGGATCCCTTCTTTTTTCTTCCTCTCTGCCCCCTGTGGGTGGGGGATGCGGACGAAGAATACACCCACGGTATCCCCTGCCTGTCGTGGGAGGTGACTAAAAGGGGCATCCAAGGGATGACTGTACTACAGCCATGAAACTACTTTTGATTAGTACCATCACGCGGGGAACACCATGGATCGCCTTTACTTGTGATTAGTAGCACAATAGGTTTGTGGTTAGTAGCAGCAGAGAGTGGTTCAATGTGGGTTTCCAGTACCCGTGATTAGTACCACTATATGAGCGAAACAGTGGGTCTGCGTTGCCTGTGATATTATCCACTATATGAGGAACACCACGGGAATACCGGCGCCTGTGATCAGTACACCTATGTGAGGAACACAATCAGTTTGCGTTGCCTATGAGTGGCGCCATTATGTAAGAAATACCATAGGTCTGCGTTACCTGTACAACGTACAATACTTACTAGTAGTACCATCATGTGTGGAACACCGTGAGTCTGCGCTATTTTCGATTAGTACCCCCAACATGACAAATACCATGGTTCTACTTTACTAGCGACAAGTACCATAATGAGAGGCCGATGACCTGGATTTTGTACCCCTTTAGACAACAAGAATCCTCGATTCAGGATTGTGCTTTAGAAGTGGTCCCTTGGTCGGTAATACTATTTTTATGATAGTTTTTGGGTCGGATCCACTGATTGTTTTAAATTCATATCCATCCATTCATTCTTCATACATTTTTTATTTTGGTCAGTGGATGATTTTGAACTTTTAATTTGTCATTTCATTTCGTACCATTAGGGGCCGATGACTTACATGTTAGGCCCCTTTAAACAACAATCATCATCATCATCATCATCATCAAAAACTCCCTGACCTGGCCGGGAGTCGAACCCTAGATCTCCGGGTAAGATGCAGGCATGCTTCCCCTAGACCGCAGGGCTGGCTCTCATTATTTTACCACAGACAATTTAATTATTTTCTCCTAAGGTCAAGGATTAACACTACGCGTTTTATAAAGCTTCAAGAGTTTGAGGTGCCATGGTCCAATCTAATTTTTTTTAGAACGGACTTAAGGTGAAAACCGTCAGACAGTGCGGCGCTAGACTAGGCAAGCCGTTAGCTTTGTCATTGGAGATGGAACAGAGAATATATAAATGTGTTCTCGTTATGCAGGAATTGGGATTCGGTTTGACAGTTTTCTGTTGTGTATTTTCTTTAACTGAAGAATAATGTGACATCGTGTTTGTAACGGGTATTAGTTTTATAGTCATGAATTCCTCCCTTCCCGTAACCCCGTCGCAAATTGTATTTTCTGTTCACGTCTTCGTAATAGTTCTTTGACAAAATAAGGTATATTTTAATTTTATAGAATAAATAACGGCGCTAATAGTATTTTATTGACCGAGCTCGATAGCTGCAGTCGCTTAAGTGCGGCCAGTATCCAGTATTCGGAAGATAGTGGGTTCGAACCCCACTGTCGGCAGCCCTGAAGATGGTTTTCCGTGGTTTCCCATTTTCACACCAGGCAAATTCTGGGGCTGTACCTTAATTAAGGCCATGGCCGTTTCCTTCCCACTCCTAGTCCTTTCGTGTCCCATCGTCGCTATAAGACCTATCTGTGTCGATGCAACGTAAAGCAACTTGGAAAAAAAAAGTATTTTATTGGACTTACTTAAACATCACGAATTTACCAAGGTACTATCACGGAATTACCGATGATATCACGAAATAACAAAAACAGAGTTATATTTCTCTACGGGAAAATCAAACGATTATAAATATGGTCATGGCCATCCATCAACGGTTGGTAATTTCAGATGACCGCCAGCCATAACACACAGTACGGTTGCTAGGTAACGCTTCCGTCACACATTTGGTTACACGACTATTTCTTAACACAAATTTTCGGATGACACCCAACTCTTAAGACATATGTACAATACAGCATAAGCAACAGTAGTTCCAGAGCAATATTATTTTGATATCTCAGTCTGCAGAAGGTCTGGAGATATTGTTGAATGGTATGGACAGAGTCTTGGAGAAGGAGTATAAGATCAAAATAAATAAGTCCAAAACAAAAGTCAGGTGATGCAGGAAATGTTAGATTAGAAAATGAAGTATTAAAGGAAATAGATGAATATTGTTACGTGGGTAGTAAAATAACTAACGATGGCAGAAGCAAGGAGGACATAAAATGCAGACTAGCACAAGCAAGAAAGGCCTTTTCTTACGAAAAGAAATGTACTCACTTCGAAGATTGGTATGGGAATTAGAAAGATGTATTCAAAGACTTTCATCTGGGGAGTGGCATTGTATGGAAGTGAAACAGGACGATAACTAGCTCAGAAAGAAAGAATGGAGATTTTGAAATGTGTTACAGAAGGGTGCTGGAGGTGAGATAGAATCACGAATGAATGGGGGGGGGGGGAGATAGATTTGGCTAAATTTAACGAGAAGAAGAGAGAGAATAATAGGACATATCTTAAGATACCCAAGACTTCTTCAGTTGGTTTTTGAACCACTATGTGAGGAACACCATGGGTTTGCGTTACCGATGTGTTGCGCCATTATGCCCCATTTTCACACCAGGCAAATGCTGGGGATGTACCTTAATTAAGGCTATGGCCGCTTCCTTGCAACTCCTAGGCCTTTCCTACCCCATCGTCGCCTCGCCATAAGACTTATCTATGTCGGTGTGACGTAAAGCCAATAGAAAAAAAGACAGTGGATTGATTTTGGAATTATTTTTGACTTTTGATATTGTGTGTTAGATCCGCTGATTATTTTACATTCATCTTGTGTGTTAGATCCGCTGATTATTTTACATTCATCTTGTGTGTTAGATCCGCTGATTATTTTACATTCATCTTGTGTGTTAGATCCGCTGATTATTTTACATTCATATTGTGTGTTAGATCCGCTGATTATTTTACATTCATCTTGTGTGTTAGATCCGCTAATTATTTTACATTCATCTTGTGTGTTAGATCCGCTGATTATTTTACATTCATCTTGTGTGTTAGATCCGCTGATTATTTTACATTCATCTTGTGTGTTAGATCCGCTGATTATTTTACATTCATCTTGTGTGTTAGATCCGTGATTATTTACATTCATCTTGTGTGTTAGATCCGCTGATTATTTTACATTCATATTGTGTGTTAGATCCGCTGATTATTTTATATTCATCTTGTGTGTTAGATCCGCTGATTATTTTATATTCATCTTGTGTGTTAGATCAGCTGATTATTTTATATTCATCTTGTGTGTTAGATCCTCTGATTATTTTATATTCATCTTGTGTGTTAGATCCTCTGATTATTTTACATTCATATTGTGTGTTAGATCCGCTGATTATTTTACATTCATATTGTGTGTTAGATTCTCTGATTATTTTACATTCATATTGTGTGTTAGATCCGCTGATTATTTTACATCCATATCCATCCATTCATTCGTCATCGTCAAGTTTGGAATTCTGGTCAGTGGATGAATTTTGGAATTTTAAATGTTCAATACATTTCGTCTCATTTCGTACCATTAGGGGCCGATGAACTAGATGTTAGGCCCCTTTAAGCAAGCTCGTCATCATCACCACCATCAGTTGGTTTCTGAGGGAAGTGTAGACGGTAAGAACGGTAGGGGTAGACCAAGGTATGAATATGACAAGCAGATTAGAGCAGATGTAGGATGTAGTAGTTAAGTAGAAATGAAAATGTTAGTACAGGATAGGGTGGCGTGGAAGGCTGCATCAAACCAATCTATGGACTGATGCGTCATAGTCCACCTTAATACTGTGGATTTAGACGAACCTCTCATGTACTGTATCTTCCCCCTGGGAATGTGGTTCAGTTGCTTAAATTTGACATCGCGGCCATTAATGGCCCAATCTTTGCAGTTTGGGCAGACTCCCGTCATACCGGTCCTAACAACATTCCTGGCGACACACACATGATGTTCAGAAATAGTAGGGTTCATCAGGAGAATGCTAATTTAGTGAAAACTCTGTTATTTTATTCATAAGCACATCACCGGTGTGTTTAAGATGAGTTCTATATGTCACCGCCATCTGTCGCCATATGCACGCGCGCCCGCAGATATGAGCAGACCCACCACAGGGGGGATGACATTTGTAACAGACTGGTGGCTTCGCTCAGGACTGCTAGCTACAGTAGGTTAAGAAAATTTCGCACTCATTTTTGACGTCCTTAACGTCATTTAAAAGATGTACCCTTAGAGGCCCCGCACATCGACTCTAGCAGCGTTATGAAAATGGGGGTAATTTCAATCGCTTGCAGCCCCTTAGTTTTGATCCGGTTCCAACTAAACAAACAGCATTCTACTCTGCAATAGTGTCGAATTTGTATGAAATAGAAATTATCAGTCAGAATTACAATTCGTGAACGTGACATCACAAAGTTAGACAACACAAAATCCTTAGTCTGAAATTTTGAGGCGTTGAAACTTCCAAAGTTGAAAACATGGAGAAACGAATGAATGGTTAAATTACACATCTCAGAACACCCTTTCATTAAGACTTTTTTTGTTATAAAACTTCAACATTTTCGAAAATGCGTGAAAAACTTCATCAAAATTGTTTCTTGCATCGAAAGCATGGTTTCCAATGGAGATACAAAAATCAATACCACCAGAGGCAGTATCAAATAAAGGATGAGTTGCCCATTAATGAAAGACTGACCAAGAACATGTGCGACTGCGCAATCAAACATTTTTTCTAATAACAGGTTGTTTTTTTTTTTTTTTTTTTTTTTTCCGTCTGGAAACGTAGCCCGAGTGGTTTTAACACCCTTCGACTGCCTGCACTTCTGTTGGCTGTTAAGCTCAAATACCCAGAGTTTGCCCGGGCTCTCTGCGATGTGACTGGGAGTCTTACCAAGCTTGTAGATGCTCAGATACAGTATTTCAGAAAATACCCAATTATAAATTGTAGGAAAACACTAATAGTAATTGTACCGGGCGGTACACCTCCACTCCGCTAATTTAAAATGTGCGCCTGTTGAAACTCCTCTGCTGGAGGAAGTCTGAACTTTATCTACGCTATTAATTCTTTACCTTCTCAGAAGATGTCACCACGTGGAAAATTTTGAGTTTTTGAACTGTGTCATTTTTGATGTGGTTTTGTTTCACTTGAAGTAAGAAGTGTGAACTTTCTCTTCTAGAGGACACTACTGAAGATCAACAATAGTGCAACCTAGTGCGGAGTCAAAGAACTATTTTGTTGGAGAAATTTTTATTTCAAATGTTTGTTCTTTGCTAAATTTTTTTCAGTCTTTGGTTAAGTTGGCAATATTAACCCCTTCTTTCCCCTTGTTTTAAATCTAGCCTATCCCGAATTTCTTGAATTAATTTTCCACCAATTATGTGTTTCTTCTTAGTATTGTGTAGGGGGTTTATTGATCTACCAATAAAATCATCGCGGGAGGGTGTTTTCATTCCCCTAACGCCTAGAACCTTCTGCGAGAGTATTTAAACTGCTGATTTTAGGGTCTCCGGGCCACTTCTGTTCCATCTTTCAGTGTATAAAGTACATAGCAGGAGGCGGGAAGCGCCTCTTTCCTCGGCAGCGGTCATCAATAAGGTAATGGCCGATTAATAAATTCTTTCTTTGCTAGCTCAGCAGTTTAACTCTCGGGGCGGGTGCGAAGCGTTCCTCCATGTAACCTTTTCCTATAATGTAACGATCTTTTCTTCTATTCTCTTTTAAGCTGCATATTGGGATAGAGAGTGCTAACCCTCTCGAGCTCCCACTCACATTGTCTTGAGGTGAACTTATTTTCTCAACCTATTCTTCGTTAATGTAAAACAAATTGCTCTTTTCTAAAGTCACCTCGGTAGTATGGGATTAGCCCTTGCATTAGTGGCCTAGAGCCAGATTAGGGTTTTAAAAACAAGTGTATTAGGAGTGCAAGATCGCCTCCTCTCAAATTGTTATTTTAGAGGTCATGTAATTGCCCATTTTTATTTAATAGACCTCAGTAGGTTGGGTATTTTACCCCTGTGTCTATGTCCAGTGAGGACAACTTGAAGGTGGAGTTTGGTGTGGCCTGGGAGAGGCTTAAATTTTGAGAGCGAGTGGCTCTTTTGAAAATTGGGTGTTGTATGCCTCGTGGAGGCTTTTCTGTGTAATTTGGAGCAAGGGCTCCTAGGTATGAATGGGGTTTTCTGCTCCTCTGTTAAAACTCGTGTTTGAGGTAAAACTGAGCTGATTGCCCAAGCAGTGTAAAATCAGGGCGCGAAGCCCAATTCCTGTAAATATTGTAACTACCCTTTTTGATTTGCTACTTTGTACCTGCCATGCTTGTTATTTCCTCGTTTTTTGAAAAGAAAATATAACCTTGTTAAATTTTAAATTAATTTTGCTTTCGTAGCTAGAGACCTATTCACACCCGCACCTTCTTTCACCTCTACCTACCACGGAAAATCTCCGTAACAGTAATAACATAACAAAATGTTCAGATGTTCTAAGATTTCCTTCAACACTCTGAAATATGAACATGACTTAAGTTGATTTTCTGCATGTTTCTTATTTTGATTTTGCATCAGCTCGTCCACCTATATGGTATAGTGGTTAGTGTGATTAGCTGCCATCCTCGGAAGCCCGGTTTCGATTCCCGGCTCTGCCACGAAATTTGAGAAGTGGTACTAGGGCAGAAATGGAGTCCACACAGCCTCGGGAGGTCAACTGAGTAGATTCCCACCTCACCGATCCTCGAAGTGGTTTTCCGTGGTTTCCCACTTCTCCAGGTAAATTCCGGGATGGTACCTAACTTAAGACCACTATCGTTTCCTTCCATCCTCCTTGTCTATATCTTTCAATCTTCCTGTCCCCCAGAAGGCCCCTGTTCAGCATAGCAGGTGAGGTCGCTTGGGCAAGGTACTGGTCCTCCTCTCCTGTTGTATCCCCGACCCAAAGTCTCACGCTCCAGGACACTGCCGTTGAGACGGTAGAGAGATCCCTCACTCATTCCGAGGGAAAAACCAACCCTGGAGGGTTAATGGATTAAGAAAGAATAAATTTATTCTCGTTAGTCTTTATCAGTTTAAAACAAATTTGCAATTTGATTATAAGTTTGTTCGCAGAAATCCGTGATAGTTAGATTTATCGTCCGTATGCGCATGAGCAGTAGGCAACTAGTTTGAAACGTGACGAGCTAATTTCCACTACGAACGGAAGTGGTTGGAGACGTCAGCTGTTTTGATCCAGCGTGTTGGGTACTCTGTAAGCTTCAAAAATTAATTAGAATTTCGTTCGTAACTTCAAGTTTAAAAATTGATCAACACGGTAAGATATCAACATGAATGACTAAATAGTATTAGTTGAAAGTCTGAAATATATATACTTAGACATAAACACAGAAGTAAATTTTAGTTATTTTGTAGGTTACTTGAGCCATGAAGTAATTCTCAGGTCAGTTATGAAATAAACATAGATGGCACTGATTACACGCGGGCATATTCTGACTCGCTGGCTGAAAGAGTTTACGTCCAGGATCAGAAACTGTTCCAACGATGTGCTGATGGTTTCCAACAGTTTTGCAACCTTGTTCGAACAACACAACAACGCTACTACGAACGCGAATTTGAATGTGTGCATGGCAACGGTTTCTGGCTGTACTACGAATAAAAATTATACTTCATGCATTTTAAATTCCATTTTGTATTAGAATTCATTAGTCATAGGATGTTTATCGGAATTAAATGAAATTCTATATTTTAGTATAAAACGCTACATTAGAAATTATAAACAAAATGCTGAATATACAAATCAAATCTGATTTCAAAACACTACCCTATCTATGAGACATCAAAATACCTTTTGTCTCAGTACCTATGTTAAATTATGTGGATCCTAAGAATGAAAACAACCAGATCCACCGGTTGTAGAAGTCCAGTTCGAACGAAGGGAATTAACCTCAATGGATTAAAACATTATCCAATTAAAACCTATTACAGCAATTTAGCGCCATTTCTTGTACACACGTCTTGGTCTAAAGGACCGTATTCATCATCGTCAGAACCTTTAGCTGTTATCTTAGATTTTCAAAACTCGGATAACGCTCACTTCTGTATTCACAAAACTAACTTTCGTTTCAATCTGAATTTGAACCGTAATTTTTTCATATTAACGTATGGAAAACAAATGCCTACGTGCTGCTGCCCTCATTGAAATGTAATCACTACTGATCTGCATTTAGGGCAGTCGCCCAGGTGGCAGATTCCCTATCTGTTGCTTTCCTAACCTTTTCTTAAATGATTTCAAAGAAAATGTTAATTTATTGAACATCTCCCTTGGTAAGTTATTCCAATCCCTAACTCTCCTTCCTATCATCGAATATTTCCCCCAATTTGTCCTCTTGAGTTCAAGCTTTGCTTCATATTGTGATCTTTCCTACATTTAAAGACGCCGCTCAAACGTATTCCTCTACCGATGTCATTCCACGCCATCCCTCCACTGACAGCTCGGAACGTACCACTTAGTCTAGGAGCTCGTCTCCTTTCTCCCAAGTGTTCCCAGCCCAAACGTTGCAACATTTTTGTAACGCTACTCTTTTGTCGGAAATCACCCAGAACAAATCGAGCTGCTTTTCTTTGGATTTTTTCCAGTTCTTGAATCAAGTAATTTGGTGAGGGTCCCATACACTGGAACCATACTCTAGTTGGGGTCTTACCAGAGACTTATATGCCCTCTCCTTTACATCCTTACTATAACCCCTAATTACCCTCATCACCATGTGCAGAGATCTGTACCCTTTATTTACAATTATATTTATGTGATTACCCCAATGAAGATCTTTCCTTATATTGACATCTAGGTACTTACAATGATCCCCAAAAGGGACTTTCACCCCATTTATGCAGTAATTAAAACTGAGAGGACTTTTCCTATTTGTGAAACTCACAACCTGACTTTTAACCCCGTTTATCATCATAACATTGCCTACTGTCCATCTCACAATCTTATCGAGGTCATTTTGCAGTTGCTCACAATCTGGTAACTTATTTATTACTCTGTATAGAATAACATCATCCGCAAAAAGCCTTACCTCTGATTCCACTTGTTTACTCATATCATTGATATATATAAAACATAAAAGTCTAATAATAGTGCCTTCAGAAATTCCCCTCTTAATTATTACAGGGACAGATAAAGGTTCGCCTACTCTAATTCTCTGAGTTCTATTTTCTAGAAATAGAGCCACCCATTCAGTCACTCTTGTTTCTAGTCCAGTATCACTCATTTTGGCCAGTAGTCTACCATGATCCACTCTATCAAATGCCTCAGATAGGTCAGTCGCGATACAGTCCATTTGACCTCCTGAATCCAGGATATCTGCTATATCTTGCCGGAATCCTACAAGTTGAGCTTCAGTGGAAAAACCTTTCCTAAACCCAAACTGCCTTCTATCAAACCAGTTATTAATTTTGCAAACATGTCTAATATAACCAGAAAGAATGCTTTCCCATGCAATGCATGTCAAACTGACTGGTCTCTAATTTTAAGCTTTATAGCTATCACCCTCTCCTTTATATACAAGGGCTAGTATACCAACTCTCATTCATTTGGTATAGCTCCTTCAACCAAACAATCTATATATCTATATATATAAAATAAGAGTTTTGTCTGTACATTGCTCAGAATTTGAAAAGAATGGTATTTTTGTATCGGTCATGTTCACAATAACAAGAAAATGCATTTTTTACATTTCCGTAATTTCTGTCTGTCTGTCTGTCTGTCTGTCTGTCTGTCTGTCTGTCTGTCTGTCTGTATGTATGTACACGCATCACGAGAAAACGGTTGAAGAGAATTTAATGAAAATCGGAATATAAAGTCGGGTGATGAACCGCTACAATCTAGCCTATAAATTATTTTAATCACGCTGAGTGAAATGGTAGTTTAGGGGAAGCCTGAAATTTAATTCTCAAATATTTATGTTATTAGTGGTCGTGTCTTAATGAAAATCGGTAGAAAAACATGTGAAATAAGTCGCTACAATATAGGCTATACACGCTGAGAAAAATTGTAGTTTAGGGGTAGGCCTAAAATTTAATTGTCAAATATTTATTGTATTAGTGGTCGTATCTTCACGAAAATTGGTGTGCGAAGTTGGGGAATAGGTCGCTATAATCTAGGCTATCAATAATGTTATTAATATTGAGTGAAATGGTAGTTTAGGGGAAGGCCTGAAATGTAATCTATATATAAAATAAGAGTTTGTACATTGCTCAGAATTTGAAAAGAATGGCGTTTTTGTATCGTTCATGTTCACAGTAACAAGAAAATGCATTTTTTACTTTTCCGTAATTTCTGTCTATCTGTCTGTCTGTCTGTCTGCACACGCATCACGAGAAAACGGCTCAAGAGAATTTAATGAAAATCGGAATGTACAGTCGGGTGTTGAACCGCTACTATCTAGGCTATAAATTATTTTAATCGCGCTGAGCGAAATAGTAGTTTAGGGAAGGCCTGAAATTTAATTCTCAAATATTTATGTTATTAGTGGTCGTGTCTTAATGAAAATCGGTAGACAAAGATGGGAAATAAGTCGCCACAATATAGGCTATACACGCTGAGAATAATGGTAGTTTAGGGGAAGGCCAAAATTTAATTGTCATATATTTATTGTATTAGTGGTCTTATCTTCACGAAAATTAGTATGCAAAGTCGGGGAATAGGTCGCTATAATCTAGGCTATCAATAATGTTATTCACACTGAGTGAAATGGTAGTTTAGGGGAAGGCCTGAAATGTAATCTATATACAGAGTGAAGCGAAATTCGCGCACTCGGGCGTCGCAGTGCGACTCCCTACATGCCAGCAATAAAAAATGTCTTTCACAAAAGTTCGTCCTGCGAGTATATCAGGCAGAGAAAGGACGTTGAATAGTGGCAATCTGGCAACACTGTAACCACATGTACGGTAAGTACCTCTTTCAGCATTATTTATTCGTGCTGAGCAGTTGGTGCATTGGATAGGGTTTTGGGTTGGCATGCAGGTGGTAGAGGGTTCGATCCTGGGTTAAGGCGCAATTTTTTGTTTACTAATTTCCATCGGACATAACATACTGTAATACAGTAAGACACCGTACCTTAGGTCTCATGTATCCTACATTTACAACATTTTGTAACGCTGAACACAACAAATACCTTGCTAGGCCTACTGGTAACGTAAGCCCTTACGAAATACAATGGACTTGAACGAGGCAAGAATAACAGTAGCTACTAATCTATGAGATCGTTGGAGGACGGTAGAAAGAAAACACGTTTCGCATTTAGTATATGAATTTGTGCGAATAAATTCACGCCCACGACGTGGAAAGGACGTCTTTCAAAGCTGACCAAGGGAAACGATTGTTCGTCCATTTGTAGGATCGTAGTATGTAAGTGCAAAGGGTTTCTAGAGGACCCACTGCAATGGCTGTTGACGATTAAGTTGCCAGATACCATACCACCTGGACTACATTTATGAAGAAAAAAAAATACGCTTCAACCCAGGATCGACCCCTCGACCTCCTGAATGCTAACCCAAAACTGTAACCACTGCACCAACTGTACAGCACAAAGAATACGTGCTGACAGAGGTAGTTACCCTACATGTGGTTACAGAGTTGCCAGATTGCCACTCTTCAACGCCCTTTTTCTGCCGGATATACTCGAAGGACGAACTTTTGTGAGAGACATTTTTTTATTGCTGGCATGTGAACAGTCGCGCTGCGACGCCTGAGTACGCGAATTTCGCTTCATCCTGTATATAAAATAAGAGTTTTGTCTGTACATTGCTTATAATTTGAAAATAATGGTATTTCTGTATCGGTCATGTTCACAGTAGCAAGAAAATGCATTTTTTACTTTTCCGTAATTTCTGTCTGTCTGTCTGTACACGCATCACGAGAAAACGGCTGAAGAGAATTTAATGAAAATCGGAATGTAAAGTCGGGTGATTAACCGCTACAATCTAGGCTATAAATTATTTTGATTACGCTGAGTGAAATGATAGTTCAGGGGAAGGCCTGAAATTTAATTCTCAAATAATGTTGTTATTAGTAGTCCTACCTTGATGAAAATCGGTATGCAAAGTCAGGAAATAATTCGCGATAGTCAAGGCTGTAAATTATTTTATTCACGCTGAGTGAAATGGTAGTTTAGGGGAAGGCCTAAAATTTAATTGTCAAACATTTATTGTATTACTGGTCGTATCTTCTCGAAAATTGGTATGCAAAGTCTGGGAATAGGTCACTATAATCTAGGCTATCAATAATGTAATTCACACTGAGTGAAATGGTAGTTTAGGGGAAGGCCTGAAATGTAATAATCTATATATATAAAATAAGAGTTTTGTCTGTACATTGCTCAGAATTTGAA
The DNA here is from genome assembly GCF_040414725.1 of Anabrus simplex. Taxonomy (NCBI): domain Eukaryota; kingdom Metazoa; phylum Arthropoda; class Insecta; order Orthoptera; family Tettigoniidae; genus Anabrus; species Anabrus simplex. The sequence continues at coordinate 1,767,672,181 of NC_090265.1, read as the reverse complement.
AATAATGGTATTTCTGTATCGGTCATGTCCATAGTAACAAGGAAATGCACTTTTTACTTTTCCGTAATTTCTGTCTGTCTGTCTATCTGTCTGTCTGTATGTATGTACACGCATCACGAGAAAACGGTTGAAGAGAATTTAATAAAAATCGGTATGTGAAGTCGGGGGATGAGCCTCTGCCATCTAGGCTATAAATCATTTTGCTCGCGCTGAGTGAAATGGTAGTTTAGGGGAAGGCATAAAATTGAATTCTCAACTATTTATATTATTAGTTGTCTAATGAAAATCGGTATGTGAAGTCGGGGGATGAGCCTCTACAATCTAGGCTATAAATTATTTTACTCACGCTGAGTGAATGGTAGTTTAGGGGAAGGCCTAAAATTGAATTCTCAACTATTTATGTTATTAGTGGTCGTATTTTAAAGAAAATGAGTATGCAAAGTTGGGGAATAAGTTGCTACAATCTAGGCTATCAATAATTGTATTCACGCTGAGAAAAATCGTAGTTTAGGGGAAGGCCTAAAATTTAATTCTCAAATATTGTTGTTATTAGTAGTCCTACCTTGATGAAAATCGGTATGCAAAGTCAGGAAATAATTCGCGATAGTCAAGGCTGTAAATTATTTTATTCACGCTGAGTGAAATGGTAGTTTAGGGGAAGGCCTAAAATGTAATTCTGAAATATTTCTCATTAGAGGTGTAATCGATGAATGCTACATAACTAAGGTTATATAGTATCAAATTTCCTATTATTCATGTCTTATACATTGTTACCGTACTGGCTATGATCACAAAGATATTCATGAATTTGGATTTTTGTTACTAAGTCCATATCAGCGCCGAGTAACGAGAAAAAGGGTAAACAGCGTTCAATGAAAATCTGTATGTAAAGTCGGAGAATAAGAAACTACAATTTATGGTTTACAAATCACAGAGTCAAAAGAAAACTAAATGTGAAGGCCTACAATATAGAAAGCTCATAACATTGATCAACAATAACATTACATTGACCATTGTTTGTCGTGATGTGCTTTGTGTCTTCTGTTGCCCCTCATCTCCGGTAGATAGGATTACTGCTGCGTACAGAGTATTTTTATTTGATTTACGTTACACCGACATAGATAGGTTTTATGGCGACGATGGGATAGGAAAGGGCTAGGAGTGCCTTAGGCCTTAATTAAGGTACAGGCCCAGCATTTGAATGGTGTGAAAGTGGGAAACTACGGAATACCATCTTCAGCGCTGCCGACAATGGGGTTCGAATCCACTATCTCTCGGATGCAAGCTCACAGCTGCGCACCGCTAACCACACGGTCAACTCGCCCAGTCGTACAGAGTGTAACAGCCTGTCTGAATATTGATGGGAAGTAGCTGGGGAGTTAGATAACTTTCTTCTTTAGCATGCCATTCCCCTGGTTTATACATTTTCTGATACAACTGGTACGTAACACACTGGATCATCATAGCATTCGGGCTATTCAATCCCTACTCTGAGGCACTGATTGGAATGAACAGTGTGCATATTTAGCGGAATTATGGCAGATGAGTGTTCATGGCAATCTGCGGCCTGGTCGTCCCGGCTCTGGAACTTTGGACTATTAGATTGGCACCGCAATCTAACCGCAGCTCTGTTCGTTAAAAGTGATAAAACGTGCGGCTTTCCATTCGATCGAGTATTTTATATGATAGCATTGCTTTCAATCGCTATATTCATACTTACGTTTTTGTAATGACCTATGTTGATTTCAGGTTAGGAAAACCACAAAGTCAGTCTTTCTGAGAATCCCGTAGCGAAGCACGGGTACATCAGCTAGTAATCAAATAAGTACTTCAGATATGGTACTATATCCCAACCCATTGTCTTTAGTATATCCCCAGAAACCTTATCAATTCCAACTGCTTTTCTAGTTTTCAACTTTTGTATCTTATTGTAAATGTCATTGTTATCATAGGAAATATTAATATTTCTTTACTATTAGTCACGTCCTCTATCTGGACATTATCGTTGTAACCAACACTCTTTACTTACTGCTGACTGAATACTTCTGCCTTTTGAAGATCCTCACATACACACTCCCCTTGTTCATTAATTATTCCTGGAATATCCTTCTTGGAACATTTTTCTAGTACCTATACATACCCTTCCATTTTTCACTAAAATTTGTATGACCGCCAGTTATGCTTGCCATCACGTTATCCTTAGTAGATTCAATTTCCTAGTAAGTTCCTTCAATTTCTCCTTACTTCCACAGCTATTTCTAACTCTATTTCTTTCCAACCTGCACCTCCTTCTTAGTCTCTTTATTTCTGTTATAATACCTTTAAAGGTACAAATCTATTTTCACATTCCTCAACAATTGCTTTAAACCTATCCCAGAGTCTGTTTTAATTTTTTTTACCTTTTTCCAACGATCATAGTTATTTTTTTAAACTCCCTCATGCCTCTTTTATCAGCCATATGGTACTGCCTAATAGTCCTGATCTTAATACTTTCCTTTCTTTCACATTAATTTTTAACTACAACAAAAACAGTTTCGTGATCACTAATACCATCTAATACTTCGGTTTCTCTATAGAGCTCATCTCGTTTTACCAGGGTTTGGTGTTTGCAAATATGTTATTATAAATTATGTCGGCTTTTGACCACATACGTTCCAATAAAATTTGGTGGCGCAAAGCATAATATGAACAAGAAAATACATTTTATTTATTGTATATAAGAAAACATCTTGTAAATTTCACTGAAAACACAAGGAAATGTTCCTTAGTTTTTCATTCAAAAATCAAACCCCTACTGTACAAGATGTAATCTATAATCGAGAATCCATATTAGGCCTAACTATGTGCTGGGAATTCCAGGTTACGTTCGATCATGGATAAGACTGTGCCGAAGCTTTAGATAATTAAAACTGTGCTTAAAAATCAGTATCGTACTCCTCAAAATATGTAGCGCGATCTTTTCACCCACCTTGAACGTTTTATTGCATAAACTTGGTCATATTCCTCGTCGCTGTGATTTTCTATTTCACCGGCCAACCTTTTTCCGGTAAAATTTTAAACCGAAATAAACCCATTATCTGCGATAATGTTAACACAAATTTAAGTTAGTGTTACCTCGGTTTTCTTAGACTTTTAAACTGAGATAAAATCTGTTTCTCGCGTGGCTGAATACGGGCCTAAAAGACTGTGAACCAGTATTCGATCACTAGAGTTCCAGTAATAGCAAAATGTCCTCTACATCGAACATGATGAAACTCTTGTATGTATGATCCTGCCGTAGCCTATCCTTGCAATAAGTTTCCATTTAATTTTCAATAAAACACTAGAAACGTAATTTCTCAAATCCTCGGTCGCTTCCTTCTTAATAATCGTATTTGCTTTACGTCCCACCAACTACTTCTACGGTTTTCGGAGATGTAGTGGTGCCAGAATTTAGTCGCGCAGGAGTTCTTTTACATGCCAGTAAATCTGCCGACACGAGGCTGACGTATTTGAGCACCTTCAAATACGACTGGACTGAGCCAGGATGGAACCTGCCAAATTGCGGTAAGAAGGCCAGCGCCTCAACCGTCTTAACCATTCAGTCCGATGCTTCCTTCTTAATCTTAAACTTCAAGGAATTAACAATACACCTCAATGAAGAGACACTACAGAAAGACAAAGCAACAGCACTCCCAGACAAGTTTTCAAAATAATAAAGAATACCAGGACAGATACATATTTAAACTAAGGCCATTATATTTATACGGACATGTTTCCGAGTAAAATTAATTATCCATTGAAGATTTACGTGTAATTTTCAAGTTAACCGACTTCACCCGTGGTAGACAGATGATGGATATATATGGTGAGTTGCAATCGACTTCAAGGCGAGACAAATTTGTCCGTAACATTGTAGTTGTCACGGTTTTGTAAATAAAAACTTTTATGTGTTAATTTGGAAGGGAACCTTGGCGCTCCTTATTTGCTAGATCACGAATGTGGGTTTCAAACGGATGTGTTTTTTTTTCCTATTCTCGGTTGGTAATCAGTACAATTAATTCGATGATAAGACTGGGAAGGAAGCGGGTGAGGTTTATAGGAAGGTGCTGCCACATAATTTTCTTGGAACTACCCACGGGAAACCGTTTTAAGGATGACCACAACCTCCTTAGCGAGTTTTTCCGGCAGGTCAACTAGGCTGTATGTAGCCTATGAGAAATATCGGCTATTCTACAATTTGAAGTTTTGCACAAAATTAAAACAACTAAAATAATCACCAGAAAGTCTGTGACCGTTGGATTAACTGATTGTCAAAACAACATTAAAAATTAGGATATTTACTAGGAAATTTCATTGTCGGTACTTGTCTAATATCAAAACAAAATTTAAAATTAAATCAGTCCCCTGGAAATCTGGCTGTTGGTAGTAGTTTAGTATCGAAAAGGAAATTAAAATAATCACAAAGCAGTCTAGTCGATATTAGTTTGGTATCTAAGCAAAATTTTAAAGAGAAATTATCACCAAAAAGTATGATTGTTGGGCTTACATTACTTTAGTCTCAAACAAATTTTAAACAAATATCACCAAAAAGTCTGATTGCCCGGGTTACCGGGCGTGTTGGCTGTGTGGTTAGGGGCGCTCAGCTGTGAACTTGAATCCGGGAGATAGTGGGTTCGAACCCCACTCTCGGCAGGCCTGAAGATGGTTTTCCGTGGTTTTCCATTTTCACACCAGGCAAATGTAACCTTCATTAAGGCCGCGGTCGATTCCTTCCCACTCCTGTGCCTTTCCTATCCCATCGTCGCCATAAGACCTATCTGTGTCGTCTCCGTCGGTGCGACGTAAAGCCAATTGCAAACAAAAAGAATAGATTATCCGCGTTCATACATTAGTATGAAACAAATTTTAAAATGAAAATAATCACCAAAAAGTCTGATTTCCGGGTTACGGTAGTTTAGTTCGTTCGTTCGTTCGTAATCTGTTTACCCTCCAGGGTCGGTTTTTCCCTCGGACTCAGCGAGGGATCCCACCTCTACCGCCTCAAGGGCAGTGTCCTGGAGATTCAGACTTTGGGTCGGGGATACAACTGGGGAGAATGTCCAGTACCTCGCCCAGGCGGCCTCACCTGCTATGCTGAACAGGGGCCTTGTGGAGGGATGGGAAGATTGGATGGGACAGGCAAGGAAGATGGAAGGAAGCGGCCGTGGCCTTAAGTTAGGTACCATCCCGGCATTCGCCTGGAGGAGAAGTGGGAAACCACGGAAAACCACTTCCAGGATGGCTGAGGAGGGAATGGAACCCCCTCTACTCAGTTGACCTCCCGAGGCTGAGTGGACCCCGTTCCAGCCCTCGTACCACTTTTCAAATTTCGTGGCAGAGCCGGGAGTCGAACCCGGGCCTCTAGGGGTAGCAGCTAATCACACTAACCACTACACCACAGAGGCGGACTACGGTAGTTTAGTAACAAACAAAATTTAAACAAAAATTATCACCAAGAATTCTGATAGTCCCGGTTACAATAGTATCAAACAAATTTTAAAATGAAAATAATGACCCTGAAATCTGGTTGTCAGTATCACCTCAGTATCGAAACAAAATCAAAAACGAAAAATAATTACCAGGGAGTTTAGTTAAAAGAATTGGTTGATTTCATAACCCAACAAAATTAAAAGCTAAATCAATCACAAGGCTATCGGGATAGGTTTTATCAACCATGCTCCGGGCGCGTGGTGTCATCGCCCTACCTCCTGGACGATTGTTCTCCAATTTGCGTGCTGGTCTGGCTGGACTCGTCCCTCGCGTGCTTCTCTTCAAGTCCCCTGTCAACTTCCTGCTCCCAGCCAATTAACACACTGCCTCCAACAATTCTACCTTTTCTTATCTTTTTCTTCTCCCCGGCCTCCAGAAAGTCTTAGTTTCACTGGTCATCGTTGTGGTTACAAGCGAACGGGTTTAAAGTAGGTACTTCGTCTTGTGCGTAGTGGATGTGTCGGTGTATTCACCATCGGGTAATTATAGTCCACCTTCATAGTTTTATTTACGGCGTTGTTCTATCCATGGTTAACTTCTCACTGACCTGCTACTTCATCAGTCTACGGGGTGCTCCTGTATTGCCGCATTGTTAAAACATTCATTGAAATGCATGTCATATTTAGAAAATAGTTCCGGAATAATTGAGAAGTGCTTTACTTCTTACATGCTTATGTATAAGGGGCAGTCAAATGAAAATCGAACACCCGCCGTTATAAAATTCCGCGCGAAAGGTGGCAACACTGTTGTTACGTATGGATACTGCCATCGGTGTGGTAGGAGAACTACACGGTGACAACTCACAGGTGCACGCAGTTGTTGGTCTAGTGTGTTCGTCCAGCTGTAGAAATGGAGGCAAGTAAAGAAGAGCAGAGAAGTGTGGTTCGTTTTCCGGTGGCTGAGGGAGCAGGAGTGTCTGCTGTGTCTGGTGAACACTAGAGATGGGAAATCTGATTCATTTAGAAGAAGATTCATTTGAAACGATTCACTAAAATGATGCGTTCATTTGATTCGTTCATTCCATTACCACGTAACGGAGAGCCGAAAGCGAAACCGTGGACTCAGATGAACCATTCCGTTATGTCCTTTATAACTGCTACTGCTTTACAAGTTACAAGAAGTTAAATGTCCAAGGTAATTGCTAGCATTTTAACACGAGTAATATCCTTTTTAGAGGTTACAGTCGAAAAATGCTTCATAACTGTCCGACTAATCCTTTCCAAATTTAAGTAGCTACCATTCGAATTTATACGACAATTGAATTTGAAATGTATAGTAGATACGAACATTTCTGTGGCGATGTTCCACACGTTAGTTCACAGTAATTCACGAGAACGAGAACGTGAACAGGAACTTTAAAGTAAACTTAACCTAACATTACGCAACGAGCTGGAAGTTGAGTCTACATTACAGTTCCGTGAAGTGTGCGACTTGAAACGACGTGATAATTTCTTATTTAAAAAAAAAAATCCTGTAAGGTTAGGTTAGGAGTATTTGACTTGTGAACCGGACTTTTACTGCAGGTTAAATAAAATATAACGGAGTCGTTCTTCACAAGTTGTCATTGATTCAAAAATGGTGGATACGCGATTTGGCGATATGTTTCAGAACGAACGAGGAACCAAGGAACGAGTTGCGGCTGCCATCTCTCGATTCAGCTTTCGATTCACAAACGAGTCGATTCATTTCGTTCGCTGAATCATGATTCAGTCGTTCAGTGCAATGATTCGTTCATTATGAATCACTCGTTCAGAATCTCCCCATCTCTAGTGAACACTGCATGTCCATGACGAGTGTGCACGAGAGGCATAGGAGATTCCGAGAAGGGCGCGCATCACATCGAGCAGTTACTCTTGAGGTGATAGGGCGGATTGCCGGCCTTCTCCGAGAAAACTGAAGAATCACGGAGGAAGGAGGACGTCCGTGGACATCGATTTCTTTCGGACGAGGAGGTGCAAGAGTGGATGCTCTTGTGGATCTGCCAGGCTTCCTACAAAACTAGAATTGATAGTTTCATCTCCCAGTGGGATAATTGTATTGACGTTTTTGGTAATCAGCTTCTTATGAATAAAACCATTCCATGCTCACGTGATAGCGGGTTCTGTTTTCATTTGACTGCCCATTATAGATTTTCGTGACTTTTCATGATCTTCTTGACTGTCGTATGTCTACGTTCGTTGTTGCATTACTGTTACAGACAATAACGTAAGCTACGAAATAACGTTATTGTTCGGGTGTTAACATACTTTTTACATACTACTGTTTACGTCTAGCCCAGGGGTTTCCGAATAGCGGCCCGCGAGCCCCATGTGGCCCGCGAAGCCATTTTTGCGGCCCGCGAGAGTACTGTAAGAAATAATGTGTAGAAAAGTGACAAAAATATTTATTAGATCGTTCAAAAACATGTTAATTTTATATACCTTATGGACCCAAGTCAGAACTAATTATTTTTTAATACTAGTTCCTCTTGTCAAGTATTCACTTGTTCTCAACAGATTATTTTTTATTTTAAAACATTTAAATTCCAAATTTCAAGTAATAATGTTGGTACTTTTTCGTCCCATTGACTACTTTTGATGGTTTTCGGAGACGCCAAGGTGTCGAAATTTTGTCCCGCAGGAGTTCTTTTACGTGCCAAAGAATCTACCGACACGAGGCTGACATATTTGAGCACCTTCAAATACCACCTGACTGAGCCAGAATCAAACCTGCCAAGCTGGGGCCAGAAGGCCAGCGCCTCAACCGTCTCAGCCACTCAGCCCGGCTCCAAATTTCACTCTTTTATGCAATTTTAAAATAATGTTTTAAGCAATTAAAATGATCAAACCCTAATTTCAATTCAACTATGCATATTATTTCATTATGGTGCTACTGTACTAATTCCAGAATTTTATGAAAATTGGCCTATTCAAGTGCGGCCCGCGAACATGGCTAAGGTTTCCAAAATGGCCCTCGAGCCCTTACAAATTGGAAACCCCTGGTCTAGCCAATGTTATCAATCGTCGGAAATTTACGTAATTAAAAAAGGAGGTTAGAGCATTCTTGTAATCTTCGTTTCAAAAACATTGCTTCATGTACACAAAACACAAGACTCTACTACTCATCACAGACAGGCAAAACAGCTGAATAGCTTAGGATCAGGAAGGGCATCTAGTCCTAAAACTGTACCAAGTTCTCATGTGTTACACAGGTCCAACTACCAAGATCACAGAGGAAGGGGAAGGTGGCAGAGAAAGGAAAAAAAAATGTTTTTCATGTCTTTCTACCTTATGCACGATGTCAGTGGAGGAATGATCAATATTCAGGGACATGATGGGAACGATAATTTGAAGCAATATTCTTCATATGGACATATACCCTATTCCGAATGTTTTCTGAGATAGAATATATTTAATGTACATTTGTTTTTGAGCCAGTGGAGAGCATGTATGTGTCTTACCCACCCAAGCTTTTGGAGGTTTTATTCCAGCCCAGCCTAGCTCGTTGCTTTCAACCTATTTGCTCGGGATGCCTATCTCCCATTAAACTAGCCCATTCATGGTGTGTTGTGAGTGAAGTAGTCCGGGGGATTGAGAGTGTATCAGACGAAGCATCGGTTGACTGTGTTTGTACACGCGCTGGATAAAACGCCACATATCTACACTAATGCAGAATGTGCAGGTATGGTGTATGTTTAAAGCTCCTGCTGCTGTCCAGGAATACTCGTCAAATTCCTGATCGTAGAGTGTTTACCAGTCTTTACATTGTTGAAATAGTGCAGCGTAGTCCTTCTACCAGCAAACGGCGACTTTCTTGCACGTATCAATGTCCCATGAACACGTGTATGCGGAAAACTTGTACTCATTTCGAAATGTCAAAGAGGTTGGGTGGGTAAGATACATACGTGCGCGTCACTAGCCCAAAAACAAATGTACATTAAATATGTTCTATCTCGAAAAACATTCCGAATAGGGCATATGTCCATATGAAGGTTTTTGCTTCAAATGATAGTCCGTGTCGTATCCCTCAATACTGACCATTACTCCTGGAGCATCTTGTATACCAAGCTAGGTCTCGTTTCCACTTCATATGCCAATAAATGAGGACGTAAAAGTAACAAAATTCTATGTAATATGTATCAATCAATCAATCAATCAATCAATCAATTAGTCGCCACTGATCTCAATTTAGGGCAGTCTTCCAGGTGGCGGATTCCATATCTGTTGTTCACTTAGTCTTTTCTTAAATAATTTCAAAGAAGTTCGAAATTTATTGAACATCTACTTTGGTAAGTTATTCCAATCCCTAACATCTCTTCCTATAAAGCAATATTTTCCCTAATTTATCCTCTTAAATTCCAAGTTCATACTAGCTGATGTACTCGTGCTTCGCTACGGAATTCTCACAAAGACTGTCTTTGTTGGTTTTCCCAACTGAACCAGCGTGTTTCGTACCAGTAGTATCAGAAAATTTATGAACTAGGGGAATGGCATCCTAAAGAAGAGAGACATCTAACTCCCCAGCTACTTCCCGCCATTATTCAGGCATGCTGTTACACTCGGTACCCACCAGTAATCCCATCTATCGGAGATGACTGGCAACAGAAGACACAAAGCATATCACAACCAACAATGGTCAATGTAATGTTATTGTAGATCAATTTTATGAGCTTTCTATATTGTAGGCCTTCACATCTAGTTTTCTGCATACTCTGTGATATTAGGGCATTTAATAAAATTATATATAGCGTATACTGTAGTTCCTTATTCCCCGACTTTACATACCAATTTTCATTAAACTATTTTCTCGTGACTCGGCGCTGATATGGACTTAGCAACAAAAATCCAAATTCATGAATATCTCTGTTATCATAGCCAGTACGGTAAAAATGATTAAGACTTAACCGTATAACTTTAGTTATGTAGTATTTATCGATAGGACCACTAATAACATAACTATTTGAGAATACAATTTTAGGCCTTCCCCTAAACTACCATTTCACTCAGCGTGAATCAAATTATTTATGGCATAAACTGTAGCGACTTACATCCCGACTTTACATACATATTTTCATTCAATTCTCTTCAGCCGTTTTCTGCGCGTCCATGCATACAGACAGACAGACAGACAGACAGACAGACATTACGGAAAAGTAAAAAGGTGCATTTCCTTGTTATTGTGGACATGACTGATATAGAAATGCCATTCTCTTCAAATTCTTAAAAAATGTTTTATATATATGGTGACTTTCCTAGAAATAAGAGCACCACTCCCCGTTACTCGTTTTTTAATGTCATTCCATGCCATCTCTCCGCTGACAGTTCGGAACATACTGCTTAGTTTAGAGCTCGCCTCCTTTCTCCCAAGTCTTCCGAGCCCAAAGTTTGCTACATTTTGAAATCTATACTTAATAAAAATGACAGTGGGAGCTTGACAAATTTCTTAAGACACAGTCAGGATTCCTTCCTATGTTGAACCCATTCCGCTATTACATTAGGAGTTACAAATCATAATTAGAGTTTGGATTTTTAGGCATTAATAGGTTTAGAATGCATACTTGTTTGGTTGGGGGGTGGGGGGAGTGTCAAGCAATGTACTCTTTCATAATGTTACAAGAGTAACATAAATTGTAGAGGTTCTTATACCCTGTACAGATAATGTATATGCAAAACTCATAGCATAATCGTGCAGGCTAGCGTATAATTTTCACTGGTTTCAGCATTCTAACCTATTACTAATCATAATGATGGAAATTGATTTCCACCTTATTAAATTCAATATTCCCTGTTTGTGATCAGTATGTCATGAGTATACCTCGGATTTGTAGGTGGTAAAATGTTAGAATGCAAAGTAATTTGGTTTATAGGAAGTGCCATGCAACCCGTTGTACCATAATGTAGAAAGAGTAGCATAAATTCAAGGAGTTCTATAGGCTGTACCCCTAATACCTATGCAAATCGCATAGCATAACCGTTGTACAGTGAAGGGTATACTTCTTGCTGGCGTAAGTAAGTTTGTATTCTAACCTGTCAGCACCTAATAATCCGGACTGTAGTCATGAATACGACGTTTGGCCTGATAGTATGTGCAGAGTTTTGGGGCACTCAAGCAGATTGCCAAACATGCAGCAATTGACCTCCTTCTGTGAAAACCTGCGAGCTGGAGGGCAGTGCAGACAATTATAGCGATCAGAGTTTCCGGTGTCTGTGGGCGACCTTTACTACGGATCTAAAAATAATAGTATTCACGAGTGATAATTGCACATCACACGCACGTCTGGCTATAATTATTGAATTATCATAACACTCATGGCTGTGCTCTTGACAAGATCACCACCTGGCTGTATTTACTGGGGCCAATAACAAGGCTGTTAGGCAATTTTTATCACTGATCATCATTCTACATTATTTCATTGCTGCTTTTTACATTATAAACCAAAAATGAAGGCCAGCTCTTGTTTGCAATCAGATATTCTGATCCATTTGTGAAGTAGAAATCTTCAAGGTAGACGTCTAAATCAGTTAACTACTACTTCTGAAACAAATCATCAGTCCTCTGAAAGACGTTGCTGTCTTTTCATATAAAGTGTAAGACCAGTAATTTGTATTAGCTTTACGTCTATAAAGTAAACTGAAATATTATACAGGGTGGTTGGAAACAACGTGAATCGGGTATACGAGCTTTAAGGTTGGTCATGAAAAGAATGAAAATCCCCAGCCTGTTTCCAAATATTCGACCGGGTCAGGAATGGAATGAATGAAGCCTCCATCTAGCGGCGAGGATAGGGACTGTGCCAGCTGCCGAAGTCCGTCGCACTAGAAGGTTGGTCGTACTGGTGATCATTTGAAAGAAATAATTCGATATCTCGCACCGTTGTTATTTTATCAGTTGCTGAAGATAGCCAATCAGATCGCTTCGCGGGCGAATTTAAATGGGTTTTGCGAAGAACTTTGCCAGGGCAGGGTTTTGAATACAGACCTACGAGCTGACAGGATCGCGCCAACTACACTACGGTGACACTGGCTGAAACCAACGGTGTGTTTGTGTTTGATACTGATTTCTCGGCATGGTTCTCGACAGAATTGGAGCCAACTCGGGCATTTTAGATTACACGTTCCACACGTGCGTAATGGTGGTTACATATGCAGCAAGGCACATCTTGCCCCGTCTCGAGTTCGAATAATGCACTTCTCTAATATTCAGGTAGCTGTACTTGTAGTAGCCGTCCGTTTCTGTACTTTCGTGTACTTACCGCTGCATACAATCTGATCGGCTAAACGTGGAAATCAGTGTGTACGCGTTTAATTAAATGATTTATAATTATGTTACATTGCGTCAAAATAGACCTCGGTAGAAATTACAGAAATGAACGCCCTAGTCGCTTGTTTGACACAATTTAAGGAACGGAGAAGGGCCGTGGTTGGCTATTCGCATACTCGGCACAAACAACATTCAGCTCCGTCTACTAGTAGGCCTACGACACGCTGCTCACCACACAATGCGCGGACAACGCTCTCGAGATCTCCCGGAATTTCTCGCGAGAAATAGTGCCTGCGCTAGTCTCGAGACATCTCGAGGCCTCGTCTCAGACTGTCCATCTACTCATCAGAATGACCAATCCTCTAGCGCTCATATTCCCGGTTTACGTTGTTTGCGACCAGCCTCTATAGAAAATTATGTAATAAAGAAGGGAGTTCTAACCTAACCTGAGGATGGAATTAGTCATTCATTGTGTGTTTCTCGACCGAACGAGTTCGCTGTGCGGTTAGGGTAGCGTACCTGTAAGCTTGCATTCGGGAGATGGTGTGACCGTATCCCTGAAGATGGTTGTCCGTGGTTTCCCATTTTCACATCAGACACGTGCTGGGGCTGTACCTTAAGACCACGGTCACTACTTTCATCATTGTGTCGCCGAAAACCTTCAATGTGTTGGTTCGATGTTAAATTACTAGCAAACCGAGTGTGTCTCGTATCATGCTAAAGACACAAGTCAACTGTAATACTGAGCACAAAATTTGAGTGTTGATGGTCGGTTTATGAATGATTTTAAGGAGCCTCTATCAAAGCAATAAGATCTCATTTGAGGAAAAATTCTGCTCTAAATATTAAACCATATTTTACACTTGAGCCAGTATCCCGTTAATAGAGTCAAGAGTTCAAATCCCATTTTTTCTGGAGAAGTTTAATTTGATACTGCTTATCAGTTTATACATATTTGTTTCAATTTCAGGTGGTTAAGTGAACAGCGTGATAATCAAGTGGCATAGTTAATGGTTTCATAGGAAGGTGACTGCCTTCGAATCTGAGCCAAAACAAGTGCGATTTTAGAAATCCACATGCCTGTGGTTCGGAATGCATGTAAAACCGGAGATCCTGCGGCTGTGAGCACCTTTCTTTCTTTCTTTCTTTCTTTCTTTCTTTCTTTCCTGCTTGCTTGCTTGCTTGCTTATTTGCTTCGAAGTGGTAGTGTACAGTGTAAATAACAGCCTGCTAGTCATGATTGTTAAGGCGTCAAGTCTGTACGCTCTTGACACTGTGGTCAGCCAGTTCGAGTCCCGTTGGTAGAAGAAAAACCATCAAAATGTTGGCCGACAAGGTAGGAGATGTGGTGGTATACAGCACTAGATTTGTCCCAACAGCAGCGTAGGCAGGATCGACCGATTCTAGTTACAAATACAATATAATGACGGACACTGACACAAGTGAATTATGTTGATATTCAGATTGCAGTACACTACAAAATCTTACATCAGAATACAGAACAACAACAATGCGATTAAGTTTAACACATTGAGTCAACTTTCACTTGTTTATTGTCAGTTTCTGATTATTTTCTTTTGTAAAAATTCCGCCCTGACTACGCCCCTGTGTCCCAAAAGCCTAGGTTCAATTCCAAAACTCTCTGCATTGCTCATATAGAGTGAGAGTGTATGACGCTATTAATGGTGCAGAGGTGCCGAATCGCCCGATTTAAGCGGGAGACTACCTCTCTCCTGATCGCAGAGATTTATCTGCCGATTTTGAGAACGGATTCGGTATTCCTGTATTTTCTGAAAATCCCAGGTTTTTCCTCGTTCCTTAAGCAGCTGGAGAGAACTGATCTTCATCGGGCACTGGCAAGACAGATGCAGTCAGCTGGTGGTTGTCTTAAATATGACAGAATCTCTAACGTAATGCTTTTTATTTGATCACTTCCACATAGCAATGTCGACTGTGAGACTACTTTTTATCATATTTACAAGGACAAAAGTTCAATTCATATCAAAGATTCCCGAAGAAGAATTGTGCAAAAAAAAGCATTAAACCCCGTTCAACAAGGCCAGTGCTTAGAGCATAAATCTAGTTCAAAAATTTATAAAAAGGCCTAAGGCAGTTGTAATGAAGAATCATGTGTCCTAACGGTCAGATACATGCAGTATTTCTGCATTTATAAAAAAAGAGAAATTACATATTTGAGTAATGTGTTAAATGTTCTTCAAAGTAACGTCATCAATGATGAGTTGTAAAATATCGGGATACGTCACACAAAAATCTCCTGATTTTTGGCTTTTGAAATTTGGCACATCTGATGGTGATTCGTCCGTTGGAGGGTTACGTGTTAAGCCTTGAGCAGACCCCTTGGTGTTATTTGACAGAGTTAGTCTGTGTGCCGGCACCGGAATTCACCTTCTTTCTATGGCGGGAAGCATAGTAGATCGAATAGGTCGCAGGGCATGGTCAGGCAGTCACCTCTCCCTTGCAAAACAAATATGAGCGGGGGGGTGGTTAAAAGGAAGGAAGTGCAACCATTCGAATGTTATTGTGAGTAATCTAAGATGTGTTAACGCAGAGGCAGTAAGAGGAAGTAAAGGAGTAGAAATGGCTTAAAGACGAGAAACTGTAAAGGCAAACATAGTGTTACGAATGTGTTCTTGTTGAAGGTAATTCTTTTGCAATCGTTAGCCGGCTCAGTGGATCAGTAGTAGTGTGTCCGACTGATGATGCCAAAGTTCGCGGGTTCGATCCCGGCTGAGATTGTCAATTTTTGAAGGGTGGTCAAAAGTCTCAGCACTCCAAATCTTTGGGTTTTTCAATTTGTTTTGCGTCGCAGTTACCCAGAAAGGTCTTATGGTGAAGATAAAATACGATAGGGCTAGGAATGGGAAAGAAGCGACTTTGGCCTTAACTGGTTAGCATTGTGTGAAAATGGGGCAACCGCGGAAAACCATCTTCAGGGTTGCCGACAGTAGGGTGTGAACCCACTAGCTCACAGCTACGTGATCCGAACCGCGTAGCAAACTCAGTCATGTCATTGTTGATGTTTATAAGATCTCTGGTGTCATCGGACAAAATTACATTTACTCAACCATAGAATCCATCGAGTAGAATTCAGTTTTCATTGATAGACGTCAGTACAATGGGAACGCCGGAACTGGTAGGTAGGCCATCCCCTCAGAAGGTCTGCAACTTGGTAGCTGAGACCCTGTTTATTGATTTAGAACCCGGATGTTTAGGGAGTAGGAAGTGTCGTTCACCCGGTCTTCCATAATGTAGCGAGAGTAACATAAGTTGTAGGGGGTTCTAATAGGCTGGGATCCTACTGTTTATGCAAACCTCATAGCAGAACTGTTGTCCGGCTGGAGTATACCTGTTATATGCTTTAGTATGTTTGCATTCTAACCTACTGCAGACTTAACATCCGGGCTTATTATTATCTGTGATGAGCGAGATAACATTTCATCTGCTTCGATATCATCCTCCAATCACCAACGTATATTTTGCTATGTTTTCAGAACGCGACTCAGGACCTGTTCGAGCTTCTCGAACGAGTACAGAGCAGTCGACTGGACGACCAGAGATGTGTCCTTCCTCCTTACTTCACCCAGGTAAGCGTTACAGTATATTCCTGCATTGATCTCAGGGCATTGCTACATACTGTCAATTTTGTATATACATTGTGTGCTTGTGTACATAATTTTATGATGCTTTTCACTTAAAAGCTTATGGCAGGTCATTCGTTTAGAAATAACATTATCGGCATCGTCATTCCATAAAGGCAAACCCTTATAGCTGCAAACACAATTTTCTATTCTTTACCGTCCTCCTTACCTCTACATAGGAACCACATCCTATCTCGCTGACCATGTTTCTTATGTAGGATATCCTTCGTCATCCTCTCATCCCCCCCCCCCCCAGATCTCTCCTTGAAACATATTCTGCAGAAGGATGCGTGTGTGAGGTGGTGTCCATTTAACTTAGCTTTCCTCTTCCCAGTTTTCATTAACAGTTCGTGATGGGGTTTTCTTCCGAACCTTGTGCTTTTCTGTTCAGTTAGTTCTGGTGAGCTTTCACTTCTAAGAACCTCAAATCTTGCTTTTCTCGCTTTCCCAAAATTCAGGCTTCGCACCCATAGGTTAAGAGGCTTCTTACGAAAGTTTTTTTTTTTTTTTTGGAAATTCTTGCGTAGTTCATGTTGATGAAATAAAAGAATGAAACTCCTCCAAACAAGCGTATTTTAACACTAGACTGTAGTCCAGGGCCTCTCAGAGTGCATGCACCAAAAGACGACTTCGCTTGGTTGACCAGACTGCAGACCCCCCACTCCTCGATTTGGAACAATCTCTCTCTTTCCCCACGCCTATCTCGCTCGCTCCGCTTGTCTCGCTCTTCCTCACTTGCTCCGTAGCGCTTCAAATCCGAGCCGAGTTAAGCAGAGCTTAGCCGAGTAGCCCAGACACGAAGCGTTGGTCCGAGCCGAGCCGAATGGTACCGATGCACTGTGCACAGGAACTCGGCGTTTCAGTTTGCACCGTGAGATTTTGGGCGTTTGAGAGGCCCTGCTGTAGACGATAAAGGTCATCATTACTCCCTACTTTAGACTTTTATCAGGCAATGAAAAACATTGCAAGAATGTTTTAAAACGCTTTTAATATGCCAACACTAAACTTTTTTGTCAATCATGTCTCTTTCAACACACATTTCACTTCGGAAATTCCATGAGGTCTTTATTTCATGCATGCTACCTGAAGATGACTCATGGAGGGTTGAAATCTGTCTAGCATTACTAGTTTTCTTAGTGTACACATCATTTCGTTCTAAGTGGCTTGTATCAAGATAGTATTAGACGGGTGGACCAATAAAAATGCTTTATATTCTTTTAAAGAATTGTCTTTAAAATTAGTGGTAGCCTGTCTCGATTGTAACAATCGTGGGCTTCGTAGACTTACTTACTAGAAATAAAAGACAAACATCATGTTTTGCTGAATCCTACTAAAATTTTTGTTTTCTATGGTTAAATTTCTTATACAGCTGACCACGGTGTATTCACAATAACAGCTAACCTCCAACTGAGCGCGCGAGTCAACACAGCGCCATCTTGTAACAGAGTATGCGTGTGACGTCACATTTAGCACAAATATCGCTATTTCATGGAAACTACCTTTCATATTTTTTTTGTAACAGGTATCCTCCTCTTTTATTTGTCAATTAGACATTTAACATTATTGTAAGTTAAATACTCAAGTGTTCTACCCAAACATTAAAAAACACTTAATCTTTTCCTTTCCATGAACCCGTTCTTCAGGAACGTAATTCCACGTTAGAAAGTATTGTATGTAGACTGGAAACTAAAAGCAAAATATAGCATATTCTTTGTTTGTTTCTTTGTGTAGTCATCAGCCCGAAGGCTGGTTGGATCCTCAATAGCTCCACCATTAGCTGGCATAGATATTCTAGGCATCACTGAATAGGCGTACTAGGGAGATGAGGAAAGAGGTAGTTTCCCGTTGCTTTCCTCACTGAGCCAGAAGTTGCTATTTTATAGAATATCAGTCTGCCAAGCCCACCGAAATGCATGCACCAATTCACCCTATGAGCAACATTTTCGCGACATTCATAGCAGAGACTGCCTGCATACTAGCATGGCTCATACCTCACTCACTTTCATACTGTCAAAGCCAAGGACGAGACTGAGATCAATAAAAGTAACAAAATTACTCCAGCCCATATCAGAAGATATAGTGCACTGTAAACAGCGAAGGCATACGCATGTTGTTGCAGAGTTTTATATCTATTGTCTATTCTCTTATCTTTGTGGCCATTTCTTAAATTTGGTCACTCTTTACCTTTTTGCCTGCCATTTGAAGTGCCTCTAAATCCGCGCCTTAGTCACAAGTCATGCGACGTCTTTCCATTGAAAGTGCAGGTTGTTGTTAAAAGTGGTCTTCTCGGGTATGGCAGCTGCCAGATCCTTCCTGGCTGCTTTCATCTCTGTAATTCTTCCACTGCCCTTAAGACAGAATGCAGGTACCTGACATCGACCACCAATTATTACATTCTTTTGTCTTCCTCGCTGCTATGATTGTATCACTGAAGCGGAACATTGATACTTTGGGCCAAGTTTACGAGTACGTAATAGTGGTGTAGGTTATGATAGAGGCCAGTGACGTCCAGTGTCCACTCAGGGTTCATGAATATTTGTGGAGAAACGCATGGGTATTGTGTGTGGTGTACCCTAGCCATTGTGGTCTAATAACGAAGTACGGAGAATATAATTACAGCCTACGATATGCCTATTACAATGTCCTGCATCTTCGGCCCGAGATGGGGGATGCGACGAGTCCAGCGTACTAAACATTTTACTAGCGATGAAAATAACGTTCATTGAACCGGAATGCAAGATAACTGTTATCTTCAGGAACAGGAATTCGAATATCGGGCCATGTACTTACTGACAGAGATAAACAGCTAGGAATGTAAGTTAAATGATGTTCATTATCACCTGACATTTTTCTTGCTTTGTGCTCTAGACTAAATTGATGGAATTCAAGAGAATTGAATGTCAGTTTGGTGATACAAAGCTGGAACAGGTAGGTAATTTCAAGTATTTAGGATGTGTTTTCTCCCAGGATGGTAATATTGTGAGATTGAATCAAGGTGCAGTAAAGCTAATGCAGTGAGCTCGCAGTTGCGATCAACAGTATTCTGTAAGAAGGATGTCAGTTCTCGGATGGAACTGTCTTGACATCGGTCTGTTTTTAGACTAACATTACTCTACGGGAATGAAAGCTAGGTGGACCCAGGACATATTATTCATAAGTTAGAAGTAACAGACATGAAAGTAGCGAATATGATTGGTGGTACAAAGAGGTGGGAACAGTGGCAGGAGGGCACTCGGAATGAGGAGTTACAGGTTAAGTTGAGAATAAACTCAATGGATGAAGCTGTACGCATACACCGGCTTCGGTGGTGGGGTCATATGAGGCGACTGAAGGAGGATAGGTTACCTAACAGAATAATGGACTCTGTTATGGAGGGTAACAGAAGAAGAGGGAGACCAAGACGACGTTGGTTAGACTCGGTTTCTAACGATTTAAAGATAAGAGATATAGAACTAAATGAGGCCACAGAACTAGTTACAAATGGAGGATTATTGTGGCGATCAGTAAATGCATAGAGTCTTGCAGACTGAACGCTGAATGGCATAAGAAAGAGTCTATATTGAACATGTGGTAATAATAGTAATCAAAATAATCGTACCGAGCTCGATGGTTGCAGTCGCTTAAGTGCGGCTAGTATCCAGTATTCGGGAGATAGTGAGTTCGAACCCCACTGTCGGCAGCCCTGACGATGATTTTCCATTTCCACTCCAGGCAAATGCTGGGACTGTACCTCAGTTAAGGTCACGGTCGCTTCCTTTCCACTCCTAGGCCTTTCCTGTCCCATCGTCGCCATAAGACCTGTCTGTGTCGATGCGACGTAAAGCCAACTTAAAAAATAATCTTATGGCCTCTGCTGCCATGAGCGGGCATTTTTATGTGGCGCTATCTAGGCTGCCTGCACGCGAATTTCAACGGTCCGTTTTGCTTTACCAGATGACGGAGTAAACAGGATCTCTGTTGTGCGGCCCGGCCTGAGTGGCTCAGACGGTAGAGCGCTGACCTTCTGACCACAACTTGGCTGGTTCGATCCTGGCTCAGTCCAGTCGTATCTGAAAGTGCTAAACTACGTCATCCTCGTGTCGGTAGATTTACTGGCACATAAAAGAACTCCTGCGGGACAACATTCCGGCATCTCGGCGGCTCTGAAGACCCTGAAAGTAGTTATCGGAACGAAATGCCAATAACATTATTAATGTTTTAGGGGTATCTTTGGCTGAGTTTTAATTCATTTTATCGGATTAACACCAAATGTGATACGAGAAATCTTCTACATGCTGATTTCGTACGACATGGAGTGTCGGAATAGAATTTTTTTCAGCCCTTCAGAAATCCGACTAACTCTACGAGGTTTGAACTCGCGATGTTACGATTCGGAGGCGGACATTGTACGACTGATTCTCAGAGGGAACTTCATTTTAAATTGGTATGGAGTATTAGTCCATTTGCAGTTGATGAGTTTAAACTGTTACGGATTATGTGTGTTCAATGAAGTTTTCCTCACGTTTCCCAAGTTTTCGAAATTCAATACGAAATGTTTTTGTTCCAGAAATTGTTGTTGAAATCTTAACCTTCCCCCCCCCCCCCGGCCCCTCTTTTGACATAAATGTATCACGGCTGGGAGCTCTCTGAAAATTGACGTTACGAAATTAGTGATACAGAATGTATGACGTGAGCGTGCAGACTGTGATGTGAAGTATTGACAGATGGCCATAAGAGGCATCAGCTCATCGTACTCTAGAGAACTAAATATTTTATTCGTGGTAGTTTCATGGGCCTACACTTAGTTAGTTCCGTGGTTTCCCATTTTCACACCAGGGTATCCCACCGCTGCCCTCTCTTTGTCGATGCGACGTCAAAGCAAATCGTAAAAAAAAAAAAAAAAAAAAAAAAATGCCCCTTTCGGTCTACTGGAATTTAGTGCTTAGTGATTTGTGAGTCACAGCGTGATTTCATACCGTGATTTTCTGACATGAGTGATTTTTAAACGTGACGTGATCACAATCACTGGACCGCCCGTACTGTTACTACTTGTTCTTGTTATTGTCTCCTAGGCGCATAACCATAATTTTTGCATCTAAGTTAGTTTTTTGGACATGCTGAAAACCACCAATATATCAAAAAAAGTAGGACAAAGAATGGCAACGGTCGTGTTCTGTACGGTATGTGCTAGAAAATGAAACTCAACAGATTTGTCTGATATAAGTGAAAAATACAATGATGGATAACTGTATTCTCGGCCATCTAAAGGTAAGGTTAGGCTACCACTGTACCTTTTCCTAGATACAAAATCATTAATCACTTCAGCAAGTATAGAAGCATCATATTACTCGAAAGTAAAAAGTTATTTATTAAAAGATACTGAATTAATCTAAAACAGAGCAAATAAGATGCATAAATCACCACTAAATATGCTAATGAAACAATTATTTACACATGCTTGTTTGTATTCTAGGCGAATCAAGGTACAATTTGAATGCGCGCTTAAAAATAATACCACACTACGAATCAACGTGAAAATTTCTGAAAATTGATATTACTACCATGGTGAGGTTTAAGTTACTTGTGTGTTAGAGAGTAATATGCTTAATTTTTCTAAATACTTCATACTTAGAATAATTTGATTATCTAAAGACAATTAAATTATAAATCACTGGCAAACATGGTGATGCTCCTACCTTGATCACATCGCTTCGCGTGGATACCGTTACGTCAGCACTTGTGATATCACGACTGATCACAGTGACAGCGTAAGAAGTAACAGTCGTTATTCGTGATTTTTAGATACCAGTGAAAAAATCGCAGTTCGTGAAATATCGCCCATCACTATACTGAAACTTACACTTGTAGACTTCAAAT
Organism: Anabrus simplex; assembly: GCF_040414725.1. Taxonomy (NCBI): domain Eukaryota; kingdom Metazoa; phylum Arthropoda; class Insecta; order Orthoptera; family Tettigoniidae; genus Anabrus; species Anabrus simplex. Next base: position 1,767,649,916 of record NC_090265.1, on the reverse strand, counting down.
TCCATATGGATGTGTCTCCAGAATGATTAGATCCAAATAAATCAGTCGTTATCAAGTTGAATTTCCTTTATTGAAATACATATTTATGATCATTTGATTTTTCCCAGAGGGAAATTAGACACCATTTTCTATGGAGTAATGTAGTGTGAGTAGAATTTATCGACCTCTCCCAGGCAGCTTCCCCTGTGTTTAAACTGTATTTCCTGGTGAAGGTCATTGCTTCCGAGGGAGAGGAATGCTAGTGGAGTCATCCACTGTAAGGCTATATCTTGCCCCAGGTAATGAGAGTGGGTTATGCATGCTTAGATCAGCAGCATTTACATCTCATGAATTATTGCACATTTGTAATGATACTTATTTTCAAATCTTGCTCTAACTGCGCCAAGCTGTGAATTTGTCGTGGATATTGGTATAAGTCGCCCATGTTAATATGACATCTTTCTTCTCAATTGAAGTACAAAGTTGCTTAAGAACCAGTTCCGAGAATTCGCTACTTACAGACCACTTGTGCTTCTGTGATTATTGGCATTGAAACTAATTTTCCCTTCAGCACAGTATGTTCAAATGAGTTCGAATATATTCGCGCAGCCGCGCTGAGTAGTGTGGACAGTACAGGCTTTCTGAGCCCAAGTTTATGGGTTCGATGCCAGCTCAGTGCAGTGGTATTTGGAAGTCCGTAAATACGTCAACCTCGTGTCGCGAGATTTACCGCTACGTAAAAGAAAACTTGCGGGACAAAATTTCGACATGTAAGAGAGCTTATCGGTCCGCGTCTGTCGTGTAGTGGTTATCGTGATTAGCTGCCACCGCCAAGAGAACCGGGTTCGATTCCCAGCCCTGCCACGAAGTTTGAAAATTTGAAAACTTAAGTAATAAGGGTTTGATTTCCACCTCAGCCATCCTCGAAGTGGTTTTCCGTGGTTTCCCACTTCTCCTCCAGGCGAATGCCGGAATGGTATCTAACTTAAGGCCACGGCCGCTTCCTCCCCTTTTCCTTGTCTATCCCTTCCAATCCTCCCATCCCCCGCCCCTAGAGGCCCCTGTTCAGCATAGCAGGCTAGGTACTGGTACTCCTCTCCACTTGTATACCCTGACCGAAAGTCTCACGCTCCAGGACACTGCCCTTGAGGCGGTAGAGGTGAGTCCGAAGGAAAAAGCAACGCTGGAGTGTAACGAGATTAAGAAATAAAGGAAGAAAGAAAGCTTTCTGGAAAAGCGTAAATATAGTGGAACTTTAAGCTGCTATTATTATTGTTATTATATTATTGTTATTATTTAGACTGAGGATATCTTAATCATATGTTGTAAGTAATTCTTATGAAAGTAGCGAGAATGATTGCCGCTACAAAGATATGAGAATGGCCGGGCTGAGTGGCTCAAACGGTTGAGGCGCTGGCCTTCTGACCCCAACTTGGCAGGTTCGATCCTGGCTCAGTCCGGTGGTATTTGAAGGTGCTCAAATACGCCATCCTCGTGTCAGTAGATTTACTGGCACGTAAAAAATCCTGCGGGACTAAATTGCGGCACCTCGGCGTCTCCGAAAACCTGTTAGGTCGTGTTCCAGTACGGTGTTGAAGCGATGTTCAGTACAGAACAAAAATGGCTAACCGTACACCAGTGGGATGTGCTGTTTGTAGAGGAAGCGCGCTAATATTCCGTCTCGCTGTAGAGCACCGTCAGGAACACTCGCAAAATAAAAGTAACTGGTGTCTGCTCAGGGAATTAAGTACGGCTCAAGAGCACAGGACTTGGAATTATCACGGAGCAAGGCGTTCATTTCTCACTGTTTTATGTTGTGATGATAGACATGAAAAGTTGCCACATCACTAAACATAATTCCACATGTGCAAATTGCAGGGCGATGTGATTGCTCCTGGCGACCACTTGTGACGTTAAAACGAGTTTCCATCGGCCATCGAACTGTATCTCTATCACATGTGTGCATCAACTTGATTGATTGATGGTTCTGTACCTGACTTCGTTCCTGTCCCAGAGCACACTTATCATAGCCCTCAGCTGTATTTATAAGAATCTATAAATTGAAGTCGGTCGGATGTTTACAACAAGTTATACTTTTTAGATTTACCTCCAGTTTAATGCTTGACAAATTAATGACCCTATTTAATTTTGCGTTTAATTTCATACTTTGAATTGTTCCTATTTCAATTTGAATATCCCCAGTATTGGGGGCATAATGTAACATTTCGATAGCTTTGCTTCAATAGATATTATTAACTAAATAGTAACAAATTCAGTATGTATATTTCTTCTTGTCCTTTTCACCCACTTTGGGGTACGATAGATCAATCATTGATTAGTTAGTCGTGTTTTCCTGTCCTCCCACTACTTGTTCATCTTTTAGATCTTGCCATCCTCTCTTCTTCAGAAATTCTATATAGTCGTTTGGGCATCAGCCTGTCCTGAAACCACTTTTTTATCTTTGTTTATTTTTCTCGCAGATCCATCCACAAGCATCCCTTCATTAATTTGGAACTCCCGTGGATCCTTCTCAGTTTCCTCAAAACCAGTTCGGCTTGGTTTTCTTATTGCGGAAATCGTCGAAGATTATTTTAGTTATCCTTTTCGGGTCCATTCTTTGGATGTGGCCATAGAAGTCAATTCTCCATTTCCTTATTGTGTCGGAAATCCTTTCTGTGTTCCTTTACATGGTTTCATTGCTGATGTGTGAAAGTTCGTCATTATGGAATTTATTTATTTATTTATTTATTTATTTATTTATTTATTTATTTATTTATTTATTTATTTATTTATTTTTCACAAACTGAAACTTCAGTTGGATTACATCTGTATCAATCCATTTACGTATCTTCTGAGTGAATAAGTGGGACTCGTTCTCTTTAGGATATATTTTTTTAATGATTCTCTAAAAGTTATGGTTGCGTAAATATTTCATGGTTTCCTGCTTTTATTAGGCTATATCGCTGCTTGTATTCATTCGGCTACTGCACCAGCTAGGAAAAGACACTAATGAAACATCCTGAGCGATAATTTTCTTGCGGTAGGTTGGTCAGTTCCTGTCCGCTCCTCGAGCCAACGGCACGTCGCTACTCTTGCGAATTGTGACCACGCCCAATCTTATTTAACTTCGGAAATCTCATGGGATTCGGTGTTTCAACATGGCTACGCCGTTGGCCCATTTTCACTACATCTTCCATATCTCTCAGAATGAGGTCATGTGACAGTTGATGGTTTGTCCGCCGGATGGAGACGTTAACTCTCTTGATTTTATTCGACAGGATTAGGCTACGTGCCGGCATTGGCTTTAATACTCCCACTACTGCCATATATCCAACCCCCCCCAAACAAACCCCATGGCACTACAGCCCTTGAAGGCCCTTGGCCTACCAAGCGACCGCTGCTCAGCCCGAAGGCCTACAGATTACGAGGTGTTGTGTGGTCAGCACAACGAATCCTCTCGGCCGTTATTCTTGGCTTTCTAGACCAGAGCCGCCATTTCACCGTCAGATAGCTCCTCATTTCTAATCACGTAGGCTGAGTGGACCTCGAACCAACCCTCAGGTCCAGGTAAAAATCCCTGACCTGGTTGGGAATCTAACCCGGGGCTTCCGGGCAAGAGGCAGGCACGCTACCCCACTATCATATATCACGTCATTCATGTCATCTTAACTCCTCTGATGAAGTTGACGTGAGGAAGGGCAACCGGTCGGAAAAATTCGCTTCGAAGATTCATCTCTCTTCATACTCGACCTGCGAAGCTCCCTCGGAAGATCGTGAGTTAAAACCCGACAGAAGCAGTCGGAATTTTGAATAGCGTGTCGTCGTGTAAAATATTTCTGGTGACATTTGATGTTTTCCATTTAAAATTAATTATAACTCAGCCACAGATTATTATTATTATTATTATTATTATTATTATTATTATTATTATTATTATTATTAATTTATTTTTCACACTTTTGTGGTAATGATATTCAAGCAATTGTACAGATTTTAGGAAATCAAAGCACAATTAATCTACATTTTTACGCAAAATTTGAACCCATAAATTTCCGAACAGTTTCAGTCGTGGCAAGTAGCAAGAATGATTGCTGGTACAAATAGGTGGGAACAATGGCAGGAGGGATAATGTATGTATGTATGTTTCAGTCGTGGCAGTGACCATGGTCTTTCAGATGTTGGTGTTGACATCCAACTTCTTCAGTCATTTAGGTATAGCAGGTATACTTGAGAGGATGATTGGTACAATTGTTACCTCTTTATACTGCCGTAGTCTTTGTATATGCTCCATCAGTGGTGTATACTTGTTGATTTTCTCGACATACTTTTCATAGAGGTCCCCGGTGTTCGGACAGCTGTGTCGATCAGAGCGCCACGTTTTATTCCCCTCTCTATTACCACTATATCCGGTCTCCTGCGGATAGTCGCTCCCAGTATATTTTAATCTCGTCATTTTCCAGTACAGTTTGAGGGCTGTACTTAAAATAAGGAAGACTTTTATCAAACAGTCCGTATTTAATAGCAAGTTCTTCGTTCAAAATTTTGGCAACCGAGCGTGGCGTTCCTTATATTCCCTTCCTGAGAAGTGTGAGCATGCGGAAGTTACATGACGTTTGGCAGCCATATCGGCACGAGTCCCTCACGACTCTAGGGTCTCTTACCACGTTTTACAGGTAGCTTCTGGTTGGAATGACTTGGTCGTGTATAGCCAACAAAGAACCTTCACTTTACCAAAAGTTCGATGCTTCTAAATCGACATTTTCTTGTCTAACTAACTAGGGATGCTTCCCATGTAGTGGTTTTGCTAGCCTTGCGTCCAACTTTTGCAAATCAGTTCTTACTTCTCGCTCTTATTATTATTATTATTATTATTATTATTATTATTATTATTATTATTATTATTATTATTATTATTATTATTATTATCTGGATTCATTTTGAAGGCAAAAATAATTCTCAGGTTTGAATTTCCACTGTTTACGAATTGCCCTTGTGAAATCTTTTCCACAGTTGGAAGACGTTCTGATTGCTAGGACTTCATCAACTGCACCTGAGGTACTGCTACAAAGGTGTAGAAGAGATTAACATGCGTAGCTAACAACTGTTGGATGTAGCCACACCCCCAAGAGTGACACGACTCTACAGTGTGTTTTTCTCTCCGTGAGATATTATGGGTACTACTTGCTATCATGGTAAAAGTCGCTGCACGTTAACATAATTAAGACTGTAAATACAACGTGTGTATCTAATACACCTGTTCCTCGTCTACGCGTCGAGCCGATCTCGTATCTTGGGTGTGGGTGCCAAGTGAAGTCATTTCAATTGATAGGACTTGTCCTCCCACGCATCTTCATATCCTCTTTCACTTCCTTCCACATCACTCCCTACAAGGCTTCACTTGAGGTGCAGTCCTAGGCAGGGTTACCACCTTTTATCCGTGAGTTTCGGGACTTAGAATCACAAATCACTAATAAATGCACACACACCCACACAAACACACACACACGTGTGTTCTCATGTGCGTTTTATGAAGAATTGACATACCGACTATTACACCCTGGGTTGTACAAGATTCCCTGTACTTGCGGCAAGGTGAACATGGGCCAAACATGCCAGTCTATTGGGACTTGCATCAAGAAACACCAAAGAAATATCCGTCTCAACCAGCCAGACAAGGCAATATATGAGCACTTTGGGTCATGATGTCGGGTTCCAAGATGTTCGAGCTCTTACCCACAATACACACTACAGGTCTATGATGTACGAGAAGCTGTGGAAATACGTAAAAATCGTAACAATTTCAACAGGGACACTGGCTGTCAATTAAGTAATACGTAGGTAGTTCCCCTCTCTGTCCCTTCTATATTATTATTTCGTTTCGGCGTTTTCCAAATTCTTACGTTCGTCATCGCAAGTTGGTTCATTCCAAGCTATGAGTTGTGTGTACACTAGTTATAACCTCCCCCCCTCACACTGTCTACACATCATTATCATCCTCTTGTTTTCTCCACATACTTTCTTTCAATTCTTCAGCTCTGTTTTATTCTATTCTGGTGTCTTTCGTTGCATTTTATTTTATTAGTTTCTATTTATTTCTCCTACCACAGTAGTCTCTGTTTCGTCTGATGTCCTCTCTGTTACTCCTCACGCACACACGGTGTGATAGAACGTCTCACTTGGGGCTTGATGTTATCATCAGCCCCCGCTTGGAGCGCTGTGCCAGCATACAGCGAGCCACCTGGTGACGAGCGAGCATACTACTACAGCTCCAACGATAAATCATTCTTAAATTCAAACCCTCATTATTGGCGAAGTCTTCCTCATGAACAGTTCAGATTTTCTTCTGTAGACGCGGGACAAAGTTCTCTGCGAAAGGTAAAGAGTTTCACCCCGTTTTTCTTGACACAGTATAAGCCCATATCCTGTCTAATAATCAGTGTTGCCAACTTATATTTTCAAGATCCGCTAAATACTACTAAAAATCCGCTAAAATTCCGCCAAGAAATCCGATCCCAAATAATGTGCAATAGAAATGAGCAATAATAATAATAATAATAATAATAATAATAATAATAATAATAATAATAATAATAATAATTCTTGACACAGTATAAGCCCATATCCTGTCTAATAATCAGTGTTGCCAACTTATATTTTCAAGATCCGCTAAATACTACTAAAAATCCGCTAAAATTCCGCCAAGAAATCCGATCCCAAATAATGTGCAATAGAAATGAGCAATAATAATAATAATAATAATAATAATAATAATAATAATAATAATAATAATAATAATGAAATGGCGTATGGCTTTTAGTGTCGGGAGTGTCCGAGGACAAGTTCGGCTCGCCAAATGCAGGTCTTTCGAGTAGACGCCATGTTCTCAAGAAACCGTATTATTTGAAGTGTTAGCCTCCCCAGGTCCATTCTAAGGATGTGTCCGAAGAACACACTCCTCTTCCGTATGATGTGAAAGATTTTCTCTATCTTGGTATACAGTTCCTCTTCGGTTTCACCATCTTTGGGGTACATTGAATCAATCATTTCTCTGTGTGTTGTTCTTTTCTTAGTGCCCATTATTTCTTCATTCTTTCTGATCTTCGTTTCCCCTCATCTTCAGGGATAATAGGTTTGGAACCTTACATTTTCGTCTTTAGTTATTATTTTAGCTGTTCGATCGAATAGTGAATTTTCTGTAATTTTTAATTCTACTAGGTCTTTTTCAGTTTCTTTAGACCAGTTAGGTTTTGTTTCGCGGTTTGTTTGCTTAATCTATTAGAGTTCATTCTGAGAAGTTGGCCGTAAAAAGGTTATCCTTTTTCGCATATTATCTGAGAGTTTTCCAATTTTCTTTTAGTGTGTTGCATTCTCGATGTGTATTATCTTATTATCCTGAAATTTTGGTTCTATGATCTTTCTTAAAATTCTCCTTTCTTTTAGCTCGAGTTTCTCCATCTGGCCTGTTCCTGCTGCTTATAGTGCCTCAAGTTTAATCACTGTTGATAATGTTTAATTCTGGATCCCCGTGAAAGGGATTTCTTGTTGCATGTATCTTTTGTTGGTTTGATTGTCACTTCAAGTTTATTTTTTCTGGATTCCATTCCTTTGCATTCCACAGCTTATAATAATAATTATTATTATATGTCCCCACATTGTATTAGATTTCGTTGCTCGCTCTGTGTGTGTATGACTAGGAAGTGGCTGAGCCCGGCCTTGGTGTGTGTGGACGCCCTATAAAGCCACCTACTCACTTAGCATTGTGTTTACTAGCGCCTTTCACTGGCTGGAGCTGCTTTGAAGACGTCAGATATTTTGTTAGCTGTGTGAAGTGCTCTCATCACTCTTCTTTGTGACCTTGCTCGCCTTAGGAGTGTTTCGCTTCACGATGTAATCGCTAAAGAACTCCACCAGAGAAAAGGCGAGCACTTGTTTGCACTTCAATTGCTTGGAATTGTTGTGAATAATGGAGTGCGCGCTTGTCATGCTGAATTCTTTGTCCTTGTCCAGTCGTATCAACCTCCGCCTTTGGTTATGTGCAATTGCGAACTGGGTATTATTCAGGTGTACATGTTGACGTAACTGGTTCAGAAGCAGTGTTGCCATGTCCTCCGAAATAACGGAAAATCTTCTAATTTTTAGAAAAGATCCCAGAAAATGGTGGTGTACTGTATGGAGTATTAAATAAATTTCCATTGTGATGTTTTGACTCTGATCCGATCAAATTCTCCTGTAGGGTGTGAAGGACTGTTCAACATCGCAGGAAGTCCCCGATACATATTTTGAAAGATAGTATTTTCCGGGAGCTCTTCTTGTTCGTTACTCATATCCTTGCAAACAGAGAGCTTAAGTAACCTAGATTTCTTTTCAAGACTCCTTGGAGTTTGTTAGGAACTCTGACAAATGTAAGGCATCTAGCCATCCCAGATTCTGAGAAAGGATTGGTGCTGTTGTATGCAATTGAGACACTCGGACCTGCTGTATTTCCCAGACAAACAGAAGAAATTCTCAATTGAAATATATTTTATATGAGATTAAATTCGCCAATTTAATTAAAATTAAACGACCTGACAGTTTTTACATTTTTTGATTATTTACCTACATACAGTATGTACAAAAATGGTACATACTTCAATTACTATGTACAAACATATAATATTAGTAAGAATATGTCAACATATGTAAAGTGAAATACCGGTATAACCGTATCATAACCACAATTCGCAGACATTTTTCGTTTTCAGTTCTCTACAAGTAAAGGAATTGAATATGTAGCGGCATAAGAATCCATGCCCTAGCGATGATATACTTTACGTACAAATTTAGTTATGATATGGAGACACTAATGATGAAGGTCCAGTACGGAACTCCCGTTAACAGGACGTTAAACTCGTCGCCATTCTTCAGCGCTGAGGTAGATGTGGGTGTCATTGAGATGACACGAAGCCGTATTTAAGATGTCCCGTCCATGGCTAAAGAAACTGGCCTTCTTGGTGTGATATTTTTAAAACACTAATGAACTGCGCTGTTCTCCTATGAAGTGTCGATGTGGTGCCGTGTTTCGGCCTCGTAGCTCTTATTTGTTACTCATATGTGCACCGCTAGTGTATATTTAATAAACATATGAGGCCGCTTCGAAGGTAGGGCAGTATTATAAAGTTAGAATGAAGGAGCTTAACACCTCGTAAACTGCTTCAAACGTAGTGATGAATACAAAGAACAAACTACTTCATTTTATCGCCTATGGTTATACTGACCCGCATAGCACTATTGTAAGAAGTGTTGCCTGTTCACATTACCTTCCGGCGTTTTTTTCTTCGATGGGTGTACACCGTTAGATGCATTATATTATAATATTGTATTTGTGAACGGATATTACATAAAACACTCGATATTTACATCTTACATTGATATTACATTTTAATTACCGGTCTTAGCAGTGTTTTTGATTTCCTTCTATAGTTTTCCGTTACCTATGTACCTAGGACATTCATTCTAGAAATGTGGATTATGGAGAATTAAATAGTATCCAATGTTGTGAGACTAAAGTGTATTACTACCAGTTGACATTCAAAAGTGTGTAAGTGTGAAAGGCCCGTATCATTAATTTATTGGAATAAAATTTGTATACTCCGGTACAAAATAAATCCTCATTAAAAGGACGTTATTTCTTTCTAAATCATCTCATACACTTTAGAATTATCGCCTGCGTTCAGAAGAGAGTTGCTATATTTTATGGATGAGCATGTGAACTACCTTCTGATTTAACTTTTTCTCTTCTCCGTCCCTCTCGTAGTGATCATCCTGAACGACTCTTCCTCATCCGCTTTACATGATTAGCGTTTTGCATTACAATAGAAGGCTGATTTGTTCGTGCTTACCATACAACATGTTCTACTCCCTTCGGCCGCTGGCGATGTTCTTAACGGTGACTTCAGAGGTCACTAGGATAGGTTTCACTCTCTCCGGTGTGCGTGTGTTGTAAACCTGGACCACTCTCTCCACCCGCACTCAATGTCCAGTAGCAAGTAACCGGCTCTGTAAAAGAAACACCCTATTTGACTCTAGAACAAAGTTGAAAATGATCCACTAGGAGGTTAAAGGACCACACTACGCTGTTCATCAGCCTCACATTCCAACAAGACCGTGGTTTGACATATTTGTCTTAGTAGGGGACAGCTTACGTTCACCGTACCCATCCATCTCGGTCATGGCTGCTACCCAAACCATCTTCATCGAATTAGAGTAGCGGATTCTCCTATGTGCCACAAGGACCAAGAACCTTAACCATATCATTCTTGGTTGCAGTAAATATCGATAGACACAAAGTGTGTTATATGAAAAACTGTCCCTTATTCATGTCTCTTTTCCTACCGGTATACTATGTTTACTAAGAAAGATCTGATAACAGCACTTGCCCAATTTTTACATATAACTGATCTGAAGATCTGAATGCGACGTTTATCGCCGAAGGTTCTTTTGTATGTGCTGTGAAGTGAAAAGGAATATTTCATTTGTATTAAGATATTTAATCTGTTGTATGCATTTCAGATATAGTATGGTATGTCATTTATGTATTATGTTTTGCTGGTTGTATGCCTACTTGCCGAATGCCAAATAAAATTACTTTAAAAACATGATCCACTAGGATATCTTCCGAGACCAGCAAGCACATTGTACTGGAAGCATGATCGAACATATGACCAACGACCTTGTATGTAGCCTATGCACTCTATGCACGTAAGTCTTTCAAGTGTCGGAAGTCCTCCATCATCTCGCACAAGGCTGATGATCTGGGTATTGATTGATAACCAAAGTGTTAATGTACCTTTAACTCTCAGAACGATTACGAAAAGCTGAGCCCTTTAAACTTAGTCAAGCAATCCCATGTTTCTATAATTAAAATTTTCTCTCTGCGGTATTTTATTAGTGGAAATCATTTTGATCCTTTTTCTCTTACGAATGTTAATCGTACTACTTTGTAAAAAAAAATCGAGTGAGTTGGCCGTGTGGTTAGGGGCTGTAAGCTAGCATTCGGGTTCGAACCGTACTGTTGGCAGTCCAGAAGATGGTTTTCCATTGTTCCCCATTTTCACACCAGGCAACTTCTGGGGCTGTACCTTAAGGCCACGGCCACTTCCTTCCCACTCCTAGCTCTTTTCGTATCCCATCATCGCCATAAGACCTATCTGTGTCTGTGCAACGTAAAGCAAGTTGTGAAAAATGTTCGTCATTCTTATGAAAATAAATTATATCGCGAGAAATACAATGTTATTAAATAGAACATTTTTGCCAGTACTAACGATCAATTGTTATGAAATTTAATTGAGTAGTATATGTTTCATCTTTGTATGGGTGATTATTTGTACTAATTAAGCCGAAATAATTGAAACATGACCTTACAGCCTACACTTCAAATCTAGAATTAAAAAAGAATTGTTGAATCTACTGCCACTTCAAATGTTTGCTGCAAGATTTAAATTAAATATATTTTTGTTTTATCGTTGACGAATATAATGGAATCCTCATGAAGTCTGTATTACTAACGTTTCATTTTAGAATACCAAACAAGCTGTTATTGCGAAGCCATTTATTATTTTCTTTCATGACTAGTTCTTTCAATACAAACCCATTAGCGTATTACTTGCTTTTTAATAATAATAATAATAATAATGGCGTGTGGCCTCGTGAGAGGCCTGTTGCACGTCTTTTAATCTAATGACCTGCGCGTCGTGATGATGACATGGTGATGATCCATCCAGTCCCCGTGCCAGGGGAATTAATCCATTATGGTTAAAATTCCCGACCCTGTCTGGAATCGAACCCGGAACCCCTATGACTAAAGGCCAGCACGCTAACCATTTAGCCATGGAGCCGGACCATTTTAAGATTAAAGGCTTTAACTCAAGAATCATACAACATAGTGATGAATTAGGAAGAAGAGTTCTCAGTCCCTCTAAGAGTGAGTTAGTCCAGATGGAAGATTGGAGTGAAAAAAGCAGACAAATGAACCGACCCGTGGCTGACTTCCCAAGCCCAAGTTGGCGGGTTCGAACCCGGTTCAGTCCGCTGGTATTTGCAGGTGCTTAAATACACTAGTCTTTCTTAGCATATTCACCGAAACGTACAAGAACTCCCGAGAGACAATATTCTGAAAGTCATTAAAGTAGTTAGATGGCTCATTAAGGGCATTCGCCCGCCAAGATTGACGCTGCCCGGCCAAGTAGCCTGCAGATTGTGGAGTTCACCGTGGTCAGTATGCCTAAATTAACATCAGACAGCTCCTCAGTTGAACTCACGGGGTTGAGTGAGCCCTGATCCAGTCCTCAGTCCAGAATTAACATACCTGAACTGGCCGGGAATCGAAGCCAGGGACTGTGGGTACAAGGCAGCAAGCAACTCTTTGACATCCTCTATATATCACTAATCAGAGAGTAAAGTGGAAGGGATCAGACACTTCGAAAAATGAAGGAATCGGCTAAAGAAACATAAGGGCCATTAAGGGCTTATATCACTCGATTACCACGCCCCTAAAGGAAAATACTGCCTGATACATCAGTGAAGCCAATGGTATTAATCGGTGTGTTGAGAAAGAGATATATTTGAATTTTTTTAATGGAACCAAAAACCAAAACCCCATGGCGCAATAGCCCCAAAGACCTGAAGATTACGAGGTGTCGTGTGGTCAGCACGACAAATCCTCTCGGTCGTTATTCTTGGTTTTCTAGACCGGGACCGCTATCTCACCGTCATATAGCTCCTCAATTGTAATCACGTAGGCTAAGTGGACCTCGAGCCACCGCTCAGAACCAGGTAAAAGTCCCCAACCTAGCCGGGAATCGAACCCGGGTCCTCCGGGTAATATGTAGGCACTCTACCCCTACACCGCGAAGCCGCCTTTGAAATGAAAATAAAAATATAAATGAATTCGTCATATCTGCGGATTGAGTTTTTAATCCACTTCTCATGTACTGAGTCCATCGGAGATCAGTAGAATGCTCGTTATTTTGGACGAGCTCTATCAAGGAGTGGGAAGGAGCACTGTGATGTTAGACTTAGCCAGCAAATGGAACCGCAGAACGAATATTTATCTCGTAAAACCCGTGCCCTTCGGTGCTTGATTCTCGCTCGTCGTATATCACACATATGAGTCGTTTTTAGAATGTAATATGTTTGAATTGCATACTGCTATAACAATGTGTCGCTTCTATATATACGACGAATTGCAATCTGTAACACACTTTCAGCGCTTTCTGGTTACCAAGTTCCTCTACTTTTAATTTTAAACTTCCCGTCATCTCCCAAGAGGGTGGCTCCCTAGCGTATTATCAGAACAGGTCGGATAGGACAGATGGAAGTGTGGAGTCTGTCACAAGTTCCATGATTCAGTTGAGCGCCCCGTGGTCGCCAACCCATGCCCCCAAGTTATGAGCCCCTTGGGTTTTTTAGTCACCTCTTATGACAGGCAGGGGATACCGCGGGTGTTATACTATCGCCCCCACTCACAGGGGAAGGAACGATTGTCAGGAGCCTGGCAGAAGTAGGCCTAAGTGGAAACTCTGCCTAGACCAGCTATTGTTGGGAGATCAGAAGAATGCACATGCTCGGTGAGGCACGGGGCGAAGGGGTTTTCACCAGCAGAGCCCGTGACGCAATGGTTACGATAGTAACTCCGCTACTACCCAGGCGACTTTATATTATCTTCTACTAGTAGCTCTTCGCTCTTGTCAGTTGTAATCCAGCAAACTGCAAAGTGTGAGTCAGTGTTTTCGTGTAGCAGATAAGAGCCGATCTGTCTGGGCAGAACGGGAAGTTCGTGCTTGCAGACCACATTCCTCATTCTTGGATTCTTCTCATCTCCACACAGTAGCTGTCATGTAGTCGCCAGCCATGTTCCCAAGTTAAGTCAGATCGGTCCTTGACTTCCCTTACAACAGGCAGAGTCTACTTCCGATTATTCTCTGTGCCACCCTCACAGGATCACACTCACTGAAGAAACAAGAGCGATTTGACCCTAGAGCCTCACCCACTTGGAGCAAACGGCTAATGCGCTGTGCTGATTGAAGCTGGGGAATGGTAATAATAGAGAATGTGTAATAATTGTGTCCGCCTATGTGGTGTAGTGGTTAGTGTGATTAGCTGCCACTCCCGAAGGCCCGGGTTCGATTCCAGGCTCTGCCACGAAATTTCAAAAGTAGTACGAGGGCTGGAACGGGGGCCGCTCAGCCTCGGGAGGACAACGGAATAGAGGGGGTTTCCCACTTCTCCTCCAGGCAAATGCCGGTATGGTACCTAACTAAGGCCGCTTCCTTCCGTCTTCCTTGTCTATCCCTTCCGATCTCTCCTCCCCTCCCCCACCACAAGGCCCCTGCTCAGCATACCACACGAAATTTGAAAAGGAGTACGTGGACTGGAACGGGGTCCACTAAGCCTCGGGAGGTCAACAGAGTAGAGTGGGGTGGAGGCTCCCACTTCTCCTCCTGGCAAATGCCGGTATGGTACCTAACTAAGGCCGCTTCCTTCCGTCTTCCTTGTCTATCCCTTCCAATTTTCCCATCCCCCCCCCCACAAGGCCACTGTTCAGCATAGCAGGTGAGGCCGCCTGGGAGAAGTACTGGTTTTCCTCCCCAGTTGTATCCCCCCGACCCAAAGTCTCACGCTCCAGGACACTGCTCTTAAGGTAGTAGAGTTGGCATCCCTCGCTAAGTCTGGGAGTAAAACCGACCCTGGAAGGAAAACGGATTAAGAAAGAAAGAAAGAAAGAAAGAGTATAACAATTTGAAAGCTCAAGAAGGCAGCGTGAGGGAGTAGTAGCGTGTAGTATTGCCCTTTGGTCATCACAGACTGCTGTACTCATAAGTTGAAAGGAGTTCGAGTTTCTGAATACACTTGCTGTCTCTTGTGCAGACTGTAAAATTACTTCTCGTAACACAGCGCTGGTGTAGTTTCATTGAAATGTTTCGTTGTCGTGTATCACTGCACGAAGGTAGAGCACGACGTCGAGTAGAGTGCGATGACCTCTGCGAGTAACAAGATTGGAATCATAACGAACCATTGTCCGTATCGCTTATTGAGTCATAACTCACGCACATCAGCCCCAAGGCTACACTTCTCGTCCGGGTCAATCTGTTCACCTTCTTCAGGAAGTAGCCGGCGGTATCTCGCACGACGCCTCACGGCTCGGTAATTCTGTTATCTGCGAGATGAAAGTCTTACCGCCCTCGGAACCTCCAACCCGAATCGCACACTATCCGGATGAATGCTTTAACCATTTGAATTGGGATGGTTGGCACATCAGTGATTCAGCCCCACGATATTAAATTACGAGGGCAATTCAATAAGTATCTGCAATTTTGCTCTAATTGTCTTTAGTATGGCTCTATGGCGTTGTATGCTCACCAGTCTCTAGTTGGCATTGTTGTCTACGTGTCTGGTAGATTTCAGCGTTATCAGATCAGTACAGCTTGCACTGTACGCATAAAGATGGCCGCGCCACTCTGTTTGCACCAAGGAAGAACAGAGTCCAGTAATTTATTTATTTATTTATTTATTTATTTATTTATTTATTTATTTATTTATTTATTTATTTATTTATTTAATTATTTAATTATTTAATTATTTATTTATTTATTTATTTATTTATTTATTTATTTATTTATTTATTTATTTATTTATTTATTTATTTATTTATTTATTTATTTATTTATTTATTTATTGTAACAGTCATTCATCTGGTATTCCGGATCATATCACACACTTGTTCAATATTGACATCAGTTACGGGTGCAGATGGACGCCCGGATCTTTCCTCATCCTTCACGCTCGTCCGACCCCCTTTTAAACTGTTCATTCCACTGGTAAACACTTCGCTGTGGCGAAACATTGTCCCCGTATTGTGCTGAAAGTCTTCTATGAATTCCCGCTCCTGGTTCACCCTCAGACCACAAACAACGAATTACGGAGCGCTGTTGTTCCTTGGTGCAAACAGAGTGTGGCGTGGCCATCTTTACGTCGTAACAGCACAAGCTGTACTGATCTGATAACGCTGAAACCTACCACAGACGTAGACAACGGTGCCATCTAGCGGCTGGTGAGCACATAACGCCGTTGAGCCAACATACAGATAATTAAAGCACAGATACTTATTCACTTGCCTACGTAAATCCATTTCAATTTTGTCGAGCTGAGTGGTTCAGACGGTTGAGGCGCTGGCCTGAGCTCAACTTGGCAGGTTCGATCCTGGCTCAGTCTAGTGTTACCGGGCGAGTTGGCCGTGCGCGTAGAGGCGCGCGGCTGTGAACTTGCATCCGGGAGATCGTGGATTCGAGCCCCGCTGTCGGCAGCCCCGAAGATGGTTTTCCGTGGTTTCCCATTTTCACACCAGGCAAATGCTGGGGCTGTACCTTAGTTAAGGCCACGGCAGCTTCCTTCCAACTCCTAGGCCTTTCCTATCCCATCGTCGCCATAAGACCTGTCTATGTCGGTGCGACGTAAAGCAACTAACAAAAAAAAAGTCTAGTGTTATTTCAAGGAGCTCAAATACTTCAGCCTCGTATCGGTAGATTGGGAAGTAAAGGAACTCCTGCGGGATAAATTTCCGGCACATTGGCGTCTCCAAAAACTGTAACAGTTGTTAGCGGACCTTAAAAACCAATAACATCATTATTAATTCAAATATCGTGTACGCAGGCATGGCCTCCTATTCGAAACTCGTTGGCGTGTTGCAGAGTGGTGCTGCCTTACATCGTCGAAGATTGGACTCTGAAGGCTTCATCAAAGAACTGTCTATGGAGACATCTGTTGGTCTGTTTACTTGGGGTTGTACTAGCAAGCTCCATAAATCGTATCAGGTAGTGGTTACATTAGTTTAACCTGCTATTTATCTAAGGCAAAAGAACTGATTGTTTGACCACCGTCGGTAATCGACCTGGATTCTCCCGCTCTCTGGACGGGTGTGAAAATCTTTTCCATCAATCAAATGGCTGTCCGGTTTGTGTCACGTAGCTATCATCTTGCATTGGGGAGATAGTGGGTTCGAAGCTCACTTTCGGTAGGCCTGAAGATGGTTTTCCGTGGTTTCCCATTTCACACCAGGCAAATGCTTGAGTGGTACCTTAATTAAGGGCTAAGGCCACGGTCACTTCCTTCCCACTCCTAGGCCTACTCTATCCCATTGTCACCATGAGACGCATCTGTGTCGATGCGACGTAAAACGAAAATTCGACACACAAGGGAATCACATTCAGCTTCGAGGTCTCGTACGGTTTCAGCTCTTCGCCTTAGGAAGTGACTTCTTCTTTCCTAGCGTTTAGTCCCGCATTGGTGTAGGGTCCACTTTTAAGCATCCTATCCTCCCTCCCTTCTTTCAGTCAAGGGCGTCAGCTTTAGAGATATCTATAAGACGCATGTCTTCCTTAATACAGTCGAACCATCGCTTCTTGGGTCGACCTCGGGATCGAGATCCTTCAGGATCAAATTGGAGGGCTGTGTATATTGTTGAGTTTGTAGGACTTCGGATAACACGACCATACCACCTAAGTCGCGCTTCTCGCATCTTCTCTGGGATAGGTGCCACTCCCAATCGCCTTCGGACGTCTTCATTTCTGACATGGTCCAGTCTTGTAAGACCCAGTGACCAACGAAACATCTTCATCGCCATAACATGTAAAACCTGCTCGTGCTTCTTAGTTGTAGACCAGCATTCCGACCCATAGAGTGCAACTGGTCGGACCATGGATTTGTAGACTTCTACTTTCAGGCCGGTGGGAATTTTCTTATCATCGCCTTAGGAAGTGACTACTTTTAAGAAACATTTAGTTTTTCTTCTGGGTTGAACCGTGTTGTTGTTTTCTGTACATTCTATACAGTTAGCCGACATTTCGAATACATTGCAGTATTCTTATGTCAGGGTGACTGAAATACCCCTACTAATGATGCTACCTGGGATCAAGTAGGGGTATTTTTCGGAATGTACAGAAATCAACACGGTTCAACCAGACAAAAATACTAAATAAAAACAGACACCGTGGAAGCTTCACTTCTAAGATACTTTTAAGAAAAGTTGTTTCCAATTTTCAATTCTTCTTTAAACAGTTCTTGTAACTTGAGGATATGTTCATTTCTCATCGAATTTTCTAATGTCTTTGTTCATTGATTCGTCTGTTAGCAGTATTAATGACAAGTGTATACACTGCTGTGCACTGAGATTAATAAATAGTCCGACACTCGTTGCAGGGAGGTCAAACTCTCGGTAAAATAGTTTTTCAATGCGAATGGGAACAATTTCGTTATACAAATGGTTCAGTCAAGGTACTTGAGGTATGGTGGTTACATTTCCTGCCGAGAGCTCTTTAAGTCCCCACGGAAGTGCTGTTAGTCTTGTCGGAGATGATTCATTAACGGGGCGAGCAGCGCGCTCTGCATGCGAACATCCTTGCTATCGGGAACCCATTTCATAGACTGCATTAAGGAAATGAGAGGCAAGTTAATGTAGTGAGCATGTGCCAAGTTCATATTGAGCTTCAGGAGTGAGAAAAGACCTTTTTTATAGTGACGTAGTTCGTGTTTTTATAGTTGAAATACCAGGAAATAAGATGGGCATAATAAGGATCATCTTTGATGTCGGCTTGAATATTTACTTTTGAAAATGGCTGGGCTGAGTGGCTCAGACGGTTAAGGCGCTGGCCTTCTGACCCCAACATGGCAGGTTCGATCCTGGCTCAGTCCGGTGGTATTTGAAGGTGCTCAAATACGTCAGCCTCGCGTCGGTAGATTTACTGGCACGTAAAAGAACTCCTGCGGGACTAAATTCCGGCACCTCGGCGTCTCCGAAAACTGTAAAAGAGTAGTTAGTGGGACGTAAAACAAATATTATTATTATTATTATTATTATTATTATTATTATTATTATTATTATTATTATTATTATGACTTTGAAAATAATCAAACATTATCAAATTACGGTGAAAGTAGTAATCTTATGACCTCAGCTACTATCTGGAGTCAGTTTGATTTAACGCCATTTAGGCTGCCTGCGTTACAATTTCTACCTCATTGTAGAGAAACGTATCTGTGTTCGGTGGCCTGTCGCAGTGCTGGTGGTGATTAAAAGTTTTTTTTTTTTTAACAATCGGCTTTACGACGTACGGACACTGATAGGTCTTATGGCGACGATGGGATAGGAAAGGGCTAGGAGTCGGAAGGAAGCGGCCGTGGATTTAAGTTACAGCCCCAGCAGTTGGCTGGTGTAAAAATGTGAAACCACGGAAAACTATCTTCAGGGCTGCATTTCTCGAACGCAAGCTCAAATCCATACGCCCCTTATCAGACAATGAAATCGCTCGGTACATTCATTTTCTAACTATTGGGTTGCATTCTGCTTCCCCTGTGGATGGGGGCGGTAATCTCTACCTGTCGTAAGAGCAGACTAAAAGGGGCTCAACTTGGGAGCGTGGGTTAGCGAGCACGGGGCTTTGCCGAGTCGTGGCTTTGCTTCCACCTACTTGTACCAGGCTCCTCACTTTCGCCTGTCCTATCCGACCTCACTTGGTCAACTCGTGTTCTTTTCCAACCCCGACGGTACTAGGTTGCGAGGGCTAGGGAGTCTTTCATTTTCACGCCCTTCGTGGCCCTTGGCTCTCTTTGGCCGATATCTTCATTTCTCGAAGTGTCGGATCCCTTCCATTTTTTCTCTCTTATTAGTGTTATATAGTGGATGGTTGCTTAGTTGTACTTCCTCTTAAAACAATCACCGCCACCACCTCCGCCTGGTGTGAAAATGGGAAACTATCTTCCGCGCTGCCGATAGACGAGTTTGAATCCACTATTTCTCGAATGCAAGTGGTCCTAATCGGACAGTCAAACCGCTCGTTACAATTACTTTTTTAACTGTTGGGTTGCATTCTGCGTACGATTGAATAAAACACGCAGGTAAGTGAATCTCAATAATGCTGCTTGATTTCAGCCCCTTGTGTGGTTTAGTGGTAAAATGTCGACAACCAGAACTCAGGAACGCGGGTTCAAACCCGGCATAAGTAGTCGGAATTTTGAAGGGCAGAATGAAGTCCATATCGGTCGATGTTGGCATGTTGACAAATGGGAGCGGTAGAATACATCCACGGTATTCCCTGTCTCTCGCAAGAGGCGACCAAACGGGAGAACAAGAGTTCTCAATTGGGGAGCGTCGATTGGTGATCACGCTTCCCTTAGCCGAGCCTCCGTTTGTCAGTCCGGCTCGATGGCTAAATGGTTTGCGTGCTGGCCTTTGGTCACAAGGGTCCCGGCAGCGACGTAAAGGAAGCTGTAAAAAGCAAATTTCTAAAATCGTAAAAATAGTTTGTAGGACGTATTACTTATTTTTTATTATTATTGTCATTGTTTCTGTTATTATTAACAACGATAACAACCGAACCTTGCCTTTTACATCTGTATTATTAGCATATATAAAGAGAATAGACATATTTCTATGAATATAGGCTCTACAGTATTTCAAAAACTTGCAAATATACTCAGATTTACAATTATATATTGCACTCTCAGAGGATTTTCCGTAATTATTACAGATTTCACCTTACAATTACGGAATTACGGTCAAAGGGGAAATTATTACGGAAAAGCTGACATTATCACGGGGAATAAATTCTACGAAAGAAAAAAGAAAAGAAAATACGTCCAATCCTTTCGAGCCTTTCTCCTTAAATCGTCCCCGTTGTAATTCTTGTGAGTTGGCAACGATACTTATTCGATCGTGGCTTCCTTTTGTTAGACATAAAGCTGAAAATTACAGGCCAGTAAGTTTGACATGCATTGTATGTAAGCTTTGGGAAGGCATTCTTTCTGATTATATTAGACATGTTTGTGAAATTAATAACTGGTTCGATAGAAGGCAATTCGGTTTTAGGAAAGGTTATTCCACTAAAGCTCAACTTGTAGGATTCCAGCAAGATATAGCAGATATCTTGGATTCTGGAGGTCAAATGGACTGTATCGCGATTGACCTGTCTAAAGCATTTGATAGGGTGGATCATGGGAGACTACTGGCAAAAATGAGTGCAATTGGACTAGACAAAAGAGTGACTGAATGGGTTGCTATATTTCTAGAAAATAGGTCTCAGAGAGTTAGAGTAGGTGAAGCTTTGTCTGACCCTGTAATAGTTGAGAGGGGAGTTCCTCAGGGCAGTGTTATCGGACCTTTATGTTTTCTTATATATATAAATGATATGAGTAAAGGAGTGGAATCGGAGGTAAGGCTTTTTGTGGATGATGTTATTCTCTATAGAGTGATAAATAAGTTACAAGATTGTGAGCAACTGCAACGTGACCTCGAAAATGTTGTGAGATGGACAGCAGGCAATGGTATGTTGATAAACGGGGTTAAAAGTCAGGTTGTGAGTTTCACAAATAGGAAAAGTCCCCTCAGTTTTAATTACTGCGTTGATGGGGTGAAAGTTCCTTTTGGGGATCATTGTAAGTATCTAGGTGTTAATATACGGAAAGATCTTCATTGGGGTCATGGTCTTGATGCGTCGCTCTAGCTCTAGCTAGCGGAGCGCAGCGAGGGATCCAGTCGGCCGTGATTAGATTAGCAGTTCGCATTTTCTACCACCACGAGCGCAAATCACATAAATGGGATTGTAAATAAAGGGTACCGATCTCTGCACATGGTTATGAGGGTATTTAGGGGTTGTAGTAAGGATGTAAAGGAGAGTGCATATAAGTCTCTGGTAAGACCCCAACTTGAGTATGGTTCCAGTGTATGGGACCCTCACCAGGATTACCTGATTCAAGAACTGGAAAAAATCCAAAGAAAAGCAGCTCGATTTGTTCTGGGTGATTTCCGACAAAAGAGTAGCGTCACAAAAATGTTGCAATGTTTGGGTTGGGAAGAAATGGGAGACAGAAGACGAGCTGCTCGACTAAGTGGTATGTTCCGAGCTGTCAGCGGAGAGATGGCGTGGAATGACATTAGTAGACGAATAAGTTTGAATGGCGTCTATAAAAGTAGGAAAGATCACAATATGAAAATAAAGTTGGAATTCAAGAGGACAAACTGGGGCAAATATTCATTTATAGGAAGGGGAGTTAGGGATTGGAATAACTTACCAAGGGAGATGTTCAATAAATTTCCAATTTCTTTGAAATCATTTCGGAAAAGGCTAGGAAAGCAACAGATAGGGAATCTGCCACCTGGGCGACTGCCCTAAATGCAGATCAGTATTGATTGATTGATACCCATAAGCATTGTAAAATTCATTCTAGTGAAGGAGCTCAGGCGCTGCTCCTCTCCTTCAATAATGTTGTATTTGCTGTGTTAAGTGTACCTGACAGTTGACAGAAATATGAGAAAAAAGTGAGGCCTACATTAAGCACATCTGCACTGGAATCCCTTTTGGTTCAGAAGACGAAACTGTCATCCTTTGTGTAACACAGATAATCCACTCGTCTGCACATGATTTAATAAACATATTCGACACAATGGTTTGGGGAAATCTGTATTGTTCATTGATTTTATTGAATGCACTTGTGGTTTATCAATAATAAAAATTATAATTCGCAGTTCCCTTTATCACACAAACGGTATTTGCAGAATATTTGCAAAACCTGTAGCTCGCATTGACCTGACCATGTTTAAAGTCCATTGTGTTACCCACGGTCCAACAGTGATGTTAAATCTCCCTGCATTACATATACAGTAAATTCCTCTTTGTTTTGTATCATGTTGTTCAGGAATCAACTCTGGTGTTGTGTATGACGAAATGAAAATAGTTCGTGACATTTTGTTTTTGACTCATTACTGATGGTGCGGTTTACTATTTGCTTTACGTCGCACCGACACAGATATATCTTAAGGCGACGATGGGACAGGAAAGGAGTAGGAGGGAAGTGACCGTGGCCTTAATTGTTACATCCTGGTGTGAAATTAGGGAAACCACGGAAAACTATCTTAAGGGCTGCTGACAGTGGGGTTCGAACCCACTATCTGCCGAATGCAAGCTGTTAGTTGCGTGGCCCAAATTGCACAGCCACTTGCTCGGTTGTTGTTTTTGTTGTCATTCTAGTAGTAGTAGTAGTAGTAGTAGTAGTAGTAGTAGTAGTAGTAGAAATAGCCAATCTCCACTTTCAAGAGTCTCTCCTATTATAAGGGGCGATCAAAAAGTGTCCGTTCGACGGCCGTACAGTCAATCAGACAAAATCGCCAAGAGCAATGAGGCATTCATCCCTCCGGCGCACCAGGTGGTAAAACACCGCGACCTGTTGTGTAACCACCTGCTGCACACCCTCGTCCGACAGAAAGAGTCGACACTTCAAGGCCTTTCTGAGGGAACCGAAAGCATGACAATCGCACGGGGAGAGATCAGGACTCATCCGCCGCCCGCGTGTTGTCCGTAATGGACGAGGCTGGCCTCAGATCGGCCGGCGTCTTATGCCGAAGCGCGACTCGCACGAAACTTGGTGCACCATTCCACAGCGGTGGTATTCGACAAACATGCTACCCCATACACAGCCTTCATTCTTTGATAGATGTCAACCGGTGTTTGTCCTTCAGCAGCCAAGAACAGAATAACAGCACGTTGGTCCTGTTTGGACGCATTTGGTGATAACGTCGCCATAGCTCACATGGCCGCATTTAACGCACGCACCTCTGCACTACACGACTGCCACATTAATCCCTTTGCCTACATGTCCGTGCTTATATACCCGCATCGGAGTCGCGCTACGTTGCATGTCCGCTGCAGCAACGCCCTCAAACGGAAAAGTTTTTTATCACGCCTTTATATGCTGGAGAAGATTAGATTGGATATC
Organism: Anabrus simplex; assembly: GCF_040414725.1. Taxonomy (NCBI): domain Eukaryota; kingdom Metazoa; phylum Arthropoda; class Insecta; order Orthoptera; family Tettigoniidae; genus Anabrus; species Anabrus simplex. The sequence continues at coordinate 1,767,626,138 of NC_090265.1, read as the reverse complement.
TTAATCAAAGCCGAGTGGTACTTTTACCGACTTCCTCAATTTTTTCGTGTTTCGAATACCGGCCAATGCACGTGGAATTTTTGAAATGAAGTCGCATCCTTGCGGTTCAGATTCCAGATAAACCTAGAGATGCCTCGAGTATGATCACGAATCTAGTAGTTACGTAAAGCTACAAGCTAGCTAGCTAGCTAGCTACTAAAATCAAATCCATTCGTAAATGATTAACTTAGCTTTTACTTTTACTTTTAATTTTGCCAGGATTGTAACACATCTGACAACTTTAGACCTGACTAGCTGCTATAAAGATAATTAAATTGACCAATGCAGCACTTTGTTTTACGTTAATCAAGTTCTCGGGGAATACGTCCTTTTTTTACGTAGACTCTTTCCTCGACAGCGAACGGCCGTAGCCGTGTTGAAACACCGGATCCCGTGAGATCTCCGAAGTTAAGCAACATTGGGCGTGGTCGAGAAGTGGGTGGGTTGCCACGCGCTGTTGCTGGGGGTAAGGGAATGGAGGAGCGGAAAGGAACTGGCCACCCTACCGTACATAAACTCCGGCTCAGGCACACCTCTGCGGAGGTTCGGACCTGCCTTCGGGCAGAACACATCCTTACCTTACCTTTCCTCGACAACGGGTACATTGAAAGAAAAGTTTTAATAATAATATTTAGCCTAATATTAATTTCGTGTGGCTATTTCTAGCCGAGTGCAGCCCTTGTAAGGCAGACCCTCCGATTAGGGTGGGCGGCATCTGCCATGCGTAGGTAACTACGTGTTATTGTGGAGGAGGATAGTGTTTATGTGTGGTGTGTGTGAGTTGCAGGGATGTTGGGGACAGCACAAACACCCAGCCCCCGGGCCATTAGAATTAACCAATGAATATTAAAATCCCCGACCCGACCGGGAATCGAACCCGGGACCGTCTGAACCGAAGGCCAGTACTCTGACCATTCAGCCAACAAGTTGGACATAATAATAATAATAATAATAATAATAATAATAATAATAATAATAATAATAATGTTATTAGCTTTACGTCCTAATAACTACTTTTACGGTTTTCGGAAACGCCGAGGTGCCAGAATTTCGTTCCGCAGGAGTGAATTTACGTGCCAGTAAATCTACCGACAAGAGACTGACGTATTTGAGCACCTCCAGTACCACTGGAATGAGCCAGGATCAAACCTGCCATATTGGGATCAGAAGGCCAGCGCCTCAACCGTCTGAGCCATTTAGCCGTGCAAGGAAAATCTTAAGACTCTTAGTTTAGAACGCGGATATCGCCCAGAGTATTTAACTTACGATTATGTATAATGTCTCAATTGACCGATAAAAGAGGAGGCTTACCTGCTGCAAAAAAAAAAAAAAAAAAAAAAAAGAAAAAGAAAAATTGAAAAGTAAGGCGAAATTTGTGTTAAATATGTGACGTCACACGCATAGTCTGCAGTGTTGCCAACTTAGCGGATTTTACTCTAAATTTGGCGGAATTAGAAGACTGTCGGCGGAGAAATATATCATTTAGCGGACAGCGGATGTTTTGGCGGAATTCTAGATTTATTATAGCGGAATTTAGCGTTTTATCCATTTTACATTTTTTTTTTATTTGGACTCCAGTCTGTCTCCGAGCTATTCCGTATTTCTTGTCAGGAGCTAGCAGTCACGTGAGGAAAACATGTTATATGGATTTGATGTTATGAGATCATGGTATCATAAATTTGTAATGCGTGGGGAAAGGGTACTTTTCTCTTAGTTGACGAATGACGACAGATAACGAAACTGTGAAAGAGTATCATTTATATTTATGCTATGAAGACCGTTTAATGAACTGGCCTATTCAGTGTGTGGCCCTTGAGTTAGGGGATTCACCTAGTTTGCACCCGGCAGTAAAACGCCTACAGCCGGGCTGAGTGGTTCAGACGGTTAAGGCGCTAGCTTTCTAACCCCAACTTGGCAGGTTCGATCCTGGCTCAGTCCGGCGGTATCTGAAGGTGCTCAAATATGACAGCCCCGTCGTGCTGGCACGTAAAAGAACTCCTGCGGGACTAAATTCCGGCACCTCGGCGTCTCCGAAGAACTTAAAAAGTAGTTAGTGGGACGTGAAACAATTATTATTATTATTATTAGTATTATTAGTATTATTATTATTATTATTATTATTATTATTATTATTATTATTATTATTATTATTAAAACGCCTACAAGTTTTAGATCGCCGGCTCGTAGGCAGGGGCTTAATCCCAGTGAAACTCACAGATCAGGTGAACAGACATTTACTTTTTTTATTATTATTATTATTATTATTATTATTATTCATTGTTATTGCGCATTATTTGAGATCGGATTTCTTGGTGGAATTTTAGCGGATTTTTAGTGGTATTTAGCGGATCTTGGAAATATAAGTTGGCAACACTGATAGTCTGTTATATATAAGATGGCGCTGTGTTGACTATCACGCTCAGTTGGAGGTTAGCTGTCATTGTGAATACATCGTAGTCATTTGTATAGAATAAGAAATGTAATAATGGAAAAGAAAGATTTTTTTACGATTCGGCAAAAGGTGGTGGTGGTGATGGTGATTATTCTTTTAAGAAGAAGTACAACTAAGCAACCATCCTGTACTTCGCACAAATCAGAGAGAGAAAAAATGGAAGGGATCCGACGCTTCGAAAAATAAAGGTATCCGCCAAAAGAAGACAAGGGCCACGTAAGGCGTGAAAATGAGACTCCATAGGCCTCGAATGCTCTAATACCGTCGGGGTTGGAAAAGAACAAGAGTTGGCCAAGGGAGGTCGGAGAGGATAGATGAAAGCGGAAGCAATGCCAGGACTCAGCTGAGGGCCCCGTGGTCACCAACCGACACTCCCAAGTTGAGAGCCTCTAGGGCCCCTTTTAGTCGTCTCTTAGGACAGGCAGTGGATACATTGGGTGTTAATCTACCGCCCCCACCCACAGGGGGAGATTCGGCAAAGTAAGTCCACAAAACCCTCAAAAACCTGCGGCCGTTACAATAGTGACAGCCTACCTGGTTCGAACCCCACTATCGGCAGCATTGAACATGGTTTTCCATGGTTTCCCATTTTCACCACAGGCAAATGTTGGGATTGTGCCTTAAGGCCATGGCCGCTTCCTTCCCACTCCTAGCTCCTTCCTCTCCCATCGTCGCCTATCTGTGTCGCTGCGACGTAAAGCTAATATTGAAAAAAAGAAATGACAGCCCACTGCCAATGTTTTTCGTAAGGTTACATAGAGAGTGGTCAAGCATAATTTGTGTACTCGTGCGGGATCTATTAGTGTTGACCCGTTGAATTGTGCTTCAGGTAGCCCGTACCTTCATAACAAGTTTTGGATAATGGTCTGTACATTTGCGCTGATTAGACACGGGCAGAAACTAGCGTACCACACAAGTAGCCGAGTGGGCGCCGAGGCGCTATATAAGGCGTCCGTCACGTTGCTACCTTGTTAGTCGTGCGTCAGACCGGGCTGATACCATCTCTTGTCATTTGTTAGTCCCATTCAGAGCACTAATACTGACCAAGTGGATACAAGGGCTTCATATGGCGAGCTTGAGGTAGCACCATCGTACACACTTCTTTTTTCCAATTAAAGAACATTCCATTTCTCAGCTAAACAAGCTCATATTTCTTGCCTAGGCAGCATAAATAACGTGCTGGCCGACATGCTGGATAATCATCTCATTATTAGCGAGTGTATAGCACTTGATATCTGTGTTACGGAGAACGTATTGCACCCATAATTCTACCCGGCTAAATATTGCAACTAGAAAATTACAACTACAAGATGCAACTACAAGTGCAGCCGTAATTCTTTATTGCAAGTTTATCTCACATTCCGTGGCATCGGAACTCTCCGTGGGACCGAGCCACCCATTCGAGCGACCGCGGAACACTTCGATTGACTTCGGGTAATTAATAATTAACTTCCACATAATAAACCTTCATTGCGAGAGATTTCAGCAATATCATTAAACCTCATCAGAGGAGTTAATGAGATGAAATGAATGACGTGTTATATGATACTAGGGAGATGGTGAAACCTGGTGCCGGCACGTAGCCTACTCCTGTCGAATAGCACCAAGGGGTCTGCTCAAGGCTTAACTTCTCCATCCGACGGACCAATCACCATCAACAGCCTCATATGCCCTCACTCCATATGAGCACTGCGGAGAGGTTTGGAACTTAATCCAGGCTTCTGGCACACAGTCTAGTGATTGGAAAGTGTATACCACCACCTCCCCTACCCTACCGGCCAACATTCTGATGGTGAACATTTTTTCGACCAACAGGACTCGAACCGGCTAATCTCGGTGTCTGACCGTTTAGACTTCAACGCCTTAACGATCACGGCCACCAGGCAGGCTAAATAGAAAAAAAAGAACTTTACTCATAAATATAGTAAATATTTTGAAGGAATGTTTTATGTACGAAGTTATGTAAAATAATCACAAGTAAAAAATTAGAACTTGCTTCATTACATTTTATGAATAAATATCCTATGACAGTATATGATACGAAATGTGGAAAGCTCTACCACCAGATGTACCATTGGGAAATGTAGTTCTCTGAAGGAATACCCGCTTTCTAATCTCGCTTCTTAATATAAAACCATCTACCAATCTACCACCTTCTCCAGATTTAACGCCTTAGCAGCCACCGAAGACTACCAAACTCCACGTTATAGGGGGACTTAACATCTAGGAAGAGAATTGCGGGGGAGGGCAAAATGGCACTCTGCCCCCCTAAGATCATTTTTGGAGGGGAAGTAAACGCCTTGACACCCCCCCACCACCACCACCACCACCACCAAAGTCAGCGCCACTGAGGCAGACGCACTCAGCTGGTGGTGTAATTAAATATGACAGAATCTTTTTTTTTTTTCAAGTTGCTTCACGTCGCACCGACACAGATAGGTCTTATAGCGACGATTATGACAGAATCTCTAACGTAATGCTTTTCATTTTATCATTTCCACATTGCGACTGTGAGACTATGTTTAGCACATTTACAAGGGCAAAGCTCCATTCAGATCAAAGCTTCCCGAAAAAGAATTCTGGAAAAAATTAACCTTAAAACCCGTTCAAAAAGGCCAGTGCTTTGAGCATGAATCTAGTTCAGAAATGTATGAAGAGGCCTAAGGCAGTTGCAATGGAGAGTTATGTGTTCTAAAGCTCAGATACAGTAGTATTTCAGTACTTATAAAAGAATAAATAATTAATAACAGAAATTACTTAATTGAGTAGTATAATGTGTCTGTGAGCTTGCATACGGGAGATAGTGGTTTCGAATCCCATTGTTGGCAGCCCTGAAGATGGTTTCATGGTTTCCCATTTTCACACGAAGCAAATGCTGGGGCCGTACCTTAATTAAGGCCAAGGGCGCTTCCTTCACACTCCCAGCCGTTTCCTACCCCACCGTCCCTGTAAGACCTATCTGTGTCGCTGCGACGTAAATCAGATTTTAAACAGGGCCTCTTTTAGTCGCCTCCTACGACAGGCAGGGGATTCTACCGCCCTCACCCATGAACACCCTCTTAGCACAAGTGTAAATGAACGTCCGGCTGCTTGGCCTGTGACATATCCATTTTCCGGCATTGTTCTGAGATAAAGCCTTGTTTTAGCAGCCTACGTGGGCATTGTAGAAAGCGAATGACGTGAATGGATAGATGTTAAGTCATAAAGAGGTCAGAGCTTTCAGTTTCTAAAAACTCGTGTTGTTTATAACAGTATGTTTTAGTCTGCTCGTAAATCCGGCCGAGCAGCTGGCGTGCTATGTGTGGGCGGAGCACTGTTAAGTGTCCCGGTTCGACTTCCGACAGCTGGTTCTGCTCAGACAACTCAAGTCGTCTCGGGCTTTGTGAACACGCGTAGTATTTTCCGTCCATCTGTGTACAAAGCCACTTTACATGAATGGAGCGAATAACACAGGTGTCTCGAGCAGGAAGATCGTTGTGGACCTGTAAACAGAGTTGCCTGGCCGAAGTGATCAAGGAATGCTTGGTTCGTCTGGAAGAACCTGTGTTGGATTCCGCCCCCCCCCCCCTCCCCCATCGAAAGTTTGAATGTTAATCAGTCAATACTGATCTGCATTTAGGGCAGTCGCCCAGGTGGCAGATTCCCTATCTGTTGTTTTCCTAGCCTTTTCCTAAATGATTTCAAAGAAATTGGAAATTTATTGAACATCTCCCTTGGTAAGTTATTCCAATCCCTAACTCCCCTTCCTATAAATGAATATTTGCCCCAGTTTGTCCTCTTGAATTCCAATTTTATCTTCATATTGTGATCTTTCCTACTTTTATAAACGCCACTCAAACTGATTCGTCTACTAATGTCATCCCACGCCATCTCTCCACTGACAGCTCGGAACATACCACTTAGTCGAGCAGCTCTTCCTCTTTCTCTCAGTTCTTCCCAGCCCAAACTTTGCAACATTTTTGTAACGCTACTATTTTGTCGGAAATCACCCAGAACAAATCGAGCTGCTTTTATTTGGATTTTTTTCCAGTTCCTGAATCAGGCAATCCTGGTGAGGGTCCCATACACTGGAACCATACTCTAGTTGGGGTCTTACCAGAGACTTATATGCCCTCTCCTTTACATCCTTACTAGAACCCCAAAACACCCTCATAACCATGTGCAGAGATCTGTACCCTTTATTTACAATCCCATTTATGTGATTACCCCAATGAAGATCTTTCCTTATATTAACACCTAGATACTCACAATGATCCCCAAAAGGAACTTTCACCCCATCAACGCAGTAATTAAAAGTGTGAAACTCCATTGATTATAGTTTGTCACTGAGTCTAATGAGCCCTTTTACTTAGCATCCATGTACATTAAATACAATATAAAATTATTACAGAACAAGAGAAACATCTTTCAGGCAAGCAACTCAATGTTGAAAATATCCCAGGGGTATGAGCTACGAATTTTAGGCAAATAAAATATAATTAAGTAGGAGAGTATATTCCTTATTTATTCCTAAAAATTACAATCATTTTTAAACATTGTTATCCGGTCGATTAGATTAGCAGTTTGCCTTTTTCTACCACTACGAGCGCTAATGTGAGTCATTGCAGAGTTTCACTTAAGCCCTTATAACTATATTCGGTGTGGACATTTTTCAAAAAATCAAAAAGACGCCTTAGGGTATTGAACCAAGGAACACATTACAGGAAGAATTATGTAAAGAAGTTAATTTGAGTAGGATTTGAATCAGAAATAAAACGAGGAAAGAAAAAGTTTAAATAAGAATTGGTCTCAGAACAGTAAAACTCTTAAGAGTTTTTGACTGGAGGATGAGGCCTGATGACAAAAATATTGATTTCTCTGAAACGGCATGACTTTTAAAGTTGAACTTTCAAATGATATCGTAGGTGTTAAATAACAGGTCTGTAAATAAAATTTAACCCCTCAAGGAGTTAAAGACAGAAGACAAAATATTCATTTCTCCGAAACTTTTAACGTACGAAGAAAAAATACGAAATGGCATTCTATATTTTAAATCCTAGGTGTGAAATAGGAAATATTTTTTTAAAACATTCCACCTCCTGATTTGTAAAATGGGGTTAGCTCCATAAACGAAATTGTTCATCCCTTCAAAACCGTTTGACGTACCGTAGCCTGCTTAGTTGTAATATTACGAGAGAAGTTTGTTCCTTTATAGCCTATCATACGTGTCAAATATCATGTAGTCGCTTAAGTGCGGCCAGTATCCAGTAATCGGGAGATAGTGGGTTCGAGCCCCACTGTCGAGAGCCCTCAAGATGGTTTTCCGTGGTTTCCGCTTTTCACACCAAGGCAAATGCCGGGGTGTACCTTAATTAAGGCCACGCCGCTTCCTTCCACTTCCTAGACCTTTCCTATCCCATCGTCGCCATAAGACATATCTGTGTCGGTGCGACGTTAAGCAAAAAAAAAAAAAGGATCATGTAGGCCTACTTCAAAATATTTCTCCCCCAAGGAGTTCAGATGAGGGTTGACTACAAGAATCACAATATTCATTCTTCCGAAACCGTTTCAAGTAGGAACTTGAAATTTTACATAGAGCGTGGTTTTTTATGTCCTAGAAATATATTGGAAACTATCTACCCTTCCAGTATTGTTCCACGTACAAGTCAGTTTCGCAGGTTGATCACTCTGCGTCCTCGATGTTAAATGAGGTAGGGTTATAATAATAATAATAATAATAATAATAATAATAATAATAATAATAATAATAATAATAATAATAATAATAATGCTATTTGCTTTACGGCCCACTAACTATTCTTTTGCGGTTTTCGGAGACGCCGAGGTGCCGGAATGTAGTCCCTCAGGAGTTCTTTTACGTGCCAGTAAATCTACCGACACGAGGCTGACGTATTTGAATACCTTCAAATACCACCGGACTGAGCCAGGATCGAACCTGCCAAGTTGGGGTCAGAAGGCCAGCGCCTCAACCGTCTGAGCCAATCAGCCCGGCGGTAGGGTTTTAAAACATTCCAATACTATAGGATTCAAGTTAGTTTTAGATCCGTAAATAATCATTCCTCCAAGACCGTTTGAACAACGAGCAGGGGTTTTTTTACAGGCTCAGCCGTCAGTGGACTTTCAATAGTTTAAAACTTTAAATGATTCAGTTTAAAACAGTAGGAAAGAACGGGTATGTTGCTGGTTATTATTATTATTATTATTATTATTATTATTATTATTATTATTATTATTATTATTAACAAATATTTCGCAACTGGGAAATATGCCGCTGGCAACGATGACTTACAGTAGTGCAATAATAAAGTTAAAACATAATTGAATACTATAAATTAGAAAGGGTCTATGCGCCAAAAATAAAGAACTGAGAAAAAGCGATAAACATGTTTTATTTCTGTACCGGGCGGTACACCTCCGCGCCGCTAATTCAAACGTTGCGCCAGTTGAAACTCCTCTACTGGAGGAAGCCTGAACTTTAACTATCGTGTTAATTCTCAAGTTTCTCAGAAGATGTCGCTACTTGTAAATTTTGAAGGGTTCTGAACTAGGTCAATTTCGATTCATTGTTGTTTTCTCTGTAGCAAGAAGTGTGAACATTCTCTTCTAGATGACACTACTTACGAACTACTATTGTGCACCCTAGTGCGAAGTGAGGGAACCCTTTTTTTGAAGAAATTTAGTATTTATAAGTTTGTTCCTTATTAAATTTCTTTCAGCTTGTGTTTAAGTTGGCAACGTTAACCCTTTCATTCTGCCAGTTTTGAAACTGGCCAATCATAAATTTCTGTAATTAATTTTCCACCAATCCTGGTTTTCTTCTTCAATTCTGACATGTAATCTTTTGGTCGTCCAAGAAAAGGCTTGTGGGCGGGTGTTCTCATTCATGAAAGGTCTCGAATGTTCCGCGAGGGTATATAAACTGCTGATTTTCGGGTCTCCGCGCCACTTCAGTAACATCTATCAGTGTGTAAATTATGTAGCAGCGGGCGGGAAGCGCCTCTTTCTTCGGGCAGCAGTTCAACCACTAGGTAATGGCCGTCTTATAACTTATTTTCTTGCCAGCTCAGCAGTTTAACCCTCGGGGCGGGTTCGAAACCTTCTACCAGGTAACCTTCCTCTAAAATGTAAAAGACTCTTGATTTAAATTCTGCCTCTGTAACTACAAATTGGGATAGAGAGTGCCTAACCCTCTCGAGCTCCCTTTCATATTGTTTTTGAGGTGACTACGTTTTCTCAACCATTTTTCTTCGTTTCGTAATGTAATAGTTTTCCTATCGTGTCACCTCTTTAGTACGGGATTAGCCCTTGCATATGCGGCCTAGTGCCCAGTAGGTTTTAATAAAGTGTATTAGGAGTGCAGTTTCGCCTCCTCTCAAGTTGGTATTTTGGAGGCCATGTAATTGACCTGTTTCTTTACTTAATAGGCCTCAGTAGGTTGGGTATTTTTACCCCTGTTTTCGTGTGTTTGGAGGTCAGCTTGAAAGTTGAGTTTGGTGTGGCCTTTGATAGGCTGGAACCTTGAGAGCGGGTTGCTCTTCCCCCCCCAAAAAAATTGTTTCTGTGTGCCTTGAGGAGGCTTTTACTATGTAATTGGGAGCAAGTGCTCTTGAGCATGATTGGGGTCTTCTACCCCTTGGTTGAATCTGGTATACGGGTAAAGTTGGGCTTATAGCTCAAGAATTGTGTGTCTGGCTCTCGGAGCCCAAATCCTGTAACTACTGTAATTGTACATTCTCGATTTGTTGCTAGGCTACTAAGTACCTGTTATATTTGTTATTTCTTGATCTTGAAAAGAAAATATAACCTTGTTAAATTTTAAATTAACTTTAATTTCGTAGATTGAGACCTATTCATCCCAGCACCTTCTTTCACCTCTAACTACCACGGATAACTCCGTAACAATTTCAATACAAGGTTAGTAGTAAGAAAATAAACTACATATTGTGACAGACATGCTTCATAAGAACGAGGTACGTAAGAAAGAATTCAAGAAAATTAACTGTTCTACTAGAAAAACCTATCTGGAAACTGATATGTGAAAAAAAGGTCTATGTACCATGTGGACTAACATATACAAAGGTCTATGTCGAAACATATATTACTAATGTGTCTCTTTGTAGAGTATAGGGCATAGCTTAATTTAACGTCATAAAATAGCTTGTGTTCATTTGATAAGTAGGGAATCATTTTCTTCAAATCGGTTTTCTTTTCAGCTGTGAGGCGATTTCTGCACTCCAGTGGTTGTAGTTCCATCGTAAGTAGGTCTTCTGACCACTGTCGCTTAGTCTCTTCCTTTCCTTGGAAACACGTTCAGAGCCCCTCTTTCTCCTCTTTAGAATAGTAACAGTACCACAGGACGGCATTCTGTGTTACACGCGGTATACACGCTACTATCAACTGGTGAGAACAAGCGGCACGTAGATCCTTATTAACTAAACGTACCGCTGGAGATACAGCTCCTGCCATCTTCCGAGGACATTAAAAACTACAAGACAAACTTTGAAGCTATAAACCCTTTATAGAAGTATTCCGTTCGGCACATAGACCTATTTAAGCCATTTAACTCAAATTCGCTTACTTTGGCACGTAGACCCTTTCTAATTTATATATAGTATTCAATTATCAACAACAACAACAACAACAACAACAAAACAACAAGGGTAGAACAAGCCATTCCATGACAAGAAAACATTACAATAAATACTACTAGTTTAACTTTATAAACCCAGCATCATATACAAATTCACACACAACATTTAAGTATTTGCAGTGATTAACACTACGGCTTACAATACTAGGCCTATAGGTTGAGCTTAGCATTGTAAATACAGCACGTTCATATACAAATTTACACGTGCCTTAGATAATTCAGGTTCCTTAATACGGTACTACATTTCATAGTGGGTTGAGCGTTGCATAAAAATGACACCATCTTTCACCTGCTCTTTTTGGTCCCGGTATCTTTCTCAGAACGTTTCTTTCTTTCTTTCTTTCTTTCTTTCTTTCTTTCTTTCTTTCTTTCTTTCTTTCTTTCTTTCTCCAGTTGCTCTGCCCCATGCCTTCCTACTAAAAAAAAAGTGCCATAGTCTCGGCCGCGTACAGTATCGTGTTCCTCACTGTTGCCTTGTAATAATGATAGGATAATAGAATTCTTTTAACAATCGAATGAGTTTCAAAATATCATTCACTTGTATCGCATAGAATATTCGCTTGCGTCATGAATCAGTTCTTCGATTTAAGTGTGTCGGATGAATAATCGATTGTAATAAGCGAATAGATGAACTATTTTGAAAAATAGAAATATGCCTTTTTCCAAACGGATCTCCAAATGTTGCAACTAAATAAAATCACTTTTCATTAAATTATTTCGAAAGCAATCACTATTCAACTACCCCATTCATTCGAATGGAGTTTCGAATGAATAACAGAAAAAATAATCGAATGGAAAATTCACTATTCGATTGCCTGATTCTTTCGAATGGACTTTCGAATGAATAATCGAAGTAATAATCGGGTGGAAAAATATTCACTATTCGATTGCCTCATTCACTCGAATAATCGAATGGAAAAATTCACTTCGATTGCCTCATTCATTCGAATGAATTATCGAATGAGAAATATAATCGAATAAAATGAAATAATCGAACAAGCTATTATTTTGTATTCGATTATCCCATCACTTCCTTGTAGCGCATGAGCCTCGCGTCTGTTGATAATATATGTATTTTTTAATTACATATTTATTGTTTGTGCATGTCAGAGACAACACTGAAATTAAAGAGGAGTTATTTTGCCTGCTACTGTGCATTTTGTAGAGCTATTTGCAGGGACGGTCCCGGCAGGAGACACTTCGTGTGGGGGAGGCAGGGCCTCTGAGTGGTCGACTTTAATACATCTAATGCACTGCTCATATGGAGAGAGAGCTACGATAGTTGTGGGGAAAGTAAATGCACGCGAAAATTAGATCATTCAAATGTGCTGATGGCTTCCAGCTTGTTAAAACATAGCTACCAACTCTCAACAAGATTATTGCGTGTATAACAGAACGAGGGTAGGACTCCCTTTCCTGTCGTACTGTTGGGACTAAATTTTATTTTTCGTATGGCATATAATATGTATATGAAGTAACTCAAATTCAGCGGTGTGTTCATTTCTGTAGTCTGTTCTTACAAGATTAATCAGTATAACAAGCGACGTCACGCACGAAAGCAAGTTACTCCTTATAGCTTCTGCGACAATGATGCTCATGGCAGAAATTTTGAAAGCACAAAGCTGTTCTGCGCCAACCACAAGCGAGGATAAGGGCTTAAGATCACGTGCTCCATATGTCCTACCAACGCAAATATAACTTTGCCTATGTTGATAACCATTATATTATACAATCGTATTCACAAAGACGCACACAGGAGATGTTGTCAGTTGTGTACACTGTTTTATTCACCCATTAATGAACCACCATCTTGAACTGAATCGAAGAAGTAGAAGAAGAATGCCACATTAGTATGTTAACCAACTACAGAACTCTAACAACACAACATAACCACAACATGAGTTCACATAGGCCTACTTAACTCGACCATCGTCTCTAACTAACAACTCAGCTACCCAAGACGGTCCTTTTATATACGTTGCCTGGCCAGGCTTCCAGAAAAGTATGACACAACATGCTTTCTCGTATCTTCTCGAGTCTCCAATAATCTTTGTACAAATGAATAGAACATTCTGTAAACCTCCAGTGAGAAAGGAGCGTTGTTCCTGAATTTTACCCTGCGTTGCACATTACATCTGATTTGTGCATGATATTTACATTATATACAATTAATCACGTGTTCTTACATTAAAGTTTTTTTTTCTATTTGCGTTACGTCGCACAGACACGTCTTATGGCGACGATGGGATAGGAAAGGCCTAGGAAATGGAAGGACGCGATCGTGGCCTTAATTAAGGTACAGCCCCGGCATTTGCCTGGTGTGAAAATGGGAAACCACGGAAAACCATCTTCAGGACTGCGGACAGTGGGGCTCGAACCCACTATCTCCCGGTTACTGGATACTGGCCGCACTTAAGCGACTGCAAAATAAAGTATTATTAATAGACATACCAGTAGAAGTATCGTGACATAACCTCACATGTTCTGTTACACAAGACAGATCACACAAATAATAAATAATACGACCACGATTTATACAAAACAAAGTCCGTACTGACAACCTGTCGTATATAACTACATAGATAAAAACAATTATTATTATTATTATTATTATTATTATTATTATTATTATTATTATTATTTCTTCTTCTTCTTCTTTATCTGTTTACCCTCCAGGGTCCGTTTTTCCCTCGGACTCAGCGAGGGATCACATCTCTACCGCCTCTAGAGCTTCAGACTCTGGGTCCGGATACAACTAGGGAGGATGACCAGTACCTCGCCCAGGCGGCCTCACCTGCTATGCTGAACAGGGGCCTTGCGGGGAAACGGGAAGATTGGAAGGGTTGGATAATGAAGAGGGAAGGAAACGGCCGTGGCCTTCAGTTAGGTACCATTCCGGCATTTGCCTGGAGGAGAAGTGGGAAACCACGGAAAACCACTTCGAGGGTGGCTGAAGTGGGAATCGAACCCACCTCTACTCAGTTGACCTCCCAAGGCTGAGTGGACCCCGTTCCAGCCCTCATACCACTTTCCAAATTTCGTGGCAGAGCCGGGAATCGAACCCGGACCTCCGGTATGGCAGCTAATCACACTAACCACTACACCATAGAGACGGGCGTTATTATTATTATTATTATTATTATTATTATTATTATTATTATTATTATTATTATTATTAATTTTCACGGATATTCCAACATCACTGAGCTAACGAGTACGTTTACGTAACTCTCCTATTTCGATTAACTTTTGCATGTCCGTAGAGCTATGAAATATATTCGAGACATATTTTGTTATTTTTTCCAATGGCGTAATGTTAGAGTGCGGTGAAGTACAAGGTTAATGAAGGTGGTCGGGCAGAAAATATGGTTGTAAAGATATTTGTAAAGAGTTAGCGCAAGAACTGCCACATTCAACTGCGAACTTACGATTCCTGGGAGAGAAGTTCTACTTTTTCACTCGGTAGTGGTGGTTGATGATTTTGAAACGAATTAAAAATAATACAGTTTCATAGGTTAATGTGTCGAGATATTCAGATAAGAGCTCTGCGAACTAAAGAGAATTCTCTACCGCATGCAGAAGTTCTCTCTTAGAATTAGTCATACTAGTTTTTGCAACAGTTAACAGCTGCAATGGCGTCTCACCATGGGTTTCGAATGCCAGATGTGGTGATGCTCCTTAAAACAAGCCCAATTTTTTTTCCCCCTTTGCTCTTTTCTGAATGTGCAATGTGTAGTTGTCTCAGTGTCTCTTTCTAGTACATTGAGTTTCGCTAAACGTTTAGAATGAATTTATCAGTAAAGGTCCACTCCCAGACTATTGAACGTCCGAATTAAACGTAAGTTTAGTTCCGATATGTACATTTATTCAGAGAATAAACACTTCCGCCATAAGAAGGTTGCCCATGAGGTCAAAGTATATAAAATGCATTTATGACCATATAAATGATTTCTCAGCATGGATAATGAACCTTTCAAGGCTCTGAGGACCACATTCTCCGTCAACGACTCTGGTAGTTTTAATCTTGAGCGGAATTCTTCGAAGAACGTAGCAATTGTGCCTCTAGCACCGATCATGAGGCCTATCACCTCGAGAGTCCGTATTCACGTCGGTAGAAGGGGATAGTCGGTTCGTAACATATTTATTTATTTATTTATTTATTTCTCGTTTACTTTTACTCGGCTGGTTAGCGTGCAATTCAAATCAGTAATACATCCATTGTTATTTTTGAAGGCTAACACATCAATCCTACGGGTACTGTAGGACATAGTTCGCACCCGCGACCCCACAGTGTGGGAAAAGCGGTAGAAGAAGTTGCATTACCTTTCTTAAACATTATTGTGCTGATCCTACGATGTATTTAGCAGCAAACTCCTGTTGATATGAATTGCAATAGGCCTACATCTTCGTTACGGAACACCATGTTCACCTTCCAATAACGCAGGTGAATTGTCAATATGTCCGCCTCTGAGGTGTAGTGGTTAGTGTGATTTGCTGCCACGAAATTTGAAAAGTGCACGAGGGCTGGAACGGGGTCCACTCAGCCTCGGGAGGTCAACTAAGTAGAGATGTGTTCGATTCCCACCTCAGCCATCCTGGAAGTGGTTTTCCGTGGTTTCCCACTTCTCCTCCAGGCAAATGCCGAGATGGTACCTAACTTAAGGCACGGCCGCTTCCTTCCCTCTTCCTTGTCTATCCCTTCCATTCTTCCCATCCCCCGCAAGGCCCCTGTTCAGCATAGCAGATGAGACCGCCTGGGTCATCCTCCCCAGTTGTATCCCCGACCCAGAATCTGAAGCTCCAGGCCACTGCCCTTGAGGCTGGAGGGTAAACAGATAAAGAAGAAGAAAAGAATTGTCAATATAGAAGAATTAATGCCAAGATAGTTTCCCCACTAGCTCTCGGGGAAAGGGAAAATCTAATGCAGTCAGCTGTTTTTCTTCCAAGAAAATTATTTAAAAGTTGGTATTACGTAGAAGTGGTAGTACCGCCCCCCACCAACAGGCAGGGGATACCGTGGGTGTTATTCTACCGCCATTCATCTTCCAAAATTTTAAAAATGCTACATACCCCCAGATCAACACCCCCCTCCATTACAAACTGCCATATGGGCGCCGATGGTAATCAAGAACACTTCTACCATCGCCTCGGCAATGCAATCCATTCATAATTTCTCTGGGAATTGTTACTTAGTTGTGGTCCATCTTAAAAACAATAATACCGAGGAAATGGCCGCGCGGCTTGGGTTACGTAGCTATCAGCTCGCATTCGGGAGAGAAGTGGGTTCGAACCTCACTGTCGGCTGCCCTGAAGATGGTTTTTCGTGGTTTCCTATTTTCACACCATAATTAAGGCCACGGTCGCTTCCTTCCTATCCTAGCCCTTTCCTCTCCCATCGTCGTGCCGTGTCGGTGCAACGTAAAGCAGATTGTAAAAAGAATATTACCAACATATTTTTCCAACAACTATAAATACGGACTCTGGAGCTAATAGTTTGTAATATTTTTCTACTTTTTATTGTACTCTTGTAAGTCAATCTCAAGTCATCTCTCTTCCTTTAATGCACTGCTATAAATAAATGCATTACAGACATTTATGCTTAATTTGGAGACAGTAACAAACGTATTGAATGGTGTCATCGATACCTAGCCTTAGCTACGTCTGGCGGGAAAATGAAAGGGTTTAAATAGTTCCTAGAATCATCAGCAGAGTGCAGCAGCAACAGGTTTGCCTTGAATGCTGCCCTAGTGGCAGTTGAACGAACCTCCGCGCAGTTTAGTACTCCATAGTGTTACTAGAGAGCAGCGCGTGAGCCCTGCAGCATGCTTGCGCTCTGGCGGCAGGTATTGGTAGTGTTGTTGTAAAGCTTTTTGCGGGGGCGTAGTTCCGGTCCTCTTGGCTCACCTGGTGTGGGAACAGCGTGTGGGAACTCTACGACAGGAAGGAGGGTAGCTACTCGGGCGTGCACCGAACAAAAGACGCTCTCAACTGCATGAATGCCATCAAGAACAATGAAACTTGTAAGAAAGAAGGGACGGTAATTTGAAAAACAGAAATCTGCTTCTATTAGTAAGTCGCACGCATGACCCCAGGTGAGGGAGCTGGACATGCATGGTTCCATAGCTCTGGGCTGTATTTTTTGTAAGAACGGTCTCACGTCGAAACCTCCAAAGCACGCTAACTTATTTTGCAGAGGGAATTCGTTGATAAATGTTTTCAAGAGACAAAACAACAAGATTATCGTCTACGATAAAAGTTATTCATACTTTGTAAAATAGCACTCTGGAAGGTCTTGTGAACATTATAAGTACATAATCATAAGTGTATTAAAGAATAGTGTAGAAAGCATAAATTATAATTTATAGCTATGTTACAGTTTAACTTATGCCTAATCTTGGACAATCATTTTAGTCTGACTTTTTCAGTTCATGTAGTATAACGCCATCCTTTGTATTAATGGGTAAACGGAAGCTTCCTACATTTCTCAAAGAATTTTGAAACAGTTGCCTGGGCCCCACACTAGCATATCCAACATATCTTGTTATTGCTGATGTTTACGGAGGGCTGTTTTCGATCTGTTGTAAAGTTCACACTATCACAGCATGTACCATACATGGAATACATAACTAGTGTACTCGAACAGACTCCCGTGTCTTCTCATGCCTGCCATGTAAAATGGTGCTGAAAACAGAACCATTGTTGGAATAGTACAGTGCTGCCGTTTCCGCTGCAAAATAATCTAATTTCGAGATGATCAAGCTTTCATCATCTTCAAAAAATTAATTTACAGTAATTTATGCTTAAATAAAACTATATATTTCTTTCTGTCTTTCTTTCTTTTTTAATCTGTTTACCCTCCAGGGTTGGTTTTTCCCTCGGACTCGGCGAGGGATCCCATCTCTACCGCCTCAAGGGCAGTGTCCTGGAGCGTGAGACTTTGGGTTCGGGGATACAACTGGAGAAGAGGACCAGTGCCTCCCCCAGGTGGCCTCACCTGTTATACTAAACAGGTCCTTGTGTGGGGGGGAGGGTGGAAGGGATAGACAAGGAAGCGGCCGTGGCCTTCAGTTCGGTACCATCCCGGCATTTGCTTGGAGGAGAAGTGGGAAACCACGGAAAACCACTTGACTGAGGGAATCTAACCCCCCTCTACTCAACTGACCTCCCGAGGCTGAGTGGACCGCGTTCCAGCCCTCGTACCACTTTTCAAATTTCGTGGCAGAGCCGGAAATCGAACCCGGGCCTCAGAAGGTGGCAGCTAATCACACTAACCACTATACCACAGATGCGGATTTCGACCGGTATATAATAAAATTCTTTTATTTTCGGTGCAGTGATATCTTTTTTTCTCTTCGTTATTAAATGTTATTTACATTTAGAAACGACAAGAGAATGCCTAGGGACAATTGTATGTAAGGATGGGAAAAAGCGAACATCTTGGTGGAAAGATGTAGTCAGGGCAGCTTGTAAACGTGCAGTAAAAAGGCGTATCAGAAATGGCTACAAACAAGGACTGACGCAGGCAGGAAATTGTACGTAAATGAAAGACACAGGGAAATAAATAACTGTTGACTCCAAAATGTAGCCATGGGAACGAGGAAAAGCTTCATTAAGCGGCAGGGAGAACTTTCTGGACTGTAATAAAGAATCTTAGGAACAGACGGGAGAAAGAAATTAATGTTTTGGGTAAATCAGGCGAGCTATTGGATCACAGGGATTCACTGGAGAGGTGGACGGAATATTTTGAAAGTCTTTTCGGTGTAAAAGGAAATCTTCCTGTAAACGTTGCGATGAACAGAGCGCATTGGCGGGGGGCGGGGGGCAATTATGTTAGTGGAATTACTCTTGAGGAAGTGTAAAGGGTGATGCATTGTCATAATGCAGCATGAAAATAATGAGATTTAGACTGAATGAAATTGGAAATATAGTGGAAGGCAGGGATAAATTGCTTCGCAGAGTAATGAGATTAGCATGAAATGTTAGTATGGTAGCATACGTTCTCACTGGACCAAAGCAGTAATTGAACCTGTCTGTAAGCCAGGGAACAGTAAGTATTGTAACAGAGGTATTTCATTGATCAGTATACTATGCGAGGTATTCACTTGAATTTTGGCAAGGACGGTGCAATCAATGGTTGATTTCAAGTTTGATGAAAACCATTGTGGTTTCAGACCACATGATCAGATTTTCAGTATGCTCCAGGTAAATGGAAAATGCTACGACAGAAATAAGTTATTTTCAAGTTTCGTAGTTCTAGAGAAGCCATATGACAATACCGCGGGATAAGATGTTAGTCATACTGGGGGACTGTGGGATTGAGGATAGATTATTAAAAGCAGTCAAAGGCATTTATGTTCACAATTGGGATGTAGTGAGAATTTATGGTAGAATGAGTTCTTGGTTCAAGGTACCTACAGGGGTTATACAAGGCGGTAATATCTCGCATTTATTTTACATGGATCGTCTACTGATACAGTTAGGTTAAAATGTAGTAAGCAGTTCGGCCTATACCGACGACTTTGTCTTAATGGCAGAATGCGCTGAAAGTCTGCATTCAAATATCTTGGAACTTGAAAGTATGTGCAGTGAGTATGACACGAACATTAACACTCCCAAGACTAAAGTAACGTCAGTAGCGAAGAAGCTTAAGAGAATTGAATGTCTGGTCGGAATACAAAAGTGAACAGCTATTTCAAGTATTTGTCTATTCTCCCAGGATGGTAAGTGAGATTGAATCTAGGTGCAGCCCTTGTGGGCGGTGGACGAAGACGAAGAATAAACCCACGGCATCCCCTACCTGTCGTAAAAGGTGACTAGAACGGAGACCAAGGGATGATTGATTTGGACCCATTAGATTATCTGCGATTAGTATCACTATATGAGGAACACCTTGGGTCTGTGATTAGTATCATTCGGGGAGAAGCACCATGGGTTTACATTACCTTCGATTAGTACCACTAGATGAGGAACACCTTGAATCTACGTTGCCTGTGATTAGTACCATTATGTGAGGAACAGCATGGGTCTGTGTTACTTGTGAGTAGTACCACTATATGAGAAAGACTTTGGGTCTACATTACTTGTGATTAGTACCATTATGAGGGGCCGGTGTCCTCGATTTTGGACCCCTTTGGACAACAAGCATCACCTCAGAAAATAAGGCATTTCGAATTGGATCCATTAATTTTTTTGGATTCATGGTCATTTTGCAAAATCATTTGTTTTAGGTTGTAGTCAGTCGATACATTTTGTCGTGTTGATTATCATTTCATTCGTTGCGCCTCGTACCATTAAGGGCCGATGGCCTAGCTGTTAGGCCCCCTTCAAACAACAAATGCATCATTAAAGCTACTGCAGTGATCTCGCAGTTGCGGTCAACAGTATTCTGTAACAGAGAAGTCAACTCCATGACGAAACTATCTTTACACCGGTCTATTTTAGACCAACTTTGCTTTACGGGAGTGAAAGCTGGGTGGACTCCGAATTTCTTTCATAAGTTAGAAGTAAGCCTAATTGACAGGAAAGTAACAAGAATGATAGCTGGTACAAACAGGTGGGAACAATTGTAAGAGGGTACTCGGAATGAGATCAAGGCTAAGTTAGGAATGGACTCTGTGGATGAAGCGGTACATATAAACCTGCTTCGGTGGTGGGGTCATGTGAGGCGAATGGAGGAGGATCACTTTGTAGGAGACCACAGAGGTAGCGGCAACGAGAGGATGGTGGAGGCGTTTAGTTAATTCACAGAAGCTTGCAGACTGAATGCTGAAAGTCACAACCGTCTTAAATGAAGATTGATGTATGTTATTTATTTAGGATCAGGATTGCGCAAGTGATAGGACTGTGTTCTCGATCCTCTCGTGGAGTACGTGGAGCTTGCTCAACTAACTCAACAGTGGTATTCATGTTACTGAAGCTGCCAGGTGAACTTCCCAGACATCTATTGTTTTTGTCCTTTTCATACTCTAAGGTAACATGCAACTGAACGCGGGGTTAGTAAACTGAATCGCTGGTGTCTGCGGAAAACCGAAACCCTGGCGCCAGGATTCGTGGTATCAGTTATATCCTGTTGGTAAACGTAACCCGAGCATTGGTTAATACGGAAATATACAGTTTATGCGTTCCTTCGGTATTAAAATTATTATTATTATTATTATTATTATTATTATTATTATTATTATTATTATTATTATTATTATTATTATTATTATTATTATTATTATTATTATTATTATTATTGCATGGACACATTAGGAAACAATGTCGCACGTGATCCTCCAAATGCCCTTTAGTTTACTATTTGTTTTCTCTCGACCGACATGACAGGTCTTATAGTGACGATGAGATAGAAAAGGGCTAGGTGGTGATTATTGTCTTGAGAGGAAGAACAACTAGGCACCCATCCTCTATATAACACTAATCAGAGAGAAAAAAGGAACGGATCCGACACTTCGAAAAATGGTATTGGCGAAAGAAAGACAAGGGCCGCGAAAGGACTCCCTAGGATTCGCAAACCTGATACTGTCGGGGTCGGAAAAGAGCAAGAGTTGACCAAGAGAGATCGGATAGGATAGATGAAAGTGAGAAACCTGGCGCAAGTATGTGGAAGCAATGCCAGGACCCAGCTAAGGGCCTCGTAGTCGCTAAATTTCAGAGCCCTTGGGGCCCCTATTAGTCGCCTCTTACGACAGGCAGGGGATCCGGTGGATGTTATTCTACCCCCCCCCCCCCCAACCACAGGATGATTGGCTCGACAAATCGTCTCGTCCGTTATTCTTGGCTTTCTACGCTCGAACCAACCCTCAGATCCAGGTAAAAATCTCCATCCTGGCCGGGAATCGTACCCGGGGCCTCCAGGTAAAAGGCAGGCACGTTACCCCTACACAACGGGGCCGGCAAGGGAGTGATGGTGGTGGTGGTGGTGGTGATTATTAAGAGGAAGTACAACTAGGCAACCATCCTCTATATAACACTAATCAGAGGGGAAAATTGGAAGGGAACCGACACTTCGAAAATGAAGGTATCGGCCAAAGGAAGACAAGGGCCACGAAGGCCGTGAATATAAAAGACTCCCTAACCCTCGCAAACCTAATAGCGTCGGGGTCAGAAAAGAACAAGAGTTGACCAAGAGAGATGGATAGGACAGATGAAAGTGAGGAGCCTGGCACAAGTAAGTGGAAGCAATGCCACGCCTCAGCTAAGGGCCCCATGGTCGCCAACCCACGCTCCAAAGTTTAGAGCCCCTGTGGCCCCTTTTAGTCGCCTCTTACGACAGGCAGGGAAAACCGTGGGTGTTATTCTACCGCCCCCACCCACAGGGGGAGCAAGGGAGTGACCATAGCCTTAATTATAAAGTACAACCCCAGCATTTGCCTGGTGTGAAAATGGGAAATGAGGGTTGCCGACAGTGGGGTTCAAACCCATCATCTCCCGAATGCAAGCTCATAGCTACCTCACCCCAAACTGCGTGACCGATTCGCTCGGTAGTACAGCCCACATTCACTTCTTCGTCAGCTTAGATTACCCAAAACATTTATCATTTACAAGTTATCGTGTTCAGCAGGAAACTTACCTGCCTAAGGGAAAATATTGTTTGTAAACTTAATTCGTCTTCTAAAGTGGAAATTACTCAGCAAGTGTACGTTCTAGATTAGTAAAGTTACGATTCAACCGTAAGTTTGTAAGGAATATTGTGGCAGGACGCGTGATAGTTAGGTTTATCATTTGAAGCTGTGCAACAAATACAGTTTTTGTGGGGGCTTTTTCCTATGTCTGTTGAGATTAATTTCAGAGATGGTGCTCTGTAACCCTCTGAAAGGTTGATCCTTATATAGGGAAGTTTCCATACTTTGAATGACAAACATTTTGACTCACCAGATTGAGTATTTTCCTGTTTTGACGTAGAATACAGTATATTGTTTCGTGCGTATTGGATCCCTCTGTAAAAATCTGGAACCCTAAAACGCATTTACCGGACGTCCTTCAATAATTTTAAAACTATAAAAGATAGTCAAAATATAAGGTGGTGGTTGTGATTATTATTTTAAGATGAAGTACAAGTGGGCAACGATCCTCTCTATTAATAGTAATCAGAAGAAAAATGGAAGAGGTTCGTCACTTCGAAAAATGAAGATATCGTCACGTGAACTGAAAGACTTCCTAGGCCTCGATAACCTAATACCGTTGGGACCGGAAGACAACAAGAGTTGACCAAGGGAGGTTGGATAGGAAAGATAAAACCAAATAGTCTGTCACAAGTAAGTGGAGGCTATGCCAGACTCAGTTAGAGGAAACGTGGTCGCCAATCCACGCTCCCAAATTGGTCCCAAGTAAGAAATATAATTACTGATTTTTTTTTTAAGGGAGGAAGGTCGAAAGAGTGTAGCAAATATCTCTCAAGGTCAAATGGTGCAGTAGTGAGTATCGCACGCATCCGCCATTTTGTGGCAAAATCGGAGCATGCGACAAAACCAGTACAACTCGGGACTGCGATGTGATAGCACGTATCGCAAGGTGGTGTTCCAAGATACGTAGCATACTCTACCTTGGTGGTGTTCGTTTCGTTTACGCAAGAACTTTCGATACCTGTAATATTTGTTTGAAAACTTACTTGACAGTTTAATGAAAACTAGCGTAACCGTACGATAACTCTCGCCTATGGAATTCCCCGGGTAAAAGGTATTAACCAAACGTTTTTATTTGTATATAAAAATATATAAAACTTATTTTGAACGATTTACAGCCATTTAAGTGCTGCACTGTTAGACTAAACATACTTGCCATTTGCCGGCATTTAATTGTGTTATCAAACCATTGTTTGACAGTTAAGCAATAAGAATCATGTGGGCTGAAAGAAAGTAGCTGATGCAGATGGTTGTGGTATTGTGAAAACGAAACGTCAATGAATTGTGTGTACTGTATTACCGGGTCAATCCAGTACTGGAATGAGCTGATGTTTGTTTACGCACGTTGATGAATATCTTACTAGATGCACAGGGACGAAAAACATACCAGTAACGAATATAGACGGGGAAAGCTAGTACTAAAAGAAGGCATAAATTGTGTTCTTTACGACAAATCAATGATAAGTTAACAATAGTTCCATGGCAAGCAGTAGATGGCAGAGGAATAGTAAGACCTGAAAAACTACGTATTTCCCGCGCCAGAGATAGAGCTAACTTAGCGAAAATTAGACGCGTTCTTTTAACAAATTATTCATATTTATAAAGTGAAAGTGCAATTCGTCACTGCTCCGGAAAATTCTCTTTCTTTTGACATATCATTTGTTAAGATTGCTTGGTTGTAAGAGCCAATAAAGTCTTTGCTTTAATTTACGTATGATTTCTTTAATTTTTCGATATCTTAATTTAAACAAGGTCTAAGCTACCGCATATTAAATCAAGTACAAAGAATGAGTCAAAGATTATCGAACAAGTCCTGAGACTGGACGGAAGCAAGGTAAGAAATCCGAAAATCCCGAGCTCCATGAGCCACAATTATTAACCTATGGTGATAGATACGCCTGAAACTCCCAGAGGATGTAATCGAGTCGATATAGATAGGAAATGTATTTCACAGCATTCGCAAGAGGAGATCCAGTCAAGAAGATAAATATCTCTAACCGAGGTCGATAACGGCAGTCGCTTAAGTGCGGCCAGTATCCAGTATTCGGGAGATAGTAGGTTCGAACCCCACTGTCGGCAGCCCTGAAAATGGTTTTCCGTGGTTTCCCATTTTCACACCAGGCAAATGCTGGGGCTGTACCTTAATTAAAGCCACGGCCGCTTCCTTCCCATTCCTAGACCATCGTCGCCATAAGACCTATCTGTGTCGGTGCGACGTAAAGCAACTAGCAAAAAAAAAAAAAAAAAAAAAAAAAAATCTCTAAACCTTAGCTCTGAGAATTCACTTATTTCTGACACCCGCACGATGTAATCTACGCCCAAAAGACCTTCAACACAGCCCTCGCATATTTTTATTCACCTCTTGCGACAGTTAGATGTAATCGTAGATGTATTCTATGCCTCCACCCGCAGGGGGGAAGATAAACTACAGTCTTCGCATTTGTCTGGTGTGGAAATGGGAAACCTCGGAAGGGATCCTTGATTCTATGACTTGGTTAAAGTCTAGGCAATACTGTACCTCAAAAGTTTAAGTTTGATTAATTATAAAAGATACGTCCAAGAAATATTTCTGGGATATACATCGTGTTTTCGTAACGACGATACAGAATTTCAGGAATAGTGGAGAAGAACACATGTATCAATTTGAGATAGGTAACACCGGTCCGGAAACGTCCCATCGCATCGTACGCCAAAACCGTTTTTCGTAGTTCGCGGGTTTGTCAACGCATGTGGGTTCAACATGATACGTTCCCAGGCCACTTTTCACATGCTACTCCAGAACACTTTAATCATACGTTCCTGGTCAAGTGGATTGGAAGAGGAGATCCTGATGCGTGGGCACCTACTCCACCTGATATGATCCCACTTGATTTCTTTTTGTGGAGATATATGGGAAGAGCCTTGTCTGCGAGACACTTGTAGTGATTGAAAAAGAGCTCCTGACAAGAATCTTCACTGCTAGTGACATAGCTAGAACTGCGCCAGAGATTTTCAACCGGATACGAAAGAATTTACTGCGACATTGCCGAAGCTGGGGGCCGCTATTTTGAAAGCTGTTGTACATCCTGTCGTAGCGTGGGCATGCAGTGTAGGTAAATAATGGTATTACATCGCCACACAATTTTTTTTTTTTAAATCTTACTCTCGTAAGTATCGCACAACAAATTTGGTTTATACCCAGCAACCGATACGTTTCCGGGCCGGGGTCCCTATCTCAGATTGATACATGACTAATAGGAAAAGTCCTTTCAGTTTTAATTACTGCGTAGATGGGGTGAAAGTTCCTCATGGGGATCACTGTAGTACCTAGGTGTTAATATAACGAACGATCTTCATTGGGGTAATCACGTAAATAGGATTGTAAATAAAGGGTACAGACCTCTGTACATGGTTAGAGTATGGTTCCAGGATTACTTGATTAAGGAACTGGAAAAAGTCCAAAGAAAGGCAGCTCGAATTATTCTGGGCGATTTCCGACAAAAGAGTAGCGTTACAAAAATGTTGCAAAGTTTGGGCTGGGAAGACTTGGGAGAAAGGAGACGCGCTGCTCGACTAAGTGGTATGTTTCGAGCTGTCAGTAGAGATGGTGTGGAATGACATCAGTAGATGAATAAGTTAGGGTGATGTTTTTAAAAGTAGGAAAGATCACAATACGAAGATAAGGTTGGAATTCAGGGGGACAAATTGGGGCAAATATTCGTTTATAGGATGGAGAGTTAGAGATTTGAACAAATTACCCGAAGAGAGATGTTCAATACATTTCCGAATTCTTAGCCATTATTTAAGAAAGGACTAGGTAAAAACCAGGTAGGGAATCTGCCACCTGGGCGACTGCCCTAAATGCAGATCAGTAATGATTGATTGCATCATCGTTATGGAAACACCTTGTAATTATGTACATTGTATTTTAATTGTGTTTAACATTTTGTTATATGGAATATGTTTAGTATGGATTAAATTCTTCTTCTACCTCTTCTTCTCCTCCTTCTTCTTCTTCTTCTTCTTCTTCTTCTTCTTCTTGGCCTTTTCCCAATTTCTTGGATTGGGCACTTGATTGTGGAATTTGGCACACTTTTAGGGCCGGGTGCCCTTCCTGATATACGCCTATCAACTATTGAGTGGAGATAAAGTGTGTTGATGAATAGAAATATATATTACGATGATAACAAACACCCAGTCCACGAACCAGAGGAATTAATAATAATAATAATAATAATAATAATAATAATAATAATGTTATTTGTTTTACGTCCCACTAACTACTTTTTAAGGTCTTCGGAGACGCCGAGGTGCCGGAATTTAGTCTCGCAGGAGTTCTTTTACGTGCCAGTAAATCTACCGACACGGGGCTGTCGTATTTGAGCACCTTCAAATACCACCGGACTGAACCAGGATCGAACCTGCCAAGTTGGGGTTAGAAGGCCAGCGCCTTAACCGTCTGAGCCACTCAGCCCGGCACCAGAGGAATTAACCATACTCTCTTAAAATCTCCAGCCCGCCCGGGAATCAAACCCGGGGTCCTCTGAACCGAACGCAGTACGCTGACCATTCATCTACGGAGCCGGACTTTGTATTATAAACAGCTAACTGAATATATTTGTAACGATTACAATAAATTAATACCCTGTCCCAGTTGCTAGTCATCCATGATCCATTCGAAGATGGCTTTCCGTGGTTTCCCATTTTCACACCAGGCAAATGCTGTGGCTGTTCCTTAATTCAGGCAGCGGCTGCTACCTTTCCAGTCTTGGCTCTTTCCCATCCTTCCGTTGCCGAAAAGCTTCTATGTTTTAGTGCGACATTAAACAAGTAATTAAGTATCATATGTTCTTTTCAGTCGCATCTCATTGTATCTCCTTTTTCGAGTATTTGAGAGTCTGCCCCGTTCCTTGGCCATAACAGATAGAATCAGACCCAAATTACTCCAGATAAACGAAAGATTTCGCTGAAATATGAGTATACACATGTAACGGAAAACCAGAGGATGTTTAAGTGAAGAATTTAACTGTACTGTTGACACAATCTTCTCCTCTATAATAGCAAATAATAAGCTCACACTGACCTACATCTTTTACTTTCTATAGGATGAGACAGTGTATTTGACACAGGTGTTTCATTTTGGAGCCTTACCAAGCACCTTGTCGTGCATAACGGGATGGCTACAGAACACTAGTGTGTGACATATAATGAGCACTTTGCATGACAGACAATTTCGTGAAACTTATAATTACGAGAAGAATGTCTCTAAAAGAGATTTTTTTGTTTAGTTCGTAATTTCATTATTCCATAGTTCTGTGAAGAATCTGGAATTAACGGCAAGGCGGCCTTGAGTATGTTTTGCATAGATTTTTCTTGCAGCAGTAATTTCAAGGTCTTAACCAAACACGAACGACAGATTTTTTAAAATAACGGCTTAATGTCAGTCCTGAGAAGACAAGAGTTTCAACAAGTCATTCAGGCAGTGGATTTTGTGGATTCTTGAATGTGCAGTGACTATCTTTTTTTTTTAAATCCAAATCGGTCAACTTTGACAAGAAATAGACGCAGCACCCATGCCTTGAACTGAGTACTATCTGGATAGTATCATTAATGTTACTACAGTCAGATTTCTTGGCTGAATGGTCAGCGTAGAGGCCTTCGGTTCAGAGGGCCCCGGGTTTGATTCCCGACCGGGTCGGGGATTTTAATATCTTCTGATTAATTCTTCTGGCACGGGACTGGGTGTTTTTCTTTGTTCCAACACTTACCTCTTCATATTCAGGTAACACTCTTACACTACCAACCACCCAGAAACACGCAATAGTGATTGCATCTCTGTGTAGGCTATAGGGTTGACGTCAGAAAGGGCATTCGGCTGTAAAACATGGTCATATCCACATGTGCTATAATGTTCGCACCCTCGACCCCACAGATGTGCGAAAGGCTGTAGAAGAATAATAATAATAAGAATAAGTTTTTGAATGTCTGTCCCGTTCCTATGCCATAACAGATTGATTCAGTCACCCGTCGATGGCCTTTTAACTTTCGCTACGCTACTCCTGACGCCCAACGACTGTTATATTTAGGGCACATATAAAGGGCTACATTTTCCGCCGTTCATGGCCCTTCTCTCTCTTTACCTCCTCCTCCTCCTCCTCCTCCTCCGATGAAGCTGATTACTTCGATGTTAATGGCTCTTACCGTATAACCCAAGGGTCATGCATATGCACTACTATAATCATCATCATCATCATTTTACAGTTCCAGTTTCCCGAGTACTGTCGGCGAGCCTCTCCCATTCTGTCTTATTGACATACTACGTTCTGTTGTTAATGACGTCCTCCAGTGTCCTTCCCCGATCTTTACGTTGTCCATCCAGTGGATTATTGGATTTCCCACCATCCGTTTTCCTGTCACATGTCTCTCCCAAGTTAACATATGCTGTGCTTTTTGGCTCCATCCTCATTACATACCCAAACCACCCCAATCTGGACATGCTGACCCGATCTAACAATGATGTCTCAATCCCAGCTTCCTTCCTAACCACATCATTCCTTAACTTGTCCAGTTTGGTTTTTTTGAATTGTGGACCTAAGGAAGTTCATCGCAGATGTCTGCAACGTTGATCATTCTTTCTTAGTGAGGGTACAGGTTTCGATACCATAGGTTAAGATTGGTATGAAGTACTGATTGAACATCACCAGGTACTTTGGAATCTCAGAGGAGTGTTCGTACTTGCTCGTAAAAGTGAGAGCTCTTCTGCACTCTATGTGCCACTTGCTTTGTGGCTAGTGTATTTCGAGATATTACACTGCCACTTTCTACTGGCACCACTGTAGTATAGGGGTTAATATAACAACTTTCTGTACGGTCGGCACTCGTTCGATTTCTGCCTCAGCCGTAGAAGATTTACGTAAACCCTGATATGGGCAAAATCTAGCTTTCACGGATTCTCCATCTCGTGTGTGGCTGTCGTAGTGTGGAAGCTGTCGAGAGATGTTGTTCACGGCATGCCCATTATATGTGGAGGCTGTGGAAGCGATAATAGCGCTTTCTGTGCGAGGAAAACAAAGGTTAACTACCCCACTCCTGTTTGGTGCTAGGAAACACATTATTTCTTAATATTTTGACGGTAGCGTGTTTTGGTTACTATAATTGGAATATGCATTTCTTGTGTGTGTGTTCGTACCATATAAGTGTATTATTTTAATTCCTTCGGATTTGAAAACTGAAATAATAATAATAATAATAATAATAATAATAATAATAATAATAATAATAATAATAATCTTTGTCTGCTAAGGAATGTTTACAACATTTAAAAAAGGCCAAAAGAGCCATTACATGCAAAATGACTACGTTTTAAATTGTGAAAATGTGTCGAGTCTTTTTCATGATGTGGAAAACCTGAAAACTCTTCTTGTCAAATCTCTCAATAATTCTTAGTCAACTCTCGCTGTGTTCTGAACCCGTCGGAATGAGATACAGGGAATAGGATGACTCGTATTTCTCCTCTTCTACGACCCTCTTGTCTCTGTTTACACGTCACCATTGCTGATTGCTTCATTTTAGGGACAGTCCATGGTTATGACGTCTGAACTTGAGTGTATATTTACTATCAGCTAGGGCTCAGGATGTAAAGGAAGTAATCGTCTCACCCATTATCATCCCCAGTATTCGTTCCGAGTTGAAGTGAAAAACCCACCACTCTGATCCTGAACAAAAACTCTTTGTCAGCTAGTCAGAATATGCGCGCGCATACCCAGTGCCATCTATGTTCATTTCATACCTAACCTGAGAATTACTTCACGGCCGTGATTAGTTGCTCAATTAACCTACAAAATAAGTAAAATTTACCAAATAAAAATATAACCCCACTTCTGTTCTTATCTCTAAGTATATATATTTCAGACTTTCAACTAATTCTATTTAGTCATTCACGTTGTTATCTTACCGTGTTCATCAGTTTTTAAACTTGAAGTTATGAATAAAATCCTAATTAATTTCTGAAGCTCACAGAGTAAACAACACGTTGGTTCAAAACAACTGACGTCTCCAAGCACTTCCGTTCGTAGTGCCATCCTCGCATGCGCATATGTACGATAAATTGAACTATCACGGATTCATTCTGCGAACAAACTTTAAACAGGCTCGAAACTTCAGTATTTAGAGTTTAGATAAGGAGGATGTCCTTGTTATCGAATATTTGCTGATTGCTGGGTTCTCAGAACTGGCTAAATTACTTCAAAAGCCTTGATTGTTGTGAGTGGCAGCAAGGGATGGTTATTATTGGAACAGGTTGGCAAACACACATTCTTTCAGAAATGAAATGAAATGGCGTATGGCTTTTAGTGCCGGGAGTGTCCGAGGACATGTTCGGCTCGCCAGGTGCAGGTCTTTTGATTTGACTCCCGTAGGCGACCTGCGCGTCATGATGAGGATGGTGCCAGCGAAATTAACCAATTATGGTTAAAATTCCCGACCCTGCCGGGAATCGAAACCGAGACCCCTGTGACCAAAGGCCAGCACGCTAACCACTTAGCCATGGAGCCGGACATTCTTTCAGAAATATCTACCGTACTCCTATTGACGAAAGAAGTTCTGCACTACGACGGCCTACGTTTGGAATAACTCTCTTCAATACAAAAATAATCTGTGTTGTGTGCTGTAGCTTTATCAATGTGAAAAATCACTCTTTATCTACTGAATTAAGAAACAGTCGTGGGCCCCTCAAAGCTATTGGCTCCACGGGCTCTGCGGGGTCCTTCTCGCCGCCACTGACTACAAGGTAAATATATCCCAGCGGTATTATTGTAGCCCGAAAGAAATTTTAAGCTAATGTTGTCTGAGAGAAAGTGGTGTGGGCTACCGATACCCGTTTAATCCGGCATTTAGAACTACGGAAGAACTGGTAACAGGATTTGAAAGACGAAGAATTGGGGGATTTTTTTAGGTTAACATTGAAAATTCGGTTGGTTTTTTGGAATGCTGTCCGAGAATAAGAAGTAATTTGTCAGCAATTTTGTACGGATACTCCCCATCCTAGAAAGTAACAGACCATACCATTTTGCAGCTGGATCGATTAAATTAGATTCTTTACTGTTGAGTTGTAGAGATATAATCTGTTCCTTTCCAGCTGACTGCCATAGAAGGAAAACTTGGGATGTAGGTGGCTAGTTGCATTACGTAGCCGTAGGCGACGCGATGGTAGCGATGTGGGTCACACCAGGCGCTTGGGTGAAGAAACTTGACGTGTCTCACTCCACATTTCACGGAGTCATCTTCGTGCTGTGACGGAATTAGGAGATGATTCGAAAGTAATATCGAAGCGTGCGGTGTATTTAATGCTGCAGTGTGTGATGTTTTGATAAATATTTCTAACTAATTTGGAGATGTCATTAAGTATAGTTCGTTTATTAGTCCATTGACTGTGAATTTTGGCATGGAAATCTAATACAGCAATCAGATTTATACTTCAAGCATACTTGCCCATGTTATCAGGGCCCCCGTGGAGAACATCCGATTAGGAAGCGTTGAACTCCCTGCCCTATTCTGCTTTCAAACTGGTTCGAGATGCATAATTCACTACATTGCTGTTGTTTTGCCAGCGATTTCGACGTCACACTAATACGTATAAATCAAATCCCAGTCAAAATAACTTATTTACATAATTCTTTCTGTAATGTGTTCCTTGGTTCAATGCCCTCAGGTGGTTTTTCAATTTTTTTGATAAATGTCCACACCGGAACGTGAGTTATAAGAGTGTAAGTGAAACTCTGCATTGACTTACATTAGCGTTCCTAATGGTAGGAAAAGGCAAAGTGCTAATGTAATCGACCGGGTAACGATGATCAAGAAAAGGATTGTAATGTTTAGAAATAAATAAAGAATATATTCTCATACCTAAAATTCTTAGCTCATATCCCTAGCATGTTTTCAGCATTGAGTTACTTGTCTCTGTCTCTTCTATTTCATCGGATTTCATAGAGATCATGCGTTCTGTGGCATACATACTCTCTGGTTTGATTACTGTGTTGTAGGGTTTAATTTTAGTTCCTTGTTAGATTCTTCCTATTTGTGGGTATCTGTAGTGAGTTGGTATTCTACTTCCAATTTTCTTGTTCTTGATCCTTTTGCCTGAACGCTGAAAGGCATAACAGTCTATAATGATAATGTATGTATGTATGTATGTATGTATGTATGTATGTATGTATGTATGTATGTATGTAATGTATGTATGTATGTATGTATGCATGCATGATCCTTTTGCTCCGGTATCAGGTCAATTAATCTAAATTATTTCACCTAGGTATTTAAATTTGTTAACCTTGTTGATTATCCCGTACTCTATTTTTTAATTATTCTTTTTACTGTTGTTGTCATAAAGCCTTGTCTCCAGGGGGGGAGGTGATACTCCCACGTGGCGCGTCCTAGGTGACGGATAGGGGGGCCCTAACCGGCTTGCCGGTGGACTTGAGGGGAAATAAAATACCTCTCGCGGACCAAACACACACCCCCTGTGGGTGGGGGAGGCAGACGAAGAATTCACCCATGGTATCCCCTGCCAGGCGTAAGAGGCTATAAAGGGCGACCAAGGGATGATCCAGTTAGAACCATGAAACTACTTGTAATTAGTACCATCACGCAGGGAACACCATGGGTTGCATTTACTTGCGCATAGTACCACTGTGTTAGGTACGCAATAGGTTTGTGATTAGTAGCGACAGTGTGTGAATCAGGATGGGGGTCCTGCAGTACCTGTGATTCGTACCCCTATATGAGCGACACCATGGGATTAGCGACACCATGGTTCTGCCTTACCTATGCTCAGTTCCCAATATGTGAGGAATTCCACGGGATAGTACGGGTCCCTCTGGTTAGTCCACTTTTGTGAGGAACGCCATAGGTTTGCGTTGCCATTATAGGTTTGCGTTGCCTGCATATATCGCCGCAAGGTGCGAAACGCCATAGGTCTGTGTTACATGTGCGCATTACACTACCTGTAAATAGTACCATAATGTGTGGAATACCGCGAGTCTCCGCTAATTTTGATTAGTACCGCAACATTACACATAGCATGGTTCTACTTTCCTAGCGATAAATACCATTGAGGGGCTGATGACCTGGATTTTGGACCCGTTTCGACTATATGCACAATCGATTCAGCATCGTACTATAGAAGCAGTCCCTTGGTTGGTAATACGATTGTTTTGTGCCAGCGTCTGTGCATGTGAGGCACTGTGGGTCGGATCCACTGATCGTTTTAAATTCATCTCCATCCATTCATTCTTCGTCCTCATGCTTTGAATTCTGGTCAGTGGAGGATTTTGGAATTTTAAGTTGTCATTTCATTTCGTCTCATTTCGCACCATTAGGGGCCGATGACCTCGATGTTAGGCCCCTTTAAACAACAAACATCAATCAATCAATCAATCAATCAATCAATCAATCAACATCAGGCCTTGTCTGACGAGGCCAAGCAGTGGAATGAAGTACATGGTTTTCTTTTTCTGTGCATGATAAGTCTTTGCTCGAATATGAACATTGCACTACGAATATGAATCACATATTCAGCATTTGATTTATGCTGTGTTTTCTGAATTTATAATGGACAGTTAATAACATAGTACTGGGCTGTTTGCCGAAGAAATCTACATTCAATGACGCACTTAACCAGTAATAAATAGTACGTGGGTTACAAGCTAGTAACCGATTGGCAGATCTACCTTCATCCCAATTGTGAAGATACTACTTCAACATAAGAAGTGATCATGCATTGGGTAACATTTCCGAATTCGCGCAGAGTTTCAAAACGGTACGATGAATTCCCATGATTTCCACTCTCGTTTAAGTAATTTAGTGTGACTATTATAAGCGGTTGCAGCCCTTCTAAGGGAGAAGGCGATTTACGGGAAGCTGCATGTCATTGTGGTGGAGGATAGTGTTAGGTTTGGTATGTGAGTTGCTCATTATCAAGGGAAATGTTCTATTAGTTTCAAAGTTCGTTGAAAATATATAAGACAAAGCTAGGTAAAGAATTGATAGGGAATCTATCTCAGCCCTAAATGCAGATCATTGATGATGCGGGGACCAGAAACATGGGGTTAGCACAAACACTCAAACCCCATATCAAAGGAATGAACGTTTACGATTAAAACCGCATGGCTCAACAATGAATCGAACCCAGGTCTCGTTGCAGGACATTCTCAGTTTATAAATGCTCTATTCTCACATTACGAGAATGTGCTGCTGATATCATCTAAGTAGTTGGGTCGACGTTCGACGTCTATCCTCGAGTTGAAGGATCGAAATCGTTAACAGTGAGACTCGTGTTAGTACAGGGGTGTAGAAATCCCGGGTCCCAAGCCGCCGCGGCGACTTTTTTTTTTTTTTACTGGCGCCTAAGTTTTGGTTTTACGGTGGGTTTTTTTCATGGTTTCTTTCTTTTCCTAACAATACATCTGCTACAAAAGCCCCGTGACATATGACGTGACTACACAAACAGTGGCGGCTCGTGAAAAAATCAGCCTACGTGCTACAAGAAAACGACTGAATAAGCTTTCTTTAAGTCTGCATATTGCCATGATGACCAACATACTTCAAACCTGTTAATAATAATAATAATAATAATAATAATAATAATAATAATAATAATAAAGCTTTTCTCACAATTTATAACTCAGAACAAACAAGAACAAAATTACATTGTAATGCAGGAAAACATTTAGGGCCAGTCAAATATTCTTTGACTCACCAACGAATTCCTTATTTTTGATTCCAAAAGGAATCTTAATAATAAGCATTGGTTGGTTTCCTTAATAACAACATTATCATTGCGATAGATTGCCTCCACTTACGCTTTACTTTCGAGACTGACGTTGCTTTCAATCCCAGGCGATACTAATCTCTAGTGGCAGAATCGCTAACTGCTTACCACGTTCAACATCAGGGTAGCAGGAAACATCGTGCAGTTCTACCCCCCTTGCGGGAGAAAAAGTAACTATTGACGGGATCAGTGAAAGTTGAGCCCGGTTTATGGTATAGTCCACCGGCTACGGGGTGTGTTGCAAGCTTGGCTGCGCCTGCGTATTGCTTCCTTCAGGCTACAGGCCAGAGCTCATTTCAGATGAGCACGGACTAAGTTTCTCGGGAGAAGAGAGCTAGGTGTTCAACAGATCTTGTCCTGATTTTCACCAAACACAAATTCATACCATACTCAAAACAAAGAAAAGGCACAAGGATAATTGTACTGTACATAAATAATTCCGTACAGTTCCAAGCTACGTGCTGGAGCCCGGTAGCACGTATTGACCGGCCGCCACTGCACAAACTTAAAACCACGTCAGGATCTTCTCGAAAACAAATAATTGCGAGACTAAAGAGAATATATATTTCTCCGCACGGGATAATCTATGTATGTGAATGAATGAACAGAGACTCAGCACTAACGATAGTGGATAGTCGAGGTGCATAACATGGAACTGTAGAGAGTGCACACACAACCTTATTTGATACCTTTGCATGACCAACTGGTACTGATCTCGAAAATTATGGTGTTGGTTACATCTCAATGTTGGCAGAACATTTCGGGGAGCAACTTGCAAAATGTGAAAACGGTGGGAACTTCATAGAATGCATAGAAAAGTAGTGGCATGCGTTCAAATTTCTTGGAAGAGTAAAAAAAAAAAAAAAAAAAATTAAAAAAAAAAGTTCGAACTGTTGGAGTTGACAAGCAGTGACATATATCCTTTTCCGGGGACAGCTACTATCTATTGTGTGATCCTTCCATTCTCTACAGCATTGCGAAGATTTAGTCAGAAGTACATTATACCAGACAGTAAGATCGTCATTAGAAACAAACCTTTTTTCTGATATGATGTGTAATATGAATGTACCTGCAGGAAATGAATTTGATCCAGTAAGGGTTGTAGACCAGTGGCTTTCAGTAGCAAGACGCAAGGTAATAATGGTAACAAACGACCATGCAAGAATTTGATCATTATTCTGTAATATTGTAAATCTAAGTTCAGTATCTTCTGAATTTTGTAAAACAAAGCTGACTAGTGTTTACAGCTAATAGGCATACTATAACTCTTTAATTTAATATTTCTGGACTGTTTAAATGTTAAGATTAGTCAAAATAATACCTAAGTCAACGTTAAGTTGTGCAACTCAATTATTTGCAGGGGTCTGATCGGATTCTTGCTGGCCCCTAAACTTCTGGGCTGGCTCCTCAGTTCAGAGAATATTTCTGCATACCCTGTGCTAGTACATGTTCAAGAACTTTTATTCGCGGTCGAAATTCTGGTATCTTAGATAATTACATCAATTCAAGGGCCGTCAAATTATTATTATTATTATTATTATTATTATTATTATTATTATTATTATTATTATTATTATTATTATTATTATTATTATTTCCGCCTCCGTAGCGTAACGGTTAGCATTATTAGCTGTCGTGCTCGGGGGCCCGGGTTCGATTCCTGGTCCTGTCAGAAATTTAAGAATGGCAGGAGGGCTGATACGTGGTTAAAATGGTTCATGCAGCTGGGTGTGTAAATGTGCATGAAAAGAGCTGCTCCACCTCGGGGTGTGGACACGAGTTTATTATTATTATTATTATTATTATTATTATTATTATTATTATTATTATTATTATTATTATTATTACCTTTCAGTCGTGAGCAGAAATTCCAGAAAAGTTACGTCAAGGGTATGCATTTAACGATCTGGATTACATGATTCGAATATGTAGAATGTAGATGACTGTTATCGCTCTGATATTATCAGCTCGAGTTCTATCATGTCATGTTCGCAGGTTCAGGTTAACCGCGGTCAATTGCCTCTTGTTTATGTTAAATGCAGTTGGTGTAAACGTGTCCTCGAGCAGCCCACACGCCCTCTTGACTTGGCCCGGCCCGAAGAGCGCGCGGTACAATACGTGGCGCCGCGTCGAATACTATAGGAGTGTTCTTTCTCTCCCCCACCCTTCGCCCTCTCTCTCTCTCTCTCTCTCTCTCTCTCTCTCTCTCTCTCTCTCTCTCGTGACTGCGCTCAGGATTGCGACAGTCGACACAATGTTCCAATCATATACCGATCTGAATATCATAATTTATAACAGAGGTAAGCATTCCTACAACTGATTTCCTAGATTTCCTGGATTTTTAAAGAAAAAAGTTAGTCAATGTAACATAGTTGTGTGGCGCTTACTTTTCATATTCAAGTTTACAAGGTTCGATTCCCAGCCTGGTCGAGGCATTTAAAAGATTTAAAAGGTAGATTTACCGGCAAGTAAAAAGAACACCTTGTTTATGCAAACTCCCACCACTCTAGCGTCTGTTGCAATTGACGAGATGTTAAACACGTGTTATTATTATTTCTATTTAAAATTAGTAAGAAAAGTTATTGCAAAATAATTATTTCTCCTTACGTCTGCGCCTTAGGAATTGATCCTACCATTCATGGAAGGAATGGTATTAATGTGGAATGCAAGGTGTAAAGCTCATTGCGGAGTTGTGGAGGTGGATTATAAATAGTTCTACTTCTACCATCCTTTGAGTCTATTCACTGGTTATAAAAAGCTGGGCTTTTTTTAAAGAAGTAAATGTTAGTTTGTTGAGCCCTCAGCCCGAAGGCTAGTTGGATCCCCAATAGCTCCACCATCAGCTGCGGTAGACAGCCTAGAGGTCACTGAAGAGGCGTACAAGAGAAATGGGGTAGTTCCCGTTGCTTTCGTCACTGAGCCAGCAGGAACTACTACATATCAGTTTGCCAAGCCCACTAAAATGTACTCCTCAACCGATCCTATGAGAGGCACTTTCACACCATGGGGTGCGTAAGGAATGGTATTACCGTACTAGCATTGCCCATACCTCCCTTTAATATAGTAAAGGGTGAGACTGAGACAGGTGAATGAAAGCCCATACCAGAAGATATAGTGCACTGTACACACTATGTCCTACCAGCCAAACAAATCATCACTACCGCTAAGTTTATGTTACTCCAGGGGGAAATGGGAAGTCTTCCGTCAAAAAATTATCTAGCTTCGAAAGAATTGAGTCCTTTGGGTCCTTAGGTCCTTTGGGAAAAGTGTTTGATCCAGCTCAGAATATCCTTTCTGGCCCTCCTCCTTTATGGACAGCATGTATCTTCATGTATTCGCACCTGCAGGGGAATATACTTCTTCGTCACAGAAAGTTGATCATCATAGTAATATTTCTTTTGAAGTTCCTTTGCAATATACTGAAACCGTACTCATGCAGTCCTGAGGCTCATAATCTTTTTTCAGCCAGGTCTGCGTCGGCCTGAAATATTCCAGTTTCCGTATTTAATTTTCAATGATCGAAAATACTACTTTAGTTCTCATCTATAGTCTTCATATCGTCCCGGAATTTGTGACTTCCTGTCCATGAGATTAGTAACATTCGCCGGTAGACCCACATTTCAAAGCCTCACAGTCTTTTGGACATGGCCCGAGTCATAGACCATCCTTCCATCCCGTACATCAGTGTAGGAAACACGTAGCCCCTGACCATTTTGGATTTTGGAGGTCTCTGCTCCAAGTTTAGACGGCGGTTACTTGAGAGTTTCTTCACTTGGAGGAAGCTGTTTCGTAGATAATTCATCTCATGACTCCAATGCCCAATTCGATAGCAGATTATCAAGAACTTAAACCAATTAACTACTGTCTATCGACACAATTGTATCGTTTTCGTATTGTCAGTTTCATTTTGTCGCATCTACGTGTTCTTTTGTTTTTTATATAAATTCATCCGAATAGCGCACTTGTTATTCCCATGAAGGCAACAGTAGACATATTGGGAGACTGAAGCCCAAAGAGCAAAATGCAAAAATAAAACACTATCTCCTTGCCGAAAGTTTTGTTCTCTGTGTAGGTTATGAATAGAATGCCTACATATACTGTATAAGCATGTTCATTATCACACCTCCGTAGTTAATCGCAAAATAGTCCACATAAATATAATCCGA
This sequence comes from Anabrus simplex, assembly GCF_040414725.1. NCBI lineage: Eukaryota > Metazoa > Arthropoda > Insecta > Orthoptera > Tettigoniidae > Anabrus > Anabrus simplex. The sequence goes on along the minus strand of NC_090265.1, from coordinate 1,767,586,402 downwards.
GCTGTAGATTCTCTCTAGATAATTCTGGAACTCTCATTATATTACTACAGATTATTTATACCTAAATCTGAGAATTTGGGACGTAATTAAAGATATCTTCTTTCAATTAAACAACTGTATGTAGGAAATTTGAAGTCCGCGAGGGATGGCGTAAAGTAAGAAATTTCTATGAAGTGTTAATGGAACGTATAATGCAGAATCCATTTCATGCATGGTTTCTTTGACCTACTGCTGCACATAAGTTGAAACACTGTCATAGCAGCTTTTTTCAGATACTTGAGCAGGGATGTTTATAAAATAGTTGATTATAGCCACGCGCGCGTGTGTGTATGTGTCGCTTTTGCTTATCTTATCTCGACTCGAGAAATCCTTGGTAAAAGTTTCGCTCTTCCTGAGAAAACATTATGATCAACTACAAGCACGTATCCCCTAAAGCAAGCGAGATAGCCATCAAGAGAGACGTGAGCGATTCTCATTGAAAGTACGAGGCACTTTACGTACATTTGACAGTGTCGTCATTTTCTGAAATACAGTTCCAGGCATCTTAAAGAGAATAAGTTAAGATATAACTTTTTTTTGCTATTTTGCTTTACGTCGCATTGACACAGATAGGTCTTAGGGCGACGATGGGATAGGAAAGGCTTAGGAATGGGAAGGAAGCGGCCGTGGCCTTAATTAAGGTACAGCCCCAGCATTTGCCTGGTGTGAAAATAGGAAACTACGGAAAACCGTCCTCAGGGCTGCCGACAGTGAGGTTCTAAGATATATCCGTCTCTATGGTTGACCTTAACTCGGTTATACTCTGCGTAGGGGATGCAAAAGGAAAACAGCCAGGGACTTTCCACTTAGCATGTGTTGGCGACCACGGGCCACTTACTTGTGCCAACCTGTTTAGTGTCATCTTTCTTATCCAACCTGCCTTCCGACCCCACCGAGCGAGTTGGCCGTGCGGTTGGGGACACGCTGCTGTGATCTTGCATTCGGTAGATTGTGGGTTCGAACCACTTTGTCGACAGCCCTGCAGATGGTTTTCCGTGGTTTCCCATTTTCACACCAGGCAAAGGCTGGAGCTCTATCTTGACGCCACGGCCGCTTTTCCTTCCCACTCCCAGCCCTTTCCTATTCCGTCGGCGCCATGAGACTATTTGTGTCGGTACGACGTAAAGCAACTTGTTAAAAAAAAAATTCTTCATACTCGGACGGTCTCGTTTCTCCATGCCCTGCGCTGTTGGCATTTAAAAATATATCTGGTGAGGCAATCGGTGTTTAAGGTTACAGAATTAATTGAAATTCCGTCGTAAGTCGCCCAGTAGAATTTTAGTTTTCTCCCCCATCTAGTAAAGTAAAACGGAACGTTGAAACTTGAAGGCAGTCTAAATTATTATTATTATTATTATTATTATTATTATTATTATTATTATTATTATTATTATTATTATTATAAATTCGTCGCCATAAGACCTATCTGTGTCGGTGCGACGTTAAGCAACTAGCAAAAAAAAAAAAAAAATTATAAATAATTTTAATCTGTAAACTTACACCAAGGAGTTTATGCAACCTTGGATTGGCAGACAGTGTTTGAGCAATTAGCTCTCCAATGTTTCTGAAGTTCTACCATTTGATAAATATGTAACGTCTTTTCATAATATTAATGTGATAATGTGATTTTAATTTCATATTGATATTAACATTACCTGTTTATCAGAATTAACTCAAATTCTATTATTTTCAAAACTCTAAAAATCACCTCCTCCTCCCAATTAATTACTTATCTCGTTTGAGATAAAAGCGAAGATCATAATTTAAATTGTACAGACGGAAGGCTTATAAATTACTTTGAGTTAATGGTATTCTAATTGATTGCGTGTTCCATTCGCCGACTTCTAATGGCCAAGGGAATATATTTTTATCGTTCATTGTGTCGTCGTCTTTTGTTACGGCGTAGTAGCGCATGCCATTTTGTGTTTCACAGCCACCTGTTGCGTTCTAGAGATCGTTAGGAGCACGCTGACCTCATTTCAAAAACCTCGGTTATTTGTTTCCTGACTTACATTGGCCATCTTGTAATGAGGATGGCATCCTTTCTTTTACAATTCAATTGTTTGTTACTCTTCAGGGTTCTCCTTTCTATATTTCACAGAAACGGTCTAGGGCACCTTCTTGCATTTAACAATATACAGTATCGTTGAATCAATAAGCTTTCCCATTTCAGCGCAGTGTGTCAGCACAGTGTAATGCATGAACTGGGTAGCGTTGCTAAAAATACACGTCACAAAATTCAGCAAGGCACAGAGGGAAATTAATCGCTCCTCTCATTTGTCTTTTTTGTACAATTAGGTTAACGTCGCACCGACACAGATAGGTCTCATGGCGACGATGGGTTAGAAAATGACTAGGAGTGGGAAGGGAGTGGCCGTGGCCTTAATTGAGGTACAGCCCCAGCCTGGTGTAAAAATGGAAAACCACGGAAAGCCATCTTCAGGGCTGCCGACAGTGGGATTCGAACCCACTATCTCCCAGATGCAAGCTCACAGCTGCGCGCCCCTAACCACACGGCATCTCGCCCGGTCTCTCATATTTACGCTCCATGTCAAATAAAAGAAATCTTCCCAGTTTTATCCTTGGAGGTAGGTTAGAAGCAAGGTTGGTTGGAGTGCTCGCCCTCTCGCCTGAGTTTGCGGATTCGAACCCTGGAACAATCGTTAACAATTAAGCGTTCTGAAAGGCGAGAGATCACTGAAGAATACAGTATATACCGACACGTTAAAGATCTTATTTTAGGGTTAAATTTACGAATTTGAAGTAGTCCAATACCGATAGTAAACATACAAATGTATTATTATTATTATTATTATTATTATTATTATTATTATTATTATTATTATTATTATTATTATTATTATTATTATTATTGGGGAATAGACCACTTAGGATCACTCTTCAATTTCATTTTTTCTTTGTTTGAAGTTTCCTCTTCCTCCAGTACTCTTTCATATGGACGCTATATGCTGTTTCTTCTGTTCATCCGTCCAGGCTCTTCCCGTCTTTGCAGTTCTTTCGACTGGAAACCGTTCCAAATTTTGAATCATGCTCCGAAATGTTTTCCTGTACAACATCTGAACTTCCTGAATGTTGGACTTACGAACTTCCTTAATCCATGACGTCGTTGTCTTCTTGTTCCACAGGTTGTCGAATACCTTTTTGGTTAGTCTGGATTTGTGCATTCTGAACAAATATCTGAGAAATGATAACCTCTTTTTCATGTTCTCTGAAATTGTCTCCACATTTTTTTTAGACTTCATTGTTGTTCCGAAGTTTCCAGCCGGTTTCAGGCATTCTGTTTTTACTACAGTGTTATAATGCCTTATTTTGGCATTTCATGAGACGCATTTCTTGTTGTAGATGTTTTTAGTTAGTCTACAAGCTCTCCCCATGTTTTAGATACGATAGAGTGCAACAGCTTTCTCTAGTCCGTTCTCTTGTATGATTTCACGGAGGTATTTGAACTTTTTAAGCTTCTGAATCCGTCGAATCTCTTTTCAAGGAAATGGGGTCCATGTTTGTCATTCATCATGAACGTGGTCTTCTTTTTCGAAATCCTAAGTCGCGTCTTGCTAGCAATCTTTTCTAGGAGGTTGATCTGTATTATTATTATTATTATTATTGTTATTATTATTATTATTATTATTATTATTATTATTATTATTATTATTATTATTATTATCTCCTTACAATTAATAACATCGGAGCGAGCGAGTTGGCCGTGCGGTTAAAGGCGCGCAGTTTTGAGCTTTCTTCCGGAAGATATTGGGTTCGAGCCCCATTGTCGGCAGCTGAAGATGGTTTTCCGTGGTTTTCCATTTTTACACCAGGGACTGTATCTTAATTAAGGCCACGGTCGCTTCCTTCCCACTCCTAGCCCTTTCCTATCCCATGGTCCCCATAACACCTCTGTGTCGGTGCGACGTAAAGCAAATTTTTTAAAAAATCGGACTTAATTTCAACAGATTATTTGCATTAGTCAGTGTTTTTTTGTTTTTTTGCTAGTTGCTTTACGTCGCACCGACACAGATAGGTCTTATGGCGACGATGGGACAGGGAAGGGCTAGGAGCGGGAAGGAAGCGGCCGTGGCCTTAATTAAGGTACAGCCCCAGCATTTGCCTGGTGTGAAAATGGGAAACCACGGAAAACCATTTTCAGGGCTGCCGACAGTGGGGTTCGAACCTACTATCTCCCGAATACTGGATACTGGCCGCACTTAAGCGACTGCAGCTATCGAGCTCGGTTTAGTCAGTGTTGTTCGAAGTTAATAGTGCATGCATTTCATGAAGTAATTCATAAAAACGTATTACAGCGAGATAAATGATCATATTCAAAATGATGGGTTTTAGATGTTGTTTTACCACGAATTAATCCATGAAATTTTTAAAAAGATCGCATTCAAAGTGGAATGTGTTCCGTTTGCAATGAAGAATATCTGACTACGAAGGATGGCATCAGAAGTGTCCTGTTCTTTCTAAATCTACGTGCGCTGACCTTTTGAGGCCAAATTGGTGGGTCAGTAGTGGTTAGCAGAACATAAAAGAACTTCCAGGGACAAAATTCCGACACCTCGGAGTCTCCAGAAACGTAAAAGCAGTTTAGTGGGACATTAAATCATAATCTATATATTAAAAATATTTATGAAAACTAAAGTCAGTCAGCCGGCCATTCTATCCGGTCGATTTCCTTCATTCTTTTTTAACTGAAAGGTATTCATGCACAGATTTGTCATCAGGTACTAAATCACTTAACTTCCGCTTTCCTCAAATGATTTGACTTTTTCAATTATTTTGTCTCTTTGAAGCAATCATATGTTTCGTTCTAATTAAGATACGTAGTTCGTTTGGGCCTAAGAACACTCAGTGGATCAAGCTCTTTCATTTCAGCTCTTAACTATTCAAATTGGTTGATTCTGGGGAAAGTTATGAGTGCACATTCAATTTGACGTCTCAATTCTTCAACATTTTTTTTCATTGAAGCAATCATATATTTCGTTCTAATTGAGGCACACAGTTCCTTTTGGTCTAAAGACACTCAGTGGATCAAGTGCTTTCTTTTGAGGTAATAACTACTTAAATTGCTAGAGCCTGAGAAAAGTTATGAGTACATTTGTCTCCATGACGAAGATCTTTGAAGGACTTTTTAACAGTTCGGCGCGTAGTGTTGTTCCAAGGAACGTTCAATTCAATTCCTTTGTGTGATGTATTTTCAAGCGTTTTGTTCACATAATATTACATTCTATTACCACAGCAGATCATGTGCTTTATTTCATTAACTCGAAACTTTGCAAATACATTCGTGAGGATAGTAACGAACAACACCATACTTTGTACATTGCGGGCGGAGCCAGCGGGAAACTGCTAGTAATTATTAAAATATCTGCGAGTTTTTATCTACCGGTATAGGCTCTACACACACATTTTCATTATAGATCGTTACATATTTCAGCTTGAATTTTATCCTAAGCATAAGCAATGGGAGTGCTATTTTCTAATAAAGGAAGTCTTAATGGCAATGCCAGACAAAATGCGTGTTATAGCTGACCGTTATAACATGTATATTAATTTGATTACACAGAATTACCGCTGCTTTTGCTCGTGTATGTTTAGGCACTGTGCAATAAAGCTAAACTCCCGTCGGTCCGCTTTGATTCATTTAGAAGTGTTTTCGGATATGATATTTCGAAAACTAGTAATTCAATTCACAGTGTGATCCAGAAGTCCGTTAACATTTCACGACGCAATACTTCGCGAAATATTGGAGATAGATAGGTAATAACTGACACACACGATTGGCATGACATGGGGTTTTATTGACACCAACAACGAGTGTACAAACAGGCCAACAGATGGCGCTGGACAGCAACACGTCAGTGATACCGCATGAGACCTGTGTACGGTATAAAAGGAGTTGTCGTGAGAGAGCGCGTCAGATGCGCCTGCTTGGCCTACGCGGTCCCCCGATCTCAATCCGTGTGATTATTGATTACCTTGCCGTTATTGCTGTCTCTGCAATCGTATGGATAGCCAGACCTCTTAAGGGTAAATAAAGATTAAGCTTGTTTTGCCGACTTGCTCTACATTTCCTTGTATTGCCTAGTACAGTAGAACCTCGATGTCTCGGATCACCTCGACAGCTAAATTTTATTTCGAGTTATCAATATTTCGAGATATAAAGAATACCGTTTTTGAGCATGTGTAGCACACAGTTGAATCATATGTATCTACGGGCTTAGCCTATACTGAATACATTATTTTTAACTGTATTTAAACATATACAATCAAACTCTCTTCTTCGGCATCACTTTAATTATAATCCTTATTATAGTAACTTTTTAGAAGACAGGATACAGTACATACAGTAGTGGAGCAAAAAACGTACGTACCTCTCTTAACACTTTTGGAAAAAATCCGTTAGTCTCTTCTGTTTATTACTGTTAACCTTTCGTACGTGGCTGGTAATTTTACATCCGAGAAACAGTGAGGCTTCGCCGATTTTCCGATCATTAGAAGTTTGTTTTTCGGTTCCCATCATAATAGCTCCCAGCATCACTGTAAAGCTTTCTTTACTTGTTGACTGTTCCTCACAAACCACAAATGCCTTATTGCACAGTTAATGTGCTTTTTGCTTCGAGAAATCGAAAAATTCGTGTAACCGAATTTCGAGTAATAGAAAAATAAATACACGTCAAGAATAGGACAAACAGCCGGGAAATTTAAGTTACTTCGAGATACTGAAAATTCAAGTAATGGAGGTTCGAGATATCGAGGTTCGACTGTATATAGTCTAATATTTAAGTTAAGAATGGACCTAAACCTACACCACATTTCATTTCACTACCTTTATTCGTTTCCAAGTTTCAGCGGAACAAACCTACAAACATGATAGTTTTAAATGTAGGCCTATGCATTATGTGGAATACTATTTGGGAATGCATATCCTGTGCTGTTTTAGATGAAGAAAATATTTAACCTGGTTTGTAAGGCTTCTGAGAAATGAAAAAAATCGTTCAATTTCCAACTCTTAATTCTTGTCATATGATTCTAGTATTTTTATCATTTTTTGGTTTGCGTCCCATAAAGTTCTTCGCTAAGTGGGAAGGGTGGTGGAGGGCTATTTATATATTTCTCCTGAGTGCGTGCATGTGGATTGAATTTCTCTTGCCCCAGCGAAGTGCCGTCATGCAAAATGCTGTATCTCCTGTCCGACAACCCTCTTCACTTACAAGAAAAATTACTCTGCTGAGTTGCGATAGGAAGGATTTACTAAATCTCTCCTAGCTGATGGAAGTGGGGATAAAAACTCGTGAGTTATGGGATTTGGTGCGCTCGCAAGGAAGATATTCTTATTTACTCTCTGAGGGCTGAATTGCTGAAAACCTAACTGACGTGTAATCACAGAGTTGAGTGATGCATAATTTATTTAAGAGCAAGGCCTTTTTTTGCAAAGAAGTGCAATCGAAAATGGTAAACGGCGTTGAATTAAATTCAACTTACTTGTCATATAATATTAAATAACAACGTTGTTATTATAAGTAATCATTAAGTGGTTGACCTGAACACAGCATTTAATGTATAGGCCTATCCATCACTACGTGACTACCAGCGAGAGTGAGCGAGGTATTAACCCAGGACTGTTAGCTCGGATTTAGTTTTACTTTTAACGTCGCACTAAAATCTTGGGATTTTCGACAACGGTGAGAAAGGACAGGGGAGTGGTGATGGTGATGATGACGGTGATTATTTGTTTAAGGGCAAGTACAACCAGGCAACCATCCCCTTTATAAAACTAATTAGATGAGAGTTTCGATCCTTGGTAAGAAGAAGTACACCTGGGGTAACAATCCTCTAACACTGATCAGAGCGGTTGGGTAGGGGCTGGAATGGAAGGTATCCAACATTGACTAAAGAAAGACAAGGGTCACAAAGGGCGTGAAAATGAAAGACTCCCTGGGCCTGCGTGCATAACACTGTCGGGGTCAAAATGAGCAAGAGTTTTTTTTTTTTAATTGGCCTTCGGTTTTGCGACCATGAATGGGATACATAAGAAGCATATGATAAACAAATAAAACAAGTCACGACTGAAATAGAAAACACTTTGAAACATATTAAATAAATATTCAATACTTTCTAATGGTCCCAGAAACGTTCATATGGTCAAATTTGTTTCACAGAGACACTGAACTGGAACTAAATACACGTCACGCTTAAAAGGGGGTAGTAGCACTGTAACACTGGCAGGGAGGGTGATTCGGAGTTCGTGTAGCCTTTTATACAGGCGATTTTGAGCAACTTGATGGTGTTTACAAGCCAATATTATGTGGTTCAGATCTGCAACACTTGACGGATCACAGTCACACATGGGAGAGTTCAACACACTGATTCTATGTAAATGCCTAAGGTAACAGCCGTGTCCCAAACGCATGCGGATGATGGATGTAAGGTGGCTGCTCTGAAGACAGAGTACAAGAGTTGACCAAGGGAGGTGAGGAGCATGGCACAAGTAAGTGGGAGTAATGCCAGACTCAGCTAAGAGTCGCGTTGTCGCCAGTACATGCTCCCAAGTTAAGAGGCCTTGGGCTCCCTTTTAGACATATTTTACGACAGGCAGAGGATACCATTGTGTTATTCTATCGCCCCCAGCCACAGGGGATGAAGAATGCAGGTATCAACGAACGAAAGGTAAGGCCAGGAAGGGTGTGGAAATGAAAGATTCCTTTTAATTCACGAATCACCCCCTGTGGGTGGGGGACGCAGACGAAGAATACACCCATGGTATCCCCTGCCTGTCGTAAGAGGCGACTAAAAGGGGCGACCAAGGGATGATCCATTTAGTACCATGAGATTACTTGTAATTAGTACCATCACGCAGGGAACACCATGGGTCGCATTAACTTGCGCGTAGTACCACTGTGATAAGTAACAACAGTGTGTGAATCAGGAGGTGGGTCCTACAGTACCTGTGATTCGTACCCCTATATGAGCAACACCATGGGATGAGCGACACCATGATTCTGCCTTACCTATGCTCCGTTCCCACTATGTGAGTATTTCCACGGGATAGTAAGAGTCCCTGTGGTTAGCCCACTTATGTGAGGAACGCCTTAGGTTTGCGTTGCCGTTATAGGTTTGCGTTGTCTGTATGTGGCGCCGCATTGTGCGAGACACTATAGGTCTGTGTTACATGTACGCATTACACTACTTGTGATTAGTACCATAATGTGTGGAATACCGCGAGTCTCCGCTACTTTTGATTAGTACCGCAACATTGCACATAGCATGGTTCTACTTTCCTAGCGATAAATACCGTTATGAGGGGCTGATGGCCTTGATTTTGGAGCCGTTTCGACTATAAAAATAATCGATTCCGCATCATGCTATAGGAGTAGTCCCTTGGTCAGTAATACTATTGTTTTGTGCCAGCTTCTGTGCATGTGAGGCACTGTGGGTCGGATCCATTGATCGTTTTTAATTCATATCCGTCCATCCATTCATTTCTCGTCCTCCGAAGAATACACCCACGGTATCCCCTGCCTGTTGTAAGAGGCGACTAAAAGGGGCGACCAAGGGATGGTTGTCTTGGAACCATGAAACTACTTGTGATTAGTACCACCACGCGGGGAACACCATGGGTCGCTATTACTTGCGCGTAGTACCACTATGTTAGGTACCAAATAGGTTTGTAATTAGTAGCACGCAGGAGCACCGTGCGGTTAGGCTTTTACGGTACCTGTGATTAGTAGCAGTATATGAGCGACACCAGGGTTCTGGCTTGCCTATGATTAGTACCCACTATATAAGGAACACCACGGGATAGTACGAGTCCTTGTGGTTAGTACACTTATGTGATGAAGACCATAGGTCTGTATTACATGTGCGAATTTCATTACCTATGCGTAGTACCATAATGTGTGGAATACCGCGAGCCTAGGATACTTTTGATTAGTACCGCACCATGACAAATACCACGGTTCTCCTTTCCAAGCGACAAGTACCATTATCAGAGGCCGATAACCTATATTTTGGACCCCTTTAGCTTGCAAGCATCACCGATTCAGTATTGAGCTATAGAAGCTATAGAAGCAGTCCCTTGGTCAGTATTACTGTTGTTTTCCGTCAGTTTCTGAGACTGAGGCATTGCGGGTCGGCTCCACTGATGGTTTTAAATTCATATCCATCCGTTCATTTTTCGTCCTCACGCTTTGAATTCTGGTCAGTGGGGGATTTTGGAATTTTAAGTTGTCATTTCATTTCGTCTCATTTCGTACCATCAGGGGCTGGTGACCTAGATGTTAGGCCCCTTTAAACAACAAACATCAATCATCAAACAATCAATTCACGAATCGAATACCGTTGACGTCGGTAGAGAACAATACTTAACCAAGAGAGGTTGGACTGAAAAGATGAAAGCAAGGAGGCTGGCACTAGTAAGCGGAAGCAATGGCAGATTGAATTGTGGGTCCGTGGTCGCCAATTAAACCCTCTCTAGGGGTACCCATTGTTAGCCAGATAATCTTCGTTTCTTTTGGTCCATTATATCGACTAATAAGTAAATCTGCTCCCTAGGTAATAGGCTACTCGGACCCGCTTCTTGCCTACATTATACATTTTATCCAATTGGAGAACATAATGACAGAATGTTAAGTTCGCTGTCCTTTGTTTACGACTTTGTATAAGCTGAACTCAAGACTATTTCCTTCACTGCTGTTAGCCTGGTAGTAAAAACCTTGCATCGTAAAACGCAACACCATCCTTTTAGACCTATTAATACACTTACCCGAACAATAAACCTAAAACCGCAGTGGCCATGCGGTCTGCGCCGTATCATCCTGACCAGTATACTGTACTTGGTGCGTGAGTGAGAGAGACAGCCAAAGTATAACGAGTTCTTGTGAAGGCGCCGGCTACAATTTTCACCGCAACCTTCGTCTCTGAGGCGCAAAGTGGGTGCGTCGTAATCATCAGCAGCTCAGGGGAAAGTCCTTTGCACGCCAGAATGGCCGGCGTTCTGTAGAACAAATATTGATCTGGAGTGACGGTGAGTAATTTGTTTCCTGCGAAATGTTCAGATTAGCATCGAACGGTGCTGCTTGTCATTCGTGATTGTCTTGCAGCGCTTCCTGGTTGTCTGGCTGTCACGATATCATCATGTTGAACTCCATTTAATAGATCTCGTGCTCTCTCCTCCACTGGAGAGCGGGGTAGTGGACTGGAGTAGGGCCATTGGCCATTTAGACGTGAGTAACTCTTGACAAGTGGTTAGGTAACGCGTAGAAAATTATCGAATTATACCAGTGGTGAACTATAAACTGATCAAACAAGCAAGTTGTCTTCTAGTTTTACGTGACTATTATTTCTTTGATCGTTAGGCACTCGATCTACAGTTCCTTCATTAAAACGTTCCAAACTTAAATCTCTACATTACCGATTACTCTCAGAAACGTACGAAAAGTGAGAGTTCCTGAGGCCCTTGAACCTAAACTAGTCTCACTTATGCCAGAATCGATATTGTATTCATCCTATCACACTTCTCCAGGCTGTTGCTGTTTCTTTATTGTTACGGTATTTTTGCCTGTGTTTTTTTGGCACAGCCCAAAGCAAAATTTGCTAGTTGCGTTACGTCGCACCGACACAGATAGGCCTAGGTCTTATGGCGAAGATCGGATGGGAAAGTCCTAGGAGTTGGAAGGACGCGGCCGTGGCCTTAAATAACGTACAGCCCCAGCATTTGCCTGGTGTGAAAATGGGAAACCAAGGAAAACCATCTTGAGGGCTGCTCACAGTGGGATTCGAACTCACTAATTCCCGGATGCAAGCTCACAGCCGCGTACCCCTGACCGCATGGTCAACTCGCCCGGTACAGCAAAATTTAGCCTGCACCGAAGGCTGTCTCATTTACCGAGTGAATGCGCAAGTCTTTTCCGGTTTCACTAAGAGATGGCGCCAGCGAACAGTACGCAGCGTGTGAATTTGACGCATACATCAGTTCGTTCGTCTGACAACCTACCAACACACACGAATCCGCTAAACACTAGCGTCTGTGTTGTATCGTTCAGTGATCATGTCGACATTTGTGCCTGAAAAAGAACATTTGCGGCACACATTGCTTTTCTCATTTAATCAAAAGAAAAATGCCGTGGAAAATCATCCTTTGCTCGTAGAAACATATGGTGAACACGCTCCAACGATTATAACATGTGAGATATGGGTTCGACAATTTAAACGTGGTGATTTTGCCTAATGGGACCAGAGCGGTATTGTGTATTATGAACTCTTGAAGCCCGGCGAAAGAGTTACTGCACGACGCTGTCGCCAACAAATGATTAATTTAAATCACGCATTGATCGGAAGACGACCGGAATGGGCCAGAAGACATGACAAAGTGATTTTGCTGCACGACAATGCGCTGTCTCACACAGCAAAATCAGTGAAAGGCACGTTGGAATCGCTTGGATGGGACATCCTTCCGCATCCGCCGTACTGCCCCGATCTGGCACCATCTATCATCTCTTCGCATCAATGGAGCACACGCTCGCAGAGCAGCATCTCGGCAATTTCGAGGAAGTTGGAAAATGGCTCGACGAATGGTTTACCGCAAAGACTAGCAGTTTTTCTGGCATGGTATTCATAACTTAAGTGAACGATGGGTGAAGTGTACAAAAACCGATGGCCAATATTTTGAATAAACAAAAAATGAATTTCCCTTGAAAATTACGTGTTTTCTTTACCACAAAAACCGGCAAAAACTTATGCATACACCTGGTATGACTGTGACAGTTTGGAAGCTACTGAGATGTGATTGGTGCTGAGTGATGACATTCGGAGCACGACTGTATATGTGGATGTTATGAAAGACGCTACTTATAGTATCAGTTGTGGTGCAATAGCATTTTCTGGCCCAATGAGGAAAACAATGGTAAACTACCTCACTCCTCATACTGCCCAGTATGCCTCATTATACTGCCACCATTGGTCTTTGCAGATACCCCATTACTACATAACCTTTATTGATGTTGTTTGAGGATCCAACGAGCTTGACTTAACAGACAGATCGACTTGTCAACATTATTCTCTTGACAAAACTATATCTTATAACGTTATAACTAACTAACCCGATGGCACTCGAAGGGCCTTGGCCTACGAAGCGACCGCTGCTCAGCCCGGAGATCTGCAGATTGCGAGGCGTCGTGTGCTCAACACGACGAATCTTCTCTGCCGTTATTCTTGGCTTTCTAGACCGGGGCCGCTATCTTACCGTCAGATAGCTCCTCAATTCTAATCACGTAGGCTGAGTGGACCAGCCCTGAAGTCCAGGTAAAAATCCCCGACCTGACCGGGAATCGAACCCGGGACTTCCGGGTAAGGCAGGCACGTTATCCCTACGCCACAGGGCTGGCAACTATGTTTAATGGCTGGAGGTATACTGAAATTAGCGATACAAAGTGCGTAACGCGATGTTACCTAGCAACCGTGCCGCTATGTCGTATGGGTGGAGGTCGTCTGTAATTAGCGAGACGTGACTGGATGTTACCTAGCAACCGTTGATGGATGGCCATGAGCGGCGGACATACAAGACATTAATTTTATGATCATTTGATTTTCCCAAAGAAAACATTGACACCATTTTATTGATGTCTTCTCTACTGCGGTGTATTTAATTTGTGAACTCCAAATACAGTCTCCGAGGGGTCAAGACTACTTCTTCGTCTTTATCTTCCATGGTGCTGAAGCATTTTTATATTCAGCTCCTTAAAGAGTAATCAGAATATTCTTGTCAAGAAAATAGGTAGGTGGTTCTGAACCTCACAGGTAATGGTAAAGATTCATAATTTGAGATGATGTTCTGTGGTTTCCCATTTTCACACCAGGCAAATGCTGGGGCCGTACCTTGAGGCCATGGCCGCTTCCTTCCCACTCCTAGGCCTTTCCTATCCCATCATAGGCATAAGACCTATCTGTGTCGGTGCGACGTAAAGCAAATAGCAGGGAAAAATGTAGATGTATGAGATTCCCAAAAATATATTTGAATACGGTTCATCTTTACTATCAGATTCATCTTTAATCGGACGAAAGATTCTATAAATTTTCTATTGTATTAAAAATATTTCAGACGTAAGTGGTACTACAATTTTACAAATATATTTCAACATTCATGCCCATAATAAATCTTCCCTTCTCCAGTCGAAACTGGAGAACGGTAGCATATGGCTTAACCATATCCAAACCCTTCCTAAACATCTGTGAGTTAACTATGCTGCCCTAAAAGAGACATCTTCTGGTGGTGTTTACTGTAGATTTCTGAGAAATTAGTGTCATAAACCTACTTCCAAAGTTTTAATACGTTCATTCTGGGAAGAGCTAAAAAAAAAAGAGCCCGCCAGAATTGAAAGCACTGAGGTCACTGTAGCCGGTCCTATCCAAGCTTTCGTCTCGTAATAGCGGAACATCCTAATGAGTGAATACCACCCAGTGGCGTTTTATACATTAGTTAAAGCGCTTAAGTCTCTAGTTTTAGTTCCGAAGGAACCTGATACTTAATCGCACGGATCTGTTCACAAAATCTTGTCATTAAAACGATGTTCCATTATTTTTCAAAGCCTAAATTTCTTATAAGGGCCGGGTAATTACGAAGAAAGCATTTTTATGATGTTGGTTGGTTAAACGTCTATAATTTTGGGATCACTTAAGATATTTGCCTTGCAGTGTTGCGTAAGTTTGCCTAACTTACGGTTCATCGAAACACAACTCCTATTAAACCAAGAGGAAGAACAAGAAACTGAAGGACACACTCACGGAGACAAAGAAACGATTTTCGACAATCTGGCCATTACTACATGTCGTTGGAGAAAAATTGATCAATTTGGTGCTAAATGCCCTTTGTCTTGTCCACCCTTTAAACCCGTTAAAAGACACAGGGTAGGGGATGAGGTGAGATGAATTTATATTGCATGATTCACGATCGGATGCCCTTCGTGACGCCAACATCACTTGAGCAGCTTTATGAAGATTTAATGATTGATGGTGAATGAGCCTGGATAAGGAGATGTAAGGAATCGGCTGGAACTGTCCTGGTATTTTAAATATATCTATAATGATAATGGACGGTAGTCTTTGTTTTATACCTCTGATGTTACATAAAAACTCACTGTGTTGTATAAAGATTAGGGCTAGTGATGAATATTTTAACATCCAAATACCGAGCGAGTTAGCCGTGCTGTTAGGGGAGTGCAGCTGTGAGCTTATATTCGGGAGGGAGTGGGTTCGACCCCCTACTGTCGGCAGCCCTAGCGATGGTTTTCTCATTTTCACATCAGGCAAAAACTGGGGCTGTACCTTAATTAAGATCTCGGCCGTTTACTTCCTACTCCTAGCCCTTTTCTGTCGCCATAAGGCCTATCTGTGTCGGTGCGACGTAAAGCTAATTGTAAAAAAAGGAAAAAGTTACCAAAATGTTGAGAATGTCGGGCTATCGGAAAAGTAAATAAAGAGGAAAGAGTTCCGACTTCGAGAATGAGGGTGTCCTGTATTTATTATTTGTTTCTGTTTTTACAAGTTGCTTTATGTCGCACCGACACAGAAGGGTGTTAACGGCGACGATGGGACAGGAAAGCGCTTGGAGTGGGAAGGAAGCGGCCGTGGCCCTAAGGTATAGCCGCAGCATTTGCCTGGCGTGAAAATGGGAAACCACGGAAAACCATCTTCAGGGTTGCACAGTGGGCTTCGAACCCAATATATCCCGAATGCAAGCCCTAAGCGCACGACCAAGTCGCTCGGTTATTATTATTATTATTATTATTATTATTATTATTATTATTATTATTATTATTATTATTATTATCGTCCATAGTTTTGTCCTCAAGTATAACAGGAAGTTTCACTAAACGGGGTTGGATTACAGGAGAGATACATGGAAAGGGATGTTCTCGCAACACAAGTAATTGCATTATTATAATATCTGAGCTGTACAAGGAGAAGGATAGACGAATCAACGAATGAACGTGGTGCTATTGATTAAAGCGCTCGCATTCTGTGCAGGGCAAAATTCCGGCGCTCCATTGTCTCCTAAAATCTGCTAAAAAGGGACGTTAAACACGCATGTTTGTCTGGACTGTAACGTTACTGGTTTCTGTAGAAGATCAACAGCTGTTATGAAGGACTTGACGACTTCCTCTCCGTGTCAGTTGAACGGAGATCTTAAATTTTATCGCATCACTGACCCGAATTATCGCAAGTATTGCACAGTGAGGCAATTAGCTTTTTTGGCATTCGGGTCAGCGCCCACTCAGCCAGTGAATTATGAATGGGAGGGATTTTTAGGAACTTATGTTTTATTTATTGCTCGGAGACAGGGAAGATGGATTCGTCCTATCATCATAAGGCCTATGAGGACATCCAGTGGTATGCGTGAGTAGGCCGTGGATCAGAAGAAGATAGGAGTGTTGTAGTTCTGATAGGATAAGTTCGATGCTAGGTGAAGGTCTTAGATTCGCAGTCCAATGTCAGAAAGAAATGCATATAACTCAAAGTAAGCAGATTGGTCACTTTTGTGGAGAATTGACGAAAGAATAGGGGGTAATTGGTAACCCAATGCCAATAAATTTTGTAGTAGGCAGGTAGTGCGAACAAAGTGGTGTGGACATCCAAAGAATATATGATTAAGATCGGCAACGGTATCAGCTGAACATGAACAGAAGGGAGATCGTAGTACTTGGATTTTGTGCAGATGCTGAGGGAAACAACGCAATTAGCTTTGTGAAGTCCACACAACAGCTGGCTTATTGCCTGTGTGCCGCCACCGTCGCGTCAGACATCTCAAAGAATTTTTTCTAAGGGGATTGTTTTAGTGCATTTGCCTGTTCTTATCTGAGGGTGTATTAAGTTGGTGATGTCATCATAGAGTGCACTACGGAACGGTTCCAGGTGTACTGAGCCCATCGCTTCGCTCGTGAAAGACGGATGTCGGGCTGAATGGCGCAGGTTACATCCTGGCTCAGTTCGTTGGTATTTGAAAGTGCTCGAATACGACAGCCTGGTGTTGGTACATTAACCGGCACAAAAACGAGCATAAAGGACTTTAAGAAAACGAATCATAATAATAAACAATGAAATGAAATGGCGTATGACTTTTAGTGCCGGTCTTTTGATTTGACACCCGTAGGTGACCTGCGCGTCGTGATGAGGACGGAATGATAACACGTGCCAGCGAAATTAACCAATGATGGTTAAAATTCTCCTCCCTTCCGGGAATCGAACCCGGGACCCCTGTGACCAAAGGCCAGCACGCTAACCATTTAGCAATGGAGCCGGACATAATAATAATAATAATAATAATAATAATAATAATAATAATAATAATAATAATAATAATAATAATTTATGAGTCCGGCTCCTTAGCTGAATTGTCAGCGTCGCGAAGTTAGGTTCAGAGGGTTGTAGGTTTGATTCCCTATCGGGTCCGGGACTTTTTTCGTGTCTGATTAATTTCTCTCTGACTCGAGGACTGCGTGCTTAATGAGTTTCTCAATACACTCATCTTCATATACACGCAATAGTGAATACATTCTTCAACGTACAGTTGATGTCAGGAAGGGCATTCGGCCGTCAAACAGACATGTCTACATGCAATACAGTTCGCACCGACGACTCCACCAGTGGGGCGAAAACATGGCGGAAGAAGAAGAAGAAGATCTGTTCATTAGTTTTCCGTTACGCTTAGTTGGATTTCCCGCTTCATCGTGGGTAACATTAAATCCAGACTGGAATAGGACACGCTGCGCTCTGTTTAGAACAGCTGAGGAGTGTGTACATATCGGCCATCCTAGAAAAAGTTTTCCTTTAATTTATATTTCAGTTTCGGTTGGCCGTGCTGAGTGGCTCAGGCGGTTGAGGCGCGGCCTTCTGACGCCAACTTGCCAGGTTCGATCCTGGCTCAGTCTGGTGTTATTTGATGGTGCCCACATACGTCAGTCTCGTGGCGGTAAATTTACTGCCACGTAAAGGAACTCCTGCCGGACTACATTCCGGCACCTCGGCGTCTCCGGAAACCGGAAAAGTAGTTAGTGGGTCGTAAAGCAAACATTATTCTTAGTTTCGGTTGATCACATAATTCCCTTTTCTAATTAACCAAACCCATGATACGACAGCCCATTGGGGCCTGCCACGAAGACTGCTGCCCAACCAGTTGGCCTGTTGAATAGAGCGGCACATGGTTAGCTTGACCACATTCTCAGTCGTATCGCTCGGCTTCTTTGATAGAGTACGCTTCCTGTTGCATTCAGTGTTGCCAACAGTGGAATAGGATTACTTACTAAACGGCTGCTTGAAAACCACTATTCCCCACCCGTACTTAACTTTGTTGAGTTACCAAAATACTAGATAACACGAAAATTAAGTACAGTATACCGTATCCGTGTAGTTCAATTTATGTTCCGAAGTATTTTCAAGGTGAACGTATCTAATAGTCTGCGATCATTGATATCTAGACGTCGGATTTTAGGCATAAACTGATATTGTTCCTGAAAAGATAAAATGAAGTTGAATCTACACGTTTCGTGTATTTATAAGATTAAAAACGGTAATCCTATAGTGCCTACAAATACCTACCTTAACATTAGAAGCTATATTTGCCCATATTCCTATATTTCCCTAAACCGATTAAAAATTATTTTAATTTATTCTGACAAACTGAAATATTTCCTGACTCAGGTTTTCATTATATTATATTATATTATATTATATTATATTATATTATATTATATTATATTATATTATATTATATTATATTATATTATATTATATTATATTATATTATATTATATTATTGAAATACTTTACAAACAAAATCTTGGGAAGCTGTAAACCACACTCCCCGGAAGTCCTTAAAAACCTCGCGCGGTAAACAAACCCATAGTCCGTATGTTACGAGGCGGGGAAGAGTTTCAATTTACCTGCTGGAAACAAAATTCTTCATTTCTTTCTCTGAGAACATTTCAATTGTCAGTTCGTTCAGTGTGTGCATTATGCTGAAAGTGTAGGCTTCCAAGTCGTCTTAAATTAAACGGTGGTTACAGGAGTTTCTCCATTTCACATCGGATGGTAAAATGATATGCTGTGACGTTTGCAACAAAGAGATGTGTGAAAAATGAATAATTATCATTAATTTAGCAAAATAAATATAGTTTTCAATTGATAATTGTTTATTAAAATACACCAAATTGAAACTGCCTCCTTTTAAAACCTATTGTTTAATATTTGCGAGCCTATTTTAGACACCTAAAATAAACATTCTTTGCACCTAAAAAATGTGAGGTCTATTGATGTATTTTTCTCACGCTTTGATAAAAGGTACAGAAGAAGCAGGAGTAGAAACAGATGTCTGATTTGTATTCACAGTCCCTGCTTGTTGTAATTTTTCATTTGGTAGCTCACATGGCAGAGCCTCCGTGGCTCAGACGGCAGCGCGTCGGCCTCTCACCGCTGGATACCGTGGTTCGAATCCCGGTCACTCCATGTGAGATTTATGCTGGACAAAGCGGAGGCGGGACAGGTTTTTCTCCGGGTACTCCGGTTTTCCCTGTCATCTTTTATTCCAGCAACACTCTCCATTCTCATTTCATTGCATCTATCATTCATTAATAAATCACTTTGGGAGTGGCGACCCCATCGTACTAACAGCCTATATCTGCTTCATTCATTACATCCCTGACCCGGTCAATGACTGGAAAACAGGTTGTAGGTTTTCATTTTCAGCTCACATGGCAGCATCGTTGTTGTTTTTTCTCAGTCCTGATGGAATCGAAAAGCAATTTTATCACTTCCGCCCTCATTCTATTTTTGCCTTTAGTTTCAGCAATGTTCTACTGACTAAACACGCTCTCCAATTCCCCATGGTTATCCGTATGAGCCGCCTGTCTCCTGAGAGATAGGTGGTTTGAGAACTACCGACACCGGTGCGCTTCATTGCGCTCCCCTGTCGGTCTTTAAATGAATAGTGTTCATTAATGATGCTTTAACATTTTAGGTGAGCTTTAATCATTTTAATGATGTAGTTGGTGTGTTTAAACATTAAGGTGTGTGAAGACGTTTTGAGGATAATTAACGTGAGCGACGGCGCTTTGCTCGTTGGCCAAGTGGGCACAGCGAACAATGCGGTTCGGTATGTGGCAGACCTGGGTGGTCGCCTATCCAGGTACTGACCACGCCCAATGTTGCTTCGATACTGCACGTTACGCAGTTTATATAAACGGTGGTTTATATGTTTAATATAAGTGTGCATGTTATAAGCAGCGTTTGGCGGTGAGCCTGCCTCGCCTACCCCTGTTTTCTAGTGTTTCAAGTTTTGAGGATGGATTTAGCTTCGGCTGAAGAAGGCGGCGTATTGGTGGTTTGCCTGGAAGTGAGAGGGTGGGAGGGTAGCTTGGTATACTTGGCGCACTTGACCTTGACAATACTAGGCGCGGCAGTGTATGCAAATGTCGCCAACTTCGTGTAAGTTGCATCGCAGCATTTTCATGTCACCGAGCTCGATAGCCGCAGTCGCTTAAGTGCGGCCAGTATCCAGTATTCGAGAGATAGTCGGTTCGAACCCCACTGTCGGCAGCCCTGAAAATGGTTTTCCCATTTTCACACCAGGCAAATCCTGGGGCTGTACCTTATTTAAGGCTACGGCCGCTTCCTTCCCACTCCTAGCCCTTTCCTGTCCTAGTCCTTGGCTACCCCATTGTCGTCATAAGACCTATCTGTGTCGGTGCGACGTAAAACAACTAGCAAAAAAGGCATTTTCATCAGTTTCCGACAGATATTAACGGTGTCCATGTTTTGATACCACTCTAAAAAGAAATACATTTTTTCAACTGATATATTCTTTTTTTTTTCTTTTTTTTTACAATTTGCTTTACGTCGCACCGATACAGATAGGTCTTATGACGACACTGGGGTAGCCAAGGACTAGGAGTGGGAAGGAAGCGACCGTGGCATTAATTTACACACCCCAACATTTGCCTGCTGCTAAAATGGGAAACCACAGAAATCCGTCTTCAGGGTTGCCGACAGTGGTGTTCGAACCCACTATCTCCCGGATGCAAGCTCACAGCTGCGCGCCCCTAATCGCACGGTCAAGTAGATTTAGTGGGAAAACCACCATGTTGGCTACAGTGATTGTATCAGTTGGTCTCATGGGGTTGAGTGAACTTAATTTCAGCCCTCAGTCTAATCAACGAAAATCCCTGGACTAGCCGGGAATCGAATCGGGGGGTCTGCGAGTAAGAAATAGGCTCACTACCCCCACACCACTGTTTTAGTGCCATATGATTTAAAATACTCTAGTAATGGCGTAACAATCACGTAAGACCTAGTCAACAGCCTTTAAAATTAAGGAGCAGTGAGAACTGATGTTTCATTATTACACTTGTTCACCAGAAACCTGTCAAGAATAATCAAAGCAAGCAAAATATGTGTTATCCGCTCCCATTTGGAATAACCCTACATTATCTGAGAGTTCCTACTTATATGCTGCCAGACCTTGGTTTGTGTGTTGCGGGTCTGCCTCTTGCCCAGAAGTCCGGTTTCGATTCCTGAATCGTCTAAAGAATTTAAACCAGAACCGAGGTGTGGAACGGAGTTCATTGAGCCTTATGAGATCTATCCAGGAACTGAACTGATAAAAGATGCAGCAGATCTAGTCAAAAAATTCAAACATTACGTCCGAGGAGGCACCGCACTTTCCACGTGACATTTAACAGAAAGCCATCTGGCCGGGCAGTAATTGTTTTGGCAGGCCAAGGTCTTAATGGGCCTTGGGGTTCTACTCATTAGTCCAGGGAATTGTTGACTATCTTTCAAACCGAAGTCTCCGGGGTATTCTGTCACATTTTAATTTCTTACTTGAAGTAAACTGAAGAATCTTGCTATTTCGCCCGTATCTAGGGAAAAACATTGAAAAATCCCGACATCAGAACATTTTGAAGATCCAGCTGTTGGGAGACCGTTCACAAATATTAGGACCCTCAAAATAATAATAATAATAATAATAATAATAATAATAATAATAATAATAATAATAATAATAATAATGCCGGGCTGATTGGCTCAAACGTTTAGGGCGCTGGCTTCCTGAGCCCAAGGTGGCAGGTTCGATCCTGGTTCTGTCCGACGATATTTGAAGGTGCTCAAGTATTGCTTGTTGTACTCTTGTTGTTGTTGGATAATTATGTTTTAACTTTATTATCATTGCCACCGGAATATTTCTCAATTGCGATGTATTATTATTATTATTATTATTATTATTATTATTATTATTATTATTATTATTATTCCACGTTGGTAGATTTACCGGCACGTAAAAGAACTCCTGCTAGACAACATTCCGCCGTAAAAGTAGTTAGTGGGGCATAAAGTTAATGATATTTCACATTTTCTAATAAAAAAAACTAGAACATCTGTTCATCAAAATACACCACTCTACAGACTAGGCCTATGTAGTATCTATAACAGTGGATCTCATAAAAATAATGCTCTTGATTTCAGTACAAACATGACACTATTTTAAAAAGTATTCACGACTGCAAGGAAGGTTATATAAGTGATCCCACAGTCAGAATGGAGCATCACACCGGCCAGTCTGAGGAGGTTAACGTCGAAAATAATTTTACAGGGGAAGTTAGCATTTAGAAGAGCTGGTATTATTGGGTGTAATGGTAGGAGAAAGTGGCACTATAAGCAGGTTTTTATTAACACATACAACTTACAAAAATCCAGAATCAATCTTTTGGTAATCGCCACTTTAACGAGGATCGCTGCCAATTTTAAAATCGCTTTCATATTCACAGTAGTTCCATTTATATTCCCGTGAATGTCCTAATAACCAATGTATTGTTATTTAATATTATTTTTTGTACTTCCAAATGTTAATGCTGTAGACTGTACACTGTCATTAATGGTTCAAATTTAATTTTGACTAGCGGACCCGTGCGAGGAATCGCGCATGTTCATTAAGTATGTGGTGGAGTAGCCTACTGGTGAACTAAGGAATACACAAATCATTTCTATATTAGACAGTCTTACTTAATGTAATCTTTGAATTTTTAAAACATTTATGGTATCCACTTGAACAGAGCAAATGCAAGTGCATTATTATACTGACGAATGATCCGGAAGTAATTTTCGGTTTTACTATCATTCTTTTCTTAACTGATAATTACAGCATATTATAATGTCATAAAACACGCGTCCCAGTGGCCAAACTGTGAAGTGGACAGCAATGATGGCGCGTACTTTCCTACAGTAACAGTATTTGCAAATCGCACACTTCGTACATTTTTTTAAAATTGTTTAAGGTAATTATCGATATTTATGAAATGAGAGTACAATTCATCACAGCTAATTTCTATTCTCTTTCTTTTAAATGCTCATTCGTTACGATCGGTTACTTGTGAGCGCCGCAAAAGGGATCTATACTACTGAAATAATATTTATGATACTTTTATTTATGTAGTTAAACTTTGTTCTTATGGCAATCCAGAATGTCTGGACAGTCGTTCAGTTTTTCAATTAATATGTAGGATTAAATTAAGTTTAGATTCGATTTAATTAAGTTAGGCTAGCTAATATTAAGTAATACTTATTTGTAATTTCACTGTGTATCGCAGAGAATGCTGCTGTAATCGGGATGAAAATCCTGTAGCAAGCAATAAATTCAGTTGTATAGTGTGAAAACCTTTAGTTTTATTTCAGTCAGATTCTTGTTTGTCTTCCTATTTTTGTGGAAAGTATCTAAAATAAAGAAAATATTTTCCCTCTAACCACTGTATTCAGGAAAGGTCATTCGCTACCACTTTTCTGTTAGTGACCTGTCTGACATACAGTTGCGCGGACGATCTGATAGTCCGTATGTGAATACTGAATAGACAAGTATTTGTTTTGCGTAGACACTGTAGTTCTTCTCTATCCTAGTTTAAAACAACTATTGGAAACCACACGTCAGCGCATAATTTCTTGACGAAGGTAAGTTAGACACATCATTTGTTGTAGCTTGCTTTAGATTGCCCGACTTTTCTATCGATAACAAGCATGTGAAATCAAACCCTGTCTTCGCCCTTGATCTTTATGCGGTGAGGAAGTAATTGTAATACTTTCAACTTGTTCTCAAGTAGATCATGCAGAAGATTTCCAGTTCATAAGCGTTTTTATCTCTGTTTATAACTGCATCTGATAATCCTGTCTCTCGTGACCTAACATTTCACTGGTAATGGCCTGATTAATCAGCCTTTCTCTCTTAAAACTTTATTGCATCTTTTCTCTCTCGACTGTTTTTTTCAATACGTGTATTTTTTGTTGGTTGTGTGCGTGCTGGGAGCGTTGTGATTGGCTGAGCGAGACCGCGCGCAGAGCATCACGGGGAAGGTAAGCCAAGCAAGCAGGCAGGCAGGCAGGCAGGCTGGCTAGTCCAAGAGGACAGACAGGCAGAGCTGTTTGTTGTCGAGTGAATGTGTGACGGGAATGATCGTGCGAGCTAGGCCCTGCAGTTTAAGGGCTCGGAAAGGGATTACTGTTCAGTTTCAGGGCCAGTGTGGCGCAAGGCAGCTGGGCTGTTGTGGTGATGGGGGTGTTGCGATGGAGAGAGAGGGCCTCGGATCGCCCTACGGAATGTCGAAAGTTTGAAACTCAGGTAAGAAATATTTGAATATTACCTTACGTAATTTGAAGGTTACCGGTTCAGTCTTGACTTATTTTCACATCGTGTACATCCAAGTGCTAATCATAAGGTGCTTACATAATGGAATGACCAGCTGGTAGTCTTGTCTTCAACCGTCATACCCTGGGACGTGATTCTATCATTTGACACCTCTTACGAAAGGTGAGCCAGCCGAACGCTATAATTTATTTCATATTTATTCCTTTTGTATCATAAATTTGTGGTCTCTTCAACTTAAAAACGAAATACTTTTACAATATATATGCATATTCACTGAAGGCTCAAGTAAGTTCGCAGAATTCCTTTAGGAGTGCAACAATCGGGAACCACCCGTAGTACGTTCAACTCTGCCGTGTTTCAAAGTTTGAATCGTGTGCGCTGTGCTACGGAAGAGTGATACCTGTGTATAATACTTGGCGCAGTCTCATGTAACGATACTGCTCACAACAGTGCAGTGATGTGGCCCTGTACTATGTTTATCTAGTTCTTGCGATGTTGTGTTTCATGGATATATAATTTACAAAGTTCATGCAATTTACTTTGTAATATTCAGGAGTGAACTACGCTATCGAGAAGTGTGTTAGTACTGTTTTTTGAAAGAATTGCCGGACTGAGTGGCTCAGACGATTGAGGCGCTGGCCTTTTGACCTCAACTTGGCAGGTTCGATCCTGGTTCAGTCCGGTGGTATTTCAAGGTGCTCAAATACGTCAGCCTCATGTCGGTAGATTTACTGGCACGTAAAAGAACTCCTGCGGGACTAATCTCCGGCACCAGAGTCTCCGAAAACCGTAAAAATAGTTAGTGCGTTGTAAAGCTATTATTATTATTATTATTATTATTATTATTATTATTATTATCTGAAGGAATTGTCAGAATCACTTCAGTTCTTTCCACCCCCATAGTGTAACGATTAGCGCTCGGTTGCTCGGGTTAGATTCCCGGTACTGCCAGAAATTTAAGATTGGCAGGAGGACTGATATGTGGTTAAAAAAAATAGTACAGTACATGCAGCTCACCTCCATTGAGGGTGTGCCTGAAAAGTGCTGCGCCATTTCGGGAAGAGGACACGGATTTACATGTTGTATTTACATTTTCTACCTTGTTTCGAGAAAAACTGATTGTGTACTTGTGATGTCATTCCAAGTTCAGATGCATGCTGTGGCTTTATTTATGAACAAGGGACATTTATTGGTCATTAGCCGCGTGTGTTTTAGTGTGTAGTGCCAGTTGATTACGAAATAGTTTACTTTGTGTATTAAGATATAATACTTTGTTTGGATGCCAATGGATAGGAGCTCTTGCTTTGAAACAGACCTATCTCCACATGTCTTACTGGGGTGTGCTCAAAGGACATCTGCCGAAAATCGCCTTCATTAGGTTCGAACCTCTTAACTTTGTAAATCATTTAACTTGCTTGGCTGTGAAATAATATTTTGTTGTTCTATATTTGCATTAACTGCAATGTTTTTTATTTCACGGTAGATGAAATGTTAGACTCCTTGGCTGAATGATCAACGTTCAGGCTTTCGCTTCATAGGGTCCCGAGTTCGATTCCTGCCCGGGTCGGGGATTTTAATCGTGTATGATTGTTCTGGCTCGGGGACTGGGTATTTATGTTTGTCCCAAAACTCTCCTCTTCATGTTCAGACAAAACACCACACTACCAACCACCACCAAATAAAAGAAATAGTGATTACATCCCTCCGCATAGGATTGGCGTCAGGAAGGGCATCCGGCCGTAAAACAGGGCCAAATTCACGTATGCTACCTCACAGGTGTTGGAAAAGCGGAAGAAGAAGAAGAAGAAGTTTTAATTGCTGCAGACCCGAACGTTTACTCCATTCCTGACATCATCTTTTATTGCGTTTGTGAAGTCACGTTTCACGAAGAACCTTGGCTGTTTGACATTAAACCGTGTTTTTCTTCATCGGTTACTTTTCTTCTGCTGAGTAACGTAATGCTTTTTTTGTTGCTCGTTTACGACACCTGTGGGTCTTGAAACGTTTAGTAACATGGCGCTAGAGGTGCTGCTTGGATTCTGAAACTTGCTGGCTATTCTAATGAGTGAGATTAATAACATGGGGAGACGAACAACTTTAACCAAATTGTGGAAAGCTTTATTTATTTTCCCTTGGGACAATGCAATTGAGCTGTATAAACGTAGTTTTTGTGCTGGTGCTGTTGGGGATCCAAACAGCCTTCGGGCTGAGGATCTGAAATATAAAGACTCAAGATGCGGAGAAATATTTTCTTTTTCTTGCTGCTTGCCTTACGTCGCACCGACGCGGACAGCTCTTATGGCGACTAGGGGAAAGGAAAGGGCTAGCAATGGGAAGGAAGCGGCCGTCGCTTAATTAAGTTACAGCCCCCCAGGATTTGCCTGGTACGAAAATTGGAAACCACGGAAAACCATCTTCAGGACTGCCGACAGTGGAGTTCGAACCTACTATCTCCCGAATACTGGCCGCACTCAAGCGACTGCAGCCATCGAGATCGGTCGGAGAAATATAAATACAGTAGGCTCTAGGTTGTCCGAATTAATGGAAGTCCGGATTAAACAAAATTACTTATGAAGTGAGCCAAGGTGCATATTCAAACACTGTGTTCCGTAAAAAGAACGTGTAGAGGACAGTACAGTATTTTAAATGTAAGAAATACAAAGGTTATTTAGTATACAAGATATAATGCAATAACTTGCGCCCTACAACATACAGAATAACTAGTACAGTACAGAAATAGAACATGGCAATCATGGGCGCCCGCAGGATCTTTTCCAGGGGGGGGGGGGCACATTAACAATTTTCTTGAATATAAAAACCAATATAACGTCAGCAACATTAAATTGTTTACAGAAACTTCCAGTTATAACATATGCTAGATGACTGTCAGTAATTTCAGTTTATTAAATAATCTGGTATGATATTAAACAATTGAACATCAACATCTTTAGAATTCCAGGGGGGGGCAAGTGCCCCCTTGCCCCCCCCTTGCCCCCCCCTTGCGGGCGCCCATGATGGCAATGAAGGCACACCAATGACAATGTTTATATGGTCTTTAATTTCACTAAGTTTTGGCTTAGGGTTAATAATATCACCTGCTTCATCCTGGTCATATTCATCCGTTGCAGAGATTTCTGCAGCGATCACAGTTTCAAAGATCTCTTCCCCTTTCTTTATACTGTAATTGCATTATTATTATTATTATTATTATTATTATTATTATTATTATTATTTTAAAGAAAAGTCCGGACTAATATGATCCGGATTAATGAGGTTCTACTGTACACACGATTCGGAGGTTATTTCAGTCCTCTCAAAAATTAGATTATTAGTGGTACGCATGTCATAAGATTCCATATAAAATTGTGTTGGTGATATAGTGGATGTCGTCTCTCATGTTGCTTGTTAATCCTTCACTTTGTTTAAAGGACATCGTAGTCATCACCTCCGACTTCTTTAGCATATGCATCAAGCTTTATGGGCTCTTGTTATTCGTGCAGCGTGTATGTATGTATGTATGTATGTATGTATGTATGTATGTATGTATGCAATTTGGGTACGGTACTGACTTTAGTAATATATCCCGTGTTTGATATAAAATACCATTCGAACATTCGCCTGGACTGTGTGTTAGAAAGCTATAGACACAGGGGCGTAGCCAGTTGGGTTGGGTGTGCTGAGGATTAGGACCTCTTTCCCCCCTCCCCCCCAATAAATTTTTACAAAAGTAAATTAACAGAAACTGATAATAAACAAGTCAAAATAGACTCAATGGGTTGGCTCTTTTGAACATTGACTTAATCATGAAACGAACAGATCTGTTGTATCTATTTTCTAAGAAGCCTCGACAGTTCAATTTTAGATTGTAAACTGAACATACCATTCGCTGTAAAACTGCTGACCTTGATCGTATTGTTCTTGTTCTCTATTTTAATGTAAGATTTTGTAGTGTGCTGCAATCTTGTCAGTATTCTTATGACACTTATGCATGCTCCAAAATTTGAACTAGGGAAAGCAGAGTCTCTTTCCTCTTGAATTATGAGATTAGGTACCGATACGGAGGCTAAAAAATTGTCTTTAGATTTGGAATTCCTCTCATTACTTGCGAAATGTGTTAAATGAACAGATACTGGAAAGGACAGCTCAAACTTCATCATGAATTTTAATTGAAAAGACCCCGTTAATGTACAGAGCGCAAGGTTTTGACTGTCATTCCCGTCCTTCAGAGGCGTGCCGAATTTAGCTATCATAATGATTTGGAGAAAGTGACTTGTCCTCAACTCCCTAATTGTACAGCACCAAATATGTACTGAAGTAGGTTATTATACCGACATCCGTTCCCCGTAACGGGTGGGTATGCTTCTGATAAGAATCTGAGAGGTCTGTTGATCAGACTGCTGTGTGTTTGTGTTACACATTATTATTATTATTATTATTATTATTATTATTATTATTATTATTATTATTACCGTGTTTTTGCGGTAGGTAGAGGTGAAAGAAGGTGCGGGCTTGAACGGGTCTCAAACTACGGAATCAAAATTAATGTAAAATTTAACAAGGTTATATTTTCTTTTCAAAATTAAGAAATAACAAGTACGGCAGGTACAGAGTAGCAAAGCAACAAAAGGTGCAATTACAGTATTTACAGTATTTGGGCTTCGAGCCCCGAATTCACACTTCTAGGGCAATTAGCCCAACTTTACTCCAAAATAAGTTTTACCAGAGGGGCAGAAAACCCCATTCATGATCAGGAGCACTTGCTCCTAATTACACAGAAAAGCCTCCTCGAGGCATACAACACTTAATTTTCAAGAAAGAGCTACTCGCTCTCAAACTATAAGCCTCTGAAAGGCCACACCAAACTCCACCTTCAAGTTGTCCTCTCAGGACATAGACACAGGGGTAAAATACCCAACCTACTGAGGTCTATTAAGTGAAAAAGGTTAATTACATGACCTCTAAAATAACAATTTGAGAGGAGGCGATCTGCACTCCTAATGTATTTGTTTCAAAACCTACTTTGGCTCTAGGCCACTGATGCAAGGGCTAATCCCATACTACAGAGGTGACTTTAGAAAAGAACAATTTACATTACATTAAGGAAGAATCGGTTGTGAGAAATAAGTTCACCTCAAAGCAATATGAGTGGGAGCTCGAGAGGGTTAAGCACTCTCTATCCCGATATGCAGTTTAAAAGATAGAATAGATACTAAGTTTCTTTACATTTTAAGGAAGGTTACATTATGGAAAAACTTCGGACCCGCCCCGAGAGTTAAACTGCTGAGCTAGCAAAGAAGGAAGTAATTAATCGGCCATTACCTTGTTGTTGACCGCTGCCGAAGAAAGAGGCGCTTCCCGCCCCCTGCTATGTACTTTACACACTAAAAGATGGAACAGAAGTGGCGCAGAGACCCAAAAATCAGCAGTTTATATACTCTCGCGGAAAGTTCGAGGCGTTTTAGGGAAGAAAACACCCGCCCACAATCACTTTATTGGCTAGGGTACAGCAACATATCCCCTTTGGAGAAGATACACCTGATTGGTTAGAAATTAATTTTAAAAATTCGGGATTGGCTAAATACAAAACAAGGGGAAAGAAAGGGGTATACAGCCAACTTAAACAATAACAGAAAGAAATTTAACAAGAAACAAACTTTTGAAATAAAAATTTCTCCAAAAAACAGTTCTTTCACCTTGCACTAGGGTGCACCATTGTAGTTTTTCAGTAGTGTCCTCTAGAAGAGAAAGTTCACACTTCTTACTACCGGTAAAACAAAAATACATCAAAAATGACACAGTTCAAAAACTCCAAAATTCCCAGGTAGTGACATCTTCTGAGAAAGTAGAAAATTAATACCGTAGATAAAGTTCAGACTTCCTCCAGCAGAGGAGTTTCAACTGGCGCACATTTTAAATTAGCGGCGTGGAGGTGTACCGCCCGGTACAATTAGTAGTAGTAGTAGTAGTAGTAGTAGTAGCCCGCCTCTGTGGTGTAGTGGTTAGTGTGATTAGCTGCCATCCCAGGAGGCTCGGGTTCGATTCCCGGCTCTGCCACGAAATTTGAAAAGTAGTACGAGGGCTCGAACGGGATCCACTCAGCCTCGGGGGGTCAACTGAATAGAGGTGGGTTCGATTCCCACTTCAGCCATCCTGGAAGTGGTTTTCCGTGGTTTCCCACTTCTCCTCCAGGCAAATGCCGGGATGATACCTAACTTAAAGCCACGGCCGCTTCTTTCCCTCTTCCTTGTCTCTCCCTTCCAATCTCCCTTCCCTGTTCAGCATAGCAGGTGAGGCCGCCTGGGCGAAGTACTGGTCATCCTCCCCAGTTGTATTCCCCGACCTAGAGTCTGAAGCTCCAGGACACTGTCCTTGAAGCGGTAGAGGTGGGATCCCTCGCTGAGTCCGAGGGAAAAGCCAACCCTGGAGGGTAAGCAGATGATGTAGTAGTAGTAGTAGTAGTAGTAACCAATACATCGCAATTTAGAAATATCCCGATGGCAATGGTCGCTTACAGTAGTAAAATTAAAACATAAAACATAAGTACCCAACAACAACTACAACAACACGAGTACAACTAGCAATTCCACGAAAAGAAAAAATTACAAGAAATACTAGTTTAACATTCTGAAACCAGCATCATATACAAATTCACACACAACTTAAATATTTCCAGTGCTTAACACTACGGCTTACAATATTATAGGTTGACTTTACTACCAGCTTAATATGGCGACGAATATATCGCACTGTATTGAAATATGTTGAAGCACTATGTAGGAGAAATATTGCGTGCACCCTGTAAATGCACTTTCAGATTTTTAAATCCTAGAGGAAACTCCCTTTATGGATCAGTGGTAGTGTCGGTCTCTGGTTTTAAGATCCGGGTTCAGACCCGACAGAGTTAGGCGAATGTTTGGAAGGGTGGAAGAAAATCAATTTCGACGCTCCATGTTGCTCGTTGTGGGCATGCAAAAGTTATCAGGTGACAAATTTGGTGTGTCCCTGTTTAAAATGGTTAAACACTCAGCTATAGCCATAGACTGGTTTGCTCAGCCCGAAGGCCTGCAGTTCAGGTGACGCATGGTCAGCGCTACGAATCCTCTCGGCCGTTTCTCTTTTTTTTTTTTTTACTTTCTAGACTGGGCCAGATCAACATTTATTGCCGGTCCCAAACAATTGGGAAAAAGTAGGCGTAATAATAAACCCCCAAACCCCATGGTGCAACAGCCCCGAAGTACCATGGCCTACCAAGTACCTACCTGAAGGCCCGCAGCTACGAGGTGTCGTGTGGTCAGTACGACAAATCCTCTCGGCCGTTATTCTTAGCTTTCTAGACCGGGACTGCCATTTCACCGTCAGATGGCTCCTCAATTATAATCACGTAGGCTGAACGTACCTCGAATCCGCCCTCAGATCCAGGTAAGAATCCCTGACCTGGCTGGGAATCGAACACGGGGCCCCCGGGTTAGAGGCAGGCACCCTACTCCTACACCGCGGGGCCGATAATAATAATGTTTTACTTATTTATTTAATCAGTTTACCCTCCAGTGTTGGTTTTGCCCCCGGACTCAGCGAGGGACCCCAGTTCTACCGCCTCAAGGGCAGTGCCCTGGAGCGTGAGACATTTCCTCTTGGATACAACTAGGAAGGAGGACCAGCACCTCGCCTAGGCAGTCTTACCTGCTCTCCTGAACAGGGGCCTTGTGGGGGATGGGAAGATTTGAAGGGATAGACAAGGAAGACGGAAGGAAGCGGCCATTGTCTTAAATTAGATACCATTCCGGCTTTTGCCTGGAGGGAAAGTGGAAAACCACTTCGAGGATGGCTGAGGCGGGAATCGAACCCTCCTCTAATCAGTTAACCTCCCGAGGCTGAGTGGACCCCCATGCAGTCCTCGTACCACTTTTCAAATCTCGTGCCAGAGCCAAGGATTGAACCTGGGTATATCAGCTAATCACACTAAAAACTACACCACGGAGACAGACACTAATAATAATAATAATAATAATAATA
Source organism: Anabrus simplex (assembly GCF_040414725.1). Taxonomy (NCBI): domain Eukaryota; kingdom Metazoa; phylum Arthropoda; class Insecta; order Orthoptera; family Tettigoniidae; genus Anabrus; species Anabrus simplex. The sequence continues at coordinate 1,767,553,656 of NC_090265.1, read as the reverse complement.
ATAATAATAATAATAATTGTTCCGGGGTATTTGTGGATCGCAGAGGTGAAAGAAGGTGCCGGGGTGAATGGGTCTAACTACAATGACAAAATTAATTAAAACTTAAACTGAAGGTTATATTTTCAAAATTTAAAATTTCACAATTTACAGGTAGAAGTAGTCAACATTAAACAAGTCTCTGAATGACAAAATTGGTGGTGTAACCAATCGTGGGCTTCAAGCTCTCACTTTACTCTTCCTGAGCTCCTAGCTCAAATTTACAAAAGAGCACAATTCTACAAGGGCAGAAATTCCCTCATCCATGGAGCACTTGCTCCGTAATTTACAATATCAAGCCTCCCAGAGGCACTTTTACAACACTTGAAAAAGAGCTAATGTGCTCTCAGTTTTCCAAGCATACTCCTAGTACCTAACCTACAGGGCCTTAGTGAAAAAGAACAGGTTAAATAAACGGCCCGAGTACAATTTGAATGGACTCGAAGACTGAGCTCCACAAATTTAAAAACCTATGAGGCGCTTGGCCGACGAAACGGGGGCTATTCCCAAACTACTGAGGTTGCTCGCATGGAAATAACTTTAGTACATTGCAGAAACAAAAGCGTTGCACCTCAAACCAAGTTGAAGGGGAGCTCGAGAGGGTACATCACTCTCTATTCCCGATTTACAGTTGAAGATTTAATGAAGTTATTACATTAGCCGGCAGAAAGCTACATTTTTAGAAAAGAAGGTTACATAATTGATGATTCGGACCTTTCCCTCGGGTTAAACTGCGAAACTAGCAAGAAAGAAAGATGTTATGTGGCCTTTACCTGGCCTGATAGAAGTTCTAGCAGCTGACGAAGAGGACTCCGGCCTCCTGCTTGACACACACACACACACACACACTCAGTAAGATGACGATCAATTGGCCAAAAGACGTGAAAATCCGCACTATATAAACCCTCGGGGATAGTTCGAGACCATTCAAGATTAAACTAGCCACACCCTCCCATGTTTATTGGGTACTTTCAAACTTACACTCAAAATAGAAGAAGAAGAAGAAGAAGACTGTGATTGGTAGAAAATTAATTACAGAAATTAGGGATTGGCTGGATTCAAAACTGGCGGAAGGAAAAGTTAAATATTGCCACCCGAAAAATAAATGAACATCAATTAGAAAAAATAAACTTATGAATACCAAACTTCATTAAATCAAAAGTTCTTTCACTTCGCATCAGGGTGCATGAGCATAGTTTTTAGTAGTGACATCTATGGAAGAATGTCCAACCTTGTTGATGAATGACAAACAAAACAAGTATATATACAGTCAGTTCAGGAAACTTCACAATCACAAAATTGCATCATATTTTAGTGGTGACCTCTTCTGAGTAAATTTATAAGTTGGTCTAGTTTAAATTTCACTGTTTCACCAGTAGAGGAGTTCTTTTAGGCGCTAGATTTAAATGCGCGGCGTTGGGGTGTACCTCCCGGTACAATAATAATAATGATAATGGAGACAAGAACTTTTGTATCCGAAAAGTGCACTTTTAACCTACGTAAGCCATCTTGTATAATCCGGAAGATGTTGCAGAAAACTGTGTGATAATCTACTTTCGTTCATGGAATAAACACTTGTACACCTGCCATCCTTTTTGTCAGCTCCGTATAAAAACCAAGGACAAAGTTGGTTGAAACATTAATTGTGCTATATCGCTCTTCATATCCATCATGAGTTATCGAAGTTGATGCTAGAGCTGAGATTTGATGGTTTGAGTTTACACAGCAAAGGTGCATTTTATGATTGATGGTTTTTGCACGAGTTTATGTCCTTCGCTGTGGAAAGCTCTCTCACGCTAGTGTTATGATAAAATTGTTGTAGTACGAACAGTACAGCCTAAAGCTAGAGCATGGCCCCATGGGTTACCGCGTACACGCTAGTCTTATTTGTAATTTTTAGAGAGAGAATTTGCTATAGCCGTATTCCTGTGAATGAGCTCACGCGGTAGTTGAATACGTATAATTGTTAATATGTAAACAAGTAAAAGACACCGCTAGTACCTAAGCAGCGTTGTATAAAATCTAGAACACTACTACTACATTTCCTTTGTTGCTCCTCACTTTTATTGCCGCTATAAACATGCCTTGGCTTGTATTTTATTTAGCACGAGAATGTTCTCGTCCTGTCCTGCATACAAAGAAGATTCAGCCCCAAGTTGACACCCTTCTGAATGTTCTATGACGGTCCTCAGAAATGAACTTAAACGCAGATGTGGCTCTTGTACAAGTAAATACCGGTCACACGTGAACATTTTAGGACTGGTACACAAAGTTAAAAGGCAGACCGCGGGGCTCCTGTGCCAATTATTTACTGCTGCACAACAAAGGACAAAGAAAAGCTACCACTGCTACTGCGCAGGGTTCGCATAGAAACCTGTATTTCCGTCTTCATTTGAGCGCTGTTCATTCAGAATATCCCAGAGTTCTTCACTCCTCTGTTCCCAGCTTGCACCCTTCTTTGCCCCTATAAAGAAAGTAGAACTATTACATTTTGTTTTATGAAAGAAATGCCGTATACCGAGCGAGTGGCAGCCTGGTTTGGATCACTTGACTCTCAGCTTGCATTCGGGTGGTGGTGGTTTCGAACCCCACTATCAGCATCCCTGAAGATAGTTTTCTGTGGTTTCCCATTTTAACACCAGGCAAATGCTTACCATACTTAAGGCCACGGTCGCTTTCTTTCCGTTCCTAGCCCTTTCCTATCACATCGCCGCCATACGACCTCGTGTCGGTGCGACGTAAAAATCAAACCGAACCCCATGGCGCAACAGCCCCGAAGTGCCATGACCTACCAAGCGACCGAGGTTGCGTGTTATCCGAGCCTGATAACAAAAATGTTATCAGATTTCCCCGTGGGAAAGTCAGATGGTCATAAATATGTCTTTCAGTACAACGTGTGTGACGCGATGTTACCTAGCAACCGTGCAGGCTGTGATGTGAAGTACTGATGGATGGCCAGTACATCACACATGTTGTTACATCTATTTCGTTACACAAATTGACACATTTGTCAAATATAAATTACAGTCGCGTTCCCATCGGCGCCAGACAATATCGTTGTTTCACGACGCGAATTTGACCGCTGTCTTCTAATTGGAATCAGACTGAATGCGCGAGCAACGACTCCGCTGTTCCGCGGCGGGAGCCATTTGTCACTAACTGCTATCCAATTGCTTTTTCGTGGTTTGATTTGTTAGTACTCTAATCTCTATGTCGGCTGTCGGTCAGACGTGTGGAAAAAGAAAACGAGTAGGGGTGAAATGATGACGGCGACATAACCATTGCAGAGAGCAAAACCAGTCAATGCGACCGAGAAGACGCTGTTGTATGCAGAACAGCGAGATGTGACATCTGCGCAGAAGTGTGGCAGCGTAATCAAACAGAAGACAGTTAAACATCATTTATTACTAGATTATAAGCTTTTAGTGTTCTCTACAGTATTGCATGCTTTTTAACGTATGCGTACTAGATTTGTAAACGCCAAAATTCATATTAACCTGATTTGTTCATTCTATTTGGTCTAATATGTAAAGAGTTTGTCTAATTTCTAATCAAATGATCATTAATGTGTCTTTCATTAAAATGTGTTTGTGACGCGATGTTACCTAGCAACCGCACAGTCTGTAACGTGAAATATTGATGGATGGCCATGACATACAGATCGACGACCTGTGCAGCTCTCAAGGTACTGTTGCTAGGTAACATCGCATCACACATTTTGTTACCTGACACTATTACACGGTTGTCCGGCTCCATGGCTAAATAGTTAGCGTGCTGGCCTTTGGTCACAGGGGTCCTGGGTTCGAGTCCCGGCAGGGTCGGGGATTTTAACCATCATTGGTTAATTTTCCTGTCACGGGGGCTGGGTGTATGTGTGTCTTCATCATCATTTCATCCTCATCACGATGCGGAGGTCGCCTACGGGCGTCAAATCAAAAGCTTTTTCACCTGGCGAGCCGAACCCCTCCTGGGATCTCCCGGCTCTAAAAGCCATACGCCATTACATTACACTGTAACCATCCATTTTATCCAAGTTTTTGCTTATCGAAGGTAGTCTTGGTCCACATTAACTCGGATAATCGAGTCTATAATACTTTATCTAAACCTGGACGTGGTGACCTCATCAGTTACCTCAGCTAAGCCAGGGGACACTAATCAGTAGAGCCGGGATTTTTAGTCAACAAGAGGTCAGAATGCAAACTTACTGAAGCGAGAAATAAGTATACTCTAGCCTGCACAACGGTTCTGTTATGAGCTTTGCTTAAACTTTAGGGGCACGGCCCCATCAGAACCCCTAGAATATATGTTACTTTCACAACATAACGGATTAGCGGGCTGCGTGCCACTTCCTAATATGCAAATTAGTTGGCATTCTGACCTATTAGTGCCCCAAAACCCGGAGTCTGTTGTTCTAGCATCTTGAGATGCAGTTCACTTAAAGTAGGATGGCCGGTTCCTGCCTGCTGCTTCTATGGCCAACAGCACGTCGCCTACCCATCCAAGTGATGATCACGCCCAATGTTGCTGTAACTTCGGAGATCAAACGGGATCCGGTGTTTCACTGTGGCTAAGCCGTTGGCCAGAAAATTTACTGGAACGCGAAAGAACTTCTACGGGACAAAATTCCAGTACTTCGGAATCTCCGAAACCGTAAAAAAGTAGTTCCACGTAGCCAGCTCTGATCTTTGCATTGTACTGAGCCATTACTGTGTGAATTTGTAGGGATATCGTTGATGATTTTGAATGCAGTGGTTTCCCGTTGCCTTCTGCATCCTAATGCTGTTGACCAAAATTTGGTTCCTCCGCCTTTAGGGACAATTTCTTGCCCCAAAGACAATAGAGTGACCTAACCTATACCTCCTCATCCACTCTGTGAGACTGTTGGCACTTGGTATAGGGGATATCCTTATACCGGGAGATATTCGGTCCCGTAAAGATAGATAGAGAGACGTTAAATCACTAAATGTTATACTGAAATCATTGCCAAAAAAAAAGTGTTTACTAAACATACATTAAGAATGGGAAATCAGTTCTGTCTCTCCTTGGTCGAACTACTCAGTATTGAGGCTTTTGGTTCAGAGGGTACCGGATTTGATTCCTGGCCGGGTCGGGTATTTTAGTAGCGTCGAGTTACTGTAATTCTTCTGGTTTGGGGACTGGGCGTTTCTCTCTCTTCCTATACGCACAAATGTGCAAACCACCACAGAAATACTCAATGGTTAGAGGGGTGAATTTTTCACATTCATTTACTAATAATCTGCCCTTAATCCCATAGTCCCTCAGTATGGCAAACATCTTTTCCCTCGCTTTCTCTACATCTACGAAACAAAAGCATAACTGTCTATTCCTCTCGTAGCATTTTTCAGTTACCTGGCGCGTACTGAAAATCTGATCCTGACAGCCCCTCTGTGGTCTGAAACCACACTGGTTTTCATCCAACTTCTCAACCACTTCTCGAGATACCTCGATAGTTGTTTGCAAAACCGATGTACAACCGGTCATGTTTAAACACTGCCGAGAACACTGTTTAACCTTAAATGAGAGAAGTGAATCACAATCAGAGGTTGAAACATGTAATTTGTATTATGTTGAGACGATTCCGGGAATAGGTTAGTCCGACGGCCTCTCTGTGAGTCACCCACTGCTAAATCGCAGCAATTCATTTGACATGTACAGGGAGATAGATTTTAAAATAAGGTTTCGCTTTTCAAGAGACGTGTTTCTTGAGACTGAAAAAGGGGACAGTCCGGTAACTGTCAACTTGCAGTACAATTCTTGGCAACTAAAAAGTAGGTTGTATGTGGTTTTTATGTATATAATCGTATACGTTTTCGGCAACTATCAAATAGGAAAAGGCAAGTGATGGTGATGGTGGTGATTGTTTAAAGAGGACTGGGTTAGCCATATTTCAGTAATGTGTAGGAAGACAAACAGCTGACTGGCGTTCGGCGCGCGCACCGACAAATTTCATTGGTTGCGACAAGCGAAGAGTTGCATGAAAGATACTTCTATCTCCATTTTCAAACCAATATTGAAACTTTAAACGATGTCTAGTTCCTCAATCGGATCTCCGGGAGGAACCGTAGTGAGTACTGGCATGAAGAAAATCAAGTGGCAAGAACGAATATCTTGGCTTGACAATCTTAGAGGCTGGTGCAATATGTCATCAGTTGAACTGTTCCGCGCTGCCACAAACAGGACGAAAATAGCCATCATGATCGCCAACATCCGAAACGGATAGGCACCGAGAGAAGAAGAAGAAGAAGAAGACGTTAAAAACCGACTGAACACTGTTTATGCAATGGAAGATCGTGCTTGATTTAGACGTTGTTTAGGTAGACGTTGCCTAAGGCTTAAAACTAGTCATCGTTTCTGCAATCGGTCCTCTGTGTTTACCTTAATGACTTACGCTGATGTGGAAGGAACCACCGAAAACCATTTCATTGTTGATCGTCACTTCTATTATATAGGAGGATTACGGTCCCAGGTCCCTGTGAAGCTCTGGATACGTTTGGCGTGGTCTTTGGCTGTTTTCCCGGTGCCTGATAGGCTTGAATGGGTTATTCTACATGCACTGGTTGCTTGATAACGGGTATGTGCGAATGAACTGTTATGTCAGTGATCCTCAGCATGCAGATTACTGGTTAGGAAGAGAGAATTACACACGCGACAGCCTCGTCTAGAATGTGATCAGCCATACATATGTCCGTCCGCTGCGAAAGTCCACTTACGCACGCATCCATGGCTTTGTTAAAAACGGCTCCTTCAGTTGTTGGACTGCAACGAGGGGTTATGACAAGAATAGGGAACCCATTGATTTACCAGGGATCCTAGTTTATATGGTTAATCTTCTTCTGTGTACTTCCGCGTGAAGGCATACATCCTTCGTTCGAGTGCCTGCATATCGAGATAATAATAATAATAATAATAATAATAATAATAATAATAATAATAATAATAACACCGAGCGGTATGTGGCACGGACCGTGTACCTGTAAGCTTGCATTAGAGAAAAGGCGGGTTCGAGTCCCTCTATCGACAACCTTGATGATTTTCCGTTGTTTCCCATTTTCATACCAGACGAATGCTGGGACTTGCACGAACTTTTTCTTCACAGTCATAGCCCTTTCCTGTCCCATTGTTGCCGAAAACCCGAGAGTTAGTGAGACATCAAAGCAATGTCAAATAATACTTTGTGATTAATGTTCTTTCAGTAACTGCATATTTTCGGAAACGATAGAGTGCCTTGAAATAATTATTTAAGGTGTCAGAAAAATTGGTGAACTCTTTCGCATTCAGACACTGAATACCAACAGACATGCCAAATAAAAACCCCAATATTCTTAACTCCAGACTGATTAATTACTGACCGATAATACCTCCGCCCCACTAAACGTATTATCTCAACAACAAACTTTCAACTGTGCATGATAGCGTTCTGTAGTTTCTACACGTTCTCTCGAAACCCATCTGCAGGGCCTTCAAAGGTTAAAACAAAGTGTATCATCATCTGGATTTGTTCACTTATTCGAATTCCATTCAGGCAGTCTTGTGAATTTATGTCCTATCATCTCGTTAAACACTTTGTCCCATACTGTTTCAGCACTTTATTCTTATGTCAGGATATTCAATGTTTATGGCAGAAAAGCTTATAATTTGCACGTTAACGAATGTTTATTGTACATATTTCCATATTGGACTAGTTTGTCTAAAAACCGGTAGTTTTTTTTTATTTCTCGTTTCATTAATCGTCCCAGGAATCTTGTTGGTATAATGAAGAAGCCATTGCATCATGATGGGTTTGCAGTTAGCTCAAGTGGAAGGTTAGTTGAAAAGTTCAGTTCTGACGTTGATTGGAATGTCTAAGGTGTTTATAAAATAGTTAATGCAAATTTCCGTCGGCTTCCGGATGTCAGTTTCATGGGTGAGGTAGTCTGGTTTTTGAAGGGTGGAGAAAGTGTCCTTTTTCGCACCCATGTCGTGCGACATAGACATTTAAATGATGTCCATTCCACTGAAGTCTTGTCTAATGTACAGCTGTGAGTGTATGGGAACTGCTGAGATGGCGCTGAATAATTGACAAATTCGGTGCCTACCCGTCAAAATTAATTAAAATTGTTTTTTCTGCACGTTAACGAATGTTTATTGTACATATTTCCATATTGGACTAGTTTGCCTAGAGAAATATACACGTGAAGAATAGCTCAAACGACCGGAAAATTTTAGTTACTTCGAGATACTGAAAATTCGAGTAATGGAAGTTCGAGATATCGAGGTTCGACTTTAACTGATCTGATGAAAAATTAATGTTATCGGCTTTACGTCCCACTAACTACTTTGTAAGGTCTTCGGAGACGCCGATATGCCGGAATTTAGTCCCGCAGGAGTTCTTTTACGTGCCAGCAAATCTACCGACACGGGGCTGTCGTATTTGAGCACCTTCAAATACCACCGGACTGAGCCAGGATCGAACCTGCCAAGTTGGGGTTAGAAGGCCAGCGCCTTAACCGTCTGAGCCACTCAGCCCGGCTATGAAAAAAAAGGCAGAAAAGAAGCCGTTGGTATAATTTTAATAGTCGCTATTCGGGGTGTATTTATTCTATTCTTCCAAGTTGATCGACTACCACTGAGCGAGTGGGCTGTGCGGTTAGGGTCGCGCAGCTGTGAGCTTGCAGTCGGGCGATAGTGGGCTTGAATTCCAGCGTTGGCAGCCCTCAAGATGGTTTTCCGTGGTTTCTGATTTTTACACCAGATAAATTCTGCGACTGTACCTTAAGGCCACGGCTGCTACCTTTCAAATCCTAACCCTTTCCCCCTATCCGTTCGTCGTCGAAAACCTTCGATGTTAGTGCTACATTAAACCACTAGGAAAAAAAAATCCACAACCGTACTGTAGAAGTTAATCATGACTGAACCGGGCGAGTTGGCCGTGCGATTAGGGGCGCGCAGCTGCAGTGTTGCCAACCCATAAATCTTTTCTCTGCCAAATTTTAATTGAAAACCCGCTAAATTTTGAACTGAAGCAAAATAGCATATACCAGCTGTTTTAATAAAAGAGATTAACTCAACACTCACCAGTTTCAGAACGGGAGTTCATCATCCTCCGCGCACTATATGCTCTGAAGCAGATGTGCTGAGGTAAGGTCCTGTTGTTTCATATGAAACCACATGGTACCATTCTTTTTCAATGAATATGCGAGGAAAGCAACGAGAAACTACCTCACTCCTCATTTCCCTAGTACGCCTCTTCAGTGATGCCTAGGCTGCTTATGACAGCTGATGGCGAAGCTGTTGAGGATCCAACCAGCCTTCGGGCTGAGGACTAAACGTACATACAACAATGAATATGCTGGCAGTTCACAGCAGCAAAGACCATACGGAGATTTTCAAATCTATTTAGAAAGTTATTTTCACTTTTATTACTGTTTTCATTGTTGTTAATTAGTGCGGAAAGAATTAATGTCAAACAATTTCGCTTTTATGTTGCACTGCCAATAGACGCACCGTATTTGGGATCGCTGGGAAGCTCAACCAACTAGTCCGTATAAGTTTAATTATTTAACCACTCTTTACGAAATATCTGACTACTTTTTAATTTTTTCTTTCGACATATTGACGTACCAAAAAGAACCTGGTGTCAAAAGAAGCACGTTATCAAACACGACACTACCCGGCTCATCAAGAGTACAGTAACGATTGTAACAAATACTGACTGAGGCTGTGCGCCAGAGCTGGTCTAGAAAACGAGTGATAGTATGCAGCGTAAGTTCAGTACAATTATGCCGTACTAAGTTCTATACTTTTTTCCTCGCCTGGTGATGAAAGATGATATTGTTACCGCTGAAGATCGCTAAAAGAAGTTTGAAAATCCGTCAGATCCGCTGTCCGATAAATGGAAAATTTATCCGCTGTTCCATTTAAAAATCTACCAAATTTGGCGGAAAATCCGCTGAGTTGGCAACACTGCGCAGCTGTGAGCTCACACCCGGGAGATACTGGGTTCGAACCCCACTGTCGGCAGCCCTGAAAATGGTCTTCCGTGGTTTCCCATTTTCACACCCGGCAAATGCTGGGGCTATACCTTAATTAAGGCCACGGCCGCTTCCTTCCCATTCCTAGATCTTTCCTATCCCATCATCGCCATAAGACCTATCTGTGTCGGTGCGACGTAAAGCAAATAGCAAAAAAAGTCGAACTGAAGATTTGTTTGATGGTCTCAAACGGCGTGCACCAAGCCTTCCGACTGACATACGTTAGTCGACTGTTGACCGCGAAGCCCGTAGCCGCTGAGATTAAGCAGTAGTAAAATAACTTGAGAGGTTTAGGTGTATTCCTCATTTTCCAGTTAGTATTCTGGGTTGTATCCGGAATTCTTTTTTTTTTAAAGATTGGATAACGTTGGGGGATACTGGCAGAAGACGTGACCTGCAGAGTAACACGGACAAACCTGCCATTTACAGCTCACAGTCTCCTTATACCAGCTAACAGAGTGTAACGCAGTGACGACTCGAATGTTAATCAGAGACTGTGGGAACTTGAAGAAAATTCTCGTTTCCTTCATTCTGTATTTCACGTCCCGTTATACAGACTTCATTGTTTATGTAAAGAGAATTGAAAAAAAAAAAACCTGCGCCCATAATGTTTAACCCTAGTCTAATAACCAGGACCCCATATGTAACTACATATTTCATTCCTTTACTTATAAACTCGGCGAATTTCGGTTCTAATATGGTTATACCTGTGTTTCATTTGACATATTTTTTCAATATTCGTAGTGAAAAATGAAAAAAAAATGAAAACCCACAGCCTGTTTCCAGTCATTCGATCGGGTCAGCAATGGAATGAATGAAGCCCACATCTTGCGGCGAGGATAGGAAATGTGCCGGCTGCCGAAGCCTGTCGCATTCCCCTGACGATTAATGAATGACATGTGAAATGAAATGATATTGGGGAATGTTGCTGGAATGAAATATGACAGGGAAAACGGGAGTACCCGGAGAAAGACCTGTCCCGCCTCTGCTTTGTCCAGCACAAATCTCACATGGAGTGACCGGGATTTGAACCACGAAACCTAGCTGTGAGAGGCCGGTGTGCTACCGCCTGAGCCACGGAAGCTATACATATTCTTAGTAATATTACATATTTTTACATTTGCGAAGAAAGTAACATTTTTGTACATATCTAGGTAATTTAAAAGAATTGGTGTCAGCTCGTTTCATTCTCAGACTATAATAAAATAATTTTATCTTTTAAACTATGTACCGGTGACTTCCTGCGATGTTGAACGGTCCTTCTCAGCCTACACAATTTTATCGGATCAGCGGTAAAACATCACAATGGACAATATGGAGAAATACTTGGCGACAGACTGGTCCGACTCGTCATAATGAAAGGAATATATGAACATTTTTTGTAAATTTAGTGCAGTAATACGATTGCATATGTTATGACTATTGCATATTTGATTACACATTTCGCACTTTTAAATTACATGAAAATTCGACCGCTAATAATAACGTCCGTGCCAGATTGTGGACGACCCTCTTCAAAATAAGAGTATGACGGCAGAATATGAGAGGTCGTATTGAACTGTCAAGACGAGAGGAGGGTAGAATTACTGGTATCAAATACAGTAGAGACAATACACGACACTGTGCGAGATATCGAGGGACAATTATTGGAGCTCACTCTAGCGGATAGACCTGAACGGTACTGATTCTGTCATAAGAGCACGTGTATTTTTGTGTGAAGTTTTTGGTGTTATTTATGCGTTTTCAGTGAGTTGACATAATTAAATAGTAGCGTGTGTCATTCCTTGATATCTCCTCTCAACATGAGGGAAAAGGTATGTGCTGTGTTTGGCTGCAGTAATTACGTAGTAGAGAAAAATGCGCACTCGTTCTTCAGGTTCCCTCGTAACAAGAACATGTAAGTAATATTGTGTTTGCATATATATTCTTCCAGTGACAGAGATTTTTATAGTACTTCATAATCTTCTGACCTCCTCGACCCATGTTTTAACGGGCTTAAAATATAATACGCATATTTTATTGTATAGTGCAGCAGTTAACCTTCAATACCGTACCGGTGTGTTGTTGTAGGTGTGATCTGTGGGTTTTGAAATGTCACAGAAGCGATTTGGATAAAGTGTACAAGAAAGAAGGGACGTTACGCTTGTATAAGAATTATAAGATCTGTTCAGATCATTTCCAGACCAGCGACTTTAAAAATCCTCGACTATACAGCCAAGGGTATGTTACATTTTTACTCTAATTGTACGTAAATATTCCTCAAAGCATCACTATCGACAACATTTTCAAATTTTTCTTTCTTTTATCCCTCTTCTCAGATTAAAGCCGGGATTTTATAGATTTTCTTTCTGTTAGTACCGGTAGGCTTCATGTTAAGAGGAAAATTGTCCAGCTATTAAATGTTAATTCATTGCATCATATGTGTAAGGAATGTGCCGATATTTTATTGACAAATGTCTTAATGTGATGATACATTGTTTTTAAATGAGGAAAAAAAGACAAATCCAACCGTAAGATTTCAGGCAGGTATGCTAAAGCTAAAAAAGTAATGCATAAATGAAAGATCAAGCCATTTCACAGCAGTCCATTCCATATCTTGTTTATGTGTTTGATTTCAGTCTTTGAATAATAACCTTTTAAATAATTCTTCATTAATTTATCCAGAATTGCTTTAGCAACTTCGAAGTTAATATCTCATTACCACTTTCTTTCTAGACGTAATTTATTTATCCATTTCCGTATATACATTTCCATTGATATTTGAATTTAGCGCGATTTGTTCAGGTCAAGTCACTAGGAGCGCCACCGTCGAATTGTCTCCCATTTTAGCAAGGCGAAATCCGTAAGTGTCATGTATTGTCTCTACTGTATTTGCTGGTATCTGAAATACAGTATTGAACAAACAGTGGAGGTTCGAGCGGCAGGAGTAACGTGTCAGTGAGGTGTGAGATGGCAAAGTACCGGCGCTCGGTACTCGGAACACGTCACTTTAATGTCATAGGCACATGGATGCTCTCACACGTGCCCACGACTTATGCTGAACTCCACACCGCAACCCGAGTGCGATACATTTGCATATCACTTTGGTGACAGTGTCAGTGTTAAAATACCTGTTATTTCACTTGGTAATGTCCCCTCCAGCCCTTCTATGTGCTAAACAATTTCTTCAAGCAAGCCTTGTTAAATGTCATTGTGGAGTAATGTATGCACTCCATCATGAATCATATCTGAAAGCAAATGTCTGGGTACCATTTGAGTGTTGTGGGGAACATTATTTGATATGAGATTGTTGACGATGCAGATAATATAATTACCTAATGTAAAAATTATAGATTTCACCTGCTCAACTTCAATCGTACGTTTACATAATAATGAAATCATGTTTAGTACTTTCTACGTTAATGATTTTTAACCCTTTTCTGAAAATCCAGTTCGAAAGGTGCACACTTTTTAATGCAAAGCAAGCTTACAATTTTACATTATCTAATTTATTATTATTATTATTATTATTATTATTATTATTATTATTATGATTATTATTATTATTATTATGTACGGCTCCGTGGCTAAATGGTAGCATGCTAGCCTTTGGTTACAAGGGCAGGGTCGGGAATTTTAACCATCATTGGTTACTTTCGCTGGCACAGGGGCTGGATGTATGTGTTGTCTTCATCATTATTCCATCCTCATCACGACGCGTAGGTCGCCTAAGGGAGTCAAATCAAAAGACCTGCATCTGGCGAGCCGAACTTGTCCTCGGACATTCCCGGCACTAAAAGCCATACGCCATTTCATTTTCATTATTATTATTATTATTATTATTATTATTATTATTATTATTATTATTATTATTATTATTATTATTATGTTTCCGTGGGCTAGGGAGTTGATCATTTTCACGCCCTTCGTTGCCCGTGCGTTTCTTTATCCGATACCTTCATTCTTCGAAGTGACGGACCTCTCTTCTATTTTCCTTCTTGTTAGTGATAATAGATGATGTTGCCCAGCTGTACTTCTTAAAACAGTAATCACTACCACCACCAATCATCTCAGGAACTTCGCTTCCTGCAGAGATACGTACCGATACATAAGTTTGCTCCGTCAGTTCATAATTGTTTGCGTGTAATTTTTGTACAACTAAAACTTCATTACTTGGCCACTGCGTAAATAGACTATTAAGAGAGTGAGAGACTTTACAAAAATATTCTGTTCGCCTATTAAAATATCTCTCATGGAAACTGTGTGCCATGTGTATCATTATACATACATAATGGTGCCTGGTGAGAAAATGCATCTATATTTAAACGTAGTAAGAATGCCGTATATTTATGCTTTGGGCCATGTCTAGTGCTTAGCATGTAAAGAATACTTGCATTCCACCACAGTGTCTGCCTGGGAGTAGCCTTGAGCCCACGCCAGCAAAAACAACATTGTCATGAACGAAACGGAACGGGAGGAGTCTTCGAGATATGGATGGAGGTAATGGCGGACTCCCCGCACGAGAATAAGAATGATCTTAGGTTGTGGACGAGATTTTGTTGCTCCAGGTGGCTTATTATTTTTTTTTTTTAATCAATGCTGGTTCGAAACTAAATTGCAGCAAACTATATGTAGACGGGGCAAGACAGAAAGCATACAGAATGGAGCTCAATGTCCGTTCGGTTTTCTGTCAAAAGTTTTGTTGTTTCACCTTAACAATCTCAGGTTGATAAAACCCTGTGATGAATTACTTGCTGTGTACAGAAAATTTCTCGCTAAAGTGTGTCACTGTGGAGAGACGATAAAACCCTTTACAATTTATTTTGGGTGAAAATCTTCCTTTTTTTTTTGCTAGGGGCTTTACGTCGCACCGACACAGATAGGTCTTATGGCGACGATGGGATAGGAAAGGCCTAGGAGTTGGAAGGAAGTGGCCGTGGCCTTAATTAAGGTACAGCCCCAGCATTTGTTTGGTGCGAAAATGGGAAACCACGGAAAACCATCTTCAGGGCTGCCGATAGTGGGATTCGAACCTACTATCCTCCGGATGCAAGCTCACAGCCGCGCGCCTCTACGCGCACGGCCAACTCGCCCGGTGAAATCTTCCTTAAGGCAGCATTATTAGACCTTTATATTTTAATTTACGATAAGAGTAAAGAACTGATTTTCACAAATAGGAAAACTCCTCTGTTTTAATTACTGCGTTGATGGAGTGAAAGTTCCTTATGGGGATCACTGTAAGTACATCGGTGTAAATATAAGGAAATATCTTAATTGGGGTAATCACGTGAACGGTATTGTAAATAAAGGATACAGATCTCTGCATATGTGGGTATTTGGGATGTAAAAGAGAGGGCATATAAGTCTCTGGTAAGACCCCAACTAGAGTATGGTTCCATTGTATGGGACCTTCACGAGGATTACTTTATTCGAGAACTGGAAAAAGTTATCCAAAGAAAAGCAGCTCGATTTGTTGTGGGTGATTTTTGACAAAAGAGTCGCATTACAAAAATGTTGCAAAGTTTGGGCTTGGAAGACTTCCGAGAAAGGAGAGGAGCTGCTAGACTACGTGGTATGTTCCGAGCTGTCAGTGCAGAGTTGGCGTGGAATGACATTATTAGACGAATATGCGTGAGTGGTGGTTGCAAAGTAGGAAAGATCACAATAAAACTGGAATTCGAGAGGACAGATTGGGGCAAAAATTCATTTATAGGGAGAGGAGTAAGGGATTGCAATAATTTACCAAGGGAGATGTTCTGTATATTTCCATATTCTTTGCAGTCATTATGAAAAGGCTAGGTAAACGACAGATAGGGAATCTCCCACTGGGATCCTGTTGTGGCCAATACACGAGCGAACACGAACATATCTCACGCATTGAAACACAAGAATGTCATGACTCCAGGCCCTAAGATGAATATTTTATTAGAATTAAACTCGGACCATAAAAAAAAACGACGATGGTTAAACTGTCAGTAGACATGTCCCAATACAAATTTCCACCTTTTAACATTCAATCAACTTCAAATATCACACAGAATATGCTTCGAGCTGGGGTCGGATTCCTGACCACCTTACTTCACAAATAAAGAATATTGGGGTGCTCTAATGGAATACGGAGGTTAATCGAATCATATTCGAGAGCGGAGAAAGTCAAATTTGATAGGGCTCCCTTCACGAAATTAGTTTATTTACAAGATTTTTAGCTCATTAAAAATAAAAACATTTCTTATATAAAGCTACAACTACAACCTGCATACACACTGTTAATACAAATACTGTGTAGCTACTAAAATGTTTTGATATCGTTCCGGATGATTTTTCAATCTGTTTGACTTTGCATACATATTAACAAACTTATTACAACTTGGTGAATACATGTCAGGGTCAACCGAACGCAATCTGAAAGGTGAGAATCAGTTTGTTTATTTCTACTCTTAGATTTCACAATGTTTAATGCAGAAAATTCCAATTCACACGGACACTTTGATCCGGAAATTGATTAGACATATGATGCCACTTTCACAATGCTAGGCTACCTTTCTGCCATCGTAAGACTAGAACTTGTCTCTTTCTTGTCTGCTTTTAATGGAATGGTAGTTTGTATTCCAGTTACTTCAAGTACGGATTCATTGTAGGAGAACATCGATTTTCGTGAGCTGAAGATCGTCATGGGAGGTTGTGGTGATCGATGGGTTGAGCACCGCTGCTGTTGACGACGAATCAAATGTTCTGGCCTGAACTATTATAGGTCTGTCACGTGCGCGAGTCGACCCTGGAGGTAGTTTTTGGAGAATCTAATTTTAGTTGAGGAAGTGGACCCGAGCAGAGGCTGACGGAAAGTGGAGACTTGGGACAGATCGTTGGTGGGCAGAGTGGCAGTGAACGACTCTTACGAGAGGCATTGAGGACTCCCGCTACTCCTAGCAGTCGCGACACCTGTACAGTCTAAACAAAACGATCATTGCATCGTAAACCAGGCCACTCACCTCGCACGCTGTGTTCCCTCTTTTTAGTATTCCAGCACAGTCTGCAGATACAACAGAGTACCCAGAACGAAAGAGCTTGTTTGAAAATAGATTAATGTTTCCGGTTTAGTTGACGCCATATGAAAACGTTGTCACTTTCTTCTTAAATTAAGTTTGTACATTAGTATGTACGGTTGGTAATACTGTACTACTTTGTAAGGATGCATTTATTTTCCTTCAAACTCCAATAATATGAATTATTCACACTGACTTCTTAGAAACTGCATGCTTTTTTTAATTGATCCAAATGAAAATGTGTAGACCGGCCAGTGTTTAGCTTAGCGGCTTTTAGAGGTTTTGGTGGATGGTGAACATCAGTTGGCTGTTCTGTTGATCTCTCGTTTAATAGTAGATGAACTGCCCAGCAGGTGACTCGTTGTTCAGCCTGGAATTGAGTTAGCGTGGCACTGAGGCAGATAAATTACATTTCAAGTAGTCTTCGTCGTCGTTAACTTCTTTCTTTCTTTCTTTCTTTCTTTCTTTCTTTCTTTCTTTCTTAATTCGTTTACCCTCCAGGGTTGGTTTTCCCCTCGAACTCAGCGAGGAATCCCACCTCTATCGCCTCAAGGACGGTGGAGTATGAGACTTTGGGTCGGGGAAATGAAAATGGGGAGGAGGACCAGTACCTCGCCCAGCCTGCCTCACCTCCTATGCTGAACAGGGGCCTTGTGACGCATATATAAGGAAGTGGGAAGGAAGCATATTTATAAGAAAGTAATAATTGTAATAATGGGATTCAAAAATGCATTCCGATTCTTTGGCGTAATGGCCAACGTTATGGCCTTCGGTTCAGAAGATCCTGAGTTGGATTCCCGGCCGAACCAGATATTTTAACTGCATATAGTTGATTCCTCTGGCTGAGGACTGAGTTCTTTTAATACACACAGCTCACCACACTATTAACCACCACAGAAACCGACCGTAATAAATAAATCTCTTCATATTAGGTTTTCGTCAGGAAAGGCATCTGACCATAAAATTAGGTCGAATACACATCAAATACCGACCTCAATAAATTGGGAAAAAGGTCAGGAAAAAGAAACTAGAAGAAGGAAATTAATTGTCTTTAGGTTTAGAGTCATGTCGCTATTCCATCTTTGTCCTCATTGCTTGCCAAACTCCAGTGGGACAGACTGAGCACAAACACTAGATTGCGCTGTAGACTGGCGTCGGTGCATCTTGGCGACTGATCAGTTTGGAAGTCTTATCATAGTAGTAAATATCAACTTTTAATATTAGTCATCTGGACTGTAAAGTTCGGTATTTATTTTACTCGCTCTTCCATAGTTCTGACATAGTGATTATGCGATCCAAAACACGTGTTACAGTTTTAAAAGTGTGCACCAGCTGTATAATTCGGGAACCTATAATTGGAAAAAGGCCATTTAATTTCTGCCGCTATAAAAAGAAATGGCTGCAGACATACGGAAGAACATTGAATATAGACCATTCACCGGCTCAAATGAAAAGGACTCGTCTGCTCTTCAATAAGAGTAGATTTTCTGTGGACCACTTTTTAATTAAGAGAAAATGAATTGTACCTCTTATTCTGACCTTCGCATCCCCTGCTTGGCTGATGGTGGTGATTATTTGACCTTTCTGTCTCATAAGGAGAATCCTAATTGAATTCTTGTAGGTTTATTATAGTTGCCGGATGTGGATTAGAGAGGGAAGTTACAGTATTTTCATGCCAATGAACTTATTATTATTATTATTATTATTATTATTATTATTATTATTATTATTATTATTATTATTATTATTGAAGGTTTTGAAAAAAAGCAGCAGCAATCCAAGAGGAAGTGAGGCAAGTTTCCAGTTTGTCCCTCACCCCCTCCCCCTTCCCACCTTTTAATGTTTATATAGAACAGGCAGTAAAGAAAATCAAAGAGGAATTTGGGAAGAGAATCACAATCCAAGGAGAGGAAATCAAAGCCCTGAGATTTGCCGATGATATTGTTATTTTAGCTGAGACTGCAGAAGATTTGGAGAAATTGCTGAATGGATAAGGAGTACAAAATGAAAATACATAAGTCCAAAACAAAAGTAATGGAAGTCAGGTGATGCAGGAAATATTAGATTAGAAAATTAAGTAAATGAATATTGTTACTTGGGTAGTAAAATAACTAATGATGGCTGAAGTAAGGAGGACATAAAGTGTAGACTAGCACAAGCAAGGAAGGTCTTTCTTAATAAATAAAAATGGCTCACTTCGAACATTGATATTGGAATTAGAAAGATGTTTTTGAAGACTTTCGTGTGGAGCATGGCATTGTATGGAAGTGAAACATGGACGATAACTCGCTCAGAAAGAAAGGGAATAGAAACTTTTGAAATTTGGTGTTACAGAAGAATGCTAAGGTGAAATGGATAGATTGAATCAGCAGCAGAAGAGTTTTAATGCACATGCAACCCTGTGGTATGTTTATTGCTAATATTTCTCAATATTCATTTTTACACAACTTTTTCACACTAACTCAATTTTTAAACTACTCAAATACAATTTTGCATGACTGTAAACTCAATAATATGAAAAACATACACTAGGATCTTTTACATAACTTTACATGTGATATTTTTTAAAATAATCTGTTTCAAAAAATTCAAATATTTCTTCAATTAATTTAAATATCGAAAATATTGTTTACAGTGTCATGTCCTAGATTCTAGTGTATGGTGTAGACGTGAGTCTTACAAGCACCACAAAACAAGAAAATATAAATAACTGGGGTAAATATTGTGTAAACGCTGTCTGACTGCACAAATTACACCAGAATGTGTACTGATGACCAATGGATAACTTTTTTAATAATTTGAGAATGTCTTAACATGGTTTACGTGGCACTGACACAGATAGGTCATACAGCGACGATGGGACAGAAAATGGTTAGGAGTGGGAAGGAAGCGGCCATGGCATTAATTAAGTCCCAGCATTTGTCTCGTGTGAAAATGGAAAACCATCTTCAGGGCTGCCGACAGTGGGGTTCGAACCCACAATCTTCCGAATACTGGATACTGGTCGCACTTAAGCGACAGCAGCTATCGAGCTCGGTTTAACAATATTTAACTAGTAAACATTAAAACTGCAAATTTTCAATTTCTGAATCATAGGGCTGCAGAAATGAAAGATAATGAATGTCATTAAATTTACACTAGCCAATGGTATATCTCCCCCCTTAATAGGCTTCACATCGTGACCGCCTCACTACGCGTCCTATTCTTATTGCTGCCCGCATGCGTAAACGTTGGAGGAGATTATGTTGACGTTTTTTATTGATAGGAGGTATCAATGGGCTTCCAAATTGATTTGTTTTTCCTTCAGATTAGTGTGTGACCCAGCCGACCCTTTAACTGATAAGCACGTGCTGCCCCCCCCCCCTCCTAGCTGCATGGTTCTTATCAGCGTGGGACCTCCATGTGGGTAGGGGGGGGGGGGTGTAACAATCGTCAAGTTCTCGTCCCAGTGACTACACGGAACATGACACTATTCTAGTCACCGTTAAGCGATCCACTGACTCCATTACCTTAACCTCTTCTGTTACAATGCTGCTTCTCGGCGTAGCGTTTGATATAAATCTAGAGAAGGTCGTTCCTGCAAATGGTGTTTGGAGAAATTCTTTTATCAAAACAGCATTTTTCAAAATAGAAGCGGTTTCAAAATTTACTGATTGGAATACTGTAAAACTAATCCACGGCAAGCAACTCAATGTTGAAAACATCCTTGGGATTATGAGCTACGTATTTTAAGTAAATAAAATATAATAAAGGATGAGAATATATACATTATTTATTCCTAAAAATAACAATCATTTTCTTAATCATCGTTATCCGGTCAGTTAGATTGTCAGTTTGCCTTTTTTGCCACTACGAACGCTAATGTGACTCAATGCCTTGTTTCACTTAAGCTTTTATAAATACACACGGCGTGGGCATTTTTCAAATGTCAAAAAATGGCTGAAGTTATTAAACCAAAGAACACATTACAGAAGTAATTATGTAATTAATATGGCTAGAATTTTAATCAAAAAGAAAACGAGTAAAGAAACAATAGGCTGTTTCTCCGGAACAACCTACAGGCCGGAAGTGATTTACGAAATTTGTGTTTTAGTTTGATAGAGCTACCCAAGACTCACAATTGGAAACCTTTCCGGACTCTTTAGTCCTTCAACTTTCGGCACAATTGAGGAAATTGCTTAATTTTACGTTTTTCGTAGTGTGGGGACCCGTACTTTGTCTGCTAATACATGTTGTCAACATTAAAATATGATTTTACTTCATTGCATCCAAATGCAAACTCGCGTCCATCGTCTAGGTATATTGGTTATGTAGACCAAAGGTATCCACGAAATGTCACTGTAATATTTGTCCCAAATGGAACATAATAATTGCTTTTACACCAATAAAATGAAAAATCCGCTTTAAATTAAGATATACCGTCGTTACTAGAGAGATACAGAAATATGTATACGTACTTACGGGCCGTAGACAGGACTCCTTTATGTTGTATTCCGCTGCTCGTGCCGTCTTTTGTTTCTTTCTTGAGGTCCAGGGCTTGCACCGACGAATGGGAGTGCTATGCCTGTGAATTGTCATTATCTTTGTCGATATGACTAGCTCGGGCAGTTCAAAGAGCAAAATGGAATGATCCCTGGACTAATAAATATATCATTTAATGAATGAGTTAGGACACAAAACGAATGAGCAATATGAAGAAAACGACACCTAATTAATTCAGACTACTTCAGTGAGCAAAGACATCACACACGAAAGTGTTAGACTTACAAAACATACGGAAGCGCTGCGACGTAGCAGAAAAAATAGTTGTAAGGTAGTAAGGTATGTATCCATATTATTCCCTGCAAGTAAAATATTTCGTACTGTTTCTTAATTTACCGCAGATTTTACACTTTATTTGAGTAAAATGATTTATTATATTCCATTTGGGACAAATATTAGTGACATTTCGTGGATACCTTTCGTCTACATAACCAGGTAGATTAGCACACGGGGTAATTAGGAACTTGCCGGTTGTTTGTTTTTTCCCTATAGCATCAGTGGAGTGACAAATTAAAATGTTACCTTATTAAATTTAATGTGATTTAGAAAATTGGAGCTTTCAGTGAAACCTTGATTTGGATCCAGAATGTATTAAAGATGACTTCGACGTCTGAAGATTTGAACCATGGAAAAATCGTACTTCATAGTAGCGATGGGATAATCTAATACAAAATACTCGCTTATTCGACTATTTCATTTTATTCGATTATATTTCACATTCGATTATTTTTCTATTATTCATTCGGAACTGCATTCGAATGAATGATGCAGTTGAATAGTGAATGCTTTCGAAATAATCTAATGAAAGTGATGTTATTAGGACAGTTAATTCACTCTCTTGGTGTCCGCTCCATTATCAGTTTCGTCCATCTGTCGTCTTTCTTGCGAGCAACATGGTTTGTTACGTCTCAAAACCCAAGGGCTAAAATTAGTAGAAAATAGTATCAAAACTCATGACTGATGAGTCTCAAAATTCACGACTCCGAACAGCAAGTGCCTGCGATGACCGCCGGAGGGATGAGGTGCGCCGTGACGCATGCTGCTGTTTGTGTGTATTTTCGCACATTACCGAATACATTTTCAAATATCTACAGTCGTTATGTGTTTAGAGAGGGCATTTATCCATTCAAAGAAGAAATGGCCTGACTCGTGAGTTTTGAGGCTGGCCCGGGTAAAGAAACCTACTCGTACTAATCCTCTTCTTAGAATTGGGACGTAAAGCAAATAACAATAATATATTTGTATCTGTGAAATCATTTCTGAAGTCTAAGAACATTATAAATACAGATATGTACAACCTAAAGAGTTTTACCACTGGAAGATTTGATATTCAAATCCAGGTTCTCAAAAAGGCCGGCTGCTGTTCCCGAGGCCACGTTGTTTTCTAGATGAAGATCTCAGCCGCGCGTCGAAAGGGGTTCGAACCTCAGCTTTCCAGATTGGAGGCCGGCAGCTAAGTAAGCCCTTGGCTGATCATTCCTCCGCAGTGCATTAAAATACGAAGGGAATATGGTGACCCCCCCCCCCCACCGTACAGTACATTAAATTTCGCGAAACAGAATGGTCCTAGGCAGTGTTGCCAACACGTTGGTTTTCCCACTAAATCTTGGTTTTCTTACTCTTTCAGAGTGGGTAAATTTCAGCTCGCGGTGGGCAGTGGGATATCCTAGCCTTTTTCATGATTATGACAGTGGATATTTTGGTGTTTTTTTTTTTTTTTTTTTTTTTTCAATGGAAGTTTTATGTAACTTAATAATGTAATACTTCAAATCTTAGTTCTTGACATGTACAATCGTAATGCCGTCAAAATCCGAGCTGGGGAAGACCTGAACCGTAGGTGGAGCTCAGATGCGGGGCATTCCATTAAAAGTAAAGAAGCAAGAAACTCTTCATTGCGAGTTTCTTCCATAGTGAAATGTCACTTCTAGTGTCAAATGCACTTAAGGTTGTTATATAGTAATTGAGTCCGCTTTTTGAATCTTGTAACTTTGACGCCAGCGCAAATACGAATTTATCTGCTGAATAAATGTGTCCTTTGTCATATGGTCTCAAACCATGGACACCGCTAATTTCTGGTGTAAAGTGATGACATTTTGCGGTGCAAGTAACACCAATCTGTTTCGGGAGCTGACACCATTTTGTACTGCCGCGCCTAGTATTCCCAAGGTGAAATGAGGAATTGAATGTAATGGTTAGTCATTATTGAAACTAAAGTAAAAAATAAAATGAGATCCGAAAAATTGATTCGGGCAAGACAAAGAAGAAACAATGTTGCCTTATGAGCTACAAAACGTATTTCAAAAAGTAGGGACTGTGAAAACCAGCAGACATCTTTTTCCTTTGTGCCTTCTATCGAAGTGTTAGGAAAAAGACTTCACTGATCACTGACTATTAGGAGTTTAGCTTGAAATATATTTCGAATACTTTAACCTTTGAACTACAAGGATATACTTAATTTTCCCCTTGATGTAGTATTTTCGTAACGCAACAAAGTTTAACGAGGGGAAGTTAGTTGTTTGGTTTGGGGGTGGGGGGGATTTTAGTGATTTCTGGTGGTTTTCAAGCAGCCGTTTTGTGGATAATCCTATTTCACTGTTGGCAACACTGCTCCTATGGATAGCGATCGTTGGTCAGTTGAGTTTTGAGGAATTTTGTATCGCGAGGTTTGCAGATTACCAGATCTACATTGTTAAGAAAACCCTTGCTGAGTATGTTTATAAAACAGAAGTTAGCTCCAAATTCAACCAGATATCGTTAATAGAATACTAATATGTGCTTGACGGACGTTGTATGAGTCACAGCACTTCTGATTCGTTTAAATGTTGCTTATCTTAAGCTTCTTAAAGCGTTCACTCTTTCTTAAAAGAACCGTTTAAATACGTTATGTAAGTGAGGCGTGAAGTAGGGCGTCATTTGGAGTGGGCTGAAGTGAGCTACTTCAGGGTGGAAGCGCTCTTTGTGTATAGATCTCAAGAAGCTATGTTCTCAAACTAGAAATCAGAGTTAATGACTATGGGGTTTTTGGCTGTAGGTCACTGACGCGGAACGGACAGACATCAGAAATCGTGCTTGCAGAATCACAGGGCCGTCTTTCTTTTTGCCGTCAGCGAATGTTGACTCATAGACACTGCGGTGGTTGAAATGTTTTTTCTTTCCTTTTACCAAGCTGTTTGAATTGTACAGAAAGAGCTGTTCATCCGCTATTATCAGCCTGTTCTGTCTAAACTTCGCGCACGTCGTAAAACTCCATGACCGAGCTCGATAGTTGCAGTCGCTTAAGTGCGGCCAGTATCCAGTAATCGGGAGATAGTGGGTTCGAACCCCACCGTCGGCAGCTCTGAAGATGGCTTTCCGTGGTTTCCGATTTTCACACCAGTCAAATCCTGGGGCTGTACCTTAAGGCCACGGCCGCTTCCTTCCCATTCCTAGGCCTTTCCTATCCCATCGTCACCATAAGACATCTGTGTCGGTGCGAGGTAAAGCAAAATAGCAAATAGCAAAAAACTCGATGAATTCTATAGTTGCATTGCTCGTTAAATAATATTACATTAAATAATTTTATATCATAAAACATATCAATCATACAGCCATATTGAGAGGTTTTACGAGGTCTCTCTTTTCATTTTCGTTTCAATTTCTGACAAGGGTTGAAATGTGTATGGAGTATGGAGATGAATGCATAACATGCGTCGCTAAGACGACCTGTTTGTCATCTATTGGTGTGTAGTTGTCATGACGCCAGGAGGAACAGGTCTGCAAATTAATTTTTAAAGCCGTGGTTTCCCATTTTCTCACCAAGCAAATGGTGGGATTGTACCTTCCCTTAATTACGGCCACGGTCGTTACCTTCTCAACCCTAGCCCTTTCCCATCCTTCCTTCGCCGAAAACCTTCGACGTTAAACCACTGGAATAATGTCCGGCTCCATGGCTAAATGGTTAGCATGCTGGCCTTTGGTCACAGGAGTCCCGGGTTCGATTCCCGGCGGGGTCGGGAATTTTAACCACCATTGGTTAATTTCGCTGACACGGGGGCTGGGTGCATGTGTCATTACCATTTCATCCTCCTCATGACGCGCAGGTCACCTACGGGAGTTAAATCAAGAGACCTGCACCTGGCGAGCCGAACATGTCCTCGGATATTCCCGACACTAAAAGCCATACGCCATTTCATTTTTTCCTGATGGAGGAATGGGAATACACCTCTAATCCTTCTGCCAGTAAATTTCGACTCGGGATGCCTAATTAGCTCCCTTTGACTTAACTGGTAACGCTGACCAGATCCAGGTTTGGAAATGCGCTTGTCTTTTAACAAAATCTCTCAAGAAGCAACAGTTTCGAGATCACGGAAAAGATGTGGTGTCAGAAAACAAGGAAGGCGAGAAACAAGAAAATTCGCGGGGCCTTCTGGATAAATGTGATACGTGTACTGTACATCTTCGTAACGGGACTTCAAGTCATTCTGCATCTGCGTGATGCCATACTAAACCCATTCTATTTTCTCTTAATAGCGTCATATTTTGTAATTACTTTCTCTCTTCCCTTCTTTAAAGAGAGGAATCCCGTCACATTAATAACACATCATCTCATTCCGGCACCATTTTCTGCTCACTTGAGTTCTCAAAATAAGAATGTGGCAGTTAAAATTGTCGTGTAAACATGAATCTTGGGCTTAGAAACCGCGGAGGTACGTGCGAGACCTCTGTTCTCCCCGGAAATGCTCAAGATTGTTGATCCGAAAATAGAGCTCTGTAGATTCCTTCATGATCACGACACGATGCACGGTGTGAAGGAACAAACAAACTTCTTGGACAGAATTACAAAACTTGAAGTGCTTGTCAATTTCATTTTCCAGTCTGTATTGGAGCCTTCGTGGCTCAGCCGGCAGCGTGCTGGCCTCTCACCGCTGGGTTCCGTGGTTCAAATCCCGGTCACTCCCTGTGAGATTTGTGCTGGACAAAGCGGAGGCGGGACAGGTTTTTCCCCGGGTACCCCAGTTTTCCCTGTCATATTTCATTCCAGCAACACTCTCCACTATCATTTCATTTCATCTGTCAGTCATTAATCATTGCCCCAGAGGAGTGCGACAGGCTTCGGGAGCCGGCACAATTCCTATCCTCGCCGCAAGATGGGGGCTTCATTCATTCCATCCCTGACCCGGTCACTGACGGGAAAACAGGTTGTAGGTTTTTTCATTGGAGTTACTTGGGGATGAGCGTTGCCTTAGGTATCACCAGTGAACTACAGTTTATTTTAATTAAGGTATTGCTATTGCTATTACTATTAGAGTACAATAATAATAAGAATCCTCCTCTGCGAACCATGTGACCTTGCCGCGGTGGGGAGGCTTGCGTGTCCCAATGATGCAGATAGCCGAGCCGCAGGTGCAACCATATTGGATGGGTATCTGTTGAGAGACCAGAATAACGAATGGTTCATCGAAAGGGGGTAGCAGCCTTTCGGTAGTTGCAAGGGCGGCAGTCTAGATGATTGACTGATACGGCCTTGTAATAATACTCAACATGGCTTAGCTGTGTTGATACTGCTACACGGCTGAAAGCAACGGGAAACTACAGCCGTAACCACCTCCCGAGGACATGCAGCTCTCTCTGTATGAAAGATGTACTGATGATGGCTTCCTCCCGGGTAAAATATTCCGGAGGTAAACTAGCCCCCCATTCGGATCTCCGGGTGGGGACTACACGAGAGGGGGCGATCATCAGGAAGATGGATACTGACATTCTACGAGTCGGAGCGTGGAATGTTAGAAGTTTGAATCGTTGTGGTAGGTTAGAGAATCTGAAAAGGGAGATGGATAGGCTAAAGTTAGATGTAGTTGGTATAAGTGAAGTACGTTGGCAGGAAGAACAGGATTTTTGGTCAGGCGACTACCGAATTATCAACACGAAATCAAACAGGGGTAATGCAGGAGTTGGTTTAATAATGAATAAGAAAATAGGGCAGCGGATAAGCTACTACGACCAGCATAGTGAAAGAATTATTGTCGCCAAGATAGACACCAAACCAATGCCCACCACAATAGTGCAGGTCTATATGCCTACTAGTTCAGCGGATGATGAAGAAATTGAAAGAATATATGAGGAGATAGAAGATTTAATACAATATGTCAAAGGTGACGAGAATCTAATTGTGATGGGAGACTGGAACGCAGTGGTAGGCCAAGGAAGAGAAGGTAGCTCAGTAGGAGAATTTGGATTGGGACAAAGGAACGAAAGAGGAAGTCGGCTGGTTGAATTCTGCACTGACCATAATTTAGTCCTCGCCAATACTTGGTTCAAACACCACAAACGACGGCTGTATACGTGGACGAGACCTGGAGACACTGGAAGGTATCAAATAGACTTCATTATGATTAGGCAGAGATTCAGAAACCAGGTGTTGGATTGCAAAACTTTCCCGGGAGCAGACGTGGACTCTGACCACAATTTGTTGGTCATGAAATGCCATCTGAAGTTGAAGAAATTGAAGAAAGGAAAGAATGCAAAAAGATGGGATCTAGACAAGTTGAAAGAAAAGAGTGTGATGGATCGTTTCAAGGAACATGTTGCACAAGGACTAAATGAAAAGGCCGAAAGAAACACAGTAGAGGAAGAGTGGAGAGTCATGAAAAATGAAGTCAGTAGGGCTGCTGAACAAATGTTAGGAAGGAAGAAAAGATCAACTAAGAATCAGTGGATAACTCAGGAGATACTAGACCTGATTGATGAACGACGAAAATACAAGAATGCTAGAAATGAAGAGGGCAGAAAAGAATACAGGCGATTAAAGAATCAAGTGGATAGAAAGTGCAAGGTAGCTAAGGAAGAATGGCTGAAGGAGAAGTGCAAGGATGTCGAAGGCTGTATGGTCCTGGGAAAGGTAGATGCTGCATACAGGAAAATCAAGGAAACCTTTGGGGAAAGGAAATCTAGGTGCATGAATATTAAGAGCTCAGATGGAAAGCCACTTCTAGGGAAAGAAGACAAAGCAGAAAGATGGCAGGAGCATATCCAACAGTTGTATCAAGGTAACGATGTAGATAATTTCGTTCTGGAACATGAAGAGGCTGTTAATGCTGATGAAATGGGAGACCCAATTTTGAGGTCAGAGTTTAACAGAGCTGTGAGTGACCTAAATAGGAACAAGGCACCTGGAATTGATGATATTCCCTCTGAATTACTGACTGCCTTAGGAGAAACCAGCATGGTAAGGTTATTTCATTTAGTGTGCAAGATGTATGAGACAGGAGAAGTCCCATCCGATTTTCGGCAGAATGTTGTTATACCTATTCCCAAGAAAGCCGGTGCTGACAGGTGTGAAAACTACCGCACTATTAGTTTAGTATCTCATGCCTGCAAAATTTTAACACGTATTATTTACAGAAGAATGGAAAAACAAGTTGAAGCTGAGTTGGGGGAAGATCAATTTGGCTTCAGAAGAAATGTAGGAACACGTGAAGCAATCCTGACATTACGTCTGATCTTAGAGGATCGAATCAAGAAGGACAAGCCCACGTACATGGCATTTGTAGATCTAGAAAAGGCATTCGATAATGTTGATTGGACCAGGCTATTTATGATTCTGAAGATGATAGGGATCAGATACCGAGAACGAAGAATTATCTACAACCTGTATAAAAATCAGTCTGCAGTGATAAGAATCGAGGGCTTTGAAAAAGAAGCAGCAATCCAGAAAGGAGTGAGGCAAGGCTGCAGTTTGTCCCCTCTCCTTTTCAATGTTTACATAGAACAGGCAGTAAAGGAAATCAAAGAGAAATTTGGAAAGGGAATCACAGTCCAAGGAGAGGAAATCAAAACCTTGAGATTTGCCGATGATATTGTTATTTTATCTGAGACTGCAGAAGATCTCGAGAAGTTGCTGAATGGTATGGATGAAGTCTTAGGTAAGGAGTACAAGATGAAAATAAGTAAGTCCAAAACAAAAGTAATGGAGTGCAGTCGAACGAAGGCAGGTGATATAGGAAATATTAGATTAGGAAACGAAGTCTTAAAGGAAGTAGATGAATATTGTTACTTGGGTAGTAAAATAACCAACGATGGCAGAAGTAAGGAGGACATAAAATGCAGACTAGCACAAGCAAGGAAGAGCTTTCTTAAGAAAAGAAATTTGCTCACTTCAAACATTGATATCGGAATTAGAAAGATGTTTTTGAAGACTTTTGTGTGGAGCGTGGCATTGTATGGAAGTGAAACATGGACGATAACTAGCTCAGAAAGAAAGAGAATAGAAGCTTTTGAAATGTGGTGTTATAGAAGAATGCTGAAGGTGAGATGGATAGATCGAATCACGAATGAAGAGATACTGAATCGAATTGGTGAGAGGAGATCGATTTGGCTAAATTTGACGAGAAGAAGAGATAGAATGATAGGACACATCTTAAGACACCCAGGACTTGTTCAGTTGGTTTTTGAAGGAAGTGTAGGTGGCAAGAACGGTAGGGGTAGACCAAGGTATGAATATGACAAACAGATTAGAGCAGATGTAGGATGCAATAGTTACGTAGAAATGAAAAGGTTAGCACAGGATAGGGTGGCATGGAGAGCTGCATCAAACCAGTCTATGGACTGATGACTCAAACAACAACAACAATAATAAGAATAAGAATAATAGACTAATAACAATAATAATAATAATAATAATAATAATCGTGTGCAAGCATTTTAATTTGTCGCCATCTGGCTGCTTGCTCGTCAGTGTCGACGTTCCTACGTTGACTTTGGCTTACTAGATGGCAGAGTGAACGGAATCTCTGTTGGGCGTCTATGACCGAGTTTTAATTAATTTCGTCCGATAAACACCGAGAGATATTTTACGTGCCGACATCCTACGGCATGGAGTGTCAAATGGACTTTTTTCCGCCCTTTAAAAATCCGACTACCTCTTCCGGCTTTGAACCCACATTCTTGGGATCCGGAGGCCGATACTCGAGCACTGATCCACAGAGGAAGCTTGAACTGTGCAGACAAATGATTGTGTTTATATACAGTAGATGTTTCGGTCAATAATTACACTGTGCATTGTTTCACAGAATTAGTCATAGAACCTCGTATTGCAGTGAAGCCCTTTGTTTGAGCTAAGATAATTCCACCGTTGAACGAGGTATCTGTGTATCGTATCTCCGAGACCAGCCATTAGTACATGGGCAGAATGTCATAATATTTATTCTGAAAGTAGATCACGATTAGTTCGTAGAAACGTATCTTTCAGTATTTTAAACAAAGGAAATGTTTCATTTACTGTTATTTAATGCAAATAAAAAATAATTTTCGAAGGGACTTGCTCAATATTGTACATTCTGTAGCTATCAAAAGGACTTGGCATTTGACGGCACTCCTGGTCGCCTCATGCAGCCAATGGGGATAGCAGGTCACACTCGCTTGCTTGCTTGCTTTTGTATTCCACTGCTGTTGCCACCTTCTCTGAAAAGTAGGTCTCTTCCTTCCCAAGTTTACCCATCCCTCCATTGCCAAACACCGGAAACTCTGAATATGTAGATCGTCCTTCAGACTAGGCCCGTGCTACTTACAGGAACAAAAATACTGTGTTATACTGGTTTGGTCGAGCTCAATAAGAAGTCAATCTTCCCCAATACGAAAGTTTTATTTCATCTGTGTTCATAGATTGCACAGAGTAACACCAGGAACCTATATTACAGATGTAAAATAAAGTGGAATTGTTTTCATTAGAACCTAACTGGGCTTCGTAAACACTATCCAAATAGCCATAATTTCGTTATTAAATATGAAGTGATGAGTCGTAGAATGTTTCAGTGACTGGAAACTGTCTTCTGATAAACGTAAGTTAATACTGTACTGTAAAATGATCCGATACACATTCGACTGAAGATTGTATTTTCTTTCGTTTTCTTTCACCTTGTAGACTTTATCATAACATTGAGAATCAATCTGTCTGTTAGGTCATCAGCCCAGAGGCTGGTTGGATCCTCAAATAGTATCACCAAAGTTCATGCGGTTATAAGGAAACCGCAAAAACCAATGGCAGCACCAAAATGAAGCGTACTAGGCAAGACGAGGAGTGAGGTAGTTTGCCATTGCTTTCGTCACTGGGTCAGAAAGTGCTATTGCAGCACGACTGACCCTATGAGCAACGCCTTTCATAATACTCAGATGCACTAGTCGTGCTCTGAATGTCATTACTCAGCACCACCCATACCCCAGCAGCTTCCATATTGTCACAGCCATGGATGAGACTGGGACTTCGGTGGAAGCTACACTTTCCTCTGGCCTGTGCCAAGAGATGGATACAAAAGTACTGTATCCATCAAGAAATGACAGCAGGGCAATGAGAATCAATATCGTATTAGAAACAGGCTCTTCATGATGTAATATATCAATCAGTCACTACTGATCTGATTTAGAGCAATGATATTATGCGTTTCTGTGTACCAGATGATAAAATCTGAGAGTGATAAGGTTTTTATTTGTTATTCAGTCATTTTACTCAACGTTGTTTCCGGAAGACTTCCATAATGTAAAAAATACTTGATCGAAGTCATAGATTTAGATTGTTAATGTTTTAAAAAGGTTACCTCACATGCTTTTTTCTTTTGTTTCAGGTACGTTGAAGTTCGGTGGTACTCCAGTGACATGTGACTGTTCACCAGGTAGGAGCAGTTTGTTCCTAGCATTGTGCACATATCATTGTCGAGCTAGATGTCAGCTGAGAATGTTCCGGCGCATTGCTAACTGGGGAACACGACGAGCTCAATGCAATAAATGAAGTAACAAGTTCTCTCATTGCTTAAATTTATTCAGCTTGTATTTCTTATTCAAAATCCGATTGCACTTGGGCGAGACGGTGCTAGTGTTCGTGTATCGCAGTGGGTGAGCAGCGGACACGTCAGTACAGTCATCACATGAGTATCGCATTACCGACAGGATGACTCTTATTTTCTGTGGTGTAGTGGTTAGGGAACCCCCGGGTTCGATTCGCGGCTCTGGCACGAAATTTGAAAAAGTGGTACGAGGACTGGAATGGAGTCCACTCAGCCTCGGGGAGGTCAACTGAGTAGAGGGTGGGGGCCGCACTTTCTTCCCTCTTCCTTGTCTAACCCTTTCAATATGCCCACCCCCCACAAGAACCCTATTCAGCATAGCAGGTGAGGCAGCCTGCGTGAGGTACCGGTCCTCCTTCCCAGTTCCACCCCCGACCAAATGTTTCGCCTTCCAGGACACTGCCCGTGAGGCGGTAGAGGTGGGTACTTCCGCCGAGTCCGGCGGGGGGGGGGGGAGGAATCAGTCTCTGTAGAGTTAAATTACTAAATAATTAGCATATTAGGGTTGTAGTTAATTATGCCATTTGATTTGCACTCAAAAAGTATTGACCTTCAATCTTCCTTTAACAAGAAGCGACATACTGTAATGCAATCTGTTTCGATCTGGTCTTAAATGGTTTCATCCTTATTTACCACCTTAATTGAAACCAAATTAGAGGTGTATTACTGTTAATAATACTATTGAAATTTATTTCCAATTAAATAAATGTGTTGATCAAATTAAAGCTGCTAACTTTTTATTTTAATGGTTTAATTTATTAACATTTCTCAATTTATATAGTTTGAACAAAACAAAACAGTTTTCATTGTATAAATAATATATGAATATAAATACTTAAAAGTTTAACAACTTTCCCAACATCAATCAATCAATCACTATTGATCAGCATTTGGGGCAGTCGCCCAGGTGGCAGATTCCCTATCTGTTGTTTTCCTAGCCTCTTCTTAAATGATTGCAAAGAAATTGGAAATTTATTGAACATCTCCCTTATTAAGTTATTCCAGTCCCTAACTCCTCTTCCTATAAACGAATATTTGCCCCAATTTGTCCTCTTGAAATCCAGCTTTATCTTAATATTGTGATTTTTCCTACCTTTTTTTGCTAGGGGCTTTACGTCGCACCGACACAGCTAGGTCTTATGGCGACGATGGGATAGGATAGGCCTAGGAGTTGGAAGGAAGCGGCCTTGGCCTTAATTAAGGTACAGCCCCAGCATTTGGCTGGTGTGAAAATGGGAAACCACGGAAAACCATCTTCAGGGCTGCCGATAGTGGGATTCGAACCTACTATCTCCCGGATGCAAGCTCACAGCCGCGCGCCTCTACGCGCACGGCCAACTCGCCCGGTTTTCCTACTTTTAAAGACACCACTCAAACTTATTCCTCCACTGATGTCATTCCACGCCATCCCTCCACTGACAGCTCGGAACATACCACTTAATCGAGCAGCTCGTCTCCTTTCTCCCAAGTCTTCCCAGCCCAAACTTTGCAACATTTTTGTACCGCTAATCTTTTGTCGGAAATCAGCCAGAACAAATTGAGCTGCTTTTCTTTGTATTTGTTCCAGTTCTTGAATCAAGTAATCCTGGTGAGGTTCCCATACACTGGAACCATACTCTGGTTGGGGTTTCCAGAGACTTATATGCCCTCTCCTTTACATCCTTACTACAACCCCTAAATACCCTCATAACCATGTTCAGAGATTCTGTACCCTTTATTTACAGTCATATTTATGTGATTACCCCAGTGAAGATCTTTCCTAGGTACTTACAATGATCCCCAAAAGGAACTTTCACCACATCAATGCAGTAATTAAAAGTGAGAGGACTTTTCCTATTTGTGAAACTCACAAACTGACTTTTAACCCCGTTTATCATCATACCATTGACTACTGTCCATCTCACAACATTATCGAGGTCATTTTGCAGTTGCTCACATTCTTGTAACTTATTTATTACTTTGTACATAATAAAATCGTCTGCAAAAAGCCTTATCTCTGATTCCACTTCTTTAATCATAGCATTTATATATATGTCTAATATAATCAGAAAGAATGCTTTCCCAAAACTTAGATGCAATGCATGTCAAACTGACTGGTCTGTAATTTTCAGCTTTATGTTTATCACCCTTTCCTTTATACACATGGGCTACTATAGCAACTCTCCATTCAATAGGTATAGCTCCTTCATGCAAACAATAATAGAATAAATACTTCAGATATGGTACTATATCCAACCCATTGTCTTTAGTATATCCCCAGAAATCTTATCAATTCCAGCCACTTTTCTAGTTTTCAACTTTCGTATCTTACTGTAAATATCATTGTTATCATATGTAAAGTTTAATAATTCTTTAGTATTAGTCACCTCCTCTATCTGGACATTATCCTTGTAACCAACAATCTTTACATACTGCTGACTGAATACTTCTGGCTTTTGAAGATCCTCACATACACACTCCCCTTGTTCATTAATGATTCCTGGAATGTCCTTTTTGGAACCTGTTTCTGCCTTAAAGTATCTATACATACTCTTCAATTTTTCACTAAAATTTCACTAAAATCTTCAGTGTTGTGCTCTTACATAAGCTATTTAAGTACAAAATCAAAGTCAGTATAATCATTCATAACATATGTTAATGTAAGAGAAAGGGAAAGAGATTCATTGATCAGGTAGGCGTAATATTGTTGTAAGACTTGAAACATTAAACATTTTCTGCCCGTTCTTATTATGACAGACTTCTGATCCATGGAAGAATTACGATAGTGGGACGAATGCAATAAAATACTGATATATGCCGTACAGTACAGCCCCATTACAATTTTGCTACATTTACTATCTAGTTCAGCAATTCACTCTCCTTCTCTACCCCCCCCCCCCTCCCGCCAATATTTCAACTCCATATAACACTCTGCTTTTTACCACCATTTGAAAAACCATTCTTTGATTTGTTTTCATTTGGTCGGACCATTTTCCGTTCCTACTTACAAGTATACCCAGATATTCTTAAGTTGTCAAATTTCCTCAGTTATTTCATGTTTTATGGCCCATTTCCTCTTTGCGTTTCTTATCCTATCTTTCGTATACGCCATCACCTTTGTCTGACTACTATTGATATTCAGCGGCTATTTACAGGCATACGCTACCTCCTCGTAAACACTTTTTTGAAGGCGTCCGATGCCGATAAATGTATAGCTTTATAAATGGGAATACACCGGTTGCATCGTGCGTTCTACCGCCCGTTAGCATTAAAAGGCTTTGGTCCAGGGATATTGTCTTCGTAAGGGATACCACTGTCTTAAGGGAAACTACGTCTTTCGCTATTAAGATACATTACCCCATTTTTTATAATCGAAATACTCTACATACATAATATATAGACACACCTTTTGAGTGCATACATTTAGCATTAAAAATGGTGGTTGTATGTTATGCACTTGCCTAATAATGTACACAGATCTCAATATTCATGGTTCTATTCTTTTTCTTATTTTTGTAGCTGCAAATTGTACGAGAATCATTGCAATATTCAAAATAATTTTTTTACCACGTCACCTTCAAGCGGACCTTTTTTGTCTGAATTTGCATTTTGAAACACTTTAAGATTTGAAATAGTATCATTTTGTCGAATTTGTTCTTCTGTATCATATGCATATAAAATTTTACTTTCAATATCTTGAAATATTATCTGGAAAACTGTTTTGAAAATTGGACAAATCACAAAAAATAGGTGGAAAGCTTACTGATGTGTTGAACTTCTAAAACTTCTCTGCACACGTTTAGTCATTATACCAAATCCATTGTAGATATCAAAGAAAATCTAGAACAAATTTGAAGAGAAAATTTAGTTTTCAAGAAGAAGAAAGTAAGACTGAAACGTTTTTAGGTATGGACCTTCCGTAGAAGTGTTCTGGTATAAGGCCTCGTTAGTGAGCCCGAACTGCGGCACCGTGCGCTTAGGCAAGATTCTGCTAATTGAGCTGTGAACATGTCCTGTAGATTGAAATCAACTTCCAGTTCGTGAGCTTTAGTTCCCACTCGATCTTAGGTGGAGCGAGGAAGTGAAGTGTTTCGTAACGTTCCAGCGAGCTCTTGGAATGCGCGAGCACGTTTAGGCTATGTAGTTGAACAACCCTGGCGCCTTCCCAGGTACGTTTCTTAAATTCTCAGAGTAAGGAAGTTTTTTCATTGAATGCAAACTTCTTTTCCAATCAAATGGACTTCTCTCCCACGGACGCCGTCTAATTGTGGATATTTACTTAAAATGTTTCACTTTTAGGCTTTTCTAATTAAAATTTCCTTCTTCAGTAACTGCTTTATTTCTTATAATAATAATAATAATAATAATAATAATAATAATAATAATAATAATCAGAGGCCAGGTAAGGTAAAGTTATTGATTCAAATGCTACGCAGTCATCTCCGTGGATTTAATTACAAGTGAAATTAAACAAGAATTTATCTTAATATATTATGTAACTTGTAGAGAACCTCCGTGGCTGAGGCGACAGCGTACTGGCCACTCACCGCTGGGCTCCGTGGTTCAAATCCCGGTCACTTCATGTCAGATTGTTTTTATATTATTAATTGACCTTTGTTGGTACAACATTTGGTCATCCTCCATGTACAAGGAACACTCGCAGCACACATACAAAAATATAAATTGTCAGTGCAAAGTACTAATAATGAAAACCAAATCGGCCACAATCTTCAAGTAGAGAACACTACACTGAATCTCTCTTTCGGGAGAAGAAATGGGAGAACAAACAAAATACAAAACACAAAGCACTGGCAACAATGCGAAGAGCACAAAGTCATATTCTTATTTCCGCGGTTTTCAAAAAGTTCATCACAGAATTGAGAACTGAATTGTTTTCACCGTGCAACACCAATGCAGCGCTGGTCGGGAACAGCACTTGTAGATCAGATAGTTCAGATAAAAAGCGGCTTCGAGAAGCTTCATAAAGGCCACACTTAAACAAAACGTGGTTGAGATCTCCGTCCTCCGCATACTGACATCGACCACGCGGTGAAGCCAAAACTTCTATGCGATAGAGATGTGAAGGGAATGATCCATGATTGAGCCGCAATCGCATGTGAGATTTGAGCTGGACAAAGCGGAAGGCGGGACAGGTTTTTTCTCCGGGTACTCCGGTTTTCTAGGTCATATTTTTTTTCCATTTCAGCAACACTTTCCAATGCCATTTCATTTCATCTGTCATACATTAATCGTTGCCCCAGAGGAGTGCGACAGGCTTCGGCAGCCGGCACAATTCCTATCCTCGCCGCTAGATGAGGGCTTCATTACGGTAATTCTATTCCTGACCCGGTCGAATGACTGGAAACAGGCTGTGGACTTTCATTTTCACATGTAACTTGGTTATCCGCGGATTTTAAATATTTAATTACAGTATGTTACATCCAAGGTATTGAAACAGATATAGACCTGTTAACATAATACAGTAGGCCTGATATCTGGCAGCAGAACCATTACACTCACAGTTTTATGAGGGATTTTCTCTTGCGACAACTACCGATGTATTGACTTTTGTTCCTTCCTTCCTTCCATTAATTGTGGACAGGAGCCAATTAGGCTCAAGTCAGATTCACGGCTTTATGATCTCAAGGCTCTTTAAATATCACCATTCTCCCGTACCAGTCAAGGGTCGCCTAACCACAAAAAAAAAAATACCTGAGTGAAAGTCGATAAACTGCATTATAAGGAAATTATCAGCAAAATTATCCGCACTGCCATACAGTTTGCATCCGCCAAGACGCTAACCTCGCGGATATACGCATCCGTGAAGCGCTGTACTTATCGGAACACCGAGCATTATTTCCTAGTTAGTTGCTCAGATGATGATTGTTGCCTGACCTGAGTGCGTCGTCGTCGCCATCGTGAGGGATTAGGTCTTGTGACTGATTTACTGCTGTAGTAAGTCTTTTCCATTTGATTCTGTGTCGGGCAGCACGTTTGGCCTCTCAATAACTTCGCGCAATCCGACGCTCCCAAGGAATGTCTTCATGTCATCTTTCTTGGTCCGACACAGGTAGGTCTTATCGCGACGATGGGATAGGAAAGGCCTGGGAGTGGAAAGGAATCGGCCGTGGCCTTAAATAAGGTACAGCCCCAGCATTTGCCTGGTGTGAAAGTGGGAGACCACGGAAAACCCTCGTCAGGGCTGCCGACAGTGAGGCTCGAAGCCACTATCTTCCGGATGCCCCTAACCGCATCGCCATCTCGCCCGGTAACCCCTAGTTTGGTCTGTGTCGGATAAGACTGAGTGTGTATTAGCCGGAAAGAAGGAAGTAGAAAAATATCTACCCTTGCAGTGTCCTTTATGCTCCTGTGTCGCTTTAGGTCATAATCTAATCGTTATTCTATTCTACACCTTTCTTAACGTCGTCAGTCGTATTTAAGAGACAATTGTCTCGGAATAACACTACGATAATACGACCTGGATAATCACAACGCGTTCTCGCCTTGGCCGCTTTTTATTCCCATAATCCTTCGCTTTGGTGATGGTGACGACTAGTTTGTTTGCAGTGATCAGCTGACAGGGCATCTGTGGCCGAATCCAGCCTACTTATGCCACATACACTATATAAATTTGACTGATAACCTAAAATAATTAAACTGATCGAAGAAATATTTAAAACTCGAATACGAAATAATACGATTGTTTTCGCGTTTAATATACTATAAATTAAGTTACTCAGAAATCCGGGGCATTACTTTTTTAGTCCACGTATACAATTACGTAGTTTTGTATAAGGTGCTACAGTTTGCAAGCTTGGTTAGCAGAAAGAGTGAGGATTAGGGATGTTCTTTTACGTGTTATAATATCATTGATGAATTATGAAGCATTCTATCAAGTCAATGATCATTGATCTGCATTTAGTGCTATACCCCAGTTGGCAGATTCCCCACCATTTTACTAGTCTTTTCTTAAATGATTTCGAAGAACTTGCAAATCTATCAAACATTTCCATATAAACTTGTCGACCGCATGTTGACGCAATGTAAACAAATAGCAAAAATTATTCAAACGAACGTATTGGCCACATGTTGACACATTTCAAACAACAATGTTTCCCTCCATTTATGCAAAAACCAATTGCTAATCAATCTCCATATTTAGTACAAATCATACCAGATGGCAGCACTATCACAAGTCTGAGGTCGCCGTCACTTGAACTGCTCAGTTCTGTTTCTTTAGCTAATACCGTTGATACAAATGCCAACACATCAGATATGTTTACTGCAGATCGTTATCCGGCTGTGTACTAATAATTTCTCTCGAATCCTCTCTGGATCGTAAATGAGATGCTGTAGGTCTTCAAATTAAGAATATTTCAGTGTTCCTGTTTGTGGTTAGACTTGGATGACTTGCGTGCATGTGTTTTACATCCTGCTATGGCATGACGGGGACTACCAACCATGTGTAGTTCATGGAAGGTCATCCCGACTGGCAAAGACGCATGGGAACCAGGTTTCATATCCCTTTCTCGTTTGAAGACTTTCAGTGTATAGCGTTTACTTTTGCCTGTTCCTTAACTTTTAATCTAGTGTAGTTTATCATGGTAGGTATACGTTGTTTTAATCGCCAACCTGAATTTTCTTGCGATATATTAATTATTATTATACATCTTCATTATATACTGCTATGCCTTTCAGCGTTCAGTCTGCAAGGCTATGTGAATTAACTAATCACCGCCACAATCCTTTATTTGAAACTAGTTCTGTGGTCTCGTTCAGTTCTCTCTCTTGTTTTGAAATCGTTGGAAATTGAATCTAACGATCGTCGTCTTGGTCTCCCTCTACCCCTCTTACCCTCCATAGGAGTCCATTATTTTCCTTTGTAACCTATCCTACTCCATTCGCCTCCTATGACCCCACCACCGAAGCCGGTTTATGCGTACAGCTTCAACCATGGAGTTCATCCCTAAGTTAGCATTTATTTCCTCATTCCGAGTACCCTCCTGCCATTGTTCCCACCTGTTGTACCATCAATCATTCTCGCTACTTTCATGTCTGTTGTTTCTAACTCATGAATAAGATATCCTGAGTCCACTCAGCTTTCGTTCCTTTACATCAAAGTTGGTCTGAAAACAGACCGATGTAAAGATAGTTTAGTCCGGGAGCTGACTTCCTTCTTACAGAATACTGTTGTTCTCAACTCTATGCTCACTGTATTATTATTATTATTATTATTATTATTATTATTATTATTATTATTATTATTATTATTATTATTATTATTATTGGCTGCGTAGTTGTAAGCTTGCATTTAGAAGATGGTGGGTTCGAACCCTACCTTACGCACCCCTGAAGTGGGTTTTTACATGGTCTCCCATTTTTCACACCAGACAAATGATGGCGCTGTAGCTTAAGGCCACGGTCCTATCCGATCGTCGCCTTAAGACCTATCTGTGTCGGTACGACGTAAAGCAGAGTGTAAAGAAAAATCGCTACAAAATTAATAGTTAAGACTGGTCGCTTTCTTGTAAGCTATTTTGATTATAGTTTCGAGCGGTTGTGCATGTCTTGGCATGCTTGCTGCATACCAGTACGATATTAAGATGCACATAGCGACGTTATATTATGAGGGAGGAAACGGAAGTATTCGCAGAAAGCTTGCCAACAGGGTTTCACTTGTCATGTGAAGTTTTTATAGATTCTTCCTTCAGTTGCTGCATACCGGCTGTGTATGAGGCGGCAATTCCGAGTATTAAACTTTATTGGAGAGATCGTTTACAACCCACACAGCGTATATGTAGCGGTGAGGAAGGCCCCCTTCCTGAATAGTCCACACCTTACGAAAAATCTTCTGTCTACTTAGTTACATGCAGACACGATGAAAACAAGATAAAGAAAATTGAATGATTTGATGCAGACTTTGCGCCTGTTCAGATTGTCGTTTCACCCTGTCTATTTTGTTGCTCTCACCTCAGACAAATGAAGGGATAGTACTTAATTCACGTGTCGGGACTTCTTCCCGAATTCTGGATTCATTGTAGTTCCAGAGTGATCTCATAAACACCACAATAACGCAGAATATCAAACAGTTGCTCTGCGTCATGGTACGACTAGCAGGTTCTACAACAGTAGTTTATGTCGAGTCGGAGGGCACCTATTTGTCTTACGTTAACTCAGTAGTCAAAGGAAGTTCAGGCATCACTTAAGAGGTGTGTTAGGAGAAGCGAGATAGCTCCCCGTTGTTTTCCTAACTGCTCCAGAATATACAGTTACATATCAAAAGACATACACCATCCATCACAAAGGCTGGCTACATAAGAAATGGCGTTACTGGCAATTGATGAAAAGTACAAACTTGCACTAGCTCATACACACACAAAAACATATAACCTGAGTGATCTAGGAATCAGGCTACAAATTTAAGTCTGTGTGCAGTATGTTGCAGGTTTGTTTTACCTCTGAAGGATAGTAATTGTAAGCTTGAGATAGTCTCTTTATTGTGTTTAAAGTTCAAAATAAGAACTGCTTTACTAACATTAATATTCGAATAAAAAATTATATTTGGTTTCCGAATTACTTCATCAAGAGTAGTAATTCAGATTTTTAGTTATAGAAAATGATAAGAGGTTGTTCCGTCCAAACAAGCTGTGAAAACCAGCAGAGTAGCATTGCCTGTTCTTTTGTTAATTGTTCCATAGTGCCTGTCAACTTTTCTTTTGTTTAAAAGCTCTCGGCCACGAAACAGATTGAAACTGCACAGTACTGACAAACCTATCAATAACCATTGTTGTGAATTGATATTGTCTCTGTGATACAGCATCAGTTCATCACAGTTGTGAAACTGAACTCATTGATATTATCTGTCGTTCAGATGTGGACATGCTACGATTTTGACCTTCAATTGATAGGTTTAAAACATGGACGGAAGAACTGTGTTTACGTGGGCAAATTAAGGAAACAAAAGACGATGTTCTTCAT
This sequence comes from Anabrus simplex, assembly GCF_040414725.1. NCBI lineage: Eukaryota > Metazoa > Arthropoda > Insecta > Orthoptera > Tettigoniidae > Anabrus > Anabrus simplex. Next base: position 1,767,511,254 of record NC_090265.1, on the reverse strand, counting down.
AGTAAATTGAAGAACCATATCCACGATGCCATATTTATCTGCCAGCCACTTTGTTAAATGATATAATTCGTTAATACCGTATTTTAAAACATCATCACAGTTAAATCACAGGTATTTATAATGTCGGGTATGATGTTCATATCACCCCATACTAACAGGCTCTCGCATGGTTGAAGCCTGATAAACGTCGGCAGCTACACATTTTAACAATGGTGCTTAGAGTGTTAGCTGAAAATCAGCCACTGTATATTTCTTCTAAATTCTCCTTTTTAACATAATTTCACAAGGCATTTCATACACGTTCGAGATCTCTTCTTTCTATTCCAGTGCATCGCACAAATAATAATAATAATAATAATAATAATAATAATAATAATAATAATAATAATAATGTTATTTGCTTTACGTCCCAGTAACTACTTTTACGATTTTTGGGAGACGCATTAGACGTATTAGAGCACCTTCAAATTCCACCGGACTGAGCCGGGATCGAACCTCCAAAGTTGGGGTCAGAAGACCAGCGCCTCAACGTCTGAGCCACTCAGCCCGGCACATATAATAAAATTAATAGATCATTTGTAGTGACCTGCACCAAATTATGGAATTCCCTGCCAGCTCAGGTCCGAGAAACCAGCTCTTTATTAAGATTTAAGGTCACTTGCCGAGACTACCTGCTGAGGTCAGCTGACTGAATGGTTGAAGTGTGTGAATGTATGCATGCCTGAGCATTAGATTGAAAGGTTTTTAATACTAGTTTTAGTATTAATTTAGTTTGTAATTTATTTAGTCATTTTTAATTCTATTAATGTATGTAGTTTTAACTATTTTAAGTATCTTAACATTTTAAGATTTTAATTAGTATGTGCTTAAATGTAAGAGTGGACATCGAGCCCTAACTTCACCACTGTAAAAAGGCACTAAATAAATAAATAAGTAAAATAAACCTTACTAAGTTATGTGTATTGTTTGTGTTGAATTTGAGATCGACGCCTTGACATTAAACTCCTCAAAATGCTTAACACAACACAAACGCTGTGCATTGAAATTTAATTTACGCAGTTTACTGTGGACATCATCACTCTTTACTCTGTACAACGAAGAACTGTGTGCGATATGTTGCTGGTGGGCACAAGCACACACTAATTGTTGCCACCTTACATGAAATTAAAACAAAACAAAAGAGTCAAACAAGTGCAGGAAATACCATTAACATGTTTCAGTGTACACCCAAAATGATGGAAATTCTGGGAATTTGAACACGACGCCACAAGGGGGTTATGAATAAGATGTTTAACATACCTTCTTCTTCTGCTTTTCCCACAGCCTAGTGAGGCTCCAGGTGCGATCTGTGTCGCACTTTTGGACTTAGCCCTGTTTTACGACCGGGTGCGCTTCCTGATGCTAAGTTCGATTCCCGACAAGATCACGAATTTTCGCCTGGATCTGATGACTAGTTACAGGTTCACTCAACCTACCAGAGATCATTGAGGAGCTACTGTATTTGACGCTGGAGGGATGTATCCAGTGTTACCTGTTTTTGTGGTGGTTGGTAGTGTAGTATGTTGCATGTATATGTAGATATGAGTGTTGCGACAAACACAAACACCCAGTCCCCGAATCAAAGGATTTAACCAGACGCGATTAGTATGCCCGACCCGGCCGGAAATTGAGCCCGGGACCCTCTGAATCGAAGGACTTAACGCTGACTGTGCAGCCAAGGACCCGATCTTCAACTTCTGTCCCTCACGGCTTTACTTCTACGCAGTGCGGATCATTTTGCTGATTAATTCTAAATAATGAAGTTAATTGATTTTCACTCAGGTATACTCTTACTTTTCCTTGTGGTTAGGTGACCCTTGACAGTGGTATGGGAGAATGGGGATATATAAAGAGCCTCGAAACCATTAAACCGTAAATCTGACCGTAACCTAACTGGCTCCTGTCCGCAATTAATGGAAGGAAGGAACACACGTCAATACGTCGTTAGTTGTCGCAAGAGAAAATCCAGTTATCAGGTATCATGCCAGGTGTCAGGTCCATTGTATTATGTTAACAGATCTGTCCGTTTCAGTATCTTAATATTTACATTATCCGTGGATAACCATTCGCGGATGTGGATGAAGAAGTGCGGATGTAGAGCGGACGCGGATAATATTTTGTATATCCGCGCAGGACTCTAGTTATGGCCTACTTGTCTTTCTCGAACTACAGTGAGACATGATATACACCACAAAGATGAACTAGATACACGAACCAACTAAAGCTACACTGAACGTTTTGTCCAACCCTTGTCCTGTTTCTCTACAGGGTCGGGCATGAGGTGAGATGAATCTGTCGTGGCGGGCTTTTATGACCGCATGCCCTTCCTGACGTCAACCTCATCAGAGAAGTTAATGGGATGACGTGATATATATGATAGTAGGAAGGGAGAGGGTGAAACCCGGTACCGGCACATAGCCTACGCCTGTAGAATAGCACCAAGAGGTCTACTCAAGGCTTAACGTCTCCATCCGACGGACAAATCACCATCAACAGCGTCATATGCCCTCATTCCATATGAGCACTGCGGAGAGGTTTGGAATTTAATCCAGGCTGTTGGCACGCAATCTAGTGATTAGAAATTGTATACCACCACCTCCCCTAACCTGCCGGCCAACATTCCGATGGTGGAAATATTTTTGACCGTTTAGACTTCAGCGCCTTAACGATGACGGCCTATAAATAGTTCTGTGCTATTATACTAACTTATGCTATGCTAAACCCTAAACTACGCTATAGTAGGGCGATAAAGACTATAAATACCAAAACGAATAAAGACAAATTACTGAAGGGAATGCAAAAGATCGTGAACTGTACCTAACACCATACACGCTGAGCGATATAGCTTAACCAAATATTTGGCTTAACCACGTGGGGAATGTACACAATACAGTTAGCAACTAGGTTTCGAGATCACGCTCTATCGATATAAATCTGTATGAACAGCAGCTTGGGATTGGTTGGATGCATGTGGTTCCGCGCATGACCACCAGATAGAGCCAAACTCGGCCTAAACGTCAATTTAGAAGCTATAATGTTCGGAGTATAAAACAGTATTCCGAATAACTATTTTGACAGCGCCATGGTGTAGAGGTAGCGTGCCTGCCTCTTTCGCGGGGCCGCGAGCTCGATTCCCGCCCTCTCCAAGAATGTTATTTCTGGACTGACAGCTGGGATGGGGTTCACTCAACATCGTCCAACTGAGACCAGCTGTCAGATACGAGACGCAGCAGTACTATATTCAAATTCCTTGCACACAACTACACTGTGAAAGGAACATAGAAGTTTCCTTACTGCATTGATGACAGTGACAAACCGCGAACTTCAAGTGAAACTGTTCTAGGAATCTACTCTCTGCTGCATTGTTGAAGCATAGTGAAGTTTGATATTTTTATACATTGTTATTCACCTTAGTAGTAGCCAGTATGGCGGTCTCTAGGGGAGCGGGCCTGCCTCTTTCTAGATTCCATACCAGATCAGGGATTTTTGCTTCATAGTATCATCAACCTACCAAAGAACAACTGAGGAGCTATCTGACGGTGAGATAGCGGCCCTGGTCTAGAAAGCTGACAATAACTCCCGAGAGGATTCGTCGCGCTGACCAAGTGTCTCGTTATATGTGCAGGCATTCGGGCTGAACAGCGGTCGCTTGGTAGGCCAGTGCCTAACTGGGCTGTAACGCTTTGCTCTTACACTGGGGTTCCAGCCGGCCGTGGTGAAGATTTTAAAACCTTATTTTATTGGTTTAAAACCGTCTTAACAACTTTCACGGTTTTTGAAGACACTGAGGTACCGCAGTTTAGTTTCGCAGGAGTTCTTTTACGTGCCAGTAAATCTACCGACAGGAGGCTGACGTATTTGAGCACCTTCAAATACCACCTGACTGATGAGCCACGATCGAACGTGCCAAGTTGGGGTCAGAAGGCTAGCGCCTCAACCGTCTGATCCACTCAGTACGGCTTTCTGGTGTTATTAAATGCTTGACGTATTAACAAACATTTAACTGTGTCCGATTATCGACGAATATCTCACGATATCCGTAATGTGAAATTTAAATGACTATGAATTATAGGTAAACTGGGGACAGTGGCGGTTTCTGGTATAGCGCAATGGAGCAATGAACCTCCAGTTTATATCAAATTTTATTCAAATACTTAATATTCATAACTCCCTTGTCAATCTCGAAGCTCTTGCTTAGCCCATCTATCCGTAATATACTCGCACTGGCTTTCAATTCGTGTGAACTGCGCACGTTCCGTGGCTGGATACTTGTCTGGAATGAACCCCCTTCGAAGGCGCTCTCTCCGTCCGTACCTGGGCGAAGGGAGTGGCGAGGTGCGGGGGGACATCGGCCGGCACGTAGGCTAGACCAGGATATCGCAGAAACAGATATCCTTGGTTTACGCATGCGCAATATGCCACTCTCTCTAGTCGTGTTGTCGGGGGTGTTGGGGCAAGGTAGACTGACCTTGTGTTGGGGTATGTGCTTGCCATCTGTTGCCCTTACAGGAATTCAACTACGTAACAGAAAATGGTGCACATAATTAGCGCTAGTGTTGAAGAGCATCATTACTGCCAGCAGTCACATAACTGCCAAATTCCAATTGATGTATTTTCCCAAATGTTGCCTTCTTTGGAATAATTACTTTTTGGAGAGAAAATTAACTTAAAAATCACCGAGGCAAAGAGTAGCGGGAATGTAATACCAAAGAAAACGCTAATTGCCTAGCCACAGGAGTTCTTAAAATTAAGTCACCAACATTGCGAACATGCATCCCTAAAGTTTACTCTGTTTTTCAAGTGTGATGCTAGTGTTTACAACAGTTTGTAATAGTTATCATAATTCGTAATATTATTGTACGCTGTGCAAGCGTGTGAGTGTTTTTCTGCACTGTTGTGCCGTTCAGAAACGTAATTTTTAGGACATAAAGAAGTTATAATATTTTGTCCGTGTGTGTATTTTTGTGCACTGTAGTTGCGTCCATAATTTTTGTTCCCGGCAAAGGTAAGGAGCTACATAATAAGTTTGAAGAGTGATACAATACTTAAGAAGATAACCTTTCCTTCTCTCTCTCTCTTGAGCGTAAACTTAAGATTAAGATTAAGGATGCCGGACGCCCAATGCCTGATTTGATATAACGAGGCATCCTAAAAGTAAAAGTAATGAAATCGTGCGTAAATTCAGATTGGATTTATACCGTATAAAATAATCGAGTGGATCTGTGGGTGCGAAATTACTAACATGTTGATTTGTTTTCCTTTTTTATGATTCATGAGTGATGAAAGCAAAGTGACTTGGACCAAAGTCGGAGTGGTAGATATAGGATATCTGCCCAAAAAATAATAATAAAGAAACACAGAAGTTCTAAATCTCATATGCTTGCCCAGTTACAATTCTATCCCCTGGGAAGACACGATAACCGTCAGTAATTTGACTGCGCTTACAGGCAGTCTGTGGAAAGAGACAACGACCAAGTACGGAAAATTCGTTATGTGCTGTGTAAAGTATGTGGCGCGTTTGAGATGGCACTGCGTGGGCATGACAAAACAAGTGAATCGTCGAATCATGGCATATTTCGAGGCCCCGTCAATTTTAATTCTGAAATTGACGTTGCATTAAGGGACCATCTATCCAAAGCTACTGTTTTCAAAGGCACCTCGAAAGACATTCAGAATGATTTGCTTTCGTGCATGTATGAAATCTGTCGTGAGAAAAAAAATCACCACAGCGCACTTCATTTCGGTAATCGCAGATGAAACCACCGATATATCAACTACAGCACAATTTGTTATCATTCTTCCCAACAGTAAGCCAGTTGAAATATTCTGGGGTTTCCTCTACCCTCTAGTCATGATGCTAAGACAATAGCAGAGTGTTTAAAATTTTCTTTGAGCGAAGTTGTGGATAATACAGATAAGTTGATTTCACAAGGTTACGATGGAGCAAATGTAATGAGTGGTCACCATTCAGGGTGCAAGTTCTAATCAGGGAAGATTTTAGGCATGCACATTATGTGCACCGTTATGCCCATTCTCTGAACTTAGTCATGGCACAGGTGACAGGGGGGAGAGGAGATATTGAGGGGGGGAGGATATTTCCTTCTGTTGAACCCCCAGTGACGAAAGTCACGCGCCGCCACTGACTGGGGAAAAAATATAGCGTGCTAGCTGATCAAGAGTAGCTTACAAGTCATTTAGAGGACGTTAAAATATTTCTGTGTAAAAATGCCCAGTGGCCATGTGTTTGGCAGCTACAGCTAGAGGATTCCGATTCCATAATTACAGGTCTTTTAGTCTACTTTCCGTTTATTTTTGTACATCGCAAGTTTAACGTGAAATGGCCTCAAACTTGACGCGATTTGACTTTCGACCTCAGCTTTAAAAACAGTTCTTTAATTAATACCTGTCCATTATACAAATTGATTTATAGACATATTAACTGCCTGATTGAGTACACTTTTAAAATAAGTTTAAGAAAGAACAGTGTAACTACATGACTGGCTTAGCGGTACTATGCAAAGGAGTTCCTACGCCGTAGCACGACTAGTTTCTTGCTAGGACTTGCAATAGCCTACTAACCAATACACTCTACGGAATATAAACGGGACAGGCGTAAAATATAGTCTGATGATTTTAATATCGTTCTGATGGACATCAAAAAGAGCAGTATCTACTTGTAAGACAGGTTTTTCGTCTAATAAAGGCTAACGGTATGAATATTTACTATAAAACATAAATCACTATACTTCAACCGTCTTAAGATGACTTTAATTTCAACACTTTATTGCAGTGGAAATGTTTAGATCTTCCGGAGAAATATGATTTCAGTCCAAGATTTCTCCCAGGATGTGCACGCGGCATCTGACAAACAATTATTGATTTTTGCGGATTTCGGAGACGCCGGAGTGTCGGAGTCTGATATAGTAATGAGATAATCGAATACTTTTAATAATCGAATAACCTCCATCCGATTATTTAAATAATCGAATAAAATAATCGAATGAGTTTCAAATATCATTCAGTTGTATCGTCTAGAATATTCGGATGCGTCATGAATCAATTTTTCGATTTAAATGTGTCGGATGGATAATCGATTTAAATAAGCGAATAGAGGAACTCTCATGAAAAACAGATATACGCATTTTCCCGAACGTAGCTTATCCCCAAATGTTGAAAATAGATGAGTAAATTAACTGACTTAATAACATCACTTTTCGTTCGATTATTTCGAAAGCATTCTCTATTCACTTGCCTCATTCGAATACAGTTCCGAATAAATAATCGAATGGAAAAATTCACTATTCGATTGCCTCATTCATTCGAATGAATAATCGAAAAATAATCGAATGAGAAATGTAATCGAATAATTGAATAAAATGAAATAATCGAATAAGCGATTATTTTGTATTTGATTATCCCATCACCACTTAGACGTACACCAAATTCCATTGAAATATCTCTATCCATTTGCGAGTTGCCGTAGAACAAACATACAAGCATGCACTATTCAGTTCCGTCATTCATTCGAATGCAGTTCCGAATGAATATTCGAATGGGAAAATTCACTATTCGATCGCCTCATTGATTCGAATGGAGTTACGGATGGATAATCGAAAAAATAATAGAATGGGAAGAACATTCACTATTCGATTGCCTCATTCATTCGAAAAAATCTAATGGGAAATATAATCGAATAAGCGATTATGTTGTATTCGATTTTTTATCTAGTTGCTTTACGTTGCACCGACACAGATAGGTCTTATGGCGACGATGGGACAGGAAAGGGCTAGGAATGGGAAGGAAGCGGCCGTGGCCTTAAGGTACAGCCCCAGTATTTGCCTGATGTGAAAATGGGAAACCACGGAAAACCACCTGCAGGGCTGCCGATAGTGGGGTTCGAACCCACTATCTCCCAGATGCGAGCTCACAGCTGCGCGCTCCTAACCGCACGGCCAACTCGCCCGGTATTTGTATTCGATTATCCCATCACTAGTTTGATGGTATTTGAGCACCTTGAAGTACCACCGGGTTGAGCCGGAATCGAGCCCTTCAACATGAGGTCAGAAGGGCACTGCTCTACTGTCTGAAGCACTCAGCGCACCTCAGCTGATAAACAACTATAACTGTCAGTCCAAGCATGTATTAACAGGAAGTAGAGAATCTGTTTATACATTTACTTTCTAACCAAATTATAAACACATCCTTACCAATTTCTTGTAGTTGTACTTCCTCTTAAAACAAAAATCACACCTCCACGATATCTTGGCTCACTTACGACCTATTTTAAGTACGGAAACAACTACTTTCAGCCTTTTCCAAATTAAACAGTTTATCTCGCTAAAGTGAATTAAACCCCTAAAAGGAGTCATGGGCTCTATCAAAAAAGTTTCCGTTGAGAATATCATAAAACTGGGACGGTTCACAACATACACGCTCTTCCGCCCTGATGATGGTTGTGAAGCGGCGTGACATGGACTGCAGAAGACACCGGAAGTGTTGGAAAGATGTACTGATCCATAACCGCAGCAAGCCCCTATAATGCGCGAATGTTAGTCAGAGAAGTGTCCAAAGCGAGCATATCCCCCCTTGACAGCGTCCTAGGTGCGCACAGTAAGATTGAGGTTGGTTGAACATTTTTTAGGGCGATTAAATGAGTCCCAGGGCGTTAACTATGCCCTTTTTTCTCATCTGTTTCCGAGAAGTACTGTTGAATAGGAAGAATCTCCGATTTTTTTTACTGGCTGGGTAAAACATCGATCTGGCTGAGAGGAGGTACTTAACCTCCCGTTAGAGAAGAAACGCATCGCTAAGACGTGTTAAACCGAGCTCGATAGCTGCAGTCGCTTAAGTGGGGCCAGTATCCAGTATTCGCGAGGTAGTGGGTTCGAACCTCACTGTCAGCAGCCCTGAAGATGGTTTTCCATGGTTTCCCATTTTCAAACCAGGCAAATGCTGGTGCTGTACCTTCATTAAAGCCACAGCCGCTTCCTTCCGACTCCTACCCCTTTCCTATCCCATCCTCGCCATAAGACCTATCTATGTCGATGCGACGTAAAGCATCTTGTAATTAGTAATAAGACGTATTAAAATTTGAGACGGAGAGTTTTAGGAGGTGTAGGGGTAAGGCCTCCCTTCGTAACAACGGCCCCTTTTAGGGGTTTAATTTTAAGGTACTTCAGTACTATAAATTGTGTAATTTGGGAAAAGCCGAAAGTAGTTATTGTTTTCCTATTTACAACAGGTCGTAAGTGAACCAAGGGCAGCGGTGTGTTCGGCTTTTTGGTTCTCACGACCCGTTTTAAAAGTACGATGCCAAGGTCGGTTGAGTGCCTAAGGAAGATTCTACATTTGGTCTCTTTACTATTTTACTGATCTGAGATCTAATAGTCTGAATGAGAAGTTCGGTTCGTATCTTTCTATTAGATTTCAGTCTGCGTGCTTTAGTCATCATTTTTAATGTCTTGTTCTACAAGACCTCTAACTTTGAAAGTGGAATTTTAGGGATATAGCTCCAGGCCTCACAACCATAGAGTAAGACCGGTGAGTGACGATGGCAAATGTATTAAGGGCCCCGTATCATCCCACGTAAACAATCCCCACAGGAAAATACCACGATTCTATCTGCTTCTTCCTCACGTAAACTCCTTGTGACAATTTTCCTCCGTACACCATCCATCCATTGTTCCCTAGCCGACAATAATAATAATAATAATAATAATAATAATAATAATAATAATAATAATATCTGACCTTCTGACCCCAAGTTGGCGGGTTCGATCCCGGCTTAGTGTGGTGGTATTGGTGGTGCTCACGTACGCCAGCCTCGTTGATAGATTTACTGGCATGTGAAAACATTCCGGCAATATTTTGTCTTCGAAAACCGTAAAAGTATTTGGTGGGAGGTAAAGTTAATAACATTATTAACCCAACCCAGTGGCCCTTGCAGTGCATTTAGAGCTTGGTCTGTCAAGATTACTACTGCTCAGCAAAATGACTTACAGGTAGTGAATTAGTGTCATATATTTTGTATGACGACTTGCTTGGCCATATTCTTGCAATAATAATAATAATAATAATAATAATAATAATAATAATAATAATAATAATAATAATAATAATAATAAATCATGTGTTAGTGTCCCTTCATTTGTCCTCGGTTTCAGAAGACTCTGGGATACTACGTTTAGAAAAAATCTTCAAAGCCCCAGTAAAGCTTCATGTAGGCCAATGTTGACAGACTTCGATGGTATTGGATTCCATAGCCTCCAACACAGATGGTGAGCATTGTTCAGACAGCCAGAAAGGAAGCTATACGCAGCAAAACTGATGTTTTTATAACATCTCTTTGAATTAGAGCAAAAGCTAGCATTAGTTCAAAATGAATAAATAACAAATGAGAGTGTTGTTAAAAAGTTATTTCACAATCAAACCTTGCGCGGAAGAGAATTACCTGAAAGGTTCTTACAGCTTGATAGGATTGCAAAACAGCATGTAAATAGATTGGACACACACATTTAGTTACTGCTATAAACAAAATCCTTGAAGGTTGCCGTTATATCAGTTAATGGGATGGAAGCGATGGCTATTAAAAAACAAATAAGAAACAAAGTGCGGGTGAGAGAACAAGACATGGGCGGCATTGTCTATTCTGAACCCGGAGAGTTTTATCTCGGGAACATTCTTCAAAGAAGATGGACGCGAACATGTGGATTGTCATCCTTCACACAATGGCGATCTTGTCATTTAGTTTTTGAGAAGAAAGATGGCCCGTGGCTCCTTCGACACCGATCTGTCAAAAAAAAAAAACAAGTCAGCGTTTCTCGTGATAAAGGTTTATTTTTCTGCGAACAGCACATCTTTAATTTTAAAGAAAACTGGACATCATTTTACAAGGAAAGGAAGCGTTCGTGGAACTTGCTTTATATGCCGTATTAGATTTGGACATCACCGAGCGGAGTCCACAGAGCCAAGCTCTGTGTGCAGGAGACGCGTAAGTTCGAATCCCATCGTCGTACAGTGGTCCCAAATGCCGAAAACCTGGCCAAAGTCGGAAACGTGTACTATTTTTCAAATACATCTAAATATAAGGTTGCTGAAGTTGAATCTGACAATTTTGTGAAAAACAAAATGGCAGACCCAATATGGCGGATATGACATTTTAAAATAATGTCATATTAATAAAAATAGGTAAGTAAGGGTCTTTAAGGCCACTGATTCTTAATTTTAAGTTGCTTTTGAAAAAAATGGCAGATCTGAAATAAAATAGTGGCTGTAGGCTAATATGACAAAATATAAACATTTAATTCTCAAAAATAGTATATAAGAGTTTAAGGGATTGAGAATTTCATATTTTTTTTTAAAAAAATGTTATTCATTCAATGTTTATTGTTCGTGTTACAAAGACTCAACTAATATATACATTTTAAAGTTCGATGTTAGACTTAAGTAACACATACAGGCACACATCAGTATTCGTCATCAGAACTAGGGTTGGATTCTTCTGAGCTCCTGTCAGATGAGAAACAAGTGCGATATTCCTCTCTAGGCTCATTTCACATTTCGACTGCTTCACGATACGGTGATCGGAGACGTTTAGTTGGCAGCTTTCTTACGCTCGATATCAGTGGCTCTGAAGAAACAGAGCCTTGAGAAAACGTCTTCTAACGATATATATACCGGGCGAGTTGGTCGCGCGGTTAGGACCGCGTAGCTGTGAGCTGGCATCCGGGAGATAGTGCGTTCGAACCCTACTGTCGGCAGCCCTGAAGATGGTTTTCCGTGGTTTCCCATTTTCACACCAGGCAAGTGCTGGGGCTGTACCATAATTAAGGCCACGGCCACTTCTTTCCCACTCCTAGCCCAGTCCAATCCCATCGTCGCCATAAGACCTATCTGTGTTGGTGCGACGTAAAGCAAAGTGTAAACAATAAATAAAAAATCTAACGATATATATAAAATGATAATCAAACCAAAGATTAAAAACAGTGTAATATCTCCAATAAGGTAAAATGCCGTTTTAGAAAAGAAAATTTAATATTAAAAGAATGGGCAAGAATGCGCCCGCTTTGTGTAATTTATTTTTTAAAATATGTCAGAACCAGGGAATATTAAATTTATGGCGGGATCTTGTAGAACTTTCAACGTGTGCATTATAAAACTTTGATTACCTAAAATGTTTAGGCAATTTTAATTGTTTAAATAATATTTTGTGTACTATGAACAAATATACTTAACTTTCAACAGTTCTTTCTGTGATAAAATCAGTCGTACAGGCACAAACATTCAACGCGGTCGAGCATAAAGCTAAATGCAGCCTTCGCACACGCTGCGCTCGAACAGACTCTTTGCGTGAGGTCACGAAAGTCGCATGTTTCTCTCGAACGTTCTGCTGGCTCATTTCTAACGCTGCAGATACCAAACTAACTCTGTATGGTCTTAAAAAAGTCCCCAAATTGAAACTTGAATATTAGAACATCCAGTGAATGTGTGTTTTGGAATAGACTGTCGCAAGTTATCTCTATCTACTTTCTGCAACAATATTACCGATATTATAAAACTGTCATTTCTCTCAGGTATGTAGTATATACATTGTTGTGTAAATTGTAAATATTCAATCATAGCTAATAGCGCTGAAAACCAAATAAATAAAAATACAAACACCGAACCATGCAGTCACTCCTAATGTGATGTTTGTTGTTTAAAGGGGCTTAACAGTGTCACTTCTTGGCTGTCCCGTAAATTATTTGCAATGATATGTATGTTAGGTCATCAGCCCAGAGGCTGGTTGGATCCTCAAATAGCACCACCAAAGGCTATGCAGTTATAGGGAAACCGCAAAAACCAATGGCAGAGCCCAAATGAGGCGTACTAGGCAAGATGAGGAGTGAGGTAGTTTGTCATTGCTTTCCTCACTGGGCCAGAATGTGCCACTGCAGCACGACTGACCCTATGAGCAACACCTTTCAAAACACTCAGACACTATTTGTGCTCCGAGTGTCATTACTCAGCACTACCCATACCCCAGCAGCTTCCATATTGTCACAGCCATGATGAGACTGGGACTTCAGTGGAAGCTACACTTTGCTCTGGCCTGTGCCAAGAGATGGATACAAAAGTATAATCGATATAGGGCCTATTTGTCATGAAAACATTTTTAATAGAGCCAACCATAACAGGGATATTCACTAAAACATATTTTTATTCCATTTTATTCCACTGTGTATCCCTGTAGGCCCTACAGATTACAAAAAGGACTTGATAGCTCAGTCACATGCTCGTAAGGCAGTTGTGATCAAGGAACGAGACATTTCAGAAATTCATAGATACGCCACTGTGGTTGAAATTTCAGGTTCGTTATGAAAGCATTCGAGGGAACGACAAACTTATCACTGTACATGCACGCAGACGACATGTTTCTGGCTTCAGAAAACAAAAAGACCTTCAGACGGGACTGGACAACATATCCACCTGGGCAGATGCTAACAGCTTAAGAATTAACGATAAGAAAACAGTACAAATGATCTTCAGAAACGGGGGGGGGGGGGGTAGGGATAGCAGCAAAGGATGGAATAACTCACAAAAATCAACCCTTTGAAATAGTGAACACGTTTAAATACCTAGGCATTACTCTTCAAACAACAAACAGGTCCTTCAGAGCCTATATAAAATACAGATCTACAGAAGCAATAAAGGGTATACACGATGAAAAGAACATACAACTTCTATCGCTAGAAACTGCCATGAAGCTTTTTTACGCTGCAATTGTACCCAGCGTAACATATGGCATTGAAATAGTGTGGTCCATATTATCCCTCCATGATCTAGCTACAGTAGAAAAGCCAGGTTATTGAAAGCTGTTCTCGGCCTATCAAAATATAGCCTATCAGGACTCTCCTACGACCTTACTGGAGAAATATTCTTCAAAGAAGACTTAAGAAAAAATCGCGGCTTGCCATTACCGTGAATTCTGAGAAAATACTCAGACAACGAAAAAGAAATAATGTATCTTTTCTTCCTTCTGTATGGTAGTTCTTTGCGAGATGTGCGTGCTTATACTGTCAGAGAAAATAAAAACACCGATATCCTCAGTAAAAAACAAAAGCAAAAAAAACCGAATGCACATGATGCCAAGGCCTAAATAATCATCAGAATAAAGCTTGCGTTACACGGTGGGCTAGCCATACGTAAAGAAATGAGACGCACACTGCAGATCACTTTCCATGATGAGTTGTCTTTTCTCCTTTTGAACGTCATGTTTGAAATATATATAGAGATCTTTCACATCCCGACATCGTGCGACATGGAGTGTCTAATTGACTTTTTTTTTTTTGCCCTTAAAAAATCCATCTACCTCTGCCGGGTTTGAACCCGCTATCTTGGAATCTGGAGGCCAACACTCTACCACTGATCCACAGAGACAGTAGATAATAGCATTAAAACCAGCGCTCGGCTTCTTCGCGTCGTGGCTTTTGGTCCAGTGGGTCCTGTTTTAGATTCCCGGCCGGGATTTTGGCCGCGTCTGGTTTATTTATATGGTTCGGGGACTGGGTAAATTCACACGCTCACTACCGACCACTCCTGAAACACGCAATAGTGAATAAATCGTTCCGTATGTGGTTGGTGTGAGGAAGAGCATGCTTGATGAACATGTATTGCCGACCCCAAATGTCATGGAAGAAGATTTTCTGGGTTCCTAATTTCTGGAAGTTGACTAAACTGGAAATGGAAAGATTTTTCATTCGGTTACGTTTCAAAACTCACGAGTTTCAGAACTCACGGGCTAAAATTAGTTACAAATAGTATCAAAACTCACGACTACAAACTGGTAGCTAAAGTAAACATTCTAATGAGTCTCAAAATTCACGACTCCGGACAGTAGGTGCTTGCGATGACCCCAGGAGGAAAGAAGTGCCCGATGACTCACGCTTCCCGTACTACAGGCAAGGGATACTGTGGACGTGATTCTGCCAGCCCAACCCACAGGGGAAGAATAATGGCTGGTGAATGAAAGAGACCTAGGTGTATTATTATTATTATTATTATTATTATTATTATTATTATTAAAATATTTCGCTGTTGTCTTAAAGCTAATGTAATGCATTTTTTTACCTTTCACATAAATTTATAAAAATGGCGTGTGGCCTTCGGGGAGGTCTGGTGCAGGTCTTTAGAGTTGACGCCGTACAGGTGACCTGCACGTCTGTGAGGATGAGGCCCGACGTAAGATGAAGTCTAATGCTGAGGGCGGCACGAACACCCAGTCCCCGAGCCATAGGAATTGACTAAGGAAAGTTAAAATCTCCGACCCAACCGGAAATCGAACCCGGGACCCCCTGGACCCCTCGGACCAAAGGCCAGCATGCTATCAATTTATGCATGCAGCCGGATGACATAAAATCAAAGTAGATATATTGCCCGCAGCTAATTAAAAGAAACTGTAAGTTGGTAGTACTGGGGCTTAGTTCCATTATGCAGCCAGAAGGCGACATTTACTTGAATAAGGAATTTTATTTAGAGATATTAAAGATCAAGACAGTTAATTCACTCATTTAGTTTCAACACTTGGGAGATTCATTTGCAAAAAAGGCGCATTTCTATTTTTTTTTAAATTGTTTTTGCTAGTTGTTTTACGTCGCACCGACACAGATAAGTTTTACGGCGACGATCGGACAGGAAAGGGCTAGGAGTGGGAAGGAAGCGGCCGTGGCCTTAATTAAGGTACAGCCCTAGCATTTGCCTGGTGTGAAAATGGGAAACCACGGAAAACCATTTTCAGGGCTGCCGACAGTGGGGTTCGAACCTACTATCTCCCGAATACTGGATACTGGCCGCACTTAAGCGACTGCAGCTATCGAGCTCGGCATTTTTCGTAAGAGTTCATCTATTCGCTTATTTCAATAGATTGTCAGTCCGACTCGTTGGCTGAATGGTCAGCGTACTGGCCTTCGGTCCAGAGGGTCCCGGGTTCGATTCCCGGCCGGGTCGGGGATTTTAACCTTAATTGGTTAATTCCAGTGGCCCGTGGGCTGGGTGTTTGTGATGTCCCCAACATCCCTGCAACTTACACACCACACACAACACTATCCTCCACCACAATAACACGCAGTTACCTACACATGGCAGATGCCGCCCACCCTCATCGGAGGGTCTGCCTTACAAGGGCTGCACTCGGCTAGAAATAGCCACACGAAATTATTATTATTAATAGATTGTCTACCCGACACTAAAACCGAAAAAAATTACTCATGACGCATCCGATTATTCTGTTCGATATAACTGAATGATATTTGAAACTCATTCGATTATTTAAATAATCGGATGGAAGTTATTTGATTATTAAAAGTATTCAGTTATCCCATCATTAACAGGGTGGACATTCATCCATTCAAAGAAGAACCGGCCCTGCTCGTGAGTTTTGAGACTGGCCCTGATAGAGAAACCTGTTCTTACTAATCCTCTTCCTGGAATTCGTGAGTTTTGGGACTCGTGAGTTTTGAGACGACACGTTTCATTCCCGAAAAAGAAAATTGGAGTAAAACGGAAATTTTAAAAAAAAAAGGGATTGTACGAGTGCCATGCTCTAGAGCATGCTGTTGTTCACTAGGGGATCTGAGCACTCTTATTTATAGCAGCCAATACGACTATGGCTCTAATCTATATTATAACAAAGGAATCCCTACCAAAATCTAAATTACATAATTTCAACCCCCATATCTCAATATCCATGCAATAGCCATCAACAATGCTACATCTCCAATTCGATTTGATAAAGCCGTTAATAAGTACGCATTATAAGATTTTTACTTTCTGAGAGGGATTCAGAACATATCCGGTCGTCATTCCTGAATACCACTGAATGTGTATATTTTTTTTCAAAAAAATGCTATTTGTTCGGGGCGTGGACCCTTGTGGATCTTTTGCCCCTACTGGCACCATGCTGTATGAACCTGCGTGTTATTGGAATGGCGGAAGTGTGGACTGTTTTCTGTGAGGAAAGGAACATTAAGGCCGACACAAATACCCAGTCCCCAGGCCAGGGACATTAATCATTACAATTAAAAAACCCTGACCCGGCCGGGAATTGAAACCGGGGCCGCCGCTTGACAGGCGGACGCGTTGCCCCCTACACCGCGGGGCCGGACATCTGATGTATTAGTGTTATTGTGAAGTCTATAAGTAGGGGACGTTATTAAAAACCATATTAGTCTGCTTTGGAAAACCATTAAACTACAAATTCTTGTTTACATGTATAAAACATTTTCCAAACAGGGTTTCAAAGCTTTTAATTTTCAAAAGCTGAACTGAAATAGGAATCGAAAAAATAGTCAGCTTTGCATAAAAAAGAAAACCTCCCTAAATGGGGAAAAAATCCGTAAATAATTTCGGCTTACACAGACGTAGTGTCGACAAGGTATTTCCCACCGTTTCACTCGAGCGGTTATTAAATAACATGTCAACTTACCCTCTAAAGAGGTCGCGGTTGACCGTCTTCACTTTCTCCATACTGGCTTCGTGCGATCGATTTCTCCGGTAAACGTTGTATCCTTGCCAGAACAGTTAAGTGCTTCCTGTAAGCCTTTAAAACAGAATGAACGAAGACATCAGCGCCCATATGACAGTTTTTTTGGATGGGGGTGGGATTGGGGGGGCAACCTGGGGGTACGTAGTATTTTTAATATTTTGGAAGATAAATGGCGACTTGTATTCTGTGGTAGAATAACCCACGGTGTTCCCTGCCTGTTGGTGGGGAACGGTACTACCGCTTCTACGTAATGCTGACTTTTAAATAATTTTCTTGAAAGGAAAACACCTGACTACTAGTAGACTAGATTTTTGCCTTTCCCTGAGAGCTAGAGGGGGCGGCCGCGACCTCACCTTGCCCCCGGGTATGGGCGCCGTTGAATGAAGTCCTTCAGTTCGACAGCTTCCTTCGCGAGGATGCTAATAATCTACGGACCACGCTTGATAGTATTTACATTATTTTTAACCTTTTCTATCTAAACTCCCTGCCAAAATCTTTTCATCCTTTCTCCTGTAAACCTCCGAACTCCTTGATTACTTCCTTCTTTCAACCCATCTTACGCAGGTCTGCTCTCCCTTCCCGAAACCAGTTTGGCTCTGTCTTCTTCTTCCTTAAGAATTCAAAGATTCTTTCGGTCAGTCTGTTTCTGTCCATACCGAGTAGCTGACCATAGAACTGCTTATTTCATTAACATATAATAACGAGTGTTAAGGCCTTCAGTTAGAGAGTCCTGAGTTCAATTCCTGCCTGGGCCGAGGATTTTAATTGTGTCTGATAGCTCCTCTAACTCGGGGACTAAGTTTTTATGTTTGTCGGAACATACTCTTCTTAATACACACACACAACACAGCACACGATCAATCACCACAGCAGAACACAATAGTGAATACATCCTTCCACACAGAGTTGGCGTCAGGAAGGGCATCTGGCCGTAAAACACGGCCAAGTCCACATTCACGACTCCACCAGGGTGTGGGCAAAGGGGGAGAATGATGATGATGATTACGGCCCGGATGTTAGAAATATGCAAGCATTTATTACCTAAAAAGTATTAAAATATGGCAATAAATATGACAATTTTTTGGTCACATTTTACAAATCTTCAAAATCTTGCCGCTGTTTAAATTAGCATTATGTTAAAAATATGCTTTTAAAATCTAGAACATTCAATAACAAGTAATAATATTAATTTTATTATTACATTTTGTATTTATTTGATTACTCAATCCAGAGGTAACTCTCGACTCTGCAGAGAATGAAATAAGTGTCACATTTTGATGGGTGATCAGAAAGAATTACAAATAACATATACAGTTTTCAAATAGGAGCGATCTTCTATTTTCACACAACATTCACTTGTGAAAATGAAAACCTACTACCTGTTTTCCAGTCATTGACCGGGTCAGGGATGGAATGAATGAAGCAGATATAGGCTATTAGTACGATGGGGTCGCCACTCCCAAAGTCATTTATTAATGACTGATAGATGCTATGAAATGAGAATGGAGAGTGTTGCTGGAATGAAAGATGACAGGGAAAACCGGAGTACCCGGAGAAAAACCTGTCCCGCCTCCGCTTTGTCCAGCACAGACCTCACATGGAGTGACCGGGATTTGAACCACGGTATCCAGCGGTGAGAGGCCGACGTGCTGCCGTCTGAGCCATGGAGGCTCAGCATTCACTTGTAACGGGGAATAAGACCGCTCAACATCTCAGGATTTTATTGGGCTATATTTGAAATATGTCAAATCATTTGAGTTCAATTGTGGCTCATCTTTTTGTCGCTTTATACGAATCTGTCTTTTTATATACAGCTTACCCTCCTAATTCACATAAATGTATATTTCTAAGAAATATAATGTAAGAAATTACAGACAACAATCAGAAGATGTGAAAAATCCGTCTTTGAGACGACTGGAAGTAGATATGCGAATGTGGAATAAAAAGATAAAAGTATGACAAAAACACGAAAATTCGTGGGGAAATATGACAATAATATGAAAAATTACCGGAAATTGATAAAAAAACTTTAAGAGCCAAAATATGACCTTATACGACCCGTGGAAATTGCGAGTCACCGTAGATAAAATCATGCTTGTATTTTCCATGGAAATAATATAAAGAAATAAAATGGCATGTCATAAACATCCGGGCCCTAATAATAATAATAATAATAATAATAATAATAATAATAATAATAATAATAATAATAATAATAATAACGTGGAGGTCTGCTCCTTTTTCCATCAGATCACTTGCGAACTTTTCAGATCTTTCACCTTTTCACTCAGCTATCTCTGTACTTAGTACACGATTGTTTTCCACGATTGCGCCAGCACTCAGAGGGGACTATTCACGGATAACTGCTATTGAAGTGTTAAAAATAACAAGAGATATGTCATTTAAAAAGCGCAGATATAGATCCGCATTAGTGAAATTAAAACTCAACGTCGAGGGAAAATAACGCGACCGAGTTCGGGCACGCCTGGCTGTTGTTTATACGCTAGGCTGCACAAGAACACAGATGACAGCTGCCACGTTCGAAATTGGTACCAACTGCAGTTCGTTGATACGAGCGACACACAAACACACACCTGCCCCGTCCGGCACTCCGCTTTACAAACATGCTCTCGTGAGGGAACTATTTTGAAATACTGTACTGTATTTCCTCTTGCACTAGAACGCCATACACTTTCGAATTGCAGGCAGGTTGTAATACGCAAATACAGTACGTAGGCCACACTTAATAGCAACTTCGCTAAATTACCGAGCTCGATAGCTGCAGTCGCTTAAGTGCGGCCAGTATCCAGTATTCGGGAGATAGTAGGTTCGAACCCCACTATCGACAGCCCTGAAAATGGTTTTCCGTGGTTTCTCATTTTCACACCAGGGAAATGCTGGGGCTGTACCTTAATTAAGGCCACGGCCGCTTTCTTCCCACTCCTAGCCCTTCCCTGTCCCGATGTCGCCGTAAGACCTAATATGTGTCAGTGCGAGGTAAAACAACTAGCAGAGAGAGAGAGAGAAAGAGAGAGAGAGAGAGTTCAACACATGTGGAAATGGACACAATACCGAAATATCTATTTAAGGGTCTAGAATCTATTAATAGGAGTGAGCTGCGCTTGTGCCTCTTACCCGGGTGCCCCGGATACGATTCCCGGCCAGGGCAGGGATTTTCACCAGAATCTGAGGGCTGGTTCGTGGTCAACTCAGCCTACTGAGGAGCTACCTGACAGCGAGACAGAGCCTCAGGTCTAGAAACTTAGAAAGCCAAGACGAACGACCGAGAGAATTGGTCGCCTTGACCACACGTCGCCTCGTAATCTGCAGACCTTCGGGCTGGGCAGAGGTCGCTTGGTAAGCAAAGACCCATCATGACTGTAGCGCCATGGGGTTTGTTTGTTTGTTTGTTTTGGTCTTCCGGCAAGTAAGGGCTACCTAATCGAGACAGCAAAGATGATGATGATGATGACGATTATGTTGATTGTTGTTTAACTCTTGTTTAGTCGCGTGAAAATTATTACGTTACTAGTCGCGCACGGAGGTAACCTCCGGGGCTAAAAATGCGCGTAATTTTCGTCCTTTGAGATGTTGTTTTGGCATGTTCGTTTGCAGTATTCTTCGGTATGATTAAAGTAAGTATTAGTAGGTTATTCTTACACAGTTTGTTTGATCTAAAATCAGAATACTGTAGACCTTAACTGTGACGAATGGTCTTATGATATTACCTACGACGATCACATCATAGGAAATATGAAATAATATTTTTCTAAAATACGTTTGGAAGAACAGAACAACAAAGTCATCGACCTAGAAAAATAATAATATGCACTAAAATATAAGGGTTTTTTCTTATTTGCACACGGAGGAAACGTCCAGGTGATGTCATTTGTCACGACAATGATACCACACTCGCTCACAAGATGCACGATCGCGCCGAAATGCTGACAGGACGAGTCCAAATGAACAAGGAGAAAAGTATAGGGGTGGGGAGACCAACAGTTCAACTGAGAAGTTCAGTACCGTGCAAAATGTAATCGGCCCGGAGGAAATCTCTGTGAGCGACTAAAGGAAGGTTAAAGGGGTCTAACATCTAGGTCATCGGCCCTTATTGGTATGTGATGAAGCGCAGTAATATGATTAGACTACAAAATTCCAAAATCCATCCACAGACTAGAATTCAAAAAGACGACGATGAGACAATCAGTTGATCCGATCCGCAGTGCTCCATCTTCCCATAAAATAACTTAAAACAGTGGTATAAACTGAACAAGGGACTGCTTCCAAAGCACTCCTGAATCGATGATGCTTGTTGTCTAAAGAGTTCCAAAATGTAGGTCAACGGCCCCTCATAATGGTACTAATTACTGGTAAAGTAGACCCATGGTGTTCCTCATATAGTGGTATTAATCACAGGTAATGTAAACCTGTGGTGCTCATCCCCGAATGATCTTAATCGCAGACCCATTGTGTTCCTCACGTGATAGTACTAATCACAGGTGGTCTCATTGTTCCAAAACATTCCTTGGTCGCCCCTTTTAGTCGCCTCTTACGACAGGCAGGGGATACCGTAGGTGTATCCTTCATCTGCGTCCCCCACCCACACGGGATGGACAGCAAAGATGTGATCGGCTCATTTGTAAGAAAGTGAGTTCGATTTCCCATCATGAAGTCGAAAAATTCTAGGGAGGCACATGATCCTGAGATTCATCGAGCTTACACCAAAACTCAGTAGCAGGTTAATTCCTAGAGGCAGAGGTAGTCAGGCATAGAGTTAACCACTATACCATTTAGTGCCGGGGTTACACTTAGTGAAAGCCTTTACCTTCCGCTCCTCCAAAGGCATTCGTGGCCTGTACGGAGATGGCTTAGCTTTGCTTGTTGTGTCGTAAGCTGTAAAACCATCTGATCACCTATATATTGCTGTGTGTTTGTCGCACTCACTGGTTGAACGGTCAGTGTGAGGCCTCCGGTTCAGAGGGTCCCGGGTACGATTCTCGGCCGGGTCGGGGATTTTAATCGCCTCTGATTAATTCTTCTGGCCCGGGGATTGGGTGTTTGTGTTTGTCCCAACACTTTCCTCTTCATATTCAGACAACACACTACACTACCAACCACCACCGCCACAGAAACACGCAATAGTAATTACTTCCCTCCATATAGGGTTGGCGTCAGGAAGGGCATCCGGCCGTAAAACAGGGCCAAATCCTCATGTTCGCCACAGTTCGCACCCGCGACCCAACAGTTGTGGGAAAAGCGGTAGAAAAAGAAGAGATTGCTGTGTGTTTAACGCTCCTTTCACTACTGTTGACCTCAACAGTACTGTACTGTTGGTCGGACTGGGTGGCTCAGATGATCGAGCTCAAGTTGGTGGGTTCGATACCGGCTCAGTCGCTGCTATTTGAATGAACTCAAATACGCCAGCCTCGTGTCGGGCACGAAAAAGAACTCCTGCGGAACAAAATTTCAGGTTGATTAAAAGAATGTTATGGGCTTTACGTCCCACTAACTACTTTTACGGTTTTCGAAAACGCCGAGATGCCAGAATTTAGTCCATCAGGAGTTCTTTTACATGCCAGTAAATCTACCGACACCCCCCGTGGGTAGGGGACGCAGACGAAGAATACACCCACGGTATCCCCTGCCTGTTGTAAGAGGCGACTAAAAGGGCGACCAAGGGATCATTGTATTAGAACCATGAAACTACTTTTGATTAGTGCCACCACGCGGGGAACACCATGGGTCGCTTTTACTTGCGCGTAGTACCACTATGTTAGGTACGCAATAGGTTTGTGATTAGTAACAAAAGTGTGTGTTGCCGGCTTTTACAGTACCTGTGATTAGTAGCACTATATGAGCGACACTATGGTTCTGGCTTGCTTGTAATTAGTACCCACTATATGAGGAACACTACGGGATAGCGCGAGTCCTTGTGGTTAGTACACGTATGTGATGAACACCATAGGTTTGCGTTGCCTGTAAATGGCGCCGCAATGTGCGAAACACCATAGGTCTGTATTCCATGTGCGAATTTCATTACCTGTGAGTAGTACCATAATGTGTGGAATACCGCGAGTCTACGCTACGTTTGATTAGTACCGCAACATTGTTCTACTTTCCTAGCGATAAGTACCATTATGAGGGGCCGATGACTTGGACTTGGACCCCTTTCGACTACAAGCCTCATCGATTCAGTATTGTGCTATAGAAGCAGTCCCTTGGTCAGTAAGACTATTGTTTTACGCCAGCTTCCGTGCATGTGAGGCACCGTGCGTCGGTTCCACGGACTGTATTAAATTCATATCCATCCATCCATTCACTCTTCTTCCTCACGTTTTAAATTCTGGCCAGTGGAGGATTTTCGACTATTAATTTGTCATTTCATTTCGTCTCATTTCGTACCATTAGGGGCTGATGGCCTAGATGTTAGGCTCCTTTAAGCAACAAGCATCATCATCATCATCACAAATCTACCGACACGAGGCCGATGTATTTGAGCCCCTTCAGATACAACTGGACTGAGCCAGGATCGAAGCTGTCAAGTTGGGGTCAGAAGGCCAGCACCTCAACTGTCTGAGCCACTCATCCCGGCTTGATTGTCCAGTCCAATCTAAGAATATCTTAAGTCAACAACGTGAAGTAGGTACTTCAGTTCATTTATTTACTTCTTGCATCTATAATTTCGCATTCATTTTGTAGATTTCAACTACTCTCCCCATGGCAGAACAGTTCGTGACCGCCCTTCATGACACTCGAATGACGACGATATCACATCCTGCATTCCAAACTGTACTGAAACATCAAAATGTGAAGACTTGAGGAAGACCGTTGTGAGGACTCGGATGACAAGAGAGGTGGCTACAATGCTTCGAACATTACCAACCACTAGAAATAAACGTGGGCATCTCAGAAAAAAAGGGGAAAAAAGAGCAAGATTGTAGTTTCAAGTGACTATTGCTATCGTGATCGCAGCTACGGAACTATCGAACTATTCAAATTTTAAATTTAAACTGGTTTAAGTTATCTTTGGTGAAAGATCAGGCCGGTGAGGTCATGTTGGCGAGTCATTTGACAGAATTAAAAATTCTGTAACTGGGTAGTGTAACTTGATTGTTGAGGTCAGACGATTATTATTATTATTATTATTATTATTATTATTATTATTATTTGACGACTGTTATAGCGTCAGTCTTATTGACAGGTGTCTGCAAATACATTTTAAAGCGGAACGTCACCTTATGCTGGAAAACTTTTCATTATTTTGATCCGAGCTAAAACCGCCGGTATTTACCCAAAATTTATGATGCGTCCAGGGTCGTTTCTTACGTAGGTCATGGAAATGCCACAGCATTCACAGGCAGTTTGGCAAAACCTTGCACTTAACTGAATCTGGGTTAATTATGAGCTGCAGCTGGACTAGAGTTATAGGCAGTTTTGCTGAGAGAAGGCAGCCTTTATTCACTAGCGCTGTGAATGCAAGAAAAGCTAGTCTGGTGGGTGTATCTACATTAGCATACATTATCATTCGAATGCCATATGCTACTGACCATGGAGCTACTTCTGTGAGAGATCCAGCGAGTGAGTGGTAGTAAGAGAGATGATGATAAATTTTGTAACAAGACGGGAAAGCAGCTAGTGGGACACCATAATTACCTGTGAACAAGTCCGCCAGCGTGTCAGTCATTACATTATATGTTAGCAAAGGCACTTCCTGCTTGTTGCACACTTCCCAGTATTGTGTACATCATCTTAGTCTATTAGCCTTGATCATAACATATACACAAGACTTCCTAGGTTAACTACAACAACAAGGCCACAATGTGCTGAAATGAAATGGCGTATGGCTTTTAGTGCCGGGAGTGTCCGAGGACATGTTCGGCTCGCCAGGTGCAGGTCTTTTGATTTGACTCCTGCAGGCGGCCTGCGCGTCATGATGAGGATGAAATAATGATGAAGACGAGACATACACCCAGCCCTCGAGCCGTTGAAATTAACCAATGATGGTTAAAATTCCCGACCCTGCCGGGAATCGAACCCGGTACCCCTGTGACCAAAGGCCAGCACTCTAACCATTTAGCCATAGAGCCGGACGTCACAAAGTGCTGTATTTCAATGACTCGAACGGTAGGAAATAAGGTTCTGCTACTGCTTCTTCTTCTCCCACTCAAAGAACTTTTTTTAAAAAAATTGGCATTCAGCAGGTACCAGATGTTTGGATAAGTTTTTTGCCGGTTTTTCTGGTAAAGAAAACGCGCAGTTTTCAAGGGAAATTCATTTTTTGTTTATTCAAAATATTGGCCATCGGCTTCTACCCACTTCGCCCATCTTTCAGGTAAGTTATGAATACCATGCCAGAAAAACTGCTTTGTCACTCATACCTCAATCACTTTCATATTGTCTAAGCCAGGGAGGAGAATGAGACAGGTCGATTAAAGTAATAAATTTATTCTAGCCCATACCAGAAGACATAGTGCACTTGTAAACACTAAATCTCACCAGCAAAGGCATGCGTTAGATCTCTCCCCCATCGTAAGTGGTCATGTCTGATGAATGCTTCTGTGCCCCTACGAGAATTCTTGAAACTGTTAATGGTCTGGACGGGAAAAAAAAGAAGGGAAAGATTCTCGTTTCCTGGACCGTAAAGATAATTAGCTGCTAATATGGACAGCGAGGACTTCATGTTGCACGACATTTTCAAGGGAAGAAACGGACGTGATTGTACATGCATAGCAGCTCTTCAGTGTATTTCATTAACGTAAACAGACGTGACCCTGCTAAACACGTAGGTTGATCTAATAAGTTTATAGGCCGGACGTGTGCGTGTTATAAATCTAGAACGATTGTAAAACGGTATTGGCGTAAAGTGATTAAGAAGTGTACGGCATTGTTTTCTTTGTCGTATCAGTGAAGCGTGATGTCAGGAAACAGTTAATGGAGAATGTTTTGACGGCAAAATCGTGAGTCAACAGTGTACTGTACCTTAGGCTCTGCGTTAGTTATTAGAATGGGTTGTGATATTGTTATAAATCTGGAAAATGGTTGTGGTGTACGAGGCTTGATGTCTTGTTCAATGTTTTAGGAAGTAAAAGTTATTTTCTTGTTTTTAATCGTTACTGAGAAGTGTTCCCAGAAAATACATGTATTGATCGATTGATTTGAAATCCTTTTGGCCGAAAGAGGAGTAGCGACCTATCTAAGAAGGAAGTCTGGTGAAGATCCTCCCGAATCTGGAACAGTCAGACTCGGAATTATCAGTTGGCTAAGGAAGGTTGGGCTAGAATGATGGTGAAGAAGCAATGCGGGACTTGTCTGAGAACCATTGGTTGCTTACTGTTCTTTAAGATGCTGTATCCTTGGGTGGAAAATGCAATGATTAAAGACTTGTCTATAATCAGGCAGGGACAGTACATTAAGCACTATCATAATGTACCTGAATGTCCCCTCAGCTTCAGTTCTAGCCAAAATGGGTGGCCCAGACGGTTAAGCGGTGGCCTTGTGAGTCCAAGTTGGCGGGTTCGATTCCAGTTGTATTTGAAGGTGTTCAAAAATCCACAGTTCTAGCCCTTCAGGCAAGCAACTCAATGTTGAAAAGTTCCTAGGGATATGAGCTACGAACATTAGGTGCGTAAACTATAATAATAAAGTATGAGAATATATTCTTTATTTATTCCTAAAACTTAAAATCATTTTCTTAATAATCGTTATCCGGTCGATTAGATTAGCAGTTTACCTTTTTCTACCACTACGAGCGCTAATGGGAGTCAGTGCAGAGTTTCACTTAAGCACCACTACGAGCGCTAATGGGAGTCAGTGCAGAGTTTCACTTAAGCCCGCTGTATATTGGTGTGGACATTTAAAAAAAAATCAACAAAACGCCTGAGGATATTATGTAAGAATTATGTAAATAAGTTAATTTGGCTAGAATTTGAATCTTAAAGAAAACGATCAAGAAACAAGCGATTTTAGGCTGTTTTTCTGGAACTGTATTTAGGCCGGAAGTGATTTTAGAAAATGTTTTCTATTTTTTTAGTTTGATACAGCTATCCAAGACTCTCAATCTGAGACCTTTCCGGGCCCGGCGAGATTGAGGAAATTGCTTAATTTTAAGTTTTCCATGGTATGGGGACCGCTACTTCGTTTGCTAACAATAATGTTTCCAACACTAAAACGCCAGGCTTCCTATCGGTAGGGGTTCGTAAATTAACTCCATGGGGACGAAATTTCGGCACCTCAGTGTCTCCGAAAACCATGCAACTTAATTTGTGGGGCGTAACTACCGAGCGAGTTGGCTGTGGGGTTGCATTCCGTAGGTGGTGAGTTCGGACGCCACCGTCGGTAAAATTGAAGATGATCTTTTTTTATTGTTTCCCGTTTTCACTTTCGGTAAATGCACTGTATTTTAATTCAGGTCACGGTCTTATGTATTTCCTATCCTCCTCGGCGAAAAGCTTCCTAACAATATATATAAAATCGTCGTGAACTGGCTAGCAGGTAATGAGGATAGACTTATTTTCATTAACGCATAAGATTAATATTGTTGGTGTCATCCCATGCCAATTGCCGATGCTGTCGTCTTCAAACATAGCGGTCCTGTTTCTTGTCCACACTCCACTGAGCAGTTTGAACCATGTGGTAAGATAACTTTCGTTTCCTCGCTGCATGCTCTTGTGGTGAAAGTAAATACGTTGGGTTGAACATGGGAGGTCATATAATAAACAGCATACTGTACACATTTTCTCCCAGTAAGTAAATAATATTTATATAACAACACTAACCGACCTTTTAAGTTGGTGTCACTCTATCAAAGTACTGTAGTTTATCAAAGATTATTTGAGAAATATATTTTGTAAAATGTATGACAATTGTAACGGGAAAGGTTGTTTTTATTCAATGTATAAATGTATAAATGCTATGCACATCGTGTTCTCTTTCGTAAAAATGTAATTTGAATTCAAAATGGCGGATCGTTAGCTAATACAGCTAAATTAATAATTTAAGGGTATAATGAAAATGAAATGTTATACAACACGAGACAAGGCCATCAGTTAAATCAAAATGTACAACCGGGCTGAGTGGTTCAGGCGGTTGAGGCGCTGGCCTTTTGACCTCAACTTGGAAGGCTCGACCCTGGCTCAGTCCGGTGGTATTTGAAGGCGCTCGTATATGTCAGCGTCGTGTCGGTAGATTTACTGGCACGCAAAGGAACTCTTGCAGGACAAGATTCCGGCACCCCGGCGTCTCCGAAAAAGGCAAAGTAATTAGTGGGACGTAAAAAACATTCTTGATTCGTTATGCCCAGCTAAGGAACGCGTTTGAAATTATTAGCACTCTTCTGGTTTCTCTTCTTCTCTTCCCAATATCACTTCATCCTCTCGCTGTGTTCCTTTTTCCATTGTTCAGTCCATCCTGAATTTAGTCTGGTGGGTTTTACAGAAAATTTGTGTTTGTGATTAAGATTCTGAATTTTATTCTATCTGAATGGTCTCTTCCTTAACGCCAATTTCATTTAGGTCTTCACTGATTTCTTGTAGCCAGTTAATGTGATTTTTCATTGATAAGGCTAAGTTTAAAATGTTATTTGTGAGCCTGTTTCATCTATTCTATATGTGACCATATAATTGGAATCTTCGTTTTCTGATTGTATCTGTGATTTTTTCCTTTAAGTTGATAGATTTCATGTGATTCCTTTCTCATCCAAATTCCATTTTCGCACTTGGGTCTTAAGATTTTCCTGTGGATTTTTCTTCTTTGTTTCTCGATCATCTTTATTCGAGATTTGCCACCAATTATAATAGTTTCAGATGCATAAAGTGCTTCTGTTTTAACTACTGTGTTACAGTGCCGTAATTTTGCCTTTTTTCATATAGTTCTTTTATTGTATCTGTTCCAAGTAATTTATTATTATTATTATTATTATTATTATTATTATTATTATTATTATTATTATTATTATTATTATTATTCAGAATGTACATTTGTGCGGTGCATAAGGCAGAAGTAGTGAATGACTACTACCACTTTTAAAATTAGAATCCACTGAATGTTACTCCAAAAAATGTGGGTTTAAAGTATGGTACTTTGGAGCAGGTTTCTCTCATTTAAACATCCTTAAATACCGACCGCTTGTACTAACCTTGCCCATATGACGAGAGCGCGTAACCAACCGCGTCACAAGGCCTGCAAGCGAGCCGATCGTCTTGCAAGTTGAGTTTTGCTTCCGTTTATTGGTTTTTACGTCACTCAGACAGGTATTATGGTGACGATGGGTAGAAAACAACCATGGTCTTAATTAAGGCACTGCCTTGTGTGAAAATAGGAAACATCGAAAAACATGGGTTCGAACCCAGCATCTCCCGGATACAAGCTCACGGTTACATGACCTGAACTGCTCAAACAACTCGCTCGGTATACGTCACCTGAAATTGTCCGACTGCTCAAAATGAAACTACAGTTGCTAGCCTAGCACTTGATCTTAACAATGCCTGTCAATAAGTGTCCGAAACATTGGCATGTATCAGCATTATTTCACGGCAGGATAGCCCGGAAGCGCAACGAGGGAGAGAGAGAGAAATCCCAGATCCATGCGTTGTTCCTATCTGAGGCGATGGTTGTTTTACTGACGTGATGCAAGAAGCAACTCAGTCATGTGAGTTAACAAATTGTCATGTGATTCCGTGTTTCGCCGTAAGAAGTACGGAATTCCTGGTATCAATAAGAATGTATATTATTCTCGTTTATTAATCACTTGACATGTACGAACACGTGTCTGAAATAAAATTATCCCGAAACTACGCTCACGAAACCTCTAGATATGAAATCGTTAACAGTAGCAACCGCTGAGGTTGATGTTGGGAATGATGAGGAATGATGAGTCTCACTCCTACATTTCTCACACGAACACCGAGCGAGCTGACCGTGCGGATAGGGTTGCGCAGCTGTGAGCTTGCATCCGGGAGATAGTCGGCAGCCCTCAGGATGATCTTCCGTGGTTTTCAGTTTTCACACCAAGCAAATGCTGGGCCTATACCCTAATTAAATCCACTGCCGCTTCCTTCCAATTTCTAGCCATTTCCTATCGTATCGTCGCTGTAAGACCTATCTGTGTCGGTGCGACGGAAAGCCTACTACTACTACTACTACTACTGAACATTTTAGCTTCCTGCCCGGTTGACTGGTTTCGTCCCAGTGTATACCACGAATATGCGTCGATTACAGGACTGGAACGAATGCTTCTGGCGTAGGGTAACAGTATGCGGAGAGTATTAAGATGCCGCACCTCCTGCCTTGACAACCTATGTAGAAGCTATTTCTATTGTTTGTCCTTTCCAAATCTAGGCTAAAGGCGGAAAACAATTCTCGCTAGCGTACAAGCTGGAAATATTGCGGGTCATCATTAGTTCCTGGACATGTAAAGTCTTATTCTAAAGATAATCACCGTGCGAGTTGGGTGTGCGGTTAGAGGCGCGCGCCTGTCAGCTTGCATCTGGGAGATAGTAGGTTCGAACCCCACTGTCGGCAGCGCTGAGGATGGTTTTCCGTGGTTTCCCATTTTCACACCAGGCAAATGCTGGGGCTGTACCGTTAAGGCCACTGCCGCTTCCTTTTCACTCGTAGCCCTTTCCTCTGCCATTGTCGCCCTAAGACCTATATGTGTCTGTGCGATGTAAAGCAAGTTCTATACTGAAGATGGTTTTCCGTAGTTTCCCATTTTCACGCCAGGAAAATGCTGGGGCTGTACCTTAATTAAGGCCACGGCCGATCCCTTCCCATTCCTAGGCCGTTCCCATCCCATCGTCGCCATAAGACATATCTGTGTCGGTGCGACGTAAAGCAAAAAAAAAAGAAAAAAAGAGTTCTATATAATTATATAATCAAGGTTGACTTGTTACCTTAGATAGAATAGTTTTACTTGAGTCGCTTTGATCTTGATTACTACAGTGTATTAAAACATGTACATATTGTACATCGAACCATAATGCGGCCCAATCCAGAAGAAGGCTATATTATGTTTGAAAACAATATTAATTTAGTATATAACTATCGAAGTAGGCTTTATTTTAACAGTGATGCCATATTTCCGTTCCATTCCTATAGAAGATCATAAGATTAGTACTCACTTTGCATCAATCAATCAATCAATCAATCAATACTGATCTGCATTTAGGGCAGTCGCCCAGGTGGCAGATTCCTTTCTTAACAACTTTATCTTCATCTTTTGTCAACGAAAACTTGAAATTCAAACACGAATACTGATGCAATCTCTGTAGCTTTAACATATTAATGTGGAAAGGTTATGACATAAGAACAGCATATAAGGTGAATGTTCCCCTTCGGGAGATATAACTCATTTTATATCCACTTTTTTCTCATTCAGCCGCCGGGAATCGATCCAAGACCGTCTGGTTGAGAAGCTGTGCTTGACCTGGGTAACAGCCACGCCCGCCGTATGTGAAATGGAACAGAAACGTCCATATAGTTCTTAGCATGGACAGCTATGTCAAGGGTTCGTTTAGCCCTTTGAGCCGAAATTGCGTGAGTATTTTCCTAGCCGATGGTTATGAACCTAAGATTGAAAATGCTGTGTTTCTTCAGATATTTTCAAGTACCTTCTTGGTCAGCCAAAGTAGAAGACTAGATCTACGCAGTATTTTGTTGTTGAACTGTCATACTGTGATAAGTGCCATGTCCCAGCTTGATTGTAATTATCTTTTAATCCTTCTTTGTACAACATAGGATATATATGATATAGTGATTTCGTTCTAGTAGCGGTATCTACAGCAAAATTTTACTCTCGATTGAAATATGCGGGTATTTTTAACAGAAAAAATTCCACGTTTATCTTCGATTTCTACAGCAGGCTTTGATAAAAGCCCATATTTAAGTGTTGAAGACTGTAAGACTGTATATGGAACTTATATTTGGATAGGCTTAGTTAAGAGATTGTTTTGGGATGAAATGGCCGTTTAGGAGAAGGTGACTAAAATGTATTTTTTTAAATACCTATGTGAGGAAAGCTACGGGAAACTACACACTCCTCATTTCCCTAAGACCTATCTGTGTCGGCGCGACGTAAAGCAACTTGCATTTCCCTAGTACACCTCTTCAGCGACGCCCAGGCCGTCTGTGACGGCTGATGGGGGAGCTGTTAGGAGTCGGACCAGCTTTCGGGCTGAATACTCACTAACATCAGCAACCTATGTTATTTGTGCTATCAAAACATACTACATAAAAAAAAGTTATAGAGAATAAAATTCCCGATCATTTATGTCTTATACACTTTTATCGTAACGACTACGATAATAGAATTCATGAACCTCGACTTATGTTGCTTAGTCCAAGGTTAATCGAGTCGATACAACGCTGAGCATTGTTAACGTGGAAATATTGTTCATGTTAACTGGCGATGGTTTATTCCATGTTTGTCTTAGGTGTAAAACCGCATGGCCATCTGTCCATATCAACCAACAATATTGAGATAAAAACTGGGGAAAAAATCATTAAGGAAGGATTGCTTGAAGAATGACACAAGAGGGAGTCATGATAGATGCCCTAATATCACAGAATCGGAAGGCGTACAATATCGAAAACTCATAGAACTGATGAACAATGACATTGCATTGACCATTGTTTATTGTGATGTGCTGGCCTCGTCTAAAACAGCATAGTAGGCCTACCTGAATATTGGCGGGAAGTAGCTGGGAGAACACGTACACAACACCATACAGCGAGCTAGACAACACACATTAATGCTATACCCACCCATACACTTACATAGCACTCTATCTCAACGAAATATAAAGCTAATTTACACAACACTAATACGACCCATACTCACATAATTATGCATTTCCAGCCATCGGCTTTATTCCCTGGACAACCATACGCAAAATTAAAGTAATTCAAAACTGGTTTCTCCACCTAGCAGTTAATGACTACAAATCCCGTACAGTAGAAATACACAACGTCACTAAAATACCATACATCTTAGACTATTTGATTAATCTTACCACTAATTTCTATAACAACACTCAACTCGTCAACAATCCACTCATCCAAAACCTAGAACAATATTAACTTGACCGACGGGATAAAGTACACTGACTCCCTAAATACATCTTTTTAATCAAGAACATATTAGTCAACCCAGATTAACCATCCTCACACTCAGATACGTAAAAACACTTCCTACCGGGCGAGTTGGCCGTGCGTGTAGAGGCGCGCGGCTGTGAGCTTGCATCCGGGAGATAGTAGGGCCGAATCCCACTATCGGCAGCCCTGAAGATGGTTTTCCGTGGTTTCCCCATTTTCACACCAGGCAAATGCTGGGGCTGTACCTTAATTAAGGCCACGGCCGCTTCCTTCCAACTCCTAGGCATTTCCAATCCCATCGTCGCCATAAGACCTATCTGTGTCGGTGCGACGTAAAGCCCATAGCAAAAAAAAAAAAAAAAAAAAAAAAAAAAAAAAAAAAAAAACACTTCCTCAATAATCGCACCCACTAATAGTTAATAGAAACAAACAACGCATAAATAAACAAACCCACGTTATACTAAAAACCGTTTTTTCATCCTCTGCTCGTATATTACGAGCAATAACATCAGCCGAGGCGTAATACGCAACTAGTTAAGCAACAATGAGTGTGGTCATCTACTAACTGGGTGGCTAACGTTCGCACTTTCTCATCAAAGTACTTAACTAATACTTACATGCTGCATTTAATAACACCCGCCATTACTTATTTAGTATAAATAAGAGGTGCACATATCAAGGTGCAAGCCGTTGCAACACCCACGCAACATGGGCGTAGACAGTTTCTGGATAGGCTGCTGTTTAGCATATAGCTTGTGTGTATGTTTAGTCCTCAGCCCGAAGGCTTGTTGGATCCTCAACAGTTCCGCCATCAGCTGTCATAGATGGCCTAGGCATAACTGAAGAGGCGTACTAGGGAAATGAGGAGTGAGGTAGTTTCCCGTTGCTTTCCTCGCCGAGCCAGAAGTTGCTATTACATATCAGTCTGCCAAGCCCACTGAAATGCATGCACCAACCGACCCTATGAGCAACAGTTTCACACCATTCATAGCAGGGACTGGCTGCGTAAGGAATGGCATTACTAGCATCGCTCATACCTCAGTCACTTTCATTTTGTCAAAGCCAAGGATAAGACAGAGACAGATCAATGAAAGTAACAAAATTGCTCTAGCCCATACCAGAAGACATAGTGCACTGTAAACACTAGGTCCTGCCAGCAAAGGCATAGCAAATAGCTTAATATGATCATATTAAGCTATTTGTGTTTAGTACTGTCACACCGTAAACATAAATTCGCTGTGTCAGCCACATAGGCATAACTCCGCCGACCCTGGTCACCTCACATATAAGAAACACATGCACACAAGTGCACAAAGAATGTAATAAATATATTTTCTCACTCAAATTTAAAATGCATTATAATTAACAACCTATTTAATAAAATACACCATACATAACCGACAGAGGAGCGCACCGGTATCGGTACCCCACACACCACCTATCTCCACTGAGATACAGTAGGTGACACATACAGATCACCAGGGTGGAGTTGGATAACTTTGTACATGCTATTTGATTTTTCCGTCAGCTAGTCAATAAATGTATGGTTCGGGACCGCCACAGGCAGCCTGTACGCACTTAGGCATTAATAATTAAATTTCAGAGGAAAATTGTCATAGTTTTACTTCAGCAGTGGGCGTTGTAATGAAGACTTAAGGTACTGGCCACAGAAGTGAAACATCTTTGTACTTCGACGTTTCTCTTGGCTCTTTCACATGTAAATAACCTGCTTTGTAGTCATTGTGAATGCGTTAAAAATATGGCACCTCTTTTACAATTTCTACAAACCAGCGATGGCTTCTCCATAGAATCCGGTCCACCTTTTTTGGGGGGCGTTGTTGACGTGAAGTTGAACTTCTCGTATAAAATTACTAGTAAGAGTGATATGGTGGAGTGTCGGATCAAGCGGGCAATAGAAGCCTCTAGCCAGGGCAGTACTCGGCGAGCGAACATGTTCAGTTACACCCTCGCTCATGGGTCCTGACCTGACCTCAATTCCATTCCCCAGATACCTAGGGCGTGCGAACTCTCGTACTGGGTTTCTAATTAATAAAGAATAGCACGGGGTGGGAAAGTAGAGAAGAGAACTGTATCACTGGAACTCTTAATTGAAATACACTGACTAATGCGTGTTGCGGAAATTTTCTCAGTCTTCAGAATATAGGTTACTACACACTTTGTATGTAGGTCAGTCCTATATAATTTCGTTTAAATAACACACTGCATAGCGCCTTTCAATGCTCCAAGTTACGAGATCGAATTCTGGCGTAGTCTATTACTTGAATATGTACTTGTCAGTTGATGTATTAATACATTCAAAAATCAATCGTAGGTGTCTCCCAAAATGTTTCAAATATTAAATATGTTGATGTTTGCACGAGAAGTTGTCTTCATAGGTGAGCGAAGTATTACATTCAAGCTTACTCATTTCCATAGCTCCAGAGTTACGGATTGGGAAGATAGTCCATCCGGAAGTTCGAATCCTCAGACAGGTTCATCTTGACTGTCGTTTTTGCCCTCTTACTGGGGATATATTTTGCAATAACACCTGCTCACATTGAAGTTCCTAATAATCGCACTTTCATTATCATCATAACACAGTTTTACAGATAGAATTAAGCTGAGTAATCCGATCTGATGGCCACAATAACATTGACTAGGTAGCACAGTTGATTAGACACTCGTCCTTTATACTCTAGGTTACGATTCCGAATTCCAGAAAAGTCATTTTAGCCTTTTACATGACTTAACTGTAAGCCCCGTGTCGGTAGATTTACTGCTACGTTAAATGTCTCCGTATAGAGAAGAAATTTGGGCATTCCATTGATTTTTTTTTTACAATTTGTTTTACTTCGCACCAACACAGATGGGCCCTATGGCGACGATGTGATAGGAAAGGGCTATGAGTGGGGTGTGAAAATGAGAAACCACGGAAAACCATCTTCAGGGCTGCCGGCAATGGGCTTCGAACCCACTATCTACCGAATGCAAGCTGACAGCTACGTGACGCAAACCACACGGCCATTCGCTCGGTCTGACGAAAATTAAAAACACAGTGTGTTATTATTATTATTATTATTATTATTATTATTATTATTATTATTATTATTATTATTATTATTATCATCCCAGAACGAAGAATTATCTACAATCTATATAAAATCGGTCTGCTATGATAAGAATCGAGGGCTATGAAAAGGAAGCAACAATCCAGAAAGGAGTGAGGCAAGGCTGCAGTTTGTCCCCTTCCTTTTCTATGTTTGTATAGAACAGGCATTAAAGGAAATCAAAACCAGAGATTTGCCGATGATATTATTTTATCTGAGTCTGAAGAAGATCCGAAGAAATTGCTGAATGGTATGGGTGGAGTCTTGGGTGAGGAGCACAAGATGAAAATAAATAAGTCCAAAACAAAAGTCAAGTGATGCAGGTGTTATTGGATTAGGAAATGAAGTCTTAAAGGAATTAGATGAATATTGTTACTTGGGTAATAAAATAACTAATGGTGGTAGAAGTAAGGAGGACATAAAGTGCAGACTAGCACAAGCAAAGGAGGCCTTTCCTAAGCAAAGAAATTTGCTGACTTCGAACACTGATGTAGGAATTAGAAAGATGTTTTTGAAGACTTTCGTCTGGAGCGTGGCATTGCATGGAAGTGGAACATGGACGATAACTAGCTCAGAAAGAAAGAGCATAAAAGCTTTTGAAATGTGGTGTTACAGAAAATTGCTGAAGGTGAGATGGATAGATCGAATTACAAATGAATAGATACTGAATCTAATTGGGAGAGGAGATCGTTGTGGCTAAATTTGACGAGAAGAAAAGCTATACTGATAGGACACATCTTAAGACACCCGGGACTAGCCCAGTTAGTTTTTGAGGGAAGTGTAGGTGGTAAGAACGGTAGAGGTAGACCAAGGTATAAATATGACAAGCAGATTAGAGCAGTTGTAGGATGCAGCAGTTATGTAGAAATGGAAATGTTAGCACAGTATAGGATGGCATGGAGAGCTTTATCAAACCAAGTCCATGGACAGATGACTCAGACATTATTATTATTATTATTATTATTATTATTATTATTATTATTATTATTATTATTATTATTATTACTGATATTGAAATTGGAACATAGAAACACAGCAGAATTAGAAGCTCTCCGAAAGGGCACCGTCGTTATTCCGTCATAAAATACTGGTTAAGGTACAGTGGGATAATTCCTTTACTCTGGAATCCTTTGTGAATGTTTCTTGAGGATCCAGTTGAAAAGTGAGCTCGACTGAAGGCCAGGAGTTGCCAAAGTCTTGGGCGAGAGCCGGTCCGCCCCTGCACTGTTTGTGACGTCATCCGCCCGCCCTACTGCCATCTTGTTTCACCTGCCTCCTGCTTGAACGGTTTCGCTGTCTGGACGTCGTCTGGACACTTCCCTTACAGTGTTCGTAACCTGGGTAGCCTGCATGGACATGGAAAGCTAAAAACTCTTTCTTGTTGCTTCTCTTGTGGCACAGTTTTTTATGATAGAGACTGTGTGCAGCGAGTGCCTACTAGGCTCTGTTTTAACATAACTCACCTATGAAAGAAGTCAGCATCACCTTCTTGCTAATAGTTTATGTCGAAAACACTGTAGTAGTTTTCTCTTCGATACAGCAGCGTCAGTGACCAAGAGATTAGCAAGTTGACTACTTTTTCCTCAATGTTTTAGCTTCGGTCTCTGTGAAGCCGGGCTGAGTGGCTCAGACGGTCGAGACGCTGGCCTTCTGACCCTAACTTGGCAGGTTCGATTCTAGCTCAGCCCGGTGGTATTTGAAGGTGCTCAAATACGTCAGCCTCGTGTCCGTAGATTTACTGGCACGTTAAAGAATACCTGCGGGACAAAAATCCGACACCTTGGCGTCTCCGAAAACAATCACAGTACAGTAGTTAGTGGGACGTAAACACAAATTATTATTATTAATATTATTATTATTATTATTATTATTATTA
Source organism: Anabrus simplex (assembly GCF_040414725.1). Lineage (NCBI taxonomy): Eukaryota > Metazoa > Arthropoda > Insecta > Orthoptera > Tettigoniidae > Anabrus > Anabrus simplex. The sequence goes on along the minus strand of NC_090265.1, from coordinate 1,767,472,622 downwards.
TTATTGTTTTTGTTGTTATTATTGTTATTTCCTGTCAAGGTCACTGGATTTTAGAAGGCGGAAAAACCAAAGCTTGTCGTATCGTACGCTTCTGTGTATACAACTCTTGATAATCAGTTGACTAGCGTCCCAATCCTTGTGTCTCGAGTTCGAATCCTGGTGACTTCACGTCTCGTCATGATAGTTCCCGGCCATGAATAGAATTACGTTAAGTGATCAAGTATTTCACTGTGCTCCGGCTGTTTTCGATTGCATTGTGTGGTTTGTTTGTCCAACCCTTGTCCCGTTGAGAGGTGAGATGAATCTGTCGTGGCAGGTGTTTATGACCGGATGCCGTTCATGACGTCAACCTCATCAGAGAAGTTGATGAGATGAAATGAATGAGGTGATATATGATAGTAGGAGAGCACCAAGGTGTCTGCTCAAGGCTGAACGTCTCCATCCGACGGACGAATCACCATCGACAGCGTCATATGCCCTCACTCCATATAAGCACTGCGGAGAGGTTTGGAATTTAATCCAGGCTTTTGGCACGCAATCTAGTGTTGCCGGCCAACATTCTGATGAACATTTTTTCGACCAACGGGACTCGAACCAGCTAACCTCGGTGTCAGACCGTTTTAGACTTCAGCGCCTTAACGATCATGGCCACCAGGCGGGCTGTGGTAGTAGATGTAAATAAAAATAAGTAAATCGTATTTTCTCCGTCACCGAGCGCATAGGCTGCTTGCGTGTCAATTTCAGCGTTCCACTTCACTCTTCCAGAAGACAGAAGAACGTCTGAGGCCGAGTTTTAATTAATTTTGTCGGTTCAACATCAAATGTGTTACTGGAGATACCGTATTTTACTTAACGAGACCATGCGGCATACGATTCTTTTCTAGCCTTCAAAAATCCGACTACTTCTGACGCGTTGAACTCGTGATCCGGAGATCCGTAGGTCGACGCTTTACCACTGAACTGCAGAGGGAACTTAAGTAGATTTAGAAAATGAACCCAACTTTTGGATATCGCATTCCTGATCAAGTTCAATGACCTGACTATATCCAAGATTAGAAAGCACAGATAGCATACAAAGTGTAAGGGCTCATAAAGTAATCACACCCTAAAACCTTTGGGAGGGATGGTATAGGAGTAGCCCTCGGTAAGTGACGAATATAACAACAGACTATTTACAGCTTCAACCGAAAAAGCATCCTCATGTACAGTAGACTTATCCTTCAGCTACCTGCTCTAAAATGCGGACATTCAACAGCGTAGGATTACTGGGTAATTGGTGTCCTCGTATTACTGTCATGTTGTCGAAAGCTAACGGAAAAGGACTTATGACCTCCCTGATGGACTGGTCCCTAAGACCTTTCACCAGCTGTTTTCTTCCTTACAAATATTTATTTTGAACACATTAACTGAAAATAGAAACTGCTCGTTATTATTTCTAATTATTTCTCCAAGTTCTAAAGCTATGTTTCTTGCGAGATATCCAGGATATTAACTAATGCTGTGCTTTATTTTGTCATCCAGAATTACTCATTTGAATATTATAATACGATGCTGCGAAAGAGTGAATGAAGATAGGCTCTGAAGAGGTTGGTATTATGCTGCCGTTTGAAACAAATTCCACGTATCTGCAAAATTTGAGGTTTGTATCATCAACATCAATCAACATTGATCTGCATTTAGGGCAGTCGCCCAGGTGACAGTTTCCCTATTTGTTTCCCTCGCCTTTTCTTAAATGGTTTCAAAGAATTGAGATGTTTATTGAACATCCCCCTTGCTAAATTATTCCAAACCATAACTCACCTATAAACGAATATTTGCCCCAATTTGTTCTCTTCAATTCCAACTTTATCTTCATATTGTGATCTCAAACTTGTTCGAATACTAATGTCATTCCACGCCATCTCTCCACCGACAGCTCTGCACATACCACTAAGTCGAGCAGCTCGTCTTCTCCCGAGTCTTCCCAGCCTAATGTTTGCAACGTTTTCGTAACGCTACTCTTTTGTCGGAAATCACCCTGAACAAATCGAGCTGCTTTTCTTTGGATTTTTTTTCCACTTCTTAAATCAAGTAATGCTGGTGAGGGTCCCATACACTGGAACCATACTCTAGTTGAGGTCTTACCAGAGACGTATATGCCCTCTCCTTTACATCCTTAATATAACCCTAAATATCGTCGTCATTTTTGAGATAACTGTATCCCTGGGGATTTTAGGGAGCATTTTCTTAGGCCAACCAACGTATCTGCTAGTAGACCCCTCCGTACACCAGTTTTAACCCGCCATCGGTATCGTTGTTAGGTAGCCCCTAACAAAAACATTCCTTATTAAGAAAAGTTTTTTGGTTTAAGACTCAAACTTTTCAAACTCCAGGTATTCTCAAATGAGTTTATGAGTCACATGTTTTCCTTCGTTACGCGATGATTCAAACCAAAAAACTTTTCTTAATAAGGAATGTTTTTGTTAGGGGCTACCTAACAACGATACCGATGGCGGGTTAAAGTTTAGAAATTTGCGATAGCGTAAAATAGTTCAAAATATAGACATGTGGGATATCTCAAAACAAGGATTTTACAGATATGTGAGGAATTCGCTTAGGTCGGCAGTATTGGACTTCGCAGAGGAGCACCATCGAATTTGAGTGAAGCGTTAACAATTATTTTGCTGCGTAGTTGCTAGCTCTCAAAATTTGATAGAGATGAGTTGAGAAGACTTCTCAGATACGCGGGATGCTCTATTTCTAAAGCGTGTAAGGACCATAACCAAAAATCTCTAGGAGAAACTGCCCTTAAAGTGAATAATTATACCGAGCTGCAGGACCATGAAAGATCCTGGGAAACATAATAACCTGTAATTTTATCGAGAAGAATGGGAAAACAGAACCTGACTAAAGTAAATAGAAGCAATAGAACTTGATTTTCCCTTGGTTTGTACCAATGCCCAGTTCATGTCCTTCGATTATACATTTCCTCAAAGAGATTTACTATCTGCATGTTTAGAATTATTTAGCGTTCTGCACTGCATGTTAACTCTGATATGACTGTGTGTGTGGGAGGGGGGGGGGGTGAAGAAAATCAAGGTTTAATGTTCTGTCTTGATAAATGCTGGGTTTGGTCTTAACCGAAGTCGTACTGCACTCTTGCATGCTTTAGGGCGAAGTTTTATTAACTGTTTAACGTCGCAGTGACTCAGATAGCTTGTTGATGACGATGGAGTAGAAAAGGGCTAGGAATGGTAAGGAAGCAGCCGTGGCCGTAATTAAGGAACAGCACTAGCATTCGCGTGGTGTGAGAATGAGAAACCACGGAAAAGCATCTTCAGGGCTGCCTGTGATGGGGTGTGAACCAGGGGTGTAGCCAAGGTAGGAGTTACTGAGGGTTAGAGCTCCCCCCCCCCTTCCTCCCCATGGAAATGATACAAAAAGAAAATAAACAGAAATGGACAATAAACTATTCAGAGATATAATTGTAGAACCAACAGATCTGTTGAATCTATTTTCTAAGAAGCCTCGAAAGTTGGATTTTAGATTGTAAACTGAACATACCATTCGCTGAAAAACTGTTGACCTTGATCGTATTGTCCTTGTTCTGTATTTTGTAGTGCACTGCAATATGAATATCGACATAATTCACTTGTGTCAGTGTCCTGCCTACGCTACTGCTTCGAACCCACCACCTCTCGAATGTAAGCTTACAGCTAAACGGCTCTTACCCCGCTGCCAATTGACTCGGCTTTTATGGTAAATATGAATGCTACAGACCCACTTTAGTGCAGATTAATATCTGTAACTTAGAGCTTCGTTAACCGTTGTCGAGTCCGTAGTCGTGGCTTAAGAATTGTAATGGAGGCTGTCTGGGTAGTTGGATTAAAACCCTTGGCCTGCCACAGATTTAATATGAGAGAAAAAGAAGGAAAGCCGGACTTGATTTTTCCTGGTTTTTTTTTAAAAAAATGTCTTCTTCTGGCGGATTACGTGATTTATATTCTCGGACACCCATGACAGTCCCTAAAACTAAAGAAATAATCACCATCTCAAACGTCAATAGTACCGAGCTCGATAGCTGCAGTCGCTTAAGTGCGGCCAGAATCCAGTAATCGGGAGATAGTGGGTTCGAGCCCCACTGTCGGCAGCCCTGAAGATGGTTTTCCGTGGTTTCCCATTTTCACACCAGGCAAATGCCGGGGCTGTACCTTAATTAAGGCCACGGCCGCTTCCTTCCACTTCCTAGGCCTTTCCTATCCCGCCGTCGCCATAAGACATCTGTGTCGGTGCGACGTAAAGCAAAGAAAAAAAAAGTCAATAGTTTTCAATGCATCACTAGCAAAATGATCTCGATAATATTGTGAGATGGACAGCAGGCAATGGTATGGTGATAAACGGGGTTAAAAGTTAGGTTGTGAGTTTCACAAATAGGAAAAGTCGTCTCAGTTTTAATTACTGACTTGAGGGGGTGAAAGTTCCTTTTGCGGATCATTGTAAGTACCTAGGTGTTAATATAAGGAAAGATCTTCATTGGGGTAGTCATATGAATGGGATTGTAAATAAAGGTAAATAAATGATTATGAGAGTATTTAGGGGTTGTATGTTGGCTTTTGCAGTGCATTATGTATTCTGGTATGGGCTAGAGCAGTTTTGTTACTTTCATTGATCTGTCCGGCTTTGACAATATGAAAGTAACTGAAGTATGAGCGATGCTAGTAATGCCATTCCTTGTGCAGCCATTAGTACGCCTCTTCAGTGATGCCTAGGCCATCTATGACAGCTGATGGCGGAGCTGTTGATGATCCAACCAGCCTTCGGGATGAGGACTGAACATACACAGTAAGGATGTAAAGGAGAGGGCATATACGTCTCTGGTAAGACGCCAACTGGAGTATGGTTCCAGTGTATGGGACTCTCACCAGGGACTTGATTCAAGAGCTGCAAAATATACAAAGAAAAGCAGCTCGATTTGTTCTGGGTGATTTCCGACAAAAGAGTAGCGTTACAAAAATGTTTGCAAAGTTTGGTTTGGGAAGACCTGGGAGAAAGCAGACGAGCTGCTCGACTAAGCGGTATGTTCCGAGCTCTCAGTGGAGGGTTGGCGTGGAATGGCATCAGTAGACGAATGTTCGACTGGTGTCTTTAAAAAATAGGAAAGATCACCATATGAGTATAAAGTGTGAATTCAAGAGGAAAAATTGAGGCAAATATTCGTTTATAGGAAGGGGAGTTAGGGATTGGAATAACTTACCAAGGGAGATGTTCAATAAATTTCCAATTTCTTTACAATCATTTAAGGAAAGGCTAGAAAAACAGCAATTAGGGAATCTGCCACCTGGGCGACTGCCCTAAATGCAGGTCAGTTGTGATTGATTGATTGATTGATTGATTGATTGATTGATTGATTGATTGATTGATTGATTGATTGATTGATTGATTGATTGATTGATTGATTGATTGATTAGGATGTTCCTTGTTATATCTTCTCTTGTTGTATAGCTGGAGATATTCCTGCGGATTCCTGTCCAGCCTCTAGTCTTCTTCACCTCCTCCTCGCAGGCAACCTGCTCGGTAAAGCGAATGTACCGTTAGAAGTTAATTCTCTATTGTTGAGGAAGCTGCACGTTGCAGAAGGGAAGAATAATCTTGTAAGGCTCGCTTTACAGTACTTTCGTCGATAAGTAGTGAAGTGAATATTCCGTGAAGTAGTTCATGGTAGTAGCTACATTAATGTTTACTCTCTTAAAGTCGCGTCTTGTGTGTGACATCAAACACAAGGCTAAGTCTTCATAAAAGAGGTAGCTTCTCCGGTCAGATTGTGAGTCTTCGATAACTCTATCAGACTTAAAAAAAAAAGAAATTCACTTCCGGCTTTTACAGTTCCGGAAAAACAGCCTAAAATCGCATGTTTCTTTACTCGTTTTCATTTTGATTCAAATCCTAGTCAAATTAACTTATTTGCATAATTCTTTCTGCATTGTGTTCCTTGGTTCAATTCCCTCAGGTGATGTTCTATTTCTTTTTTATGTCCACACCGTATGTAATTACAAGGACTTAAGTGAAACTCTGCGTTGACTCACATTAGCGCTCTTATTGGTAGAAAATGGCAAACTGCTAATCTAATCGACCGGATTACGATGATTAAGAAAGGGATTGTAATTTTCAGAAATAAATAATATATTCACATCATTTATTATTTTATTTACCTCAAATTCAACATTGAATTGCTTTCCTGAAGGGCTAGAACTGCGGATGTTTACCTTCAGGGACGTAAAATTCCCTACGAAAGATGTGAATTGTGTTTTGCAAGTGGACACACGAGAAAAGCCAGAAAGCTGATCGTTCTGAGAGAGAGAGAGAGAGAGAGAGAGAGAGAGAGAGAGAGAGAGAGAGAGAGAGTTGTTTCTTCATGCCAAGCAAAACCTTGAATGGAATCTTTCTCCGAGTTCCAGGACATGCTTCTCAACCTGAGACTCCACGAATCGTGAAGTAAAGGTTTGTAACGCTTAATATTCTGCCTCACTCTACATTATTTGAAAATCAAAATATTTCTACGTTGTGTATCGTCCTTAAATGGCTGTGAGCACTCCTAATTTTCAGTGTGATTCACTAAATACTAAGAAACTAGACCCTACAGTATATGGACCATGCGGGTCCCTGAAGGAGTGAAAGGTAAATGTTTCATTTACTGCCCGTAACCTCTGTTGTTTGCTTGGGAACTTTTTCCTCAGAAATTAACCTAGTACTCATTTCTGCAGTAGGGTGAGTGAGCCTCTTTCAAGGCATAGTAGGCGTGTATCTACAATTTTCAATCTCCAGGCGGAAAACCGAAACCTCGTTCTTCAGGGTGAACCCTTCGCACACTTATCGCCTCGGCTAGGATATGGGAGATTTATTTATCATGTGACTGTAAGTCAGTGGAAATAGTGATTTCGTTGGGTGGGCTGAGTGGCTCAGACGGTTGAGGCGCTGGCCTTCTGCCCCAACTTGGCAGGTCCGATCCTGGCTTAGTCCGGTGGTATTTGAGAGTGCTCAAATACGTCAGCCTCGTGCCGCTAGGTTTACTGGCACGTAAATGAACTCCTGCGGGACAACATTCCGGCACCTCGGCTTCTCCTAAAACCGTAAAAGTAGTTAGTGGGCCATAAAGCAAACCTAACAAAATAGAAACATATTAGCATTGTTATTGGTTGGGTTATATTATTATTATTATTATTATTATTATTATTATTATTATTATTATTATTATTATTATTTCCTTCTTTCTTCCATTGTCTGGTGATTGAAAATTCAACTGAGGGTAAGAGTAAAGCGACTTTCATTGGATGTTAAAATGAAAGTAGTAGAGTGGACACGGAAGCAATAAAATTATACTTCTCTAATGATATGTTTTCAAATGTTGTGTTTCGCAAGGCAATCCACGGTCTTGCTTCTGTTACGCTACAATTAATTTGTTGGTGTGGGAATTCATACCGCGGAGGGATGCCTCAGTGATTGCAGAAATCTAATTTCCCTCCGGTTATAACTTCCAGTCGAGATGTTGAACCTTTCTTTGAGGAGAAAGTTGCTGATCTTATCAAAACAAAGTGGTGTACTTTTCTAACAGCACGACCGGAAATATGGAAGACGCCAAAATGGAATGTGACTTATTTTTACTTCGAATTTGTCATAACAAGTCAGTATGCAGCGTATTGGAAACTTCAGTTTCATTCATATAATTAGTAATGCGTTTCAGAGAGTTTAGTATGACTGTCGAATATAGATTGATAACTTGGACAGCAAAATTTGTTGGAAATACGAGAAGGAAGAGAGAGGTGAACGGTGTTTTTTTTTTTTTTTTTTTTTTTTTTTTTAGTTGCTTTACGTCGCACCGACACAGATAGGTCTTATGGCGACGATGGGACAGGAACGGGCTAGGAGTAGGAAGGAAGCGGCCGTGGCCTTGATTAAGGTACAGCCCCAGCATTTGGCTGGTGTGAAATTTAGCGCGGTAGTATACGTGTTCCCTGGTGTTTTCGTTTGTTTAGCTCTATTCCTTTTGAAATTGTATTACTAGAATCCAATATCAGGCACTTATTAAGCTATAATGTGGAAGTCCAGGTCAGAAACAGAATTAGGACTGAAATATACACATACGAAGAAATGTTAAAATTAATTAACTGTATAACGAAACTGAAACTGTTATAGAAAATAAAAAGACTGAAAATGTAACCTGGACGCAAAAGTTTAAGATTCAGGTTATGTATCTTTTTTGTCTAGTACTATTTACGAGGTTGCGCGTTACGACGAAGGTAAAGTTTATATTCGTAATTAATGCCACTGATGCAACGTGGGATCATTAATTTTATTATTAATTCAATTTATTGTTTGTTCATTGAATAAGTGGTTAGTTTCTTTCTTTTTAGTACAATATGAGAATAGTAACTGGCATGCATTTATCTTTAGCGTAAATACTTTTGCAGCAAGTTGTTATGAAGTAAAAGAAATATAACCTCCTTAACATCCTCATTCGACGGACGAATCGCCATGAACAACGTCGTATACCTTTACTCCATATGTGCGTCGCGGATAGATTTGGAATAGAACCCACGCTTTTGACACGCAATTTAATGATTAGGAAATGTGTACTATCACGTCTAGTACCCTACCGACTACCATTTACAAGGTAAGAAAATGTTAGACTATTGCGACTCGAACCCACGAAAATCTGCTTAGCAGCAAACTTCGCTGTCCTAACGACCACGGCTACCCAAAAGCTCGCGGTTAAATGCTTGTGTGCTGCTGATATACTCAGTAGCAACAACTTGCTAGCTTGGGAAATCTTTAAAAATTTTGTGATAGCTGGACAGGAAGCATGACATACTTTATAAATATATACATAAATTACATTGTAACAACTTAATTTCGCATAGCATCATTCAGATGCAGTTTCATCTTCATGAGTAGCCATCTTGATTCTTTACAGTAGCGTCCCAGATTGCAAATAAACGAAAGTCGTAGTGCGCGGTTTCAACCGAACTTCCAGATAAATGTCCAAACTACCAAATAAATTTATACCGCACTTTTATCTGGCTGTCGTAGTACAGGCCCTTAGTGAGGGACACCACGGGAATACCGGCGCCCATGATTAGTCCCATTATGTGCGAAACACCATGGGCTTGTGTTACCTGTGAGTGATGGCATTGTGTGCGACATACGGTAGGTACCACTGTAGTAACAACACCATGGTTCTAACTCCCAGTGATTAGTACCACTATGAGGGGCCGGCGACCTGGATGTTGGACCCCTGTAGATAATAATGCAATTCAGGCTTTGTGAATTCGATCCACTGATTGTTTTTGTTTCATTATCATTTTTTCATCCTCATTCGTTCTAGGTTCTAGTCAGTGGATAAATGTTGAAGTTTTAATTTTCGTTTCGTTCACCTCTTACCATTAGAGGCCGATGACCTAGCTGTTAGGCTCCTTTAAACTAAAATAATAATAATCATCATCATTAACAAGTCATAAAAAGACCTTCCCACTGCACTTGAAGTTGTGCGTACGCCACTGATCAGACGCAGCTTGGTTTATTCACAGAACAAATCACATAGAAAGATCTGTCGTGCTCACGCAATCCGGAGGCATTTCTTGATCTCATTCCGTCGAAGTTCATCATAACGATTTACGTCCTTTTTTTCTTGGATGACATCATCTCCCAAGATTTAATACGATATTCATGTGTCCCTGTGGAGCCATAAGTTGTCGCCATATAACGAGAGTCATACTTCATAGCAGCAGCATTGGAAAATGCTAGCGTGTGCATCATAAACTGCAAAAAAAGAAAACGGAGAAAGAACCTGACCATACAATCTTGGTATTTTGCAAGCTGAAGCAAAGATTATTTCAGTTCATATTCAGACGGCTGTTTTAAAGGTAATCCGACAGACAGAACCACTGTAATTGAGAAATATTTGTTCGAGGTTCTGTCACAAATCACCACCTCGAGCTAGATATGACTGACTTCTTCCTGACCTTCTTTCCGAGTTTACGGGAGTCACTACTTACGGATTCGGCCGAGTTTTACGGCCCGATGTTCTCCCTAACGCCAACCCTATGTGGAGAGATATATTCACTGTTGTGTGTTTCTTTGGTGGTTCGTAATGTGGCGTGTTGTTTGCAGACGAAGATTAATTGTATTCAGACAAATACCCAGTCCTCGAACCAGTTAAAATCCCCAGCCCAGTCAAGAATTGCACCCGCGGCCCTCTGAACCGAAGGCTATAGCCCCTGCTATGTAAGCGCATACACTACGGGTACAACCTTACTCTTTCACCTGCGTTAATACTGATGGTAGTGATTTATTGTTATTTTCTAACTGTTTTGTTCGATTCGGTGCCCCTAACCATACAGTTTAGCGACCCTACTTGCCGACACGACGTCGTACTGTTCATCTTGCAGGTTGGCACTATGCAGTCATGATTTTTCCGTGACTTGCGAGGTTATACGTATTGCCACTGCCGTATTGTGAAAATCACTAATGTTACATTTGTGGATAAGCTATAAGTAAAGCATATTTTATTTTTCTGTAAATCTATTTGGATAATGCCAGGTAAGTAGAATTGTGGCAGGTTCGAATAATACATTTAATGACATAGTGTGAAATGACGAACGCCAAGTTTTATTAACACGCGGGAGGTCGTGTGAAGGCAAATTGCTCACGCTTAATGTTTTAATGAGCTGCTATTTTCCCGTTTCCAATTAATACTCTGATAAAAATATAAATATGTACCCTATTTAACTGCGTCTCAACTAGTATTAACATAATTACCCAGTAAAAATATTTTCTCAGTATACAAAATTAATGAATTTTTTTCAAAATCTCGTAAAATTACGAGGGTTTTTAAAGAGTGCGAGAGGTCGCGCGTGACCCATATTGCCTCAACGATTGCATTTGTACATTTCAATGAATGATTTGGTCACAATTCGAGATAAAACTACAGCACCACACTTCACTGAAAGCCACCATAAACCTCATGAATTTTACTAAGAAACTTTCTTGGAAATGCAGTCCTGTAAGAATGCACTATGCGAGGGGTCGCACGAAGGCAATTTGCCGCGGCAGATGCGAGAACTCCGGAACGCAGCAGTCAGTACACTGACGATAATCAACGTCAGGCGAGAGTGAGGGAGGGGAGGGACGAAACGAGCGCCCTAAGCCCTACAGCGGCTAGCAACGAAATTATTATTAACAAATATTTAAACAGTGCGGCCAACTGCCGGGGGTGCGACCTCTCGCGTGTTAATACGGTCTTATTTCGTCCAATTCATATGTATAGAATTCAATTGTTGTTGTTGTTGTTGTTGTTGTTAGAGTCATCAGACCATAGACTGGTTTGATGCAGCTCTCCATGCCACCCTATCCTGTGCTAACCTTTTAATTTCTACGTAACTATTGCATCCTACATCTGCTCTAATCTGCTTGTCATATTCATACCTTGGTCTACCCCTACCGTTCTTACCACCTACACTTCCTTCAAAAACCAACTGAACAAGTCCTGGGTGTCTTAAGATGTGTCCTATCATTCTATCTCTTCTTCTCGTCAAATTTAGCCAAATCGATCTCATCTCACCTTTAGCATTCTTCTGTAACACCACATTTCAAAAGCTTCTATTCTCTTTCTTTCTGAGCTAGTTGTCGTCCAGGTTTCACTTCCATACAATGCCACGCTCCACACGAAAGTCTTCAAAAACATCTTTCTAATTCCGATATCAATGTTTGAAGTGAGCAAATTTCTTTTCTTAAGAAAGCTCTTCCTTGCTTGTGCTAGTCTGCATTTTATGTCCTCCTTACTTCTGCCATCGTTAGTTATTTTACTACCCAAGTAACAATATTCATCTACTTCCTTTAAGACTTCATTCCTAATCTAATATTTCCTACATCACCTGCCTTCGTTCGGCTGCACTCCATTACTTTTGTTTTGGACTTATTTATTTTCATCTTGAACTCCTTACCCAAGACTTCATCCATACCATTCAGCAACTTCTCGAGATCTTCTGCAGTGTCAGATAAAATAACAATATCATCGGCAAATCTCAAGATTTTGATTTCCTCTCCTTGGACTGTGATTCTCTTTCCAAATTTCTCTTTGATTTCCTTTCCTGCCTGCTCTACGTAAACACTGAAAAGGAGAGGGGACAAACTGCAGCCTTGCCTCACTCCTTTCTGGATTGCTGCTTGTTTTTCAAAGCCCTCGATTCTTATGACTGCAGACTGATTTTTATACAGATTGTAGATAATTCTTCGTTCTCGGTATCTGATCCCTATCATCTTCAGAATCATGAATAGCTTGGTCCAATCAACATTATCGAATGCCTTTTCTAGATCTACGAATGCCATGTACGTGGACTTGTCCTTCTTGATTCGATCCTCTAAGATCAGACGTAAAGTCAGGATTGCTTCACGTGTTCCTACATTTCTTCTGAAGCCAAATTGTACTCCCAACTCAGCTTCAACTAGTTTTTTCATTCTTCTGTAAATAATACGTGTTAACATTTTGCAGGCATGCAATACTAAACTAATGGTGCGGTAGTTTTCACACCTGTCAGCACTGGCTTTCTTTGGAATAGCTATAACAACATTCTTCCGAAAATCGGATGGGACTTCTCCTGTCTCATACATCTTGCACAATAAGTGAATTCAATTAGGATGTATAAGAAGCAAGAAAATCATACAAGAACTCCTACCGAAAGGAAAGCAGCGTTACCTCCTCTATAATGATCAGTTCAGTTTGAAATGGAAGGAATTTTCGTTATCAACCTAACCTAACCTCGTACGGTTTGCAGACTTAACATTTATGTATTCTTACTGGCTCACGGCATAATATGATTTGCTCGTGTGTATTATTACAACTTGGTTTCACTTCAGGCCGACAATAGCAAATTTCAAGAAGAGAGCTGAATTGTTTGCACCAGGCAAACACCGAGGAATACGGTTCTAGTAATGCGAATATCAATATAAAGGCAGAAATATAACATTAAATTGAGGCCGAGAGAGTGTTTATGTCCTTAATTCCTCATTGAGATTTAAAACCGACTTAATTATGAATATCTTGATAGATCATTCACTTGGGTAAGAGAACCTCCATTACTGATACTTACATTGAGGTTAGTTTGTTATGGTTATGTCTGGTGATTTCAATACGTAACTGGTCAAGTTGGCAACAGTGATGAGCCATTTAAAAAAGAAAATAGGGTGGCGATATTTGCTTTTTAGTCTATAGCCTTACGTATAGTACGATGACTAGTCGAGCAGTAGATTTGACAAATGTTATTTTATTATTTTTCTACAAATTTAGTGATATCGTGATCATGAACACAGGACCTCCAGTGTTGCATGGAATACGAACCCGAAGGACGTGAATTTTCATTTCAAAAATCCCACATGCAATGGTCAGTATTCGAACCGCAGCTACCTTGGTCGGAAGTCAGTGACTGTCTCGGCTATTACACTCTCCCCCTCGCAATGAGAGCTGCCGACCGAGGGATTCAAACCCACTACCTTTCGTACACAAGCTCACAGCTTCACGAATCGTACCGTGTAATCAACTCGCTCGGTCAGTAAATTAGTGTATGCTGAGCTCTCTCCGTAGCATCGATTTTTCGAAGTTCCTTGTTGTTTTATTTTAGAATTAAAGGATGCCACTCATGCATGTGAGCAAATACAATCTTGTGATATGGAGTACGGCTGCGGTAGAATAACACTCACGGTAACCCCGGACTGTCGTAAGAGGCGACTAAAAGGAGCCCCGGCGGCTCTTAAGTTGGAAGCGTGGGTTAGTGATCACTGGGCCCTTAGATAAATGCTCGAATTGCTTCCACTTGTGTCAGGCTCTTAACTTTCATTTAACCTATCCGACCTTCCTTGGTCAACTTTTGTTCTTTTCCTACCCAACGGTATTAGAGCATTCGAGACCTAGGGAGTCTTTAATTTGCAAGCCCTTCTTGGCCCTTGTCTTTCTTTACCCGATTCCATCATTTATCGAAGTGTCGGACCTCTTTGTTTTCCTCCCTGATTACTTTTATCAGAGGATGTTTGCCTAGTTGTACTTCCTCTTAGCTCTTTAACGCTCACAGTATTTTGTGTTTAGTTTGCGTACATGAACAGTGGCTAAATATTTAGACACTGAGTTCTTGCATACCTAGCAGTATCACATGTTGTGTACATTCTCAGTTTGTTGCTATCCCGATATTCATAATTTAACTTTTGTCAATAATCCATGTGAGGCTAATAGCTAACAGTGCATATATTTAGTTACCAGCCTATTGTCAGTAGAAATGAACTGTGGCTAAATATTTAGCCACCAGGTTCTGAAGTTCGTTTGAAAGGGTTTTATGAAAAAACACAATCAATAATCAAATGACATCCAACTCCTGCTACAAATAATGTTCTTCTAATAAAAAATAAAATTTGATCACTCAGGGAAAATTCAGGTATCCATATCCACTTACCTGTAAAGGGTTAAAGCAATCACAACAATTTTTTTCTAGTTGTTTTACGTCGCACCGACACAGATAGGTCTTACGACGACGATGGGACAGGAAAGGGCTAGGAGTGGGAAGGAAGCGGCCGTGGCCTTAATTAAGGTACAGCCCCAGCATTTGCCTGGTGTGAAAATGGGAAACCACGGAAAACCATTTTCAGGGCTGCCGACAGTGGGGTTCGAACCTACTATCTCCCGAATACTGGATACTGGCCGCACTTAAGCGACTGACGACACGTTCTGAGCCCTCGAGCACTCATAATATTGTCACATGCATGTGCGGTGCAAATTACTGCGTCGCGTTATAATTCCAGTGGAGTAAATGTGCTTGGACGACTCTAATTTGCGTGCACCACATTAACATGGCAGTTTCATAACGGTAATTTGGCTGGATTTTAATTTCCCTCGCAGGATGATAGTTTAAGTGGTGTTCGTGGACCGTGTCTGGGATAAGCAAATGTAACTGTATAGCTGTGATAGTCTTCAAGGTCAGACGGTGTACGAGAGATCCAGCCCCACGCCAAAACATTCGTTTGACGCCGATTTAATTGTGAATGGCCTTGTGATATTCTCTTCATATTTACATACTGTTATGCCTTTCAGCATTCAGTCTGCAAACATGCAGAATCCGTCCGTCCGTTCTACTGGACCGGTTTACTTCATTTTTTGTTTTATTCTCTCCGGAATTACTTGACAGTGAATCATGAGTATTGATAGGTCTCTTAACTTGAGCAGTTTTGAGTAATCGTAAAATCAAATAATTAAATGATCACTCCGATAATTGCAGACGAAGGCTTACCCTAACCCGCAATACATTCTGTACTTAGCACGTTGCTAAGCGACTAACACTTTCATTAATATTCTGATAAATGTGGTTTTCATCTTCGGTAATGCCATTTCATGCAGCCATGTTTGGTTACTACCTGTCAAGCCACAGAGTATACACTTCCTCTGATCATGGAAGAATAATATTTTGTGCTATATACTCTTTGATACTCTGACCTTTCCCAGCTTCTGAATACAGTATACTCAACAGATGGCAAAACATTCCTAATAACTTACATGCTGCTAAGAGAAAACAGTCGACGTACGCACAGAAGGGAAGGTATCAAGTCGACTAGCCTGTATGGCCATTACCAGTAATAAAGCGCAGGGACAAACACTTGAAACAGTGGCTGTCTACTTACCCGAACCAGTATTGTCACGGCCAGTTGTATATGCACTATCTCGGACAAGATCGTTTGAAAATGTTTAAGAACCAGATACGCCCGAATGGTCGAAGCACAGTGTATGCAAAGAAGTGTTTACTACATTACGAATGTATCAGTTATTATGTACCGGTACTGAATGTTCATGAAACTATTGGAAAAAGTAGGCAAAACAATATGACTACGAGTTATCTGACCCATTTATAACGAATGCTGCTGAGCGGCGCGGGTCGACTAGTTATTGTGACTAGCAGTTTCCCGCGGGCTTCGCCCTCATTGTATCGTGTCCTTCATTAATATCCCCACGAATGCACTTGCAAAGTTGCAAGGTAATGAAATAATACACATGAACTGTTGTGGTCATAGAAGGCAATATTATATGACGTAGAGGAATGGAAAACTATGGTACATAGGCTACGATTGAAGCAAGTGCAGTAATCCAATGTACGAATAATATGGAGTTCGTATAGGTTGAAATAAACAGACTTAATGAAATACGTCACTCAATACTCATTCCTGTCAAATTTACTATGTTGCATCATAGACGAAAATCCGCCGCATAAAAGCAATCATTTGATACTCGTGTATGGAATTGAGGTTAGGAAACGTAGAGGGATGGTACGTACGATTGAAGCACGTACAGTAATCCAGTCTATGACCAATACGAATTCTGTATAGTTTGAAATAAAGAAAATCCAAGTCTCAAAGCAAATACTCAATGCATTCCTATGTGAATCAGAGAGAAACATCCGCTACCTGTAAGCAATCATTTGATATTATGGAGTTGAGGTTAATTTTCCAGAGAATAACTAGCTAGATTGTATCACAAATATTCCTTGCTATTTTAAGTTCCATGCTGTTCGTTTGGTATCAAAAATAGCGTCAACACATAAAACCTTCTACTCGTATATCACACATTATGACCAGTTTTATGAAATCTTTGACGATATAACTGCCTCTCCGATCCGTCCGACTTATTTATGGGATTAAGATTAATTTTTCTGAGAATAAATCGTATATTGTATCATGTAACTCTATAAGATTTGTGACACAAAAGTAAGCACTAAATAAGCTAAGAAAGGGGAATATACGTGCTGTCCTAGACTGTGTAACATCGTTAACGTCTAGAACAAAATAAATTATATTTAGTGTAGTGATAGCCTAATAATTGTAAGAGGAGAATGTAATGCATGTGTCGAATTTAATGCATATAAGTACCAACTAAGTTTAGTACTGTACCTCTGTATGAGGTTTGACCGTATTCTAAGTTCCATGCTTTTCGTGTGTCCAGTCTATTCCTTAAGAGCTTTAAAATTAAAAATGGCGTCAACATTTAAATTCTTCTACCTGTATATAACATTATGACCAATTATTTTGACGATATTATTACCTCGACGACCCGTCCGATGGCCTCCTGAACCTTGGTGCAAATGTTGGTACGGATCAGAGGAGGCGTGTAGATTTGTACAACGAATAAAATTGCCTTTAAGGGGATACGGAGCCGCCTATCTTACCAATGTTAAATATGTTTAATTAATGTTCCTTTTTCTCAGGATCTAATAAAGTTGTGAAAATGAAATTTGTCACATTTTATTCAAACCTCATTTGATATACTGACGGAGCGTTTGTGTAATTGGACGTAAGGGGACTCAGATACATATTTTTTTTTAAACAGTCAAGAAATAGAATGATTTTTTTCCTTAAAAAAAACAGCCAAATCTCAAACAGTTTTATATAAATCAGGAAATGCCTCCGTTAAAATGTAACCAATATGAGACAAACTAATGTTGAAAATTACACATCTCTGTGATAAATAGTCACCTAGGAAAAGGAACATACATTTGAAAAAATTGGAAACTGAGAAAACTGCAGTTAAAACTTTCCACACATATGATTTTCTCATTGTTAGCGCAAGTTTAAATTAAAATTGTGGCAACTTTTAATTGTTAAACTATAATGTATTATACATCATTTTAAAGAGCAGACTTCAGAGATTCATAAAATATAAACAAAATAAAAAATTATATTTTTAACCATTTTAACCTTTCCGTACCCCCTTAAATTTATAGATGATTATTATTATTACCATCATCAGTTGCTCTAGTTTGGGGACTGGGTGTTTGTGTTCGTTTTAATAGACATCTTCAAGCACATGCAACACATCACACGACAAACTAGTGATGGGATAATGGAATACTTTTAATAATCGAATAACCTCCATCCGATTATGAAAATAATCGAATGGGTTTCAAATACGAATATCATTCAGTTCTAGTGATGGTATAATCCAATACTTTAAAATTCGAATAACCTCCATCCAGTTATTTAAATATTCGAATGTTTCAAATATCATTCAGTTGTATCGCATAGAATAATCCGATGCGTCATGAATGAAGTTTTCAGTTCAAGTGTATCGGATGGATAATCAGTTATTGAAATAAGCGAATAGATAAAATCTTACGAAAAATAGAAATACGGCTTTTTTTTTCCAAATGTTGGCGCGTGATGCAGTATATTAATCTGTGTATTTTAAGTAATGGCATCTCAATGCATGACTTATTCATACGCGTGGAGCATAAGCACTTTATTATTTTCGGATGGCTTATCAGAGACCGTTCCTCCTCCTCACACACTTCCTTTAAGGGGATGGAGATAGGTAATTTTAATTTCCTTATGATGAGACTGATGAATTGATGACACCGTTAAGACTACTTTACATTCGATTATTTCGAAAGCATTCACTATTCAGTTGCCCCAATCATTCGAATGGAAATTCAAATGAATGATCGGAAAAATATTAGAATGGAAAAAGTAATCGAATAAGCGATTATTTTGTATTCGATTATCCCATTACTACGAAAACCTCCCTCCCCCTCCCCCCCACACACACGCACCAAAAACACGCGATATTAATACTTCCCCTTATGTAGATTTGGCGTCAGGAAAGTCATCCGGCCGTAAAATCGAAGTGGCGACCTCAGGTAATCAGGGAAAGCCGAGAAGTAGTAGTAGTTCGTCGTATTAAATGACAGGGACCGTGAACTGACGAGTGAAAGGTTACATTTCGTGAGTAATAGGTGTTTTTAAAAATAAATGTGTATTGTTAGAATGGCTTTTTTGTGTTTCCCTGTTCCTTTTCATTCTGTTTGTCAGTTCTACTCACGTTCTGTTGAGGCTAGCTGGTGTCTCTCGAGGAATCAAGCGACTGACTAGAGTCCCTGAACAATCTCCTCGCAGCAAAGTTTAGATCTCATGCTGCTGATTTAACCACAACGCACAGCTTCGTTGTGGTTAATTAATGGAAAGAATGACGTTCCGAAAGAAGTCAATACTACAGTCGCCTTCGGTTGATGATAAACTTACTCGGACGGGATTTTTCATGTTGGATATCTGCCATGTATGCGTGTAGGATAAGGGATCCTAAAAATGATAGTCAACATTTCCAAATGGTTGTTAAGAACAAGTACAGTAGCATTTCTGTTGCACAAGTTTTTTTGCATCCCCTGGCTCATTTTTAAGACCCCAAGTTTCTATCTATAGTATTTGTATACAAATCCAGTTATGCATGGTTTTCGGAAAAATATGTTTTATGATTTTCGTATCAAAATACGGTGGATCCTATTTTCCCTAGACTTAATTCATTATTGTGATTCATTCACTGAATATTTCTTTTAAATATTATACTACTTTCGGTTTCAAAATAAGACCACATTTTGTGATTTTGTATCATATTCAGGGCATCTTGCCGTACTACTAGCCTACAATTATTGTAGATTGTTTACGACTATAATACAGCCTACAAAAAAATTAATGTTATAAAAAACCGAAGAGTTACTACTTTATAAATCCTTCTCCATAGCTTAGCACGCTACGTCCTATTACACCCCATGGAGCTAATGGGCTTATTTGTTTTTAAAATAAGAACACATTGCTTCGATTATGAAGAAAGACTTAAACAAATTAAGCATATAAACCAACCAACCAAACAAACAAACAAACAAACAAACAAATAAATAAACAAGCAAACCCCATGGAGGCCATGGCCTACCAAGCTACCGCTCGCTGTTCAGCCCGAAGCCCTGCAGATTACGAGGTGTCATGTGGTCGGTACGACGAAACCTCATCTCGCCGTCAAATAGCTCCTCAGTTGTAATGACATACGCTGAGTGGACCTCGAACCGGCCCAGGTAAAAATCCCTGACGTGACCGGGAATCTAATCCGGGGCCTCCGAGTAAGAAGCAGGCACGCTACTCCTATACCACGGGGCAAATTATAGGGGCTGCCTAGCCGAGCGGATACAGGCGGAAGAACATGGATTCAATTACCCGACAGGTTTCATTTTCTGGAGACACATATGACTGGGGGCAAAGGTAGAGCTAACCACTCTACCCTACTTAGTCCCGAAATTAAGGATAATGGACAAAGACTCATGACCTATTCGGATATAGTTTTGCTTCCTATGTTGCATATCGAAATAACATCAAGTAAAAGTGAACAAGAAAATTTCTTCTTTTTCTTCTTCCACCACGTTTGTAGGGTCGCGGGTGCGAACTGCGAAGCACATGTGGGTTTGGTCCTGTTTTACGACCGGATTTCTTACCTGACGCCTACCCCATATGGAGCGATATAATCACTAATGCGTATTTCTCTAGTGGTTGGGAGTGTAGTGTGTTGTCTGAATATGAAGAGGAGAGTGTGGGACGAATACAAACGCCCAGTCCCCGGACCAGAAGAATTAATCAGACGCGATTAAAATCCCCGACTGGCCGGGAATCGAACTCGGGACCCTCTGAACCGAAGGTCTCAAAGCTGACCATTCAGGCAAGGAGTCTGACGAACAGCAAATCATCATTAAGTAAAAGTGAACAGACCAACCAAACAAAGGAACTGTATGGCGCTACAGCCTTGACTACTGCTCAGCCCGAATGCCTGCAGATTACTAGGAGACGCGCGGTCAGCGCGGTAAATCCGCTTGACCATCATTCTGGACTTTCTCTACTGAGAGCCTCTGTTGATTAGTGGTACTGTTGGCCTCTGGATACGGGATCAAACCCGGCAGAGGCAATGGGA
Organism: Anabrus simplex; assembly: GCF_040414725.1. Classification (NCBI taxonomy): domain Eukaryota; kingdom Metazoa; phylum Arthropoda; class Insecta; order Orthoptera; family Tettigoniidae; genus Anabrus; species Anabrus simplex. Next base: position 1,767,451,840 of record NC_090265.1, on the reverse strand, counting down.
TTTTTGAAAGGCGGAAAGTAAGTCCATTCGACAATTCATGTCTTACGAAGTCGGTACCATTATTTAAAACATCACTGGTGACATGTTTGATGTTTACTCGACAAAATTAATGAAAACTCAGCCATAGATCGTCCAAGCGAGATTCCACGTAGTCTGCCATCTCGTAGCCTAGGTATCGTCAAATTAAATTGCCCACACTCGCTGTACTAGTCGACATGTAAGGGAACAACTTCACTCTTTCTCCCCCAGTAATACTGAAGGTAGTGTTTTGTAGTTATTTCCTAACTGTTGGGTTCGATTCAGTGTCCCTAACAGTACACTTTAAGCACCCTATTTATCTTACAGTTACGTTGGCACTATGTAGTAGTGTTTTTTCGTGACTTGAGACTTACTGCCATGTTGTGAAAATCACCACGTACAGCACATCAATCAAGAAAAATTTTGGCATGATCGAATAATGCATTTAATAAAGTAGTTCGTCTGAAATGACTAACGCAGCATTTTATTAATTACGGTCTTACTTCCTTACTTCCTTAATTCCTCATTGAGCTTAAAACCGACCTAATTATGAATAGGTATCTTTTCTCATGTACTTGCGTATTGATGCTACATTGAGGTTATAGTTTATATCTGGTGATGATTTCATTGTGTAACTAGTCAAGTTGGCAGCAGTGATGAGCCATTGAGAAAACGAGAATAGGGCGGCGATATTTGCTTTTTTGTGTATAGCCTTAGGTGCTAAGTACTTTATTTATTTATTTATTTATTTATTTATTTATTTATTTATTTATTTATTTATTTATTTATTTATTTATTTATTTATTTAACCAAAACAGCGAGAAGCCGAATTACAGAGTTCCGCAAAGAAACATATATTTACAATGGAATAGCACAATGCAAACATTAAAAAAGATAAGTGGAAGAACAATGAGGAAAAACATCTAATGATAAAACGAGAGGAAAAATTCAAAACTAACAAAATAACTGTAGAGACACAACAATTAACAACAAAACATAAAGGCCAAAGAAACAACGAGGAAAATTGAAGATTGAACGTAAAACGAAGAGACGAACTTATGGCTAGGCACAGTAAGATAAATACAGATATAACACATAAGTAACGGTATAGTACAGTAAAAAAAAAATTAAAAAAAATTACATTATGTGCGAAGGAGGGGACAGCAATGAGAAGAGAAAAAAGGAATATAAAGAAATTGAACTAGGAAGTTAAGGAAAAATCGATTAAAGGAGGCATACGAAGAAAAAACATCCAAGTTCCTGACAGAAGATTTAAGGAGGGTTGGTATGCGGATAAATAAACTTCTTTGAACGAGAGGGAGGCGGGAATACGGAATATGAAGGGGCGGATTAATCCTGGTTTTGCGAGTTGGAACGTGTAGGGAAAAGGATGCAGGTTCAGAAGAAGCCGTACAATTATTTAATACCGCGGCCGCTATCTCGTCGTCAGATAGCTCCTCAATTGTTCTCACGTAGGCCAAGTAGACCTAACTAGCCCTATGATAGCACCCCTAACCTGGCCGGGAATCGAACGCGGGGCCCATGGGTAAGAGGCAAGCTTGCCATCCCTTAACATGTAGTTGACCTTAAAACACTCCCGCAGGAGTGCTTTCAAACTTTAATTTGACCATGTCAGGCGAAGTTTTCCTGACAGTGTTAATAAGAAATGCCGTAATTTCTCAAGAGAATCTGATTTCTCTTGTTGGTGGGCTGGGCTACTCATCCCACGTATGGTGCCCCGAGAGAGCCGAACGCCCACACAAACCTTGATTACTCAGGGATTTCACAAGCTGGGGTCGTGTCGTCCTCATTCACTTGCTGATTCCTCGTGGGGATGCCGCATGTCCACATGCCACGCATACTGTAGAGCCACTAGATGACGTAGGAACATAAACATCACGCCTCTGCACAAAACAGCCCTGTCATGTCGTGTTTTGCTGTCTTACATCTCTGCTCTAATATACCGTACCTCATTGAGAGCGGACACTCCCGTGATAGCGTAGCGCATTGCATTTCCAGAAAGGTTGAACATACCGTGAACCCAGTGAACCCTGTTTGACCTTTTGTGTCCATCTCCCGACTTCTTGAGGTCTATTCAATCGGCAGCCCGTGAGACCTCGGAAGATTGAACCCTGGAGGAAAAATTACTTCATTATATTGTATGTATGCTATTTGTGTTGAAGGCTACTTTATCCACCGATATTTTGTGTTAAAAAAGATAGTTATTTGAAACGTCTAGCTGTCACTACGGTGGACAACATCAAGAACTCATTAAAATTCGAGTTTGTTTAAAAAAAAATGCAAACCGCTTTTGCCTCATTTGTCGGGTTTATGAAGGCCCTCTACGGTGAAAATTAATGACTTGAATTCGTCATCTGCATTCAGTGATTGCTTTCAAGAAGTGGGAATGGTTCGGTTTTGGATTGATATTGATCCCAACTTACTCCCAAATAAATGTGAAAAAAACATGCGTAATATTTATATTCGGCTCAGTGTAGTGTAAGTTTGCGAACTGGCCTTTCCTCATATGAATGCAAAAGTGCAGCAGCTAGAAGGATTGTCTCAGGAATGCTCTGACATTACGCACATTGGTGAGAGACAAAAAATGCCCCTTCTCACATTAGTTAGTTTGAAAATGTCATTTACGAGTATATGCATATTTTGAAGTTGGGCAATTTCATGCTTTACGAGAAGTACAGTAAAACTGCGTTTTATGTTATTACCACCTAAAATAAAATAATTTAAAAACTCCATGTGCAATACTTTTGCAATTAATAAGTGGGGGCCGCCTATACTTTTACCATAGTTACAACTTTTTGTAAGTGACCCAATGAGAAAACTAACTGAATAGCTCTGAGTAGAGGTTTCATGACGTATCGGGCTAGTAATATTTTTATATCAGCTGAACAAACATTTCCTCGTGCGGTGTTCTTTAAAGTCCTGATCCGTTCAGTTTCTGAAGTTCATATTAAGGAAGTTCTACTCGTGGATACATTGAAAATGTATCTCTCAGTACACAACGTCCTTATATGATAGGAGTTAGCTAAGATATTCTTCTACCGAACGCGTTGCCTTCGCGGTTCGAGTCACAGCTGTGACCCTGCATTCGGGAAAAGTGGGCTCGAACTCCACCACCGGTAAGACCCCAGTTAGAGTATGGTTCCAGTGTATGGGGCCCTCACCAGGATTACTTGATTTGAGAAGTGGGAAAATCCAAAGTAAAGCAGCTCTATTTGTTCTGGGTGATAACGATAAAAGGCTGCCCCGCGGTGTAGGGGTAGCGTGCCTGCCTCTTACCCGGAGGCCCCAGGTTCGATTCCCGACCGGAATCTGGATCGGAGGGCTCGTTCGAGGTCCACCCAGCCTCAGTTGAGGAGCTATCTGACGGTGAGATGGTGGCCACGGTCTAGAAAGTCAAGAGAGGATTCGTCGTGCTAACCACACGATACTTCATAATCTGTAGGCTTTCGGGCTGAGTAGCGGTCGCTTGGTAGACCATGGCCCTTCGGGACTGTTGCGCCATTTGAGTGTGTGTGTGGGGGGGAGGGGATTTCCGACTAAAGCATAGCGTTACGAAAATGTTCCAAAATTTAGGGTGGGAAGGCTTGAGAGAACAAAGGACGATCTGCTCAACTGAGTGGTATGTTCCGAGCTATCACTGTAGAGATGGCGTGGAATGACATTAGTAAACGAATAAGTTTGAGTGGTGTTTTTAAAAGTAGGAAAGATCACAATTCAAGAGGACAAATGGGAGTTAGGGATTGAATTAATTTACCAAGGGAGATATTCAATAAATTTTCAAGTTCTTTGCAATTATTTAAGAAAAGACCAGGTAAGCAACAGGTAGGCAATCTGCCATCTGGCCGACTGCACTAAATGCAGACCGGTGGCGATTGATTGATTGATTGATTGATTGATTGATTGATTGATTGATTGATTGATTGATTGATTGATTGATTGATTGATTTGCACTTCAGATTAATTTCCGAAGAGATTTTTATTTTAAGAACCCGATAAGGTATGAATTCGGAGCTCCATCCTAAAACATCGAATTATGGTAGAAGCAGTGCCTTCGCAATTATTGAGTATGATTCGCTTAAACTTCTACCATCGTTATAGTTTGGTATGAGATTTTATATTAAAGAAATTTAATTGCTCCCTTTATTAGTGTTTGTGTTCTAGTTGAATTGTTTGTTTAAGATGTGTTGGTAGTCAGTTTTGGACATCGTATTTATTTCTGTGTGTGTTTCTTGTTGCAGGCGTCACGGGACGATAGCCGAATAGCGACAGTGGCGGCTCCCAGCGGCGGCTCGAAGCAGCTGCTTGAGGAGACACTCCAGAAGCCACCCCCCTACCCAATGATCGTTCAGCCTCCGAGTGGTGGATATTGGGTGGATGGGCAGGACCACGACTGTCCCTTCGACTCCCGAGGGAACCCAATCCTGCCACATGCATCATGGCGTGCCAAGTTCGAAACGGACGACACAGCGAAATGCTATCGGAGGTTCTTCGTCGGAAGGGTGAGTTAACTATCTCTCGTTCTTTAGAAAGTATGACTTAACTTTTTTCCGTTTCTCTAAAGTCGTTGCCATACTTTGCCATCGTAAATATGTATTCATTATTATACAGGATGTATCCGTGATGATGTTAAAAACTTTCAGGATGATGGAGGATGTCAAGTGGATCAATTTGAGATAAGGAACCGTATTCCGGAAACGATCGAGTCAAAGGTATTAATAATCCAAGTTGTTTAACGTCCGTCGGTTATTAACAGGCGCCGGGGTGTTGGGAAATTCGTCCCGCAGTAGTTCTGTAACGTGCCGGAAGCCAACGACATGGGGTTGTCACCTTTCGACTCCCTTAAAAGCCTTGTGTATGAGACACCTGTCGAGACTGAAGAGGATACATTGTTTATATAGAATTGAGACGGAATCGTTAGATTTCGCCGTTATATCCAATTCGTGTTGCCTGCTGCCATTTCTTGATGGATACAGTACTTTTGTATCCATCTCTTAGCACAGGCCAGAGTAAAGTGTAGCTTTCACCGAAGTCCCAGTCTCATCCATGGCTGTGGCTGCTGGGGTATGGGTGGTGCTGAGTAATGACATTCAGAGCACGACTAGTGCATCTGAGTGTTATGAAAGGTGTTGTTCATAGGGTCAGTCGTGCTGCCATAGCACTTTCTGACCCAGTGAGGAAAGCAACGGCAAACTACCCCACTCCTCGTCTTTCCTAGTACACCTCATTTTGGTGCTGCCATTGGTTTTTACGGTTTCCTTATAACCGCATAACCTTTGGTGGTGCTATTTGAGGATCCAACCAGCCTCTGGGCTGATGACCTAACAGACACAGATCCAATTCGTAGTTAAGAACGATGTCGCAATAAACTGTTTCGACGTTATAAATTTTTGGCAGTTGATAGCAGTGAATTTTCTTCTAAATTGCCCTTTAAAAGGTATGATTTTTTTTCTTTCAAATTTCGGCAAAGTTTCCATTTATGGCTTGCTGATCGAAGTCTTGGGGAACGAATAGGAATTGGGGAAGGTGGGGGGGGGGGGAGGGTTACACATTAAAATTAACTTACATTACAGTCTTGGTTTATATGAAAATCTTCAAAGCTAGTTCTTTAAGATGCCAGCTGGCGATCTCGAATTTTCGGAGTACATCCGTAATTCATAATTTACTTGGGTGTACCTCTTACGTTGCATGTAGTACAACCGGAATATCCGTATTAATGCAGGCGTATTTGATTCCAATGTTGGTTGGATTCAGAAACTAAGATTTATTCGGACAGTATACGGTCGGCGCCCATCCGAACATGTGTTAAGATTGCATTTTGCCATCCCTTACTAAACAGCGGATGGGATTGCTGAGCGACATCGACACATGTTCCAGTCCCGGCTAAAGCATATGGAATTTATGAACTGAAGAGACTCGCCCATGCGGTTTGGATTGCGCCTGAAATTGCAGGCATCCTTCATTACGTTATCAACAGTCACGAAAAAGGACATACTTTATTCTTTTTATCTTAAAATATATGTATCCGTGCTCCCCGCGTTGCAAATTTAAAATAGATATCTATTAAGGTAACAGTATTGCACCTGAAAATAGAAACAACTTCCAGGTGTAATAAACAAATTATTAAACTAATATAGAAACTGAAAATTAGGAGCAAGAAGTCAAATGTGGTT